>NC_136072.1:1060771628-1061971628 GCF_964261635.1 Lissotriton helveticus | reverse complement strand
GGGCGTCCGAGCAGTGTCCCAGTAATCATTTAATAATACATAATAGACTAACTATGGGGTACACTTGTGAGGCATGGCAACCATGAAGCACGCAGATGAACAAGATCGAGTGAGAAAGAGATTGTGAAAATGTTGGCATTATTATAGTAAAACATATATAAAAAGGCAGTTTAAGCAGATAAATGTATCTATCGATCTCTCTCCCTCCCTGCATATCCCCCCCCCCCAGCACGTCAGGCAGGGGGTTCGGCGCCCAGCAGCACACAGCTTAAGCCCCGCAACCAACCCCCTCCTTTTTTTTCTCTCTTCAGCCTTGTGGCTCTAACTAAAGCAATTCTGCAAGGGGCCACACTTCGGGTGGATCTGCAGGTCACCGAAGTGGCAGAAAATCAATATAAGCAGCCTGTCCCCTCCCTGCCCTTTCTCAGCCTGTCCTCTCCCAGCCTGTCCACTTCCAGCCTGCCCTTTCCCAGCCTGTCCTCTCCCAGCCTTTCCACTTCCAGCCTGTCCACTTCCAGCCTGTCCACTTCCAGCCTGCCCTCTCCAAACCTGCCCTCTCCCAACCTGCCCTCTCCCAACCTGCCCTCTCTCAACCTGCCCTCTCTCAACCTGCCCTCTCCCAGACTGTCCCCTCCCTGCCCTCTCCCAGCCTGCCCTCTCCCAGCCTGCCCTCTCCCAGCCTGCCCTCTCCCAGCCTGTCCCCTCCCTGCCCTCTCCTAGCCTGTCCTCTCCCTGCCTGTTGTTGTGTCCCAGCGGCAGCAGGCAGCAGCGTGCACTGCGTCCCCGAAGTAACAGCCCTAAAGCAAGCAAGCAAGAAGTACGCCCCCCTCCCACCAATCCCTGTTAGGTAGTGGAAACTGTCCAAACTGGGGTGCAGACAGCCCCTCTCACCTTTCGGCCTGGTACCACTGCACCAGCCGCACTACTTCCCTACTGACCGTTCTCCACTTCAGCCCCGTCTAAATTACAATTCATGCTTGTGACCCTTTTGCCTGCTTGTGCTTGTTTTCATGACCATGTTGCCTGCTTGTGCCTCCGTGTGCCCCTGTTGCCTGCTTGTGCCTCTGTGTGCCCCTGTTGCCTGCTTGTGCCTCCATGTGCCCCTGTTGCCTGCTTGTGCCTGCGTGTGCCCCTGTTGCCTGCTTGTGCCTCCGTGTGCCCCTGTTGCCTGCTTGTGCCTCCGTGTGCCCCTGTCGCCTGCTTGTGCCTCAGTTTTCGTGCCCCTGTTGCCTGCTTGTGCCTCAGTTTTCGTGCCCCTGTTGCCTGCTTGTGCCTCTGTGTGCCCCTGTTGCCTGCTTGTGCCTCCGTGTGCCCCTGTTGCCTACGTGTGCCTCCGTGTGCCCCTGTTGCCTGCGTGTGCCTCCGTGTGCCCCTGTTGCCTGCTTGTGCCTCCGTGTGTCCCTGTTGCCTGCTTGTGCCTCCGTGTGCCCCTGTTGCCTGCTTGTGCCTCCATGTGCCCCTGTTGCCTGCTTGTGCCTCCGTGTGCCCCTGTTGCCTGCTTGTGCTGTGTGGGTGTGTGTGGAAGGCTCTGTGTGGGTGTGTGGAGGGCTCTGTGTGGCTGTGTGTGTGGGGAGCTTTGTGTGGCTGTGTGTGTGGGGGGCTTTGTGTGGCTGTGTGTGTGGGGGGCTCTGTGTGGCTGTGTGTGTGGGGGGCTCTGTGTGGGTGTGTGTGTGGGGCTCTGTGGGTGTCATTTGCGAGAGATAAATTGTAAATGACAATGCCAACGCCGGAAACAACGACATCACCCCATCGCAAGGCCTCTGCAACTCCCTCGCCTCCTACTTCCACAACAAGATCGCGGACATACACAACAGCTTCAGCACTCAACCGACGCACGCCACGACCGAACCACCGCCCCCCACCACCACCCTCCGCGCCTGGACTCCGATCAGCACCGAAGACACCGTCCGCATGATGAACTCCATCCACTCCGGATCTCCAACCGACCCCTGCCCTCACCACGTCTTCAACAAGGCCGATGCTGTCATCGCACCCCACCTGCGGGACATCATCAACACCTCCTTCGACACCGCCACCTTCCCGGAGAGCTGGAAGCACGCCGAACTCAGCGCCCTACTCAAGAAACCTACAGCGGACCCCACCGAACTCAAGAATTACCGCCCCATCTCGCTCCTCCCGTTTCCAGCCAAAGTCATCGAGAAGACCGTCAACAAGCAGCTGGCCGCCTTCCTCGAGACGAATGGATCCCTCGACCCCTCACAGTCTGGCTTCCGTGCCAACCACAGCACCGAGACCGCCCTCATCGCCGCCACCGATGACATCCGAGCCCTGATGGACAACGGAGAAACAGCGGCCCTCATCCTCCTAGACCTCTCCGCGGCATTCGACACTGTCTGCCACCGCACCCTAGTGCAGCGCCTCAGCAACGTCGGAATCCAGGAGAAGGCACTGGAATGGATCATCTCCTTCCTCGACGGAAGAACACAGAGAGTCCGTCTACCACCGTACAAGTGAGAGGCCACCGAAGTCACCTGCGGCCTCCCTCAAGGATCCTCGCTGAGCCCCACCCTCTTCAACGTCTACATGAGCCCCCTCGCGGCCATCGCACGCCAACACAACCTCAACATCATCTCCTACGCTGACGACACCCAGCTGATCCTCTCCCTGACCAACAACCCCGCCACCGCCAGAGCCGACCTTCACGAAGGGATGAAAGACGTATCCGAGTGGATGACGACCAGCCGCCTGAAACTGAACTCAGACAAAACGGAAGTCCTCATCCTGGGCTCCTCGCCCTCCGCCTGGGACGACTCCTGGTGGCCCCCCGCTCTGGGCACCGCACCCAAACCGACAGACGACGCACGCAACCTGGGCTTCATCCTGGACTCCTCCCTCTCCATGACCAGACAAGTCAACGCCGTCTCCGCGTCCTGTTTTAACATCCTGCGCATGCTACGGAAGATCTTCAGGTGGATCCCCACCGAGACCAGGAAGACGGTCACTCAGGCCCTCGTCACCAGCCGACTGGACTACGGCAACGCCCTCTACGCCGGAACCACCGCCAAGCTCCAGAAGAGACTCCAGCGGATCCAGAACGCCTCAGCCAGACTCATCCTCGACATCCCCCGACGCAGCCACATCTCCGGACGTCTGAGAGACCTGCACTGGCTCCCCGTCAACAAGAGAATCACCTTCCGTCTCCTCACCCACGCACACAAAGCCCTACACGACCAAGGCCCGAGTTACCTCAACAACCGCCTCAACTTCTACGCTCCCAAACGCCACCTCCGATCGACCAACCACGCCATCGCCGCCGTCCCCCGCATCCGAAGAGCGACAACAGGAGGAAGGTCCTTCTCCTACCTGGCCGCTAAGACCTGGAACTCCCTCCCTCCCGACCTGCGCCTGACCCAAGACCACCTCTCCTTCAGGAAGAAGCTCAAGACCTGGCTGTTCGAGCAGTAGCAACCCCCCCCCCCCCCAAGCGCCTTGAGACCCTCCGGGTGAGTAGTGCGCTCTACAAATGTCATTGATTGATTGATTGCCATTTATTTATGTTAAAAAACACATAAATAAAAATAATGTCAAGAGCAATGCCAATAGCTCTAACTTTAACAAAGGCAAAACCATTGCATTGTAAATGCTTGTTAAACTTTACTGATGAAATGACAGTACAGTACACCAACCAATAGGACAAATAGTTCAAAATACAGGGTAGGAGACCCAGCGTTTAGGAATCTTCATAGTTCTTGACAGAGCACAATGGCAAACCATTTCGTTTTTCCCAGTTAAATCCCATAAATTTGCAAATTTAGGAGTATAGGTCTTTAAATTGGCCAGGTGGTTATGTGTGTGTGTCTAGAGATGCAAATAAATTCTAGTACTAATTGGAGTGTGTCTGACTCGGCACAGTGAAGGTTTGCACTCCATACGTATAGTGTGTGCCTACTTACAGTTGTGCCTACTACTGAAATCGGTAGTGTGCCTGTTGGGCCTACAGAAACTTCAAAAGGCCGAATGAGGACAGCATCCTAACTTGTGGAGCTGCATTACTTCGACAAATATTTAACTTGTGTTGCAGAGTTAATTAGGAATACAGTTGGCCCTACTTGGAAATTGTGATAAAACAGGAAATATAAATTGAATAAATGCTAACGTGATTCTCCATAGGTACAACTGTCACAAAAACAGACATGAATGAATGAATGAATGAAATATAAATAATTCTTTCGATCTATTTTCATCACTTTCATACCTATTTTCATACCCATTTACATGTTACGTGCTTGATTTCTGGTTGTTTTGCATGAACAGTTTCCTTGAAATTTGAGTAAACCGTAAAACAGAAGAAGTGATTTGTTGCTCGTGGTCATTGATGTAGATCTAGGCGGCTCCTCATTGTGCTGCTTTTGCATCTTTGAGAGTCCCACCCAATGGTCCTTTAGGGTGACATCTCAGATGTTGCAAAGTGAAACTTTATCATCACCAAGATGGTGGTCAGGTCCAGGCGCACGACAACAGAGATGATCGTCTATCCCCCTAAAATAGTCCCTACGCATCCCAAGTGCAGATAGCTCAGGATAAGGACTAAAACCAACATCTAAGAAGAGCAATACAAACGCTGATGAAAACATATTGTTAATATTTCAAGAAATAAAGTACAGTAGGCATGCTTTCACTCAATCAATCAATCAATCAGGATTTATAAGGTGCGAGTAATCGCCAGATAGGTTATCCAGTAGCCTCGCTGGCATGTTTGTCTTTGGAATATTTCAGGGAGACTTTAGGGTTTTATGAATTGCAATTGCAAAAAAAACAAGAAGTTCCCCAGAGCCCACATTTTTAGAGATTTATAAATGAACGTGTTCAAAGTTAGGCAATGGAATCTGGTAGAATAATGCAGTATTGAGCTCTTTAATAATACAGTAAGAGTGCCTTAGCAGCAGCTGCCACTAAACAAAGATGTATCTTAGTTATTATAATCATATTGAGGAAAACAGCACACCTGCCTTTATCCGAGTCTGAGAGCATCTACATTACCCAGGATTATTGGCTGCGACACTGGCCTTTGGACTCTATAATATTGAAAGGGATTATCCTTTGTGACTCAGCTTCTTTGTGGATATGGAGGATCTGGGCTAGCATTTTGGGCAATCATTTTTTGTTTGGAGGACTGTGGGACCTTGGAACTGAATAGTCCGACAGTATTTGTTACTTGCGAACTTAGGCTTCTACCTACTTTGATTGAGCTTTGGGAATTATTGACCCACGTATACAAACTAATCGGACCAAGACTAAGAAATTTGAGCCCTGACGAAGTTCCATTCGGAACGAAACGCGTTGGCTGATGCCCAATTTTAAACTACTGCTACAATAAAGGATATATTTTTTGGATACATTTAAAGCTCACTAACTTCACTCTGGTGCACCTTCCTCTTCTTTATGAACTTACTTATCTGGTTTCCAGTGGAGTGAAGTGTGGTGAGCTCCGGAAGCTGTTGCACAGACTCTTTAATTGTTTTTTCCAATTTAGGAAGTGAGGTGCTGAACCGTGGTCAGCCGCATTTTGTTTTTCTATTCATTTTGCAATCGTACATTTGTTTCATTTTTTAAAAATTGTATTTACCCCTCCAAAATTGGCATCTACCATGTTAGAATTGTAAATAAAAAAGTGAACCGAACTGGGCCTTGTCATGGCTTATGCTCCTGCAAACATAGTGATGCATTTGCGCGCATGCGTCATCATGCTGGATTGCCGCAGCATCAAGTCTTGTAAGCTCTTATGCTTGATGACGCATGCACGAATACAACAAATCGCTAATTTTTCTTTTTGCTGATGCTGCATAGCATCTGTAAAAAGCGTTTCTTTGTCAGATGCATGAGAGCATCTATAAAAACTATTGAGAAAGCCAAAAGGTCGAAAAGACGAGAACTGTTAGCTTTGCCAATGCTAGGTTTTACGTCTTTGGCTACTTTTCCTCTGTCTGATGCCTCATGCCACTTTTCAGTCAGGCCCGGACTGGCCGTAGCAGGCACCGGGCAATCCCCCGGTGCGCCGCACGGGTGGGGGCCGGTTTTGGGCCCCTGGGGCCGATTTTGCCACAGGGCCGTTTTTGCAGCATAACTGCTAAAATCGGCACTGTAACAAAATCGGCCGAAAACTGGCCCTGGCAAAGAGCTCGGCGGCACCCCCAACCCCCGGGGAGGGGGGGGGCTATGCACATCTCCAACATGAGTTTGAAAGGTTATGTAACAGAAGATTGAGTTGTAACTTCCACCACATCCTGACCTGAATGTGTGGAAATCTCAGCAGCTGCTCCACTGACGGGACCTCTGGCTGAACTTCCTGAATTTAGCTGCTCAGTGTTCTGGTGAGACTGTGCAGTGGAGAACAATGAATGCTTCGATAAAATGAGTTAATACAGCTGCCTCAGAGTGTCAATGCCAAGTATTATACCCGGGCAAAATCTGTGTTATAAGGGTATAATCTTGCATCATTCGGTCATTTTGCGAGTGCACAGGAAGCATACGAATGTCAGACCACGAGTGGCTGATGTTTGTGTGCTTGTTTTTTCGCACTATTATTTTTAGAGTAGAATGCATCCTTGCATCCAAAAATGAATGCACGGAGGCATTTTGCATTAAAGTATAGTGCTGGGTTTGCATTTTGTGTAATTACGCACAGTTTTTCCAGAATTTATGGAAATATGTAAATGCACATTTTGTGGATTTTGTACACAGCTACTTGGTATCTCCAAACAACATAGAGAGGCCTGGAAACAGGGCCTGTGTCGCAGAAGATGTGTGTGAACATGACGTAGCCACTGTGAATGCCAGGGTCTCAGAAAGGTATATTAGGTTCCTGCATGAGGTCAGTTAAATGAGTGCCATTGAACTGTGAGCCCGATTCACAGAACTAACTTAAGACAAAATCCTAAACTTACTACCATTTTGGTATTCACAGAAGGCACTTACTCATTTTGGTATTCACAGAAGTCACTTACTCATTTCGGTATTCACAGCAGCTAGGAGTCCTAACTTTAGGACTCCTAAATGCCTTCTGTGAAAACCGAAAGTCTTAAAGTTAGGATTTTTCTCAGTTTAGGGGTAGTAAAGTTAGGACTCCTAACTTTAGGACTCCTAAATGCCTTCTGTGAATACCGAAAGTCTTAAAGTTAGAATTTTTCTCAGTTTAGGAGTTGTAAAGTTAGGACTCCAAACTTTAGGACTCCTAAATGCCTTCTGTGAATACCGAAAATCATAAAGTTAGGTTTTTTCTCAGTTTAGGAGTAGTAAAGTTAGGACTCCTAACTTTAGGACTCCTAAATGCCTTCTGTGAATACCGAAAGTCTTAAAGTTAGGACTACTTTAGGACTCCTAAATGTCTTCTGTGAATACCAAAAGTCTTAAAGTTAGGATTTTTCTCAGTTTAGGAATAGTAAAGTTAGGACTTCTAACTTTAGGACTCCCAAACTGAGAAAAATCCTAACTTTAAGACTTTCGGTATTCACAGAAGGCATTTAGGAGTCCTAACTTCTGTGAATACCGAAATGAGTAAGTGCCTTCTGTGAATACCAAAATGAGTAAGTGCCTTATGTGAATACCAAAATGGTAGTAAGTTTAGGATTTTGTCTTAAGTTAGTTCTGTGAATCGGGCCCTCTGTATTTATAATTGAGTCTAACGAGTGCTATATGCAGTCACTAGTATTAGTATTGCTGTGCACAGCCTCAGAAGTCCTTCTCATTCCTGTCATAGAAAGGGAAATGCCTCAATATACGTTTATTGTTTTACGGAAGGCCAGAGCCCTCTGTCAGACAGCAGAACGCCAGGCGCCCTTGGTTTACTTACTCCGTGCGGAAGTGACGTCACGTAAAAGCCCAGACAGTCATCTGTATCGCGCAAGATCATCAGGATGTAAGCAGAAATCGGTTTAATGTCAAACTGCAAAGGTTCTTTCTTGAACAGGCAAAAGGTTTTCAAATAAAAGCTAAAGTCTCACGCTCCTGCCAACAAAATCTGCCAAATAATTTTGTAAATTTACTCCAGGTGTTTGGAGGGCCTCCCAGATATTTTACAGATCTGTCCATCTCAAGGTACAACCTGGGAGACAGTCGAGCAACCCCCGTCTGTGCTTATATCTAGTCAATGGAGCCTTGCCCAGGGAACCCGGACCAACGAAGACGAAGCGGGCTGTGGCCGTCCAGTGTTTAACGAATGCGCCTGGTTGATGTATAAGGAGTATGGTCCAGATTATGACTTTGGTGGTGTGGGAGTGGGTCCCCCACCCCGCTCCCACAACGCCAAATCCACTGCCGGTCGCCTTCCAGATTATCAGTTTTCTCATTGTGTGGCGGGTGGTCCCACGGCAGTGCCTTAAAAAAAAGGCACTGCAATGGGAGTGCCAAAGCCCGTTCCTGCACAGTATTTACTCTGCAGTCCATGCCGTGCAGGAAAGGGGGTGCATGCTCACAGGGCGGCACAACATGTGCCCCCCTGCATGCATCTCCATGGTCTGAGGCACCGCCTTGGTTCCCTCACTGCAAGCCTTTTCTTGGTAGGCTCACTGCCATAAAAAAAAAAGGCTGTGAGGAAACAAGAATATGCTTGGCAGTGCCGCAATGGCACCTCCAGCATATTACTGGTTCCCCGGTGTTCGTAGCGGGTCTGCGGCGCTCCGAATGCCAAACTCAAAATCGGGCATTCTGACCGCTGGTATGATGGTAGCCGGCGCGCGCCGCGGGTTTGGCAGTCGTACGGACCGCCAAATTAGTTATCGCCCCCTATGTGCTTTCTAACAAAGCGATCAGTGGAAGGACACAGTAAAGCATCCATGCTCCAGGAGCTAGGTGAGCTGCCCTGTGGAGTGCTCCTGTCGTCTATTATTTTAAGTCTTAGAACTATGTAAAAACTAAGCAGCCAATCAGATTTATTAGTTACATTCAGTGACAGAGGCCCTATTGCAACAAAGAAAATGGCTGCATTTTGGCTGAGGTTTGCTGTTCGAATAGTAAATTATAGCAATAATCAGGATTTGGTTGGCTCCTCAAGGGATGTATGACGTTACAACGCATACTTTTACCACGCATGCCTTTACAACGCAGGTTTTACAACGCAAGTCGTTACAATGACTTGCGTTGGGGGGGCGCTGGATAGTGAATAGTTTAATTTACTATTCCAACTCCAGTCCCCGTGGATAGTAGGGAAGGTGTTGGATAGTAAATTAAACTATTCCCTATGCTAGAGCGCCCCCCAGCGCAATGCATTGTAATAACTTGCGTTGTAAAAGTTGTGTCGTAATGGTAGTGTGTGGTAAAAGTTGCGTTGTAAAGGATGTTCCCCCTCCTCAAGTCTCTAGCCTCGGTGCCACTGCACCTGCTGCACTAGTGGAAGCTACGCCCCAGGGTACATTCTGAGCGCAGCGGTTGTAGAAAGGGACCCAGAGAGTTATTCAAAATAAACAAAAACGCATTAGCAAGTTTAAGAATAGTTGTGAGCATCGTTTAAGTATTGGAGTTCTATGGTCTGAAAAGTGCTCTGAAATCCCTTAACTGAAGATCTGTCTGCAGTGTATCTTGTGGGGCGTAGTGACCCACGATGTTCTTGTTCTCTGCAGTGGGGCGAGGTAATTCAGGGCTGGATCGAGATCAAAAATAGGCCGTGGCACCCCAAAAGAAGTGGCCCACATCCGGGGATCTTGACCTCTCGTGAAACATTGTTTATTTATTAACCTCGATGTCTACGAGTTTAAATGTCAGTGCATTATAGACCGGATGGGAAGCCATCTCTCATCTAGTTGCTTTCTTTTCATCAACTCTGCTATTTCCTCTTCTGTCACCCTCACTCTCTTTTTTCTACCCTTTTCTTCTTCCGTCTCTTGTCGCATCTTCATGTTTGTCTCCCACTCTTCTAACCCTGCATCTCTTTTCTGTAACCCCCGTCTCCTCTTCTCACCCCTCTTCTTCCACGGCTCCTGCCCATCCATCATCACTTCTCCCAGGTCTTGTCCTCTTCTCCCTTCTCTTGCCCATCCTTCTTTCCTGTTGGTCAGCTCTTCTTCCATGTTCTTTTCCCTCTTCTTCCATGTTTTCTCCCATCCTGTTTCTCTTATGTGCCTCCAGTCTTTGAGCCTGATAGGCCTCTATTTCAAAGTTGTGTTTTTTAATTACTGCCGGGTCTAAGGTCCACTTGAAGCCCTGGGATTGACTAACCTGACCCCTTGATACTGGGTGCTTTAGCCCCTTCCGCGCTAATGACAAAGCCAGCTCGTCATGGGCGTTACCTGCGCTACGCGGATGGTGAGCTGGCTTTGTCATAAACCGCGCATTTTTGAAATTCCAGCGTACAGAGGGAATTCGCGGTAGCGCGGAAGCGGTTAGTGTGTGTTTTACCCGATTCCAGGGAGAAGACTGCATACATTTTACACCTACTCTGTGCCAGGGCCGGCTCTAGGGTGGTGCGACCGGTGCCACCGCACCAGGTGCTGACTCTTTCAGCAGGCGCCTCGTTTGGAAGTATTTTATGGCTTTAAAAGCACCTGCTGCTGCATTGCTGGCCTCGACAATTTTCATACAAAAATATAAATGTCAAGATAACACAGTGCTTAATGTTCTTCTAGAGAGAGAAGGAGTTTTGTCAAGTGGAAGTTTTAACTAATTTTATGGTAGCACAGAGAGCTAATGTGTCTGCCGCAAAGAATGTGTACCATGCAGATCACAACGTGCATATAGTTGAAATAGGTCAGTGCTTTTGTCAGAGAGATACTTGTCTTACAAGCAGTTTAGATGTTAAAATCCTAACATGGAACAGTGAACTAATAACTGTCATCAAAGAGCTGCATGCAAACTGTAAGGTATAGATTTGAGCATTAAATATGTTTTCCTCTGTCTTTCATTATTCTAATGTTTTCAAAAGGGTTCATTTCGGTAAAAAAAAACTATCCTTGCTATTAAATGGGGTTATGTTTTAAAGTCTGAGTCTATGCTTTTCCAGACTAAGCTCTCTTAAACTATACTGTCTACCAGTATTTATGTCATGTGACTCACCATGTAGTCTTCTGACTTATGTAACATTTGCTATACACTAATTTACACACATATGATTGGTTCTCTCTGTGTAATGTGTGTGTGATGTAAAGTGCTTTGACACCCTACGCTGGTATAGGTGGTACTATATAACTAATTAAATACATCTGAGAGAGAGTGGTTATTGAGACTTGAGGGGGTACTGTTAAAGGGTGGTAGTGAGGGAGTCTGTGGGGGGCGCCCAAAAAAATAGTTGCACAGGGCACCACCAGTGCTAAAGACGGCCCTGCTCTGTGCCGGCAAAAAGTACCAGGAAAACACTCTGTCAGGGTATGGGTGAAGGGAGTTTGGTGGGGCCAGGATGAGCTTAATCCTGTGAGTGGGTGCATATTCTGTCCCCCCCCCATGCTGAGCATGCGTTGGGTCCATTTTGTTGAACTGCCCACAGCCCCTGCAGCAGTGACGACAGGTCTGTGTCTCCAAGCCCACAATTATAAGGTCCAGAGTTTGCAAACCCAATCATTCCAAGCCCGGAGACATTTATACATGCTTGTTGAATAATCCCACATAGAGTGATCACCCCAGATGAAATTACGCCGATGGTTACGAGGGCCTAAGTGTAACAGAACCAGCATCAGCATTTCTGAGCATTTTGGATTTCTGGTTCCCTTTACTGAGCACGTGCCTCACTCATGTCTACAATGCAAACACGGTTTTCATTCAAGATAAACTGTTTCCTATTTGGAGGATTATTTTTTGTTATTAAGAGCCGCATGTCCTCAGGACAAAGGACCGAGGCTAGTTGTGCAGCAGTTTGACCCACTAGGATTCATTTGACACGTGATCGGGATACACAGGGATGGGAGCCGCGCTAGACCCATTCCACACCCTGAGACATTTGACTGTCTTTGGACAGGTTCCAAGTCGGAGATAATCCTGGGTTGATTCTTTCTTAACTCGTCAGACACACCAAGGTGTCCCTAGGGCGCCTTCCCTGGGCCTGTGATCATTGATGGCTATCTGACGGCCACCTCCTACTTAATGACCCCTCTGTGCCGCAGAATCTATGAAGCTTATGCAGAATGGGGGAGACATGATCAAGCTTGGTACGTGACAGTTGTACACAAGTGACGTTATCCTGTATCCATTGTTGGTGGCTTATCAACTTGGTCCAGAGTCCCAAGTAAATGTGGTCCCCAAAATCCAGACATGAGGCGATAAAAGCGTTCACCACACGATGTTGAGAAGGACGACCATCAAGGTGGCATCTTCGATGCTAAAGTTGGGATGAGCGTACATGGTTTATATAACCCATAAGAACATCCAGGCTCCTTACTGACAAACAAAAGGGCATTTGGAATAGGGTCAAATGTCAGAGGTCACCCAGAATATTTCCAATTAAAGAAGGATGCTGACACAACGTCCCACACAACTGCCAACTCTCCGTCTAGGTTCAAGGATGTTCCAACCTCGGGGGCAGCGTGCTAGGACTCCGAGGATCGGGGTTGGTGAAATCAATCAACGTCACTTTATTAACTATAAAAGGCACTGTTCCTTTTTAATTTTTCAAAGTTTCTTTTTTTGCTGGTTGTTAGGTCTGCCTTTCTCAAAGACCTTTTGATTTTACTAAAATTATATATAAAATGTACTTACTTTCATCCTGCTCTCTTCATCCATTGGCCTGTTATAGTTTCATTCAGATTTTACTTCTGCTTATTACAACATTGCATGGCGCAATGGCTCAGCCCTCTACAGCCATTGGCTAACTTCTCTGTGAGTGACAGCATTCTTCCCTTTCACAAGGAGCACCGTCATAGACAGGGCAATGGGTATGTTTTTGAAGCCATAAAGATGTGTTTCTTATCGCCACTGATTCTTTATGTATTAGCAAGAGGCTTGGAGCTCATCCAACAATGCCGATTTTACAAAACTCCTCATAAAACAAGCACTGCTACAGCTAATAGACCGGTAGCCAAAGCCAGACTCATTGGTCTTGCCAGTGCTTGTTTCACAGTACAAGTTGGACGTTTCTATTTACGAAAGCAAGCCTTGACTTGTGTCGTCGTTTTTTTCTGCGTTATTTCTGAGTTTAAAGCTCCCCCTGCGATCCTTCTATTATTGTGGTCAGTTTTCTGTTTCCATTTGCGTAGTTATTTTTTTTTTTGTAATACCCGCGCTCCTGACTGTCCCAAAGTCCACTCCCGCCCCGCTTTTAATTACAGCGCCGATGAAAAGAAGGCCTGGCTTTAGCCTGCTAATGCCTAGATTATGCTGACGGGGGGAGTAATGCATTCATTCTGTAATAAATTAATCCTCGGAGCTGAATAAACATGCTTGAGAGATTAGGTATTAAATTACTAAAGAGAGAAATATATAATTCGTGAAATCTAATACGTAGAGAACGGCGTCTAAAAATAGCAGCGATTCGGCCCCTGCTTGTCTGTTTTTGCCTTGAATGGGTGCGCCGTCCGTCGGTGGAAATACATGTATAGGGACCATCATTCGACGTAATACGTGTCACAAAGTCCCTAATGAGGCGGCTGTCGGAACCAAAAGATGATGTAATTTACATGCTTTCTAGAAGGTTCTGTGTTAAAATTTAGGAAAGTATTATCAGCCAGTTCTCAGTATATTGATTTTGAAGTGCCAATCCGCAATAGCGGATTTCCAAAGTAATTTTTGGAAATAAGGATTATTTTAAATGTTAGTATTTACTCACCCGTTTCAATGTTCATTTCTATCTTCCGGATGTTTATTGGTATTATCATGACGTGCTTAATGCTTAACTTGTTGGGAAAAAAAAGAATAATACGTGGAAATGCCCATGTTCTTCTTATGAGCCCACATCCGGTTCTGCGGAATGCTGGGTTTACTGACTCCCAAGGCCGCCTGGTCTTGATCCCCACTTCCTGCCTCTTTCTTCCACCACCTTGGTCACTGGTTTCCTGTTTATCTTTTTCTCCATCTTCTGCATTCCTCTTTCTTGCTGCGTCAAAGTCTGATGATGAAAAATAGGTCCCGGTCCCCAAAAATGAGTGCTGGTGCTCGCCACCTGCAACAACCGGCACAAATTAAGCACTGAATTCCTTACACTTCAACTGAAAGCTCACAATCTATGGCGTTCCCGAGTAAGCTATATAGGCCACTCTCATGAAAGGAAAGCAGAGGCTTAGTGAGGAAGGTGCGTGCTTCAGTTTATGTGGAAGAAAGTATTAAATGTATATATAGACCTGCAGCTCTTCGCTTCGATGTGCATCTATGTTGTGTTACGAAAGAAGCGCTTTGGCTGTGTGTGATTGGCCAGCGAGGTCTGTCCATCAGCAGAGGGCATCTGATTGGTCAGAATTCCCAAGAGGTTTGAATGTGGAGAGCTTGAAATGTGTCAGTTCAAAGGGGAGTGTTACCCTGATGGAAGAAATGGGGGAGTATGCTGAGTAAAGGATAACTCTGTCACTGCAGTATGGCTCTAGGAAGGTGGCTCTCGTCTGGAGTCCCTGTGTTGTGTGTCGACCCCTCCATGACATCATTTATTCAGCAATGGGTGATGCATCTGAGTCTGAGTAGGTGGAGAGTCTGACAGGCTAAATTTAGATATTGTCTGAGCACCTGGAGGCTGTATAATGCTGCTTCTAGGAGCTTTCAGATTCCCTGCAATGGCTGAAAATACAAGTCTACTACTGGCACGTATGACCTACGCCTGCAAACGGGGAACGTCCTTTACAGCTGAACTTTTACAACGAAGTACCGTTACGACGCAGGTTGAACAACGAAAGTCATTACAACGACTTTCGCTGGAGGGCGCTCTAGGATAAGTAATAGTTTAATTTACTATCCAACACCTTCCCTACTATCCACGGGGACTGGAGTTGGAATAGTAAATTAAACTATTCACTATCCAGCACCCCCCAACGCCTTGCGTTGTAAAACCTGCATCGTAGCGGTACGTGTTGTAAAAGCACGCGTTGTACCGTCATACATCCCCTGCAAACAGTTTAACAATGCTTTTATAATCTTACTACAGTTCACATGACACTAGAAACAGGGTATTTGCTAACAGCAATGTACTATTTCTACCGAAACACGACACAACACCAAACCACAGAGTCCGTAGAGATTTAGGGCCTGATTCACAAAGGTAACCTTAAACGTTTGTGTAAGTTTACGCTTTCTCAGTATTCACAAAACTGCATTTTAATAGTAAGTTTACAAGTGGGATACTCCACAGTCATGCGGAGAACTTCGCACGTAAAAAGATGGGACAGTCCTATCAACCTTGCTGGGATAAACACTTGCGATCTACAGACCACTGCATGTTTCAGCGGCAAGCATTTAATTTTCAGACCCATCCCACTGGCTTACTGCCACGTTCATCGGCTAACCAGTCCCCTGTGTCTCTGTAATGTTACAAAAAACGAGGGTGTCTCTACAGCTGGAGATGTCCTTGGCTCTCCTTTGCCTAGCGTCGTGATGAATAATGTACTGCCCCCTCTATAGCGGATTGCTTTAAAATGTATGCTTTTAAGAACTAATGCTCAGATCCCCAGAACTGCCACTGCCAAGTAACTCATTATGCAAAATCGTGAATAATACACACAAACATTTTCACATTGGGGGAAAACAGGCTTTTACGACCCTTTTGAGTTTGGCTGTCATCCTGCCTCCCACATGGAGGTAATGTAAGGGAAGTCCGCAGGGGGGCTCCACCGGCTGAAATAATTCAGCCCCTCAGATAGTCTTGCAAAGCCAGCAAATGAAGCCTGGGGGGAGTGAGCAGAAAGGAGACCAAGAAAATATGCCTCTGAAATTTCGAACAAGAAGGATGTAACCTTGGAGGGCTTGATGGCTAAAATGGTTGGCTTAATCAGTTACTGATGCCTTGTTAAGAAGGTTTTCCTGCCCTTGCAACAACAAGTTCCCTCAAACTGTGTCTCAGAAACTCTTAATGCATGCAGTGGCACACTACCAGCGGCATCACTTAGTATGCAACAGTAGGATGCAAATTTGTTCCGAACGATCCTTTGGTTAGTCTTTCGCGTTGTTCGGATCCTTACCGGCGCATTTGTCAAGGTTCGCTCTGTGTGCACTGGTGTCACTGATTACTTACTTTGTAGATGAATTGTCACTTGTCTATTCATCACGGCTAGCCACTACGTGCCTTTCGAGCAGCCGGCTGCTTACAATAGGTCACTTCCATTTTCACGTTCCCAGCACGCATCAGACTAAAATAGGATTCACAGGCGCATATCTTTGAACCCTTCCAGTCTTCAGACTGGAGGGAATGAACCAAGAGCGACTCCCAATTTTACAAAGTAGTCATTAAGTGTAGATCACTGGAACCCAAATCATAGCATGCCTGGATTACTGTAGCACAATTAACATGCCCTTCCAAAACTCACTGACAACTTTAACAAGTACAGCTTTTAATGCAAGATGAGGTCTGACTAGGATAAGACAAGAGCATGCGAAAGACAAGGCTTTGTGGAGGGCAGGCCCAGATCGGATGCAGAAAACAACTTCTACTGCCCTACTACAGACAATTGAGGAACCTCAATCAAGCCATTCTCTGACAATCTGAGAGCTGGAATCCAGGAGCAAAGCCCAGGATCAAACATCTCAGAGTGGAAGGTCGCATACTCTGCAGCGCCTTCAACTCTTCCTTTCAAGCACTGCTACAGCACCTAATCTTTAAAAAGGTGTAAAAAGCAGGCGGATCATTCTAAACTAGCACTGTGATGCATGCAGACAGCGGACTGCTGGATCGCAGAGGGATGTGTAGGTGACCGGACTCAACTGCTCCTAAACCCCAGCATAAAGTCTGTTTCTTCACCACACCATCCACCCCGGACTCCCTACCTTCACCCGCTGCTACCCTAGACTTCCAAGGGTCTAACCTTCTGGGGCTTCTTAAAGGTGCAGTCTTCAGAGTCTTAAGAGTTTAGGAGTTTGGTTCGATCCAGCTCTGAATTTCTTGGTGCAAGCCCGGAAGGTAGCAGCTACCTGCTACGCCTTGATTAGATTACTCAGGAAAATCCTTAGGCTCCTCCCGTTCGAGGCGAGGCGGATTTTAGTACAGGCCTTGATTCTATCACGCCTTGACTACTCCAATGCGGTTTACCTAGGGGCCCCACAGGGGACAGTCAAGATCTTACAGACCGTACAAAACTGTGCGGCACGGATATTATTAGACATCCCACGAAGGACCTCGGCCAAACCAGCTCTGCGCCAACTTCATTGGCTGCCAGTTCAACAGAGGATTGAGTTCAAGGCCATGACCATTGTACATAAAGCCATGATCAAGGCTGGTCCCGCCCTGATCCAACCTATGTTTTGCCCTTACCAAACCTCCCGAACCCTAAGATCCAGTAATAAGAACTTACTGGCGATTCCTAGGATAAAGAGAACCCGCATGGGCGGCAGGCGTTTTTCCCTACAAGCAGCAAAGCTCTGGAACAAGCTTCCGACACCATTCGATTGGAGGCGAACCATCTTAGGTTCAGGAAGCTGCTTAAAACCTTTCTGTTTTCCTAAATCATCGGAATGAATGGGTCTTTGAAGCGCTGGGATGCCTTAGCCATGCGCTATACAAATGTGTAGCCATTCATTCATTCTTGCAGGTGTAGGATGGATAGATCCAACCAGGGGCTAATGACAGTAAAAAGCAGCTCCAAGTGAGGCAGGAAGGCCGTGAAGATGTTCGATGCAGCGGCTACGAATTAAATAAGACATATTATTGGGTTTAGTTTAGTTGTATTATTTATAGCACATAAACATACACCCTTTGGTCCCTTGGTGCTATAACTTCAAGAGGAACCAGATGCCTGTGGCTGTGGCTCTTGGGAAAAGAGGAAGAGGTTTTGAGGGTTTTTTTCTAAAAAGGAACTATAAAGAAATACATTTCAGCCCAGGCTGCAGACTGTTCCATAGCCGAGGAGCCAGGCTGATGAATGATTTGCTGTTGAACGAAGTCTTATTGAACCAACGAATGGCAAGTACATGTGAGGGAGCTGAGCAGGAGGTCCTTAAATGGGTGTATTTGATTATCTTAGTGTTACGGATATCAGGAGCTACTCTATACAAACATTTATGTACCAAACAGAGGGTTTTGTGGGTGGGAAACCAGTGGAGTTTAGATAGAATAGGTTTAAGTGACTTGTGGCGGGAAGTGTACGTTACTATTATTCTCACACCTTGATTTTGAATGATTTGAAGTCAGTGTAATTGTTGATTAGAGGTGCCAAGGTAAAGCGTGTTGCAGTAGTCGTGTCTGGAGCTAATGCTGATGATCGCTACAGTTTTTATACCTTCTTCTGAGAGAAGGGGAGGTAAAGATTTCAGCATATGGAGATGTAGAGAGCAAGCAAAGACAACTGCAGAAACCTGGGAATCCTTTATACGTTTGGTACATGGTTTCAACAGAAGGGGCCAAGTATGTATGGCCTTAGTAAAATGGTCCGGGCCAGAAGGATCATATTCCACCACCATGATCCCCATTTTGTCCATACTGATCTTCAGCCAGTTGTTGTCCAGCTATCTTTCTAAGATGCAAAGGCAATCAGCTAGCATTTCCTGATGCACATTAGGGCCATTTAGACAAAATATAATTTAGGTGTCATCTGCATGTGTGTAGAATTGACATCCCAGACTTCTGATTAGCTGTGGGAGAGGTAAAATTAAGATGTTAACCAGATAGTGGTGGAGTATGGATCCCTGAGAAATCCCAGTGTTTGTTGTAGAAAGACACATATACTTGTTGAGTGTTACACTCTGGGACTTACATTTCAAGAAATATGTGAACAGGGATAAAGCATTCCTCTGGATCCCACATCTAGCAAGTCTCGCCGTCTTAACGCTATAGCCGATTATATCAAAACCTGCAGACAAATTCAATACGATCAAGGCACTAGTGTTGTTACAGGTGGCAGCTAGACAAAGATCATTTAGGACTGCTACCAGTGGGCTCAGTGCTTCTGTTTGAACAAAAGCCAACTAGAGTATCGACCAAGGTTTGTTGTTCTTCCAGAAAATATGATAGTTGCTTGTCCACCATTCTCGCTAAAATCTGTGCTATCTCTGGCAGGAGAGTGATACGTCTATAACCAGCTACACTATGGCCTCTGGATTTAGGTAGGGTTTTTTGAACATGGGGTTTGACTATTCCCTGTTTAAGGTCAGGAGCTCAGGGAGAGATTAATAATATGACAGACTGCCTGTGTTATTTCAGGGATTTCCTTATGTAGTATTACTATAGTAATAGGGTCAATGTGAGAGCCACCCCTGCAAATCTTCATTCATTGTTGAAAAGAGTCTAATGAAAGGTTGCAGAACTGATCAAAAGAATGAAAAGTGTATTGTTTCCGGGCAATCGATGTTGAGGTGAACAGAGGGGTTGATTTATATGGATGCCAGATTTAAATAATGTCATTAAGCACGAAGGCAGCTAATTCATTGCAAAAGGCTTTGGTATTAACATGTTGAGCGAATATGTTGTTGGAGAGTTCATTGATAAATGTGAGAGTTCTTTTTATTTGCTGCAGCAAGATCATTAGTTTAGTATTTCTCACAGGCGGTTT
This sequence comes from Lissotriton helveticus, assembly GCF_964261635.1. NCBI lineage: Eukaryota > Metazoa > Chordata > Amphibia > Caudata > Salamandridae > Lissotriton > Lissotriton helveticus. The sequence goes on along the minus strand of NC_136072.1, from coordinate 1,061,952,075 downwards.
GAAGATATGAATATATATATATATATATATATATATATATATATATATATATATATATATATATATATATATATATATATATACAACAAGGGTTGCCCAATGCAGAGAAGCCTCACAGGTAGGTTTTCAATAGTGCTTTATTGGAGAAAGTTTTGCAAGCGCTGGACAAGAGTTTTCACCAAAGGTTCAAGATGCCTGACGCGTTTCGTGCGCAAGGCGCACTTCTTCAGAGGCAGAAATGGTTCGCTGTTGTTAATCATTGTACCTTTTTAACTGCTCCGTCATACTGAACGAGCGTTGACGCCCCTCCGGCATTCTGGTCACAGTAGTTCATAGTTATCTGCTCCAGTGAGTTCCTTTACAGCAGCGAAATGGATCCAAAAAATAAAAGCCACAGTGGGTTTGGGAAGGCTTCAAATCACAGCGTCCTGCACCATGTTCCTTCTCCGCACACCTTCCTCTCATTAGAGTGCTGCCCTTGTTGTTTGTATTTGACCGGCCAGCCCGGGTTGGGGAGAAGCCCTGCCATTATCATGTGGACTCGTGCTGCATCCAGGGAGGCAGCACTCTAATGAGAGGAAGGTGTGCGGATATATATATATGATATTGGATAACAGTTTGTTTTATCTCCTGTGGTCTATGATTTATATTCTGCTGTCTCTTTAATCAAGTGTGTGCTAGTACCTAATGGCAGTTGTACAACAGTAGTGCAATTCCCCAGTCTGAACATCTTTCCATGAATCTGGCTTGCACCTTATTTACATGAGCATTGTTAAGGCTTCACACAGACAACATCACTGTATAAAATATGTATATATGTTTCTAGCAGGGCCAATAAAATGGTGTGGAGCCACTGTTTTGTCTAATTAATCATGGTCATACTTACTAAATAATTCAATTTCTGCAGCTTTAATCTGCAAATGTCAGTACTAAAAAGTTGTTTTCCAAATATCAAAAAATACGAAGATCATTGCAAATGAAATTCAAACCACCTCCTGACACTTTTCAAAATGTCACCACCTTATGACTGTTAATTGTTTGTGAACTATGCTCAGGCGGTGTTAATACTCCTAATGGCTGGATTGGGACAAGTGCTTTTATCTACAGCTTGAAGGACATGTCCTACACATTTAAATTAATTAGAAAGAGTGATTAACTCTTTGCATTGACAATGATTTTCACAATTTATGCCAATTCATGCTAACATAATAGTCTACTCAAATCTTTAATTATTGTAAGTGTTCAGTAAGTATTTAGAAGTCTCAAACTATTTGCATCTCTCTTTAAGGTTGGATGTCTTGGATCTTACCCTGTCAACTATTGAGACGTGTCTGCTTCTTAATGGAAAGGGTATTTCTAAAAGCCCCAAGGTGTGAACACAGAATATCCTGACATTGAGCACCACGGGAGTTTTTGACATATGGCTGTCATGACCAGAAAGTAAGTGACAAAAAATGTTTTAATCAAAAGAAGTATTTCCATGAATGTTTATGTTCTGCTGAGCTGTATATTGTATCAGTTTTCATGAACTATTTTACTCAAGGATAAAGTAAACAATATTGAGGAAATTGTGTTTCCGTGCTTTCATGCAAGACAAAATGATTAATTGCTGTTTAATAAAAGTTTGAACAATATCCGCTAGGTGTTTATAATTTGTATCCTCAAGAAACCTTTAAACCTTCTACACCATTGGCTTTCTTTTTTTATCAATATATATTGGTATTAAAATATCACAACTGCTAGAAAATAATAACACAGAACGTGCCACATAATTTGCGTTAAAATACATAGTAAACCTTATAATTTTTGTATTTCTTGCCACATACTTCGGGTAGACATGGTTCATTGTAGCATGTTGCCAATGGCCCTAGTCATAGCTACTCCCACCACACCTAAAAATGTAAAACTGTAGTCCCGCATGGAGTGAGTGGATGGTGGGGGTTTGAGAGAGGGGGTTTCGAACAAGTGAAGAAAACTGCATGAAATGACCCTTAATACGAATTGTGCATGCATTTCTTATCTTCTGACATGAGCAATGCCTTCTCTTGAGCTTTGTTTGCTGGATTATCTACCTAGCTCCTTTGCTCCCTTAGATCGATGCACAATCTTATCATCTAACATTGCTCGTGTACCTCAGACTTTACGGTCCCCTACTCCTCACACTCCGGTTAAAAAATGTCCGCCCTCTGTTGGCAGAGAACTCCCCACAGCTCAGCTGATTGTATCATCAAATAGTTCCTTCTTTATCAAACCTCGCGATTTCCCCAGCGCTGCATGGAGCAGGCTCATCGTCTCAGCGCTCTTTGTAGAAGCATGCTGATAATCACATTCCCATTGAGGCGTGCACTCCAGACGCCATGTTTGCTTCTCCTTGCAATATCTTTGTGTCCGCTGCACAGAATTCATCTCTTGGCCTGGAGCGCTCTCCAGACGCCATGTTGATGTTTCCTGAAAAGATCTGTGCATTGACTCCACAGAATGGATTCCCTCCCTTGGTCTGCTACCCGGAAACCATGTTTACTTTTCCTAACACTATCTGGGCCCAAGTAATAAAAGACACCCAGGGGGCACTCACAAAGAAGGTAGACATAGGAAATGGGTTAAGACAGGGCTGCGTCCTTGCCCCGCTTCTTTTTTCTATCTTCCTAGCAGATTTACCAGCAGTATTGGAAGTGGAAAAAAGTGCCAGCCCTAGAATGAGTGGCAGAAAGATCTCATGCCTGCTGTATGCAGATGATTTGGTTATTACTGACCAGACTGGCTTAGGGTTGCAGAGGAAATTAAATGTTTTTAATGAATACTGCAAGAATAAACTGTTAACCGTAAACATGGAAAAAACAAAGGTCATGTGCTTCGGGAAAGGGTCAAAGAGATACTGTTGGTATCTGAATAAAACCAAACTAGAGATAGTAAAAGAATACAAATATCTCTGGGCCTACTGTTCGAGTCAAACCTAAAATGGAATAAAATATGGAAAACCAGAATGTAAAGGCATCAGCATCTATTTGTGGTTTGAAAAAATGTAATAAAAATGTTGGCGATATGTCACACAAACCTATGCTGGAAGCCTTTACAGCCATGGTCTCCCCACAAGTATTATACGGAGCAGAGGTACTCCTCTTTAGTGGGAAAGGCGACTGGGACCGGGAAGAAAGTAAGGCTTTAAAAATGCTTCTGTCCCTTCCTAAGTCGGCAATGGTGCAGGCGATAAGGCTTGAAACAGGAATGATAGGGTGGAATACCCAGGCCAAAATGCTAGTGGACAGATTTTGGAAACGCCAATCCGAGGGGGAAGACCAAAAGGTCTCACATTGGTGTAGCGAGGAGATCCGACAAAGTAGCCTAAGATGGGCAACCGAGGCAAAAAAGAAAATAAAGGAGATAATGTGCTGCCTAAAGGTGAGGGGTACCCAAAACTCCTTAGAGGTTAATTTCACAAAAAGCTCTTTAAGAGCACAAGGAAGGGAACTTTCTAGAACACAAGACCTAATGTATGTAAGAAATAAAAAATCGGTCAATAATATGATAGAGGTATGGGAAGCCGATGTGGGGTATCCTTATCTGGAAGCCTTGCCGAACCATGGATTTAGGTGGGACATCTTAAAAATGAGAATTGGTATAATCCCCTGGCCAATGGAGGGGAGAGTGATGAATGAAATGATGTACACTGATGGTATATGTAAATGTGGGCTAGGTACTAAGTGCGGAATAGAGCACATACTATTGGATTGTTTTAAGAGTATAGAATCGAGAAAACAGTTTTTGCGACCCTTATTTTTAAAGTATGACATTAGAGCAAGAGCAAAAGCAATTGATTTATTATTAAGAATTGAACATCTAGATATAGCAATTGCTCTTGGGTATTATTTGAAAGGTGTGAATGCTCTGGCAAGGGAAAACCGCAAGTAAGTTTAGCAAACCTTCCCTGTAATCTGTAATATATACCTAGGAATACCGGAAGGATAAATAAGGGGTGACGCAAATGCATACAGATTCAATATTTTACAGCAAATGGATAATGATTTGTTTCTCTGTTTTAGATTGTACATAAGTTTTTAAACTTTTAAAGATTTTAATGTTTTTCAGTATTGAAATCAAATGTCGAATAGAAGTAACAAGGTGGAGTGTATAGAAGGAACGGTTAGATTTTAATAGGGTTTGTATTCTCTGTTCTTAGCTGATTTTGTATAGGGTATGAATTTTTTCTGATCGTTTAAAGACTAAGGTCTAAATAAACAGAGTTCTTCTCTCTCACTATCTCACTAGACTGTACCCATCTCCAGGAGTGCTCTCCAGATGCCACCTTAACTTTCCCCTACAATAACTCTGTATCCCTTGCATAGAATTCAATGACATGAACTGCTCTAGACACCATGTTTACTTTTCCTAACCCTAACTTTGTATGCACTGCACAGAATGCATCCTACGGAAGTCTCTCCACATGCCTACAAAACCTACTTTTTAGTAGAACAATTCTGATAGAGAAAAAGTAGGGCAGAACCTCCCACATAACATTGTTTTTGCAGTGAGATTGACCCGCAGGCACAGTTGACACATTTTGCAACTTCACAAAGTTGCAGAGTTGACAACGTCGCACACTTTTGGTGGCACCATTTTACTCCTGCACACTCTAGCTGTCACCTGTTTTCTGCCCATTTACAGTAGTATCTTCAGGAGTCACCATGAGTGGACTATGAACCCTTGAAGGTCCAAGGCTTGGTCTGTGTGGTTGCAATCTCCTCCTTTTATAACACCCAGTGCTGTCAATCACAGGCGTGGTAAGGCAGTAGCAGGCTCTTCCTGTTGTCAGTCCTTCCTCTGCCTCATTCATGGGCAGACTCACAGACAGATTTATTCCTTGGAAAGGCACAACCTGAGTCACTTTGGTGGTCATCAATGGAGGTCTTTTGCTACACAGAAACAGTTGAAACCTCAATTGTGAAAGTGAATGTTTGCATGTAAGTCAGACTTACGCGCCCAAATATCCGTATTAATAAGTGCAAGAAAACTTCTTTTCTCGTTCGGTAAAGTACGTTTCACGCTCATACAATGATATACACTCAAAAAATGGGCAGAAAGTGAGTGGGCACAATGAAAAACGTATCTTCGACTTCTTTATACCCTGGCACAGGTAACAGATTTAGGGTGATATGCATCAAAGGGTTTTTTACTTATTATGTGTCTATTTGAAAATGCTTTAGTAAATATGAGCCTTATTCCAAATAGGAGTAAATACCTTTCCAGGGAGAGAACAAAAGCTCCAAAAGTGGTAGGGTGCAGAGAAAAAGTGGAGAAACAGAAAGAAAGTAAATGTGCACAGTGCTGCATATTATCTCATGAAAATATATGAGTGAATATTTATGAATAAGAAAATGGGACTTACAATCCATGAGTGCGCCTGGAAATCAGTGACTGTCTCAATTCTGGAAAGGTTTCCATAAGTGCACCTGGAAATATGTGACTGTCTCCTGTTTCCAGACGGAACCTTGACATTTTTTGAGGTTCAAAAAGTAAAAAATCTTCCTTCATTCTAGTATGGAAACCCACGGGTACAGATTTCTGAATTTATTTTTGAATCAGGCCCAGATACTTGTGTACAAGGCGATTAAAACGTGTTTGCAATGCATTTTAGAAATATTATAAGATTAATGGTGTCTCTACCAGTCCTATGACCGATGGACTCTTCGAGGGCTAAGTTGGAGGAAATTAATAATGGTTCTTACTCTTGGTCTCAGTGGACAGAGGATAACTGTTCTAAGCACCGCAGCCTGAAAGTAGGGATAAGGAAGCCCAGTATTGAAAGTGCTTTTATGAGTCAAGTTACCTAAAAAAGTATGAAGGGAGTTCATTCCCAGCACAAAGGCAACACTAAGTCAGTTTAGATGACTGTGCTCTCAAAAGTTAACCAGAACCAGAAAACTCACCAAAACCTTGAATGAACACAATCTCCCCTGCCCTCCCTAGAACTGTACTCAAACTTTTTGAGGGATGTGGTATAAGTATCTTAGTAAAAGCAGGGCCATTAAGCAAAGTGCAATCAATGCAGTGACTGGCCTGTGGCCCATTTAGGGTGCTATACAACCACTGATGAAAAAGAATGTAAAGGAGGCGGTGGGTACTCCAGAAGGGTTGATTATTCATAGAGGATGACTCATTTCACCCAATCTTTCTTAGAGGTTTACTAATTAACTTGTTCATCCACCACTGCACCTAAGAGCCCTCAGAGTTATGAACAGAACCGACTTCTATATAAACAAGTCACAGTTTATAGGATAGTTGAACAACTTGGGTGATTGACGTAATTTAAGGCCTTGGTGATGAGATGATGTAACCATACAATACACATAGCTACATTTGTATGTTGTTGACATGATTGATGGGGGAGAGGACACTTACTGAGTTAGGTTTATCTGGGTAGGAGGGGATAAGTTTGATAAGGATCTTGAAAACCAAAGTGACGGTGTAGTCCTAAAATGTGAGGGTATGCCAGTCTAGGGGAACATGTAGATGGATTTAGCGAAAGCAAGATTGTGCACAAGGGTGTTAGGAACAGTGAGAAGGTGAAGATTGGCAGGAAGCTGTTGTTGGGTGGGGATTGGCAGGAGAGAATTTGAGTCAAGTAGAAGGGGTGCTCCATGAATAGCCTTGAACGCCAAGGACAATAACTTGAAACGGGCAGTGGTGTTGGAAGAAAACTGGATAATCAGTAACCTTTGGAGGTGGTGGCCTGGTGTGGAGTAAGAGAGGGAAGTAAGCAGGTTGCACTGTTAATAACTTTGTCGAAGGGAGATAAGTCATTATTTTGGAGGCCCTCAGGAAGTGTGTTGCGGCAATGTAACCAGTGCTTAATTTGAGCCGGTGGCTTCTGGTGCTTGACACCGGTACTAAATTGTCAATACCGGCACTTGTGACAGTCTGCCACTAGGTGGCGCTGTCTGGTCAATTTAGAAATGACCACAACTACAGTTAATTATTAATTCAAGATACATTAACCCCTTGCCTGCGGGGCTGATTCCCCCGCTGTGCTGGGGGGAGGGAGGGTGTGCACAGCGCCCCTGTGCTCGTGACGAGCTCAGCTCATCATGAGCCACGGTGGTCGTGTGCTCATGACGAGCTGAGCTTGTCACGGCCACACCCATTTCTGTAGAATGCTCGCACAGCAGGGCAATTAGCCCCACGTGTGAGCGTTCTTACCGTTATGAACACACGGGAACCGTGGCTCATGACGAGCTGAGCTCGTCATGAGCATGGGAGGGGTTAAAAATTACTATTACCAGCCGCCCAAGCCATTCGTGTAGGTTTGGGGGCCTGAAATAGTCCAAATTGTCACACTTGTAAGAGCGTGATGTTTAGTATCTGTGCTGTTACTATCATTGGCAGCATGGCAAGGGTGATGTGTGGTGCAAGGTAAGGAGTAAGGGCACCCAGAGGAAAACAGATTAATGGAGACAATGGAGTTTGGTTGAAGGAGACCAAACAATAGATGATATCTCTTGTGGATAAATTGAGCATTAGGTATTGTAAGCCATCGAGTGCCTGACAGTAGTGAGACAGTTGGAAATTTGAGTGTGGTGGTGAGGTTAGAGCTAGGGAGAATAGAAAACAAGTTGGTAGTCATCAGCGTAGAGCTGGTTGGAAAAGCCAAGGGGCTTAAGGCTGAACGTTGACAGTGACTTGAAGAAGAGTTAAGTAAGACCGGGAGAGCAGCACGAGACAGAGACTGAAGGATTAGAGAGGTAAAAGCAAAACCATTTAAGGGTGGTGCTGGAGATGCTGAGAGACAGAAGAGTGTGGAGTAGGTCAAGTGTTCGACATTGTCGAAGCCGACTCACCAGTTGAGGAAGAAACATGTTGTTGATGGGAGGTTGTGATTTGCTGAAATGATAAAGGTGGAGCCAGGGCCGGACTGGGAACCAAAACCGGCCCGGCAAAGTGCACGGCCGGCCCCCCTGGGGGAGGTTGGGGGTGCGACCGAGCTCTTTGCCGGGGCCGGTTTTCGGTCAATTTTGTTACAGCTATGCTGCATAAACGGCCCTGTAAAAAAAACGGCCCCCACCCTTGCGGCGCACCGGGGGATTGCCCGGTGCCCGCAACCGTCAGTCCGGGCCTGGGTGGAGGAGTAGGAGAACAGGCTTTTTAAGGCAACAGCATGGAAGGCAGACCAAGGAGTATCAAGTAAGTAATAGACGAGAGGGCGGGGGAAATATTGAACTTGCACAAGCTTGGAAACGCCTTGTGGACAGTTTGTTGACCCCAGACAGAGTCTTAAATGCACCGCATAGCTGCTAGTCCTCTGATATCTCAAGAGGATTTAGAGGACAGAAATACCTGTCCTTGCATGGGTTGTCAGGGGTGGGACTTTGAACTCCTGGGATGAACTTTGCGGGACTTTGGACTACTGTGGTGTGTATTGAAATACTGCCCATTAGGGCGTCCTTTATTTGTCAGCTTGACAAGAGGCAACTATAGGTAGGGGTGTTAGTTATTGATTTCTATTTGGAGGCTGGAATAATCCAAAGGGATGTTGCGATATATTTAATGCCATGATTGTATTTATTGTTTGTACTTGTTTTTGATCTATTTATTAAGGCTTATGTGAACTTGTCAATGTAAATCTACATTCTGAATTATTATTTATAACCAATTTATGATATGCATTAATTGAAAAATCCTTTAATTTCCGTACACTTTCAGCTTCTGTTTTATGTTCTAGATTGAAAATATATATCTTTTTTTAAGTAGGCAATTAAGAGACAGGTACATAGTGTGTCTATTGAATTCTAGGTGTTCGAGGATTTTGCAAAAGAAAAGCAGTCCAGAAACAAGTAGGTAGAGGAAGGGAGAGAAGTCAGCCATTATTTTGCTCAGATCTTGTAGCACCACAGCAGTCCATGCTGCTAGTAAGTGACTAGTTGAAGAGTCAGGAAAAAGAGATGTGGGCGTGTATGAAGAGGGAGAGAGGTTTGGTAAGTGAGACAGAAGGCAGCAGAGCGGGCACAGGAGGGGCTGGCACTTTGGCCCTGCACATCAGAAGCCAAGGAGAGCTGTGCTGGGGGGCCGTGGTGACGTGTGAGATGGACGGGGCAGAAGCGTGGAGAGCCCAGAGCTAGGATGGAAGTGCTGTGACGTTTCACATTATTTCTGCTTCACCCAGAAGGCCTCGGGGCTCTTTTTCATCGCTCACCTCTGTGGAAAGACGCCTGTGGTTGCTCGAGCCGGCCTGCCCTCTCCAGACATTCCTGGTGCGCTGTACACATCTCCCTACAAGGACCTGTTTGCAAAATATTTCTAATCATCTCAGATCTAGCATACTTCCCCTAATGCCCTTTAATTACCGAGGCAATTAGTGGGAGTCAGACTCATTAAGAGACTGCGCGACTGATGGAAATGCATACAGTATTTCAATATACTGACTCCTCTCAAAAGACGCCGGAACATTGCGTCCTTTCTGATGTGATTCCGCCTCAGAACTCGCCTTCCCTGAGCCCCGCCGGGTGCACGAGGTCGGGGTCTAGAAGGACCACTGAACCCGAGCCTGGGTTTTGGATTCCAGCTGAAGGCAGAAACACACGACAACGCTGCAGCAATGTGTAAGAATGCCTCTGAACGCCACGTCTTCCAGCCACGAGGCATCCCAGAGCCATGGAAAGGGCCCCCGGATTCCGAAGGCGCCATGAGACCGCACACACGGCAGAAATGAGCTATACAAAGGGAAGTAAAGTGACAAATGTTCATATACATAATGCAGCGTGACGCCTGCTTGTTGTTGTATCTGCCCGGCAGCCCCTATGTCCCGGAGTGATTGTCAGGTTGTCAGGGATACAGAAAGGATGCCATCATTTTGCCTCAAGGACCGTTGGCAGGGTATGGCCAGACGTGGGTCCCATGCTCACTTTGCCACTGGATTCAAGCTAGGCTGGCTGATGAGGGCTGATTAGCCAGAAACCAGTCCCAGGATGCTTGTTTCCGGTCCAGGGAAGACATGGCTTTGCAATTCGGGCTGGACTGTTTCCATGAGGCACAGGGTCAGACTGATTTGCATATGGCCACGTCTGAACTGGGGTGGTGGAGTGAGCTAAAGAATTATGATGGATTAAACCCAGATCAGTTGACTGGGAGTGAGTGTTTGATTTGCTCAAACGCTCCGTCCATCATCCCCTTTGGTATCGCTTTGTTCGCCATAAGTTGGCAGGGTATGCCCAGACGTGGGTCCCTTGCTCACTTTGCCACTGGATTCAAGCTAGCCTGGCTGATGACGGCTGATTAGCCAGAAACCGGTCCCAGGATGCTTGTTTCCGGTCCAGGGAAGACATGATTTGGCAGTTCGGGCTGGACTGTTCCCATGAAGCACAGGGTCAGTCTGATTTGCATATGGCCATGTCTGAACTGGGGTGGTGGAGTGAGCTAAAGAATGATAATGGATTAAACCCAGATCAGTTGACTGGGGGTGAGTGTTTGATTTGCTCAAACACTCCGTCCATCATCCCCTTTGGTATTGTGTCAAGGACCAAACTCAAGCTCGGGTTCTTACTATCCCACGGTACCTGTTTGATACTGAGCCGTGCAGGTACTCTCTCCTCCAAAACCAAAGAAGTGCAGGTTCTCATTCTAGTGGGGTAGCTGCTCAAAGAAGTACAGGTTCTCACAATCCTGGGATAACTGATAACTACTTAAAAGTGCAGGTACCTTCCCTTTCAAATCAAAGAAGTGCGGGTTCTCACAATCCTAGGATAACTGTTTACCACTGTGAAGTGCAGGTACTCTCCCTTTTAGATCAAAGAAGTGCAGGCATCGAGGGGCATTTCTAAGAATTATTTGTAGCTAGCTTCAGTCCTTATGCCCTTTTCTTGAGTACATTATACGCCCTATCCTTCGTCGTCTCAGTGAATGTAACCCGCTGCCCCAGGCATCCAGGAGAGCCGCATACCCCCTGAATATAGTTCTCCAAGCGGTGATCTTTCTAATCAAAGGCCTGAAGAGGTCTGGCAGGATCCCCCTCCCCTGGAGAGCTCCACTGTCTCCCTCTGCATGCCTGCTTCATCTGCAGGTTGGGCTGGGTCAAGGGCCAACCAGACCTTGCAGATCAGATGCCTGGAGGCCTGCACTGTGCCCAGGCATTTGTCCATTTCACTCATCACTCTTGAAGTGATAAGATGGGCTCATCAGTGAGGGTGCAGGATGCCCTTCTCCTGACCGTAACCTTACCCTTCTTCAGCCTGAGGAATGGTTGGAGCTGAAAAAGTGGTCCTTTCTGCATTCATTCATCCATAAGTTCTTCCCCTCTTAAAACACAGCTACTCTCCCTCATTTGTTGATAGTATCTTTATCTTAAACCCTCTGCTCACTCCACTGTCTACTTACTAGGTTTTCATTATGCACATATTACGTTATACATATATTATGCATGAGTTATACATACATAGGTGCCCCCTATCAGGTTGCTTCAGGGTACTCATAGGAGATCTGAAAAAGCCTACAATTAGGTGTAGTGAGGATCCATGTCAATACAGATAACATACATGTCGACCTTTTGGAAGAGGAAAGTGGGGGATTTTGAAAAAATCGGGGGAATCTTGGAGTCTCCCACCTGAATTGGGTCTGTTAACCTGTATACAGATAAACAGCGTAATATGGAAGGCCTACTGGGTGGTCCCCGTTAGATGATGTCTGTAGAATTGAATTGTTAATGGCTTTGTGTGGCTGTGTTGCTGACAGTGCCTTGCAAATGGTTTCAAAGCACCTGCTTTGATGCTAACCGGAAACGGCACACGGGGGAACAATTTTCTGATTCCTGAGACATCGTTGCTTTCTCTGATGATCACATTGTCCAGTATATATAAATTGGGTAATGAATCAAGCCTCCTATTTTCCTTTGATTTTGTCGGGTGTTTGTTTCACAATTACTACCGCTTCCGCAACACAGCCTCGACAATGATATGAAAAGGTTTCTTCAGAGTGGGACATACTTTGCAAGCCCCAGTAGAGCAGTTGTTCTCCCTAATCCAAACAATATTTCATTGGAACTATACACAACGCAAGTCCCTTTGTGTGTGTGTTCTCTCTGCCCCACATGAATATTTTACCGCAGCTGAATAGAATGTAGGTCTCTACAGGGCGGATCATGTCTCTGCCCCAAATTAAGATTTTGCTGAAAGTGAACACAACGTAGGTTCCTGCGAGATGGACATCCTGAACAAAGATCTCACGGATGTATGACGTTACAACGCATGCTTTTACCACGCATGCTGTTACAACGCAGTTTTTACAACGCATACCATTACAACGCATAGCGCTTTGGGGTGCTGGATAGTGAATAGTTTAATTTACTATTCCAACTCCAGTCCCCGTGGACACTAGGGAAGGTGTTGGATAGTAAATTAAATCTATTCCCTATCCTAGAGCGCCCCCCAGCGCAATGCGTTGTAATGGTTTCCTTTGTAAAACCTGCGTTGTAATAGCACTGCGTGGTAAAAGTTGCGTTGTAAAGGATGTTTCCCGATTGAAGGCAATGTAAGTCACTATGGGGCCAATTTTCGCTCTGTCCCAAACCAAGATTAGACTACAACTGAACACAGTGTATGTTCCAGAGAGGCAGGAGTTCTTTCAGCCTCAAACAAAGATTTAAGTGAGACTTAACACTATCTAGACCCCTCTGGAAAGCCTCGAGACTGCTCTTCTCTAACTCTCGGCAACGATTTGCCGAGACCTGTCCTTAACGGCGCGTATTCTCTCTAAAACCCAAATTGTTGTGTCAAATCCAGACGAATGATAATCCTAGCTTGATAATAGTCAATTTGTTTCCTACCATTTTTTTCTTTTGTAGGAGTCTTTCTACTGTGTTCTCTTTCGTCCTAGAAGTGTTTCGTTTTTGTCTTCATTGTGGTGCATCTGTCTGTTCAGTGTGACATCATTCCGCCCAGTGCCTACCAATGGATGGAGAAAACGCTTGCCCAAAGCCTCCTCCAGATCTCTGGAATAGGCATCCCCTAATGATTTATGGAATGTCACATATAAGGATAAGCTTCAAATGACATACTGATGTATCATAAAATGCCTACAGGCCTTTAGAGCCAATCCCTGGGGTACCTTTGCTATGTTTGTTTAACATTTTGAAGTTATATGTTACAGAAGTTAAAACAAAGTGACCACAACACAACTCCATACAAATGCCAGCTCAGTTGAAGTGCGGGAGAGACAGTTCACGTAACTTTGTGCACTATCAATACGGTCTCAGAGAGACAGAGCACATCATGTACGAATGCAGTCTCTTCATCGCGGCATGGTCCCGTCTTCTCTTCCAGCAAGTACATCACCTTCAGCCACACCACCGGACTCCACTGGACTGACCACAGCTGCGTCCACTACAGCTTCAAAAGATCCACGACCCACCACCACCCGCAACAGGTACCTCACAGCAATTAGAGCAAGATCACCGCAGACCAGCTCACCACCTCCCTCAGCCAGAGCCCACCCGCCAACACAACGGACCCCAACGAAGCAGCCCGCAACTTCACACAGTGGCTGACCGCCTGCGCCGACGACCTCGCGCCACTAAAGAACCCTCCCAGCAGACCCAGAAGCAAGAAGGCATCCTGGTTCACCGATGACCTCAAAGACTCCAAGAAGACCTGCCGCACCCTCGAGAAAGCCTGGCTCATCGACCGGACCACCGACAACATGACCGCCCTCAAACACGCTACCCGCTAGCACCACCAGCTCATCCGCATCACCAAGAAGAAATCCCTGAAGGAACGACTGGACAACAACGCCCACGACAGCAAAGAGCTCTTCACTATCGTCAAGGAGTTCTTCAACCCCAGCACCGGCACCAACGACATCACTCCGTCACAAGACCTCTGTGACTCCCTCGCCTCGTTCTTCCACCGCAAGATCGCCGACATCCACAACAGCTTCGGCGCCCCACCCACGCACCCAACCGTCGAACCAACGCCCCCCACCGCCACCCTTCGCGCCTGGACCACGGTGACCACCGAAGACACAGCCCGCACGATGAACACCATCCACTCCGGATCACCGACCGACCCCTGCCCACACCACGTCTTCAACAAGGCCGACTCCACCATCGCACCCCAACTCCGGAACATCATCAACGCCTCCTTCAACACCGCCACCTTCCCGGAGAGCTGGAAGCACGCCGAGATCAGCGCCTTCCTGAAGAAACCTACAGCGGACCCCACCGATCTCAAAAACTTCCGTCCCATCTCGCTCCTCCCTTTTCCTGCTAAAGTCATCGAGAAGATCGTCAACAGACAGCTGACCGCCTTCCTCGAGACAAACGGATCCCTCGACCCCTCGCAGTCCGGCTTCAGAGCCAACCACAGCACCGAGACAGCCCTCATCGCAGCCACCGACGACATCCGGACCCTGCTCGACAAGGGGGAAACAGTGGCCCTCATCCTCCTGGACCTCTCCGCTGCGTTCGACACGGTCTGCCACCGCACCCTAGTCCAGCGCCTCAGCAACATCGGTATCCAAGAGAAGGCACTGGAGTGGATCATCTCGTTCCTCGCCGGAAGAACACAAAGAGTCCGCCTCCCCCCGTTTCGCTCCGAGGCCACCGAAGTCATCTGCGGCGTCCCGCAAGGATCTTCACTCAGCCCCACCCTCTTCAACATCTACATGAAACCTCTCGCAGCCATCGCACGCCAGCACAACCTCAACATCATCTCTTACGCCGACGACACCCAGCTGATCCCTCACCAGAGACCCCGACACCGCCAGAACCTGCCTACACGAAGGGATGAAAGACGTCGCCGAGTGGATGAAGGACAGCCGCCTGAAACTGAACTCGGACAAGACGGAAGTCCTCATCCTGGGATCTTCGCCCTCCGCCTGGGACGACTCCTGGTGGCCCCCAGCCCTGGGCACCGCACCCAAGCCCACCGACCACGCACGCAATCTGGGCTTAATCCTGGATCCCTCCATCTCGATGACCAGACAAGTCAACGCCGTCTCCTCATCGTGCTTCAACACCCTGCGTATGCTTCGCAAGATCTTCCGCTGGATCCCGACCGAGACCAGGAAGACTGTCACCCAGGCACTCGTCACCAGCCGACTGGACTACGGAAACGCCCTCTACGCCGGAACCACAGCCAAGCTACAGAAAAGACTCCAGCGCATCCAGAACGCCTCCGCCCGACTCATCCTGGATGTCCCCCGACGCAGCCACATCTCCAGCCACCTGAGGAACCTGCACTGGCTCCCCGTCGACAAGAGGATCACGTTCCGGCTCCTCACCCACGCACACAAGTCTCTCCACGACCTGGGCCCCAAGTACCTCAACGACCGCCTGACCTTCTACACGCCCACCCGCCAGCTACGGTCCACCAGCCTCGCCCTCGCAGCCGTACCACACATCCGAAGAGCCACCGCCGGAGGAAGATCCTTCTCTTACCTGGCTGCCAAGACTTGGAACTCCCTCCCCATCCACCTTCGGCTGACCCAGGACCATCTCGCCTTCAGGAAACAACTCAAGACCTGGCTGTTCGAGCAGTAGCATACCCCTCCCCCCAAGCGCCTTGAGACCCTCCCGGGTGAGTAGTGCGCTATACAAATGGCATGATTGATTGATTGATGGTCAATCGAAACATCGGGGCCTGATCCGATGCAACCCACATTAGAGCCTCGCCTCGTCTCGGCAGAGAGCCCAGCATGCTCAATCTGTGTCCCAAACACTGCCTTACGGGGTAGCCTGCCCTATGGGTACTCCACAGTGGAGCGTGCCACAGACCATATACTGAAACCCTCTTCACTGTGTTCTCTAGATTGCAAACTGTTCCAAATGTCGCTCTCTCCTTGTGTCCATCTCTGCAGGCCTCAGCTCCGTTGATTCTCTTCGGCTCCATCCAGATGTCCATTTCGTAGCTATGCATCATTTAGCCGGCACTAGTCCTGGGTGCAGAAACCTGGGGTTCCTTTTACATTTATTTCTTAATTGGCACTGGTCCTAGTAAGCGCCAGCTCGCAATTTCACTTAATACTTTAATAACCCAAGGGGTACCTTTTAAATATTAATAAAAAGCAAGAAAATAGATTTTTGGCCTTAGTTTGATGTCATTCGGTCATAAAGGCCATTTTCAGTGCGAGAATCCTTGAGCGGGGTTTAAACATTCTTTTTCATTTCAAATCCTCTTTGAAGCCTCATTCTGCCACATATTTCAGGAGTCGCAAGCTCTGGTCACCATGCGCAGTGACAGGGATCTGGAGAACCGGAGGGCTTGGTTCTTACTCTGCATGAGATTTCATTAATCTCGCTCATTGCCATGTTGGGAAGCAAAAAAAAAATAATTGGAACAAGCGCAAGAGGACTGCGTAAAGGAGTTCACAGTATCAGTATACGAAATGCAGAATTGCTCATTTACTGTAAATGTCCTAGACAGACAAGTAATCTAATTCCACTGATGAGCTTGTGTTCCGGACACCAAATAAGACACCTTAATGAGCAACTAGTGAGAAGTTTCACTTTGCAGGATCCGTGCTAGAATCCAACCTTTTGTGTGGTCGACTCTTCCAATAAGAGACCAACTAGCCTAACTCGATTACTGTGCCTTTTTCGATACCAGGCGGCTTGGCAGGAATTAATATATACATTTCGCAGATCGACCTACAGTCATCCAATTTAAGGCGATCTTTAACTTCTAGAAGGGATTTCAAATTCTCACAGTTCGGTCTAAAAACCCTTTCTGGCTGTGATTGTCCCTCTGTGCCGCTTTTATATTTTAAAAAGTGTCCTATAGGAAAGATCTAAATCGGCTCCCCCCAGAGCTGACCTATCTGGGACAGTAGGCTTGTTGCAACACATGTGGGAGAAGGTTGTAGAGTTGTTGCTGAATGCCACTCAGCCCCCCCTACTTGCCCTCAAAAGCCCCTCCTTAGTTATTTGCCTGTTGCTACCCACAGATCTTGCCCCCTAAAACTAGACCGATGACTGTTTCTGCTCCATCTACAGACCTGTGCATGTTTCTGCAGTCTATCCTATACCTCGTTGCCAGATATAGTATAGACATCCACCCACTTGTATGTTACTTTCCCGTCACCTCCTTATATGGTCACCTGAATATGAGGTCACACATGTGTGTAATGGACACAGCAGCACACAGGAGCTTCCCACGGTGTCTCAGCTCCCCCTGCATAGTTACTTGCACAAAGGTTTTAATCGCCAGGTGAAGGTAGTCAGATGAAACCCAATGTGGGCGGGCCTGAAGCAGGTATCCCTGGCGCTGTCCACCACCAGATGGTATTTTAACCCCTCCCTGTCACGATCCAGGGGCTTGCTCCTGACGCTCACCGTCTTGCCTTCTCCCAGTGGGTCCCACCCTCTTCCCGCTGCCCCTCAGTTCCTTCCCATTGCCCCTCTGTTCCTTCCCTCTGTCCCTCTGTTCCTTCCCTCTGCCCCTCTGTTCTTTCCCTCTGCCCCTCTGTTCCTTCCCTCCGCTCCTCTGTTCCTTCCCTCTGTCCCTCTGTTCCTTCCCTCTGTCCCTCGGTTCCTTCCCTCTGTCCCTCTGTCCCTTCCCTCTGCCCCTCTGTTCTTTCCCTCTGCCCCTCTGTTCCTTCCCTCTGCTCCTTCCCTCTGCCCTTCTGTTCCTTCCCCCTGCCCCACTGTTGCTTCCCTCTGTTCCTTCCCACTGCCCCTCTGTTCCTTCTCTCTGCCCCTCTGTTCCTTCCCTCTGTTCCTTCCCTCTGCCCCTCTGTTTCTTCCCTCTGCCCCTCTATTCCTTCCCGCTGCCCCTCTGTTCCTTCCCTCTGCCCCTCTGTTCCTTCCCTCTGCCCCTCCGTTCCTTCCCTCTGCCCCTCTGTTGCTTCCCTCTGTCCCTCTGTTCCTTCCCTCTGTTCCTTCCCTCTGCCCCTCTGTTCCTTCCCGCTGCCCCTCTGTTCCTTCCCTCTGCCCCTCTGTTCCTTCCCTCTGCCCCTCTGTTCCTTCCCGCTGCCCCTCTGTTCCTTCCCTCTGCCACTCTGTTCCTTCCCGCTGCCCCTCTGTTCCTTCCCCCTACCCCTCTGTTCCGTCCCGCTGCCCCTCTGTTCCCCCCTCTGCCCCTCTGTTCCTTCTCGCTGCCCCTCTGTCCCCCCCTTCTGCCCCCACCCGCCCTCTGTCCCTTCCCTCTGCCCCTCTGTTCCTTGAGGCCAGATGAAGAGTGTGAGAAGTTGGCCTGGTATATGATGTTCACTATTCTAGTGAGCACCTTGCACTAGTCCAAACAACCCTTAGGGTGATGGTTGTAAAGTCAACCTTATAGACCAGCTATCCTAGTGGTAGCATGGACAAAAGCAGTCTTAGGCTAAACTCAAGAGAGCATGTGAAGCTATATGCAATCCCTTTAATACCAAATGAAAGGACACCACACAGGTTATATATTCAAAATATATATGTATTTATTTCTAAAACAACCCTCTGTACTCTTTATGAGGACAGAAGCACAAGCGCATAACAATTTACTTAATATAGCATACAATAAGTTGCACAAATATGGATAGGCCCTGGTGGCCCGTTAAACCATATACTAAAATAGTGGTATAAGAACCACGTCACGAACAATGGTAAGGCCTAGGGCCTTGGGAATCGCTGGGGCTACACTGTACTAACAATAGTTAGGGAGCAGGAGGCCCACGGGATGCGGGTGCAGTGTCTAAATGCACACGTGTGCACACATAGAAGTCAATGGGTGCGTAAAAGTTAGAAAGTTAAAGGTTTAGGAGTCTTCCGACTGGACTAGAAGCTAACCACTTGAAACTTAGGACACTAGGAGAGTTACTCTTTACAGGAGCACCGCAGTACTCGCGTTACCTCACCCACAGGAAGCGGGTGCATAGGTGTCAAAGTGTGTCGGGTTTCGTCATGGAGTTCTATGGAGCCTTGGAGAAAAGATGCTGCAGGCGACCAGGAGGGAAGAGTCCGGTTGGATCCAAGGGTGGATCGAGGATGAAGAGTACCTGAAAGCAGAGGGGACAGAGTCTGGGTCACTAGCCAGTGACCAGGAAGGAACCAGGAAGGAACCAGGCGATGTCGGGAAGCAATCAGGTGATGTCCTGAAGCTTGTCTCTGCAGCCACGTGGACCAGGAGGTGTCGACGATGACCAGGAGCTGGATTCAGCGAAGACATCACGGACTTCATCAGCCCACACGCCCTCCCCTCCGCCGACTACATCCTCCTAGGGGACCTCAACTTCCACCTGGAGAACAACAAGGACCGCAACACCGTCGCCCTGCTGGACAACCTCGCCAACCTCGGACTCAAGCAACTGGTCAACACCCCCACCCACTACGCCGGCCACACGCTTGATCCCGTCTTCTCATCCA
This sequence comes from Lissotriton helveticus, assembly GCF_964261635.1. Taxonomy (NCBI): domain Eukaryota; kingdom Metazoa; phylum Chordata; class Amphibia; order Caudata; family Salamandridae; genus Lissotriton; species Lissotriton helveticus. Next base: position 1,061,932,760 of record NC_136072.1, on the reverse strand, counting down.
GCAAGCACATCACCTTCAGCCACTCCACCAAACTCCACTGGACCGACCACAGCTGCGTTCACTTCAGCTTCAGAAGAACCACAACCCACCACCACCCGCAACAGGTTCCTCACAGAAGCTGGAGCAAGATCACCGCCGACCAGCTCACCACCTCCCTCAGGCAGAACCCACCCGCCAGCACAACGGACCCAAACGAAGCAGCCCGCAACTTCACGAAGTGGCTGACCGCCTGCGCCGACGACCTCGCACCACTGAAAAACCATCCCAACAGACCCAGACGCAAGAAGGCCTCCTGGTTCACCGACGAACTCAAGGACTCCAAGAAGACCTGCCCCACCCTCGAGAAAGCCTGGCTCCTCGACCAGACCACTGACAACATGACCGCCCTCAAACACGCCACCCGCAAGCACCACCAGCTCATCCGCACCACCAAGAAGAAATCACTGAAGGAACGACTTGACAACAACGCCCACGACAGCAAGGAACTCTTCACCATCGTCAAGGAGTTCTCCAACCCCAGCACCGGCAACAACGACATCACTCCCTCACAAGATCTCTGCGACTCTCTCGCCTCGTTCTTCCACCGCAAGATTGCCGACATCCACAACAGTTTCGGCGCACCATCGACGCACCCAACCGTCGAACCAACGCCCCCCACCGCCACCCTCCGCACCTGGACCACGGTGACCACCGAAGACACAGCCCGCACGATGAACACCATCCACTCCGGATCTCCGACCGACCCCTGCCCCCACCACGTCTTCAACAAGGCCCACTCCACCATCGCACCCCAACTCCGGGACGTCATCAACACCTCCATCAACACCGCCACCTTCCCGGAGAGCTGGAAGCATGCCGAGCTCAGCGCCCTACTGAAGAAACCAACAGCGGACCCCACCGACCTCAAAAACTTCTGCCCCATCTCGCTCCTCCCTTTTCCTGCCAAAGTCATCGAGAAGATCGTCAACAGACAGCTTGCCGCCTTCCTCGAGACGAACGGATCCCTCGACCCCTCGCAGTCCGGGTTCAGAGCCAACCACAGCACCGAGACCGCCCTCATCGCAGCCACCGACGACATCCGAGCCCTGCTCGACAACGGGGAAACAGCGGCAATCATCCTCCTGGACCTCTCAGCAGCGTTCGACACCGTCTGCCACCGCACCCTAGTTCAACGCCTCAGCAACATCGGCATCCAAGAGAAGGCACTGGAGTGGATCATCTCGTTCCTTGCCGGTAGAACACAGAGAGTCCGCCTCCCCCCGTTTCGATCCGAGGCCACCGAAGTCATCTGCGGCGTTCCGCAAGGATCATCACTCAGCCCCACCCTCTTCAACGTCTACATGAGACCTCTTGCTGCCATCGCACGCCAACACAACCTCAACATCATCTCCTATGCCGACGACACCCAACTGATCCTCTCCCTCACCAGAGACCCCGACTCCGCCAGAACCAGCCTGCACGAAGGGATGAAAGACGTCGCCGAGTGGATGAAGAACAGCCGCCTGAAACTGAACTCAGACAAGACGGAAGACCTCATCCTGGGACCATCGCCCTCCGCCTGGGACGACTCCTGGTGGCCCCCAGCCCTGGGCACCCCTCCCAAGCCAACAGACCACGCACGCAACCTAGGCTTCATCCTGGACTCCTCCCTCTCGATGACCAGACAAGTCAACGCCGTCTCCTCATCATGCTTCCACACCCTACGCATGCTTCGCAAGATCTTCCGATGGATCCCGACCGAAACCAGGAAGACGGTCACCCAGGCCCTCGTCACTAGCCGACTGGACTACGGAAACACCCTCTACGCCGGAACCACAGCCAAGCTACAGAAAAAACTCCAACACATCCAGAACGCCTCCTCCCGACTCATCCTGGACATCCCCCGACGCAGCCACATCTCCGGCCACCTGAGGAACCTGCACTGGCTCCCTGTCAACAAGAGGATCAAGTTCAGGCTCCTCACCCACGCACACAAGTCTCTCCACGACCTGGGCCCCAAGTACCTCAACGACCGCCTGACCTTCTACACGCCCACCCGTCAGCTACGGTCCGAAAGCCTCGCCTTCGCTGCCGTACCACGCATCCGAAGAGCCACCGCCGGAGGCAGATCCTTCTCCTACCTGGCGGCCAAGACATGGAACTCCCTCCCCATCCACCTTCGGCTGACCCAGGACCATCTCGCCTTCAGGAGACAACTCAAGACCTGGCTGTTCGAGCAGTAGCGGACCCCTTCCCCCAAGCGCCTTGAGACCCTTCCGGGTGAGTAGTGCGCTATACAAATGTCATGATTGATTGATTGATTGATACGGACTGTCCCACGAAGGCTCTCGCTGTTGGCGGTGTCGGAGCTCGATTCAGAGTCAACAGGCCTTGGTAAATGCAACCCACGCAGGAATCGAAGATGGCTTCTTACTCAGGCCAGCTAGGGCTGAGGGGCTTCTCCTTTGCAGGGAAGCAAGGGCCAGTCTGGAGCAACCAGACCAGTGGTGTAGATTTCAGATTTCGTCGTCACAGAGGCCACTAGCCAACGGGCAAGTGACCGGACAGACGCGTTGAGCAGGAAAATGCAAAAGGGCCCCACGCAGCACTCGGTGAGTGTGGAGAGGTGATCTTCGGTGCAGTTGGTGCTCGGGGCTGGGGTTTCTCAATCCCCAATGCGCAACTTCGAGGGTGCCTCAGAAGTTGCACGGAAATCAATTTGCTGGCTTTCCAAGATGGCCGGTCCCACGTCTCTCGTCGCCTCCACGGGTCTCCATCTTTGCTGTGGCTGTGGATCGGGCTGTTGAATGTCTGGAAGTCCGGGTCTTGTCAGGCTCTGTGTTCAAGTTCCGGCGGGAGCAACGACAAAGCAAACCGTTGAGCGCTTGATGGTGCCTGCTTGCACAGGGTGGTCACTCCTTGACCACAAGGGAGATTCTTCAGTCTTCTACGTCGAGTAGGATGTCGAAGGTCCAGAGTTTCATATCAGAGTTTCAGTCAGGATATATCTAAAGTCTTGGGACTCAGCTCCTACCTATATACCAAATCTAGCGGCTGGATTACCTGCTAGGTCCCTCCCATGGGTGGGACCCAGGAAGGGGGTGGTTACACCCCTTTCCCTTTGTCCAGTTTCGCGCCAGAGCTGGGGTTGGAGTGCCCCAGCACCGGTTTGAACTGGACTATGCATGGGACACCTTGTGTGCCCCAGGCAGTGTCTCATTTCATTCAGCCCTCCCTGCCCCAATACACTATAGCCTGTCTGGGGTGGTGCTAGCACCTCCCTGTGACAGGAAACCTATTGTCCAAGCCTCCCTCGCTGGAAGGACTCCCAGCAGCAGGTGGTCAGACTTGTGTCTGTGGCAGCAGCATCCATTTTGTGATGCTGAGGCTCTGGTTAACTTTTACCGGGATTAATGGAAGTAACATGTCTTCTCCCTCTAGAAGAGTGGAATGCTACCCCCGTCACCAGAACTGGCGAGGGGGTAGTATTCCAAAGCGTATGACACCTTACACGACATGTTTTGATAAAGCCAAACCAAAGATAGCAATAACCACGAGGATTATAATGCACTTAAGAGTATATGGTATGGCAATATCATAGAACAGCTATAAGGACATGGTTCCGAAAGCTGCAGACAGGCTCAGCTCATGCTAGAGCACGATCTCACATAAAACCAAGCACTCTGCCTCCAGGATTGTTAAGGCCTGCCATAAGAGTGACTTATAGGTGCACATGTGTCTATATATAATGGTAGGTATAGGAATACTACACCTAACCTTGCCCCAGCTGAGTGATCAGCCAGTTGTGTCAGTTTGGATGGCCAGCCAGGGGTGGCAAAAGATATGCTGCAGCCCCTGGTAGGCCTTGGATGCACCTATGCCCTGGGTACCTATAGTACACTATACAGGGGCTCATAAGGCGACCCAATATCCAATTGGTTATGTACCTAAGGTACATGGAGTCCATTTTATAGAGAGAGCAGATAGCCTGGGGCCCTGATTAGCAGGATCCCAGGCCAACTAAGTCGAAAATCAGCTAAACACAAGGCAAAAAATCTGGGGTAACCATAGTCAGGTATCCACCTTCCTACACAAGAGTCCTTTGGGCATCACAAGCACGAACATATGAAATATAATAACACAGCTTGTGTTGGGTGGAAGATGTAGTCTAATTCCTGCTTCCGCACTTAACTATGTGGTGTGATCCTGGGCACATTAGTCAGTTTTATTTATTAATGAATTAAAAACACACATAGTGCTTACTATGGTAACATTTGGAATACAGGCTGATTTATGACGTCAGGATTAGTTCAGGGGACATGTTTTCACCAGACGGAAAGGGGGCTCGGTTAGGGTCTTGGTAGCGGAAGGCGGGAGCGCCAAGGATTGGTTGCTTCTCACAATGACATGGCTCCTACGCATTCCAAAATTGGGAGGGTTTAGGGACAGGGTAAATGTATTTATGAACGTTTAAATCACTGCTCATTTTACATACCTGGAACGCTGACGCAATTTCAGAGCGTGGGGGGATTATAGGCGCCTTCTGCTCGTAGAGAGGGCATCTTTTACTGCATTAAAGGGAATGCGGGGCGTGTAGTCATCTAGCTTGTTTCCACACATCTCCCAGGGCCTCTGCGGGCTTCCCTTCTAGGAACCGCATACCCCTCTGCAGACACCCTCGTTTCCTCTGCCTTGCCCCCGGCCTTTCCCAGCCAGGCGGCCGTCCCTGCGAGATGTCTGGAGTTCCCGAAGAACAGGTTTGTGGTGTGGAATTACATTCCGCTGCTCATGCCTGGCCTGAGGCCTGATTTACGCCCGCACGTGACGTGGCCAGGCTGCTCAGTCATGAGGGACGGATGTCAGCGCCAGTAAAGAATATGTATCTCTAAACCTGTTCGTAAATAGGTCTCTGGGTGTGGGTTGTGCCTGTGGGCGTTCGTTGAAACAAACAAGTGTCTTAATAAAAGTGAATTTTCAGCACTCCAGGCAAAATAGCATTTCGTCTGCTGGAGCGCTCCCCATCCTTGGATAAACAAGGGATTTATCTGGCCTTTTGTAGTAACTTTACACCACCAGGTGGCGCCAAAAGACTGCTTTCTTACCCGACCATATGGAAAAGCTGGTACTTCTCAGAGAGGCGAAACTGGTTGGGGCCTACAGTCAGGCACATGTCAGGCTGAGCTCCAGGAAGGGCAAATGCGTCGCCTGTTAGAACATTTGAAGGTTTCATTCCTGCAGGCCTACCTGCATCTAATGCTGCCAGCGCTTAATTTGTAAAAGAATAAGTGCTGGGGCTCTCGTCGGGTGGCCACTGCAGCTTGCACCCCACATTGGCCATGCCAGCTGCCAATGACAGTAACAACACAACTACTAACCGTCAAGCTCGTACAAGTGTGACAGTTCATACTATTCCAGGCCCCCAAAGCTATAAGAAAGGCGTGAGAGGCAGCTATTAGTAATTGTAAATGTAAATTGATCTAATAAACAGCTGTCATTGTACTTATACCGATATTAACCAGACAGCGCCACCATGTGGCAAACTGTCATATGCCTTGGTGCTGGAAATTAGGTGTAGGGGCCCACAAACGGAAACCACCGACTCAAATTAAGCACTGAATGCAGCTCACATGCCGAGGGCAGCACATCATTACCTCTGAAGCTTTTGCTGAGGATGTCAGACATCATGAGACATAAATGAGTTTTCCAGAAAACATCTACCCTCACGTATTGGAGATAACGTCATTGACTTGATTACTAATAGACCGATAATTATTGCATACAGTAAAAATCCTACTTTGGGGTGTTTGAAATCTATCTGATGCACTAATTATCACTTTTGGGGAATGCAGCCGGATTTTAATGCTAATTGCCCCAAAAAATCTGCATGCCCTGGTAAATACAAGCATTTTCCCCTTGTTAAATTCAGGCAGGGTCGATTTGCAGGAATTTACTGAGGGGTTTCAATCTTTGTTGCACCTGGTAATTACCAGTGCAATTTCAGGATCACAGTTTAACGGGTCACTTGTAATTAGGCTGTAATAGTCTTGTTCCACGAAACCCTCAGGAACGCAACAGTTTGTGTGTGCACATATAGTAAGTATACTTTTGTGAACTTTCTTATGATTAAATATAAGGTAGGGAGAGGAAGGACCTCCCATGTGCTCTGTTACAACCCAAGACTACTCATCTTATTTCCTCTGTTTGAAACATGAATGTTTTAATGAGATTTTTAAAATGTAGTGCTTGCATTACTTTGTTTTTGTAGTGTCGTTTGGTTCACTACGTGTTAGCACGCAGCCATCTTGCAAGAGAGAGCAAAGATGGCGAGCTACCATTATATTTTGATTGTTTTCCTAAGGTTGGTTGGTCTCTATAAGTGTGGCAGTCTGTCATCTTGCATGGCTGTACAAAGATGACAGCCTACAAATAGCTTCCCGAGCGGCAGGTGTGTCTTCACCCTGTATTAGAATGCTGTCAGTTTGCAAGGCGGACAAAATGGTGGCATACCAATTTTTTTTATTGTTTTCATTGAGATCTTTAGCCCTTATATGTGTTAGAAAGCTCCCATCTTGCAAGGCTGTTCAAATTTTTGGGAATAACATTACATCTTCATTCTTTTCCCATGGGCAGTTGGGTATGTTGCCCAGAAGCATGACTCCATTACCACTGCTTATTCCTTATGAACTTTCGATCCAGTATCGAAAGAACTAACTCGCGATGCCATCATAGCATGCAAATCAGGCTCCCCCTTAGACGCCTGCCCTCCCATAATTCTCCACAAAATCATCGACATAGTGAACCCTATCATAAATCACATCGACAATTCCTCACTAAGTTCAGGTACAGTGCCAGACAAATGGAAGTTGGCATTAGTAAAGCCACTACAAAAGAAGCAAAACATTGACCCTTCGGTGCTCTCAAACCTCCGGCCCATATCATTGCTTCCACTATTGGGCAAATTCACAGAAAAATTAGTTAACAAAGAACTTACCAAATTCATTGAGGATGCCAACATTCTTCACCCCCAACAATCTGGTTTTCGCCCAAAGCATTCTACAGAATCCGCACTCCTAGAATTGACAGGTACCTTAAAAATGTTAGCCGACAAAGGAAGAAAGGTGGTCCTGATCTTACTTGATCTGTCGGCCTCCTTCGATACCATTTCACACATCATCCTTCTGCAAATTCTAATATCCTGCGGTATCTCGGGCACCGCGTTTGAATGGATAAAGTCATTTCCTCACTAACCGTAGACAAGCAGTGACCCTGGGAACTTTTCTCTCTGTTGAACGGCACATCACAACAGGAGTGCCACAGGGCTCTTCGCTGAGCCCGTTGTTATTCAACATTTACACAACCCCACTCATCTTGTTGATATCATCCTTTGGGATCGAAGTTACTTCCTACGCTGATGATACCCACATGATTCTTTCACTGGACAACAATTCACAAACGCCGACCTCAATTTTAAACATTGTCCTTCATCCACTGGATGACTTCAGATAGACAATCACCTCAGATGCAATACTGACAAAACGGAGATTTTGCCAGCAGGAAAAGACGTCCCATTTCGTCCACATGAGTGGTGGCCAGAGGGTACGACACCCCCACCTGACACAGTGGAGGTAGCCAAAAATGTAGGAGTATACTTTGACACTACTCTATCCTTTCATCCACATGTAATGGCAGTAGCAGGGACCTGCTTCAACCTCATCAAATCTCTGAAAAAATTATTTGATTTAATACCACTCTCCGCGAGGAAATCAGTGGCAGTGGCCTTAATACACTTGCGTTTGGATTATTGCAACAGCCTCCTGGCAGGAGCAAAAAAATCAACATTGAAAAGACTCCAAGTGGTCCAACACGCGGCAGCTCGTTTAGTACTAAAGTTGCCTCGTAGGTCCTCGGCATCAGCAGCTTTGAAAGCCCTTCATTGGCTCCCACTCCACAAGAGAATTCTCTTCAAAATTCTCTTAATCACCTTCAGAGCATCGCTCAAACTAGGACCTAAGTACCTCTCGGAGAGATTCACTCCCTACATCACATCAAGAACCCTCAGGTCCTCATCAGCCAACTTCCTTAAACCGCCTACCTTTAGATGTAAAACCAAAGGAGGTAAAATAGTGGCCGTACTGGGAACAACAAATTGCCAACGCATCTGAGATTGCAAAAAAATTAAACCCAATTCAGTAAATTGCTGAAAACATGGATATTCCGTTCCACAGACAAACTCTGCCTAGCCCTCATTTAGGCTACCTTGGAACCACCTCTTACCTCCAAGCAGCGAGAGGATGCTCCTTTCAGAGTGGCAGTTATCGCTTTATAAATAACGTCATTACATTACATGCAAGTCTGTTACAACATAGTCGTCTTGCAAGGCTGTACGAAGATGGTCTCTACCAATGTATTTTGACTGTTTTCATTGAGCGCTTGAGACTTTCAGTGTTAGCTGCCATCTTGAAAGGATGTACGGAGATGGCCGACCGCCAATGCTTCTTGATTTTTTTCCTAACAACTCTTTGGTGTGTAACCTTCTTGCACGGCTGTACAGAGGTGGGGTGAAGAAGGGGCGGGGGGCTTTCAATACATTTTGATTGTTTTCCTCGGAGGTTGGGTCTTTAGAAAGCTGCCATCTTGGAAGGCTGTACAGAGATAGCGACCGCCTCTGCATCTTGATTCTTTTCCTATGGACTATTTGAACTGTAAGCCTGGTAGAACACATCTGTGTTGCACGGTTGTACAAAGGTGGGAGGTGGGGAAGGGTTCAATACATTTCTATTGTTTTCCTCGGGCGTTGGGTCTTTAGAAAGAAGCCATCTTGGTCGGCTGAACAAATCTGATTGACTCTTGTGTCTCTGGGTGATTTACTGCCTACTATGATCAGACAAAACTACACACATTCCTTATGTCCGGGTAGGAGGTGGTTATATGTAAGCAAGCTCTTTTAATAACCTATTTGAGGAAACTTCTCTTCCTATAGGAGGGTCAGGGGGAAAACAAGGGTGCCATGGCCCCTAACACAAGCAAGGAAAGTGGTCCCTCTCACCCCTAGCTGAGTAGTAAAATAAAGCCATCATTGGCTTGTATTGGGGCCCAAAGACCTTTGAACCCTGTTTACCTGCTTCAGCAATGATAGCCATGCCCATGAGTATAGGCCATGCAGCCTGGTTGAAAAATAGAAGAGTTATATTGATCCAAGTGTCACGGCTTCTTAAGGACCTACCGAATCTTTTTGTGCCCCCACTGTATACATATCTTGCTTCAGAAACTTCTCTTGCCCAATGTAAGTGTACTTTTATTAAAATCTAGGGATTGCAACCTTCATTGGAGCCAGACACAAGCAAAACCACATCAAGCTTTCTACAGCCCCAAATATATCATAAAGGAATTCTCTAAGACCCGACCAGCCGTGTATCCCTGTCTCGTTCCCTTTGATCCCAAAATATCATGCCCAACTCCAAATTTTCAGGTCGAATCCGGACAGATGTCAAATGTATAAAAAAAAAATCAAAAACATGGTACTTACTGACTCATCCTCCAGATATGTATCACTGTCGTGGATTGCGTAAAACAGCCCAATATTGAAATCTTTCTCTTTAAATACTTCTTAAAAGGAGCCCTCTGGTTTTTTTCAATATCCCACATAGATCCATGCTTTACCATGCATATCACTTTATAAACATCTTCTCGGTTAACTTATTTTTTAAAGATAATCGCATGCAAAACACTATAAGCAATGTATATCCCAAAGGAATGCAGAAAAGGGAGAAAGGTAGAGAAATAGAAATATAAGAAAATAGTAACAAATGAAGAAAGCAGGAATGAGAAACCCCTGCAAGAGTGAGATAAAGAGACATAGTCTAGGACGGTGGAAGAAAGTGGCATGGTGTGGAATCAAAAGTAGGCCTTCTTGGCAGTCAGCAACCCTTGCATTAGGCAGCACCAGCAGGGGACTTCTAAGAAAGGTTTAAGGCCCTGCTGTTGTTACAAATGAAGCAACAAGCAGCAGGTTGTACAAATAACAGTACAAGGCAATGCCCATCAAAACTCTTCACCTGTTCCCCAAGATGGCATCCCTGGGACAGAACCACTTGTACCAATAAACATTCCTGACTGTGCCAAAGTGGCCAAATAAGCAAGGGGGCCTGCCGAAGTTACATCGGAGTGTGGAACTTTGACCTCTGAGTATGAGCTGGTTTCATTCACTGACAGAGCTCAGAGATATGCAGTTAATTGTGCGACTCTTACCCCAATCCGTTTAAAGTCTACCTGTAGTTACCCAACATACAGACATGCCAGTCTGTGAGGTTTAATGTCTGGCCTGGAGTTGAATAGGGGCTCTTAAGCCATCAGCCATTGATTGGGGCAAGAGGGAGATTAGTTGAGAGGTTTTAATCTTATGCAAGCTCAATTGTTGGGGTGGATGGACCTGATATAGTTAAACGATCCCCATAGCTACTCAGCCAGAATGGGGTGCAGTTATTAGCACTTGCTATGAAGCTGGACAAATGTATCTGATGATAATATGAGAGGACCCGGTGATGAGCCGAGTAATTCCGAGATGGGGGTAGAGGATGTGCCCATGGCTGTTTTGGGCCGACCAAACAGTCACTGCGCACAGGAGTGTTGTCCCCAGGGACATCTTAAGGATTTTGGGGGCCCTGGGCCAAACGTATTTTGGGGGCCCCTGCTCGGAATAGCTTTGAATTTATTATCTAATTCCAGCTCTTTCATGCCCTCTTTGCCCAGGTCATTGACAGTGCACAGGCACACTCATCCACATTTTAAATGTGTTTACATCTAATATTCAAGAATTGCAAAGTGCAATATTACTGCGAATAATTTATGTGACACCCTCCTATTTCTCAATGTGAGGTCCTGTTTTGATCTGAAATAAACTTTTTTATGGATGTTGCATTAAACATAAACGCAACATTTCACTTTAAAATGTTTGTTTTAGACTTACACAACAGCCACATAAAAAATAAATGAAAGGAAGACAGTATTTAGAACAATCTGTTAAAAAAAGTTTCAATGTCACAAGGACAAGACTCTCTGCAGAACAGAGCTGGCTCTATCAGGGGGCCCCCAGAAAGGATGGGGCCCTGGGCCAAAGCCCACTTTGCCCATGCCTTAAAACGTCCCACTCCTCCCCATGCAGCTCCACCGCCCCTCACGCACTGCCGCAGCAGGAAGACAAAATAAAATGATAACATTCCATTATTATTATGTTACATTTTCCCCTTTTTGCTGCTTTCTGGTAGTGGGGCGACGCTCCTGTGCCTTAGTGGAGGAGCCGCCACTGACCGCTTGCAAAAGGATCAAATTAGGCTCTGGAATCTCTCTGCCGAAAGAGACATTCACTACCCTACATGAAAAAGTTTTCAAACATCTGCTGGCGTTTTTCGTTTCATATACGATTTGACGTCACTCGCAGGACCCTTGTTCTCCTTTGTGAAGCCTCCGCTTGTTACAGCGGAAGGAAGGAGCTGTCCAAGGCGAGGCCGCTCAGCTGTGGCTATTAAATCCGTTGCAGTTCATTGGGCGGCCAAATGCAAGCTCTTCACACAAAGGAGTCACAAAAAGGTTTTAAAATAGAAGCGCGGCCGCCTCCCTTTATTCAGGAGCCGCTGATGAGAAGGTGCCAGGTGCGTTCCATATTCCTTGGTGAAATGGCGCCTGAGAATTGTCAATCTCATTTAAAGAGACAGGACAGTGCGAATCCGCACCTGTGGCACACACATCTGGGGCATAGCAAGGACTTCATGGGTCCTAATGCAAGCAAGCACGACAGGTCTCCCTCCAACCCAAACCCTATTTGGGTAGTAAAATCAGTGGCAGCCCCCCCACTAAAGCTATCCTAATGGGGAGATGAGGGGGCCTGGCATTCACAAGTATGAAGACCCCCTGCCTTAGGCTCACTGTGTGATATAGGCTCTTCATCAGGTGACTGTAGGCGGAGTTATGATATCACGTGACACACAGTGGTACCACGTGAGTTGGCAAGTCTGTCCTATGGACTGCTACACCCCGACACAAGCAGTTGAGATTTTATTCAAATTAACCGTTAGATTAGAGTAATTTTTTTAGCTATAGTTTCAGTTATCGTATGTGGCTGTCTCTAATTTCAAAATCCTGTAGTTAATCTTTTGTAACCCAACAGTTAGTTGTTCACAGCCATAAGCACAAGATCAGTGATTGAAAAGGGTGACTTTCACATTTTTGCTGGACGTTGTATTTGAGATTTTCTTTCCCAGTAGTTCTAGATGCCTAACTCCTGACTAAGCTTGTCATCTCGAGAATAAATTGATTTTAGCGTGTAGCCGTCTGGAGATCTCGGGTGTCTTGTGATATGGCAAAACGGACTCGTTTTCAAGGTGGTGGGTTTGGAAGTTTGCAGTGTGTTGTTTTGCATATGATAGGTAAAGTCGGCATTTTAACTTTGCATGGCCAGGCTACCAGGAAGGCTTGCATGTTTTGAATGACACGTTCCACAGCCAGGGTTTGTGTGCTGGCAGGAAAAATGACAGGAGAGCGAATGTTCCCATAAAATACTATGTTAACTGAAGTTAATATTAAAAAGAGTTACGCACGAGAGAGATCTTTGATCCTGGTCCAAGTGTTTATAGGCTCACCTTGGGACCGGCAGATCGTTAAGATGCCTGGCCTGATGGTCTCCTCTGTAAACCCTATTTATAACCTTATTTCATTGTTGTTAAAACTCTCTGAATAAACAATTAAGAGTGGCGTGATGCCCTTTCACTTATATTCTTTCTGCGATGATGTTCTCTTTTGAACAACAGCAATAACAGCACACATAGTTAGCAACCCTATAGAAACCAATAACAAATAATGTAAAATAGAACAGTCATTGTTTAGATAAAATAAAAAAGAACATATTCAAGCAGATGTAATTGTCATGTTGCAGAACATACTAATGTATTGTATTGTCATTGCATGTATATAGCACTTACTACCCTTGACGAGGCGTCAACGTGCATTTTCGGCAAGTAGCACTCTACTCCGGAACCCATAAAGGATTAGTGGTGAATTAGTAAAGTGAATATGAAAGTAATTTGAGTGGTGGATATGTTAGTCCATTATTTGGATTGAGAACGATATCAGAGGGATAGAAGAGGGAAAAAGGTTTGCATTTATATAGCGCTTGCAACCCCTGAGGAAGTGTTGAAGCTCTTTTTTGGCAAGTAGCACGCTACTCCTGAGCCCATAAAGGATTAGTGTCAGCTAACTGTGCATTCTATAAATCAGACGTACTCACTTTTGATTGATTTATTAGCACATATAACAGATATTGTGACAACCGGACCACTAGGCCTGGCGTATAGCACTGTTGCACCACTTTTCCCTGCCAGGACTACACGGCTCTGGACCTTGCTCAGACTGGAGCTCTACGTGCAAATACTTTTTGCCTACACTGCGGACAACTTAACTGAGGCGGATCCTTGAGTCTTGCTAAATAATTGGCCCACATTTGCTTCCACTTTGAGGTCTAATTTCTCTTTCATCAATTGTCCCGACGGGGACTTGATGATCATTCGGACCTGGTTTCACTAACATTGGCAAATTTATACATTAGCTATCGCCCTGAAGAAGCCCTTGTCTGGCCGCAACATGTTGGCTGTCTAATTGAGAAAACCAAGTGCATCTATAATAAAAGACACCTCCAGATCATATACAACAATGTGGAATTCCTTATTTTGTTTCCTGTACATACTTATGTTTTACCTTGTATATATATTGCCTCTCATACCCCGACTGACCAGAGGGCCAGTAAGCCTGGCATACAGTACCAGCAGTCCCAGAAAAGATGCCAATGAGGCCAGTTGTATGGGGCTGAGGACCAGTGTGCTCAGAAATGCTGTTCAGGGAGCTTCTTCGGCCTAGTGTATAAGAAGGGTAGGACCTAGAATGCTGATGAATGGGCCAATAGGCCTGCTGTATCTGAACAGTAGGCCCAGAAATAAGACTGCAAGGCAAAAGTTGGGAAAAGGGGAACTGATGAGGGTGGAGGGGGAACTTTGTTAATAGAGCAATATAATTACAGACCGTGAGATGTATTTATTAGTATGCTTTAAGGGCACGTTCATGTGGCCTGATGAGCTAAGGAATAGAAATGGGTTTTATCCTGCGTTCAAAATGGCACCTATACCCTTTGCCCTGTTCTCAGTGTCTGTTGGGAAACTTTACCATAGGGGTCTTGGGTACCTGCTGTACCACTCTGTGTGCCATGGCCCTTATGTGTGAGGAAGAAAATGGCCCCCTGGCCGCTGTTTGATCTGTGAAATACAGCAGAAATCAAGGCTCAGTGGGCCTCTGAGGTCTCTGGTCCCCGGTGCCACTGCACCTGCTGCACCAATGCAAGCTAAGCCCCTGGTTAAAAATGGCGTCTTTCTCTCTCGTGCGGCAGTGCTTCCTTCTCAGAGCCAAGTACTGGCAGGTTAACAAATGATCCCACAAAACGCAGCCCGGAAGCGATGCTTGTCACGTCCACGCGAGAAAACAAATATGCGGGCTTGTAAAAACCGCGGGATTTAATCTCGTCAGGGGTTTATTAATACTGCACGAGGGCGCGCGGGGTGGAAACGGGCTGTACGTGTTAAACAAGCAGACGAGGGGCGGCGGCAGCCCCCGCCCCCAGGCTGAGCTTCTGGTTGGGCTGAATACATCGACCCACGCTCACCTGGGCCCATCTGTGCCCTTGGTCTTTCTGTGTGTGTGTGTACACCATGCAGGTTTGTGTTAACAGAAGACTTGTTAGCAATGCCCATGACAAATATAATATGAATAGGTTGTATATAATGTAACCTTCATCTTATACTAGGTGTATCGAAGCACTGTAAGCAGCAGATGCTACTATTACCCGATTTAATGGCAATCAGTGTAACAACCTCAGAAGGATGAAAGGCTGAGACAGCTTTGCAAGGTTTCAAGCCCGTGACTTACAAATCACTGCCTTTCTCAGCGGGGAGTGTTTAGCTCACAGAGCCGCCTAGACGGCTAAAAGGATTGAAAAATCAGGTGTCAAAATTCTGTGCAAACATTGGAATAACTTTTAATATAGCGCTTTCTACTGCAGCTCTGCTGTTTAACGTATTGTATTGATACTCGGTGATCCTATGAATTTGTATTTTATTTATCAAATTGTATTGTTTCTCGATGATCCTACGAAGGATCGAAGGCTTGGTCTGTTTAAATGAGATTCAAACTCATGAACTGCAGATCACAGCACGTGTTGGGGGCGAGAGTTTAATTCATTGAGACATGGTAATAGGTGTATTACCGCTCCTGTTAATCTGCTTGTGTAGACTTCTTGGCACAAACCCACCTTCTTGAAAGCAGGAATTAGGTGAGCACACATGGTGCGGTAAATCTGATTCCGTGTGTTCTTTCTCTTTCATGGCTCTAAACTTGTAATGGCCTGGGAAAGTTGCAGTAATACCCTATGGTTTTAGTAATGCCAACGACAGCATTAGTGTGCCATCTTTCAAGGCAACAGGTAGTGAGTGACTGACTGTTGTGTTTGAATCCCTTAGAATAAGAAATATATTATTTTTACAGGTCGACTTAGTTTGTTCACATTATCATTTATTCTTTTTGCTTGTTGTAATACTGACCATGTACATAACAGTCCTACAAAGGGGATGGGTGGCCTTACCTTTGTCTTCCTTCATTGTTATTTTTGTCTTTATTGATAACTCTATCGTTGATTATTACAGAAGCAGCAGAGATATGAGATCCCTTATTTTTAGGGTGCCTTTGAGACACTTGGGGAGTTCACCATAGCCTTATGGCTAGAGCGGTCGACCTCGAAGTTGGGGAACCGGGTTCGAGTCTCGGCAACGACTCAACATCCTGTGATTCTGGGCAAATCACTTAATCTCCCTGGGCCTAACAAAAATGAATGTGTCCTTCTGTAACAACTGTAAGGAAACTGGTGCTCATGTAAAGCCTCTGATACCTGATTTAGGTCTAATTCGCGCTATATAAAACTCTATTCAAAAAAATTAAAAAGCAAACAATTTTTGGGGAGCGGGGTTGGCCTACCGGCTAGAGCGGTCGACCTCGAATCTGGGGAACTGCAGTCTCAGCAATGACTGAACATCATCTGATTCTAGGCAAATCACTTAATCTCCCCGTGCCTAACCAAAATGAATGTGTGTCCTCATGTAACGTAACTGGCGCTATGTAAAGCGCTCTGATACCTGAATCGGGTCAAGTTTGCGCTATATAAAACTCTGCAAAAAAAAAAAAAAAAGAAGCACTCCCCAAATCTCTCCACTTCTGAGTGCTGATAAAATCCAAATGTTCATGTCAGTGAGATGTATTTGTTATCACTTGGTAAATAACAGATGGTTTATCTTTTTTTAAATTGAATTCAAATACATTATATTTAAAGGTGCTGGTTTCAAAAAGAAGGGACAGGGACTTTTTGTAAATGTAGTAAGTAAACATTATTTTTTCTTTTTTCTAAATATCTTTGTTTTTTCACTAAACACGTTCTCTACTCGCAACGTAGACCTGGACACCAATAAAACAACATAGAATATCAAATAATGGTTCTTCCAGTCCGATTGATAGCCTCCTTCACAAGTCATCCAGGCAGAGACTGTGCTTTGATGCCAGTTGTGATAGACGTTGGCGCTATACAAATGTAAATATCATAACTTGCTTTCATACCCATTCTAGGATTGTGTGTGGATGCAGAATCCGAGATTTACCTGTGAAGATAAGATATGTTGGTGAGTTAAACACAGTGAGATGACAACCCCTCTCTGACTCAATCTGTTTGCATTAAATTGTGGAGACTACTCCCTCCATAAATTGCAAATCGAGAGCCCAGACATATCAATATACATCCATATGTCTGAACGATATGCGGCAGCAGACTGGCAGCCTGCAGGGATATTATAATTCCCAGTCTGGTCAGTGCCCCTGAAAAACCTGGAGAAGATTTGCCACAGGAAAGGTGAAAAATTGCATTTTGTCATTAATGTGATCCCTCAGCCCTGATTTTTTTTTTTTAGAAAAACTTGTCATTTGGTGACACCTTGTTATGATGCCGAAATACTGTAGTACTTCACCCTGCGAAAGTGCCTACCCTGATTGCTCCACCCTGCCCCCAGATTTAACCAGCTTTTCATTTCAGAAAATCTTCATTTCTCATCTGACCAGAAGCCCAGAACCAGTGTCAGCAGTGTAGATGCCATCGCCTTCTGCCCCCAGGACACAGCTCAGCTTTGCAGGACTTGTTGTACATGAACGACCTCCTCCTGCACAAACAGGAAGCACAGGCGCCCAGGCCATACAGCCTGTTACTCTGTAAAGCGCTGTGTAAATACCCTGCTATAATGAGTGAATTAAATATTAAATGCTTTCTGGCCATGGAAGACCGTCAGATAGGTTCAGTTACTGCTTCCCAGCAGCATAGCTCTTGTAAAGGGGCCATCTGGGCTGGGGACTGGGATATTGGCACACAAATTAGTTCTCAGATAGCCAGGATGCAGACTGTAGACGCTCTTCATTTTCATCCAATATCGACTTAAGTCTCTTACATTAAGGATCTTACATTGGGTGGAGGAAAACAAAATCCTATCGGACTTCCAGGCAGGTTTTCGGGCTGGTATGGGGACTATTGAGCAGGTGTTTAGGTTGGCACTCCTGGGGTGGAAGGTCGTGGATCTGGGCAAGGGCAGTCTTTATTTGGCCTTTATAGACTTGAAGACTGCCTTTGACCTAGTCCCCCGGGAAGAGCTCTGGAGGGTACTCAATGAGTTGGGACTACCTCCTTACATCTTGTCCCTTCTCATTAGCCTCCATGACCATACCTTTGCGCAGGTCCGCTGGGGCAAAGACGGAGAACTCACTGAGAGGATCCCAGTGTCAAGGGGTGTTAGACAGGGATGCGTCTTGGCGCCCACCCTATTCTCACTTTATGTGAATGGGGTGGTAAAACATCTGCAAAAAGAACCAGCCGACGCCCCCTGTCTCGGAGGAGTCCGCATCCCCACATTGCTTTTTGCGGACGACACGCTTCTGATCTCCAAGACCCCCCAAGGCCTGCAGAAATTGCTAACGCGTTTCCAGGAGTTTTGCGCTGCTAAAGGCTTAATTATAAACGTGGACAAAACAAAATACCTAGTCCTAAATCCTCCCAGGAAACTTGGCCGCCCACCTATACTCAATTCGGTGGCCTTAGAGAAAGTAGCCGAATTCGATTACCTCGGTATTCGGATTACGGATAGGATGTCCTGGACAAATCACATTGAGAAAATGGTCCTAAACCACAGAAGAGTAGGAGGAGCACTTGTGAGGGAGTTTTGGGCCTCACCTAGGAGATCGCTTTCCCCAGTAATTGACATCTACAAGGCTAAAGTAGTGACATCAGCCTTGTATGGGGCTGAGCTGTGGGGCCACTGCCGATTGGATGCCCTAGCGACAGCGGAGACCAAACTTCTAAAATCTATTATTTCCATTCCACTGAGCACGCCATCTGTACCAGTGCTGTTGGACACGGGCTGTAAGAGCATCCAAGATCAGGCTCAGCTTCGCCCTCTCCTACTGTGGACGCGAATTTGGAGGGGTGAGGACTTAAAATCTTACGCCGATGGTTTGGGGGAAATAATGAGTTTGGGGGGTTGGGCCAAGATCAGATGGCTGAGTGAAACCAAGAAGCTCCTGGAGAAGATTGGTCTTGGGGATTGTTGGACTTCACGCACAGCCCCTCCAAAAGAAGTTGTTAAAGCGCTCTTTTGGAAATGGACGGCGGAGCGCTTAATCACAAACTCGAAGCACTGCAAGTCCACGGTCTCTTTTTTACAAACTAAAGATATTGTGGCCTTTGAACCCTATCTGGACCTGATCACACTCCCTTTTGACCGAGCCCTTTATTTTAAATTTAGAGTTGGATCCCTCCCGCTAGGAGCTGTGGTATCAAATTGGACATCAGTGGCCCGTGCCTCCCCGAATTGTGCATGTTGCCCGAACAGGGTTGAGTCTATTGTGCATGTACTATTTGAATGTCCGGACTATGCCAGGCCCCGGAGGTATTGGTTGAAACCCCTCTTCCAAATCTTGGGTACACGTAGCCACCTAGTCGCTTTGCGCATCCTAACCACGGACACTTCCCCCCCCATTGTGTGCGGAATTGCTAAATTTTTAAAACAGTTTTGGCTTATTCGATGTAAGAGATTGTCAGTAGCGGTTTAATTCTTTTTTAGCTAAGTTATTTATGGGCGCTTTATGTCCTTTTATCCTTTTTAAATGAGTTCTTATACTGACTTCTTAAAGCTATGTCTTTTTGTATTTTGTAATGATTGTTTTGTATATGTGCTTATAAGATATCTTGCATATCGAATAAAAGCTTATGACTGACTGACTTAAGTCTCTGCCTCCATCTGACGTGCATTCTATCCCTCTGCACCAGCCACCTCTGTAGGAAGAATTGAAGATTGTTTTGTGGGTGGTGGGGGTAAAGCGTCTGAAATAAAACATCTGGTGCTACATATAATGAGCAATTGTGAAGAGAGAGAGAGATTGATTTTGTGTGTGTCTTCTCCATTGCTAAGTGTGGTGGTGTGACTCATGGGAGACCAGCCTTGAGTGGGTCATGATGTCTCCCCCCTCGGACAATGGTTGTTTTGCATGTGTAAAAGTTGTAAACAAAGATATTTATTCAGTGCCAGATCACGAGGTGTTGAAGCTGTACGTTGACATAAAAAAGGTATTTTGATAATTGGCCCAGTCGTTGTCAATTGTTTTTATTAGTAAAGTGAAAGTAAATTGGAATCTCGAAGGAGATACTTCTCAGATTAGTGACGCTATACTATAGTAATAACATGAACTTAAACCTTTAATCTGTAGTAAGACCTAAGTAATTGTGTATTTATTAGTATAGGTGCGTCTACTAAAATGTTCTATTACTTGAGCTTTATTCATTTTTTAATTTATAAAATAATGCAACGGGGGAACCAGCTATACCCCCAACATCAGCTTTGCAGCTGCATAACATGCTTTCCCCGCCCTCTTTGCATAAAAGAGACAGGGCCGACGTGAATGCAGGAGAGGGGATCAGGCAGTCAAGACTGATTTGCATTTGGCTGGTTTCAAACTGGAATGGCACGGTGAGCAAAAAGACGATGGATTTGGGCCCAGATCTCTGTACTGGGGTGAATGAATGACATTGTTCTGCATTCTGTCCATCAACTGTTGTTTTTGCAGATGTCCCTTGCGCATGCGCACAACAGTTCCACTGTTTTCGGCGCTGCTCGAGGCCTAACATAACTGACAGCACTCGCCCGAAAGGGGCCCAAAACCACACTTGTCGGCATTGGCTGGCAATCACCGCAAACCATGGTTGCCAGTGGGAAGCGAGCAGGGGAGAGACGCAGTGAGCGAAAATGTGCGAATGAATCATCAGCTTCGTGCTAATTATGGTTAATTGGGGAAAATAATCAAGTGTGACAGATGGAGCTGTGTCTACAGTAACATTATTTCAGAATCATAAATTATGGAAGTAATTTAAATTGAGGAGAAAGCATATGGCGTGTATGTTGTGTGCCTTAGAACCGCACACAATTTGTGGCCGCCTTCGCTGTTCGTCATCCACCATACTTGGGAACCGCAAAACAAAGACGTTGGCAGCCATTTTACCATGGGCTGCTAAAGGGTATTCACAATACACCCGATCCTTAAACTATATTTAAAAGTGCAGAAAAATCTGACACACCATAAAGGCCTTCTTCTCACTAGAATATCCCTTCTCGTTTTATCAATTCCTTTTTATTATAACTCTTTCAAGATAATTTGTTAAATTTTACTTTGTACCTTCAATATTTTGTTTGCAAAATCATTATAGTTTCTTTGTTGTAACACTCGAGTTGGTAATGAGGAGAACTAGCTTGGGTAGATGTTCTAATGGTTAGAAGAGCTTTGGATTCTGGACAAACCAACATTGCTTTCACAGTTAAAAAAAGGTCATATTCAAAACCATCAACTTTTAGAAATTGCCTAAAAAATATGTGTTCCCCCCCTGCCTTAGTTAGCTTTAAACTGGACACACAAAAATACAATTCATTTCGAAGTGAAATGCTATTTAAGTTCTCTACCATATGTTTGTTTTGGTCGCCATATGTCTTGGAAGCTAACCCGATACCTCGAAGAAAACAGAATCCTGGACCCTTCCCAGTCAGGGTTCCGTAGCAACCACAGCACCAAGACTGCTCTCATCGCTCCCACCGACGACATCAGGACCCTGCTGGACAACGATGAGACCGCAGCAGTCATCCTCCTAGACCTCTCCGCCGCCTTCGACACAGTCTGCCACCGCACTCTATGCGCACCCCTCCACGCCGCAGGGATCCGAGACAAGGCTCTGAAAAGGACCACCTCCTTCCTCTCCGGCAGAACCCAGAGCGTCCGCCTCCCCCCATTCTGTTCCAAAGCCTCCAAGATCATCTGCGGCGTACCCCAGGCATCCTCCCTCAGCCCCACACTGTTCAACATTCACATGGCCCGCTCGCACACGTTGCCCGACAGCACAACCCCAACATAATCTCCTACGCCGACGACACTCAACCACAGCACCAAGACTGCTCTCATCGCCGCCACCGATGACATCAGGACCCTGCTGGACAACGGTGAGACCGCAGCAGTCATCCTCCTAGACCTCTCCGCCGTCTTCGACACCGTCTGCCACCGCATTCTACGCGCACACCTCCACGCCGCAGGGATCCGAGATAAGGCTCTGAAATGGACCACCTCCTTCCTCTCCGGCAGAACCCAGAGCGTCCGCCTCCTCCATTCCGTTCCAAAGCCTCCAAGATCATCTGCGGCATACCCCAGGGATCCTCCGTCAGCCCCACACTGTTCAACATTCACATGGCCCGCTCGCACACGTTGCCCGACAGCACAACCTCGACATAGTCTCCTACGCCGACGACACTCAACGGATCCTCTCCCTCACCAAGGACCCCATCACCGCCAAAGCCAACCTCCACAAAGGAATGAAGGCTGTTGCCGACTGGATGAAGATCAGCCGTCTGAAGCTGAACTCGGACAATACGGAGGTCCTCATCCTCGGCTCCAACCCTTCAGCCTGGGACGACTCCTGGTGGTAGACTCAACGCTCTCAATGACCAAGCAAGTCAACGCCGTCTACACCCTCCGCATGCTCCGCAAGATCTACAGATGGATCCCGACAGACACAAGAAAGACAGTCACCCAGGCCCTCGTCAGCAGCAGACTCGACTACGGAAACGCCCTCTACGTGGGAGCCCTGACCAAACTCATCAAACGACTAAAACGCATCCAAAACGCCTCGGCACAACTGATCCTCGACGTACCACGACAGGGCCACATCACCCTCCACTTGAGAAACCTGCACTGGCTCCCTGTCATTAAGAGGATATCCTTCAAGCTCCTCATCCACCCACACAAAGCACTCCAGAAGACCGGCCCAGCCTACCTCAGCAGACGGCTCTCCTTCTACATCCCCAACCGCCAGCTACTCTCCGCTGACCTCTCACTCGCCACCATCCCGCGCATCCGAATAACAACCACCTGCGGGAGATCCTTCCCCAACCTCGCTGCCAATACATGGAACACCCTCCCACTGAGCCCACGATAGACCCAAGACCTGCTGACCTTCAGGAGGATACTCAAGACCTGACTGTTCGAAAAGTAGCGGCCCCCCACCCCAGCGCCTTGAGACCCTCGCGGGTATGTAGTGCTATTTACAAATGATTGATTGATTGATTGAATTGGCCCACTTTGTCAGTACAGTCTCCTTTTTGGACAACCCCCGCCCCATCTCCGACTGAGTTAACCATGAACACTTTCCATGTAGAAGCAAATACATGCCAAGACAAACTTCAAAGGAATAATAATAATGCATTTTAAGGCGATTCTAGACAATTCAAAATGGCCTCCCCTCAAATTCATGTTATACAAAATTTGTACAACACTCTGCCCACCAGGCATTGAGACTTGAATAAAGCTAATCTGGAGAATTGGTGCAGGTACATGTAGAAGTCAAAGTAAATATCCAAAGTGCTGTTATAGAAATTACTAACGGTCTTGTCCGAGCAGGTATGGAATGAAGGGGAACATAGCATACTCATATTAAAACATGAGGTTAATGCCAGCGGACTCTCGCCTTGTGCATGAGAAGAACTAAGCTTTGATTATCATCTGTATAGAAGAGGCCCCATACAAGTCAGTAAGCTTCTAAGCCAATGGTGTAACAAAAGCCCCCGCAGCCCCCATGGTGCGGGGGTGCCCTGAGGTCCCCTCTGGCACTGGCAGGTCCCTGGCCTGAGAGCTCCAGACTATGGCAGGTGCGTGGGGGGCCCTTTGCCTGTACTTTGCAGGAGGGCCCGCTCTAGTTTTGTTAAACGCGGTCAAGCCGCGTGTGCGCATTTCCACAGTACTGCCCTAAGCATGTATAGCGCATGTACTCCGTGTTTGCAAAAGTAACCCCCCATGACCACCTGCTGCAGTAGGGTGGAAGAGACTGATTTAAGCTTTACATGAAATGTGGTGAGATTATTATTTTATGTGGTTGTCTCTAATTTCAAAATCCTGTAGTTAAACCTTTTGTAAACCATCAGTCATAAGCACAAGATCAGTGACTGAAAGGGTGACTTTCATATTTTTTTGCTGGATGTCATATTTGAGATTTCCTCTCCCAAAAGTGTTAGATTCATGACTCCTGACTAAGCTTGTCATCTCGAATATAAATTGATTTTAGTATGTAGCCGCCTGGATATCTCGGGTGTCTTGTGATAGGGCAAAACTGACTCATTTTCCAATATGGTGGGTGTGTGCAGTGTATTGGTTTGCATACGATAGGTAAAGTTAGCATTTTACTTTTGCATGGCCAGGATACACTGGAAGGCTTTCCATGTTTTGAATGACACATTCCACAGCTATGGTTTGAGTTTTAGTTTAAACATCATTACTGTAGCATGCAATCTCATAGTACTTCTTCGAGTAGTCATGCAGACACTAGAAAGACAAGATCTGATAGTATTTTTATTATTGTATTTATTCATTTCAATATGACAATACAGAAAAATCATAATACTAAAACAAAATCATCCATACAATCTCTAACAAAGGAAATGTGGAAACAATATCAATGCAAATATGCAATTCAAAATACAATAGGAAAAAAGAAGGAAATTATAATCCATACTAAGGAAACAATTGACCACAATCAAAACTGATAATACAGAAATTAAACCTCATAGTACAGTGAAATCGTCAAGGAGCGGCTCATTTTTCAACTCAGCAATACCAATATCTTACATGGAGTACTAATCTCTACGAAATAGGTTCTACTATTCGGGGAATCTGTTAGGCTTGTTGTGGTGTGGGAGGTGTAGCAGGTTGTTCTAGAGTGTGAGTCGCAATGTAAGTAGCATACAAGCTCCAGAAATTCTTTGGGCGGTTCCTAGGGGGAAGTAGCTTGCTGTATGTTTCTGTTTGCGTATTACAGTATTGCATGTCACTAGACTATTGCGTCAGTGTGGGAGGGGGGGGCCTGTGACCAATGCAACGCCAATACTCACTTAGCTAACAGCAACGCCATGTCCACTAATCGCCTAATAGGTTTCTGTAATTTTTTAGAATATCCAAGAAGGGCCAGAAGCGGGTCGGGCCTAATGTCCACTTGGGTGACTGTCTGGAGTTTCCCAAAGACCTGTATCCAGAAGTGCGCAATAGGAGGGCAGAGCCATGCTATATGTAGAAAATCAACATCAGCAGCCCCACAGCGTTCACAGTTGGACGTGTCTCAGAGACCGTAATTATGGAGTCGCACTGGCGTGTGATAAATACGATTCAGGAACTTAAAAAAACAACTTTATTTAGCATTTTCACAGAATAGCAAACATAGTCATGAAACATGGACTTATATCTAGTTACATAAAAATATGTAGTACACCATTTTTATGAACGGCCATTACAATATATGTGGAGGAGTGTGGCTCAATGGTTAGAGCGGCAGACCCTGATGCAGAGTTCTGGCCAGGGGACCAGGGTTCGATTCCCGCCTTGGCGGGGTCTCGGGCTCAATTTCCTCGGACCTGTTAATTCTCGCCTTGGTGCCTATTCTAATCACGGGCCCCACGCTGCAACTCTGGGCAATAGCTTGCTTAGCCTCCACACCGGCCCCAACAGCGCTAAGGATGCCTGGCTTCCCCCTGGGGGTGCCCAGGAGTGGACACTTCACAGGGAAAGCCAGGAGGGGTTCCACAGCGGTATGAGTATCAGCGCCAGGAAGCCGAATAGGCAACACTGCAAGGTGACTGTCTGGTGACAGTGCGCTCTATAAATACCATGACATTTACATTTACAATATAGACAATCAGGGTAGGACCATACCATCAAAATTAAATACTTTGATGTCAATAATCCGCCTCAGGCTCGGGCAAAGAGTAGTGGCGACCTCTGGTATAGCTTTATCCAAAACAGTGAAACCAAATACGCCCAGATGCCATCTGCAACCCAAAGTATATACCTGTATACTGTAACAATGGAGGTCATCGTATATGCCAGCGCAGTCTTGCGATTCAGGAACTTAAACTGTATGAGTCGGTGTCGGACATTGAGTGAGGTGCTCTTGGTAGCCTCACAGCAGTATTTCTACATTTAGTCGCCTAGTGCCTTGACGTAACGGTCCCTACTCAGTTCCTGCGTCTGAGAGTGTATTCGTGCCACGAGCCGCTTAGGGGAAGCAGCACGGATTACTGCTGTAAAAGGATTGTACCTCCAGTGGCTCCAGTAGCTCACTTCTCAATAGGTTATGTAGCGCGCTTCTAGCTCTAAAATAATGGAAGGTGGTTAGCGCAAGTGGTTGGGGATCCGTCTCAAGCAGGTCAGTCAAATCCCTCCCCTTTCTGTCTCTAAAATAGTCTCCAATTGTTGTAAGTCCCAGTGAGTGCAGAGCAGCTACCATTTTCGGGGATGTAAGAGTTGGTGACCACTCACACCAGGCTATGGGGGTGATAGGTGGTAAAGGATAGAGAGCACTTGCCTATTGAGGCGATTATGCCACGCATGCGTTGTGGCATTAATCGAGTCAAGGAAAGTGGTATTTCTGCTTGGTCGGCGGAACTAGGCAGTTACCAAGTGGGCTGGGGCTTGTGTGGCTCTCTCTATGTGTCAAGATCTGATAGTATTTATTAGAGTACTCTTGCCAGCATTGGAAAGAAGAGATCTTACAGTACTTTTTAGAGAATTTATGCAGTGGAAAGACTAGAGCTCACAGTACATTTTAGTGTTTGTACTGACATTGGAAAATAAGTTCTCACAGTACTTCTTAGAGTAATCATACAGACATTGGAAGGCAAGATCCCACACTACTTCTATCAGTATTCATGCCGACAGTGGAAAGAGGATATCTCACAATATGTCTTAGAGTATTCATGCCGACATTGGAAAGAGGAGATCTGACAGTACTTCTTAAGAGTATTCATACCAGCACTGGAAAGAGAAGACCTGACAGTACGTCTGAGGGTATTCAGGCCAACACTGGAAAGAGGAGATCTGACAGTACTTCTTAAGAGTATTCATACCAGCACTGGAAAGAGAAGACCTGACAGTACTTCTGAGAGTATTCATGCCAACATTGGAAAGAGCAGATCTGACAGGACGTCTGAGAGTATTCATGCCTACACTGGAAAGAGGAGATCTGACAGTACTTCTGAGAGTATTCATGCCTACACTGGAAAGAGGAGATCTGACAGTACTTCTGAGAGTATTCATGCCTACACTGGAAAGAGGAGATCTGACAGTACTTATTAAGACTATTCATGCCAACACTGGAAAGAGGAGATCTGGCAGTACTTCTTAAGAGTATTCAGGCCAACACTGGAAAGAGAAGATCTGACAGTACTTCTTAAGAGTATTCAGGCCAGCACTGGAAAGAGAAGACCTGACAGTACTTCTGAGAGTATTCATGCCTACACTGGAAAGAGGAGATCTGACAGTACTTCTGAGAGTATTCATGCCTACACTGGAAAGAGGAGATCTGACAGTACTTATTAAGACTATTCATGCCAACACTGGAAAGAGGAGATCTGGCAGTACTTCTTAAGAGTATTCAGGCCAACACTGGAAAGAGAAGATCTGACAGTACTTCTTAAGAGTATTCAGGCCAACACTGGAAAGAGAAGATCTGACAGTACTTCTTAAAGAGTATTCAGGCCAACACTGGAAAGAGGAGATTTGACAGTACTTCTGTGGGTATTCATGCCAACATTGGAAAAAGGAGATCTGACAGTACTTCTTAAAGTGTATTCATGCCAACATTGAAAAGAGGAGATCTGACAGTACTTCTTAAGAGTATTCATGCCAACATTGGAAAGAGGAGATCAGAGAGTACTTCTTAAGAGTATTCATGCCAACAACAGAAAGAGGAGATCTGACAATACTTCTGAGAGTATTCAGGCCAACACTGGAAAGAGGAGATCTGACAGTACTTCTTAAAGAGTATTCAGGCCAACACTGGAAAGAGGAGATTTGACAGTACTTCTGTGGGTATTCATGCCAACATTGGAAAAAGGAGATCTGACAGTACTTCTTAAAGAGTATTCAGGCCAACACTGGAAAGAGGAGATTTGACAGTACTTCTGTGGGTATTCATGCCAACATTGGAAAAAGGAGATCTGACAGTACTTCTTAAAGAGTATTCAGGCCAACACTGGAAAGAGGAGATTTGACAGTACTTCTGTGGGTATTCATGCCAACATTGGAAAAAGGAGATCTGACAGTACTTCTTAAAGAGTATTCAGGCCAACACTGGAAAGAGGAGATTTGACAGTACTTCTGTGGGTATTCATGCCAACATTGGAAAAAGGAGATCTGACAGTACTTCTTAAGAGTATTCATGCCAACATTGGAAAGAGGAGATCAGAGAGTACTTCTTAAGAGTATTCATGCCAACAACAGAAAGAGGAGATCTGACAATACTTCTGAGAGTATTCAGGCCAACACTGGAAAGAGGAGATCTGACAGTACTTCTGAGAGTATTCATGCCTACACTGGAAAGAGGAGATCTGACAGTACTTATTAAGACTATTCATGCCAACACTGGAAAGAGGAGATCTGGCAGTACTTCTTAAGAGTATTCAGGCCAACACTGGAAAGAGAAGATCTGACAGTACTTCTTAAGAGTATTCAGGCCAACACTGGAAAGAGAAGATCTGACAGTACTTCTTAAAGAGTATTCAGGCCAACACTGGAAAGAGGAGATTTGACAGTACTTCTGTGGGTATTCATGCCAACATTGGAAAAAGGAGATCTGACAGTACTTCTTAAAGTGTATTCATGCCAACATTGAAAAGAGGAGATCTGACAGTACTTCTTAAGAGTATTCATGCCAACATTGGAAAGAGGAGATCAGAGAGTACTTCTTAAGAGTATTCATGCCAACAACAGAAAGAGGAGATCTGACAATACTTCTGAGAGTATTCAGGCCAACACTGGAAAGAGGAGATCTGACAGTACTTCTTAAAGAGTATTCAGGCCAACACTGGAAAGAGGAGATTTGACAGTACTTCTGTGGGTATTCATGCCAACATTGAAAAGAGGAGATCTGACAGTACTTCTTAAGAGTATTCATGCCAACATTGGAAAGAGGAGATCAGAGAGTACTTCTTAAGAGTATTCATGCCAACAACAGAAAGAGGAGATCTGACAATACTTCTGAGAGTATTCTTGCTGACATTGGAAGCACTTGATGTCACAGTATTTCTTAGAGTATTTATGCCAAAATTGGAAAGACGAGATCTGACAGTACTTCTTAGAGTAGTCATGCCAACATTGGAAAGACAAGATCTGACGGTACTTCTTAAGAGTATTCATGCCAACACTGGAAAGATGAGATCTGACAGTACTTCTTAAGAGTATTCATGCCAACACTGGAAAGAGGAGATCTGACAATACTTCTGAGAGTATTCTTGTTGACATTGGAAACACATGATGTCACAGTATTTCTTAGAGTACTCATACCAACATTGAAAAGACGAGACTTGACAGTACTTATTAGGAGTATTCAGGCCAACACTGGAAAGACAAGATCGGACAGTACTTCTGAGAGTATTCATGTCAACAGTGGAACGACGAGATCTGACGGTACTTCTTAGAGTATTCATGCCAACATTGGAAAGACAAGATCTGACGGTACTTCTTAGAGTATTCATGCCAACATTGGAAAGACAAGATCTGACGGTACTTCTTAGAATATTCATGCCAACATTGGAAAGACGAGATCTGATGGTACTTCTTAGAGTTCGCCCTAAGTTGGCAGGGTAGGCCCAACGTGGGTCCCTTGCTCACTTTGCCACTGGATTCAAGCTAGCCTGGCTGATGAGGGCTGTGAGCTCGAAACCGGTCCCAGGATGCTTGTTTCTGGTCCAGGGAAGACATTAGATTAGATTTAGATTAAAATACTTGTAGAGCGCATGGCTGCCTCGGCAAAAAGGCGTCCCAGCGCTGGAGCAAGACTAGGCAGGTGACACAACCAGGGGTTAGACATGAGAAAAGAGCCAGGTTTTCACAAGATGTCTGAAGGCCTGATGATCAGGGTTTGTGCAGATGTGTAGGGGAAGAGAATTCCAAAGAGCGTGTGCCGAACATCTAAAAGAGCGGCCGCCAGATCTGGTTCTACGTATACGAGGAATACGTGCAAGACACTGGTTCGCCGACCGCAGTGCACGCAATGGAATATACAGAGTGCACAGATCGCCTAGAAGGTCTGGGGTGATTCCTATAAGTATCTTATGCGTGATGCAAAGCGACATGGCTTGGCAGTTCAGGCTGGACTATTCCCATGAGGCACAGGGTCAAGACTGATTTGCATATAGCTGTGTCTGAACTGGGGTGGCAACTAAGCTAAAGAATGATGATGGATTCAACCCAGATCTGTGACTGGGGGTGAGGGTTTGAAAAGTTTCAGCACTCCGGCCATCATCTCTTTGGGTTTGCTTTGTTCGCCCTAAGTTGCCAGGGTATGCCCAGACGGCTGATGAGGGATTTTTTTATCCCGAAACCTGTGCCAGGATGCTTGTTTCCGGTCCAGGGAAGACATGGCTTGGCAGTTCGGGCTGGACTGCTCTCATGAGGCACAGGGTCAAGACTGATTTGCATATAGCTGTGTCTGAACTGGGGAGGCAAAGTGAGCTAAAGAATGAGGATGGATTCAACCCAGATCTGTGCCTGGGTGTGAGGGTTTGAAAAGTTTCAGCACTCCGTCCATCATCTCTGGAAAGACGAGATCTGATGGTACTTCTTAGAGTATTCATGACAGATGAAAGAAAGATCTCGTAGTACTTGTTAAAGAATTTATGTTGTGGAAAGACGATAGCTCACAGTACTTCTCAGAGAATTCATGCAACATTGGAAAGGGGGGTCGGGTCACCTGCTTCACACCACTTCCACCTTCTACTCAAACGCCCCCCTCTTTCAGAAAGACATACTCGAGTATGGATGGCTGCTTGTGCAGGTCCACGCTTTCAGGCACACTTCTGACTGCATACTCGTTTGTTTGGCAGATATGTACTGGGGTACCAGATTCAGCATATTTTGAATGCGATCCTTGTAGCCACCAAGAACTGGTTCAGAAACTTCAAAAAGTCCCCTAGATGCTCTGTGTTAGAAAGTGGGAATTGTTTTGCTGCAGGTAAGCCTGAGGGCATAGGTTTAATATATGAGCAGAGAGTAACATCAAAAGGTTCTACATTTCTTTGAAGTGGGCAGAATACAGGAAGTTTCAATGCGTCAACAACTAGCTCATAGTTTGTAGTTAGGAATCTTGGAACTTTTTGTTCTCTTTTGTTTATTTCGCCATAAATCTACACAGTTATTCCAGAATAAATGTCAAAATTATGGATGAGAAATGTCAGTAGAAGAGGGAGTGTGCATGATCTCCCAGTATTATCTGAATAAAGTATTATTACTTTCAGATAATGTTTTTCAAACCATTTTTGCATTTTTCAACTGACACAAAGAAAACAAACATATGAAGCATTAGTGACGCCACACAGGGATTTCCTGCAGTACATGAGTTATTATCACTGGTAACACATAATTGAATTATAATCATATATAGAAATAACTCTGTCCATGCGACACCCACCACATCTGTGACGTGGGAGCAATACCAGCTGTTGATGGCTCTGTTCTCAGTTATGAGTTTAAGGAAAAGAGCATCTAACAGCATTTATTGACACGCGTGATATTGGCAAAAAAGTTAACATTCTTTCCACCCAACCCTTCAACCAGCTTCTTCCACTTTTTATACGCTTTGCTGCAGTTTCCTATCTCTACTTCTCCCACTTATGCAGAGGTCATCTTTGTGACGATGAATCAGGCATTTCAAGGGGTGGAGTTATGTTATGCACTTGTTTTGAATCTTGTTTTTACTCAGTCAGATCAAGGAGAGGATGTGGTCTCACGGCTACACTGCCGACTTTGAAGCTGGGAAACCAGGGTTCGAGTCTCGGGGTCGCGTCCACATCCTGTGATTCTGGGCAAATCACTTGACCCCCTGGCTGCGGCCGTAATTCTGCGCCTGTGCGGCACATTCCGATCGCGGGCGTGGTCATGACGGCTCCCGGCCGTCATCAGCACACGCACACCGTAACTGATGATGACCGGGACCCTTCATCAGCACCGAAGGGGTTAATCTACCGGTGCCTACCAGAAAAAAAAAATGAATCTGTCCTTGTGTAACGTAACCAGTGCTCTTGTAAATCGCTCCAATACCTTCGGGTCAAGTTTGTGCTATAGAAATCTGAAGAAAAAAAAAAGGAACCAAAATTGTAACTATAGCTAAAGGAATTACTCTAATCTAATGGTTAATTTGAATAAAATCTCAACTGCTTGTGTCGGGGTGTAGCAGTCCATAGTACAGACTCCCCAACTCACGTGGTACCACTGTGTGTCACGTGATATCATAACTCCCCCTACAGTCACCTGATGAAGAGCCTATATCACACAGTGAGCCTAAGGTCTTCAAACTTGTGAATGCCAGGCCCCCTCATCTCCCCATTAGGATAGCTTTAGTGGGGGAGCTGCCACTGATTTTACTACCCAAATAGGGTTTGGATTGGAGGGAGACCTATGGTGCTTGCTTGCATTAGGACCCATGAAGTCCTTGCTATGCCCCAGATGTGTGTGCCACAGGTGCGGATTCGCACTGTCCTGTCTCTTTAAATGAGATTGACAATTCTCAGGCGCCATTTCACCAAGGAATATGGCGGAACGCACCTGGCACCTTCTCATCAGCGGCTCCTGAATAAAGGGAGGCCGGGAGGCGGCCGCGCTTCTATTTTAAAACCTTTTTGTGACTCCTTTGTGTGAAGAGCTTGCATTTGGCCGCCCAATGAACTGCAACGGATTTAATAGCCACAGCTGAGCGGCCTCGCCTTGGACAGCTCCTTCCTTCCGCTGTAACAAGCGGAGGCTTCACAAAGGAGAACAAGGGTCCTGCGAGTGACGTCAAATCGTATATGAAACGAAAAACGCCAGTAGATGACATTGTTTGAAAACTTTTTCATGTAGGTTAGTGAATGTCTCCTTCGGCATAGAGATTCCAGAGCCTAATTTGTGCCTTTTGCAAGCAGTCAGTGGCGGCTCCTCCACTAAGGCACAGGAGCGTCGCCTCACTGCCAGAAAGCAGCAAAAGAACCGAAAAAATGAAATGATAATAACTGAATTTTATCATCATTTTATTTTGTCTCCCTGCTGCGGCAGTACGTGAGAGGGCGGGCTGATCTGCAGGGGAGGAGTGGTAGAAGACTCCTTTGCACAGTGACTGTTTGGTCGGCCCTCTCAGGCCGCCCAAAACAGTCATGCGCACATCCCTCTTCTCCATGCAGGCTGCAGGAGAACATGCCCACCCCACCAGCCCCTGGCTGAGCGCCGCTCAGACCAATTACAACACTGCATTGCAGCGTTGAGATTGGCTTGGGGGTGGGGACTTGGCTGCCTGCTTCCTGTTCCGACCTGGAGTCGGACACAGGCAAGCAGGAGAGAAGACACATGACCTGGCGGCGGCAGGGTAAGTGCTATTTTACTAATTGAATTGTTTTATGCAGCCCACACTCCCTCCCCCACCCACGCTCGCCCGCCCCGCACCTGTGAGCCATGCGGGCACTCATTTTTGGGGACAAGAACTAACTTTCATCGTTGTCCTTTGATCCACAGCAAAATAGAAGAAGGCAGAAAACTGAGTTATAAGGAGGAGCAGTTGGAAAACAGTGACAGAGAGAAGGTAGGGATGAAGAACATACAAGAGTCAGATAAAGAGGCAGGAAGTGTAGGTTGTGTGAAGAAAGGGGTGTGAGGTGGAATAAACACTATGGATCCTTGGTAATTGGGCGGCATGCTCTCACAAAACTTTGAGCTCCTGTATTTGCTGATTTTACAAAGTATGACTGAGTAACTCCAGTTTGTTATGCCATATCAGAGGAGTTGAGAACTTGCTGGGCTTCCGTAATATGGTAGTTACTGTGTTTGTTAGCTTGGTGTT
Organism: Lissotriton helveticus; assembly: GCF_964261635.1. Lineage (NCBI taxonomy): Eukaryota > Metazoa > Chordata > Amphibia > Caudata > Salamandridae > Lissotriton > Lissotriton helveticus. The sequence continues at coordinate 1,061,899,225 of NC_136072.1, read as the reverse complement.
CTGGGTCACGGTTGTTCTGAGGGTCACACAGATGCTTTATTGTCACTGTTTACTTGTTTGCTTACAACTGATGAAAGCCAGAATGTGTGGTGTGGTTTGGCATGGTCACATTTATTATGCTCTGGTTTGCATTTTTTTTCTAATGTGGTATAATGCACTGTGGTATGGTCGGGCCACTGTAAATATGCGGCAGGGGAGGGTCTAATTATGCACCAGGATTGAGTAAATTATACAGCAATAAAAGGCCCATTATGTGGCGTAATGCAACACGTTTTGTGATATTAATGCTTCCTTATTTATTTTTGCCACTTTTATACTTATTAACGCTATCTGGGTGTTGGTAGCACCTCATTAGTAGCAGTTTAACACCCAAATATAGCAATAGGTAACAGAAAGTTGTCCAGTTAACCTTTGCTAAGGGTCTTCCACTGCGTGGCACACATGTTGCCGCGTTTTTAGTAACTTTTAAACCATTTGTGCAAGAAGCAGTTTTTTTTGTTAAAATCTGCAGATTATGCAGCAGATGATGGATCATGTTTCAAATATGACACATCTATAATAATGAGAAAAAAAACACTGTAGCCACGCGAATGCTTAATTCTAGTGGCCCAGGGTATAGTCTGGCAGAAATTATCCGTTTACATTTTTGTGATATTTCGCACCATAGTTCGCTTTCCCATAAACGAGTGAACCAAGCAACGCCTTCAGCCAATGAGAGCATTTCCATTACTTCATAGACACGAAATTACAAACTAAAATGTGATTATGTTTACGGAAACATTAAGAATCCGACCAGCGGGGTAAGTCAATGTTAATGTCTCCAAAAATACAAACAGAAAAAAAACATTTGATGTGATAGAGGCAGCAGGGCATTTGAAGATCAAAATATGTATTTAGCATAATGACACAACATAATAAATATTAAATGTGCCTTTTGATGCATAATTCAGTAGCAACCCTACCTGCGTGCTCACTCATGAAGCTTTTCGAGCTATTGTTCAAAACTAAACAAGGGCTCTTGGAAAAAGAAAAAGGTCATTTTTGGTTGTGCGTGCGTAGTGGGGCGTATTATGGCACCGCTGATATTTGTTTCCACTCTGTGGTTGTTTGTGGGAGAATAAACTGAAATAAATGACAGTGTTTGTACCAGAGTCTCCGAGGACCAAAGAGGGAGGAAAGATGTTGTAAGAACTTGCAATTCGGATTACATGAATTTAGATTCTTGACATTTGGATTTTGTAATATGCATGATTCATATTTAAAAGGAAAATTCCCTTCTGTCAACTGTAGCAAAATGTAAATGAGTGACAAAACACACATTTAAGTCATGTTGAAAGTAGAAAATAAGACACAAAAGCAGGGATCTCATCTCCGCAAAGGATATAAAAAGCTTGACCGGCAGGTAGTGCGGTGGGATGGGGCACGTCATGCCAGCTGTAGGTCGGTCCTGCTTTCTAAGGAATATTTATAGTTCTATGTGTAAAATGTAATGCATACTCCTAAAATCTGCCACCTCTGATCTTTCTTAATGTAAATCTTTTGACTTAGGTAATGTAGTGTGTACACGTTGTCAAAACAGGGCATGCAGGTAAAGATAGCAACTTCTTTGTGTTGTCAGCATAACAACAATAATGGGTCTGATTCCCAAAGAATTTGCTATGACTGACTCTCCAGTGGCAGAGGGGAAAAAAGGAATGACCCCCAAAATTCTTAGCACAGAATGTTGGCCCCCTCTCCATGCATGTTAAATGTAGCTCTGCTTCTGATTCACAAGCGTGGTCTTCAGAGATGTGCATAGTAGGCTTTTCTAAGATACTCGGGTACAATATTTACAGACACCCAACCGACTGAGCATACGTGCAACACAACACAAAATAAGAAGGCAATTTACGTGTCTGCAGACTATCAGAGACACAAGTGAACGGGTAGGCAGGCTACTCCATGCTTGCACCAGAAAACATTGAAATTGACCAGTCTCCTTAATGTCTCACGGTAGGAGGGTTTCCCGCCCCGTCGATTGCCGGAGGAAACACCATTCGAGATGGACTCGTAATTTGTATCGGAAATGCTGCAGCTCTTTTTTACGAATCTAGTGACTTATCACTTGAGCATTCTCTCTAACGATTCCTTACTGGCGTTTCTGGCACCTTGAATGGCCCTCGGATCAGCTTGGATATTGACTCTTTTGTAGCATTGCTGACTATATCACTACACTGAACCTTTAGGTTATATTCATGATCTCGCAAAGAGAATCTAAGTGAATATCACTAATCTCCAGGTGTGCTTGTGTGTCCCACTATTTATCAATCTCCGCCCTGATGAAGGTGTTGCCCTGTCCTGGGCCTTACACCGAAACGTGCGGTTTGTGCGGCTCACTGGAGTTTGAATCCAAGGCACTACATGGACCATCGGGCTCAGCACGAGCCAACGCCCACTGGGACTGGGAACCATTATGATAAGTAGTGCCTTTCACGCAGCGTATGCTAATGATGCCTCTGAGGAAACGCTCATAGAGCGTGAAACGCGTCAGGCTGTATATCTCCTTTGTAAACTGCTCTTCAACACGCTGCAGCCTTTGAAATAAACACGATTGGAACCTACCTGTATGTGGCTTTCCTAAATTGGCAAACTTTCGTGTGTTGGATATATATATATATATATATATATATATATATATATATATATATATATATATATATATCTATATGTGTGTGTGTGTACATACATATATATATATATATATATATTTTTTTAATTTAACGTTTGTCCAGGAGGCCTTGATCCAAGCGAAACCGGATAATTTATGTACAATTAATCCTGATGGAACGCATTTACATAGTCAGTGTTTATCCTGAACATCTGACATGGATCTAGCCCTCCTGAACATACGCTGCCCTTCACCCTTCTGTTGTAGAATACAAAAGTAGCAGATGTTTTCTGCTTTTTTCTTCCTCATGGATGCTTTTTGTAATGCAGACATTTACATCTGATGTACAACCGGTGCTAAAGTTGAGTATTATAACTCACTTAAGAACTGGTCGCGACTAGTTATGTCAATTCCCCTGAAATAAATCTGAGATCACAAGGTGATAGAGTTCACTTACAGCAGGTTTGAACAGAAGGCTATTGTCAAATGAATTGTTTGCAATGGCTGATCTTTTATCCAGCTCCTGATTGGAGTGTCTGATAGTCCCTGGGTAGGGGGGCGCGGCCTAGCAATCTCTGCTGTACTGCTCCTTTTGGGCAATACAACTAATTTGTACACAGTTGAACGACTAATGTAATTAAACAGCTGAGCTGGATTCATACCCAACTGAATTTCGATTGGTTAAGAAGGGTTGTCCCAAGTATTTCCATTCAATATATATATATATATATATATATATATATATATATATATATATATATATATATATATATATATATATATATATATATATAAATTTTGCTGTATCATTTAATGGTACCCATCATGGAGCAAGGGTGTAATGCTTCATGCTGAAAGAGACATGGTATATTTCAGCTCAACTTGAAAACTGGCCTTTTCTTTGGTTTAGCTTAATCTCGGGCCATAGAAATCCCTTGATGACCTGAAGATCCTCTTTTGCACTTTAGAAAATTGGCTTTGATTAGAACATGTCCGAGTAAATACAACTGCAACACCCTTTTGACCGAGTTGCATGTCATCATATTGGATACCGCAATATTGTCCTGCAGGAATATCGCCTTCAGAATATCGTATACCACCATGTTGTGCATGTAAGTATTTACCGGGGAAGTGTAGATTTACTATTCTTAACTCCCTATATACTTACCTTGAATATATGTACATCGTCTAGATGAGTGAATGGGGAAGTTAAGTATAGTTAATCTACATTACCATAGCATTATAGCCCACCTTGGCGGGCTAGACTGGCCATTTAAAGGCCATCTCCAACGATAATGGCCCGAGCTGAAAGTGAGGGCCTTTAACAAGGGAGCGGACCTTTAATGGCCAGTATAGCCAAGCTATGGTGGACCAGAAAGCTATTAGAACATTCCGCTCATGAGGGCAGAATGTTCTAATTAGTAAAACAAAGGCCTCACGGAGCCCGAGGGGGTTGAAATCCCTTCGGGCTCTGTGAGACCTTTGTTCATAGCTGTTGCTGTGAATGTTCGACAGCTAACAGCGCGCACAGGGCCACAGCTGTTAGCTGCTGAACACTCACAGCAAGAGCTGTGAAAGGGGGCTGAAGTCACCCCTGGTTCTCCCCGGCTTGGCTGAGCTCCTTTTTGTAGTTCAGCCAAACCAGGGAGACCCAGGAGCCGAGCAGCACTCACCCCTTCCTTCCTTCTAAAGTTCTGGTGACACGGAGCTACAGGAGTAGGGAAACGGGAAAGCTGCGTTTGCTCTCCTGCACGGCCTCTGCCTTTTCCTTTCATCTTTTCCAATTTTCGAGACGCAGGGGGAAAGAGAAGGGCAGATGCGGTGTATTAGGACATTGAAATGTTGAGAGCACCAGGCCTATACCAGTTCATATAGGCAGCTGCTGCTCCAGTGTCTTCAAAGGAGGTCTCAACTTTCCAATGTTCTAATATGTAGTATGCATGTGTATGGTATTTCTATAGCACAATCCTAGCCAAAGTCAGTAGAGTGCTGTACAGAGAGAAAGACGAGCATAACATCAGAGACTGATAGGAGAGGTAGCTAGGTTGTGGTTGGTTAATGCATCATGAGGTAGTGTTCTTTAGATGTAGTATTCTTTAAAGAGCTGCGTCTTCAACTCTTTCCTAAATTGGTCACCGTTGGGGCGGTCTTGATGAACATGGGGACTGTGTTACGGATCCTGGGTGCATTAATGGATACCCTTACGTGCATATGCTTTACCGTGACAATATAGTGGTTCTCCGTATCTGGTAGTTGATGTCCTTGAATGAAGATATTACAACCCGAGTATTCTCATAGTACACACTCTGGCTTGGAGGGAGCAGCATATGTCCTTCCACAAGTTAGTACTTCAAGACTCTTCCGATTGGTTCCTGATCTCTAATGATGACTAGGTGAGATGTTAAACTATTTTTGAGGTTTCTCTGAAACCAAAGGACAATCTATTCCATTAAACTATTCTGTATCAATTTTAATATATATATTCTTAATAATATGTATTTTTATACATACATAATTTTGATATCTCTAAATTATTTGCAATCCTTTTAAGTCATTAGGCCAAGATAGGCCTTCCTTTCTGGGCCAATATGTCCTTCATTTCACTTTTCTAACTTTGACAATTTTTAGTTTTACATCACTCCCCATGATACAGAGTAATTTAATCTATTACTGAGAAGTGCACTCTTTTGCCAGCTGTTACAGGAATCTTGCAAGATTCATAACCTGAAGTGAAGAGAAAGTAGGCCCTTTAATCGAGAGGGGCGGCACATGTTTGTCTGGAATGCATACTGTGACTGACATTATTTCTGTGTTAGACATTTCCCCCGTTGTAACTACAGCATCGCTTTATCTGGAACGCTCCTCGCTTAATGTGTATACCATGACCCTCTGGACATTTCAGAACAAAAGTGTCAGTGTCATTAGGGCGCCATGTTTAAGCCTATTACATTCTGACTCAAGTGCTTTCTTCGAAGTTAACCTACAATGCATTTCCCAGAATGCAACACTTTGTTAAATTAAAAAACACCACTGAACACATGGAGTCCTGGAGGTCTGTGATCAGCCTGTTCCTGGGATAATGGTGGCTGAGACTCCGTCTGCTACGGGCCTCCCCAGATTTACCAGCCCCATAGTTCCTGTAGTAAGAAAAACATATCATTCATAGGCGTTAGTGATTCACTTCCTGTGCTAAGAGTTCACGCTGACGTCAACCTGCCCTGTGTAGTGTCCACTTCCTGGAATGATGTGGGGATGTCTGGATGTCTCTGTAAACCGGTGACAAGGACATACTTTCCTGAGATAAAATAACAGTGAGAGACTAGAAGAAAAACATATTTGTAATCTTTGTTTTAAATCCACACCTCCATATCCCGAGGGTCGGGCATACATGTATAAAGGCCATCCATTAAAAAGCAAACAAACCGTTAAAATTGTGTTTATTATTTGTTTTAGTACAATGCATACTCAGCAATTTGTATCGCATGACTTGGACCACAGATTAAGACCAAGTGGTATTTCTTTCACAGTAATAACTGAATGTCTCTGTCTAAATACAGCTTACATTTAACATCCAGAACAATACAATTAAAGGAAGAGGATGGTAACGATAGTGACCTTTATTTTCACATCCCAAACATGAGTAGAAGCTGCCTAGTTATAATTTGTAGAATGTACTAATAGAGCACTAGCCTTTGCATCCCAGTTTCCCTATCTGATCAAATTGTGTGATCGTGGGCAAGTCACTTTGGGTTTGATTTAAAAAATATTTTGCACTATGCAGCCAAAGGTAGCAGCGGAGTATGTCAATCACACATCTCTCGAAAAATCTTTAGAGTTAATAAGTCCAATAATCTTTGAATAGCTAGCTATTTGTGATGAGTGCTGCATAGAGTGACCAACACCCTGCTTCCTTAAGGATGTTACACATATCGTAGCTAGATCTTGGTGGAGCTCTGCTATGCAGAACTCCACGAAGTGTTGAAAAAACTCTGCTGCGCTCCGCAGCGAAATACGGTAAGTCGCTCTGCTCATGCTGATTTTTAGCGCCGGGAGTGTGTCCCGTGATGTAAAAATTGGCACGACCGCTACCACATGCAGCGCAAGACGGCACTGCTTCTTTCTGCTGCTCGAGCAGGTATTCTACTCAAGCGACTGCTTCAACACGAGCCACAACTGCCCATGTTGAGAAATCTCACTGGGAGGTGGTCTAGTGTATGTATTTCCTCTCTTGCGCTTGCTAACCAAGCCGCGCAAGAGGAAGAACTCCGCTCTGCTTCGTGGAGTTTTTCAGGATTCCGCGCTCTACGCGGAGTGGGCAAAACTCCGCCGGTGGAGCGGAGTTTGCCACCCACCCTTAATTGTAGCCCCACTTGGTTACGATCAACATACAACCATTGGATGGGATTGGCACACTTCACATCTGTTAGAGCAAGGAATAGCCCCTCCTTGCATAATAGTCCAACAGTACATATGTCGCCTAGTTGGTTTATTCATGTGATTTTCAGTAATCCACAAATATAATCAAATACGTAAAAGTGTAATTCAATAGTCCTTCAAATGGTTGCAAGTTCGCCCTAAAATAGTCAGCAAAAAATAGTCTGTGCCAAGTATCAGACTGGCCCGTAAACCATGATTAGCTTAGAAGCAAAGGCAGAACCCCACTGGTAAAATTATACTTTTACATATCCTTTGCTACTTACTGTTGGGTTGTTGTGGCCCATCTTTCTTATATATAATATCCTAGGGACCCTCAAGTGAGAAAAATAAGCCTTGAAAAAGTCTGCATCAGGCGAAACATGTCGGCTGTACATTATATGAACAAATGCTGGGAATTGGAAATTCACAGACTATCCCTTGTTTATGTTTGTGGGTTACTGGAAATCAATTAATAAATCTACAAGACGACATGTGGACTGTTTATCTATGCAAGGAGGGGCTATTCCTTGCTCTACGTGATGTGAAGTGCGCCAGTCCCACCCCATGGAAATATTTTGCACTACTTAGGCACTCATTTGAAGAATCTTGTAAATCATGATTTAGCTAGTAACCGAGATTACAAGGCGAATCGGGATCCTGAGATGTGCATTAGTTTTGCTACCCTGGGAAATTCTGGACTTTATTTCACCAGTTAAAACTTGATCGAATGTGTACTGATAATAGTGTGGGATGTGAGCAAAGCCTGTAGAAATTCCAATTTCCATGGTAATTTCCTGCTCCTCAGAAGAAAACTTGAAATAGGGCGGGAATTCAATATCCTGACATTACTGAGCTTCTCGGTATTGATAATTCCAGGTATGGATATACAGAGTTTCATATTAGTTAGAATGAGGAGCTATGTTTCAGGCATGACAAAAGCCATGAATGCAATAATAAATCCAGGACTTTTCACAAATGCACGTTCACATACCCTATGGAAAAGTGCACCTACGTGGTGGACTTTGCTGCTTATGAAAATCTGTTAAAGGAGGAAAAAGGGAACGAAATAGGTGATTGATTTTTCCATTGGGAAATCATTTTCACAGAATAAAAAATAGACCTGCAAATGCACATTTACAGCACTCTTACGGTAGCCGCTTGCCCACCTGATAGTCACACCAGAAAAAAATATCTCATCTTCCGAGATTCTCTTGCACACTTCATGAGATTTTTGTGAATCACATAAAAACCAGAAATCTACTCCAAACTCAGGAGAAGGTGTGCAGTGAGTAGATGTCCAACATTTTAAAAACTGTCTTTGGATTGAGCTCTTAGGTCACTGGACCTCAACCCTGTTTGCAAAAATTGGTAGGGTTTAGAAATTGACCTGAGTGCCTGTGTTAAACACCATCATTAGTGAAAAAAAGCAATCATTGTTTCAGCAATATGTCTGGCTTTTGTTGGGCAAATTATTTGGTAGTAGTGGGTGCAACTTTGTATGTGCAGCTTCCAAGGTCCTAGAAACAAAATACAATATGAAGCAATATTTGGGTCTACAACAATATAGAAGCTTTAGCAGAGTAAGCAGTACCCTCAAAGACTAGTGTTACTAAAGAACTCAGAAGTGTTTACATTCCAATTCACACACAACCAGCATGTTGCACAATAGATACTTTAACAAAGGGTTTGTAATTTTGTTGCATCTAGAAAGCCTTTGTGCGCGAATTTCTTTACTTTATGATTTTTAAAAAATCTGTAAATTCCCCAATATGTTATCGTGACAGCAAAGCAAAACAAATGAATATGCAAATGTAATTAGTTGATGATGCTCAGTTTTTGTTACAGGCTAAAGCATCCAAAGAGCAAGCACTTTCTGAACAAAACGAATCTATAACCCAGCAATACATTTTTTGGGCATCAGAAAAGTAACTATGAACATGAAAGATCACATTCTGGCTCTTGTATCACAAAAGGACTTCTTGCTGCCCTTTCAATAAACCCTAATACTAAAACTGATGGGATAATGTAACCATCCATGAAATGCCGGGGCCTTGAGGAACAGCCCAATGAAGCAATGGCAACCACGAAAAACACATTGAATTCAATGGCTGATGTGGGGTGATGCAAAGCCTGCTCACTCTGTACCTCTTTTTATGGTACTTTTTTGAAGATCTGATGAGATGAAGCCTTCCAGACCGTCAATGGCGCCTGTCGCCACATGTTGAAAGAAATTAATGTGGGATGATTTTTATTATGCAATGTCTTATTAGAGTAGCTTTAAAATTAACATTCTTTAATTGCATCTAATTAATGGTGATATTTTTGCACATTTTGTTGTGAAAAAGGCCAACAGCTGATCGCAGTTTTGAGTGGCAGCTCACATCAGACATTAAGGTGGCACAAGTAGAAGCAGAATTGAACACAACCATTTAAGATTTGTTTGGTCCCAATACAAGCCCGGCGCACATCTAATACCACAAAGAGCGCATTCCTCGGAATATAAAAATATACTTAAGAGGAAGTATTAAAAAGTTGTAGGACGAAAAGTGCACAGTAGTCATTCAAATTTGCCTTGCCCTCGTCAGACACAAAAGGCTACATCTGTAGGTCTGCTAAAACAATCCAGGAGGGCCTCCAATATGTCGGGGTTGTCCCTTAATGGACTATATAAAGCCCACTCATAGGTCACAAGATGGAGATGCTGCTTCGTGGAAGAAAGAGTACCTGGTACCCGGCTTTTCTGCTTCACAGGCAAGTGGAAGTGGGACAAGGGGATGGAATAGGGCAATAGAGGTGGTAGATAGGATACCTGATTCCCTGCCGTTCTACTTCTCAGAATCCCTCATCCTATCCGGATATGGGAATTCAAGCGGGCAACTTAGCTCCTAATGGTCAGAGGAAAGACTAAGGAACTGACTGTATGTAAATAGACCTGAGCGAAATAACCAAGAGAGAGAGAGACAGAGAACTGGGAGAGACTAAGTGACAGGAAGTAATGAGAAAGAATAAGGCTTTGTGAGAGGAAAGAAGTCTCACTGGGCTCCTGAAGACGAGGCCTTACAGAGGGCAGAGTTACTCTATAGCTATACTGGTAACGGGGCAGAACAGAGCCATGAATAAGATTCGTGCTCCTGTCTATTTTTTGAAGAGGTTGCTGATCAGTGGGGAGAGCGACACAATTCCTCAATTGCTTGAGCCTCTGACAGGCTAGAAGAGCTGGGCAGAGGTTAAAAAAAACATGTTTATAACAGTAGGACTCCTGATAAATAAAACGGTACATTATCTGACATGTAGATGCCCAGTGCAATCGAGACAGGATAGGAGCTGGGCAGAGTTATTTAGGGAAGAGGCAGAAGTAAGTCTTATGTGAGGGTACAGCGAACACTTTCCAACACTTCCCGCCTTTCAGAGAGCTGGGCGTGCTGGGAATTCTTCAGATATCCCTATGGGCAGGTCCCGCTCTGTACATTCCTCGTGCTGGTGGATTGTACAACGTCACTTTAGACAATGATTCGCTGCCCTCTCTCTTGTACTCCCCCAGGGAGGGTGACAGGAAGTTGAGTTTCCAGCTGTGTCCTCATTTCCTTCCTGGCAGCCGAGGCCTCGAGGGCAGGATGCTTTTACCACACCACTGCAACTTGTGTTTCTCTCTATTGCCCTGTTTTGAAAATGGCGGACATTTCACTCAGGTAAGCCTTGAATCAGAAGATGGCTTTACAAGTTGTGTGAGATAAAATATGGGATATTTTATGTTGCATTGGGTTCCTGTGCACCTGGTTAGCCTCCCAGTCTGTTTGTGTCTTGCTACCAGTAGGAATAAGTTTGCTGCCAGTAGGACTTTGACTGCCACCTTCAGGAGTATGAATGGCGGTGGTCCACACATCAATTGTGAAGTCATCACAGAATGCGATTGCCTGCACTCAAGGGCTGATACTAATGCTCTGGCTTGAGTAGCGGTTACTGCACCCCCTTTAAAATGGGGGATTGGCTTTGGTAATGCGACGAACCGTAGCTGGCATAAACCTGGGGATTCTGTTTTAGCTTAACAAACCTAGGGTGTGCCACCACAGCAAGGTGGAATCGTGCACCAAGGCCTGATCTATGGAAGACAAGAAGGGAATCTGAAACACCCAGAGATATGAAGACTCCCCCCCCCCCCCCACCCTTTCCCCCCCTCCAATAAACACCTTCTCCCTTCAGGGTCTTACCTCACTCCCAAATGTATCCTTTACTCCCTAGACACAAGATTGAACAACAACGTTTGAGTAAAGCCGTGCAAAAAACTAAAATAAATCATCTACAAATTCATTAAACTGGTGACTTGCCTTGCTGTATGAGACGGAAAATGAGATGTTTTCAACGTCAGTTCTATTCCAATTTCCTTTTAAATTCTAATCCGAGCAGCATAAACATTTGAACCAAGAACACTCCAATTGTGAGTTCTTAAAGATAGAATCTGATTACTAAAATTGATGTGATGTGAAAGACTGCAAGTACCAGGCTACACCGGGGCCTTACTGGGCACCGGCATCTGCCTATTATAAATTCTGAACATGCCTGGTCTGAATGCAGCCACTTCTTTTTAAACATTGTGCGTGTATTTCAGGGTCTTGTCTGCTGGAGAGAGACTACTACCCCCTTGTCTGAACTAATTTATTTGAGCAATACTGTTTAAAGCATTCAAGACAGAGGCACTGCTCAATATCCGAGCCTCTTCGAAGATCATTAAAAACTGTGACGTGAACAGAAAAAGATTGCTTACAATGTGATACTGAATTTGAATTGAGAAAAAATATAAATGATTGTGGCATGAAAGACTGCAAATACAGGGGTCATATAGGTCATTCTGGGAACCAACACCTCAGCACTAAAAGTGATGTGATTTCATGGTGCCAGAATACACTGCTGACTCACTGGTGACCAAGGACTGAGCACTATGAATGTTAAAACGTGTAACCACCCCTAATCAGGAGACATCTTGAAGGGACATCCGCCAAAAGATTGAGCAGTGGAATCAGATAAGAAGAAGCAACAGCAGACATGTCGGAAGCCAGACACCCAAGGAACACCCTCAGGCCAAGGTACTCAGCCAAAACACCAGGTGGAATCTCTTCATGCAGCGGCAAAACACCCAGAACTCAAGCTGTAGGTGCTACTAAGCTACCCTGCTGATACTGAGTTGTAAAAGGTTCAGTAACTTTCAAAAGTAAAACCAACTTCGAGGACTAATTATCAGAAAAGGTTTAACTTTGTAAAAATGTTATTTCCATATTAGTCGACCAGCAATCATCCAGAATGAAAAGTAAGAGCTTCTGAGCTGTAATTAGCAGAAGAAAAGAAGGAGGGTGTTAGACCTGTTAATTTACTAAAGCCTTCATTCCTCCTCACTTACATGAGAAGTCACTATTTTCTGAAAAGGACCAGCATTATCGCAGGTTCAAAGCGTCAGCATCACAAGCGAGGAAGCGCGGTAACTAGAAGGCAGAGAAGTAGGGTACACTGTGAAGATCTGCTGTTCAGAGGGTGGTCCCTTCTGTTCGATTGCTTTTCAGGCTGTGTCGGCTTTTTGCTAAAATGTTGTTTCCTCTCCTAAGACATTGTGGTGTCATTAAAAAATCTACCCCCTTCAATTTCTTTGTTATTTAATATTTGTAATGGGGCGACCTCAGAGTGTATCGCAGTGCCTGTGTAGTTGTTGCTATAAAGAGTCATAGTGCCATTGTTGTGGCTAAAAGGGAAGAAAAACAAAGAAACAAACAATGTATTATTAGGAACATTTCAAATATATCAGACAAACAAAGTGTAATAAACTAAGGTATAGGAAAGATTCTAACACACCCACGGTCTGCTGCTCTTACATCTGGTCACACATTAACATAGAACTGGTTGTTTTAGATCAATTTTGTTCCACTTGGTCTTAATTGTTGCTCCATAATGTCAGCCCAGACTCCGCCTTGCTCATGTTTAATATCTGAAGGGCAGTAGCCAATCATGAGTGACCATCATGGATGTTGATAGGTTTGCTGGATGCGTCCTCAATGCTCGGGTCCACATCACTGCTCCTGAAGAGTAACCTCTCAGCCAGAGTATCCTTCCTCTGAAGATGGCTGTCCCTAGGCCGCGACCAGGCTGCTGTTTGGTGCGTATGGAAGGGAAACAACTTAACAGACCTTCCCAGCAAGTCGTGACTCACAGCATTTTTGGGAAAAAGCAGCGTTCATCAAATCAGAGCCAACTGATGATGTTAAGACCCTGGCAGCCCTCCCTACTGCAGAAAGAGGGTTGTGCCAGCCTAAGACATTGATCTTCAGCCCTAATGCATTTGGCAATCACGCCTCCATTAATACACTTTCTTTGAGAAGATTTAAATAGCGGTAACTAGAGGGCAGACAGTACGCAATATGTTTGAAACAAATGTGTTCTGGCAGATGCATGTTTTCCTTGAGTATGTCTTATCTAATCCAGAGGAAATTGTTTTTTGGATAATAAAAGGTTGTCTAAATTTTTGTGGAAAAAAAAGTAGGCAACCGTCCTGAAGAACATGGTGTGAGAACTACCTCCTTTTTCTACATAGCGTAATTGGTTCACATCTTGCGTCAAGGAAAATTCCTATTGATCTAAATGCTCATTGGCTGCTTATTGTTTTCTATTTGCCAGGTGAGCTGGGAGCAGGCTCCTAAATTGGTGTTTGCTGTGCAGGGGCCCTGTGGGTTTTGTTGGAGCTGTGTTTTTAGTTAACTGTGGAAGAGGTAATGGTGCATTTGACAGACTAATTGTTCTGTCCATACTTGTTCAGGCAGATCAGAGTTGTTCGACCTTTTTGGTTTGCGGGATCGATACAGCCTCATAATCAGGCGGCGGTGGGCGATATACTGTTTCTGTAAAAGCACTGTCCAATGTATTGTGTGGTTTTGGAGTCCCCCGGGACTTTGGTCTTCAGCTGGAACGTCAGAACGGGACAAGATATCGAGAAGCCGTTTGAACCTCGATGAAACCCGTCCATGGCCGTCCATTGCCGTTTTCTTGGAGAAAATTTAGCTTAATCCATGCCCTTCAGAAAGGAAGTCCAACATAGGACTGTGAGAGCTGAGTCAAGTCTTACAGGCAGCTGGTTGAGTTCACAAAGTGACCCAAAAAAAAGTTAAACATTTACTCCTGTAATTTTACTCCTAGGTTTAGAGTAAGTGTTTGACTTTGTAGAAATTCCCCCAAAAATTCCAGTACTTCTAAGATTCTGTAACAGTTGCAGATTCCCCTAACTATTCAGACGCTTAACAGTGTACAGAAATGCAAGAGCCGTACTTTTCGGTGCACAGACATAATATCGACTCCAAAATATCGTTTGGACAGAATATCGAGGAAAAAATATCGTTTGGACAAAATATCGACTGGACAGAATATCGACAGCCAAAATATCGTTTTTAAGGTAAGTGCAGTAATATCGACTGTAAATAATATAGAAAGTGAAAATATGTAAGTATATACTATAGATAGTAAAATAAATTGTTTTTATTTTTAGGGTTCAGGGTCAGTTTTGGGTTTTTGGGTAAAGGGGTATTTTTAGGGTTCAGAGTCAGTTTTGGGTTTTTGGGTAAAGGGGTATTTTTAGGGTTCAGGGTCAGTTTTCAGTTTTTGGGTAAAGGGGTATTTTTAGGGTTCAGGGTCAGTTTTCAGTTTTTGGGTAAAGGGGTATTTTTAGGGTTCAGGGTCAGTTTTCAGTTTTTGGGTAAAGGGGTATTTTTAGGGTTCAGGGTCAGTTTTCAGTTTTTGGGTAAAGGGGTATTTTTAGGGTTCAGGGTCAGTTTTCAGTTTTTGGGTAAAGGGGTATTTTTAGGGTTCAGAGTCAGTTTTCAGTTTTTGGGTAAAGGGGTATTTTTAGGGTTCAGGGTCAGTTTTCAGTTTTTGGGTATTATTTTATTATATTTTATTACTATATATATATGTTTAATAAATATGAAATAAAAAAATATTTATTTAACTTTCATTAATTATTTAATTATTATAAGTTAATTTAAGTAATTTTAAGTATATTTTAGTAATTAATTATTAATATTAATTTAATTTAACACTGTTTTTAGTAAATACGATATTTTTTACAACTATATTTTTGTAAACGATATTTTGTACTCGATATTTTTGTACTTACCTGTTTGTACATACAAACTCGATATTTTTGCTGTAGATATTTTTTCCTCGATATTTTGGGTAGTCGATATTTTGGTAGTCGATATTCTTTCAGTGATCCGTACTTTTCACATGTAGAAATGTGGTGCATACATGCATTTAAACTTGAAGACTTTTTCACCTCTCTTTTCTCTCTGGAGAAACCTTTTTGCCTCCACCCCACACCAAAAAACATATTTACGGCTGACATTGACAAGAGTAAACCTGATGGCATTATCATGGCGGCTAACTATCATGAACATTTTGCTAACTGGAACTATGGATGTTCACCAACGGCCGCACAATCCTCGCCAGTAGAAGATCTGGGCATAAGTAAATTCCGTCATGCTGGTAGCTTTTCTGTGTGAGCAAGGATTGTAATCCTGCTGGTCCTAATTCTGTAAATCAGGACTTGGATTTTGTATTCACAACATTTGAGTTTGAGAATCAGGCTCAAACAATTCAAATGGGAATCATTAAACAGTCTGAGGGTATCTCGACGATCTGCGTTGAATATGGCCATGGTGGACCAGCAGTAGATGCTCAAGTTCTATTCGGTGTATTTGTTCCATTGCGTAACAGCAATTGACAGCAAACTGTAGAAGGGGGGCCTATTAACTTAAAAGTCTTTTCATCCCAACAAACAGCCAAACCCACTTAGCCACCTGAGCTGAAAACAGAACTAGGAATACAAGTCACTGAAGAGTTGTGGTTGAATATGTGATCCAGGGCATCTAAGGCGTCCATATGCAGTCAAAGCGTTGAGAATAGTTATAAAACTTTACTATGGTTGAATATATGGTCCACGGCAGCAAAGACGTCCATATGTAGTCAACGCGCGGAGAATAGTTATAAACTTTTACTATGGTGTTACAAACATTTACATTAAATGTTTGGTCCAGATGAGCTATGCTGGGCGGGGGAGGGTTGGAGCACGATGAACAATGGCACATACGTGGTGGTGATGTAGAATCATTCAAGCATACTCTACAAGAATAATAGATCAAATTAGAAGCATAACAACGATTGAGTTGAAGTTCGAACCGCTGACTTTGAATTCTCACTCAACACCCTGTGTGGGAAACGTCTTACGCAGAAGCTCTGGGCTGTAAGGTTCACCATAGCACATTTTTGGAATCTTCCCAAATGGGGGGAACCGCTGCTAAGTCGTCGAAGAGCCAGGTCTTGAGTAGGTCTTGAGTAGACTCCTGAAAGTCTGCGGGTCCTCAGTTTGTCGTAGGAAGAGAGGGAGGGTGTTCCAAATCTTGGCGGCGCGGTGGGAGAAGGACCTGCCCCCGGAAGTGGTTCTGAGGATGCCTGGGATGGCGGCCAGTGAGAGGTCGGCGGAGCGGAGTTTCCTGTTGGGTACGTAGAATGAGAGTCGGTTGTTGAGGTAGGCTGGGCCGATGTTGTGGAGTGCCCTGTGTGCGTGGGTCAGGAGTTTGAAGGAGAATTCTTCTGTCGACGGGGAGCCAGTGCAGGTTTCTCAGGCAGGGGGTGATGTGGTCTCGGCGCGGGACGTCAAGGATCAGGCGTGCAGAGGCATTCTGGATTCTTTGAAGTCTGTTGATGAGCTTGGACGGGACTCCGGCGTAGAGGGCGTTTCCGTAGTCGAGTCTGCTGCTGACGAGGGCGTGACGAGGGCGTGGGTGACGGTTTTCCTTCTGTCTGTCGGGATCCATCTGTAGATCTTGCGGAGCATGCGGAGGGTGTAGAAGCAGGTGGAGGAGACTGCGTTCACTTGGTTGGTCATGCTGAGTTTCGAGTCGAGGATGAATCCTAGGTTACGTGCGTGGTTGGTTGGTGCCAGGGGGGTGCCCAGTGATGCGGGCCACGAGGAGTCGTCCCAGGCTGAGGGGTTGGGCCCGAGGATGAGGATCTCCGTCTTGTCCGTGTTCAGTTTGAGCCGGCTTTCTTACATCCAGTCGGCGACGGCCTTCATACCACGGTGGAGGTTGGATTTGGCGGTGAGGGTCCTTGGTGAGGGAGAGGATCAGCTGGGTGTCATCGGCGTAGGAGATTATGTTGAGGTCGTGTTGTCTGGCAATGCGTGCATGTGGTGCCATGTAGATGTTGAATGGCGTCCGGCTGAGGGATGATCCTTGCGGGACACCGCAAACGGTCTTGGTGATTACGGAGTGGAACGGGGGGAGGCGGACTCTTTGGGTTCTATCGGAGAGGAAGGAGGTGGTCCAGTCCAGGGCCTTGTCTCAGATCCCTGCGTCATAGAGGCGTGTGCGTAGTGTGTGATGGCAGACGGTGTCGAAGGCGGCGGAGAGATCCAGGAGGATGAGGGCTGCTGTCTCGCCGTTGTCGAGTAGGATTCTGATGTCGTCTGTGGCGACGATGAGGGCGGTCTCGGTGCTGTGGTTCCTGCAGAAGCCTGACTGGGAGGGGTCAAGGATGCTGTTGTCTTCTAGGTAGCGGGTGAGTTGGGTGTTGACGATCTTCTCGATGACTTTTGCTGGGAACGGAAGCAGGGAGATGGGCCGGAAGTTCTTGAGGTCGCTCGGGTCCGCCTTGGGTTTCTTCAGTAGGGCGTTGATCTCGGCGTGTTTCCAGCTCTCAGGGAAGGTCGCGGTCTCGAAGGAGAGGTTGATGATGTAACATAGGTGGGGTGCGATGGAGCTGTCGGTTTTGTTGATGATGTGGTGGGGAAGAGGGTCGGATGGGGCGCCTGAGTGGATGGTGCTCATGGTTTTGATAGTGTCCTCGGTGTTCACGTTGGTCCAAGTAGTGAGGAGGTCGTGGTCGGCGGGGATCTTTGGGTCCAGTGTGGTGGGGTCAGCAGGGTTTCCATTCCAACCATGGAAGGGAATTTACTCCTTCCCTTGATGTGATTACCCACAAAACCACGTGTTTGTGGTCATCTCACCCCTCACTCCCGAGAAGGATTTACTCGTGCAATTAAATCATTGCAGGGTAATAATGTGCATGCGTAAACTGATTTATGACTGCAAGACCAGGTTTTCTGAATACCTTGCAGTCGTAAATCAAGCTATTTGCGTGTGTAAGGTGAATCGGGCCCTGCGTAAGTGACTGCTCTTTCCAGTGTCATTTAACAATTTGGAAATCTCTCAGGCAGCAATCTTCCCATGCAGGGGTTGAGCACAGAGCGGAACGCGGCGCGTCCTGTAGAAACATTATCTGCGTGCATACATAGCTGACACCTCTGCAGACAGAGCCGGGTTTGTAAATCAGCTGTCAGTTTCGCATGCAATGTCAGTCCCGTTCATGTGTAAGTCTGGCTCGAGCGCAGAAAATGCATTGTGAATTGGGCCCTAAGCCAACACCGACATAGAAAGGCCACGCCACTAAGCCAGTGCTGACATCGAGACACAGAGGCAACACAGACACCAAAACCAGGCAATCACCGACCTGAAGCTAATTCAGGCACCAAGACACTGCACCAGTCACTGTGACACCGCCAACACCAAACCACGAAGCCAACACCTTCAGAAAAGAAGTACTGACATGGAGTCAGCAGAGACATCAACACACTGAGACACACAGGGCCTGGTGCAGAGATGCGTGGTTATTAAATACCCCTTTGGAGGATAATCCCCAGGTGGAAAATGCTCCAGTGCAATTACCTCTGGCATACCAATCACGTAGAATGGGTAGTGCTTAATTTGCCAAAGAGTGTTGGGGGTGCTAGATTTCAAAGCTACCGAGTCGTGATCCCAACTCGCGCCTCTTTCAACCCCCTCCAGCGACTCCAGGCCCCTTTATCTCATTCCTCCAGGGCCTTTTTCTTCCCTGCTTTCTCCATTTGTTAGTGTTTTCTGTCTTCCCCTTTCCCCCCTCAGTTTTGTGTTTTATTCTCTCTCTTGCTCTGTATTAGTCACATGAGGAAAAATAGGTGTTTGTCTTCAAATGTGAGTGCCAGTGAGCCCCACCTGCAACCACCGGCTCAAATTAAGCACTGAGATAGGTAATTCCACTTGTGGATTTTCCACTGGAGAACATTCCAACAGACGATTCAGTGCTTCGGCCACAAATCAGAGCATTTTCCATTACCACCTGACTCTAAATCAGATATTACTGGTTACAATACAGTGTCCATTAGTCACTAGCAACACCCAAACTGACCCTTGGCCAAGACTAACAAAAACCCAATAATAACACTGAGGTAAAACCAACGCTAATACACTAAGGGCCAGCTGTGCGACCATTGAATTTTGCTAATGGTAAATTGCGACTAAAGCAGCTTTTTTAAACAAGCATTTGCAATGCAATCGGTCTCGCCTTTGGGACCTTATATGTATTTAGCTATGCAGCACATTAGCCTGGGTGCTAAAACATCTACTGTTCTTTAACATGGAGGGAAAGTAAGCACCAAACTGGATTACAAGCCAGGTATGGGAACACAAGGAGAGAAATATTGCCTTTCCGCGGAAAAAGATATGGTCCAAAGCTCTGTTTTTAATATAAAATCAGGGCCTTTGGTGGTCATATCACTGAAAATACAAGATTTGGAAAAAATATTATTGTCTATGGGTGCTCATGGAAGACAATTTCTCTGGACTGGAATCTAAAGAATGCTAAAGTGATTGTGGTATTTTACTGACCTCTGCTGGTCCTTTTCTATCAAGAATGTTAAATAGAGGCAGTTGAACAGAAAAATAAGTCCCTAAGTGGAAGGAGACAAGTCCTAGGGCTGATCTAAAGAGCCTACAAAGTACATACACATATAAGAATATAATAAGTATATACTAAAGTATATACAAGAGGTCTCGAATGCTCAACCTAAAAAATGCAGCCTGTCCTCCTTAAAGGAAAACATGATGCATTTAAAAAAGAAAAATGAGTTTCAGTTTTATTTTTTAAGGGCAGGCAGTGGTACCTGGGACCACTGCCTGCTCTTGAAAAATATGTGCGCACCCATTCACACTGGGGAAACTTTCCCATTTGCAATTGGTTTACCACCTACTTGAAGTAGGTGGTAAACCGCTAGTTTTTTGCGATGGCAAATGCGTTTGCAAAACACTTATACATGGCATTTGCACTCGCTATTAGGAAGAGACGCCCTTGGCACTCCCCTTCCTAATAGCGAGTCGCTAACCCTATTTTGTGAGTCACTAATAGATAAGTGACTCGCAAAATGGGGTAAGTACATTGTGCATCCGATTTTTTTCAGTCGTAAACGAGCCAAATGCCCCTTTGCGACCGCAATAAACGGTCGTGCATCTGGCCCTAAAGGCCTAGATGACACTGCATTTCTCGCACCAACGGCCTTTGCTCAGTAGCGTAGCTAGACCTTTTGGCGCCCGTGGTGGTAACTGTTTTGCTACCAGTAAGAGCGTGGGGGAGTGGCCGCCGCCCCACAAAATGAGCAAGATTTGTGGACTTTTCTACTAGTAGAGGGCATGCACACATTATGCTGTAGAAGTGGGTTTGTGGGTGTTTCTGGTTATATCAAAGAACAACAAGCATTTGCAATGCAATAGGTGTCGCAATTGCGAGGTTTTGAGCTATTGGGATTGTAAATGACAATGCCTTTTATTTATGTGTTTAAAAAACCCACAATAATAAAAGGCACTGTCATTTACAATAGTCAAAGTTTCTAAAACGCAAGACCTATTGCATTGCAAAAGCTTGTTGTTTACAAGCGCCCCATGCTGTGCTTTCACGTTAATAAAAGCCATGCCGACGGGGCGTAGCTAGCAGCCGATGAAAATGGCCACAGCCTGGGGAGGCTCTGTGATCCCTGAATCAACCCCGTCGGGCCTTTCCCACCCTTGTCCGTGAGCTGAGGTGGCGGAAGATACAGAGCGTTTAGCGATCCGGTTCTGGATCGGAGAGAACTGCTCCTGAAGGTGCTGGCGGCGTGCGACGAACTGCAACCTGGTGCGGCGAGGTGAGCCGGGGCCTCGAGTTTGGAGCCTATCCGGCGGAGCCTGATCAGCGTGCTGGCCGAGCGAAGGTGGAAGCGAGAGGCGGCTGGCAGCGAGCGTCACTCTCCCTACTGACCTGCGGTGTCCGCCAATATCCTGTGTGGGCCCCATCATATCTACACCGATGACTGCCGTGGAATTAACTCCGACTGCCGCTACGAGACCTGCGGACGCTAGCCGAGAGCAGACGGTGAGAGGTGAATTGGTTAGCTGTTGCTCCTGCAAGCTTATCACTGCCCAAGGCCCAGAATTAATGCCGCCGAGATTGGGAGGAAGTGGGACATATCCTACGGCACAGTGGGGGCACTCCTAACACAAAAGTGAAACGCTCAACCATAAACTGTGGGGTGTGGCCATTGGAGTGCTGCGAACTGAAGTGGGCTCGCTGCTCAGCAGGCTGCAGCCTTTCTTAACTGCGGCCGGGAGCGGGAGCAGAAAAGTGTCACTGTTGGCTGCTCTCCTCACTGTTGTTGCACGTGTCCACACCTGGAGCCCGGGATTGCAGGCACACTGATTGAACTGATTACCCACAGCAACATTAACTGTCGCGCACTCCCTTGCAGGGAGGGGCACAGTGACGGGCGCCATTTTTCATGACCCGTTAGGCAGTACCGCGACATGGCAGTGCAAGACCAGATATTTTGTGCAAGAGGACTGCGTGCAGGCTATACTATCCAAGGTCCTCTAAGGTGCTGAGGGGGGGAGTTGGGGCGCGAACACCGACAGGCCGCGTGGGTTGCAATGGCCCTCTGGCAGGCGGCGGTGATTGGCGTCCTTGCCCCCAGACTGAGCATGTATGCCTTCAAATTGGCACGATGAGTGGCAGGAACGCGAAGCGCCCCAACCAGTCAAAACTAGACTAGTATGCATATACAAAAGTACAAACGGATGCATTGGACAAGAATGCCTCATCAACAAACGGTACAAGTGCAGACGAGGCGCAAGAAGTGACCCTGCAAGATATCATGACGACTCTGAATAAGGTGGACTCACGCATCGGGACTCTTGCGGTGGATCTCGCTTTAATCCGAGCAAATTTTAACAAAATGTCAACAAAAATGTCAGAGGTCCAAACTACTACAGCGACACTGACATCGGATACAACCACCCTCAAAAAACAAGTGAATCAACTTATGGCGGATAATAAAATAATGGCCGCAAAACTGGAGGATCAGGAGGGACGGTCACGACTGAACAACATCCGCCTTATTGGTGTACCGGAACGATCAGGTGGTCCAGCCCTTGACTTATTCGTGGAAGATCTGATCACGAACCACCTTCAGCCGCGGGGTCTGTCCAACTATTTTTCTGTTGAGCGGGCACATCGAGTCCCTGGAGGTAGGCCGAAACCAGGGGCTCCTCCGCGTCCAATTCTGGCCCGAATTTTTAATTTTCGAAATAGAGATGCGATACTACAGGCCGCGCGCACTGCTCCTCCTTTGAGAATGGATAATGAGGCCATCACGATTTTACCAGACTACACTGCAGCAGTCACGAAACAACGCAGAGGTTTTCTGGACGTCAAAAAGACTCTTCGCGACCGAGGAATCAAATACTCCATGCTGTTTCCAGCCAAACTGAGGGTGGAAGCCGAATGTAAAACGTGTTTTTTTGTAACGCCCGAAGAGGTACAGGAGTGGCTGGAGGGATGGCGGAAGGCCACCCGGCCCGGTAGATCAGGAGACAATGACGCTAGGCGCAGAGAGCACGCTGTAGGTGTAGGATAAAAGAGCCACTGCCCAGACTTCGACAGACTGTGGAAGTTTCGAACTGACTGTATTGGGTCCAGTTGAGATGGTTGTGATAATGTTGAATACTCGGTTAAACTCCACAAATTTTTATAGTTAAGGTTTTTGGCTCTCGAACCACTCACGATTTGAACACTGTGTCCTTCGCTACTTCGAACTGTTGATAAGGTTTGTTTTGTTGTTTGCTGTACAGTTCAGAAGGGCAAATATATTGGATCAAGTGGCTGTTAACATTTCTGGGGGGTGCTGCATTGCTGTTTTGGTGATGTTGTGTATTATCTTTGACACACGAGATGGTGCAAGACCAACGGGACAATACTCTGCCTACAACCCCACTGTCCCTGGTAACCCCACTGACACTACTTACATGGAACGTACATGGGTTAGGAGATAAGATAAAGAGGGGTTTAGAAATGCAATACCTAAAGCGCTGTGCACCTGCAGTGGCCCTATTACACATGACACATTTGATGGGCTCTGCGTCTAAGGCACTAGAACGATGGGGGTATAAAATGGTGGCGCATTCCGAATTCTCATCTGGTTCAAGGGGTGTGGGCATTCTGGTAAAAAAATAGTTTCCGCTGATAATCCAGCAGACCCGAACGGATGACCAGGGCAGCTTTGCGGCAATCACTTGTCAGTGGGAAGGGAAGTCTTTTAACATTGTTTCAGTGTACATCCCCCCAGCCCTCCATGCGATAGCTCACCCTGCATTTACTGCCTTTTTACTTGCTCTCCCTGAGGGAGAGATGTTAATTGGAGGAGACTTTCATGATATAATGGACGGGACCCTGGACAGGTATCCCCTCAAAGTGAACATGACAAGCACTACCCGTACACGAGGATTAATAGACGCCCTAGGACTTACAGATACATGGAGGTATCGGCACCACACCACAAAACAATACACTTTCCAGTCAGGTGTTCACAATAGCCTTTCGCGAATTGATTATTTCCTAACCTCTGCAGACAGCTTGGCAGGAGTGGTGGATGTTGAGATCCGCCACAGAGGTATCTCCGATCACTCCCCGATAGTAATGGGATGTATGACGTTACAACGCATACTTTTACAACGCCTACCTTTACATCGCAAGTTTTACAACGCATCCCATTACAACGCATGATGCTTTTGGGCGCTGGATAGTGAATAGTTTAATTTACTATTCCAACTCCAGTCCCCGTGGATAGTAGGGAAGGTGTTGGATAGTACATTAAACCTATTCCCTATCGTAGAGCGCCCCCAAGCGCTATGCGTTGTAATGGTTTGCGTTGTAAAAGTTGCGTTGTAATGGTAGTTCGTTGTAAAAGTTTCGTTGTAAAGGCTGTATACCATAGTAATGACATATTCAAATCACCACAAAGCAAGGCGGCGCATATATCCCATATACCCTGGATATTTGCTTATACCTAAGGTGTTGAAAGACGTCACTAGGACGACACAGCAATACTTCCAAGAAAATGCCTCATCGGTTCATTCATCCAGTATTTTATGGGTGGCCTGTAAAACGGTTATACGTGGGCAAGCTATAGCAACGGTCTCTGGACATAAACTGGAAAAACAGGCAGTACTAGACACCATAGAATCCGAACTCACTGGGGCCACTGATCAACACACAGCCCCAGACCTCTCAGGCTGTGCGTCTTAAGCAACACGAGTTTTTGGACTACCAGAAAGAGATGGTTAACGCGCGGCTTCAGGCCACCCGTCATAAGGTGTACGAACTAGGTGATAAGGCGGGTAAATTGTTAGCCTGGCTAGATAAGAAGGAGCGGGCAGACAGAACGATCGCGCAATTACGCACTCCGACTGATTCCTTGGTGAATGCTCCGCAAGACATAGTAGATACGTTAGCTGATTATTTTGAACAAGTGTATGCCTCACGGTCAGCTTTATCAACAGAGGGGGCTCAGGAGTATATTAAAGATATCAATATGCCTAAATTATAGCCGGAGGTGGCCCTACTGCTTGAGGCTGACCTCTCGGTTGATGAACTACAGACAGCTAATGGCTCACTGCATTCAGGAAAAGTAGTGGGGCCTAACGGAATACCAATCGAACTTTATAAAAAGATTGCTGATTTAATGGCCCCATATCTGTTAAATATGTTTTGTGAAAGTCTCGAGACAGGGGAACTGCCGCAAGATCAGCGAATGGCCACCATAGTAACAATCCCTAAACCAGGTAAGCCTCCTGAGCATTGCACCTCATACCGCCCAATATCGTTGATCAATGCCGAAGCCAAAATTCTTCCCAAGCTTCTGGCGACGAGCTTAACCCCTCACCTCACGACCTTAATTCACCCAGATCAATCAGGGTTTATGCCGCACAAAAGCACAGCTCTTGATCTAAGGCGATTACACGCGGTATTGGCACGTAAGTCATACATTCAAGAGCCTGCAATCATCCTCTCATTGGATGCGCGTATGGCGTTCGATGTGGTGGAAAGGCCTTATCTTTTCGCGGTTCTTGGACACCTGGTCTTTGGTCCAAAGTTTTGTGTGTGGATACGCCTGCTATACTCCAACCCACTAGCGCATGTCGTGGCCAACGGTCATATATTGAGGGACTTCCCACTTTCGCTGGGAACGTGCCAGGGATGTTTACTATCCCGATTGTTATTCGCACTGGTCTTAGAACTGCTTGCGGCATGGATCAGATAGGAACCACAGATCCGCGGGCTCCGGTGGACACAAAATTGGGAAGACCGCATTTCCTTATATGCGGATGCTGTGTTGCTGTACCTAACATCCCCTAAACGATCCATTTTAGTGCTCTTAAATATATGCGAAAAATTTGGTGGGGTGTCAGGGTATACCATTAATTGGTCTATATCGATTCTGTATGTCCTGCGTGGTCCACCGCCATTGCTGCCCGGGAATTGCCCGCTGCGGATCACTGTTGAGGCCTTTAAGTATTTGGGCATTTATGTGACACCTGAGTTTGATGACTTCTATCAAAATATCTGAGGCCCCCGCTGGAGCGGTTTAAGCTGGACCCGACGTATTAGCGCAACCTACCGCTGACGTTGCTGGGTAAAGCAGCGCTTTTTAAAATGATGACACTCCCCCGGTTTTTATATGTCTTAGAAAACACCCCGTTTGCCGTCCCACCGACATACTTTAAGGCAATAGCGGCTGAAGTCTCTAGTTTGTTATGGGGGAATAAGCCAGCATGCATTGCTCAAGTTAAACTCGTACGAAGCTGGTATGATGGGGGGATAGCCCTCACCAAATATACAGCTGTATTATTGGGCAGCCCACCTTAAAATATTTAATCAATGGATACATGCCCCCCAAACAGATCTAGCGTTTCAAGCAGATAGGCAAGGGCTGGGAGAGGACGGAATATTATCGGCACTATATAACAAACATAGACCACCCTCCCTGATTGGCCCAACAGCACATACGGTTGACATATGGTACAGGGCGCAAGCCAGATTAAAATGCACAGGGGTTATCACACAGATGACGCCACTCTGGGACTCACAGCAGCTTGGGCGACTTAGAAACAGTAAGGGGTTCAAGAATTGGGACACCATAAGTATCTCCACAGTAGGCGATCTTTGGAAAAAGGGAGAAGTGGTCAAATTTGAACATTTGAGGGCTCAATACGAACTGGCGCCGATGGAGAAGTTTAGATATCTGCACATTCTGCACACGCTACAGGCAATTTTATCACCTGGTTCTATCATACCAGAGGCTACTCCTCTGGAGGATAGAATACTGACGGAATATATGTACAAGAGGGCTACATCCTTCACCTATTGTAAATGAGTTAATAACCTGGCAGACCCGATGATAACGCTAAGACAA
Source organism: Lissotriton helveticus (assembly GCF_964261635.1). Classification (NCBI taxonomy): domain Eukaryota; kingdom Metazoa; phylum Chordata; class Amphibia; order Caudata; family Salamandridae; genus Lissotriton; species Lissotriton helveticus. The sequence goes on along the minus strand of NC_136072.1, from coordinate 1,061,872,541 downwards.
AAATAGTCCCGGGATTTGGGAGACTTTAAAGATGCGGAATGGCAGGAGGCATTATCATCGCCGCGAGAAGCTGCCATACCCTCACAGTTAAGGTTAGTGCAACTCAAGGTGTTGCATCGTTCATACTACACCAGATCTACCCTCCACAAAATAGGGAAGGCTCAACACCAGTTTTGTCTACGAAATTGTGGGGAGGAGGGCACATTTTTCACACCCTATTGCAATGTCCGCAAATTGCAGCCTACAGGGCTAAGGTGATGTGCACCATATCACATACGGTAGAAATATCATTAATGCCGGAACCAAAACGATGGTGTGCTGTTGGAATGTGTAATGTTGCCAAACTTCAAAGCTATGATTACAGCCATATATATGTATCATGTGAATGTAGTATGCCCTGATTTAAGTACTAATAAAAAGTTTCCCCAAAAATAAATAAATAAATAAATTAGAAAAAAATAAAACCCATGCCTCTTTCTTTAGACGAGCCGTGTCTAAAGAAAGGTCCACGTCCGCTATTAAAGTGATATCACAGTAGGGGGTGCTTTTACCAAAAAAGGCATTTGTTTGTCAAGTTGACAAACAAATGTTTTTTTTTTTTGTAAAAGTGCCCAGTGAAAGCACGGATGGTGCGCTGAATGTTGTAGGAAAACATGTAGTGCCTGCAGTAGGAGAAATGCATTAAAGAAAATAGTGCTTACAGACTAAATAAGACGTAATGTTTAACAACCGAAGTAAAAGGGCCAGTCCTCATGGTAGGTTACAAATGAAGACAAGGCGGTAGGTACTAAGGAGGGACTAACAAGCCTAATAGCGAATCAGAAGCCAGCATTTATGAATAACAATGACACAAGCGAATGACAAATATGAGCGAAGAGTGGGCTGGCCTGAAGTCCATACTCTAATATTGCATGCCTCACAGAGCAGTGCATGCGCTGCCCAGGCTTGACCTAAAAAGGGGCAGTCAGAACGATTTCTATGTCCAGGAAAGCCTTGTTTCCCATTTCTACAACAGTAAGAATCAAGCGAGGGGAACTCTGCTGAGCCCTATGACGTAGGGAGAGCTCCTGTCATTTTTAAATGGACTCTCGCCCACATCAAAGAACAAGAGGTTGACTTCACACCTGTGTTCATGAACAAACCTATGTTTGCTCATACTTGTTCTAGAAACCTGAGGGAACTGTTAAAACAAACACATACTTCTTCAATTCAGGCTTATCGAGGCATGAGAAAATGTTGGAACTGCGGACAATGCATGAAAATTGAGTAAGGAAGATAAAATACTAGGGGGCTTATTTACAAGCCCCTTGCGCCACTTTACAAGCCCCTTGCGCCACTTTTGCGTCACTTTTCCCATGTTAAAAGTGACGCAAAAGTGGCGCAAGGGGCTTGTAAATCTAACCCCAGAAGCCTTAGGGACACTTGGTGTGCACTGTGCAGGTTCAGATTTTTCTGTGTCCTCATATAGGTAATTCTTACACTGGGGTTAGGGCTACACCCCATCACGCAGTGGCACACCAAATGCATTAAAATTCACTTTAACCTAAACTACAGTTTCACGTTAAACCTGACTAATAAGGTGTGCAGGTCAAAACACACTTACAGAGATGCTTCATGCCCCCGCAATGTTTTCACAACCGGGAACCCCCATTTATAAAGCTGCTTTGGTTCCTTTAAGGAACACAGGCTTCTTTTTTTTTTTTTTAAAGGTTCCTCTTTTTGCAAACACAGAGATGGTGGTCTGCTGCTGTAAGCAATTACAGAGAGCCACAAGTGCAACGTATCTAATGAATATTCATTATAAAGGTTGTGCTAAAAAAAACTCTGTGACTGGAGAGTTTGTGATGTGACCCATGATGCACAATTTGCAATCACTTTTTTGTGGACAGCCATTTAGTACAACTCGCCCATTATCATGTGTGGGGAGACAATTGAACAGAGAAGGCATTGCTGTTTCCAGGTCCCTGCTCAGCCTCTGTGATCTTGTGCAAAGTGACTAGATATCGCTTTCCTTCAGTTTACATTAGCTACAATAAAGAGGAGTTTGTGTGCAATGAGGAGTCATTTAAATGCGCTAATTCATTTACAAAATGATGCAGGGGTCTTCATTAGACCCACTTCCCTGCTCAGTTGATACTGAGTGTTCCCCTGGTTTCTGATTCTGAAAGGGTCTTGCCGCCTTCGTGGGCAGTGCCATCTTCAGAAATGTAAATCAAGGTGGCCTTCTATTGGATTTGCCCTTTGCTGGATATTTGTAATAGGTTTCCCATTTTTCAATTTAACAAAGTCCTCTCTCCAGGACTGCATGTATTCATAGCTTTGGAATAACAGTTCTAAATCTTTTGCAAACTCTGAATCTAAACAGCACCTCTCTGACATGTGCATAATGAAAATTAACTCTTCTGGAGTATGTTTCTTAATCGAGAGAAGTGCTGTAGAGGTCCTGTGGTGCGAACACAATCAAACGTAATACACATTTTAGAACATAACTTGAAGGTGCAAGAAAATAAGTGACACCTTTTCTTATGAAACGTGCACATGCATTTTTTGCTGTGTGAAACATTGTATTTGTCGTTAACAATTTTTATCACTCTGGAAAGTACAAATGACGTGTTAATAAAATAGTATTTCGGGGCATTCATGCAGACAGGGTCATTAATTGTTGTAGAATATTAATTGAAACTACCATTTTTGTGCACTAAATAAAAAATACAAAATTAAAAAAATTGTTGTAGAATAACATTTTGATTAGGATTTGATGAATGAGTATAGCTGCCTTTATCAAACTGAGGCTCTGATTATGAGTTTGGCGGTCCGACCACTGGACCTCCGCTGCGGTGGTCTGGAGAACGCCACTTAGCCGGCGGCGGCCCGACCACCGTATTAGGACACTACCGCTGGGCTGGCGGTGTGTCGGCAGAGGTGGCACGGCAGCGGCATGCTTTGGCTCATAAAAAGAGACTGAAGCACATGCTACTGTAGTGCAGTGCCATTTGCACATCGGGCGCACTGTTGCCATGCACCATGTTGCGCATTGGCGTACAGTGCTGGCATGGTGGGCTCAACATGTGCCCCCAGTCACAATTCACAAAGGGATAAAACACCCTGGGACCCTTTCCCTACCTTTCCGCTGCCCTGTTCGAGGCATACCAGGCCCGAAGTGTTTTTGAACATCAGGTTCCTTTTGTAGCAATTGACATTAAAATGTCCAAACTACCAGATACAAATGCCACAGAATGTGGCACATATCATACCTTTATTTGCGTAATATGCTGCATAATTTGCATTTTCTTGTATAATTTAGTCAATTCTACAGTTTAATTTGGTCCTTCATCGCCAGGCACTTTCAATGGCCCTGATTATAATGCTTAAAATTGCATCTTTGTGGCAAGCAGCAGAAGGCAAAACATAATTTCAAATATTATGTGCCAAAAAGTACTTTAGCCCAATACCCTGCAGACACCCTTAGTACGACCATCCATCCATGTTTCTGGAGTTTATTTGGAGTTCTGTATGTTAACAGTGTATCACAGTGAGGTGAGGCTGTTGAAAGCTGCATGTTGGCACCTTAATTGTTGTGAAAGACATTAGGCCCTTTAGTCATTTTATGAGGTGCTGTTTATTTTGTGGGCCTTTCCCGCCAACACCCACCTGTCCCATTCTCCCACCCTTCTCCTCATCTTGCTGAATTAACTCTCAGTCTGATTGGTTATTTGAGATCAGGCTAGCTATGTGGCTTTGAAAACTTTGGGGGCATCTAGCCATCATTTGAAATCATTAGTCGTCGCCAATGCTCTGGGTAGTGTTCTATGTGAGTTACAGCAGAGCACTGCTGTATGCGTCTTCCATTGCTCAACTTTGGAGCCACCTGCTGATGCATTTAATGTATAGTAATGCTGGAAGGCCTTATCTCTTATCTAGAACATCAACGTATGGAATGTTTGTAAAATTGAGACCCGAGAGGTCTATGTTTAGAACATGCACATGTATTGGTGCCTGCTCTGAGGTCATTCATGTAATCTTGATTAGCTTTGTATACTTCAGCACATCAGTGTCTGTGTCCCAATTTTTAAAATGGACTCTGAACTAATTCCCCTGTCCCAGAACTCTGTGCTTGACATAATCGCTCTGGGCTATCTAGTTGTGGTCAGCTGCGTATCTGCTGTCTGAATCATGAAAACCTCGATACATAATAATGGCAAAGGCAGCTCGCTAGTGTGTTTAACATTCTGAAACAGTGGCATAGCAAGGTATGGGTGAGGGGGCTCGGTCTGCCCCTGGCGGCACGAGTTTTGAAAGAGGCAGCTCCCCCCCCCCCGCTCTTACCTGTGGTCGTTGCAGGAATTGCCAGCCCCCCCACCCGCGCTCATACATACAGCTGCCGCCGGAAAGCTGCAACAGGGAATGGCAGCACCCCTCCCCCTGCTCTTACACATGGCCGCAGTGGGCGGAAAAATGTCTAGCTATGCCACTGTCTTAAAAATAATAAATAAATGATGTTTGGCACCCACCCTAGAGGAGGTCCTTTGATACATTTTTGGCCACCTCAGTTACAGCATAAAATGTTGCCCAACCAAAAGAGCTGGATGTATGACGTTACAACGCAGGCTATTACAACGCCTGCCTTTACAACGCGGTTTTTACATCGCAATCCATTATAACGCATAGGGCTTTGGGGTGCTGGATAGTGAAAAGTTTAATTTACTATTCCAACACCAGTCCCCGTGGACACTAGGGAAGGTGTTGGATAGTAAATTAAACTTATTCCCTATCTTAGAGCGCGCCCCAGCGCAATGTGTTGTAATGGTTTGCGTTGTAATGACCGCGTTGTAATGGTAGTGCGTTGTAAAAGTTTCGTTGTAAAGGTTGTTCACCAAAGAGCTAGACCAAAAGACTACTGGTATTATTTAGTAGACTACTTAGCTGGGTTGGAAGTACAACTGTAGCATACATGAGGTGTAATGTATCAGGAAGTGAAGTAACGTGTTAACATGCAATCTGTTGGACTTGGAGTGTTAAAATGCAGTAATGTTGTAAGAGGCATGAATGCCTCCTGGTTGGAAGCCTGGCGTCTACTGTTGTATTTGAAATGCCAATAATAAAAAAAAAATCTGCCCAACCAAAGTGCCCCCCCTGTTCAGAACATTGGAATGTTGGGAGCTCCATTGAAGACAATGAAGTGAGAGGCGGCAACCAAGGCCGACATGGACCTACTGATCAAACATTCTAATGTTTATCTTATTGTTTTTTTGTGCTATATTGTTGTTGGCTTGACTGTTTACCATGCTGCTAGGACTCATTATCTATACTTGACAATAACATTTCAATGTTCTGCTCTTTTGTTTTAGGGCTTCTCAATGAAATCGAGTATTTAAGGAGCGGTTGCTAGAGCACCCCCTGGATAGTGTTTTTAAACAGAAGGAATTAGCAGGGGTCTCAAGATGCTCATTAAGGAATATCGCATCCCTCTTCCCATGACGGTGGACGAGTATCGCATCGCCCAGCTCTACATGATCCAGGTTGGTGGCTGTATGTTTTAAAAAGATTGTCAATGCTGAATCCTTGACTTCAACACTGTCTACAAATCGGTTTATTGCGTCCCCTGTGGTGTCTGCAATATTTTGCTGTGCTCTTTCCTTGATCCACAAAGCAAACGTTACCAAATTTGGTTGAAGAATTTATTAAAGCATTGCATTAATAGACATACATATCAAAGATCTACAGATTGGCACTAAGTCATGAAGTTTCAGTGGGTGATATTGTATACAGCAGTGGTCTTCAGAATGTTGAACAGCCTCTCCCCGCAGCCTGGAGAGGCCTGAAGGGATGTTATGGGGATGTGAGGCTTTAGCCAAAAGAACTCTTAGCCAGTCTGTGGAGAAAACATACAAACATCTGGGTCAGACTGCCCTATGAGGCAATCTGGCAGGGCCAGATGGGTTGGTCTGGTTGGTCTGTGTGTGGACAGGTTTTTGGTTGTTTTTGTCCCAGGTTTATGGCCTACTGGATCGGCTTTCATAGTTGATTTCCGTGATATTACCACAAACATTGCCTGTAGAAAACAGAAATGCATGCGGTCTCCCACCTCTACAGCATGCCTTTACAAGTTCCAAGCTGCCTGATTTGCAAATGTGGGTCACTTGTTTAGCCTATTCGCTAATGCTGGCCATTTTTATTTTGGTGTGTGGGCCTACTTTCTGTTCCAGTCTAACATCAACCTAAAAACAGTGCTGCAATGTAGTGAAAGAAAACAAAGATGGTGGGTGTCGCTGAAAGGGGCCTATCATGTCCTGGCTGGAGGTAGGCGTCAAAGAGGGGCTTCAACTAAACCCCCTTTGTGCCACCCCCTGACTTCCTATAAAATGTCCCACTGTGGACGTTCATGGCAAGACATGTCTGCCAATAAACAACATGTTGGGAATCATATATTTGAGGGTGCTTTTAAAAAGGATAGCTGAACAGTAGTGAATTTTCCAAATTTTTTATATGTTTGTAGCTTCACTGCACATTGGAACTTGTAGATTTGCTATTAAGATTGTAACTATTCTAACTGTGGCTCAGGAACCCCTCCAAGTGCTGTTGACTAAGAGGCCAGGACTATCTGAAGGTTTCAAACATGTCAAGGGAAAACTGCCAGCTAGGTCTGATAATGTGAAAAAATAAAAGACAAGAATGAACATTACTTTTGTATCATCATTTCTTATTTGACATTTAAAGTCTCTCAAAGATGATGGCTTATTTGCTTACAGTATTGTTTTCAATTTCATATTTGGGATTTACTGTAAGAAGGATGTAACAGACAATTTCTCGTCTGCCCAGTGAGCTCACTTGCATATAATTAATGTAATACAATGTGAAACACTAATGCATATCAGTTTTGTCTGGATTAGTGGGTGTGCCTGAAGTGCAATCAAGAGACTTTATTTTGCTTTCAGTTTTTAACATCCTATAGAATAACTGCTAGAAAACATGATTCCTATTTTGTGGAGGAGGCAGCGATTAAATGATTTGACATTTACAGGTTCTGCAAATTGTTCTCAGGCCTGCATTTACTGCACGCAGAAATTCCAACTGGTTTTAGCTGGAGGAATTCATGTTATGGTACAAAAACAAACCTTGACTCCGGTTTTTCAGTTCGGTGGAGGGAAAACATGTGGGTTTGCCCTCTATTCTGCCCAAAACCACATTTAACCGTTTATTCTGACTTGTCAAGCTTGAAATGGGGAGAAACAAAATAACAGACAGAAAAAAAATTGCAGTAACGTTTTTACCCCGGGAAAATTTGACCTGTAGATGTTTTCGTTGGTCACACAAATCAAGCCTTCGTGGGCCTACGTTGGACATCCGGGGACACGGCTCATGCTATTTACCACTCTTGTGATCTTCGGTACATTTATCTCATGCACACGGGGCTGACAAGATGCCGCGGCTTCACACTGACAAAAGGGAGCAAGGAGAAGAACTGCACAGACATATTCCCTCAAAAACAGAGGTGAACGGTCAAGCTCTGAAATGACGTCAGGCAATAAATCTTTTAAAACGCTCTCTATCGTGTTGTATTTCCGCATTGTAAGTATTACAGAATACATGATGTGGACCACAGTTTCTCCTCGGACACTGCAGTGCCTTAAAGCTCAGAAGAGTTGTTTGCTACACAATGAATTTTAAGTTCTCACATTTGATAACATGAGACAGTTTCTCATGCTTTGTATCCATTCTTCTGCGATAGCATGTTTACTTAAGATAATAGGCTCCCTTGTGCATTCATTGTCTTGCTCTGAGACTTCATACTACGTATAATGATGCTAGAGACCCATCTACATGTTAGCAACTTGCACTACCTGGCCCCCCACTCTTTACTGGATTGTATTCTCCAGCGTTCTTATAGAGTCAACTATTAATTTCCTCGCCTCGTGTAACTCAATTGTACCTATTTTCGTGTAGTATTTGTAAAACCCTCTTCTACCTTCGTTCTTGGTTTATGTCCACGAATCAGAATAGTTTTTTTTTTAACGTTCGTCCCACCCATGTGCACGTTATTTCTTGTACCTTTTCTTTTAGTGCACTCAGTTACCAGCAGCTAAATGGTAGAAGTTGTATCTGCAATTATTATGAGCAAGTAGACTTGGCACTCGGCTCTAAATCCAGGCCAGCTCTAAAAATATTGTTTACATTTGTGTTACCCATATTCAGTAGGATGGCCTGGGGTGCTCCCGAGGGTTCACAACTTCCTACACTTGCATCCTGGCCTGAACCCCTGGGAGCCGGCCCTGAGGACGAGCACCAATCACCTTAATGTTCACATGCTGCTAGTAATTAACAGGTCTGATGGGCAATTAACAGCTGTTAACGCCTTCAGCAGAGGGCGATAACATTCTAATCTCACACATACTTTCCCCTCTGCACATTCCGCTCGTTTCTTCCTGGCTTCTGCACCGTCAGGGACGCAGTCGTTCTTTTTTTCCATTTTAATGCCTTTTTTTCCCTGCGATATTAATTCCCTGACTGTTTTCCACTATTTTTACAGCTGATGCTTCAACGGGAAACAATCCGGTGCACAATTAGATCACGCTTGACAGTAATGGAAACAGTTGTCTTTTGTTATGAGATTTCGAGGGAATGACGAGCATGGAGGCTATTTTGGGCGCGCTGTGGCTAAAAATAGTGATCGCCGGCATCAGGGATAAACACGCTATGAATAAACCAACGTGATTGGCGGGCGGCAACCGCGCATGACCCCAGTTCATCACCCTGGGTGAGTGCTTCCGGAGGTCATCAGATGAAACACTTTGGAGTCTGAGGCGAAGAAATGTGGAATGTATGAATACATGTCCTTTCTAATGTTGTTATCTGATAGAGACATCTAGCCGCAGATTCCTTACCTTTGAACTTGCAGGCATCAGGCTAGATCTGAAAGATTTTTCTTAGCTGTACCCCTGCACGCCAGTAGGTGGTGTCGGTCGACTCCCTCTGACGTCGTCAGCGTTATGTTCATCACCATCATCTTGTCGTCCGCGTCGCCAATATAAACGCCACTCCGGCGTGTTGACGTCAGCTGTACCCCTGCACGCCAGTAGGTGGTGTTGGTCGACTCCCTGTGACGTCGTCAGTGTTGTGTTCATCACCATGATCTTGACGTCCGCGTCGTCAATATAACCGCCACTCCGGCGCGTTGACGTCAATTCTTTTCTTTCCACATCAGCCTGTACTGATCTGTTGAACACTCCGTGTAATTTTTTGACAGACTTTTTGCGACTTTTTGTCGTTTTTGTTGGTGTGTTTAGGAGTCATGTCGAGCAAGAAGACTTCGGGGTTACAGCCGTGTGGCTCCTGTCACCGAGCCATGTCGGTCACGGACCTCCATTTGGTCTGTCTATGGTGACTGGAGCGCGACCACGACTCCAAGTTGTGCTCTGACTGCCAGGTCATGGCGCTGGAGGCTTTGAGAAGCGGTCCGTAAAGTTCCTAGCTGCCCAGCATCCAGCACCGTTGAGGTCGCCTTGTCGGTCTCGATCCCGGTCCAGGTCTCGGTCTAGAAAGAGGTTTGAGCACCGCTCCGGTGAGTCGAAGTCCTCTTAGTAGAAATCGTCAAAGCAGGGGCGGCTTCTCCATGTGGGCGGAGGAGCATCGCCTCACTGCTTTCTCGCAGTGCAAGAAGCAGAGACATAAAATTGTATAAATACCGTTATATGTTATTGCTTCGCGCACTGAGAGAAAGCAGAAGGGTTTGGTTGGGGGCGGGAGGGTGGGCGGTTCTGGAACAGGGCAGGGTAGGAGTGGCTAGCCCAATGTTGCGGGTCCTGACTGTTTGGTCGGTCCTCTGGGGCCGACCAAACCAGTCATGCGCTCACTGCCATTTTCTCCAAGTAGGCTGCTACATGGAAAAAATGGCCTCCCCATAGGCGCCTGGCTGGGTGCAGTCCCCACCAATCACAATGTTGCCATTGCAGTGTTGTGATTGGCTTAGGGGAGGGGAGGAAGGCTGCCTGCTTCCTGCGAGGAGCTGAGAAGCACAGACGACTCGGGCTGGCTAAGGAAAGTTATTATTTTTTTTAATTAAAATTAAACCTCCCCCCGCGCGCCCCCCTGCCCTTGTGACCTCCCCTCCCCCTTGAGTCATGCCATCGACGACTGCGTCAAAGTCAGGTAAGATGCATTACAAAAAGCACAAGAAGTCGAAGCGTGGTTCAACTTCGCCCTGCGGAGCGGGTGGCTGTGTCTGCTCTGCATTTCTCTCCCTTTTCGTGGCGGAGAGCGACGCCTGCCCAGCTGAAGGAATTTTATGACGCCATGTGTGCCATATTTGGGCGATCGGACCCTGCCGGCACACCATCGGGCCCGCAGGCCCAGAAGATGGAGGGACCCGTGGTTCCCCATGCCAGTTGCTCCGGCGCCACAGTCTCCGATTGGACCTGTTCCCGGGACATGACCAAACCTCCACAGCGACCTTCCCCGACGTTGCGTCCGGCACAGGGGTCCTTGGCGTCGCCTCCCCAATCCTCATTGCCGACAACACGGAGCTGGTTGGGTGTCCTTCGACGCTGAGACCAACGCCAATGGAGCCGCATGGCTCCATGCCGTTCACCCTGCCCTATTCTGAAGGGTTAGGGATGGAGGAAGAGGATTGGGAGGGGGAGCAGGATCCCTTAGAAATACCGCACCAACAAGATAAGGACTGGTATGAGGAACTGGGTGATGCCAGTGGTTTGGACATCTCCCCAGACTTTTGGCATGCTTTCCCCTCCTACCCTAGCTACATTGGAGGGAGCATCTTTTGCCATGATGGTGCGTAGGGCTTCGGAGGTCCTCGACCCAGCTTCCTACAGTGGTGGTAAAGACTAACGTCTTTACAGAGGTCCTGCAGCCTGGGGTCTCCAGCTCGGAACCCCTACTGCCTTTCAACGAGGCCTTAAAAGACGTCCTTCTGGGAACCCGGTCCAAACCCAGCACAGGGACTTCTGTGAATAGGACGATTGCCCACCACCATCGCGCTGCACCGGGTGACCCACTTTTCCTCACCACCCACCCCACCCCTCAAAGCTTGGTGGTCCAGGATTTCACTTCCCGTGGTGCGTTCCCTTCCACACCCCCGGACAGAGATTCCAAGAAACTGGAGAAATTCGGATAGAACATTTTTTTTTCTGCCAGTCTGACATTGTGGTCAGTGAACACCGCATTCCTTTTGTGCTGTTACTCCCATTCGATATGGGATACGGTTGCGCAGGTGCTACCCAGAGACTCGGAGGAGGACCAGGCTCTACTTTCCCAGGCTATCTCGGATGGGAGAGACGCAGCTAAGTTCGACATCAGATGTGGCTTGGACTTGACAGACTCGCTGGGTAGACCAATTTCCACGATAGTAATCGTTCATCACCACGCCTGGTTGAGAACGTCTGGTTTTTCAGGGGATGTCCAGTCTAACCTCATGGACATGCCCTTTGATGGCTCCCGTCTTTTTGGAGACAAGGCGGATGCTGCCCTTGAGCGCTTCAAAGACTCTCTGGCCACAGCCTGGTCTTTGGGCCTCACCACCCCCAGGGCATCATCTGCTTTTCGCTCCTTTCGTGACTATGGAAGGGGCTATCTGCTGCGCCTACCCTATTCCGGCCATAGGACCCCGCAAGTTCAGCAACCTCTGCGGGTCAGAGGACGCGGTTCACCCCAGCCCCGAGGATCAGGGAACCAGAAGTTGAGCCAAGCCACGATCCCCTCCTTCACCATAAAACTCTCGGCCAGTTGGTGGCAGAGTATGCCATCATCTCCACCACTGGCGAGACATTACATCGCACTGGTGGGTGTTACAAATAGTCCGAAGGTGCTACACCCTCCCCTTTGAGACTACCCCTCCATCCGTGCCTCCAGTATACGATCAGCTGACGTAGGATCACCTTGCCCTACTCCGCGAGGAAGTCAAGACTCTCTTGGCCAAGGGAGCTATAAAGAGTGTTCCCGGGCCAGAAGTGGGCAGTGTTGTTATTCCCGCTACTTTCTGGCCCCAAGAAGGACAGAGGCCTTCGTCCTATCTTAGACCTTACAGCCGTCAACTACATCCTCAAGAAGAGGAAATTCAAGATGCTCATCCTAGCTCAGGTCCTGTCTGCCTTGGACCCAGGAGACTGGATGATAGCGTTGGACTTGCAGGATACCTATTTCCACATCCCAGTTCTGCCTGCCCATCGGCACTACCTGTGGTTTACGGTGGGCCACAAGCACTTTCAATTTGCAGTGCTCCCTTTCGGCCTTACCAGCGCCCCTTGGGTGTTCACAAAGATGATGGCTGTAGTCGCCGCCCATCTGCAGAGTTCAGGGGTTCCAGTCTTCCCCTATCTCGACAACGGGTTGTTGAAGGCAGGCTCACCCCCAAACAGTTGTCTCCCACCTCCAGACTATGGCGAACCTCCTGTATTCACTGGGGTTCAACATGCCAAATTCACACTGACCCCCCTCTCAGATAATCCCTTTCATTTGATTTGTTCTGGATACGGTGCAGTTTCGGGCCTATCCTCATGAACGGTGAGTCCAGGATATTCAGGCTATTATACAGATATTTCAGCCTCTATCCTGGATTTCGGTGAGAATGACTCTGAGGCTTTTGGGCCTCATGCATCCTGCTTTGTGACCCATGACCTGAAGTTCCAACGGATGTAGCATTGAGGAAATCTCACCGACCTGGTTCAGATTTCTGAGGGTCCTGCGAGAGGCCAGCAGTGGTGGGCAGCAGAGTGCAATTGGTTCAAGGGCAGACCCCCCTCCCTTCCCCACCCAGATCTCACAGTAGTGACAGATGCATCCCGTCTGGGATGGGGCGGCCATCTGGGGAGGTGGCGATCAGAGGACTCTGGTCTCCGGTGGAAGCCACATCAATCTGTTGGGGCTTCGGGCAATCCTACTGGCACTGAAAGCCTTTTTGTCGTCAATAAAGGGAAGGCTCATGCAGGTGTTCATGGACAACACTACCGCCATGTGGTACTTAAACAAACAGGGCGTAGTGGGGTTGTGGACTCTTTGTCAAGAGGCCCTGTGTCTCTGGACTTGGCTGAAACAGGGTATTTCCCTGCTAATTTTCTGAATGCCAGGGCGGACGAGCTCAGCGGAAGGTGCCTTGCAGATCATGAATGGCGTCTCCATCCGGAGGTGGCACAAGGTCTCAATCAGCGGTGGGGAGAGCCTTGGTTAGATCGGTTCGCCTCCGAAGAGAATGCGCAATGTCAGCGGTTTTGCACGATGGAGTTTCCAAGGCAGCTCTTGCTTGGTGGGGATTTTTGCCATGAGTGGAGCTAGGCCTCCTATACTCCTTTCCGCCCATACCACTCCTGCCCAGAGTGCTCAAGAAGATCAGGAGCGACCGGGCACAAACTATTCTTGTGGCTTCAGACTGGGCACGGAGAGTTTGGTATCCCAAGCTTCTAGACATGAGCATCGATCCTCTAGTCAGGTTGCCCTTCGGGAGGATCTTCTGTCGCAGTTGTAGGGGAGGGTTCTCCACCAAACCTGTCCACTCTCCGCCGCCTTGCGTGGAGATTGAGAGGCGGCAGTTGACAGCTTTTGACCTCCCTCCCAAAGTTTGTGAGGTTATCTTGGTAGCCAGGCGTCCCTCCAAAAAATTGGTATATGCCTGCTGATGGAACACATTTTGTAAATTTTGAACAGAGTGGTCTATTAACCCTTTATTTGAAGTCCTTCTGTTTATACTTTCTTTGGCCCAACAGGGCTCTGCTCTCGGCACATTGAAGGGCTACCTTTCAACCCTTTCTTCTTATCTTCGGCTGCCTGAACAGGCATCTCTTTTCAAATCTCCCCTGGTGCAGAGATTCTTGAAGGGGTTAACCCATATGTTTCCCCCTTCACCTTTTATCATGCCACAGTGGGACCTTAATTTGGTTCTCACCTTTCTGATGTGTGTACAGTTTGAGCCACACCATAATTGCCCTCTGCGGTTGCTCACCATCAAGACAGCTTTTTGGTGGCAATAACCTCTGCCTGGAGAGTTAGTGAACTTCAGGCTTTGTCTTCACAGCAACCTTACCTGACGGTCTTTCTGGACAAGGTAATACTCCGAACTAGGGCATCTTTTCTGCCTAAGTGGGTAACACCCTTCCATCTGGGACAGTCTGTTACCCTGTCCCCTTCTATGCACCCCCGCATCCTTGCAAGGAAGGGGAGTGTCTCCATAATCTGGACCCAAAAAAGCATTATCGTTCTACCTCCATCAAACCAAAGAGTTCTGGGTGGAAGACCAACTCTTTATAGGATACGTGGGTGCAAAGAAAGCTTGTGCTGTCCAGAAGAGGACTATATCCCGATGGGTTGTCCTCTGTATAAAAATCTGTTACGCCGCAGCGAAGAAGGATCCCCCTGAAGGGGCTTAGGGCCCAATCCACCAGGGCGAAAGGGGCCACCATGGCTCTCCAGCATGGCGATCCCGTCTCCGATATCTGCCAAGCTGCCATGTGGGCATCTCTGCACATGTTCGCCAGACACTACTTCCTGGATTCTCAGGTTCACAGAGAAGGACTGTTAGGTCGCTCTGTTTTGCAGGATTTTCTGGTCTAAGCTGTTCTGCAGTACCTCCTCCGGAGATGGCATTGCTGGGATATCTGTTCAAAGGCAAGGAATCTGCGGCTAGATGTCTCTATCAGATGGGTAAGGTACTTACCTTTGGTAACTCCTTATCTGGTAGAGACATGATCTAGCCGCAGATTCCTTACCGACTCACCCATCTTCCCCACACTACGGAATTGGTTTTAAGTATTAGGGATGTTCCCCTTCAGGGCCCTAGCAGTTAATTTTTTAACACACCGTAGTCAGTCACTTCATGGCTTCGTGCTTCTGACATGGAAAGTCGTGAAAAGTACTGGCGTCAGTGCGCCAGAGTGAAGGAGTGGTGGTTATATTGACGACGCAGACGTCACGACGACGACAAACCCAACGACGACAAAGTCACGGCGACTGATGCAACCTACCGGCGCGCAGGGGTACTGCTAAGAAAAATCTTCCGGATCCAGGCTGACGCCTGGAAGTTCAAAGGTAAGGAATATGCAGCTAGATCATGTCTCTACGAGATAAGGCATTACCGAAGATAAGTAACTTATCCATTATTAGCGGAGCTCTATTGTTATCAATAGTTTTTGTAGTAATAGGAGCCATGGCATAATTAAAATGATAATCACAATACAAATTATAAGAATAATGAGAATATGAATAGTAATCATAATACATTCTAATAACAATTCAATGGGCCCAGTTCACAAACTGTATTTTGTAGTATGTAATGTAGTACTACAGTATGAGTTCTGGAGTAGCGTGCTACTCACTGAAAAAGCACTTCAACACCTCATCAGGGGTAGCAAACGCTATATAAATGCAAACCTTTTTCCACTTCTATCCCTCCACTCTCCTGCTCAATCCAAATAACTGACTAACATATCCACCACTCAAATTACTTTCATATTTCACTATACTAATTCACCACTAATCCTTTATGGGTTCCGGCGTAGCGTGCTACTCACTGTGAAAGCTCTTCGATGCCTCGTCAGGGGTAGTAAGCACTATAACTACAACTAGAGACAACCTCTTGTCTAACCCAATAAATTTAAATTGGCCAGTTTTGCACATCTGAGAGACTCATCACAATAAAAACAACTAAAGAAAGTCTCTGAAAACTAAGAGGATGAACTGATGTCCCTCATATGAATATGGTTATTTAGCTCAGAACAGCTCAGAAGTGCCTTTCCTTTGTTCTTTCTTTGAAAATTGGTATGTACGATATGTGAGCTAGTGTGTGTGAGTAGTCTGACTGAGAAGGTAGCATGCGTGAGAGTATGAGTTGTTATCATAGTTCTATTATGTTTTTCTGTGTTTGTGGAGACCTCTAACTTTTGTTATTTATAGAAAATATTGTGTCACTTGAACTTTAAAAAACAATCATGTATAATGAACAATGAAAAATGAACTGTTCTTTTCTTTGCCTAAAAAAAAAGAGATAAAAAGATTTTTATATGTTAAAAAAAGATGAAAAATGTTTTTGTACAAAATAAATCAAAACTACTTGATGGTGCTATTGTATTTGTGTTGTACACATAATGGATAATAACAGAGCAATTGCCTGATTTAAATTTATTGGGTTAGACAAGAGGTTGTCTCTAGTTGTAGTCTTTCTTCTTTCCCCCTCCTCTTGAACCCTAAAGTAACCAGGGGGTGCCTTAGCTTTACAGTACAGTAGTAAGCACTATATAAATGCAATGACAATACAATACTACAAAAGGTTGTACCAAACCTACAGGTTAAATTTAGATCCCTGTGCAAAGATCCAAATTATGAGTTGTGTAATGATTATCACACCCTGCTAGTTTTCTCTTGATAATTTCCAGCAGGTCACACCTGACAAAATTGATCAAGTGGAAAAAGCCTGAAAAAATGTGGAATTCTATGTGTTAAAACAGATATAGCATGCTATGCCTCGTTTTTCTGCTCAAAACTCTGAATGGGAGATGTTTACCTCTCAAGGTAAACACCATGCGGTAAATATCTCCTCCTAATCCGCCAAACTTGTAATGAGTCCCTAAATAGCGAATGTTGGATATATCAGTGGAGTGGTGGGAAAATGGGGAATATGTACTACAAAATGTGAAGGGTTTAGTGAAAAGTAAGGAGAGATTTAGGGATAGACAGGATCTTACCAAGGACTTGAATATTGCTTTTAAAAACAAGTGTGCACTTAACCCACTATGGGTGAAAGTAATACGCTCTCGAAAGGGACTATATGTCCCAGCATGCACAATGGATGAAGCGCACTTAACGAGGCCTACTGGGGGTCATCAATAAATGACTTTATTAAAGCATGCCGTAAATTGATTTAAAAGAGAGCTCTCACTGCAACAGTTGTGATACGCAGCCTTTGAGAAAGAGGCGTGTAGCCTTGAAATGCGTCAGGCATCTTGAAATCACTTTCGGAATGTTGAGGCAAGCTGATTGAAGACATCGGATGATGGGTGAGCTGTCGAGTGTGTCCTTAAAGCTCTTGGGCGTTTGGTGAAAAAAATGTGGACACTGCAGCCCGACCGTGGAGGAAAGCACCATCTCTACATTATGAGAGGCTGCGGCTGGAACTAGGTCCAAGCCGTCTTTGCAGCACCGCAACCCGAAATAAAGAGAGTCTTGCCCCGACATTCTGGATCCTACCAAGGACTTGAATATTGCTTTTAAAAAACAATTGTGCACTCAACCCACTATAGGTGAAAGTAATACGCTCTCGAAAGGGACTATATGTCCCATCATGCACAATGGATGAAGCACACTTAGCGAGGCCCACTGGGGCTCCTCAATAAATTACTTTATTAAAGCATGCCATAAATTGATTTAAAAGAGAGCTCTCACTGCGAAAGTTGTGATAAGCATCCTTTGAGAAAGAGGCTTGTAGCCTCGAAATGTGTCACGCATCTTGAAATCACTTTCGGAATGTCGAGGCAAGCTGATTGAAGACATCGATGATGGGTGGGCTGTTAAGTGCGTCCTCGAAGCTCTTGGGCGTTTGGTGAAAAAAAAAAAATATATACACACACATATATACATATATATAGTAAATACTTTATTTCGGTCAATGATTTGTATTTTGTATTTGTATTTGTAGAGCGCAATTATCACCGACTGGTCTCTAAGCGCTATAGTAGGAAGGAGACACGGACCTAGCCTACAGGCACAGGGCCAGAGATTAACCCGACCCCCAAGCCTCTTGGCCGAGAACCGTTTTCAACTTCTTCCTGAAAGGAAGAAAGGCGTGCTCTTTACGCACAGTCTATGGTAGTTTGTTCCATAAAGGGGGAATAGCGATGGAAAAGGCTCTGCCCCCTTTGGTGACCAGCCTGAAACGCTGACACTTTAGTAGACGGGCCTCTGAGGACCGGAGCACCCGATTCGGAGTGTAGAGTGCTAGGCGATCTTTAACGTAGTGGGGGGCTTGGCCATAGATGGCCTTGTGCGCAATGAAGAGGCCCTTGAACTTGGCTCTCTGCTTTACCGGAAGCCAATGCAGGTGTTGAAGGAGAGGGGTGGCATGGGCTTCTCTGGGCAGTTTGAAAATCAGACTGGCAGCGTTGTTCATGGTAACCTGGATTCTATCCAATAGCTTCTCCGGAAGGCCGATGTAAAGGGCGCTGCCGTAGTCCAGGCGGGAAATTATCATCGCCTACACAATCAATCTAAGAGTGGAAAAGCTCAAGAGAGGGGCGACCTTACGGAACTGTCTCATCAGACCAGCACAGGCTCCCACTACTGCGGACACCTGCTGAGACATGGACAGGTCGACGTCTATTTTAATTCCAAGGCTTTTCACGACCAAGGCTGGGACTGGGTCGACGCCCAGTTCCTGAGGCCAAAAAAGGTTGCTCCATGGGTTAGAGGCAGTGGCAATGGACAGGACCTCGGTCTTATCCGGGTTAATTTTGAGAGAGTTAGATGTCATCCAGTTGGTGATAAATGTAAGAATATTCTGTGTCTTAGCTTGGGCAGCTGATGAATTGTCGATCTCGATGATAAGTTGGGTATCATCCGCATAATTATAGATCTGGCATGGAGTTCAGTGCACCTATCAGGGGCTGCAAGTAAGCATTAAAAAGGAGAGGGGACAAGGCCGATCCCTGCGGGACACCACAAGAGAGACTGCCCGAGATAGCTATGTGGGATGCCAACTGTACTCTCTGGATCTGACCGCTAAGGAAGGATGTAAGCCATTTAAATGCTGTGTCCTGGACTCCAAGATCATATATCCGCGACAATAGAAGCTTATGGTTAACCGTGTCAAATGCCGCGGATAGATCCAGTAGAACCAGGGAACACGGCCTCTTTTTGTCCACTTGGAGCCTAAGATGGTCAAGCACTGCCAGCATCACCATTTCAGTGCTATGATGGGCCCTGAAACCTGGCTGATTGTACTGTAGGACTAGGAGATTATTTGTTTCAAAATGGTGAGAGAGAAATTTCAGCGCATGTTGATCCAACACCTTTGACAAAAAAGGCAATTGGGAGATAGGTCTGAAATTTTTTAGTCTTTCACATCCGCTCCCGGCTTCTTCAGAAGTGGAGTGATCCGTGCTTCTTTAAAGCTCGCTGGGACAGTGCCAAGAGGATTGGTTCAGAAGTGACAGCTCCTCGTCCTCCATCCCGGGGAGTGCCATCTTAAAAATAGTGGGTGGACATGGATCTGCTGGGGAGCCGGACTTAACCCGTTCTATTAGGTGAGACAGGGAATCACCAGTCAGAGTCGGAAAGACCGTAAGCGGTGTTGTAGACAAAGGTACCGAAAGGGTAGGTGACAAAGAACAGGGTACGATAGAGGTGGTGGTAATTAACTCTAGTAAGTCCTTGACTTTGTCAAGAAAAAAGGACTGTAACAAGTTGCAGTTCTCAGGCCTGTGTGCAGGCCTCACAGTCTCTGTTTGCCTCAGCTCAGAGAGTACCCGAAAGGTTTCTTTTTGAATATCCTGAGCCAAGGCAATCCGAGTTTCATAAAATTCTGCTTTCCTGGTGAGGATGGCTTTTTTATAGGCTCCAAGCCCTAACAGATACTCCCTATGGGAATCTACACTGTAGGATTTCCGCCATGCTCTCTCCTGTTGACGGAGACGTTGCTTCAGGGTTCTTAGGTGGTCATTGAACCAGGGGACTCCCTTGCCTCTAATTATGACTCTCTGCACAGGGGCAACTACATCTAGGGCCTCCTTCAACCTAGCTGATAAGGTAAAACACATATATATATGTGTGTATATATATATATAAAAAAAAAAAAATATATATATATATATATATATAGTTATTTCATTGTACTGTACCCCATGTGAGCCATACATATATATATATATATATATATATATATATATATATATATATATATATATATATATATATATATATATATATATATATATATATATATATATATATATATATATATATATATATATATATATATATATATGGAAAGGAAATTAAGACAACTAGAAAGCCACTACATTTTACTTCTCGACACAAACATTCCGACTGGTCTTAACACTGGGAAGGATTTACATAACTTTTTATAACTTTTTAGATGGATTTTTTATCTATGGGATTAGATTTGTTTTTGTATATCCTTTTAGGTGACAGGGTTGTCCCTTTTAGTTATTTAATTGTACTGTACCCCATGTGAGCCATATTTTTCAACTTGAAATCTTCTTCTGAATGCTGCTACTGTATTATTAGGAATTCTGGGCCACCTAGAATCAAGTGAATTTTATCTGTATTCTTATATGCTTTGTTCTTAGTAGTGGTTTTTAACTGGTTTTACTGGATTTTTCGGTTTTACCGGTTTTAGACATGATGGGAATAGCAGTAGTAACAGATTAAGTTAGACATATTAATGTGCTTCTCTTGTTGCTGACATTTTGCTTGTAAAGGCAACTGGGCCCAGTTGCTTACAAAGTACCAGCATAAATCAATGTATTTAAGAGAAAAAAATAGTTCCATTAAGCTCCAGAAATAACTTGTAACTTGTACAAAACATAAATTGTTTATGTATATGCAAAACTTACGATTATTTACTAAGTCACACACACCTCTGTGTGACTCCATGGTGTTTGCAAGTTATGTGTTAGTGTGTAGTTTCATGACTTTTACAGATTTTAAAATGTATGCTTTGAATGCATTACACCTGCAAATGCTATAGTTCCAAATGTATTTCCACCTTATTTCCCCATTCCTTATTATGTTATCCTTCTACAATACCCCTGTGTGCACGCATCTATAAAAAGTGCTTGGATTGCTGCACTTCACTGCACTCTGTGCTCTACATACGGCAGCTCTGTTTAAGTGCCGAAAAATGGAGCAGTTGCATTTCTTATATTTGTAAATTCTCAAAAATGACTACTTTCAGAGTGTAATCCTTATTTGCACTGCACGTCCTTGGCCTTCTGCAGTACCTTGGGACGTTTGCACCACCCTTTTTAAGAATTACATGTAGGCTTAAAGTGTGCCCACTTTGAGTAAATTACTGTTAGGGAATTTAACTTTTAGGCCAACAGGGGTGGGGTCACAGTCTTGATAGTCTTATAAGAGCTGTGAATGAACTCCCACCTTGCCTCAAACTTTAGGAATCCACAGAAGAAAGCAGGTTCCACTAAGGGAAACTTTGACTCACTTTTTGAATATGTAAGCCAGACCAGCAAGGCATGCCCAAAGGAATGAGTAATATATTGCATGTACAAGCAAATTAAACAATACGACTAACACAATGAAGAAATAAAGGGGGTACTCCGTATTTAAATAGAAAGTTAAAACTATAATAATAGTCACAAAACTAATGAAAAACAGATGAGGGGTTAAAAAGGTATGAGGGTTAAACCAAACACCCCATAGGAAATAATGGAGACTAAAGGATTTATTGTTATTTAATGGGAAAGTCTGAAAACATCCAAAAGCGTGAAGATCTTTGTTTGCAAATTTTAGGTGACCAGGTCATGATAGGCTAGCTCACACAGGCCTGAGAACAGTCAAATGGGTCACTTTAGTGGCTCAGTGGTTACTTTTTTCTGACTTTGGAAAAAATGTAATTCAAATCAGTTGACGTGGGCGACTTGCCAGCCCACCCCAGGGCTTATTGTTCCATATCACCATGTTCTTTAATTCCTTCCACATATTTTATTTTTAAGATATTCGAAAACACACATAAAAGCAGATGTTCAGTGTCCGCCCTCGGAACCAAGGACGAGGAGCAGGGAATTGTTTGTACAAATGTCGGGTTTCTTTTCAGCTGCCTCAAGAATGCTCCTTGGTTCACCCCTGTCGAGCCTGAACAGCTGTGGTGCTTCCCGTTATGTGCCAACAAGAGTCCCAAGAGCATGGATGGAAACACAGTGTGTGTGATGTGTTCAGATTTAACAGATCCAGTCCATACGACCCAACAGTGTTGTGGGAGTCTCGCCAGTGAGCTGTGGAGTCCCCGAGTGCTCAGGGACTGTGGCGCAACAATATACAGCCATATGGTTCTGTGCCTCCATATGCCACATATATCTAAGTGTGTATGTAGGAGTCCCTCCCTACAGTGTGGATGTACTTCAATCCAAGTACTAGGTAATTGGTCCAAATGTGCATGCATGCTCCTGTTAGTCTGCTGAGGAGCCGTGCTAACATGGCCTAGATGGCAGGGGTTACTGCTAGTTTCCCCTTAACAACAGATGGGAAACTTGATGGTTATCATCAATTACGTAGTTTCAAATATCATCAGTGATGCTATCAATGTGGTCATAGTGATGCAATATTTGAGGTCATAAGCAGTGAATGGTGAGTGGGCAAATTCTAGTTACTTCAGTAAACTATAACTAGTGAATTTCAGTGTTTTGTAAGTTTAAAAATGTTATGTGTCAACTGCAATTTTCAACTAACTATAACGTCACTTTAGCATATGTTTTTTTCATTTAATTTCTGAGATTTGTTCATGTAAAGTAAGATGTTATTACCATACCTAAATATACTGTAACTTTAACCTTTTTTAGTGAATTTCTAGGTTTTTTTTAAAATATAAAGTAATATGGTATTACCATTCCCACCCCCGACAACGGCGAAACCCCCTGTGGCCAGACACTGCATCCATCCCCTTGTGGGCTGCCAAACCCATGCTGAGCACATCCTTTGGCCATGTGCTGCATGGGGTTGGATGCATGGTTTGGTCCGCAGCCAGGTCTTTTTGTCCATCCATGTGAATGCCTAACCCCACAGAAACACCCTTCCTTCCCACCTTTGTTTTTTGAATTGTCTGATCTGGCAGGACTCTCACGGAAGCACATGAGGGTCTGTATTGGCTGCCGAGGGACTCCCACTGGAGGAAAGGATCCTATAAGCCGCACACTGGATTGCAACCCCCTCCAAATTTTGTGTTTTGTAACTTTTGCTCCTAAAAGGACCCCACACTAGGGCTAGAGGATCAGAGAATTCTTAAAATATATAAAAATTTCCATGACATGGAGACCGAGGTCTCTAATGGTGGCCACAGCATTTCTTTTCATGTTGCAGCCAGCCAATGAGTGCCTCTTGCTGTTGTGGGAGCGAGGGGGTCTGCAAGAAAAAAGCTCCCTCTGCCAATTTGATCACTTGTTTGTTTAAAGTTGTGTTCTCACCGGACTTTCACTAGAGTCCCGAAGAACCAACCATCTAGATATCTATACAGTTTGAAACTTAATTTGTTTAAAACTACTGTACAGAATTATAGTAAATCACAAAAAGCACACTTTTTGGGTAACAATCTAGCTTTCTGCTTAATTTGGGGTAATTTTGTTCAGCCGTTTGGGCTGTAGCACTGTTCACAGTGAATTTGCATTAGGAAATTGCATTTTGGGACCCCCTTTTTTTGGCCCCCCACTTGATGGGTCACCCTGAAACTTTCCAGGAAGGAGCTGAGGTGGATGATTTTTTTTGCATTGTTTTGTGAAATATCGTCAAACAGAGCCAAAGTTATTAGCAAAACAAAAAAAACGCTCTTCCTGTGGAAATCTGTTCTCACTATAACTGTACAGTAGTGACTGTCACTGTATAATATGAGTGTGTCTGTGTCTGTTTATATCTATGAATTATCACTTGGTAATTTTGTATACTACAAGTGGCAATGGTGTGGTTTCCATACACCACTCTCTGAGAACCCTATGCGGCATCACCTACACCATTAGAAACACGTCATGGATATCACGTCATGTCATGGATACTGTATTTTCTGTTCTTTCAACATTTGGTAATATAGAACCGGCAAATCAGTGGAAACATCCAAGAAAACATCTTGTATGACATTGGTTTACATCATTTTACATAAACCGTTCTTCAGTTATATTTTCCTCGGGTTATGTGGATGTTTACATCTTAAACATCATTGCTTTAGTTGAACATCACTCACCTCTGAAGCGACTACTAGTCAGTGTAGCCTGTGTTTCAGGTGTGTATTTTACACCGGTCAAGTACCGAGCAGATTTCAACATACTACAATCACTGGTGCATTTTTTTTCTCCATAGAGCGCATGCGACCCATAGACATCCCAGCGCTAGCAAAGAAAGAGGACCGCTCCACAGAGAATAGAGGAGTCACCTAGAAAATCAATTCATGAAAAGCAAGGCCTTGAGGAATTTTTGAAAACACTACTCATTGTTTATGGATCAGATGGCTAAGGCGAGGGCATTCCAGAGCTTGGCCGCGTTAAAGCAAAAAGACCACTTCTAGCTCTTCTAACAGTGGGGACGGTGGCCAGATGTGAGTTGGTGGATTGAAGAAGCCTTTTGGGGAAGTAGGGACTAACAAGTTGCTGGGAAATGGAGGAACCGCTTGCATAAAAAAAGGCTCTGTGTACCTTGCACAAGAATTTGTATTCAATGCTTTGGGCAACGGGCAGCCAGTTTAGCTCCAGCAAACCCTATCTGTCGGACTCATACCTAGGGATCCCTAATAGCGTGCCTGCAGCAACATTTTGCACAACTAGTAGTTTTCTAATAACTGCCTTGGGAGCACCCAGGTAGAGCGAGTTGCAGTAGTCCAGGTGAGAGAGAATCAGAGCCTGGACTACCAGCCTCCTCAAGGGCTGAGGGAGCAGAGGCAGAATCTTGTGCAGTATATGCAGGATTCCAAAACAAATGGCTGAACGTTTAGTAGCCTGGGTTTCCATGGGCAGAGTATTTCCCAAACACACCCTCAAACCTTTTATAGCTGGTTTGGGGGCAGGAGGGGGCTGAGACAGACCGGCCAACCCAGGGCTCTATAGGGAGGGGCTTGTCCCTGAGGATCATGAGTTCCATTTTAGCTCCATTCAGTTTGAGGCAGGATTTATTTATCCAGCTGGCTACTTGCTCCATTCAAGGTCCCAAGTGGACACTGGAGTATCCATGTCACGGGCAAGAAATAAACCATCTGTGTCTCATCCGCATAGTGGAGAAGTGTGGCTCAATGGTTAGAGCGGCAGACCCTGATGCAGAGGTCTAGCCTGGGACCAGGGTTCAATTCCCCGCCTCGGCGGGCCTTGGGCTCAAAATTCCACGGACCTGATAATTCTCGCCTCTGTGCCTATTCCAATCATGGAGTCCCACTCTGCAACTCTGGGCAATAGCTTGCTTAATCTCCACAAAGGCCCCCACAACGCTAAGGATGCCTGGCCTCCACCTTGGGGGTCCCCAGGAGTGGACATCTCACAGGGAAAGCCAGGATGGGTTCCACAGCGGTATTCGGACAAGCCCCTTGAGACCCTTGCGGGTGAGTAGTGCGCTATACAAGTATCAATTCACATAGGAGACTATGGGATTCTCAAAAAGAAGTTATGCTATCCACAAGGGGTTGTAGGTACATGTTAAACAACGTATGGCCAAGAGCAGTGCTTAATTTGAGCCAGTGGTTAACGGTGCTCAGCACCGGCACTTAATTTTAAACAAGGGCTTGGAACAGTCTGCCACATGGTGGCGCTGTCTGTCTAATTTAAAGATAAGCACAACAACAGTTGACTATTGACTGCTGCCCCAGTTATAGCTTTGGGGCCTGGAACAGACTGAATTGTCACATTTGTAGTAGTATGATGGTTAGTAATTGTATTGCTACTGTCATTGGCAGCGCTGTGAGGGGCAATGTGTTGTGCAAACTGCAGTGCCCTCCTGACGAGGGCCCCGGCACTTAATTTTTTGCAAATTAAGCACTGACTGAGAGATGACCCCTGCAGAACTCCACAGGTAACTGGAAGAATAACAGAGGAGCAGGTCTTATCAAAAACCTGAAATAATCTGTCCATCAAGTAAGGAGCTAAGCCAATCCAGGGTTTTCCCTACGACATCGGCCTTACAGATTCTATCTAGGAGTGTATGGTGATCAACGGCATCATAGGCCGCAATAAGATCAAGAAGTATAATAGCAGCTGTGACCCCTTGATCCAATCTCCTTTTTGCTTACTCTACCACCGCTAAAAGAGTCGTTTTGGTGCTGTGCTTGGGCTGAAAACTGATTGGACTGTGGTGTAGGCGGAAGTTGGCCTCAAGGAATTCTGAAAGATGCCTGTTAACATTTTTCTGCCACCTTACTTATGCCTGGAAGTAAAGAAATTGGATGTAAATTCCCCGGGCATGTTGGATCAAGGTTAGGCTTTTTTAGGATGGCTTTAACCATGGCGTGTTTCCATGGTTGTGCACCAAACACTTCACCAGGGAAAGTTTGACAATCTTGAGCAGGGGGGAAGATGGTATCTGCTCCAAGAGCAAGGATTCTCGGATGGGCAGGGTCAAGTGGGGGTCCGGATTTAATTTCAACAGGAAGGATGTGGTAGACTCCTTAGTGATGCTAGGGATGCTATCGAGGGTGGAGTTGGAACTTCCCTTCAGCAGATGTCAGAAATTTTAGTTTCAAAATAGGTGGACAGAGCGTTACACATTTCATTGGAGGGTTCAGAGCATGGGTACTCATAGTACGGCCCGCGGCCCGTCAGCGGCCCGGCAAGCCTTTCCTGGCGGCCCGCGGACCTTGCAGACAATTTACCAGTGTTAAAAAAAAAAAAATACAGTGTCTGCAAACACTGGGGGCCGAGACTCTGCTGCTCTGTGGGGGCCCGGGCATTCCGTGATAGTCACAGTGGAGCTGCAGGTGCAGGTGTGCTAAGAGGTGAAAGACAAAAGCCTCATTAACATACAAATGGTCTATTAAAGACCTGTGAAGTGTGTGTGCCCTGAAGGTGTCTCAGCCGGGGCACAGACAGGCAAGGAGAGATGAAGAGGGTGACAGAGGGAGGTAGAGGAGAGGGAGGAAGACAGAGGGAGTGACAGAAAGGGAGGGAGACAGAGGGAGAGCGAGGTAGGGAAAAGGAGGGAGAGGGAGGGAAAGGGAGGCAGAGAGAGGGAGAGCGAGGGAAGGAGGGAAAGGGAGGCAGACAGAGGGAGAGCGAGGGAGGGAGGGAAAAGGAGAGGGAGGGAGGGAAAGGAGGGAGAGGGAGGGAGAGAGAGGGAGGGAGGGAAAGGGAGGCAGGGAAAGGGAGGCAGAGAGAGGGAGAGCGAGGGAGGGAGGGAAGAAGAGGGAGAGGGAGGGAGGGAAAGGGAGACAGACAGAGGGAGAGGGAAGGAGGGAGGGAAAGGGAGGCAGAGCGAGGGAGGGAGGGAAAGGGAGGCAGACAAAGGGAGAGCGAGGGAGGGAGAAAAAAGGAGGGAGAGGGAGGAAGAGCGAGGGAGGGAGGGAAAGGGAGGCAGAGAGTGGGAGAGCGAGGGAGGAAGAGAAAGGGAGGCAGATAGAGGGAGAGCGAGGGAGGGAGGGAAAGGTAGGCAGACAGAGGGAGAGCGAGGGAAGGAAGGAAAGGAGGGAGGAAAAGGGAGGCAGACAGAGGGAGAGCGAGGGAGGGCGAGAAAGGGAGACAGAGAGAGGGAGGCAGAGAGAGGGAGAGCGAGGGAGGGCGGGAAAGGGAGACAGACAGAGGGAGAGGGAGGGAGGGAGGGAAAGGGAGGCAGAGAGAGGGAGAGCGAGGGAGGGAGGGAAAGGGAGGCAGACAGAGGGAGAGCGAGGGAGGGAGGGAAAAGGAGGGAGAGGGAGGAAGAGCGAGGGAGGGAAAGGGAGGCAGAGAGTGGGAGAGCGAGGGAGGAAGAGAAAGGGAGGCAGACAGAGGGAAAGCGAGGGAGGGAGGGAAAGGGAGGCAGACAGAGGGAGAGCGAGGGAAGGAAGGAACGGAGGAAGGAAAAGGGAGGCAGACAGAGGGAGAGCGAGGGAGGGCGGGAAAGGGAGACAGAGAGAGGGAGACAGAGAGAGAGAGACAGAGAAAGGGAGAGGGAGGGAGACAGATGGAGGCAGACAGTGGGAGGGAGACAGACGGAGACAGACAGAGGGAGGGAGGCAGACAGACAGAGGGAGGGAGACAGACAGACAGAGGGAGGGAGAAAGACAGATGAAGACAGAGCGAGGGCTACAGACAGAGGGAGGAGGGAGGTAGAGGGGGACAGAGAGAGGGCGACAGCAAGAGGGAGGAGGGAGGCAGAGGGAGGAGGGATACAGAGGGAGGAAGACAAAGAGAGGGAGACAAAGAGAGGGAGACAGAGAGAGGGAGACAAAGAGAGGGAGAGGGAGGGAGACAGAGAAAGGGAGAGGGAGGGAGACAGAGAAAGGGAGAGGGAGGGAGATAGAGAAAGGGAGAGGGAGGGAGACAGGGTGACAGAGGGAGGAGGGTGACAGACAGAGGGAGGGAGGAGAGAGGGAGGAGGGTGACAGAGGGAGGGAGGAGGATGACAGACAGAGGGAGGGAGGAGGGTGAAAGACAGGGAGGGAGGAGGGTGACAGGCAGCGGAAGGAGGGAGTGGGAGGGTGACAGACAGAGGTTGGGAGGAGGGCGACAGAGTGAGGAGGGTGACAGAGTGAGGAGGGTGACAGAATGGGAGAGGGAAGGAGAGAGGGAGACAGAGAGGGAAGGAGAGAGAGGGAGACAGAGAGGGAGAGGGAAGGAGAGAGAGGGAGACAGAGAGGGAGAGGAAAGGAGAGAGAGGGAGACAGAGAGGGAGTAAGACAGTCAGAGTGAGTGAGACAGAGGGAGTCAGGGAGAGAGAAGGAGTGAGAAGGAGTGAGACAGAGGGAGACAGAGGGAGAAAGAGAGAGAGGGAGGGGGAGAGGGAGAGAGAGGTTGAGAGAGAGGTTGAGAGAGGGAGAGAGAGGGAGATAGAAGGAGAGAGATGTGTGTATGCCGGGTCTGGTGCCTCAGTGGACGAAGGCGTCCGCTGCAGGGACCTGTGTTCAACCTCATGGTCAGTTTTGTTTGTTGCTCTAGGCCCGCCCCCTCCTCCACTGACCCCGCCCCCACCGGTGCGGTCCTCGGACACATACCACACTGTAAATTTGGCCCCGAGAGAAAGTTTGTGAGTACCCATGGTTCAGAGGGTGGCCCCATGAAATTAGATTCCAACAATGTTTTGGTGATTTTATTCACCAGTGGAGTTGGCTGCTTTGTTAATTCTTGCTTCATAGCAGGAGGCCTGGACTGATCTAATTTCTATGTGGTAGTTCCTAACTATGTCCCGATATTTTATTTTTTTGTGTTCTCATAATCCTTCCTCAATTCCCTTTCAGCAATTTTACAGTATATTTTAAGAATTCTAAGATGGAGGAAGAGCCAGGGGGCTGACATATTATTTTTTTTCTGAATGATTTTCTTCTAGGGGATGATTAGATCTAGGGAGTGGTTTGACCATTCCAAGATCTTAGTATTGGCTGCTTGTGGATCGGAGCCCAAAGAGGGTGTGGTCTTACTACGGGTACATGTCCAGTTTTTGCAATTTAATTGTGACCAGCATCTGTTTTACCAACCAATGGTTAAGGAGGTGAGGACTAGGAATCGTAAGGACCAATGGGATCACAAAATGGTCGGTCCATCGGATGGATATCAAATCCAAGACCTGACCTGAGATGGAGAATGAAAGATTTTCACAATGGGACAGTGAGAGGGTATTCGTAGTTGAAAGTAAGGGATGATTTACGTATTATTGCAAGCCCTCCACCATTTCTGTCTTCTCTATCTCTACAAACTATATAAGAATCGGGCGGGGGCTTGAACAATATCTGGTCCTGACTCCTTGTCTATAGCGCCTTGAGACCCTCCGGGTGAGTAGTGCGCTATATAAATGCCCGAACTTGAACTTGAACTTGTGGAGCCAGGTTTCCACGAGGAAGACAACATCTGGCTTTACGTGTTCCAGCAAGGAAAACATTTCCAGCCTGTGACGTGGGAGGGATCTACAGTTTAGGAGAAACATTTTGCAACCGGTCTTAAAAGAGGGGGAGTTGTCGGCCAGGAGGACAGGTGACAAGTTATAAGAGCAGTACTTACATATCATGTTGCCCGTATTTAAATCCATAGAGTAGAACAGTTATCTTTGTAAGAACCTCTTAAGTCAAGCAAAAGCTGCCTGGCATAAATCCCTATATGTGGGTGGGGAGGGGTAGGGTTCCTGACCCCTGGTCCCGTTCAGCCGCAGATGGGCGTGTCTTTGGCATGCCAGTGGCACGCCCGCTGCTCTGCCTTCATTAACTACTGGCAGAGTCCAACCACTAGAGCGCCAACCTCCTGGTAACTTTATGGTTGTGAACTCTATGATCAAAGTGCCAAGTCACTGTGTGTAACAAACTTTCCTCCATCATTATTAAAATTCAACAGTCAATTCACGGTCAAGTTCACCCCCAAAATAGATAAAAGTAAAAAATAATTTAAAAACTGATTCACCAGGTAAAATCAATAAAAAGAGATTTAGTGTAAGCCTTGCAGAGCAGCTCTTACTCTGCTAGTGTGCAACTGGTGTTGTGTAATTTAGGGAGCTTATTGTGTGGTATTAAGATTTCTTTTCCAGAATAGGATCTCCACATCTTGAGACGCACCATGGTGAATGCCTTCAAGAGTACCCATCCATAGAAGGAACTTTGTTTCGGTGAACACCTTCAAGAGTGCCTGCTCATAGCAGGATCTTTGTTTTAGCTCGCCATCTCTGGGCACTCGGAAAGATAGGAGCAGCCGTCTTATAAAAATATTGTCAGTGTATGTGTACACTGATCCAATCTTCATTTACATCCCCTCATTCTCCCAGGCAGGGAGTTCATCAAGAACCCCGAGCTGTCATCTGTAATCAGGGTATGAGTGCACTGCTTCAATCTTCTGTTTGGTTTCTGCTTCAAAGCAAGTGCACAATTGCGTTAGCGATTACTGAATTTACAAGCTGGTCACAAACCAGTGTGTAGGCATCCATCTGCGATACACATGCACTTCTAGTATGTACTATTTATGGTATTAATGGATCAAGTCTATCCATGATGGATAAACACCGTGCATGACTGCAATGCATTCATAACTGTCAACTCTGTGATATACTTGTGTAACTGCATATTTGAATAGGCTTGTTTCACAATACCTAAGCTACGCCCAATGGAATAGCCCCGACCAGGACGAAAATGGTCTTTGGTTGCTTGTATTCCGAATCAGAGAAGACCTGGCCTGGCAGTTGGGGCTAGTTTGTTCCTACTGAAGCATGGCCAAGACTGATTTGCATATGGTTGGGTCCCATCTGAGGTGGTATGGTATGCAAAAAACAGTTATATGTACCATAAATAGAAGTACAATTTTCCTGCATATATTTTACATTGTTTTGGCTCTTGATTGATTGTTCTTTTTAAACTTAAAAAAGGAACAATGCAATTGGACTCTCAACTGAAATGTTTGTAGTGCAAAGGGGTTCCATTTATACTTCGGAATAGGTGTAAAGAACAATTTCTGGCTTGTCTTGTGGCAATTGGAGCGGGCAAAATGCCTGTGGAAAGAAAGAAAAGCATCTTATTATGTTGTCTTGAGTCTGAAGGACAGGAGATTTTTAGATCTTAACCTGTGTTGTACCTGCTCCTGGGAAGCAGGCATAAATGAGATTGACGAGGCCAAGAAAAGACAGTATCTCAGATTTAAAACCACAATTAGAATTACTTTAGAAAGGTATCATTTTAATTCCAGGGCACCGAAACCAAATGTACCAACTGATGAATTTCTCACAACTCTTAGCTTGTTCATGTAATTTTAGTGAGTCAACTGACAAAATGATTGAGGATTGATAGACGTATATCATGATGAATGTATTAAACTTAAGGAAATCCTTTTATTGGGGAAGAATGTCAGTTAAAAATACAATTGTAAACTAAAAAAACACTAAAATTCACCAGTTATAGTTTATAACTATAACTTGCGCCTCCGCCATGCACTTCTAGTGACCTCACATATTACATCAGTCATGACATGTTCAATGGCATCACTGATGGCATCTCAATTGACATTCTTGATAACATCACTGCTGAGACTCCTTCTGCAACAGTTATCTATAAATTTTGACCCTTAATTTCTTTAAAACAGCTGAATACATTTTATGCCAAATAACAAAAAGGCACGCTTTATGTTCAAAGATTTAGCTTATTACCACATATGGTGTAATTTAATTCAGCTGTTTTGTCTGTAGCATTGCTAAAGTTCCTATGGGCAATTGCATGGAGAAACACATTTTGGGACCCCTCTTTTTGTCAGCTTGACGGATCACCCTAAAACCTTCCAGGAAAGAGCTGGGTGGATAACCTTTTTGGGGAAAGTTTACTGAAGATTCATCAAAGAGGGTTCAAGTTATTAGCAAAAGAAAAAACGTTCTTCCCATGGACACCAGGGCTGGACTGGGAGCCCAAACCAGCCCTGGCAGTTTTGTAGGACCAATCTGCCGCCCCCCACCCTCCCCCGGGAGGACTGGGGGGTTGCAAGTGTGAAGCACTGCTGCTTTTGTTACTGGGGGCCGATATTGCACCTCCACTGCAAAACCGGCCGACCCCACTAACAAACAAAACGCCCCCACTGGTGCAAAACCGGCCCTAAGCATCCCAGGAAAACGCACGATGCCCGCTACAGCCAGTCCAGCCCTAATGGACACTCAGTCCTAACTGTAACTACACAGTGGCAACCACTACCACATAAATATATGTACGAATTGTAACTTGGTGATTTGAATCCTACATACTATCAAATGAGAAAGGAGGAAATTCTTAATGGAAAAGAGGGAGGGCTAGGATAAATTGGGTTATTTGCTGTCAAATGAGTTTAGCTAGACGGTCTCTGTCATAGAATTTCCCGTACCAATAGTCAAGCAGGTGTACAGGGACTCGTAGGAAACATTCGGGGCCTCAGTGTAATTTGCCACAACTGGGAAATACAAGAACGCGACCCATCAATCATTTGTACATTGTGATCCTTTGAAACTGTTTTTTGCAAAGTTATTCCAAGATGAATAGCTTTTGGGACAGCTCTTTAAATGTTTTGTGGCTTTCTGCATGGATGTAGCCAATTAAGCATTACATATGAGAACGGCCGAATGTGGGGTTCTGACAACTACAGTATTTTTCATATAGTATAGATTTTGGACAGAGTAATTACCACGCAATAATATTACTAGCTGATCATCTGTTGCAGGGGGAATGATGAAAGATGCATCAGGAATCAAACTTGTCCTTTGCCTCTCACACATCCCAAGTAGGTATATTAACCCACTAAGCTCCGTATTTTGAGACCTGTGCATGTCTGCAGCCTCAAACAAGCTACCTTGCAATGTCCAGATCAGAAAACTGAAAACATCCCTTCAATCAAGGGCGCCTTTCTGGATATGAAAGATAAATGTTGAGCAGGTTTTCCTGCCTCAGAAGAGTTTCGCAAGAATGTAATAAATTTGTGAAAAAGTATAATGTGCTTTTTAACGAAATCTGATATGTAGAAACTGCTTTTTAGTTTTCATTCACTCCTTGTTTCTTTTAAAGACCTCTCAATAGCCTATTAACAGTGTCAAATGTACTGTCACTCAGGATAACTCTGCCCCCATTGCTTGAAATGTTTACCCATCCTACAAGGCTTGATACTTTACTCCCCGCCCCTCATAAGTTGCGCCCTTACATATCGCTATATGCTTCTATGTTTGCATGCTGTCACGTGGTCCTGAGTTAGCAACATTCTTAGCCAATGGTTTTTACGCCAATGCCAAGAGTGACAGATGAGTCACTTCCGTCACTGCCCTGGTGGAGCTGGGATCATGATGGGCTAGTCTTAGCAGCCTCAGAAGAATCGCTTTGTACCCCCTCGTTGATGAACTGGTAACTGCAGATTGCACCCCGATGTCAGCACCAGGCACGTTAACCCACCAGCTTATCTCCCTGGCTAGTTTAGCACTCTATCATTGCTTAATTGAATTTTGGAATAGTGCTTTTGGCTCGTGGTCTTCTCTTGGCGCTCTTTAGGGAGACATTGTGAGGGGCAGACTCTGCACATGGCGGTGGTAGAGTCCATTAGCCGCAATTGCCATTCTCCGCAGCACCCAATACGCTCTTGGGACCAGCGTTTCCTTGCAGTGGTACTTACAGATTCCATAGCATGTTTTTTTCATTTGGAAACCTTGCTTTGCTCGGATTATAGGGCATTTGGGTCATATATTATGGATTGGGCACTGGGAGCAGATTCAAAGGGACTTCCAGATTCAAAGAGACTCTGGACTCAAAGGAACTTAAATGTGATGAGCAGAGAGTGGAGAGGCATGTCCTGATCCACCAGGATAAAATGCCGAGCATCGAAGGTGGAGATGCGTGGCTGAAGTTATATGGAGGCTGAATAAGAGACCCAGCACAGCAGCCGGGTGGCACAGGAAAGACTCCAAGGACGCAGGGCTAGTTTGCTTGCGAGGACACAGCTAATTACAATAACCAACAATAACGAATAGTCCTGGATTAAACACTAACCTTGAGTTCTGGAGTAGTGTGCTGCTCGCCATAAAGAGCTTCAGTGCCCTGTCAGGGGTAGTAAGTGCTATATAAATGCAATTACAATACACAGTAAGACGTCATAGGCATTATAAGTTGAACCAGTGGCAAACGTTGATGTTTGCACTCACACCTACGAATATATGATTATACCACGATTTCAATTACCACGCATGGCTTTACCACGCGAATTTTACATCGCAAGTGGCTTTACCACGCTGGTATTTACAACGTAGGATTTTACTACGCCTAGAAACGTCTTACCTGCACGTCTTTCTCTACGAGCCCTTACTTCCATCCTCCATTGAAACAAGCGTCAAAACACGTAAAAAGGACTGTTTTTTTGACGTACACGGCACGTCTTTGGGGGAGGCTCTTTCCTTTTTCTTTTAAAATTATGTTCGTTATTTTTTTTAAAGTAAACTGCTTATTATTTTTTGACCCCCCCCAGCCCCCCCTTGTTATTTTTTGGGGGGGAGACCCCCCCCAGCCCCCCTCTGCCCCCCAAGCCCACGCAGAACGACTCGAAGGAATACCACATCTCCCCCCCAGCCCGTGGTAAAGACGTCGTGGAAGGCACCCTGCGTGGAAGGCACCCTGCGTGGTAAGTGTCACGTGGTAAATGTTAGTAGTGGTAATGCCTTCGTGGTAAATGATGTTTCCCACACCTACAGCATGTGAGTGAATTTGGGACTGAAGTAACAGGGAACTTAGGAACATTTTTTACTCACAGTACATGTGGCGCATGGACAAAGCTTGGTCCATTCTGCCTTGTTGTGTAAAGGGCCTCTGTGTCTTCTGTAGCAGAATCATTAGAGCCTAACCAAGGATAGGCCGCCCTCTTTGCCTCTGCGTGTGAGTGAGATGCCATCCTGCCTCTGAGTGTACGCTGCCAACTATGCATTTGGGGGTATTCTGTCCTCTGTGCCTATGAGTGTAAGCTGTCCTTTGTGCCTCTACGTTTGAGTGACATGCCATCTATGGCTCAGTGTAAGCTGCCCTCTGTGCATCTGAGTGTAAACTGCCCTCTGTGCCTCTGAGTGTAAGTTAGCCTCTGAATGTAAGCTGGCTTCTGAGTGTAAACTGTCCTCTGTGCCTTTGAGTGTGAGTTGGTCTCTGTGCCTCTGAATGTCAGCTGGTCTCTGTGCCTCTGGGTGTAAGCTGGCCTCTGTGCCTCTGGGTGTAAGTTTGCCTCACTGAATGTAAGTTCTTCTCTGTGTCTTTGAGTGTAAGCTGGCCTCTGTGTGTAAGCTGACCTCTGTTTCTCGGAGTGTAAGCTGGTCTCTGTGTCTCTTGCGTGTAAGCTGGCCTCTGTGCCTCTGAGTGTAAGCTGCCCTCTGTGACTCTGGGTGTAAGTTGGCCTCTGCGTGTAAGCTGGCTTCTGTGTCTCTTGCGTGTAAGCTGGCCTCTGTGTCTCTGAGTGTAAGTTGACCTCTGTGCCTTTGAGTGTAAGCTGCCCTCTGTGACTCTGGGTGTAAGTTGGCCTCTGAGTGTAAGCTGGCTTCTGAGTGTAAGCTGGCCTCTGTGTCTCTGAGTGTGAGTTGGTCTCCTTGCCTCTGAATGTCAGCTGGCCTCTGTGCCTCTGGGTGTAAGTTGGCCTCTGTTTCTCTGAATGCAAGTTGTTCTCTGTGTTTTTTAATGTAAGCTGGCCTCTGTGCCTCTGGGTGTAAGCTGACCTCTGAGTGTACATTGGCCTCTGTTTCTCTGTGTGTAAGCTGGCCTCTGTCTCTCTGAGTGTAGGTTGACCTCTATGCCTATGAGTGTAAAAAAGTAAAGTCCACATTTGTATAGCGCACAATCACCCGTAAGGGTCTCTAGGCGCTGGGGGCCGTCGGGAAGATTAAGCGAGCTATTGCCCAGAGTCACATGGTGCTGGGCTAACCTGCCGCCGGAGCCGGGGATCGAACCGTGGTCCCCAGATTCCAGCGTCAGTCGCCCTGGCCGCGGCGCCACACCTCTCCCTGTGTAAGCTGCTCTCTGTGCCTCTGAGTGTCAGTTGGCCTCTGTGTCTCTAAGTGTCAGTTGGCCTCTATGCTTCTAAGTGTAAGCTGGCCTCTGTGCCTCTTTGTGTACACTAACCTCTGTGCCTCTGAATGTAGGGAGCCGTCTGTCCCAATGTGCCTATGAGTGTAAGCTGCCCGCTTGCCTTTGAGTGTGAGTGAGATGCTATCTTTGCTTCTCCCATAACCACAATCTGTGGCTAAGGGCTTTGTCCAGGTGATCACATGCATCCTGGGCGCGAAGGCAGACCAGGTTTTGGAGGTATATTTCAGAGACAGCATGTTAAAGAAGAGCCTGTATCATTTACACACTCCCACAATGCATCTATCATTTGCAAAAATAATTTGCATTTTAGGAAGATATTGAGCAAGTCCTCAACCCCTAGGAATAAATAGGGGTTCCATCTCGGCAGCTTTTGAGTCAATGTGAGGATCATGGAACTGACTTGTAAACGGGAAAAGATTCATCATTTCAGGGTGACCTGTGTTTCTTGGGATCAGTCTAATGAGGTGTCCATGCTTCAGTGGATAAACTGCTCCGTCACTCTTCTATATATTTGCTTGAACAGGAGTAATGAAAAACCAAAGACTCCTCATCACTTGCCTTTGAAGAATTGAGGGCGATCCATTTTGGGAAATGTGAATGTTTTTCTTTGGTGAGCGAACAACTTCAGATATCTGCAGAGAAGTAAATTATGTAAGCTATTTGCTAGGCCCTAGCAAGGAGCTCAGTATCACAGACCTGCAGTACCTTGCGGTTCTGATAATATCAGAAGAGTTTAATTGGGCTTTCCAATGATCAATGTCTTTTCCACCTGGGAAAGAAGAGTGTATGCTCCCAAAGCTCAAGGAAAGCTTTCCCTGTCAATGTTGAACTTCACGACTGCCGGCATGCAGTCATATCACACCACCCTCGTCCCTCGCAGGCCAAAATGACCTTTATTGAAAGGTTATTTGGTCTGTTATTGTTGCCTGACTGGGAGAAGAGCTCTTAGCTGCTGTCCCCAAGACACAGCTAGGCCAGTCGTGGAAATGTATTCTCAATGCACTTGCATTTGACGAATTCCAAATGTTTGCAGGAAGCAGCGAAGAGGAGCCAAGCATAACGACATCAAAAGGGTCTTAGATCATCAGTGGACTAATCGGTGAGTAAATTAGATGAGTTTTTTTTGGCAAAACGATGCACCTGAAAATCCACTAGGTATGGTCATTAGTAGCTATCTTTATCAGACGTCCGAAGACTAGAGGCTGTTGTGGCATTTCCTATATCTCCCCATGTGCTAGTATGCCTCTGCACACGTTTTGTTCTGTAAAGTGTTTTATTTTATTAACATATAGAACAAGCATTTGCAATGCAATAGGTCTCGCAGTAGGAAAGTTTGAGCTATTGGTATTGTAAATGACAAATATTTTATTTATGTGTTGGTTTTGAAAATAGCGAAATGAATAGCTTTGTCATTTACAATGCCAATAGTTTTAACTTTCGCAAATGTGACACCTATAGCATTTGTAATGCAATATGTGTTGTATTTACGTGACTTAGATGTATTGATATTATAAATAACAATGGCTTTTAAAAAAAAAATAATACTTAAATAAAGTTATTGTGATTTATAATGGCAATAGCTTTAACTTTTGTAAATAACTTTTGTGAAGATTATGTTCAGTGTATTTTATTGTGACGAAAATCCAAGAACAGAAGTGAAATATTAATATATTTTTGTGACATTTTTAATAAAGCTTGAAACATTGAGAGAACATATTTGAACCAGTTGTTGTTGAATGGTTGCACAGATTGATGCTGTGGTGGCACTGAGTGATGTGGTGGCGACAAGTGATGCTGTGGCGTTCAGTGATGCTGTGGTAGCGCATAGTGATGTTGTGGTGCCCTGAGTGATTCTGTGTTGGTGCGATAGATAGATAGATAGAGGGAGGGCGATAGATAGAGGGAGGGCAATAGATAGATAGAGGGAGGGCGATAGAGTGAGGGCGATAGATAGATAGAGTGAGGGAGATAGATAGATAGAGTGAGGGCGATCGATTGATAGATAGAGTGATGGCGATAGATTGAGTGAGTGCGATAGATAGACAGATAGTGAGGGCGATAGATGGATGGACATATAGAGTGAGGGCGATAGAGCGGCGAGGGCGATACGATAGATAGAGTGAGGGCGATAGATAGAGCGAGGGCGATAGATAGATAGGGTGAGGGCGACAGATAGATAGAGTGAGGGCGATACATAGAGTGAGGGCGATAGAGTGAGGTTGATAAGATATAGTGAGGGCAATAGATAGATCGATAGATGGTTGTGTGTGTGGGGCGTTGTGTGTTTGGGGTGTGTGTGTGTGGGGTGTGTGTGGGGTTGTGTGAGTGAGTGTGTGTGGTGTGTGTGTGTGGTGTGTGTGTGTGGGGGGGGTGGGGGGGGTGTGTGGGGGGGTGTGTGGGGTTGTGTGTGGGGGGTTGTGTGTGTGTGGGGTGATGTGTTTGGGGGTTGTGTGTGGGGGAGGACGATCAACAGATGAGAGAGAAAGGAGAGAGTGAGAGAGGGAGGAGAGATAGAGAGAAAAGGGGGGAGAGAGAGGAGAGGTATAGAGGGAGGGAAAGAGAAGGAGGGGGAAAGAGAGAGCGGGAGAGAGAGAAAGAGAGAGGAGAGAGACAGAAAGAGAGGGAGGAGTGATAAAGAGAGAGAGGGAGGGAGAGAAAGGGAAAGAGTGAGAAAGAGAGAGTGGGGAGGGAGAACGAGAGAGGGCAGTAGAGAGAGCCAGAGAGGGGGAGAGAGAGCCAGAGAGAAAGAGAGAGCGGGAGAGACAGAAAGTGTGAGGAGAGATAAAGAGAGAGAGAGGGAGGTAGAGAAAGAGAGAGATAGAAAGGGAAAGAGTGAGAGAGGGCGAGAGAGGGGGAGAGAGAGAAAGAGAGCAGGAGAGACAGAGAGAAAGAAAGCGAGAGGAGAGAGAGAGAGACTATGTGCCCTGGTGGGAGCTGTGGCCCCGGCAATATTTCTAAAGAATAACGTAATGTAATTTTAATTTCCTTCCCTATTTATAGTTATTTTGAGAATTTCCCTCTTTTTTCTATACCGGTATTTTTCGCTAGCATATTTTTACTGTTCGTAGAGGTAGAAAGAGCTGGCGGGGATGGATGGGTGGGTGGATGTCGTTGAGGAGGGGAGTGAAGTGGAGAGACCGGGAGGAATGGGAGGATGAGAGTGAGAGAGCGTGAAAGGAAGAGAATCGGCAAGCGAGAAGCAGACAGACACAGTGGAGATGGGGGTGAGGAGGGGTGAACACAAAAGGAAGAGACAGAGGATGGATGCTGGGCTGAAGGGGGGAGGTCGAGTGAGAGACTTATGAGGAGGACACTGGAGAAAGCGGGACAAAGTGGAGAGAGAGACTGACAGTGAGAGGTACGCAAAGCAAGGCTTCAAGAAGGCCATATAGTGAGAGTGGAAAGAAGTCATACGGCTAGGGAGTGAGAAGTGAATACCATGGGAACTGAGAGTAAGCCGCGTGCTCCGTGAAGTGCGAGCCCCCCAGGAGTACAGACATCCACTTACCTACGACCAACGAGACCTCTGCGCACAAAATGTGAAGTAAACGATGCACGCAGCTAGGGCACTGGTGCCGATTTAGTAGCGGGAAGGGAGCTGGGTGATGCAGTCCTTTTGAGTTTCAACAGACAGTGGCAATAGAGATAAAAACCATGTTTCCCACAGTGCATTGTGCATTACGTCACCACCAATGGCTGAAAACAACTTTCGGTTGCTGTTACCGCTATTCCTTCTGGGACTGTTAGTCTTATATTGAATGTTCAGCCTTATGATTCAACGGCAGTTGAACTTTATTTCCCAGAAGGCAGTGACACGCTATAGCATCTGTGGGCCTTCGTCAGTCTTCAATACTAAGGTCAAGTGGCAGTGGCAGCTCAGGTTCGTAGGTTATTAGTATACGTGTTTCTCATGCGTCAACAGCAGTCGAAGCTACTACGGTTATTCTCCCCGAGGCAGCAAAATGGCAGTTGGCGTTCAAATCTATGGAAGCAGTAAACACGGCAAAAGGATGATGGAAAGAAATGTGGTGGCTCATTTGGTCAGATGAAAGTTTTGGATTTCAGTGATCGCGATCACAAAAAAACCAAGTCGGATGGGGGTGGGGGGCGGGGGAGAAGGGGAGTGAGCGAGTGGGAGGGAAGAGCGAGTGGGAGGGAAGCGCTGGTGAAGCGTCGCGCTTCAAGAGCCTGGTGGGGGGGGGGGGGGCGGGGGAGCCAGCGAGTGGGAGGGAGGAAAGGAGCATATGGGGATGGGGTGTGAGTGAGGGGGAGCAGAAGCCTTTGATGGTGGTGTGCGAGGCCAAGCGTGCGCCTGGGGAAGCTTCATGCTCCACTGCACAACATGCATTGTAGGAAATCCGGCTTGTTCAGAGAGTTTGTTCTAATACAATAGGTTTCGAGTAATGAATTACTCGACTTAAAAACGTATGCAGCACAGATTACCTCTTGCAATGCGTATTCACCCAAAAATGAAGAATAATACCTTTAGCGCAACCACATACACGTAAAATGCATGAAGATAAACGAGGCAAGGCCAA
This sequence comes from Lissotriton helveticus, assembly GCF_964261635.1. Classification (NCBI taxonomy): domain Eukaryota; kingdom Metazoa; phylum Chordata; class Amphibia; order Caudata; family Salamandridae; genus Lissotriton; species Lissotriton helveticus. Next base: position 1,061,831,648 of record NC_136072.1, on the reverse strand, counting down.
CAAGAGGCAAAAACTGGTAGTCAATCATAAACGTGATCCCAATCCATGTGCACCCCAAGGTAACCTTTTCTAGAACTGAAAATCTGTAACAGACCACATATAATGGATAACAAGGCCTCGCAAAATGCTGGTAGTACCAAGCATAGGCATAATGTCCCTAGTAAGCTTGTGCCATGGTGTACCACAGAAGGACATGCATTGTCGTTGAGTGGGTATGTTCTGGGTTCTCCAGTGCCCTGAGATAGAGAAATTTGCAATGGCAGGTGAAATGGCAATCAGTCCGTGCAAGTGTCAGGTAGCAACTGCAATGTCCAAGACAGGATGCTAGTCTGACTTAAGTTAAAAAATATATCTCATGTGGATAAATAGTCGAAACAGAAAGATGTTACAATAATATGACAAGTGTTTAAGTTGCGCTATAATGCAAGGCTATCAATAAAAACAAGTATTAAAAAACAAATGTAAAAAATATATCAACTGGAAGGAAATTGCGTCTGATGAGTAGCTGAGAGGGGCTAAACTAAAGCAATGTAAAGCAAGTCGTTGTCTGGTGCTCAACACCTGCAACAAGAGTCATCCGGGCACAGTCTTGCCTTCTTACCTCAACTGGGGTCTAGTACCTGTTGTGCAATGTCGCAAAGTAAGTGAACTTGAGCATGGTCTTTTTCAGGCCTCTCTCGTAAATAAGAGAGGGGACCAATCGTTGTCTGTGGATTCGTAAGACAGTAGTAGTTGCCAGTACAAGTTTGCTGTACTGGTTTAGAGAAGAATTCAGATTTCAAGATGTTACACTTGTCAGTTATCCCTCCTCTGTCTTTCCCCTATTTCGTATTTGCAGGAGTATGGGTGAGGTGGATGAGAATAAAGGATCGTAACCTTGTTCACTCCTAGCTGCCAGTACCACCAGTACTGAGGGTGAGGTACAGAAAATAGAACAGCAAAAGATTTTAAGATGACATCTCTAAACAGGACAAACAGCCCCTGGAAGACCATTTTGACCAGTGAAAAGGTATACCACTAAAATACAGGCATATGTTATACCACAGGGGCACACCCACTTTTGTGAATCTACAGACACCCAATTTTTTCCAGGTGGAGATCCATGCCCTCAACTTAGCATGGATACTTTCTGCCCAATATTTTGTCATTTACAGATCACAAATTCCCAAACTTTGGCTTATTTCAACTATCCATTTGATTTCCTGTTACAGCTGTGTGAACCTTTAGTTCTTGTTGCAGCTGTGTGAACCTTGAGTTCTTGTTGCAGCTGTGTGAACCTTGATTTTTTTGGTACAGCTAACTCAACCTTGATTTACTGTTGCAACAATGAGCCCATACTTTTTTTGTTACAACTACATGAACCTTAATTTCTTGTTGCAATTGCACCTCCTGTTGCAGCTACGCAACTCTTCATTTCTTGTGGCAGTTGTGTAAACCTTGATTTCTTTTTGTAGCTGCTCAAATCTTGCTTTCTTATTGCGGCTTTGTGGCCCTTGATTTCTTGATGCAGCTGGGCAGTTCTTAATTTCTTGTTGCAGATACGCAAACCTTGATTTCTTGGTGCAGCTACGATGATTTTAATTTCTTGTTGCACCTGTGCAATCCTCGATTTCATGCTGGAGCTACGCAATCCTTGATTTCATGCTGGAGCTATGCAATCCTTGATTTCATGCTGGAGCTATGCAATCCTTGATTTCTTGTTGTGGCTGTGGGAACGTTGATTTCTTGTTGCAGCTACACAAACCTTAATTTCTTGTTGCCGATATACAAACCTTAATTTCTTGTTGTGGCTGTGTGAACCTTGATTTCTTTTTGCGGCAACGTGAACCTTGATTTCTTGTTGCAGCTATGTGAACCTTGATTTTGTGTGCTATGATTGTAGCCATTGCAATGATCACTTATTCTTTCGATGTCAATACGATTTACACTGTAGAAAAGTAAATTCAAAAGTCATGAACCAAATGTCTCAACCTAATATCTTTTTTTTAATTATCCCCCCGCAAAGGTGCCCATATTTGCAATTACTAGTTGGCCATAATTTAAGATATTAATGGGTCAACTCCAGATCTTTATAAGCGGCTCAACTCTCATACGATTACGTTGGCCCTTTATATTGTTTCATAGGCATTTCACAAAATTAATTTTGGCTCGCCCTCCTCGTGAGCTGGACAGTGACTGCTCGAACAAGCTACCCAGGAGGCTTAAGGGGCATCTGGACACCCACATTTCCAACCCCTCAGCCAGGGAGTAATGTAGGCCCCAGCAGCCAGTTGGATGTCGCTCGCCTTAGGGCCTTGGACTATTTGTGAGGCGACCAGAGTAAGTGAAGTTATAGGACCCTGACAGAGGTTTGCAAAGGCCTGGTATTTTAGGCCAATGCATCTCAGACAAAACATCAAGCAACTGGTCCAGAGTGAAGACATGTACTTTCACTTTCTGGGTGGTCCTTGCACCTCCAGGACCTGGGAAAAGATCTGAGAGGGCCAAATCCTTCATGGGTGCAGCTATGGCTTCTAACTCACTTCGGTTAAAGCTCTCTACATGTACTGGATTCTTAATTAACAACCTCTAAGAATACTGAGAATTGCTCAACCTAACAGATGGTTCAGCATCCAACATAAACCACTGTTCAAGTTAAAAAAATACTTTATCTCCCAAAAATAAATTCTCATAGAAATATTCACGCATTTCACAATTTATAAAAAAAAAGACAATTCTAAATATCCTAAAATGACAGTACAGAATACATGGTTGGATCCATGAAACCACACATATTTACAAATACGTTTAAAACATTTAAAAAAGAGTGGTAGCAGTATAACCAGTAGCAAACAGTTCAATTTCCCCAACAGGCATTATAAAGTGCAATGTGCATAGCAGCTTATCACAAAATTATACAAATACAACCTTGTAAACATTATAATTCTCCATACCATGGCTCAATACAATCCACAACCCAGTATCTCACATATGTTTAAACCATTTAAAAAAGGATTATAGCAATTTTAATTAACAGCAAACAGTTAATTTTTCCCCAGTAGGCATTCCAAAGTGGAATGTGCATAGCAACTTATCACAATCTCCAGGATCCCTCTTAATCATGCTTCTATCGAAGACAAATTTCCCATCTCCAAACATATTCCAATTAGGTGATCCTCTAATTGCACTTGGCATCTACTTACCAAGTAGTAACACAACAGTAACAGCTTAGATCTTAAGCTCAAAGTAAACTACTGTTGTTTGCCGGCCTTCTGAGTTCAGTGAAAATGTGAATCTGGCTTAAATTTCTGACTACGGGACTCACATGTTGATAGCCATATTTCCAACATGATGCTGGGCATTAGAGGCTGTCAATTTGCTTTTCTCGTCATTGTCCAGATGAAGCCAGGTATTATCAGCTATTAATTGCCATTAGCCCTTATTATGCCATGATGCTGAGCATTATAAGCTGTTATTTGCTCTTTCCTCTCATTGAGCACCTTCAGCTTGGGCCCATAGTTGTGGGACAGGCAATTCTCAGCGTTAAAGGGCAATAACATTCATTAATATAGATTTTTTTCATTAATCGAATAGTATTGAGGCTCTGCTGGCTTGCGTGTGCAATCTCCTGTATTGTCCTTCTCGACACAATTGTGTTGCTAATGAATACATGAGGAAAAGAAGAGAACCCGGTCACAAGTTTTTGTTCTGCTATCTTTTTTATTTAGAGCAGAGGCATATACTGAGGTATTTAATCCTTAGATATGCGTTTTTATTTTAAATAGATGAAGAAAAAAGATTATATCAATTTGTACATAATTCTGACAGTCCGAAGAATTACTCACTGTCCTACACACAGACACATATTTACAGATGACTACAAACATACATTACTATACATGACAGAAAAAATGAAACATTCGTAACGATTTCAACCAAAGAATTCAACAAATAAGTTACTTTTTTTTGTACAGGTTTCTCATTCGTCTTAAATTCGAATGTCTTGTGGTTGCGCATATGGCTTTGCTTTGTATACAACCAAACATAAATTGAATGTGTATTGTAATACTCGCCTTTGCGCCATCAGGCCAAAACATTGAAAAATAAGTATCGTAGTGGCCTGATATAGAAATTGTGGACAGGGTACTTCCACAAAAAAAAGTAACTTATTTGTTGAATTCTTTGGTTGAAATCGTTACGAATGTTTCATTTTTTCTGTCATGTATAGTAATGTATGTTTGTAGTCATCTGTAAATATATGTGTCTGTGTGTAGGACAGTGAGTAATTCTTCGGACTGTCAGAATTATGTACAAATTGATATAATCTTTTTTCTTCATCTATTTAAAATAAAAACGCATATCTAAGGATTAAATACCTCAGTATATGCCTCTGCTCTAAATAAAAAAGATAGCAGAACAAAAACTTGTGACCGGGTTCTCTTCTTTTCCTCATTTGAATATTGTCCTACCCGGCCACATTATTGGACATAACCCCCATATATAAGAGCTAATGAATACATGGGCACAATAACCACCAATTTGTGCTGAGCTGCTTGTTTAAGTAATGGCTGTCTTAATGTTTGAAATGGGGCCCGCAGGGTACGAGGCAGTGGGGCCCATCACAAGACACAGAATTTAGCTGATCTAGGTTAATTTCCCCTTGCCTTCTCTGGCATGTGATTATCTGTTTATGGTAGTCGCCACGCAGCCCCTGCCTCCCTCCAACCAGGCGAGCGTTACCTTTTACAATCCAAACAAGTAATTACTTGGGAGCCTCGGATTCTCTTTGGCTGTGTTAAACCTGAAAAATGCAATACATTCCTTCTGATTGAATGTCACAAGCCTGTGCCCGGCTATGCCGGTATAAGTTCCCCCTGTGCATGGAGTAGGTGCATTTTAGTGGTTAACTGTAGGATATGGAAGCAGAAGACGTGAGCTCTGTCGTCATATCCTCGAGCTGTGTTATCCTAGGCATTCTCTGTTTGCTACAGTCCTATTCTGCTAAAACTGGAAATGGCAGTCAGCACTGTAAGCGTATTTTTTTTTTTAAATACTGGGCATTTAAATTGGCATGATGGCAAAGTTATCCTTTGTCGGGTCAAGTTGAGATGCACTGGGTAGGTGATTATTTGTGTATTAGTCTATTATGAGTTTTTAAGAGCAGTGCACGAGCACTGCACAAGGTAAGACAAAAGGTTTAGTGCTGTAGAGTGAAGTTAGAGCCTCTCCCCTAACAGATCGGGCAGTGGAGTTGCCAGGATACCATGACCGTGGGATGCCAAGAATGCTATGGACCCCGGTGCAGGTAAGGGAAATGCCCCTTTTGACTATAAAATACAGCGATTATCAGAGCCCTGGTGCTACTGCAGATGCTGCACTATTGGTAGCTATGCCTCTGTACTTGGCTCAGTTCTAGACAATTTTAAAAAGTGAAGTTTTCAGTTCTGTCTGAAGCACATTCAATTCGGTACCAATGCCAGGCTTAGTCCAGGGCATTTCACGACCTTTGGCCCTGAACTCCAGGGGGTTTTCCTCCACGTTGCATCTGCTGGTAGGTTCCTTATGAGATCGGGTGTGTGTCTGACGAATCATAGGCACCTGCGAGGGTAATATTGGGGTTTAGATTTCTATAAGTAAACTGGGCCTTGCCCCAGAATTCTTTGTACACAATGCAGGTAGGCGGCATTGAATGTAATTTTTGCCTCCGTGGAGCGCCAGTGCAGAGAGCTTGCCAAGCCACCCCTCATCTTTAGCTTCGGGCACATTCTGGCAGCCCGGTTCTGCAGCCTATTGGTACGTTCTTGACTGATGTCAATTACATCACAATAATCAAGGTACACCATCACCAGGAGTCTGGTCATTTCAACTCAAGGGCCCATGTAGAGGAACATCAGCAATTTCCACAGCAGCGAAAGCTTCTGATTGGTGCTGCTGGTCATTGCATTCACCTGGGGGATTAAAAGGATCTCTTAGTTCTTTACTTGTGCAGGTGTGGGCGGAGCTGGACCTTAGGTAAGGGGCCCGTAAAGACAGTTAGTCCGAGGCAACTCTTCTGTACAACATTGTATTGTAATTGCATTTATATAGCACGAGGCATCAAATTGCTTTTTCGGCAAGTAGCACGCTACTCCGGAACCCATAAAGGATTAGTGGTGAATTAGTATAGTGAAATATAAAAGTAATGTGAGTGGTGGGTATGTTAGTCAGTTATTTGGATTGAGAAGGATAGTGGAGGGATTGAAGTGGGAAAAAGGTTTGCATTTATATAGCACTTGCTACCCCTGATGAGGAGTTGAAGCGCTTTTTCGGCGAGTAGCACGCTACTCTGGAATCCATAAAGCCCTAGTGGTGAATTAGTATAGTGAAATATGAAATTAATTTGAGTGTTGGACATGTTAGTCTGTTATGTGGATTGAAAAAGGTAGCGGAGAGATTGAAGAGGGAAGGATTTAAAACTTTTTAAGGGGGTTTTGGAGCTTTAAGCAGTAGGCGGCTTGGGATGAGTAAACAGGAGGTGGAGGGGGAAGAGTCAGAGGGAAGGGTTTATAAAGGCTTGTTTTGGGAGATTGGAATAGTAAAAGAAGTATAAGATGAAGCAAGGAGGGGTAGAGTAGGGGAGAGTCTATAAAGGGTTATTTTGGGGATGGGGGTATGGCGTTTGGGATGAATGAGAGAGTGGAGGTAATGGATATATTGATAGAGGTATAAGGTGAGAAATAGGCTAGTGCATTGGAGAGAGTAGTAGAATGAGATATGAGATGAGTCAGAGAGTTGAGGTAAAGAATATATTGAGACGGTATAAGGTGAGAAATAGGGTAATGCATTGGATATGCTGAATTCGAAGGAAAGTAATAAATATATAGATCCATAAGTACATGGAAGGTATATAGATGCATAAAGAAAGGTAGTGTATGTTGATTAAAGCTGCATTACATTTTTGTTTTCTTTCTTGTAATTCAATAGTGAAACAATTGTATAGTTATGATAAAAGATTTACTTATTTATGCAGTCTCTTACATACATGTTAAAAACATAGAATAATCTATCAGTAACCTGTACAGTTGTTAAGCAGAACTAATGAATATATTTTAAAAACAATTATTCTACATGTTTACACAAAGCAATACACATATATAGATGCCTATCTATAGTACAAATAGATGCTTATATACAGAGGGATATGTTGTATATTTCTGTTAGCGTATGTTGGGGAAGAGCCAATTCTTGAGTAGTTTTCTAAAGATGAGCTGGTTATCCGTGGATCTTATGTTGGGGGTAAAGAGTTTCATAGTTTGGCTGCTTCAACAGAGAAAGATGTGCCATCCACGTTTTTTTTCTTGGGATTTTGAGGCAAGGTGTCACTCTAGAGCGGAGGTTCGTTTGTTGAATGTGTTTTGGTGATTTCATTCCTGATGAAGAGTGGTCCTGTTCCATGTATCGCTTTGTGGGTGATACAAAGCAGCTTGAATGTGGATTTTCTGGCAACTGGTAACCAATGCAGGGCTTTCTGAATCCGTTGTAGTCTTTTCATGGCTTTCTGAATCCATTGTAGTCTTTCCATGGTCGTTAAAGTTGATCCGTGGTAGAGGTTAAGGGCATAATCGAGTTTGGACAGAACAAGTGAGATGGTAGACTGGACCATGTGTGGAAATCCCAAATGAATGAAGATGTATTGCAGCGTTTGTATAGTAACAAAGCTTGATCTTGCTAGTTTGTCCACTTCGCCATTCATTGATAGCTTGAAGTCCGTGGTCATTTCGAGGTATCTTACTTCCTTTGACACTTTAGTCGGTGTTCCCAGATCATCAGGCCACCAGGCGAGCGGGTCATAATGTTTCCAATCGTCACACGTGAGTATTTCTATTTTGGAAGCATTCAATTTGAGATGGCTCCACATCATAAATTGATCCACGGCTCTGAGACAACTGAAAATTTGTGAGTTTCCAATGTCTTTAGGGCATTCCAGTTAAAGGAGTATTTGCGTGTCATCTGCATAGTTATAGCACATGAGGTGAAAATGATTGATTAGTGCCAGTAATGACTACATGTAGATGTTGAAAAGCATGGGCGAGATGATGGAGCCTTGAGGTACCTCTGCTTTTATGAAGTATGGTTTGGAAGAGAAGGGGGGGGTATGGATGACATTAGTTCTGTTGTGAAGGTAGGATGTGATCCAATCTAGAGCAGTCCCCTCTATGCTGGCTTCGCAGAGTCTTTGTATCGGAATGTCATGGTCAACTGTGTCAAAGGCAGCCAAGAGTTCCAAGAGAAGTAGCGCAGCAACCCCGTTGCATTCAACTGTGATCTTCAGGTCATCCCAAATCGCAAGGAGGGCAGATTCTGTGCCTCTTCCTGGACGGAATCCCGTTTGAAAGACTGAAAGTATGGCATTATCTTCAATAAACTGTGATATCTGGGCGAATGCTGCTCTTTCTATCAGCTTGCCCAGGAAGGGTCAATTTGTAATCGGTCTGTAGTTGTCAGGGTTCAGCGGGTGCAAGTTTGTTTTCGTCAGTAATGGGAGTACGTATGACTTTGAAATCTTCTGGAAATATTCCAGTAGTTAAGAAATTGTTGATGATTTTTCTTACTGGAGTGACAGCAGAGGTTGTTAGAAGTATTGTCTTGAATGTTTACGGTGGACACAGGTCAAAAAGCTTGCCGGCAGGCCTGCTTCCTTTGATCAGGTCCATAAATTAATTGTGTGAAATGTGTTGGAAGGAACAGAGAGGCTGGGTTAGTGTATTCTTGGATTGTTGTTTTGGAAAAGGGTTAGTTCTGGTGCTTTGTCTTTGTTTTAAGTATGAGTCCAACGTGTCTGCTTTGGCCGTGTAATGATTTGCCAGTTTGTCTTTGTCTGTGAACTCTTGAGTAATGGGATGAGCGACTTCTAGGCAATTTGGTTTCCTAAATTCATTGAAATTTGATAGAATTCTTTATTTGTACATTTAGCATTTTTAATTCTGTCTGAAAAGTATCTTTTCTTAGCTTTTTTGATAGCTGACTTGTATAATCTGTTACTTTTCAGTAGACAAACTTTGTCTTGATTGGTGTGTGTTTTGAGCCAGGCACATTGCAGCTTTCTAATTTGATGTTTTATCTCTTATCTCTGTATTTCTCCGAGGTGCCGGTTTTCTTTTGTTCTGTTGTGTGGTTTTTAGTGGTATCAGGATATCAAATGCTTCCTGTAGCCATTCAGATATTTTTTTAACATAATTTATTGTGTCTAGATCTGTGTATAGATTGTGTCACTAGTCTTTATTGACTCAGTCATGGCTCTGGTCAGGCAGAGGCAGCTTTCTTTCTCCCATAAGAATATGTAGTTCAGGTGTGCGATAATCCAATCTAGACGGGGGCTCCATTTTCTAGTTGGAACTGCATTTGGGTGTCATCAGCATATATCATACACAAGACAGGGATACAGATATTGAAGGTGAGTAACATTGGTAGTGTTTATGCAACTCTGCTCACGTATTTTCAGAAAAGCATGGTAAAGTGGTAGGACCTGCCCTATAACGGACAAGTGGTAAGCATTTCAACTTATGTAGGACTTCTACACATTTTGCTGCAGTGTGTGTGTGTTTGTTATTTGTAGCTTTGAATCCAGGTAGTTGGCATGCCATAAATATGTAAAAACAAGTATTGAGAGAGAGAACGAGTAACTGTGTAATATGGAACTATAATGATAATGCTATCAAAGGGTTCTGGTGGCATTTACAGATCATGAGGCCGAGTAGTTTATACCTGTCACCCAAGCCACGAGTTGGCAATATGGGACCATAATACATGTGTTACTCTTCATTTATTTTTTATATTACAAGATTTGCAAATTGATTTTAGTACTCCTTATAAAGATTTAGAGCATTTGAGTATAATTTGTCTATATTGTGAAAGCTTTTTTTAATCAGCACTGAAAGATAAAATGTTGTGTTTAACTTTTTGATTTGTTTAGAGAAGCTAAATATCTTGAAAATTAATCCAGCACTCTGAAATAACAGACACAATTCACAGTTAGACCTGTTTTCTGCTCTTCTGTGAAATACAAGCTTTGAAACTATTGGTAAACATTCAATAAGACTTACCCATTTAATGTATATTATGCCAAAAACCACCAAAAGGTATAGTTTTTTTTACCCTTTTGTTAATATGATCGTTCCGGGCTGCCACCGGTAAACAGGAGAGAGCCTTGAACTTCCTCGTATTTGTGTGAGCGTAAGCAGCCAAAATGCTGCCTGGTCCAATGACCACCTTAATTCCATTGACGTGTATAGTAGCTGCAGTTTGCTTTATTATTATTAAATGAAACTTTCAATACATTATTTGAAACTTTGGATAATTCTAGGTCTGTCTATGAGCCAATTCAATGTTTGTGCAGTTGAGAAAAAGGCGAGAGAGGGTTTCAGTAGTATACTATGCATCATTAGAATAATGTCCATCTGAACTCTGCCACTGGTTATTGATACTCCATGGTGGACACATTTCATCAGGGAGAATAAAGGCAATCCTTTTTATATGTCCTACGTGTAGTATTCCCGGTTTCTTTCTACAGAAAACCAGTGACACAGTGACACTTTACACATGCGAGATCTCAGAGCACAGAATGGCTGTGTTAGCTTAGACATCTCCCTCTAAGATGCAGTACGTGCTTTGTCCTGATTTCAGTAAAGTTTGGTATTTACAAGCAGCCCCTTTTAAAGTCATGTTTCTTTCTCAGTTACTCACTCTTCTGAAACTGTTTGCACTGTCAGCATGAAGGGAATGTGCCCCTTTGGGGGGAAATTCAGTCAAGAGTTTACAAACTTAATCAGGGCCACAAGAAACAGCTCATATCCAAGGCATAATATTGGCATGGCTAAAAGAGAATGTTGCCATTAAGCGCTACATTTCCAAGTACTTTGAATGAATGAAAATGACTTTTAGAGCGCAACAAATGCCAAATGGCATCAAATCGCTTGTAGCAGTTAGTCTTAGGAAGGAAGGAAGGGCAAGGAAAGATCCTACTGACTATCTATTAGACTATAAAGGCAGGTTTTCAAGGCCTTGCGAAATGAAGCGTGAGATTGAAGACTGGAGACCGAATAAGGAAGCGAGTTCCACAGCTTGGATGTGGCCACCGAAAAGGCTCTACCTCCCCATCTCAATTTTCTATGCTTAGGAACAATTCAGAGATTTCTGCCCGAGGATCACAGCGGTCTAGAGGGAATGTAGCATTGAAACAAATTCCTGAGTTCTCTCGGACCAATGTTGTGCACCATACAAAGAGCCTTAAAGGTAATTTGTTTGTTCACTGGTAGCCAGTGAAGTTTCCGAATCCCCTCAGAAACTGATTGAAATTAGGAGATATCAATAATTAGGCTGTCTGCAGCCTTTTGAAACATCTGCAGTTTAGCTAGTGCAGTCTTATTAATATCCAGGTAGATATAATACGTGCTAAAACCACTTGTTCTGGTGCAGGAGGTGAAATAAAGGGAAACAAAAGTCTTTTAGCAGTCATGGGTATGGCAGATTTCAAAGTATCACTTGATTTAAATATCTGAGAGGAGATGTGGGCTCATCACCAGACCGCTCTGTAAGGTTCATCTAAAGAGCTTGACACATGAACATATTTTGTGTACGACAAAACTCTAGAGCAAAATATATCAGTTACAAATCACTGAAATAAAAATGTTTGTGAAATCAAGCCAAGCCCCAGGCTCTGATGGTATTCCAAGTGATGTGATGTGATGAATAAAATCTCCATCGTGGTGGACAGACCTTTATTGTCCTCGCTTTCATTGCATAGTCTCTACCATCATCCTTGAAGTTAATAAATGGGAAAAAAGTAGATTGGTCAGATCCTACATCATATCGATTGATGCTGTTTTTTTTATAGGTCCAAAGGTTTTTGCCCACTTTTATCTGAGGTGAAGGAATGGGCAACCCAGAATGAAATAATCTCCTGATTACAAACTGGATTCAGTCCTCGGATGAGCATATTTGATTAGGTGTTTGTCTGCTTTGTCGGCCACAGTCCTACATTCAACACGGTCGGTAGAGCATTATTTTGGAGCAAGTTGAAGGGATCGGGAATATCCCAGGACTGTTATCTTCAATCAGGATACTGCCCACATCCACATGGGCCCAGGTTCAAATATACCAATCTGAAAATTGACATCAAGAATTACCATTAAGAACGGACTCAAGTAGGTATCCTGCCACTGCTCCCTCCTTGTTCCTTCATGATCGACTGAGGGTCTTGTAAAACCACAAAGTTGCCCTCAGAATATTGGTTCGATATTTAGCAACGCACTTCTCTACATCAACCATTTCATAATTCTCAATAGAACTTGCAGCACGAACACAAACTATTATTAAAATATTTGGTGTCTATTAAACTGGGATATAATATCTAGAAAACTGAAGCGTTTGTTTTTGGGAGCGCTTAAATGGTTCTTGGAAGCTGAACATTACTAAACCATCCATATTTATAAATATTTTGTTTATTCATTTACAAGCTCTCTATCATGGATTGCAATGGCTGGCTTTGCAAGAGTCAACTCATTGGATGGAATACTTCCAGTGGTGAAAACATTTAAATGAAAGGTTACCCCATCGACATTGTGTGAACACATAGCACTTTTGCTGTAGCCTTTAACTTTGACAAACTTGAAGGCAAGTACTTGAAGAGAGTAAAATGACAACCATCTTTTTCGGTCATTAATGGATTATAGTTCGAGTCTGGACTAGAGTCTTAGTTTCACAACACATGTTCAAACTCTATTTTATTTTAGAACATATCTAAACAAGCGCATCTGACTGCAGGAGATGAGTGTTTCCAGGAAATGTAGAGTTATGGCTTAAGTTGGACCAAACCTAATAAGGCATATTTAAGAAAACTGGTTCATTTTTAGAGGTACCAATTAATAAGAATCTCTTGAAAGAAACCGCATTTATTATCTGAGATGTAGATGATCTGAATTACGCTAGGAGTACACATTTTCTAACTTTAGTATCTACATTTTAAATCTATACTGGTCATGTCCCAATACATTTATTTGTATCAGATCCCTCATACACACAAGCATTACTCAAAATGAGGTTATGGGTTCCTGTATTACCTTCATAAGCCAGGTGGAGCAGGCTAGACTGGAAGAACAATGAGCTTAATTCTGAAATTAATAGAATATCGTATTTGGTTGATGTACCTCTTCTATCTCCTAATTAATTTTTTTAGGTTACATATACTTCTCTTATTCCCTCTATTCTAAGTACATTCAATTAGAATAGTACAAGCATTAATTAGCTTTATTTTTGCTTTGGCTATTACTGAAGTTGGTGTATTGGTGGGTAATTTTCCACGACAGTTATAAAAGTCCAGTTCATTTTGTTGAACTCAAGCTGTAGTGATTATCCAGATGATATTAACATTATGAGGTGGGTTTTAATATTTGTTCTATGCTGTTGCTGTTTATAAGACTTGACAGTCCAAACACCTTGATTCAGTCAGCCTCGGCATTCTAAGATGGCTCTTAATGACCATCCAATCAACTTACAGTAATGGCACGGAAGGGCTAGAACGCAGACTGCTTTCATGAAATGACACATTCACCCTGCACACCAACCTCCATAGAAAATACAGCTTCATATAACGTCCCAAACTCAAGATCGCTGGATTGGAACAGACAATGTCCACAAAGAGAAATCTATGCTCAGTACTCTGTTTCAAGTAGCCTTTCACCTGCAAAACACAATTCTTTATTAATAGACCAGCAATGTTACATTTATATTACACGTTTCCATTACGCCTATTACTGTACACAACTTTCAAAGTTTAGACATAGGAGCTGAAATGATTTGGCCAAAACATATACAAGCTTTTGATCGAGTGCTGAAGCGGACATGAGAACCCAAGGTTTCATGCGCAAAGATAAGCAACTCGGGCATTTGCTGTATTTCCTGACAAGGTGCTTTTTCAATGACTTCTAAAAGTACAACGTGTCCTGTCCTTCAACTCCCTTATAAATTATTAGCACAGCCTTAAGTGCAGTGTTACTCATTTTAACAGTGCTGGGAATAAAGCCCTAAGGAAACACGTCCTCAATGTACTGCTAAATGCACGCGGTATCGTATCTCTAAGAGTTCGTGTCCTCAGAAATGTCACTCGTCCCCAATTCAAAGTGCAGCCCTAATTGACTCCCCTGTGTTGTTATAGAGTGATTATGACTCACATGAGAGGACTGAGTTCCTGGCTCAGAAAACAAACCGCTCCATCGATTCGGCAATCAATGCTGCTGAGTTTGCTACCTCACTCCATATTGGCAGGATCTCATGTGTCCGATTCCTAAAAGAACTGGTCATGTTCGGCCTCACATATGATCGCGATTAGTTGCACATGTATAGGTCGGGTATTCAGGAACACAGCTTGTTTCCCTAAACAGGGCTCAGTTTGTGCACTTTTAATTTAAAATATAGGGATGGGAAGTTGTGAAATTCAGCATGTTTCTTGTGGAATCCCCTTTGCTCTTCAAGGCTGGTAATCTTCTTTGAGACATCGCGCTTTCCTACCATTTGTGGGCATTTGTATATGGTCCCTACAGGTGTGGGCTTGATATGTACTGAAGTGTGGAAATTGTATTGGGAAGGCCAGGCTAGCTTCAATCCAATGGCATAGTGAGCATGGGACCCATGTCTGGGCATACCCCTCCAGGGTTGCTTCGTCCATCCCTCGCATGGCCTCACTGCCGTAGGTCATCGTTGGTAGTAGCTTTGCTCGAAGCACTTCGAGCAGCGGTAGCAGGTTTGGTCCGGTTATTTTATTTTTAAGGTTTTTTTAAGTGATTGCTAGGAGGGTCCGTCGCCTTTGAATTGCCTCTTTTTGCTGGTCGTACGACCCCGTTTTGTCAAAGATTATTCCTAGGTATTTATACTCTTTGACCACTACGAGTTCACTTTCGCCCAGCTGCCATTTCAATAGTTTTTTTTGCGCTGCGCTGGTTTAGTACCATTATTTTCGACTTTTCTAGGTTTATTTGTAACCCTTTGTTTGTAACAAAGTTATTTGTTGTATGAGTAAGTGTTGTAAGCCAACTGGAGTTTGGCTGATTAATATCAGGTCATCAGCATACAGTAAATTTGAAAGAGGGAAGCCGCCCAGATTTGGTGCGTGATGGTTGCAGTTGTCTAGGTTGAGAGGTCAGCCACGAAGAGGTTAAAAAGGGTTGGAGCAAGGACACAACCCTGCTTTAAACCTCTGGTCGTTGGAATCCGCCTGGACACGATCGTGCCACTCCCCAGTTTTATTTGAACCCATGTCTCAGTGTGTAATAGGATAAGTTGATCCAGGAGAGCGGAAGGGATTTCCCATCGAGGTAGCTTTGACCATAATTTTCCTCTATCTATGCTGTCAAAAGCTGCTTTATAGTCGATGAAGCAGACAAATAGTGGTTTTCTTGTTGCTTTTGAGGAGTCAGCTAGGAGCGAGAGAGCCAGAATATTTGTGGTGGTTCCAAGGTTTTCCTGGAACCCTGTTTGATTGATTGGGATTAATGATTTTTCCCTGGCCCATTCCTGGAGATCGGGCAGTATAAGGCCAGCGTAATACTTGGCCTCAATGTCAATGAGAGCAATAAGCCTATAGTTTTTTGGGTCGCTCTTGCAGCCTTTTTTATAAATAGGGGAAATAATAGAGTCTTTCCACGATTCTGGGATTGTACACAATTCATGCTAAGATTTATGAAGAAAGTGGATAGGGTAGAGTATGGTGTAGTGGCTACATGGAGCACTTTTATTTTATAATTCATATTATGCAGACCTAGCTCAGAAAAGGGATTTATGTTTTTCTATTTTTGTCCTAGCGGAAGAACTAATGTAAGTTATAGGCAGGGCCACTGGAATTATGCAATTGTGCGGCTGCAGTGATTTTCGCATAAGTATAGATTTGCCGCATTTGTCACATAATCCATCATCTGCTGCATAATCTGCAGATTTTAACAAAAAAAATTGCTTCCAGCTCAAATGGTTAAGAAGTTACTAAAAATGCAGTGACATGTCACGCATTGAAAGGCCCTTTGTAAAGAAGGACTGGTCACCTATCTGTTGCTTATTTCTATATTTGGGTGTTTCACTGGAACTAAAGAGGTCCAACCAATTCCCAGAGACTGTTACCAAATTTAAAAATGACAAACTAATGAAGTAATATTCTTACAAAATGTGCTGCATTATGCTGCATGATTTGCCTTTTCTTGCCACACAATTTACTCAACCCTGTCACATAATTTGCCCCTCTCATGCTGCATAATTCCAATGGCCCTGGGTGTAGGACATAAACCAGGTGTGATAAGAAGTGGTCCGGCTGGGGTTCGGTCAAGGCCTAAACCAGAATGTGATGGGATAGAGGATAAGTAGGCACAAGTAATTACAAGAGTACTAGCCCGCAACCACTCGGTTTAGTTGATTTTACAATACACCCATTTGCAATTTGAAACACAGAGAATTAAATTGTTTTGCCTGCAACTGTTAGTCAAGTGCCCAAGCTAGAAAATTAACCTACGTCACCGGTTCCAATGTCTGCAACTTAGCTAGGACAGCACATTTTCTCTCCCTCAAGACTAAGAGTGGAGAGCTGCGTTCTAATTCCGGATTTGCACATAACTAAAAATGGAGTGACTCTGAGCAAATCATTTTATGTCCCTGTGCCTCAAATTGTAAATATACAAAAGCTAGCTGTACATTTTGTTCTCTAATTTTGTCCCCATAGTGTTCCACCACCGCTCCTCCAAATTTCAAATCCTGGGTTTTGTAATAGCATTTCATCTGCAATTTTGTACTTTTTTTCCCTAGTCCATAAGATAAATGTTGTACTCACATATTTTACTTCCTAGAATCGGGCAAAAACTCCCAAGCTAATTAAAACAAGGATTGGCAAAACCAGTAGGTCTGCATTTGACAGCCCATGTAAACGTGCACGCGGAGATCAGCACATTAATGTCAAACAAGTCCCAAAGATAGACTAGACTAGTGTACATAGTATTCGTGCTGACCCCATTGTGACATTAGCATACTGTAATCTGTCAGTGATTATGCTTCCTTGGCTTATTGTGTAGGTTGCAGTGTCAGGAATACTGACACATACAATATTCCTTCATCCTGCCAACCAGGGAGTAATCTTGGTCAGAGACTACTGGTAAATACTACCATTTTTGCAGAGACCCCATTTTATTCATTTGGATATTGTTTTGGCATTTGCTCATATTGCTCCTGCTCATTACCCCTCTCAATCACTGTCCCCCTGCGTTTCTTCTTGCCCCACAGCCTTAGCAGAGCACAAGGACTCTGACGCAATTGCCTATTTTCCTTAAAGAGCATGTATTGTGAATGAACCTTTCTTTGTGTACTAAATGTAAAAAACTGAAGGACACTTCCGCTGGAAGTTCCGATACATGCTTGCTAGAACAGTGGATGAGCCTTTGAAAAGCGTTTCATATTGTGTTGTGCATCTACAGACTGCGCTGCTGCTGTGGAAGCGGATGGATTTTTACTATTATTTCGAAATAGGTTAGTGTTATATATTTGTTATGCCAATCTTAATTCTGATTTGCCAAATAAGTGTTATCATTAGTCATGCCAGGCTGAATGCGCAGTTTCAAGATAATTATCTATTCATTTATTTGAAAGGTTTTATACAGCGCTGGCTAGACCCGGAGGTATCAGAGCACTTTACATTAGTATCAGACCATAGTTGCAGGTAACATCGTTACAAAGGTGTCACAGTTATTAGTGCATAGCTACATAGTTACATGTTAGGTCGAGAGCAACAATAAGGACATATGCGTAAGGGAAAAAGCAGGCAAGGGAAGAGATTCAGGGAAAAGGGGATAGGAGCAGGGGAAGTAGACAGCGAATGAAGGAGAGGGAGAGGGTGAGACACAGCATGAACGAAAAGGGGGAGGCTGACGGGGGTACAAACCGGTAGACGAGTAATAGCTGCGTCCAAAGTCCAGTAAACTTTGATCCCAGGGGAAGAGGTATCATTCCCCCAACTCCGTTGCGAGAGGCTCCCTTTATGCAGTGGACTCTCTCAGAGGGGTCTTTGAGACTCCAAGACCTAACTATGTGATCGCCAAAAAGGGGAGAGGGAGTGTTTTGGCAAGGGGCGCCATACCATACCTCAACTGTGAGTGGTCTCACCGTATGTACCTGCGGTGCTGTGTGGACGCTCTGGGGACACTCTCTGGGCTTGAGCTGCCCTTCTGTTGTTTGCTGCAGGTCCCGCTGACTTTTAGTGCCGCAGCTGGTCTCCCCCTGCCGCCGCAGCTCCTCCTCACCAGAGCGCGGTCATAGACGGGGGAGACGGAGAGGGCAAGGGACTACCGTGACCAGGAGCCCCAGCGGCCGGAAGCCGCCTACGCTAATCCCGCGCTAGGAGGCGCTTCAAACGGAGCTCACCACCCGGTGGAGCGGGGGTCTCACCGTATGTACCTGCGGTGCTGTGTGGACGCTCTGGGGACACTCTCTGGGCTTGAGCTGCCCTTCTGTTGTTTGCTGCGGGTCCCGCTGACTTTTAGTGCCGCAGCTGGTCTCCCCCTGCCGCCGCCGCAGCTCCTCCTCACCAGAGCGCGGTCATACACGGGGGAGACGGAGAGGGCAAGGGACTACCGTGACCAGGAGCCCCAGCGGCCGGAAGCCGCCTACGCTAATCCCGCGCTAGGAGGCGCTTAAAACGGAGCTCACCACCCCGCGTCGCGGGAGCGCGCGGGCAGCGCCGGGAGAAGCCCGGGACAAGGGCGGGACAGTCCTAGACAGTCAGAGACAGAAGTAGACAGGGCAGGGCCACGGACCCTGCATCCGGGACGATACAGGAAATAATTAAAAGGTACTGAACTTCCACAACTGACTAAAGAACTATTGTGACTGATCCCCCCCCGTGCTGGGCTACCTATCTTAAATTGTGTGGATATTCCACTATATTCATTAGGGCTTATATTAGTGTTTAATATATTTGTGTGATTTAGTGTGTAATTATGTCGAAAGAGAGCAGTGTAAATACCCTTGATAATTATCTTATCAAGGTAGTGGATAACATTAATAAAGAGCGGCGACTCTCCCTGGGACGTGGCTCTTTACCAGTGCCTTTATTAAAATCCCCCTTACCAACGCCGGTATCAACTACTCTAGTTGATTTTACTTGTGATCCAGACCCCCCTGTAGCATTCTTAATTAATGCAATAACTGGGGATGAGTCAATTTTGGCTAGCGTAACTAATATAATAACGGGGGATGAGTCTAACCTGGTTAGTTCTGAGTGCCCTCCCAACGATATAGTACCTGCTTCCCCGGCTGTTACTGATTTAAGTGTACTTGATTCTCCTGCCCCCAGAATACAGAGAACATTAAGAGCAGGCAGAAGTTTTGGGAGGCCCATTTTACAAAAACGAGGAGGTAAACCGGCTAATAAGAGATTAGCCCCTGTAGCTGATACCACTAGTTGTGACCCTACCATTATGGCCAACAGTCACCAGATAACATTAGACTCTGACCAGCTTCATTTGCTTATTAATATCATTGATGCCAAGGTTGAGACATTAATCAAACCATTAATGGATAAACTGGATTTTATTACAGGGGAGGTGGTGAGATTAGGGGGTTTATTGAAGGAATCTAACTCAGACCAAGTGATCCCTGAAGCTAGCAAGAAGTTTAGTGATTCACCTCCAGCGGTGATTCAGATGATCACCCCTACCGAAAAAGCCATAGTAACAGAGGCTGCCCCTAATATCAGGCCTGTGTTAGTCCCAAATATAGTGAGTGCCAACACCTCAGGGGCTAAACCAAAGTCAGGGACAGGGAAACCTAGGCGATATGGGTATTCCCAACCGGATTTACCGCCAGATTGCGCCCCGTATGTGGCAGTTCTGACCAACGTACCACCTGTGAATGAGTCAGGGCCTCACGGTAACATGGAATCCCATGAGTCATTAAAGAATAAAACTGTGAGTTGGCTTAACCGGGAATGTGGTTTTCCATTAGATTTAAGAGATCAGATCTTGGCTACAACCAGGACTAATTGGATTGGTAAATCAGAGAAAAATATCAGTGGTGACTGTGTGATAGTGAATTTTAAGGACCCGCATCTAGCCACTACCTCTCTGATCAGAGCTACCTCATGCCCACCTAGCGACCAAGGATTAACACTTAGACCCCTGGGATATTTTTATAGGCATTTATTTGCTCAGCATAAATTAAGTCCTGGGGGGAGAGGAGGCTGGGAAGACTCTAGGCATAGGGGCTTGGAGGTACCAACGTTCAATCGATATCAAGCCCTGAGCGGTTTAGACTCAAATGACTGACTAAAGACTACTCAGCCATCCCAAAATCGTAATGGAGAGTCAACCATGTCCGAAAGTGAATTGGTAAATAGTGTGACTATAGAATGTGTGTCCACTGGAGGAAATGACGAGACTTCTAGGCATAACACTCAGGTTTTTAATTTAAATGAGAACATGCCCATATCTAGCGATGGACTACCAAATGCTAGCCATTGTAGGAAAAGTGGAACTTGCTATATCGCCAGTTGGAATGTTGCAGGCTTGATGGCCAAAGAGGATATTTTAGGATGGAAAGAATTTATTGGTCTTTTTGACATTATTTGCCTGCAGGAAACCTGGTGTAAAAATTTCAAGGGTAATGATGGCTTTGTATCCTACGAACTTCCCGCCTTGGCATCACCCTCTGGTAGGGCAAAAGGGGGGTTGTTGGTTTTGATTTCAGTCAAGTTACCAATTTTGGTGAAAAGGCATGTATTAGTGGGGGCTCACTCCCACATTTTATGGCTAGCACAAGAAGCAGGTAGAAATATCCTCTTGATTAATTTCTATAATAATATATTTGATGGTTCCAGGCACACAGTAATTAATGACTTAGAAAATGCGTTAAGTAATATTGTGAATAATTTTAATGTTGTTTATGAATGTATCTTTGTGGGGGATTTTAACATTTCAGTTTGCCCCTTATCCTATCAGAATCTATGTGGTGTCTTCGATCGTCTAGGGGATGCCGATGTCCATTTTCCCCATAATCTGTATGGAGAATCTCTGAACAGTTTATTGGTAGCCCATGATATGGAAATTCTGGAAAATGGGAAGAATGACTTGGGAGAAAGTTTACCGACTTTCATAGGGAGGGGGGCTAATACTGTCATTGATTTTATGTGCATGTCTTCTAACCTAATCCCCTTGTGCTCAGAACCAAAGGTGGTCGATGTTATGCTAAGTGACCATAATTGCTTAACTATTGAAGCCATGATATGGAAATCTGCCCGTTTCCCATTCGGGTACTGTTGTTAATATTGAACCCCATAGACCCAATGGTTTCAGGCTGAGGTGGAAAGGGGATAAGGCTGGAATAACATCTGATTCTATCATTAATAATTGTTTGACAGAAATTACGGCGATCCTCGAGCAGGAAGCAATCACGGCTGAAAGTATTGATCACTTTGTTAGAATTAATGCAATCATCAACAAAAAGTTCACCAGAATAGGTGGGCACAAGAGCAGACTACAAAGGGGCTGGTTTGACCATGCTTGCACTATCGCCCGGAAAGGTTTGAAAGAGGCCCTAGCAGTTAAACCCAGAGATAAGAGTCTGGTGATCCAACTTAGGCTGGATTACAATTTGACCCTTAAGCGCAGAAAGGCCGAACTCCAGCAGGAAGCTTGGGACAATCTTAGCCAAGCTGCTGAATTGAAAAATTGTACACTGTTTTGGGCCACTGTGAACTGCCCATTTCTTAAGGATGAGAAGGTACCGGAGCTCTCATCAAATGTGAGCATGGAATCGTAGATCCAACATTTCTCCATTATTTTTGACTCTGGTAATGGACCGGTCTCCTTTGGAGATGGTTGGCCCATTGTTGTTGCCCTAAATATTACCACATCTGAGGTCATGGATAGCATCAGGGCTAGTAAGGGAGGGAAGGCCCAGGGACCAGATGGGGTGCCCATAGATGTGTACAAGACGGCCCCGGAGATATGGGGCCCATTGTTGGTTAAGACTTTCAACGCAGCAGTTTGTTGTAAGATACCGTTAACATGGGCAGAATCAATAATTGTCCCTATCTTTAAGAAAGGTGATCGGGGTGACGCAAAAAATTACCGGCCAATATCCTTACTGGATTCGTCTGTAAAAGTTATGAGCCGGGTCCTTTTAGTCAGATTAGAGGAATGGGCAGAGACCAACGGGATTTTAACCAATAGTCAGTTTGGGTTTAGGAAAGCGCGTGGCACCATTGAGCAATGCTTAAACTTAGAACTTTTGGTAGGGAAATATACCCAGGCCAAAAAAGGGTCTATATATTTATGTTTCGCTGACCTTAGCAGCGCTTTTGATATGGTAGACCACGCTATACTCTGGGCCAAACTGATCGAAATGGGAGCACCTGAAGGTATAGTCTATTTCCTGGCTCGCCTGTACGAAAAATTATGCACCTGTGTCCGGTATTGACCTAATGGGGAGTGTACTAGCAAGTTCAGGATAGGGAGGGGAATAAGGCAGGGGTGTGTTTTAGCACCCCTGCTTTTCACACTCTTCATTAACTAGGTGGATTCTGTTCTACAGACAGTTACGGCAGATGCCCCGAGAGTTAACAACTTTAACATCCCTGTGTTACTCTATGCGGATGATGCCGTTTTGCTGTCTAGGACCCCATTAGGCCTTCAACGTTTGATGGACAGGTTTGTACAGTTCATCAAAAGCAGGAAACTGGTGATTAATAGAACTAAAACTTACGTTATGGAGTGTGGGACAGGGCGATCTAAAACAAAATCTAATTCCCATTATTTCATAGAAGGTGAACTGGTCCATAAAGTTGATAATTTTTGCTACCTGGGGATTACATTTTCAAAAAACGGCTGCTGGGATATAGAGCATAAGGCAGTTAAAACAAAGATGACGAGGAGTGCTAATGGGGTATTTGTTTTCGCTAAGAAGTTGGGGAACAGGCGGATTAAAGACATGTTAAATATTTTCCAATCCAGATGTCTTTCTACGGCCCTCTATGGGGCTGGAGTATGGGGTGTGTCACCAGCCGGGAGTCTGCAGGTAGAGGAGAATAATTTTTTGAAAAGGCTTCTGTGTTTACCCAAATCTACCTCTAATAACTTGGTCCACAAGGAATTGGGGATCCAATTTCTAAATGATATGATTATGTTAAGACCCCTATTATTGTGGCGCTCGATATGGCAGAATGATGGTACCTCCCTGAACAGAGCCATTATCGATGATTGCCTCACTTTGGATCATCATTTAAAGATCCCATGGATCAAATATACGATTGACAGTTTTCAAAAGGTTTTTGGGCTTAATGTATCCAATGATCGACACTGTGCCTCTGACATTTCCAAGCCTAATTTGAAAGTCACCTTATTGAATTATTGTGCAGAGAGGCGTGCATTGGAGGAATCGAATCTTTATACCTGTATGTTGTATAACAGTATGAATGACTTTATTGGACTCCAACCGTACTTGACTCAGGTGACTAGAGTTTCGCATCCGTTTGTGCTGACCAGGATGAGGATGGGGACAGTGCATTACTTGGTTGCGTGCCCCATCGTAAAAATGCGTCCATCTGGACCCTGTGCTTGTGATAATAATGCTGAGCAGAGCACTAGGCACTTTCTTTTATTGTGCCAATTGTATGGTGAACTGCGGAAAATTTTCCTAAAGCCTATGCTGAAAAGATTTGGAGTAAGAACAATTAATGACTATGAAACTGCTTTTTAATTTGCATCACCCGGACATTTGCTTCTTTACTGCTACTTTTTTGCTTAAAGCAATTGATGCCAGGAAAAGTATGTGCTTTTAAATATTTATTTCTTCCCCTTCTGTATAATAATGTACTAGCTGTCTTTTTTAAATTGATCAAATGTACTGTATTTATAACTGTGTGTGCTTTTATGGACATGTTTTCTATGTTCCGAATAAAGCTTTATGATATGAAATGAGTGGCTCCCTTGTCGCTGTGGACTCTCTCAGAGGGATCACTGAGACTCAAGAGTATAAGTAATTGGATCTATCCCCAACAAGGGGAGAAGGAGTGCCTAGTTAAAAGGCACAAGGGACAGGGGGCTAGGCGGCGTAGCAGGCAAGGGGAGAGATTAAGGGGAGTGGGGATAGGAGCATAGGAAGTAGACAAAGAATGAAAGAGGGAAAGATGTAGGGGAGGGTGAGAGAGAGCATGAAAGAGGTGGGGGAGGGTGAAGGGACCACAAACTAGTAAACAGCTAAAAACCTCGTCCAAGGTTCGGTAAGCTGTGATCCCAGAGGAAGTAGTAACATTCCCACCTCTCCGCTGAGTGAGGCTCCCTTTACAAAGTTGACTCTCTCAGAGGGGTCTCGGAGACTCTAAGGCCTACCTACTGGATCCTTCCCCAACAAGGGGAGAGGGAGTGCTTTGGTAAGGGGCGCCATACCATGTCTCAGCTGTGCATGGTTCCCTTGAGGCTGTGGACTCTCACAGGGGTCGCTGAGACTCCAGAGTAAGAATATTGGATGTTTCCCCAACAAGGGGAGAAGGAGTGCATAGTCAAAGGGCAACAAGGAACAGGGGGTTAGGAGGTGGGTCTGAACAGGCAGGCCAACAGCGGGGGAAACCAGCGGCAAAAGAAAATCACATTAATTGTAGAAAGATAACATTCAATACCAGGGTAAATTAGCGATCCAGAAAAAGACAGGATCCACGAAAGGCAAGGGTCAGGGAGGACAAAGGGAGGGAATCTGCGAGTTGAAGAGTTCCATAAGGAAGAGATACGGATAGCAGAAAAGGAAATGTATACGTTGTAGAGTCACTCAGGAGAGAGATGCAAACGGGAAAGCTCAGAATCACAAAATAGTGATATTAAGTACAAAGAACTACTACATATACTAGTGGTTAGAGTTGTAACTATGCAAAATAGTAAATTCACTCAGGGTTCCATTTTCACAACGATTAGGCTAAAAACGATTGTATATTACTTTCAACAGAGTGAACGGAGAAATAAGACATCCAAGGGGGTAGAGAGAGGAAGGGAGATAAGGTAGGTGATCAGAGAAACGGGGCCTAGGTGGGGGAGAAAGAGATAAGGCCATCCAGCCGAGGAGCAATGTCTGAGGGTCGGCAGGATGAAGTCCAAAGGACCGAGGGAGAGGACAAGAAACAACAAAATGGTGGCTCCGTTCGAGAACCGACATTTAGCGCCGTCAGTTCCCAGACACATCACTGGGCCGTCCCTCTGAGGCATCTCCAACTATGCGGTAATAGGGCAAACTAAGCAGTCACATGTGTGGGATAAATGCGGAAGAACAAACACCAAGGAGGCAATCTGGGACTATAAATCCTCGGAGGGAAGGCAGTTCAGGCAGGCCGTTTCATACAAATATCCTCAGAGGGTAGTCAGTTCAGGCAGGGCATTTCATACAAAAGCATATAGGAAATATTCACCACCAACAAGTCTTGTACTGAAGATGGAGCTAGGGAGCCACTTTTCATGCTTGTTACCCAAGGTTCAGTTTGTCTGGTGGCCAGCGCTGTAGAATTATTATAGGCAGGGTGTTCTTCGTGACTGTACGTAAGCCCGGTCCCCAACCACAATAAAGCAGTACAAGCGCCTCTGGTACATTGTTCTGGCACGCAGGGGGTGCCCTAGTTACCCCTCAAACACGCCCCATATGGACATCAAATGGGTGTTATGTACCAGTTAACACGTTGCATACAAAAATCAGAGCTGGCCTCGCAGGTTCCCAAGTTCGTGACAATAAGTAGGGGCGGACTTGAATTTTTTAAGTTCATAAAATGTGTTTAAAACCCCTTGGTTTTGCGAGGCGAGTCAGATGATTTCCCTTTTCTATCAGAGTATATATGTCTGTTCCTCTTATGATTTTCTTGCCTATTGGGACTATTGGAACAATTCTGATTTCTGACTATGTACTCTGTATTTGAGCCTTCATGGCATATATTTTGCATTTCTCTGTAATGTCCATTTTGAGATTTTTGTAATAAAACCCTTTAACTTTTTCATTGTTCTAGAACTCAGGGGCATATTACCAAGCAATAGCGATAATTATCGCTATGCATGGTTAGCGGCTAAAATTATATCGCCGCGCTCCGACGATTTTTACCGCTGAGATACCTTGATATTATCAAGGTTTATCTCAAAAGCGGTAAAAATGCTGCAAAATGCATGAATATCGCTGAAAAATCAGCGATATTCATGCATTATCGTGACAATGCTCTTAGCCATGTTATCCACCTTCCATTGGATAACATGGCTAAGAACTGCTCTGGGCAGGCGTTATCTTTTGGAGATATTCGCGCTTAGCGCGAATATTTCCAAGAGTAAGGCTTTGTTGATAATTGGAGATAGCGATATTAGCGACTGTTTCCAGTCGCTAACATCTTGGCACGCCCACTTTGCATGTCATTAGCGATATATATCGCTGACATGCAAAGTGGGCCCCAAGATGATCGCTATCTCCTACTAGCTGTCGCTAACTGGTGTTAGCGACAGCTAGGTAATAGGGCGATAAAATTATCGCCGCTTTAGCGGGAAAAAGTCCAGCTAAGGCGGCGATAATGGCCCTTGGTAATATGCCCCTTAGTTATTGAGTGATCCCAGTCACTATGTTTATAACTCTGCTAAGCTAATTTGTGGGCCTGACTTTGAGAAGGGTGGTGACTCTTATCACAAGATCAAGGGTGCTAGAGTGGAACCGACTGAGGTAAATTTGGGGGTGATCTAAATTGTGGGTTTTTCTAATATATTGGGGTTCTGCTCCCACTCTTACGTGACCACACATGCACGGGCATGTGTCATGATGTGGTGGCCATTTCTTTCATTTAGGGATCAGGGGTGGTGGAGACCCATCTTGAGGAATACATTTTTAAAAATCTGAAAATAAAAGGTGTGGAAAAAGTCATTTCGTGAAAAGAGCAATTCGGTCACAAATTGTAACTTCAGGGTTCTTGTAAAATGTTTTCTTAAAAAGATGATGGGCAGGAAAAGCAGAGCAACAAACAAGTGGGGGCTGATGGAGCAAATAAACACTGGTGGCAAAAGCGTGAAAAAGAGGACGAGAGAGTGGGCTTATATACGATAAAAGAAAAGTGGGATAGATGGAAGAGGGAAAGAACAGATGAGCTGGAGGTTGGGTGAACGTGGGTACAGGGGTGTTATGGTCGAAACAGAACACAGAGGAGGGTGGGAGACAGGAAAAAAAAACACATGTACTCTCTTGTGCGGAAAGCCAAAACAGAAAGGAGATTCTTTGAAAAGAGTAGTGGAAGAAGCTACGTTGAGGAGGGTGAGAGACACAAGAAGGGGAAGGAAACCTGTTGAATAAGAAGCCAGCACATGAGATTGACAATTAAGCCAACCAATGATAATCAACAGGCCGAACCAAAGCCCATTTTAAATATTAGTGTTGCCCTGATAGTTCTTTTTATAAGGGAAACCTCATAAAAGTGCTTGGGTCAATCAGTCACAAACTATAATCGACAATTCACTGGCCATAAAAGTGCAAATATTTTTAAAAAACACCATAATTGGGCCAGTTTTTAAAGAAATATGTAAATAACATTCTGCAGGTAAGCTCTCTGAAAGGTTGCAATCCTAAAGGTATCAGCATTGGGAATGTACGTTCATTAAATAGTTAATGACAGGTGACCTCCTGTTTTGCTACTGGTGATTTGCATTTAGGCGTTATAAATTCAGATAAGAAAAAAGACCGAAATAAAAAAAAGGAACGGGTAAAGAATAAATAAAAAGAAAGAAAAAACAAACAAGGAATGAAAGTAAAAAGTCAAGAACAAGAAATGAAGCAAAGAAATTATAAAGACCACAGTTTTGGAGTTTCTGAACAGTGTAAGGAATGAGTGCAATCTATCGGGCGCTATGTACCGTGCACCCAAATTGTGTTAAACCGTAAAACGGGAGCACTACGAAGCGTGAAACATCTGCCCGCCCGAAGTACGGTATTAACGTCGTTTATTTACTTTTCCATCTCACCGGAGTTTCCATCTTGTCGTTACGCTCGGCAGAGGAGGACACCCCTGCTGGGCGGTTGCTATGTATGTTCACTGCCGACTGATAAGGGTTAGAATCGGCCTTTCTCAGAGTGAATGCCCTGTTAATCGCGCCCTCGTTCCACAAAACAGGCGAGCAGGGCCGGCCTGCGCGTGTCCCGGCGCAGGGCGATCGATCGCTCGCCGGTTGATCGACCGCACGTGACAGGCTCCGGGATTCGAAATGATACCACTAAAGAACCCGCCCGTACATACGTCACGTCGAAGTCTCGCTTCTTTCCCGAACCCCGAACAAATAATAACCTCGCCTGGCTGAGTGCGTATTAACCGGCTCTTCGGGCCCTGTATATTATTTCACCGCGCTAATGAGATTAAAATCATTTTGTGTCATGCGTGAAGGATGTATTCTACGACGGAGAGGGCGCGCGCGGGGCCTGCGCGGCCGGCGCCATGGTTACCGGTGACATCACGCGGGCGGCTTATTCGCGGTAATGAGCCTGGCCGGAGATGGCCCGCGCTCAGCCCCTTGCGCGCGGCTCGTGCCGTCACGTCGCCGTGGCAACGGATGCTGCAGCTAAAAGTTGCCAGTATCCATAGCATGATGCCGGCTGCTCGTACAGAAATAGCCGCCGTCTGCTGACTACTACCCCCTCCCTACACGACGGAGCTGTCATGTCTGTACCCTGTTCATAGCGTGAATTTCGAGTGCGGTTTGTGTGCAGTAATATTAGAACGATTACAGATTTTGGAAGATTTAACATGTTATTATATACTAGTATTGGACAGAAAATAGGCCCAGACACCAAAATAAAAGTGTCCCCCTATTAGTAAATCGAATATCTTTAAAGTGGCCTATGAGTGCAAATTATTGCGATTTGATCATGAAAAGACACACTTTATACGTTTTTTGCAAAGTATTGAAGACTGCGTGGATTTGGGCTTGCCGCAGGGAGTGTTTCTTTTAATATGAAGAAAATCAACAGTAACAACTAGCCCAGCAGTCCATAAACCAGGCCCACAAGCAGCCAAAAAACCGGCACACACATGGACCTGTCACATCAGCCTCATGGGCGCTGCCTGATTTCCCTTATAGGCCAATCCGACCATGCTGATAGCAACTGAATTACATGTATACGGACGGTTTGGTTTAATTGGATGCTGTGTACAACAGATACTACTTTTTATGCTAAATAGCCTCAAATATAGAGGCACATGGTAGGTCTAGGAAGGTCGAATCCGTGCCACACTTTTAAGATAACATCTGACTGTGAAAGATTTCCATTTATTTATTAAATTTAGTTTTATAGAGCGCTTGCTAGACCCAGAGGTATCAGAGCGCTTTACATGAGGAAGAAGCATGGTTTCAGAGCATGGTTACAAAGTTACATCAGTTACTGGTGCTTAGTTACAGGAATTACATGAGTACAAAAGTACAGCATAAACATGAGGAAAAATAGGCACGGGGAGGGAAGAATAGGGGAGAGAATGAAGGAATAGGGGAGGTAGAGGAGAATAATGGAGGGAAGAGGAGAGGGAGGGTATAGGAGGCACAACAGGGAGACAAGGAAAAACAGTGTCCGACATCCAGCTGCACGTCGGACGTCTGGCTTGTCTGATTCCTTGGTCCAAGCATAAGGGAGTGAGAGGAGTGTAAATTAATCTTGTGTAGCTATCATCAAAGCCTTGCCTAGCTCTGGCATTCCTGGCCAACCTTGGGCACATTTGCTCTAATGGCTTGCACCATGATCACGCAAAGGCAATACTCTCTGGGTGCTGCTCTGTTTTAATTTAGTCAGTTGGCATGGTGGCATTATGGTGAATGGTCAAAAGTTCAGGAGATAAAAATGGTTGCATTGCTGAGATTGATATGAATGATGCAAGAGCCCTGGTACTGAGCACTTGATCGTCCGTGGAGAAAGAGGAGTTTCTATCGACAAGCAGCAGGTGCAGTGGCACCAGGGCAGAGAGGTTTGAGAGGCCCTCTGACCGTAATTATAGCTGTATTTCACAAAGCAGCAGTGAGAGGCCCATTTTCAATGTTTGCATTAGGCCCTCTTCATCTTTGCTACACCACTGCTTGATCTACCTCGCTACTCTTTATTTTCTGCCTTGAAATAGCTCTTAACTTTGCCATGTTTAATCAAGTCTGCTTCAGAACGCACCAGCGTCTTCCGACTGTCACTGGCAGGCTGTGTTCACAGCAGAGCTTTCTGTAAATCCCCTAGCAGAAGTGACAGTTTGTCACGTCATACCATACCTGGCAAGTGAAACACATTCGCTGTTATAGGCCCAAAATAGCATCACATGTCGGAGTTGGTATAGGTGGCTGCATAGTATTGTCTTTCCCTGGAATAAGTGCTCTTCACTGCCTGCCCCCTCCTAGTCGGCTGAATGAGGGCGAGAGGGGGGGGGTTTGAAAAAGATCACTTACCTGTGAACAGCCACCACCTCTCATCTGTCCTCTTCTCTTCCTGACTCCCAGCAGCACGGAAGCACACAGGCTCACAGGCTCCCAGACTCCCCTAAGCCAATCACGGCACTGTTGTTACCAGCATGACAGCAGCATCATGATTGGTCTGAGCAGTCTGTTTCACCACTCAGGCAGTGCCTGGGAGCCTGGGTCAGTTCTCCACCTGCCTTTGCAACACAGCCAGGTGGAGAAATGCTACGTGTGCATGTCTGTATGGCCGCCTCAAGACGGATTGGCCAATCAGTCTCGCGCACTTATGGTGCACCAACCCCCGCTCCTCCCTGTGACGCAAGCCAACTACCGCTCCTCCCTGTGACCCACTCCAGCCCGCCTTAGCCTGGCTCCGTAGCCCATACTAATGATAAAATGATAATTACATCATGTTATTATCATTTTATTTTTCCTTTTTTACACTGCTCAGAGAGCAGTGGTGCAATGCTCCTCCACCTTAGCGGAGAAGCCACCGCTCACAATGCAGTTTTTTTAACCATCTTTATTGAGATCTTAGGGAGTATGGTACAATAGGCGTCATCTTCAAACAAATTTACAACAGTAGTAGTGCCACTGTGGTGTAACGTTGCTCAGTACATACAAACAGTTGCACATCATGCCATGGCAGTTCACATTTAAAGAACAGCACAGCTGAACCAAACCATGAACCTCGGAGAAAGCGTAAATGTAATACAGTACGTAGTGGTGGAATGTTGTCTGCTTGCTGCCCCTCCAAGGTAACCCTAACAACTTGCTCTTCTCACTGAGTACCATCTTTCCAACGTTTCTGTGACTTTGTATGTGATACAGCTGGGCTTGTAGTTCAATTTCAAAGTATTGATTATTTCCAAGATATAAAATCTTGGAGAAATATAAAACAATGCAAATTATAAAAGGTATAAAACATGTTTTCCAGTATCAGATATACATACAAACAAGGCAATGGTCCTTTTAGTTTACGCAGTGGCGTAACGCAGCCCCCAAGCTCCAGGAGACCCCCTCAGCACAGCACTGTGGCCGAGAGCTCCTGACTGATTCCGGAGGGGGCCCGCCTCGTACCTTGTAGTGGGGCCCCCCTCAAGTTTCATTACGCCAGTGGGTTTACCTTTCACCTCAAATTAACCACAGTGGCTCTTTATATCATAAATCTAAGACCAACATATGCTTACCACATTCAATGCCTAATGGGGTACAGTTACAAACTTACAGACACACTCAATAGGCAATAAAAAAAGTTTTCTGTATTAGCTTAATATGAATTGGAGAAGATCAACGCCGAGGGCTGAGGTAGGAGTCCAATTTAAAATGTTGCTTGAGGAAACATTGGCCTGATTTAGTGCCTTCCTTCAGCGAATAACGATCAATGCCCTTGCTCCTGATTATCGATCGCAGAAACCGTAAGGCAAGTGATTGCACCAGTATGTCCTAAAAGGACAAAGCCAGTCTTAAACTTAGGGACTGTATCATAGAGTTTGCTGATAATGGCAAGAGTCATTTTAAAAACAGGCTATCAAGTTGGATCCAGTTTACTCTGGAGCCAGGGGCCATTAATTCTTCACAAGAGAGAGCCTGAGTAGTCCGTTTCCCTATAATGGCATTTTTAAATGGTTTTACAGAGAGGCTGCCAAATTGTGTGTCAAACCTTTTAACAGCATTAGTGGTGGAAAGTAGATACATTTTTAATACGGATAAATGCTTTTTCAAAGCTGCCTGCCAAGTGAAGATCACGGTATTTGTAGACACTGAGCTGCTCTAAAAACCATCATTAAGAAATCAGGCAAACGTATTTGCATGATTAGAAAAGGTCAGCTTTTTATTCTTCTCTATGTTGATAATTAATTTGTTGATAGAGCTGCTTTGAGCGAGAGCTTTGATTTTTCTTATAAACCCACAGAGGTGTAGTCCGTAAGGACTAAACCATCTCCATACATAAGACACGGTATATGAACCTCACCCATTATCGGAGAGAATGGCTTTATCTTCACTAAGAAACTAGGAAAATCTGAAACAAAGTGGCTGAAAAAGTAGGAGTGTTAAAATGCTCCCCAGCAATAAGCTGTTTTCTGCTGTGATTTTTTCCAGATAAAATTGCTGTTCAAATCCATCTGCACTCAATTTCAAGAATGCAACTATTGAATCATTAATAGCTAGTCTTGAGGTCTATTATAACTCCATAGTAAGTTAAAATCGACCATTTAAATAACGGCCCGGAAATTCACACAGAAGCAGCATAATTATCCATCTGTTACTATTGATCTCCTGGCTACCAACCAGAGTACCACACAATGGTCAGTCGTAAATACATTGTTACTTTTCTTGTTATGATACTAAACCTTACCCTTTTAAGACGTAGACAGGTTTTCGCATAATTCTTAGCCCTAAAATCAATCTATAATTTCCTGGCTTACTCCGACTACCTTTTTTATAAATCAGCTGGATAACAGTGTCACACCAAGAATTGGAGTCACCCTGCAGGGTGCACCCCATTTGAAAAAAAGACTTTGTTTACCGGCCCACTAAAGGGGATCAGCCTTATTTGATCTTGAAGATGATTTGGGCCAGGGCCGGACTGGCCATAGTGGGCACTGTGCATTTCCCCTTTGGGCCGCCAGGGTAGGGCCGGTTTTATACCCCTAGGGGGTGTTTTTGTTACCGGGGACAGGTTTTGCAGCTGCAGTATCGGCCTCTTGCTACAAAAGCGTCACAAAGCTTGCCACTAGCCCCCCCCCACTCCTCCCCCTCCAGGTTCCGGCCAAGCTCTTTGCCAGGGCCGGTTTCGGTTTCTAGTCCGGCCCTGCTTAGAGGGGGAATTTGAGTGTTTGTGCGGTTGAACTTCTTCAGTCCTCTGATGAGACGTGATGCAGCGTGTGTGATGCCTTTCAGTGGGGTTAGTGTGGCATCAGGGAGACAAAGGAGCTGGGTGCTGCCTTCGTTCAGGTGCCAAAGGGCAACGACTTGGATTGTTTAAGAGTGGAAATGTGTCATTTTCTTCAGGAGTGCCAGGTGATACCATGCAATGTTGTTTTTTTCATCAGTGTGTTCTTGTAAGTTGAGGTAAAGTTGAATCCAATATATTTTTCATTATATGTCAGCCGTGGGGACCTCCCAGGTTCATATAACGTCAGTCTTGTATGTGTGTTTGTTGCTGATGGCCAATTAGAGACATTCTGACTATGTTGAGTTGAGTCTTAGTTGGACGCTGGACATCCAGTTCTGAATGAGTTTGAGACAGTCTGTATGTTGCTGAATGTCATAAACAGGGGTGATTTTGCGGTAGAGTTTAGTAGCATCTCTGTATGGCTAATTTAAATTCTGCTGTACGTCAGTACTTTTCCTAGATTTTCCATGTAGACGTTGAACATGGATGGTGGCGTAACAGAACAGTAGAGTACTCTGTGGCAGATAGGGTCTGTATGGAATCTTGAGGTTCCCATCTGGATGACTTGGTGGTGGTTGGACAGGTTGAAGGTGAAGCCACTGCATGGCCATTTTGCAGAACCTAGGCATGTTTCCAATGTGTGGGTAGCTTTGTAATGTACTGTACACACACTGCTGCCTAGCACACATTATTATGCCGCAGATCCTTACGAGAATCCCTCACTCCGCAGTGAACGCATTCCTGTAAGTGCAGTTCTGTCACTGAAGTAAGCACCATAACCAAAGTAAGTTATCTCTCTAAATAATCAGTGTTTTCCTACCCTATACATTTAATAGGATGATCACTTTCCTGACTGCCCATGAACACCTTCCGACACAATGCAATCCTTTTACACTGCTTCCCAGTCCTACCTGAGTTCTTTTTATCAAATAAGAGATAAAAAGGGCGATTGTTGTCTCAGTGCCTACAAATATGGAGTCCTGATGGTTGTACTGGGCACTAGAGTCCTAAGGGCCACCTGTCAACCTGCAGCTCTGAAACTGAGCAAGTGAAAAAGAAACACAGTTGATACTCCTGAAAAACTCAGGCTTTTTTCAGTATAGGCAAATGGAGGGGCCGGTTAGCAATCTAAATAAAGAGCCACCACAAGGACCATCTACATGATGGCATCTTCAGGATCACTGGCACAGATAGAGCCCCTGGTCTAGAAGCTCCTGGCTTCCATGGCTCATCTCTTCACTCACAATTCCTGCCTGGCTCATTTCCAACTCACAACAGACAAAGCATTCTCCTTCACCCTAACACAAGCAGTAACATTTCAGTCATAACATCTCTAGGTGGTTGAGCTCTTGCGGACACTGGAACCTTCTATATCCAAAACACATGCATGCACATGTTGTACAACAAAACAATTACACCCTGGTAAAATGAACTTCCAGTCAGTAAATAAAGCAAGCTTTGCCTTGAACACTGCTCAGAATGAGAAAAGGCAGGGACACACTGGGTCCAGTTTATTAACTTCACCACTGCTAAACATCTGTCTTAGATACACATGTGCATTATCAAGATAACCCCTATATTAAATGAAAGGCCATACTCTGAGTTGGGAGACGTCCAAGATGTAGAGGTGACCGAGGCCCCATTTTGTCATTATACTAGCATGTGTTGCTTCATCACTTGTAACCTGGGAGTGATGTTCACTGCTATGTGACTGTTTGGGAACTGGTGCTTGTCATGCCGTGAGGTGGTGTGGGATGGTGGGGGTGGGAGAGTCCACATACAATTTGTTAGGCTTTCGTATGGCCTCTTTTCTCATAGTTTATTAAAATCTGAAAAAATATTGAAGTTAAATCATAGGTCAGAAAGTACATTTTCGGAAATTGAATTTTTAGACCATCTGATTACTTGAACTTTTAAGATATTTTTATGGTTGTTTTGCTGAAAAAATCACTATTTTACCACCATTTCCCCAAAAATATTATAGGGACTGCGATCATGCAACACTCCTCACTCCTGGGGAGGGCCTGGCTTAGTTGGCTCACTATAAAAGTAGAGGGATATTTGAGGAGTGCCCTTTCATAGACTGTGAGGGTTTAGCAAATAGACTAAACGTGAACATTTTCTGAAAAATAAACTGTTTGATTGTCCCTTTTCCAAAGTTTTCCCAGAAACGTCCCTTTATACAACCAGGTTTGCTTACTACTCTTGCTTGCTGCAATTTAGAACTGGTTTTATGCCCTGCGACTTTCTAGATCAGCTGACACTACTGAAGGTAACCACTTAAGAGACCTCAGGAAGAGAGACAGCAGACTAACTCAAAGGTGGGGGAGGAAGTTTAGAGCAAACTCCACCTAAAAAAGGTTTCGAATTCTGTAGTACAGAGTAGAGGTTCACAGTGGCAACAGTTATATTGTAGTGCAAACAGAGGAAATGTCAGGCCTGTGGTACGCAAAGCCAAATCTACAAGATAAAAAGGCAACAATGCGGCAATGGATACAGTGAGCAGCATAGCAGGGTGTCAGAGTATTATACAATCTGAAACAAAATGCATAGGAATAGATTAAATAGCGGCAATATAAAATCATATAAGGTCACACCTGCAATAGAGTTACAATGCATTGAACAGCCTGAACAGGTCATGTCACAGGATGATCTGCAAGGAATTTAACAAGAATTGAAACATAAGTTGACCTTGATATTATGAAGACCAAGAGTTCATCTAAAAGAGTAGAGTAGGCGAGTCTAGTAGGGCTAAAGATAGAGTAGCGGCTGAGAAAATAGTAGTATGAAGGTAGGTAGGTGGGGGTGTCAAGCAACAGGAGGCACTCTAAGGGATTTAGTGCACAACTTGTTGCTCCGAGAGATCAACGAAGCAGCTTTGATAGACAAGGTGGCTGAAGCTGTAGAGACAGATAAAGATGTATAGGATGGCAGAGGATATCAGGTGATAAGACCCGCCAATGAGTAGGGGACCAAGTAGCAAGGGGCTGTAATTAACAAGATATATTAATTTATATAATTGGGCATCCAAATGCAGATGTTTCCCAAAGTGCAGATTGTTTGAGAGACATTTAAATATTTGGAAAGAGGAATCATTCTTGATGTGAAGAGGGCAAGAATTCTAGATTCTAATACCATTGCCACAAAAGGATCTGTGAAGAGTAATCATCTTCCTAAAAGAGGATGGGGACACAGAGAGATTGTTTTGAGGTTCAGAGCTTTGTATGTGAGATATGCAGTTCTCAAGATTCAACGTAGTTTAAGTGGGAGCCATTTGAAGAAAGTAATAGCAGCGTTAATGGGATCGCATTTCTTTTGTGTCGGCGAGGAACCTGACATCTGTCTGAAGAACAGCTAATAGTGGAGCAGGTCTGTTTTTCGCAAAGGCTAGTTAGGAGAGCAAAGCCATAGTCAAGTCAAGAGATTATTATCACCAAAACTGTCAATTTCAGATCTTGAGAGGAGGGAATGTTTTTTAATATTCTTGAGTTTGTGAAGATGGAGTCAGATAGACTTGGCCATAGCGCGGATGTGCCTCCCTAGGTTCGGGTTTTCATCAAGAAGGAAAATAAGGGATTTTTCGGTGGTAGAAACTTTGGGAATAGTTCCCTCAGACGTTCGAATTTCAGGCTGAAAAGTTTGGTAGCTGGGTTGGAATATGGGAACAGGTGCCACAATTCAATGTTTAAAACATCAAAGTTTAGGTGATTTTATGCTATGTTTTGTGTTTAGAATTCAGGGAAGATGTGTGCTTTGCTAGGGAATCAGGAGAGTCAAACTTAAGGTATATCTGGGTGTCAGTGCATTGAAGTTTCCCCAGAGGTCGAGTATTACGATTGAAAAGGGTGGGTGCGGAGATCAAACCCTCATGGACAAGATAAGAGCCAGGCCTGGGATCAGAGACGCAGTCACTAATTCTCAGCCATTTTGAGCACTTTGATAGATATGAATGAAACCATTTCATGGTAGTTCGGTCTGGGCTCTTTTGTGTTATTGAGCGTATCCAAAAGAATGTAATGGTCAAGGGTTTCGAACGCTCCAGTTAGATGCAATAAGTTATGAAGACAAGGATGGTCTTAATCAAAGGTGTAAACGATTTCACCAATCTTCATTTATGTCACAGATTCCATACAGCGGGCTACCCTGAAACCAGATTGAAATGTTCCAGGGAAGTCATTCCCCTGGATGGGCTTAATTAGTTGGATGGATACACATTTTTCAGTGACCTTAACAAAAAATGTGGGACCAGAGATAGGGTGGTAGTCCTCAAATCTAGAGATATCAAGGTTAGATTTTTTTGAGGAGGAATTTACAGCTATGAGGCAATTCAATTGGACTCATTTTTAAAGGGAAGAATTGGTGAGGGCCAACCACTGAAGAAGAAAGATTTAAACAAGCTCTTTGGCAATCAGAGGAGGGATCAGATCATTCGGGTAAGCTGATGGTTACGTATCAGTGACAGCAGCATAAAGGATTTCCTCGTAGCTGTGAGTGAAAGAACTCCAAATGAAGATCTGCTTGGTGAAGCGATGCCCTCTATGTCCTCTTTATATCTTTAGTCTGACATCCTCATCTCACTGGTGTCATTGGTTCCCACTGTCTGAAAAAGACAACTGGACTAAGAAGATCCATTGTCTAGAAAAATCATTGTATCAATAATAACAATTTACGGAAAACCTTAGACTTTTTAGTTTGATTGATAATGTGTTGACAAAAACAAAATTGTCTTTGATTTAAGCATTTATTAATTTAAAAAGACATTTCAGAAGGGTCAAGTCAAGAACTCCTGACAGCCTAGAGGTGAGTTTGGGTTCCAGGAGGAGAAAGGTGCTGATTCATGCAAATGAGGAATTGGGTCATGCAGTCTGTGGCGGCTGGCATCTACGTGGGCGGGGGCGCGAGTGCAAATAAAATAAATACATAAAATAAATGCTTACCAAGTCCTCCTCACCGGACCTCTTCTTTCTTCAACTGCAGCCAGTCCACTGCAGCCTGACCAACTCCCTTGAACAATCCTGGCGCTGCTCTCATGCACCATGAGGGCAGCGCCCTGATTGGAGGGAGCGGCCTTACTCGGCGCTCCACAGCGCTCTTGAGGCCTGCACTTGCTCTAACTCAGCTGTCTTAAGATGGCTGGTTTAAAGATGTTTAAAGCACGCATTTGTGGCTGGCCGTCGCAAGGCGGATGGCGAAAAAGACATTTACACTTTAAACAGTGCACATACAGCCTACACATCTCCCTGCTGCTGTCACTCAGCAAGCCCCGCCCTGTCCTGACACTCCTTTCGGGATCGGGGATGAAAAATAAAAGGGTAATAAATGACCATTTTATTTTTCATCTCTGGAGGTTTGGGGTTAATTAAGGTGGAATGATGTTCCTCCGCTTCAACGGAGGAGCCGCCCCTGCATGCAATCCAAGATTGGAGAGGGTGGACCTAGACTGCTCACAACATTTGAACAATTCATCAAAATACACACCTTCCAGACATGAGCTATCTATCTATCTCCTTGATATATTAGATACCGATTGAGACGAAGGAAAACACACAATCCTCATTTCAGTTGGAGAAAGGACTGGTGATCACATTAGGCGAGGATCAATAGGAATATAGCCGAAGGAGACAAAACAACATTGTACAGCACACAAATGGCAATGAGACATTGTATTAAATCGTCTCTGGGTGGCACCTCACCAGACCCCGATTGCAACAGATAGAAACTGCAGACCCTGACACCTGATGGAGCGGCTGTAACGTGCAGAGCATACTGGTCCATATCCTGTGGAGCGATCCATGCATACCCAACTACTGGGATGAGGGTCTCAAGAGTAGTCACAAGATCACTGGGTCACACCTGGATGATACTGTTGGGTGCACTCTCAGAAGGGATCTAGCCCCTATATAGGAAAAGCAATGTCCTTCCTATTACTGCCTGGGGAAAGGTGAAGTGCCAGGATATAACTTCTGGAGACAAAGCTGCGGTACGTAATGTGGACGGAGAAGCCAGCCGATGAGATAGAGGACAGAGGCAAGCAATGTCAGAGACTGTGGGAACCAGTCCAGTTTCTGGCACATGACAGTCTCAGCGTGACCTGTCCCAAAAGACTACAAATGCTAAGGTTCCTCAACACTATGAAATCCGGATGTGGTTTTGGAATATCGAGGATGGAATATCAAAATCACACAATATTGTGACCAGAATATCAAGGACCAAAATATGGACAGGTAAGCTTGTATATTTTTTCTATACCTCATCTTCAAGGTATGTAGATGTGGAGTTAAGAATAGTAAGTCTATACCTCCCTCTGTGCACTTACCTTCTCAATGTTTTGGTCCAGTCACAATATTGTGAGACCTCAATACTCCCAACTGAATATTCCATACTACAATCTGAAATTGTGAAAAGATGACTCTGAGGAAGGAGACTTCCATCGTTTAAACAGATCTGACGGGAGGCAATTGATAAGAGTGTAATAATTATATCAAGGCAGCTAGTAGTTGGGGGATAAGTTTCTTGTTATCTGAATAGAATTGAAATTTAAATGCTAATAAAAATGACTGAAACTAAAACATATTTTAAAAGAAGCTTTATGCTTTTCTGTCTCAGGTGAAATGTGTTTTCACTGATAATGAATTTGTGCGCGGGCATGTACTGCCAAGTGAGCGGTACTCTCTGATGGTTACGTGGCCTGATCACTATCTCCATCCAGCCGGCAGACAGGGATTGCTGAAAGCAGATTTCTTTTAATGAAGTAGATGTCAGATCTAATGATCCAGCAGGTGCAGTTTCGCGAAACGAAAAGCTGACCCATTCTGGGTGAGAGTGGGCCGTGGGGACAAGGAATGAGACGACCTATTGGGAAAACGCAAGATTTCATGACCGGCTGGTGCCTTCTGCCTGACTTGGAAACTGGGTCAGATTGATTTATACTCAGTGCCACTGGAATTATGCATATGTGCGGCTGCAGCGTTTTTAGCATGATTATGGATGTTGCCGCATTTGCCACATAATCCATCATCTGCTGCATAATCTGCAGATTTTAACAAAAAAATATGTTGTTTCTCTCTCAGATGGCTGAAAAGTTACTAAAAATACAGCAACACGTGTTACTGCGAGGTGGAAGGCCTTTTGCAATGGTTGACTCGTCACCTTACTGTTGCTTTTTGTTATATTAGGGTGTTAAATTGGTACTAATAAGGTGCAACCAATACCCAAACAGTGAAAAATGAAAAAATAATGTAGTAATACTATCACAAATTCTGCTGCATAATTTGCATTGTCTTGGCTCTTATATACTCAGTCTGCCGCATATTTTGGCCTTCCCTGCCACATAATCCCAGGGGCCCTGCCTATGCAGCAGTCTGGCAGCGCCATAAGGACTGGTCCGATAGGTCAGTGTGTGAGCCATTGTTTTGTTCGTCTGTGGGCCCATTTTATGGTCTGATGATCTGGTTTTTACTGTTGATTTCCATGATATTACCGCAAACATTGCCTACAGCAAGCACAAATGCCAGTCAGTCAGTCAAAATACTTTATTTCTGCAATACTGCCATAAAAGCACAATTAAAAATCACATGGTTTTAAGAAGAAACATAAGATAGCTTTTTACATGGTGTAATCAATTTCAATAATTGCTTTTTACACATTTAAACCCTTGATAACAGAGGCTATAAAGTATAATATGACTAGAAGTGCTCCCCCACTTAAAATTGGCCCTTGGTGACTTTTAGGGAGAAACAAGTAAATAGCAGTCTTTAAAATCAGATTAAAATAGTACAATCATAAAATTCAGTAAAGATTTGATTTTTTTCAAAATAAATAAACAAACGCGAGAGGTAAATAATTACAACGGTGATTAATACCTTTTGAGATCGGGAAATTCACCAATAGAAAAGCGACGCCCGCTAGTTCTTAATCCAGACGTCTCACTAAACATCTGCGCTTGCACCACATAGCAAATAAAATGTTTGCTATGGCAACAACAACAGCCGGATACGTGTCATACTCTAGTAGTCTATAAACCTCTCTAGTTTCTTGTTCCTAAATTCTTACAGTCTCTCATTCCATGTGAAACACCTATATTTAGAAGTTCCAAGCTGCTCTGATTTGCAAATTTAGGTCACTTTTAAGATAGAAGCCTACGAGACAGCACATCTGTCTGTTTTGCTAAAGACATCTTGGGGACATTCCGAAAACTTCCCAGGGAATTCATTCTGCCCATTGCTTACCATTAGGTGTGTGGTTTGTAAATCACATTTGCTTGCTTTCTATTTGCTGGTTCTATTTGTGTTAGGCTGGCCAACTTGAGTTCATTGCTTCCCTTGCCCAATCCCTGTTTACTGTATTTACTTACTGTATTCTTCCACCAGCACTGGATTTCTGTAAAAAGCCTTTAAATGTTATTTTTGTCTTGTCATATTTGCTGTGCTTTCAAAGACAGAGGTCAAATGTCAGGCTCTGTCTTCCAGGCAGCTCGGTGTTTACTTTTCTTTCTCTGAATTCAAAGTGAGAGGATTTATGTGGCAATCATGCTGACTACTGGGGAAGTGCTTGAGGAAGGCTATACAATGTTATTTTTGTTTCAACAAAATTTAAATGTCTATAAATGAATTGTGCAGATATTTCAGAAGTATCAGAATTAGAAAAGCACAAATGAAGCACATTTTTTGGTAATTCTGTAGTGCAGCAAAAAGAAATATTTTAATACGATCAAAACAAAGCAATATACTGGGTGATTACATTTCCACACATTATGGTTTGTGCCCTGTATACTTTTATCAGTAAAACTGTATGTCTGCTCAAATGTAATGGTCATTTCAATTGAAGATGTGTTGTCTGTAATGGCAGTGTGCTACAACACCATGCATATTTCAATCTAAGCCACTCAACTCTAGTTTGCATTATTCCACACTACGCCACTCTACTCCGTGCCACTGCACTCTGCTCTGCACCACTCTATTCTACTCTACACCACAGTACTCTATGCCACTGATCTCTGCACCACTCTACTCTGCACCACTCCAAATCACTCTACTCTGCACCACTCCAAATCAATCTACCCTGCATCACTCTATGCCGCATCACTCTCAGTAGTCAGTGTCCCTGACTATAGGCTACCTCTGTCTCTGGCTCAGACTTACATTTCTTATTATGCCTGGCTGTTGGTGGTTACTGGGACATTAAACTGGAGACATTCATTTTAAAAGCCTCTTTATTTGCTTTTAGGAGGCGGCCTATTTTTAGCTGGACTGAGCGGGAAAAGGAGTATTTAATTTGAGAGCACTCGTTAGACTGCTGTCTCCTAAGCGACGGAAGCCAGTCTCTTCCAGTAAATATGCCCGTGAATGCTGCACGATTACGTTGTTTGTTTTTGGGACACCGAGCATCAGCCTTATCGGGCGGGCTTTTATCATTTCTCTGTGTAAATGGAAAGCACATTAAAAAGACGTAAATAGGCTTTGTCTTGTTTTGTTTATAATGCTGTTTGACCACAGTTCCCCACGGTGAAGCTTGAAGTGTGAGAGAGCGCAAACTGATTTAAATGTATGAGTGCACCACACTTACCTGTAGTAAGCACAAATCATGAGGAGAAATGCCATGAGTGCTAATAGTATCTGCAATTATATCCTAAATGTATAGCTAATGTAGAGATTTAAGTAGAAGTGGAACTAATACAGAAATGTGTGACATTATATGATTTTATTAGATGTGATTACTTTTGAATCTATGTCGTGTAGCTGTTAAAATGTAAGATGGTATGCGGTTAAACGCAGAATGTGGTAGGCCTCAGGGCCAGAGCTGGAGCTAAAAGGGAAGGTGTTTCTTTTCACGACACAGATTGTTTTAATGTTTGGTCATTGC
Source organism: Lissotriton helveticus (assembly GCF_964261635.1). NCBI lineage: Eukaryota > Metazoa > Chordata > Amphibia > Caudata > Salamandridae > Lissotriton > Lissotriton helveticus. The sequence continues at coordinate 1,061,788,439 of NC_136072.1, read as the reverse complement.
ATTAAATGGGCCATGATTTATAAAATGTTTACTGAATAATAGAAATAAGAGTATTAACATGCTTTAATTAAATGAAGAAGTTGAATGCTATAATTATAATGAGAAATATTGTAGGCCTGAAATGTTTTAACGTTGATTTACACGTACATGTCTGGGCTGAGAAATGTTGCAAGCCTTTTTAGAAGTCTATGAGAGTTGGGTTCTTGGCGGCAGATATCTGTCTGCAACAGGAAAGGGGGGATCCAATTATAAATGAATGAATAGAGGTCTGTTCAGTAGACGGCCCAGACATGGAGGAGGGTTCTGGAATGTTTAAGGGGTATCAGCGGGCCGGAGAAGAGCCTGAGAAGCAAGGTCAACTCTAACGTCTGAGGCCCAATACAAAGCATCATGGAAAAAGCCTGAAGCTACACCACGTGAGAGGCGTTTCGCAAGGGGCGTCTCAAATGTTGTTGACTGTTTTGTATTAGGGACAGCACCCCTGGGTGGAGTTAGAGCAGATACCTGAGGACCCTTTAGAGAGCGGATGGGTAGGCAGAGAGGGGTCATGACTGGAGAACTATAGGTTTTCACCAAGAGACTTAGAGTGGGTGACTTCCCTTGGGGGTCATTCACTGCTGACACCTTTGTTAGGTTGGGATTTGGTTAAGTAGGGATACCATCTAGAACAGGGTAGGGACGCCTAACCTGTGTGTTTTCCTCCAACCTAAATGAAGGAGAGATATGCGTCTATGCTGATAGCTTTATTATTCTTAGAACTTGTGTTAGTGATTTCTGTTGCTCGTTTGAGGGCTTTCCGAGAGCACATGTATGTAATTGGACCTGTGTATCTCGTGAATCTCATTCTGAGATGCCTGTATTTGCAGCTTATCATTTCCTTACAATAAACTTTTGAAAGCTAGAAGTTGTCTGTGATCTTTGGGAGTAGAGTCCTTTATTGGGTGAACTAACTTGCAGATGGGTGTACTGTTTTCCTCCAAGACAGGCAACAAAGGTTCAGTCGACCAGATCGAGGTTTAGATCAATAGATATAAGGTATCGATCAAAATCTCGCCCTTTCAGTTGGTAGCTATAGAGGATGGTTGCCTTCTTGAGGACGGTGACCTAGGCCAGGTTAGCTTACCCCAAGGCCCCTAGAGATCGATGATCGGAAGAACAGCCCGCCGAAGAAGATCCGGATGACGTGAGATAGAAAAAGCAGCAGTATCGGTCGAGAGTGAGTATTAAGGGTTATGCGTGTTAGATTGCGGTGTTTGTATTGTATCTATGTTGTAATGTCTGGCGGAGTTGAATGTCTGTAGAGTGACTGTGGAACAGGTTGTGAGCGCGCGCAACCGGTGGAAATCTTAAGTTCAAGGAGAGCTTAAGTGGTTCGGGTGTATCGGACACCCAGAGTAATTGTCAACTAGTGTGAAGGGGGTCATGAGGTACCATTGATCACCCGAGAGACCGAGATAGGGGGAACGTAAGAGTGAGTGCGTGAGTAACGGACGCTGGTCGGAAGTTACTGTGTGTGTAAGCAACCTATCAGAGAGACGATAGACATCTCGTCAGTTGTGTTGACAATTACAGATAGACTGTGGACGTACAGTCGAGAGAAGTGACCGCTTGGTCGGAAGTAGTCATTTTTCAGTGTATGAATGGGACGCATGCATAACCGGGAGACGAGTTGAGAAAGGAGGGGTGCTGCTGCGAAGCGGAGAAAAGTGACGTCAGGTAGTGTCGCGCAGAGATTGGCCGACCGGAGAAAGACCGCGCTGCGATAGGCCAAGCTAGCAAAGCCGCGACAGGATTGGTGGATTGTCATCAGGAAGTAAACAGAGTAGCGAGGCTGGATTTTGTGCGCATAATTATGAAGTGTTTTAAGTGGCTGAAAGCGGTGTTTAAAAAAGAGAAGCGGGGATCGTATGAAGGGGAAGAAGCCCCGCCGGAGGGTACGCCAGCTCGTTATATGGCAGTGAATGTTGGGCTGCATACGATCCTTTGGATATCAGAGTGGAGTAAGATTACTGAAGGAAATGAGGAACTGACGTTCCCGAAGTACGGGACGTTCAGATTAGAGGTGTTACATCGATTGAAATCAGTCATGACCTCAAAGAGACCCTTGCCTAGACCAACCCAGTTTGAAGCTCTAGATGCATGGATTAGGGCAGCGCATGAAAAGAATATGAACAGACGACAAGAAAGGGTGAAACGATCGGTAAGGGCAGTGCAGGATGCCAGGTGGGATGCGGATGCTAAAAGATGGAGAGTGCATAACATGGAAGTAAATAAACTGTACCCAGTGTTAGAGGCGCCAGTAAATAAAAGTCCCCTAGAAGAAGATGAAGAGAGCGAAACAGAGGACAGCCTGATAAACAGATTATTGACAGACAGGCCACCCCCGTATAATAGAGCAGGGGGAGAGGTCGAGCATACTGAAGGAGAAAAGGGGGGCAATGCAGGAGAGCATAGACCGCTTCCCAGTTCAGAGTGGGATCCTGAGGCAAAGAAAGAGCTGTCCCAGCCTAGTCAGGTGCAACAGGTAGTCGGGAGGTTTGTGGTGCAAAGAGCGCCGGAAACGGAAAGCGCCACATCCTACCCATTACCAGATGCACTACAGGTACCTGTTACCATAGGTCCTATAATATCGATATATGACCAAGAAAGAGCAAGAGGGGAAGAACGGAAACGGAAAGACAGAGAAAGAGCAGAGGAGGCAAGGAGGAACGATACCACTAATTCCCCAAGTCAGATGCCGATACCCAGAGAGTGGAGCACCCCGATGCACACAGCAGGGGACCCAGGAGGAGATCCTGGGGGCCCTAGATGGCCAATGGATCTGAGGGGATCTGGACGAAAATCCTTTCAAGAGCTAAATGAGTACATGAGGCAGTGGGATGAGGCAGTGAAGGCTCAAAAGAGCATCAATGCTGCGGAAGCTGAAAGAGAAAGTCAGGACAGCAGAGCACGGACTCACTGCGGGGCTGGGGAGAGTAGCCCGGAGTGGGACTGTAGAGGGAGTAGGGGAGTCACCCATTGGGCCCGGAGTGGAGGTAGAACAGACCTGGAAAACGGGGGCCCCGGGAGTGGAGGGGTGGCGTGCCCAATACTCAGTGAAGGGGAGAGGAGAGCGCAAGAGTACAGGAACAGCTTTAAGTGTCCACACTGTGTACCTGGCACCAGAGAACTGAATGGGAATTGTGAGAGGTCGCACCATAGTCCCTGTGATGACAGAAATGAGCGCAGCCCAGGGAATATGGGGAACCAGGAAGGATCGTATCGGATATTGAGCGATACGAGGCAAAGGGAGAGTAGCGACCAGAGGGAAAATAACAGAGAGGTGTGCAGTGAGAGGAGAGAAGAAGAAGAGAATGGGCAGAGCCAGAGTAGGGGTAACAGGCCCGTGTTCCATCACCTTCCAAGATCGGATGGCCGAGCATGGGACCTGGAGAGATGGGAGCAAGGGAGGCCACCCATTAACTCTCCCGAGCCCAAACGCAGAGCTCGAAGTTGGGATGGTAGGGAGACCAGTGAGCCCCCTTCGAAAGACATATTGCGAGCTGAAATAAAAGCCAAGAGACTTGATGTCTCCAGCTTAAGGTCAGATCTGGATGACATGGTAGATGGTACCCTGCCTTTAGAAAGAATGGAAATGTATGAGCAGGATGAAATACTGTATATGGCAAAGGACATCACTCGAAAGGCGAGAGCAGTCCATGAGAAGTTAGTCGAACTAGCAGGCAAATATATGGTGGACTTGTCAAGAACCAAAGCATTACAGGGTAACCACAGGCTACATTATACAGATCGAGACCTAGATGAGAGGAGAACGATTGGGCTGAAAACACACATAAGGGAACTGATTACTGGAATAAGGACATGGAGAGCACTAGATAAGTGGGAAGAGAGGTGGTCCAAGAAAGGGACCGGCAGGAGAAGCATGATTGGTATGACACCAGGACAGCAGGGAATAGAAGCTTACCCTTTGCGTGAAGTTGCAAATGGGAACTATGTACATGTCCCTTGGAGTAGAGGAGATTTAGCTGCTTTCACCACCTCCTTCCCCAAACTACGGGAAAACCCTGTGGAGTGGTACAAGCAAGTCGAGAGGTTTGTAAAAATCTCAAAGGTCCTTTGGATAGATTTGAACACGCTGTTTGACATTGTAGTACCAGGAGATCTGTGGACAGCATGCAAGGTTAGCGCTGAGTGGCCCACAACGGAGCCAGAGAGAGATGCCAAGACTAATGGGCCGTCCGAGATTGTGATGGCAAAATTCGAGAGAGTGATGACTTGGCTGAAAGAGAAGGTGCCAATGCAAGACATAGATTGGGTCAGAATAGACCGAACAAGACAGGAACCCAAAGAGACAGTTCATGAATATTACGAGAGATTGCTGAAGGCGTTTAAGCAGTATAGCGGCTTGGATGTAATGGATCCAAAAGACATAGGGCAATTTGTGTCCAAGTTCGTCCTGGGACTGAGACCGGATATTAGTTTAATGATTCAGCAACACTCGATTTGTTGGCAAACTAAACCTCTAGACGAAATACTGAGATATGCCAGGTACTGCTGTGATGAGATAGACTCTAAGGCTAAGAAACTAAAAGAAAAGTTGATGGTGGTACAGATGCAGGCAGCAGGGAAGGGGGGACAACAGCAACAGCAGCAGGGAACAGGTACAGGAGGAAAGAAGCAGTACAGTCAGAACAAGGGCAATGAGGAGAGTTCCACCTTTAGACCCAGGATAGATATAGCTGCCTTAAAGAAAACGACTAGGTGCCACCAGTGTAACGAGCTGGGGCATTGGAAACGCGAGTGCCCCTACAATGTAGAGATAGGAGAGCAAGAGATAGAGGAGGAAGAGGTTCAGAGCGCGCCTACAAGAGGGGTAACGCCATACCAAGGAAAGGTGCTCAAAGGGGGGGGGGCTCCTCCCCGAGCCCAGTTCCCGCAACCTCCTCGAGTAGGGAGTATGGGTAAGACCTATAGACAAATGCCCCTGTTTGTGGAAGGGGAAGAGTGCTATTATGTGGACCCATTAACCGGACAGAGAGTGGAAAGAGAAGACTGCACCCTCGGGGCAGCCTTGGAGGTGGACCAGAGGGGACCCTATGTTGAAGCAGAAGTAGCAGGGTGCCCTACGACATTTCTGGTGGACACAGGAGCCACTAGATCCACGATCAGATCAGCTGCAGTTCCAGACCTGCCCATGTCTGGAGAGACCATACAGGTGGTAGGGGTCGCAAACAGGAGAATAACCAGCCAATTGACAGAACCGGTACAGGTGAAAATAGGGAAGTACAGCGATGAGCACCAGTTTGTGGTTTGCGATTCAAGCCCTGTGTGTCTGCTAGGAAGAGACCTGTTGTGTAAATTGAATTGTACTATATATTGTACACCTCAGGGAGTGGAGGTATTGACCAATGATGATGACGCAGATTTCAAAGTTGCAAACTCCAGAATATGCGTGGAGCTGTACCCTACTTTGACAGTAGATGAGCTCCCCTGGGACTTGAGAGAGACAGTGGCATCAGAAGTATGGGATTTCACTGGGGAAGAGATTGGATTGGTCAAAGGGGTGGACCCAGTGAAAATTGTAGTAAAACCGCATGCTGAGTTCCCAAGAACACCCCAATATAAATTGACTCCAGAAACGATTGCAGGCATAAAACCCGTGATCGAGTCCATGATTAAACAGGGAATACTGAAAGAAATCGTGGGTAGTCCATGCAACTCCCCGATTATGGGTCTGCAGAAACCAAATGGGAAATTTCGGATAGTGCAGGACCTTCGAAAGATTAATAACATAGTCGTTTCGTGTTGTCCAGTGGTACCGAATCCATCAGTGATACTGTTTCAGATTCCATTCCAAGCTGAGTGGTTCACTGTGATCGATCTTTGTCAGGCTTTCTTTTCGATCCCTCTGGACGAAGAAAGCCATTTTCTTTTCGCATTTAAGCTGGAAAATCGCGTCCTAACATGGTGTCGTATCCCTCAAGGGTATACAGAGAGCCCATCGATCTTTAACCAGCTTTTGAAGAAAAATCTTGAAAGTCTAGTGCTGCCCCAGAAGTCAGTTCTGGTCCAGTACATAGACGACCTTCTTGTGGCGTCAGAAACAGAAGAAGCTTGCAGGGAAGACTCCATTGCTTTGTTAAATCACCTAGCTGCCAATGGGCACAAGGTGTCCCCGGGAAAATTGCAGTACTGCCTGACAGAGGTGCAGTACTTGGGACACAGAATAGAGAAAGGCAAACGAAAAGTGTCACCAGACAGGATAGAGGCGATCATGAAAATGAATGCGCCTAGGACACAGAGAGAGGTCAGGATGTTCCTAGGGATGGTGGGTTATTGCCGACAGTGGATCGTAAACTTTTCACTGAAAGCAAAACCCTTGCAAAAACTGACGCACAAGGAGGTGAGTGATCCGGTACCATGGGACAAAGACTGTTTGATGGCATTCTTACAGCTGCGAGAGGACCTGTGTCGTGCTCCGGCATTGGGAATGCCTGATTACAATAAACAATTTTTTCTTTACTGTTGTGAGAGGGAAGGTTGCGCGTTGTCTGTGTTGGTCCAAATCCATGGGAATGCCCGTAGACCAGTTGCTTATTTCTCGGCTACTTTAGACCCAGTAGCCGCAGCGTTGCCCGGATGTCTCAAATCCGTTGCTGCAACGGGTGTCAGCATTGAGAGATGTGAAAATATCGTCATGGGGCACCCGTTAGAGGTGTGCGTGCCCCATTCTGTTGAACTGTTGATGACCAGGACCAAAACACAGCATCTGACCAACAGCAGGCTCACGCGCTATGAGCAAGTTATTCTTGCTGCAGAGAATGTGACCCTCAAGAGATGCTCTGTTTTGAACCCTGCCACCTTAATGCCACTTCCAAATGATATCGATGATGATGATGAATGTACAGACCATGACTGCCTCGATGTGACTGAACTATGCACCAAGCCCAGACCCGACATCGTAGATGAGCCACTGACTGACCCAGACGAAGTTTTCTTTGTCGATGGCTCATGTGTAAGAGACGAGGTTGGGCAGTTGAGAGCAGCTTATGCTGTTTGTACAATTGAAGGAGTTGTGGAAGCTGGGTGCCTGGAAGGAGTACACTCCGCTCAGGTAGCCGAGATTATTGCCCTGACACGTGCTTGCTTGGCAAGCAATGGAATTCGAGTCACCATCTACACCGACAGCCAATATGGCTATGGGGTAGTTCATGATTACGGGCAGTTATGGTCTCAAAGAGGGTTTATGACCTCTTCAGGCTCTCCCATTCGCAATGGAGAGTTTGTGCGCCTGTTGTTAGAAGCATTGCAATGCCCAGCAGGTATCGCAGTTGTAAAGTGCACCGCACATACCAGAAATGAGGACTTCGTTTCGAAAGGCAATAGATATGCAGATGAAGTTGCACGGTATTGTGCAGAACAAGGGTACTCTTTCACAGAGGTGGATGTGGGTGGAATAAATGTAAGAACTGAATTAGCCATGATACTGGAAACTGTTGATACTTGGGATGAACTGTCAACCATGCAAGAAAATGCTCCTGATTCTGAAAAAGAAACATGGGAAAAGGCAGGATGTGTAATGGGTGAGACCCATTTTTGGGTCTCAGCAGACGGCAGAGCAGTGTTGCCCAATGAGATGGTGAGTCCAATGGCTAGACTCATACATGGTCCCGTACACTTAGGGAGAGATGCTATGCTGAGAGTGTTTAGACAGACTTGGTACAATCCTAAGTTTAGAATAGCAGCAGAAGCAGTGTGCCAGCGTTGTGTGACCTGTCAGCAGCTGAACGTAGGAAAAAGAACACCAGTTGCACTAAGTCACATAGGAAGGTCTGGAGGTCCATTCAATCGAATGCAGATAGATTTCATTGAAATGCCAAGGTGCAACCGCCTCCGCTATGTCCTGGTGGTTGTTTGTGTGTTCTCCAGATGGGTTGAGGCATACCCTACACGTAGGTGCGACACCCTCACAGTGGCCAAGTTACTGCTTAGAGAACTCATTCCTCGCTTCGGGGTGCCGGCCTTTTTGGAATCAGATAGGGGAACACATTTTAACAGCGAGCTTGTGAAGATGATTTGTGTTGCGCTAAATATTGACCAAAAGTTACATTGCAGTTACCGACCAGAAGCCTCAGGGATTGTGGAGCAGATCAATGGCACGATCAAGAGCAGGATAGCAAAAGTGTGCTCCTCAACGACCCTGAGTTGGCCTGATGCCCTGCCATTGGTTCTTATGAGCCTTCGTAGTACCCCAGACAGAAGAACAGGGTTGTCACCACATGAGGTGTTAATGGGGAGAGCAATGAGGCTGCCATCTATCCCAGCTACTGCACTGTTAAATATCACAGATGATATGATCCTGGACTATTGTAAGGGGCTGTCTGACGCCATGCGTTCTGTGTCCCTTCAGGTGCAGGCTGCCGAGGTTCCAGCGTGCCAGGGCCCGTGCCATGACCTGTACCCTGGGGACTGGGTCCTGGTAAGAAAACACGTGAGAAGAAGCTGTCTGGATATTCGTTGGCGTGGGCCCTTCCAGGTCATCCTGATCACAAACACAGCTGTAAAGGTGGGAGGCCTGCCCAATTGGATCCACGCGTCACATACGCGAAGGGTTCCAGCACCTCTGGAAACAGCTCCTCTCTCGGATAGACGTCCAGCTGAGGACCGAGAAGCCATAGAGGGGGCTAGCCAAGCTGTAGAGGTGCCAGCGGAAGCAGGGAACGAGTCTGACCAAGCGGAGGACGGTCAGTACAACAGCGAAACTGAAGACGCTACAGAGGGAGAAAGTAGCTGGGAGTACGAGTCAGACCCTGACAGGTCTGAGAGAGAGCGAGAACAGACAAGAAGGAGAAGGAGTAGAAGGGCACGTGGAGAAGCTAATTGGCCGCAAAGAAGGAGCTCTAGCCTGAGGTCAACTCCAGAAGTAACCCTTCCTCCGATATCAGAAGACTCAGACACAGAAGAAGGTGCTCAGGGCGCTGAAGCACCCGACCGAAGAAGGTCAAGAAGAGTGCTTGTGCCTAACAGAAGATACTCCACACCTGAGTGGACATATCTGGCGACAAATGTCTGTGAAACCGGAGACAGGGAGGATCCGAGCGGTGGTGGTGTCCAGTTCTGAGCCCATTATCACCGTGGAAATACGACTGTTGGTACCCGGTGTCGAACAAGAAGGGTCACTAACGTTCATGCTCCCCAGACCTCCCCGCCTCAGCAAGTTAAAACACATGTTTCTTACAGAATTGCAATTCCCCGACTTTGGTACAACGATAACAGCACATGAAGAGCACAATCTTCGTTTGGAAATATTGAACTATGCTATTGAAGCTGCAACCACAAATCTGATAGTAGACTGTTAAAGGACTTTGTAAATAAAGCAAACAGAAAAAGAAGATTACCTAGCGCCCAGGAAGCAGAGAATTTTAGGGAACTTCCCTTGAGTTGATGGAGAAGGGCTAGGGTTGTCTTTTTGAACTGTTAAAGGACTGTTTGCGAAGAAGGTTGTCAGCCTCCAGCGGTGTGGATTCTAAAGACAAAAGGATTGAAAAGAGACTGTAAAGGAACGAGAGGAAAAGAACTTTTTGCAAAGATAAAGAGAGAGCTATATTGTCTGACGAAATGGAGGCCGGCACCCCGAACCGCAGAGCTAAATGTATAATAGGTACACTAATAGTAGGAGTAATAATATTAATAGCTTTAGTGGTAACAATTTCTTATGTAAAGGGACATGAGGAAGAGGCAAAGGTAACTGATGTGAAATCTGTAGAAACGCTTACACCTACTGTTGCTGGTGAGAAAAGGGAAAACACTCAAGAGAAGGCGTTATTAGCTGCAGAAGCCCGCAGGTTACACGTAGACGAGTCCCAAGGAGACTTTAGGTCAAATGCTTATGCTAAACTTTTATATGAATACGTGGATGCCATGGAGGTTAAGGATTGCTACGTCTGCATGCAGTTGCCGGCGTCTGTAGATGAGGGTATTAGATACCATCACCTCCCTCTGACATATGGCATTACATGTAGCTTATTGCTTAGTATATTTTATGAGAGAGATAGTTTTGAATACTATTTCTCCAATTATGATTCAGTGTTGCCAGAAGTCCCAAATTATAAGCAGATGAACAAATGGGATTACTGGAAGAGTGAAGACAGATTGGCCAAGTTCTTCATTCCTTGGATTACCTTAGATACTTCACATGCCCGTAGAAATAATCTGACATGCAAGGTGTCAGAAGTCGAGAAGAAGTTCATAGGGCAGGTGGATGATCGTTACAGGAGACAAAAGATTTTGAAAAAATCAGGACAAGGGAAAACAGATTGGACCGAGGAAGAGAAGTCACACCAGAGAAAAGGTAGTAGTGGTCCAATAGCTTTAGATAAAGCGCAGAGAGGAAAGTTATGTCTTCACAGAGCCAAAACGTATTATGAAAATGTATACGTTGGAGAAGTTGACTGTGAACATGCTTTTAATTTAGAGTACTACACTAAGGATTTCCTGAAGGGAATGCAAGTGATTCCAAATGTGTATTTTGTATGTGGAAGAAATGCTTATGTGAGACTACCTGACAACTGGTATGGATCATGTTATTTGGCAATTGTCTTCCCCAAAATATATCATGCACAAGACTTAGTGATCATTGAGGGTCAGACATCATCGAGGGGAAGGAGAGATGTAGGTGATGCCGAAATGGTTGGAGATGTCTTTGGAGCTATGTTCCCTCTTTTGGGAATAATCCTTAATGATGTTAAAATTAGACGACTGGCAACAGTTGTCGACAGGTTGTCTGCCAGCACTGCTCAGTCCTTAATGCTGGTAGAAGGAGAGATGCAATCGATAAGGGCTATGGTTCTTCAGAACCGTCTTGCATTAGATGTCCTATTAGCAAAAGAGGGCGGAGTCTGTAAGGCTTTGAAGGTCCAGGAATGTTGCACTTACATTCCAGACAATTCGAAGCCCCTTGAGAAAGTTATTAAGAACATAACTAATATTCACAAGGAGATCGAAGACTTGAGTAGAGAAAATGTCTGGGAAAAGGTGGGCCACGGAATGAGTACAGTTGGAGGGTGGTTTTCCACCTTAGGCAAAAGCTTTGTTTGGTATATTCTAAAGCCTATCATCATAATATTGATCTGTGGGATCATATTGTGGGGATTGGTGAGGGTATTCAAATGGTACAGAGCAAGAAGGTCAGAAAGGGCCCAAAGAGAACAGCTGCAGAGATTGGCTGCCATACAAGATAATCAGTACAGGAGTCTGAGGGCTCTGGAAGCGCAGAGAATGCTACCAATAACGTCAGTTTAAATGTTAGTGATGACCCCGAGAGGTCATCAAAGGGGGGAACTGAGAGAGCGCAAACTGATTTAAATGTATGAGTGCACCACACTTACCTGTAGTAAGCACAAATCATGAGGAGAAATGCCATGAGTGCTAATAGTATCTGCAATTATATCCTAAATGTATAGCTAATGTAGAGATTTAAGTAGAAGTGGAACTAATACAGAAATGTGTGACATTATATGATTTTATTAGATGTGATTACTTTTGAATCTATGTCGTGTAGCTGTTAAAATGTAAGATGGTATGCGGTTAAACGCAGAATGTGGTAGGCCTCAGGGCCAGAGCTGGAGCTAAAAGGGAAGGTGTTTCTTTTCACGACACAGATTGTTTTAATGTTTGGTCATTGCATTAAATGGGCCATGATTTATAAAATGTTTACTGAATAATAGAAATAAGAGTATTAACATGCTTTAATTAAATGAAGAAGTTGAATGCTATAATTATAATGAGAAATATTGTAGGCCTGAAATGTTTTAACGTTGATTTACACGTACATGTCTGGGCTGAGAAATGTTGCAAGCCTTTTTAGAAGTCTATGAGAGTTGGGTTCTTGGCGGCAGATATCTGTCTGCAACAGGAAAGGGGGGATCCAATTATAAATGAATGAATAGAGGTCTGTTCAGTAGACGGCCCAGACATGGAGGAGGGTTCTGGAATGTTTAAGGGGTATCAGCGGGCCGGAGAAGAGCCTGAGAAGCAAGGTCAACTCTAACGTCTGAGGCCCAATACAAAGCATCATGGAAAAAGCCTGAAGCTACACCACGTGAGAGGCGTTTCGCAAGGGGCGTCTCAAATGTTGTTGACTGTTTTGTATTAGGGACAGCACCCCTGGGTGGAGTTAGAGCAGATACCTGAGGACCCTTTAGAGAGCGGATGGGTAGGCAGAGAGGGGTCATGACTGGAGAACTATAGGTTTTCACCAAGAGACTTAGAGTGGGTGACTTCCCTTGGGGGTCATTCACTGCTGACACCTTTGTTAGGTTGGGATTTGGTTAAGTAGGGATACCATCTAGAACAGGGTAGGGACGCCTAACCTGTGTGTTTTCCTCCAACCTAAATGAAGGAGAGATATGCGTCTATGCTGATAGCTTTATTATTCTTAGAACTTGTGTTAGTGATTTCTGTTGCTCGTTTGAGGGCTTTCCGAGAGCACATGTATGTAATTGGACCTGTGTATCTCGTGAATCTCATTCTGAGATGCCTGTATTTGCAGCTTATCATTTCCTTACAATAAACTTTTGAAAGCTAGAAGTTGTCTGTGATCTTTGGGAGTAGAGTCCTTTATTGGGTGAACTAACTTGCAGATGGGTGTACTGTTTTCCTCCAAGACAGGCAACAAAGGTTCAGTCGACCAGATCGAGGTTTAGATCAATAGATATAAGGTATCGATCAAAATCTCGCCCTTTCAAGTGTATGTAAAGGGAGCGCATTAAAAGCCACGCACACATGCGCACTTTGATGCAGTTGCCATTTAGTGCGCGACGATGTTGAGTTTTCCAATGAAAAAAAAATTAACGAAGATATTTTCTGACAGAAAAAAACCAGACAGAAGAACACCTGCCAAAAACTAAGCCTGTACTGTTGTGCTGCAACAATTTTCAGAGTCTGGGTGCTGCCTCAATGTTACATCACTGTGGTCACTGGGATTGTGAAAATGTATGCATCACATAACAAGAGTAGATAATGTTTTTAGCAGGAGCGTGATAAGGGAATAGTCAGTGCTTAATTTGAGCTGGTGGTTTCTTGTGCTCAGCACAGGCACTTGATTGTCAAAACCGGCGCTTGTTACAGTCTGCCACAAGATGGCGCTGTCTGGCTACACAACAGTTAATTATTAATTTTGCATACATTAAAAGTGACTATTTTCTGATGCCTAAGCCATTCTTATAGCTTTGGGGCCCTGGAATAGTCTGAATAGTCACACTTTAGGAGTGTAATGGTTAGTAGTTGTTTTGTTACTATCATTGGCAGCGGCAATGTGTGGTGCAAGCCGCAGTGGCCTCCTGACAAGAGCCCTGACACTTATTATTACACAAATTAAGCACTGGGGATAGAACGCAGCTGGTGGTGCATTTTGGAGCACACTGTCACACATATATCCCTCAAACATAGTGCAGTAGCGCACAATCATTTACAGAGAACACATTTTCTAATGAAATGGCCATAATCCACAAAGGAGAGTGTGCAAGTAAAGAATTTTATAAAATATAGTATTTCATAAGCCAAAATGCGCAGTATCTACCTACCTCATTTCTCAAGAATTTTGAGACAAATGCACATGACAAGCTCTGCTTCTCACGGCATAGCAATAAAGTTGATGTTATATTAGTGTCATTGTAGATTGAACCATTCTTCCTATTATAAGCAGAAATATTTATATATTAAGAGAAAAAAATATATATTTTACTACAAAGATAGGTGTGTGTATAAGACAAATTCATAATTGATGCTTCTATGTACATATAGATGCATATTTAGAGGAGGTTATGCCTGCTTCCAAAACTTTAAGAAATGTCATGGAAAAATGTGCATACTTCACCACAAGATAAATGTGCACATCGGACCATGCAATATCGCTGCTTTTATCCACATATGGGTATTTATATATAGGAGTCTTCTCCGGCCAACAAAACCTACCAAGTGTCATGTGCATATATGTATGTATAACACAATTAAAGTGTGTTTGCTATTAAAACACGCCGCCTTTCAATCTTTGTACCATCCCTCCTTTCTCTCATTCCAAACCTTTCTGACTACTGGGAGCCTCCAAACTTCCTTCTCAAACTTCTTTTTTTAGCCATGCCTCCCAACTAACAAGCACACACAACCACTACCTACTAAAGCAACTTACTACTTCCTTTTTTTAATCCATTCCCATCATCTTATCCCGACTCTAAACTCTACTGAACACACAAGAGCACGAGAAATCAAGAGCACAAACCCAACACAACTAATCTAAAAAAAAATGAAAAAGAAAGTGTTACTAATCTACTAAATCTAACCTTGGGTTCTGAAGTAGCGTGCTACTTGCCGCAAAGCGCTTCCGTTCCTTATCAGGGGTAATAAGCGCTATATAAATACCATTTACAAGTAAAATTTACAATGACTAAATTAGTACAAACATTTCGTTTTACTGATAAAATTATATATCTCACAAAGGATAATGTGTGGAAATTAGGTTTGAGCAAATATTTAATTTGTGCATCACCAAGTGTATTTATTGATTGTATTAAAATCTTTGTTTCCATCACAGCTCAGAATTACAAAACAAATTTACTTCATTTCCTAACTTCTGATATATTCAGAAATATTTGTACAGTTCATTTACAAGTATTTAAATGTTGTTTTGTGTTCCTTAGTTCACTCCACAAAATGTTCTCGCTGTGCAGTCAGAGAAAGATAACACACATTTGCATGCTAAAAGAATAGGCAGCAATTTGTCAGAAAACATAGCCTAACATTTGACCTGTCCTTGAAGCACAGGTAAAGACAAAAGTCTAACAAAAGTTAAAGGCACCTTTATTTCTCTTTCACCATGTGAACTCGAACATGGTTATTTGGGGATTCCCCACCCCTTCTTGCAGTGTCTGTGAGCCTACTAGGAGCTAGCCCTTGTTTTAAAAAACACAAGAGCGTTTGCTAAGGTAATATTTCAGCTATAACTCTATATTAAAAAAAATACAACATTTTCCTTTCATGTAAAATAGTGGCTGGTGGAAAGGTAATGCTCGATAGTTCAGGGGGCGAACCAGAAACATTCTGCTTTGTCTGAGTTAAGACCGAAGTAGATCCATGAAGCTGGCAGACCCAAGACTCACACAAATGTTAGCTAAATGTCTGTGTTGTTCACTCTTTAGGATCTGTTGTATTCCCTTTCTTAGCCAAATCACAACAAACATTTGCAAAGTCAAAAGGCCTGGATTTAACGTGCTGACAACTGCAGCATTACCACATTACAGTGAGACAGAAGGTAGGGAACCAGCAGGAGCAGACAGAGAAGGCTAGAGTTGTAACATAGTCCCTCATGCAGTTAAATGCAGACACATGAATGGAGGCGAAAGGATACACCCAAACAGCCAGTAGCATTAGATGAGAGAAGAATACGCCACTGAGTTGAGCCAAAGTGTGACTGACGAAGACTCAAGCTAAATGGTGAAAGTGGCTAAGTATAGAAGGCAAAACTTAGAAGAGGGGGGAACAGAGCCCACTCTCTGTATATTGTTAACACTTGGGGGCATATTTACAAGAACTGACCCATCGATGCATCAGATTTCTTGCGCCTTCGGTGAATGTCCTAACAACACCGTGGTTGCACTGTATTTACAATATAGCGCTCCATGACGCAATGATTCACGGATGCTTCAGAAATTCTGATGCATCTTTTGGCACTAAAGTGGCGCATTGCTGGAGTTGGTCGTAAGACTGATGCCATTCCAGCAATGCGTCAGAACACAGAGGTGAGTCCCATGTTAAAAGCCCTGTCAATCCTTACACCTGGTTTGAGAAGGCGTAGGGATTTTGACGCAGTCAAGTTGTAGAGTAACGCAGTGAAAAGTAGTACATTTTACAGCGTCAGTTTTACGTGGCTTTTAATGTCGGAACAACTACCCTGCATACATTATACCTGGCGCAGATATATTGTGGCGCAGGCTTCTACATAGTGATGCTTTGGACCTAAATATGGAGCAGTGTGGAGCACTGATTGCGCCGCTGCTGGGTAAAAAAAAAATGACGCTGCGGCAGGTCTAGCTCCTTGTAAATATGACCCTTAGTATGTTTGACAGCTGCGCTGAGAAATCCCAGACCTAAAAACGAAGTAGTGCATGCATGGATTGTTCACATGAAGCGTGTCCTTAGAGGCTACCCTGACAATGGATTGTTTGGGTCAAAAATTCTAACATTTTACTTCTGTTCCCATTAAGTGCAAAGTGTTCAGGAGATATGATGATGATGTGATGGTGGTGATGATGATGAAGAAAATGCGTGGAACGTGACAGCGTTCCTGGCGAATTACCATGACCATGACCATAATCCTAGTGTTGCTGTTGTGTCCATGCAGGCTCCCAGACATGCTAAACTCTGTCTGCGAGCATTCCTTTTGGCGTCGCTTTTCATGTATGAGTGCATGCCTCTTTAAAGTAGGAGTATTTGTAAAGTGCAAATCTAGCTAGAGTGCAGAGTAGAGTGCTGAGGATATAAAAGTGCGGGTGCGGGTCGCACAGTTTTTTATGCTCATAGAACTGCTCACATTTTTAGAAATAAGGACCTGTGTTTTAAGGTCAGCCAAGCAAATTGGTAATGTTGGATTTAAAAAGCAGATCATGTAAATGGAATCGCACAAGCTGCACCCCCAGCATAGCAGGCGAATTATTGCTTCTTTAAAAGATTGAACTGTCGACCGATGTTAAGGGGCACCTAGACATCTGCATGGACAGGAGATGGGCACTGTATCTCAATGCTTTGGGTGGCAGTCATGTATTGGTGCAGTAGTGACAGCAGGAACACCACGCCTTTAAGAACAATGGGTTTAACACTTAGCCAGATGATAAGTGGACAGTTCTCTCTCGTTGGCTGGGTGTTGCACTACATTGTCATACGTTCTGTGGACCTACTAGACAAGAGAACAGGTCTATTGGCAGCTATTGAACTCCTATTCACGTGAACATTGTTAACTATTACCATGCTGACTTAGAAAGTTCAAGTGGATGAAGGCATCTGGACCTTACTCTGCTGTAGAGAGCCCTGTGTTCCAGTAAACCTATTTGCCACAAGGTTGGTTACATTGAAGGATATGCTTCGTTCTCACATTACTTTGGAAAGGCGAGTTAAGTGATATGCATGCTTTATGTACTCATGGAGGTCACACATGCTTTCGTCATAGTGGCGGGCACCCTTCTTATAGATCTTTGTTAAGTTACAACAGTAATGGTAAATTATTAACTGTTTGTTTCTCTGATCATCATCTATCTCCAGTCTAAAGCACATTTCAAGAACTCAATATTAGAGGTGTAGCCATTTTGCCTTCATCTGGTTACGTTGGTGAAGAGTTGGGCTGAAAAGTCTCAATGTCTTCTCCAAAGAGGGATATTATTGAAAAAAATGATAGTTAAGTCTCTCCTTGAATACATCTAGGGCTGGTGTTAAGTCTTCCATGGTGGCCTTCTCGAGACCCACCTTTAGTTCCATACTGAAGTAAGGAGTCTTCATCACCCCTTACTGCAGGCAGTCATCCCTTGAAATCAGTTCTGTCCAAGAAGTAATGAGACAGCACTAATTGAAGGTGCGAACAGACTCTTTTGTGATTTAATTAGGTCTTCTCCATGAACTCACATGTGCAACATCTGTCTGCAATTTACACTTGACCGGCCTAGGTTTTTCTGCATGAAAGAGCAGTCTTGGGTTTGGGTGGCTCTGAATGATACTGCAGCGTAGTCTATGACCCCGCGATCCATGCAGGAGAGGGTGAGGTCATGTGCTGTAATGCGTTCTGTTTCGTTTCCTAAAGTGTTACCCGTGTCCTGCAACTGGAGGCAGGAAAGTCAGGAATTTAGACCCACTGAGTAGGCCATCAATGGGACAACCAATGTTGCAGGGTAAACAACGTTAGTCCTTTAGTTCTACTACAGATTCAGTTCCCTTTGAATCTATCGGTAAAAACACATTGAGGCAGATCCCCTCGTTCACCTTAGAGAGGTGTTGTAGGAATTGAAGAGAACAATCTTAAGAGTCAAGGCCATCAAGTGCTAGATTGGGCAGAGCTCAGTGGTCTAGGTGAGACACTGTGGGGTATATTTACAAGCAACTTTTGGAGTGCAGCGTTAAGCCAAAATTGCTAATGCTGCGCTCCAACAGTTTCAAAATGCAGGTATGTGGCGTATTTACAAATATGTGGCACACCCCTGCGTTTCCCCTAGCGCTGGCGCTAAAATCAGCTGCCTATCGCCAACGCAGCCACTAATGGTGATATGTAACTTCTATGTGTGCTGCAGAATGCAGCACATATAGAAGTTGTAAAACCTCATTTTTTAATGATTGTTTATGTGCAGGAAGGGGCACCTTCCTGCACATGAACAATCACTAAATGGCGATTTGATCTTTCTATGTGTTTCTATGTGTGTTGCAGAATGCAGCACACATAGAAACAGCAAAAACAAGGAGAAATTAATAATTTCTCCTAGTTGTTCCTTTCTAAGATCAGGTTTTCCCTGGTCTTATTTTTGGCGCTGCCTCATATTTACGGCACCTTTGTAAATATGGGGCACCATCAAAAAGCAATGAGTGTTGCTGTGGAACGCCCACAGCAGCACCCTTTGACCACCCCTTTGTCGCAGAGGACTGCTGCGGTAAGTGGCATATTTACAAGGTGGCGTTAAGCCACGTTAAGTGGTTTAACGCCACCTTGTTAATATGGAGCAGGGCATTGCACCACAGGAAAGTCATTAAAAGTGATGTTCCCACCAGACTGCGAGATCCAAACGGTCACCAGGGGGTTCAAATACCTAGGAATCTACATAACACCTCAAGAATCGATTTTTATGGAAGAAAATCTGCAGAAACCTCTACTGAGGCTGAAAGCGGACGTTACCCATTGGCGATCTCTACCGCTGACACTACTGGGGAGGGCTGCACTCTTTAAGATGTTGGCACTCCCCAGATTCCTATACACACTACAGAACGCGCCGTTCCCGGTCCCACTGCAATACTTCAAAGCTATAGACGCAGAGGTCTCTTCGCTCCTGTGGGACGGAAAACCTCCCCGCATCTCGCACTCCAAACTGTCCCGTTCTTGGTATGACGGGGGTATCGCCCTGCCAAATAAGAAACTATACTACTGGGCGGCACAGTTGATGGTAGTAAACCGTTGGCTACATGCCCCAGAACAGGACCCGGCCTTTCGTCTTGACAGAGCGGTACTACCCCCGGATCAATTACTGAGGGCGCTATATTCCAACAAAAGACGCCACACACTGACGGGCCCTACTGCCCTCACGGTCAAACTGTGGCACGCAGCGCAGAGAGCACTAGGGTGGGACGGTGTACTTACACTAGCCACACCCCTTTGGGACACGCGCCGTCTCGGTACACTAGGGAACACTAAAGGCTTCCGCCAATGGGACCTTATTGGCATTAATAAGATAGGTGATCTGTGGAAAAGGGGGCGGTTATCTCTTTCCCCGTCCTTCAAGAGCAATACGGAGTGGCAGACACAGAGAAATACAGATATATGCAAATCACGCACGCACTACAGAGCGCCATCCCGACAGGTACGACACTTGCAGAATCATCCCCCCTAGAAGACAGACTACTTACAGACCAGATAGACAAGAGGGCAATATCGCTTACCTACCAGAAACTGATCAACAATCTCCAGGACCCCACAGTAGTGCTTCGTAGCAAATGGGAGGTGGAAATAGGAGACATCGAGGACGAAGACTGGTTACATGCCCTAGCATCGGCCAGGGAGGCATCCATTCCGTCGCGGCTTAAACTGATACAACTGAAAATAGTGCACAGAGTTTACTATTCCCGTACACTTCTACATAAATTGGGCCACTCACAAGACCCGAATTGCATGCGCGGATGTGGCTCCCCTGGCACATTCTATCATATATTATGGGGCTGTCCAAAGATAGAGAGATACTGGGACCAAGTACTGTCAGAAATCTCCGAGGCAGCAGGGGTGGAGCTGCAGAGAGAACCTAGATGTTGTTTGTTAAATATGTGGTCGCCAACTGATATGAACCGGGGATTGCAAACGTGGGCTACACTGGGTCTAACACTGGCGAAACGCAATATCGCTCGAAAGTGGGGCTCTGGGATGGTTCCATCTCGGGCGCAATGGGAAAAGGACATGGACACAGCTATGGTTGCTGAAAGGGCTGTATATGTACATAGGGGTTGCCCCAAGAAATGGTCCAAGATCTGGGGAAAATGAAACGAACACCGAGGGCAGATATGTGATCCCCCCCCGGAATTGTCGGATCCAGAAACCAGTCCATAAGAGGGTGGAAGTAGAAGTAGCATATTACGATTGTGTAGGACTTATGTTGTTCTAGAGGGGAAGGAGGGGACGCGCTCCCGCGATGATGGGGTCTAACACTGAGAACTATATGACGTAAGGACTGATGGGAGGGTGGAACCAGCCGTGCATGAATGATCACATCCAGTATAGAAATTGCAAGGGCCCAACCAAGAAACGTCTATAAGATGATGGTCATGATTGATGTAATTACATTGTATTGAGAAGTTCAGAAACGACCTACTGTATAACTAATTGATTACTTCTGAATGTATTTGGTGAAGTGTAATTTGATGAAAAGCTAAATAAAAGGTTTTTTTTTTTAAAAAGTGACGTTCCCTGGGGCGCAGTGCCATTGTAAATATGTCCCCCTTGTGTCTAGTGGAACGGTCATCCTCTGTGGCCAAAATTCAGGCTATGATGGAATGGGAGACCCGTGAAACCTTGGCCCATTTGCTAGTCTATTTTGGTATTCCATTTTACAAGCACAAGAAAAGAAGCCTGAATTCTAAAAATAAAGAGAGATCACAGAGACGGGGGAATTGGGAAAGAGAAAAACAAACCTACAAACGAAACAAGCATTGGCAAACCTAGTAGGTTTCGGTGTTGGAAGACCGAGCTATTTGACTTAGGCAATTCTTGTTGGCACTGGCAATACGTAACTTCAAAATAGCCATTAGTGCGTGATGACTCATGCACACCCACCCTGTGGCCATCTTCGAATTGGTCTTCTAATAAAAGCAGTTCCAACGTAGCCTCTGACATGTACATATGTGTCAGGACGCACTGGCAGCCAGTTTGGCATTTTTAATTTACAAATCCAAAATGGCGGTTGACCATTTTAAAAGGTAAACCAGAAAGATTAAATAAAATGCATTGGAGCATAAAATAGAAAGGACATGTCGTGGTATCACTTTGATGATGCTGGGCCCACGAACAAAAAAAAATAATATATAATTGGGCAGTGGGGGAGGGAGCAAGATAGGGGAGTGGGAAGGGTGAGTACCAGGAGAAAGCGGGCGCGGAAATGAGCGGTAACGCTGCCATAGGCAGCTGCAACCCCAGTAGGGGGATCATATGGCTATTTGTATATAGAGGTGCAGACAGGCTAGGAAGCAACGGAAAAGCTGTGCAGAGGACTGTGTTTTTAGGAGTATAAGCTGCTGTGAAACATGTGGACAAGGCTAGTTCCGTTAAATGGTAATGTACTTCATATGTGTATTATAGGCTTGTGTATGTAACTTTATACTGCACTTTAATGAAAGCTAAGGGGGGGCAAACATGTCAAACAAAACAAACACTTGGACTGCAATGAAATACTTTAAGAACAAGCATTAAAAATGCAATAGGTCTCGCCTTTTATTAAGTTAAAGCCATTTGCTTTGCTGTACAATACCATTAGCAAAGCAAATGGCTTTAACTTAGTCAAAATCAAGAGCTATTGCATTTTCCATGCTTGTTATTCCCTTACCGCAGCAGATTAAAATTCGGTGTTAAAGTGGACAGTAAGCACGACAAGGAACGTTCATAAATCATGCACCTTTAGCACAGCACTCAATGTTTTAATAGACGTCTGCTTGCTGCAGAGGAATACTGCTCCTGGGTACACCGAAGTGCTGAGATATTTAAAGAGCTCCTCTTCAGGCTGTTTGTAATACCCACGACTTTTAAGCCGGTACATTTTGAGAACCTATCAGTAAAAAAAATCATAGTCTAGCCGGTTTTGTAAAAAAAATATTTTGGGAGCCCGAACCCCTATGGAATACATAGGGGCTGCGTTCATTGTGCTCGCGCCATTTGGGGGTGGCATTAACTTAAGCAGTTTCCATGCCCCCGTGGCAGCTCCGGTAGGACGCCCGCCATCATAGGAGTCAAAAATCAACAAACAATCCTAACAGCTGTGAACAAGGAGTCTCAGGTGATGGTCAACACCCTCCCCCTCTCCCCCTCATTAGGACGTCAGTTCCCCCATCTCCACTAAATCCATGCAAAGCTAACTTTCAGAAGAAAACCGTCATTTCCATATAGCTGTAACCATCTGGACAGAAGAATTGTTGCCAGATACATTATGTAAATTAGCCTGTGTTCCCCCAAACCTTTAGCTTGCCCTCTCTGAGGTCGACCTGCTGAATGTACCCTGCCTGGGTCACAATAAATGAGCGACCACCAGAAGAAGTGCTCTCTAGGGTGTGAACCCCCCAGCCTCACCCAGGCACACCGAAGGCTTGTCTGAAAGCCATGTCTGAAAGCCGGAGCCCAGCCTCGACGACCGTGAACCCCAAAGCCTGCTCTTGACTGGCCGACTGGCCTCAGTCAGCTCTGCGACCCCCTGGACATCAGTGACAATTAATCCCGCCAGGGGAGGGTCAGGTAAACAAAGCACTGACAATAGCTTTCATTCTCCTGCAGTCCATTCTTGTGCATGCAGTTAGGTGAGGGGCATAAAGTAACCAAATATTTTTTCTGTAATTAACACAGCGCCTGCTTTGTGCAGCGTCTATGCATTGAATGGAGGGGGCCTGGGGTATATTTAAAAGTTAATCTGACGTGCTATGTGTTTGAGGGAGGGAAAGCGAAAGCACACTGCCATGCGCGCGTGAGGGAGGGAAAGCAAAAGCATGCCGCCATGCGGACTGTCAACATGTGCATGCATTTGTTTGTCCCTCCATGTGTGATGCCATGACAATACAAAGCTATTTGGCACAAGATGGCGTCGGACTGTCCACTGTCCGTACGTATGCGTGCATGTTTAGTTTTGGCGGAATGGCGAGAGCAGCCATCTTTGTCCATCCGTACGCGTGCATGTAAAGTTTTGGAAGAATCGATCGCCAAAGGCACTTGCATGGCGAGGGCAGCGCATGCGCGCTGCTAACGCCAGGCGAGACCTAAAATGCAGTGGTAGGATACAACTGCCCAATCAGAAACAGTGTAAAGCAGCAGCTGAGCTCCAGGGCAGGGACAAACACAAGAAGAGGAAGGAAGGCCATTGAATAAGAAGCAGGCAAACAAGATTTACAAGAAAGTCAATAAGCAGTGAGCTAACCCGGATCCCACTCTAACTATCGGTGTTGCACTCAATACGTCCATTTTGGCAAGACCTAAAAGGGGACCAAGGAAGATTGGGGGATCAGAAATAAAAGATTTAAAACTGTAAAGAGATATGAAAGGACAATGGGAAAGAAGTGAGAAGAGGTGCACGGAAGGTAGCAGGCATCAGGGTGGACCAGTGGCCTAGTAAAATGTATGTTGAACAGATGATTTTTGGTCTTTTATTAAGACCCTCAGGGACCCTGCAGTTCTGACCTTCACTGGGAGGGCGTTCCAAATTGAAGTACAGTGTAGGATCGCACTAGATATAATGGGGGACTTCATTTGATAACAGTTGCATCCCTGCTGGATCTGAGCAGAGATCTTTGTTTCAAGAGACAGTGACCTGTAAGTCTGACTGTTCAGTTTCTGCTCCTGAGCCTCTCTTTGTGATTGGCATTTCTCTGGTGGATGTGTTTTTAAGTCCTGTCTTTCCATTTATTCACATTAACTGTGTGGTCTCCATAGAATCACCAGGGCAGAGCCAACCCTATTCTATTTAATGCCTCTAAAGCCTGTCAAACCTGTCAGGCCACTTCAGTTCTTTTATTACACAATAAACAAAGAGTTTGAGGCTACGAGGGCAGAACTCGCTACCAGAGGAATGAGGAAATACAGCAACTAGGTCTGCAATGCCGACAACAGGTGACATTATTGTTAGCTTCACCCTAAAGAGCTGTTGTTTGTCACCCAGAAGGGCAATTAGGCACTGTTGCAGTATATCTGTTAAATTGAACCATACATTTTACGTACAAAAAAACGTAATTTAGTAAGGGATCAGAGTAATAATCTGAAGTAGCAGTGGCTTGAACTGTGAGTTGAGCAGGCCACTCTGCTAGGTGAGCAAGTCACACTGTTAGGTGAGCAGCCACACTGTTAGGTGAGCAGCCACACTGCTAGGTGAGCAGGCCACACTGTTAGACAAGTAGGTCACACTGTTAGGTGAGCAGCCACACTGTTAAATGAGCAGGACACACTGTTAGGTGAGGGGACCACACTGTTAGGTGAGCAGGACACACTGTTAGGTGAGCAGGACACACTGTAGGTGAACAGGCCACACCGTTAGACAAGTAGGTCACACTGTTAGGTGAGGGGACCACACTGTTAGGTGAGCAGGACACACTGTTAGGTGAGCAGGACACACTGTAGGTGAACAGGCCACACCGTTAGACAAGTAGGTCACACTGTTAGGTGAGCAGCCACACTGCTAGGTGAGCAGGCCACACTGTTAGGTGAGCAGCCACACTGCTAGGTGAGCAGGACACGCTGTTAGGTGAGCAGCCACACTGCTAGGTGAGCAGGACACGCTGTTAGGTGAGCAGCCACACTGTTAGGTGAGCAGCCACACTGTAGGTGAGCAGCCACACGCTGTTAGGGGAGGAGGCCACACTGTTAGGTGAGCAGGACACACTGTTACGTGAGCAGGACCCACTGTTAGGTGAGCAGGACACTCTGTTAGATGAGCAGACCACGCTGTTAGGTGAGCAGGCCACACTGTCAGACGAGTAGACCACACTGTTAGGTAAGCAGGACACGCTGTTAGGTGAGCAGCCACACTGTTAGGTGAGCAGGACACGCTGTTAGATGAGCAGACCACGCTGTTAGGTGAGCAGGCCTCTGTAAGGTGAGGAGGCCACACTGCTAGGTGAGCAGAACACACTGTTAGGTGAGCAGCCACGCTGTTAGGTTAGCAGGACACACGGTTAGGTGAGCAGGACACACTGTTAGGTGAGCAGGCCACACTGTTAGGTTAGCAGGACACACGGTTAGGTGAGCAGGCCACACTGTAGGTGAGCAGGCCACACTGTTAGGTGTGGAGAAGCGTGGCTCAATGGTTAGAGCGGCAGACCCTGATGCAGAGGTCTGGCCCGGGACCAGGGTTCAATTCCCGCCTTGGCGGATTTTGGACTCAATTTCCCCAGACCTGATGATTCTCGCCTCGGTCCCTAGTCTAATCATGGGTCCCACTCTGTGACTCTGGGCAATAGCTTGCTTAATCTCCACAACGGCCCCAGCAGCGCTTGGATGCCTGGCTTCACCTTGGGGGTGCCCAGGAGTGTTAGTTTAGTTTACTATTTATTTGTACATAGTTAATTAAAACCTTTACAAAATTGTAAAAACACCAATATGCATTTTAAAAGAGATGTGTACTTGGGCGTATCAGATTAAATTAATTCAAAATAAAGAGTTGATTGAGATCAGTTGGTGGCCAGGAGTGGACATTTCACAGGAAAGCCAGGATGGGTTCCACAGCGGTATGAATACAGCGCTACAAGACCTCTGGGTAGAAGTGCGCTATATAAAATACAAACACACATTACGCTGTTAGGTGAGCAGGCCATGCTGTTAGGTGAGCAGGCCATGCTGTTAGCTGAGCAGGCTATGCTGTCAGGTGAGCAGGACATGCTGTTGGGTGAGCAGGACACACTGTTAAGTGAGCAGGACACGCGGTAAGGTGAGCAGCACAGACTGTTATGTGAACAGCCACGCTGTTAGCTGAGAGGCCACACTGTTAGCTGAGAGGCCACACTGTTAGCTGAGCAGGCCACACACGCTCGCGTGTATCTTGACCTTTTTAGTCAAAAGCCACATGCAGCCCTTCAAGGCATGGTTTGCTCATGGTAAACATATATATTTATGTACGTAAGTGACTTGTAAAGCTCTTGGAGTACTGTGCAGTGGAGGAATTACAATGGAGTGCAAGGAGGGGCTGAGAAGCGAGAAGGTGCGGATGATGGAGGGGAGGGAGGGACGCAGAGTGAGAGGGTACAGAGGAGGGGGAAGGGATGTGGAGCGAGAGGGTACACAGAAGGGGGGAAGGGATGAGGAGCTAGAGGGTACAGACAGAGGAGGAGGAGGGATAAGGAGAGACCAAGTCATACCATCTCTGGGACCTGCTACCACACTCTTAGTCTTCTGTAAATGTAAATGTAAATGTGTGTATACTTGTAAAGCGCACTGCCGCCCCATCTCAGGGCATCCTGGCGCTGTATACCGCTGTGGAACCCATCCTGGCATTCCCTGTAAGATGCCCCCTCCAGGGCACCCCCAATGTGAAGCCAGGCATCCCAGCGCTGTTGGGGCTGTTGTGGAGATTAAGCAAGCTATTGCCCAGAGTTACACCCATGATTAGACTAGGCACCGAAGCGAGAATTATCGAGTCCGCGGACATTGAGCCCAAGACCCTGCCACGACGGGAATTGAACCCTGGTCCCGGGCCTGACCTCTGCTTCAGGGTCTGCCGCTTCTAACCAGTGAGCCACACTTCTCCACTTCTCTTCTGCGTAGAGTGTTCCAGTGGATGCCATTATTTGTTTGCAGAACTCTGATTCAAGCCCTGGTCATTAGCCGGCTCGATTATTGTAACGCTCTCTTAGTATCGGACAATGAATCCCTCTTGAGTAGAATGCAGATAGTCCAGAACGTTACTGCACGTTTCGCTCTCAAGGTGCGTCCTCGAACCTCTTCCCGGCCTTTGCGGAAGCAGCTTCACTGGCTTCCTATTCGCCAGCTTATTAAGTTTAAACTTTGCTGCCTAGCTCCTAAGGGTCTTTGCGGTGAGAGCCCGAGCTTTTGGTGGAAAAACTTAAGTTTTACCTCCCGAGCAGACTGCTTCGATCTGAGGGTAAAGGGCTGCTTGCGGTCCCCCGTTATAGGAAACTACGAACAGGAGGCAGAACTTTTGCCTACCTAGCTCAGAAGTTCTGGCTCCCCGTGGAATTGCGTAAATGCTCTAATCTTCTTCTGTTACGGAAACTCCTGAAGACTGAACTTCTTCTGTGACTGATCTATCTCACCTATCTTTACCTTCTGTGCAGCGCGGAGATACTCCTTCGGCGCTTTATGAATCCCATACAAATACAAATGGAGAGGGTACAGACAGAGTAGGAGGAGGGGTATGGAGCGAGAGGGTACAGATAAGAGAGGAGGTACAAGGGTGAGGAGCGAGAGGGTACAGACAAGGGAGTAGAGGAGAAGGGATGGGGAGTGAGAGAGTGCAGATAAGGGAGGAGTAGTGAGAGAGAGTAGATGAGGGAGGAGGGGCAATGGGTGAGTGAGAGTGCAGATGAGGGTGGAGGGGCAAGGGGTGATGAGCGAGAGTACAGATGAGGGTGGAGGGGCAAGGGGTGATGAGCGAGAGTACAGATGAGGGTGGAGGGGCAATGGGTGAGTGAGAGTGCAGATGAGGGTGGAGGGGCAAGGGGTGATGAGCGAGAGTACAGATGAGGGAGGAGGGGCAAGGGGTGAGGAGTGAGAGTACAGATGAGGGAGGAGGGGCAAGGGGTGATGAGCGAGAGTACAGATGAGGGAGGAGGGGTGAGGAGTGAGAGTACAGATGAGGGAGGAGGGGCAATGGGTGAGTGAGAGTGCAGATGAGGGTGGAGGGGCAATGGGTGAGTGAGAGTGCAGATGAGGGTGGAGGGGCAAGGGGTGAGGAGTGAGAGTACAGATGAGGGAGGAGGGGCAAGGGGTGATGAGCGAGAGTACAGATGAGGGAGGAGGGGTGAGGAGTGAGAGTACAGATGAGGGAGGAGGGGCAATGGGTGAGTGAGAGTGCAGATGAGGGTGGAGGGGCAAGGGGTGATGAGCGAGAGTACAGATGAGGGAGGAGGGGCAAGGGGTGAGGAGTGAGAGTACAGATGAGGGAGGAGGGGCAAGGGGTGAGGAGTGAGAGTACAGATGAGGGAGGAGGGGCAATGGGTGAGGAGTGAGAGTACAGATGAGGGAGGAGGGGTGAGGAGTGAGAGTACAGATGAGGGAGGAGGGGCAATGGGTGAGTGAGAGTGCAGATGAGGGTGGAGGGGCAAGGGGTGATGAGTGAGAGTACAGATGAGGGAGGAGGGGCAAGGGGTGAGGAGTGAGAGTACAGATGAGGGAGGAGGGGCAAGGGGTGAGGAGTGAGAGTACAGATGAGGGAGGAGGGGCAATGGGTGAGGAGTGAGAGTACAGATGAGGGAGGAGGGGTGAGGAGTGAGAGTACAGATGAGGGAGGAGGGGCAATGGGTGAGTGAGAGTGCAGATGAGGGTGGAGGGGCAAGGGGTGATGAGCGAGAGTACAGATGAGGGAGGAGGGGCAAGGGGTGAGGAGTGAGAGTACAGATGAGGGAGGAGGGGCAAGGGGTGAGGAGTGAGAGTACAGATGAGGGAGGAGGGGCAATGGGTGAGTGAGAGTGCAGATGAGGGTGGAGGGGCAAGGGATGAGGAGTGAGAGTACAGATGAGGGAGGAGGGGCAATGGGTGAGTGAGAGTGCAGATGAGGGTGGAGGGGAAGGAATGAGGGGAGAGAGGGGGGGTTGCCCCTTTTGCATGACCTGATGGTAGGGGAGTGGTTGCAGAGATGAGCAGGGGTGAGTGCTGCATGCTGGGAAGGGTTCCAGGTGAGGGGGTCAGTTGAAATTTGGAAATTAGTGGTTTAAAGAAGCAGAGGATTGCTTGCAGGGTTTAGCAACTTCAAGCATAATACTGTGATGGGTGTTGTTTGAAGATGGGAGGCGGGGGGGGGCTGTATTTCTTTTGTGAAGTAGGCGAGTGATGTGTGTCACCTGAAGTGGTGCATCTTTAGTTCTTTCCTAGAGTGAGGGAGGGGATTGGAGGACCTGGTTTGTGTCAGAGTCCCAGATTCTTCAGCCAAATCAGGCTAAGAGTTTTCTTCTTCCAACATTTTGGATCCCATCTAACGCGTGCTGCTCTGCGCTTCTTGCATAGTCCACCGCAGGTCTTGATTTTAGTTGCTAAGCATGGTGATGTGGCAGAGTTGACAAGCTGCTTGACACCTTTGCTTGTTTTGAAGGTGATAAGAGCAGGCAGGAGCCAGTGGAGTCCTTTGAGGGTTAGTGTAATCCAGACATACTTCTGCAGACTTCTGATGAGATGATGCATTCAGGAGGCTCTTTAGGGATGTCTAATGGGTGCTTCAGCAAGAAAGGTGTTGCCTCCATCTCAGTGGGACCGGGCCAATGCATGTGCGGCTGCTCTGAAGTCTGCTTCTGGTAGGAAAGGCTTAACTCTGCAGCGCAGGGCAAGCTGGCGCCCAGTGGCCTTTGCCTCCTGAGCAAGGTGAAAACAGTAGAACATTTACTTTGTATTTCTTACTTGCAAAATCAATGGCCATTTCCTTGTGACATTGTGATAGAGAGACTCAGACACCAGGAGAGTGCTTGATCTCTGTGGTCAGTACCCCGGGGCAACTCACAAATACTGGTCATCTCACTTTTGATCAATGCATGCATTTGTGTTTGGCTGCGTCAAAGGACTCATCTCACCAACCCCCACATGTATCATTGTTGGTATTTGCGATTCCTAAATTGCGAAAATTAAGGAATCGCAAATACCTATGCATTAAAAATTCGCATTTCTTTTTGCAATTCCTTATTTGCGATTCCCAATTTTGCGAATCGCAAATAAGGAATCCCTTTACATTGATTCCTATGGGCCTAGAGGCCCATAGGAATCAATTGGAAGGCATTCTCATTTTGCGATTCGCAATTAAGGAATCGCAAAATGAGAATGCAATTTCAAGGGTGCAGGGGGGGTTCCAAAGGACCCCCCCTGCACCCTTGAAATGTACCTGAAAGTGCTTTTTTCACACACACTTGCCCAAAGGGCATGTGTGTGTTTAAAATGAAACTTTCGAAAATGCAAAGTGCATTTTCGAGAGTTTTCTGAAATTACCATGAAGGTTAACTTCATGTTAATTTACCAGTTCTAATTTGCGAATTCGCAATTTAAAAAAAATCATGCATTGCATTTAAGAAATCGCAAAATTGTGATTTCTTAAATGCAATCGCAATTTGAGAAATCGCAAAAAAATTGCGATTTCTTAAATTGCGAAAATAGCAAAAAGCTTCATGCATCCCAAAAACGGGATTTGCATTCGCAAACGGCCGAATTTTGCGATTCGCACCGTTTGCGAATGCAAAAACCCTTGATGCATGTCAGCACTACTGTGCTCCCAATGAGAGCTTAATTTCAGCCGGTGGAGGGCACCGGAGCTTGTATATGGGGACCAGCCTTCTCTTTCCTCATCAAACATTTCCTGAAAGCAGCAAAGAGAAAGACTGAAAAAAATTACAAAGGAAGAAAGCAGGAACTTGCAAGCGTGAGATAAAGGGCCGGGAGCGTCTGGTAGTGGCTTAAAGAGACAGGAGGTGGGTTCAAGCCTACACAGCCTTGGTCTTCGGCACACTGACAAATAATGGTCCTTGCTTTGGGCTTTTTATCAGAGTTTTGGGCACTGCCACTCTTTATTTTGGAAATTAAGCACTGTTCCCTCTGTTTGAAATCTTGCACCAGAAGACAACACTGAGGCAGCTGTCAATTTCAATAGGGCATGTAAGTGGTAGATGTTGCACTTTATAAATGCTGCATAACATAAAGCTTTGCAAAATGAAAACAGCTTAAAATCAAGGACGACAATGGATGAAATCCTTTTGTGCCCAGATCAAATTTACCGAGTGCACCATTTCATTTTCTGCCATGTTGGGTGCGAATTGTGCATCAAATCACATGGCGATAAAGTGCCTGCACGAGAGAGAGGTAATGACAGTTATGGGCTTAGTTTGTCCAGTAAGATTGAGGGGGGGTGTGAGATTTAGATTATCCAACAATCATGCTGGCACATATGTTAAAATACATTATACGTAGGGCTCCCGGTTTTACGGTATTTATTTTTTTAACATTTCCTTCTGTATTTTAACATTTCCTTCTGTATTTATCGATTAATTTTTTTGGCCATCTTATTGGTATTTATCCATATATATTTTGTGTTTCAAGAATAAATATAGCTGTAAAATTATATATTTCTGTGTTTATATAACTCTTTAACTCTTTGACGTGCACTCAAACATGGATGTCTGTCACGTTTTAGAAAACTAAGCAGCCACGTGTAACAAAATACTACACTCACAGGTACATATTAGCATTATACTACAAATATATGTTAACATATGCTTGTATTTGAGGAAATTGCATTCTGTATTTTAACCCTCCATGCTGTGTGCCTACTTAGCTGTTGCCTAGAATTCATGAAAGACAGCATGGAGAGCTTCTCACAAGAAGGACTATTTTCAGTATTTTTCCGCTTTTCAAAATAAATGCAGTCAGGAAACACGTTGTTTTCTGTCTGCATTTATCTGTAAAAATCAGTAAAAACGGAAAACAGGAAGCCTTAATTATACAACAAGCAGGGTGCATGAGAATGCCCAAAAGGGCAGTGGAAGTGCTGTGTTTATGACTGAAAATGCTAATTAAAAAAAAATACTGTGGTCCGATAGCCTACATACAAACCTACAAAAGGAACTATGAACAGTAGGCAAATAAGTGAAGATGCCAAGAAATGAATTGTCATGGACAGCCACGGCCCGCGGAAGGTGTTTCGGTGGGGCGGAGAGGTGGGGCGGGGGAGGGGCAGGGTGAGGGGTGCTAAAAACCGGAGTATGGATAATTGAAGGTAAGTAAACAATTTAATAAATAAAACGAATTTCGTAGCGCACCCTGCATCACATTTTGCGATGGAGGGCGCCCTACGAAATTCATTTTATTTATTAAATTGTTTACTTACCTTCAATTAACCATCCTCCGGTTTTTAGCACCCCCCCCCATCCTGCCCCTCCCCCGCCCCGCCTCTCCGCCCCACTGAAACACCCTCCACGGGCCGTGGCTGGTCATGGATGATTTATCCTAGGATCGAATTTGAAGAACAACAGCCACTGGTTTCATTTATAAACATGCAATATAAACTTTAGTGTAAACTGCAGTTACACCTTGCGCCTTTTGGACTGCCGCTTAAAAAATGTGTACTTTGTCTCTTGTCACTGCTCATGAATGCAAGCTATAAATCAGACCTCCCCCCCCCCCCAAAAAAAAAAGGGCAGTGGAAAGGAGAGGAATGCAGATTAGTAGGTGCACAAAGCGAGAGAAAACACAACATTTTGTAAAAACCAACATTTTTTAGGAATTTCAAAAGAGGGAGGGAGAGTGGGTGTGCGTTTTTGTCTGTGTTTATGTAAAAATTCCTGATGAAATCCGACTGACATCTCACTGTACCTGACTGAAGGCACCTGTGCCCAACTAGTTATCAGAAAAGACCTTTATTAGGGGAGAGTAACACCCCAAACACCCCGCTGAAGCTGCGCCCCTGCCAGCAGTAGCTGAGGAACAGCTCTACATCTGAAAGTGGCTGTAATGATGCAAAAAGTAGCCCTTGCAGTGATGCTCGACTGATAAGATAATTCAGTGTTCGAACCATGATTTATTCCTGGGTTGTGCCATCAATTCTTTCACTGAGCAGTTAACTGGCCGAGGTCAAAAGTTGGCATGGAACATGAAATATATGCCAGTTTAATGGTGTAAATATGAGTAGGTCAATGTCACGACATTAATATGCTGCAGCGGTGCATGGAAGAGCTCGAAGCAAAGGTATCTGGTACACCAGTAGTAAATCTCCCCATTTTACTGAGATATTGCAAAAGCTGAGAACTATATGATGCTGTCTGTATAAATTGCCAGAATCCCTTGTCTGTTCATTTATCCACAGCTTGTGTAAATGCATTGACCAATGGAATTCCCTGAGGCATTTGTTAGAAGGGGACATACATATTGTTTATTTCATAAAACGGAGTGAATATTACCTTATTTGGTGTCCCACAACTTTCTCAGACTATTTTTAAAACTGACCATCCTTGCCATGATGACTTTGAAACCACATTATTGGCACAGTTGACCGTCAATTTCAAACCACCTGTGCCCGGTTCACAAACCTGTTCTTGGATGTAAGCTTGATTACAAGCACAAATAGCTTTTGATCTGAATGCAAAGTTGGTTTTGAATTCACAAAAGTTGGTTTTGCACCTGTGAAAGGATTTACTCACACGAAGATTTTCATGGTAGAAGTGGGTATTCTAGGGTTGGAATGCAGTTTATGTGCACAATCCCAAACTTACTCACTTGTGGGTATTCACTAACTCCTCGACAAGCCCTTTCTGGCCTACAAACAGTATAAGAGGTTACTCCACGGGGGAATATTTCCCTCTTTGAAAAGAAGGAAAAATAGCGAATCATTTGCACAATAGATTTTTGTCTCAGCAAATATACATATTTGGCTGGGTATTTGTATTTTTTTGTAGGTTTGCGGGCAAACCTTTGTGAATTTAAAATCTAAAACCATGCAGGGTTTTAAAACTTTGGCTGTAGGTTTGCTTTTTTTTAAGAAGTGGGTTCTCAATACCTTGTTACAGGGCTTTGAAAATAGAGAGAGCTGCTACATTTTATGCAGCAGGACTGGAGCTCATATTACTTCCTCACCCGCCTTCCTGCCGCAGTCCTTACCAAGTGAGCAGTTCCCTTGATCTGCAGAACACTTTTCCCTATCTAAATAAACAAGCATTAGCAATGCAATGCATTTTTTTGAGTTAGACCTATTGCCATAGCTCAACAGCTACCGGACAGAAATTGCCACTTTGCAGGTGCCGAACAGAGCATTGCCCCGTGAAACGGCCTGAAAGCCTAAAACGATGTTGATAGCCGACAACATAAAAAGGCAGATTTGGATGACCAGGAGGAACTGCGGACGTATTGGGATGGCCAATGCAAGCAACCAATGAGTGAAATCACCTGGGCGTGACCCAAGCACGCAAAGGCAGGAAAATCAGACCCAATGCACCAATAAAAACCCTGTATTTCTAAATGGCACAACAACGAACAAATGGCAATTCATGGGCATGCCAAAAGCCGATAGAGGAGATAACAAAAGGTCTTGCAGACCACATGCACGCTGCCTAGGCTCAACCTAAAAAGTAGCTCCAAGATGGCTCAAGATTACCCAGATACCATAAAGCAGGAACTCACAATAATAACATCCTGTTTCTTTTCTTCTCTGACGTATGGACACCATTGCCTGCAGACAGCTAAGTGTACTTATATATTTTGATATTGATATGCATGTAATTTCTTTTGTTTCGGGCCTCGCTTTAGCACCCTCGGTTTGGATTTGGTCCGACCGATTTGTCAAGCAAGTGGAAGGGCGAGATTTTGATCGATACCTTATCACTATTGATCCAAACCTCGATCTGGTCGACTGAACCTTTGTTGCCTGTCTTTGAGGAAGAAAGTGCCTCTGTTACCAAGCTAGTTCACCCAATAAAGGACTTCGCTCCCAAAGATCACAAACAACTTCTAGCTTTCAAAAGTTTATTGTAAGGATAGGATAAGCTGCAAATACAGGCATCTCAGAATGAGATTCACGAGATACACAGGTCCAACTACATACATGTGCTCTCTGAAAGCCCTCAGACGAGCAACGGAAATTACTAACACAAGTTCTAAGAATAATAAAGCTATCAGCATTGACGCATATCTCTCCTTCATTTAAGTTGGAGGAAAACGCACAGGTTAGGCTGTCCCTACCCTGCTCTAGATGGTATCCCTACTTAACCAAATCCCAACCTAACAAAGGTGTCAGCAGTGAATGATCCCCAAGGGAAGTCACTCACTCTAAGTCTCTTGGTGAAAACCTATAGTTCTCCAGTCATGACCCCTCTCTGCCTACCCATCCGCTCTCTAAAGGGTCCTCAGGTATCTGCTCTAACTCCACCCAGGGGTGCTGTCCCTAATACAAAACAGTCAACAACATTTGAGACGCCCCTCATGAGACGCCCCTCACGTGGTGTAGCTTCTGGCTTTTTCCATGCTGCTTTGTATTGGGCCTCATACGTTGGAGTTGACCTTGCTTCTCAGACTCTTCTCCGGCCCGCTGATACCCCTTAAACATTCCAGAACCCTCCTCCATGTCTGGGCCGTCTACTGAACAGACCTCTATTCATATTATTTATAATCGGATCCTCCCTTTCTCTTGCAGACAGACATCTGCAGCCAAGAACCCAACTCTCATAGACTTCCAAAAAGGTTTGCAACATTTCTCGGCCCAGACATGTACGTGTAAATCAATGTTAAAACATTTCAAGCCTACAGCATTTCTCATAATGATTATAGCATTCAACTTCTTCATTAATTAAAGCATGTTAATACTCTTATTCTATTATTCAGTAAACACATCTATAAATCATGGCCCATTAATGCAATGACCAAAACATTAGTTCATCCATGTCGTGAAAAGAAACACCTTCCCTTCTAGCTCTGGCCCTGAGGCCTACCACATTCTGCGTTTAACCACATACCATCTTACATTTTAACAGCTACACGACATGGATTCAGAAATAATCACATCTAATAAATCATATAGTGTCACACATTTCTGTATTAGTTCCACTTCTACTTAAATCTCTACATTAGCTATACATTCAGAATATAATTTCAGATACTATTAGCACTCATGGCATTTCTCCTCATGATTTGTGCTTACTACGGGTAAGTGTGATGCACTCATACATTTAGGTCAGTTTGCGCTCTCTCAGTTCCCCCCTTTGATGACCTCTCGGGGTCATCACTAACATTTAAACTGTAGTTATTGCTAGCATAACTTGTCTCTGCGCTTCCAGAGCCCTCAGACTCCTGTACTGATTATCTTGTATGGCAGCCAATCTCTGCAGCTGCTCTCTTTGGGCCCTTTCTGACCTTCTTGCTCTGTACCATTTGAATACCCTCACCAATCCCCACAATATGATCCCACAGATCAATATTATGATGACAGGTTTTAGTATATACCACACAAAGCTTTTGCCTAGGGTGGAAATCCACCCTCCAACTTCACTCATTCCGTGACCCACCTTTTCCCAGACATTTTCTCTACTCAAGTCTTCGATCTCTTTGTGAATATCAGTTATGTTCCTAATAACTTTCTCAAGGGGCTTTGAATTGTCTGGAATGTATGTACAACATTCCTGGACCTTCAAAGCCTTACAGACTCCGCCCTCTTTTGCTAGTAGGACATCTAACGCAAGACGGTTCTGAAGAACCATAGCCCTTATCGATTGCATCTCTCCTTCTACCAGCATTAAGGACTGAGCAGTGCTGGCAGACAACCTGTCGACGACTGTTGCCAGTCGTCTAATTTTAACATCATTAAGGATTAGACCCAAAAGAGGGAACATAGCTCCAAAGACATCTCCAACCATTTCTGCATCTCCTATATCTCTCCTTCCCCTCGATGATGTCTTGCCCTCAATGATCTCTAAGTCTTGTGCATGATATATTTTGGGGAAGACAATTGCTAGGTAACATGATCCATACCAGTTGTCAGGTAGTCTCACGTAGGCATTTCTTCCACATACAAAATACACATTTGGAATCACTTGCATTCCCTTCAGGAAATCTTTAGTATAGTACTCTATATTGAAAGCATGTTCACAGTCGACTTCTCCCACGTATACATTTTCATAATACGTTTTGGCTCGGTGAAGACATAGCTTTCCTCTCTGCGTCTTATCTAACGCTATTGGACCACTACTACCCTTTCTCTTGTGTGCCTTCTCTTCCTCGGTCCAATCTGTTTTCCATTGTCCTGATTTTTTCAAAATCTTTTGTCTCCTGTAACGATCATCCACCTGCCCTATGAACTTCTTCTCGACTTCTGACACCTTGCATGTCAGGTTATTTCTACGGGCATGTGAAGTATCTAAGGTAATCCAAGGAATGAAGAACTTGGCCAATCTGTCTTCACTCTTCCAGTAGTCCCATTTGTTCATCTGCTTATAATTTGGGACTTCTGGCAACACTGAATCATAGTTGGAGAAATAGTATTCAAAACTATCTCTCTCATAAAATATACTAAGCAATAAGCTACATGTAATGCCATATGTCAGCGGGAGGTGATGATATCTAATGCCTTCATCTACAGACGCCGGCAACTGCATGCAGACGTAACAGTCCTTAACCTCCATGGCATCCACGTATTCATATAAGAGTTTAGCATAAGCATTTGACCTAAAGTCTCCTTGGGACTCATCTACGTGTAACCTGCGGGCTTCTGCAGCTAATAACGCCTTCTCTTGAGTGTTTTCCCTTTTCTCACCAGCAACAGTGGGTGTAAGCGTTTCTACAGATTTCACATCAGTTACCTTCGCCTCTTCCTCATGTCCCTTTACATAAGAAATTGTTACCACTAAAGCTATTAATATTATCACTCCTACTATTAGTGTACCTATTATACATTTAGCTCTGCGGTTCTGGGTGCCGGCTTCCATTTCGTCAGACAATATAGCTCTCTCTTATCTTGGCACAAAGTTCTTTTCTTCTCGTTCCTTTACAGTCTCTTTTTACTCTTTTTGTCTTTAGAATCCACACAACTGGAAGCTGACAACCTTCTTCGCAAAAGTCCTTTAACAGTTCAATAAAGACAACCCTAGCCCTTCTCCATCAACTCAAGGGAAGTTCCCTAATATTCTCTGCTTCCTGGGCGCTAGGTAATCTTCTTTTTCTGCTTGCTTTATTTACAAAGTCCTTTAAGCATCTACTATCAAGTTTGTGCCTGCAGCTTCGATAGCAAAGTTCAGTATTTCCAAACGAAGATTGTGCTCTTCATGTGCTGTTATCGTTGTACCAAAGTCGGGGAATTGCAATTCTGAGAGAAACATGTGTTTTAACTTGCTGAGGCGGGGAGGTCTGGGGAGCATGAATGTTAGTGACCCTTCTTGTTCGACTCCGGGTACCAACAGTCGTATTTCCACGGTGACGATGGGCTCAGAACTGGACACCACCACCGCTCGGATCCTCCCTGTCTCCTGTTTCACAGACATTTGTCGCCAGATATGTCCACTCAGGTGTGGAGTATCTTCTGTTAGGCACACGCACTCTTCTTGACCTTCTTCGGTCCGGTGCTTCAGCGCCCTGAGCACCTTCTTCCGGGTCTGAGTCTTCTGATATCGGAGGAAGGGTTACCTCTGGAGTTGACCTCAGGCTAGAGCTCCTTCTTTGCGGCCAATTAGCTTCTCCACGTGCCCTTCTACTCCTTCTCCTTCTTGTCTGTTCTCGCTCTCTGTCAGACCTGTCAGTGTCTGACTCGTACTCCCAGCTACTTTCTCCTTCTGTAGCGTCGTCTGTTTCGCTGTTGTACTGACCGTCCTCAGCTTGGTCAGACTCGTTCCCTGCTTCCGCTGGCACCTCTACAGCTTGGCTAGCCCCCTCTATGGCTTCTCGGTCCTCTGCTGGACGTCTATCCGAGAGAGGAGCTGTTTCTTCCCGAGGTGCTGGAACCCTTCGCGTATGTGACGCGTGGATCCAATTGGGCAGGCCTCCCACCTTCACAGCCGTGTTCGTGATCAGGATGATCTGGAAGGGCCCACGCCAACGAATATCCAAGCAGCTTCTTCTCACATGTTTTTTCACCAGGACCCAGTCCCCAGGATACAGGTCATGACACGGGCCCTGGCACGATGGAACCTCGGCAGCCTGCACCTGAAGGGACACAGAATGAATGGCGTCAGACAGCCCCTTACAATAGTCCAGGATCATATCATCTGTGATATTTAACAGTGCAGTAGTTGGGACAGATGGCAGCCTCATTGCTCTCCCCATTAACACCTCATGTGGTGACAACCCCGTTCTTCTGTCTGGGGTACTACGAAGGCTCATGAGGACCAATGGCAGGGCGTCAGGCCAACTCAGGGTCGTTGAGGAGCACACTTTTGTAATTCGGGCTTTGATCGTGCCATTGATCTGCTCCACAATTCCTGAGGCTTCTGGTCGGTAACTGCAATGCAACTTCTGATCGATATTCAGAGCTGCACAAATCATCTTCACAAGCTCGCTGTTAAAATGCGTTCCCCTATCTGATTCCAAAAAGGCCGGCACCCCGAAGCGCGGAATGAGTTCCCTAAGCAGTAACTTGGCACTGTGAGGGTGTCGCACCTACGTGTAGGGTATGCCTCAACCCATCTGGAGAATACACAAACAACCACCAGGACATAGCGGAGGCGGTTGCACCTCGGCATTTCAATGAAATCTATCTGCATTCGATTGAATGGACCTCCAGACCTTCCTATGTGACTCAGTGCAACTGGTGTTCTTTTCCCTACGTTCAGCTGCTGACAGGTCACACAACGCTGGCACACTGCTTCTGCTGCTATTCTAAACTTAGGATTGTACCAAGTCTGTCTAAACACTCTCAGCATAGCATCTCTCCCTAAGTGTACGGGACCATGTATGAGTCTGGCCATTGGACTCACCATCTCATTGGGCAACACTGCTCTGCCGTCTGCTGAGACCCAAAAATGGGACTCACCCATTACACATCCTGCCTTTTCCCATGTTTCTTTTTCAAAATCAGGAGCATTTTCTTGCATGTTTGACAGTTCATCCCAAGTATCAACAGTTTCCAATATCATGGCTAATTCAGTCCTTACATTTATTCCACCCACTTCCACCTCTGTGAAAGAGTACCCTTGCTCCGCGCAATACCGCGCAACTTCATCAGCATATCTATTGCCTTTCGAAACGAAGTCCTCATTTCTGGTATGTGCGGTGCACTTTACAACTGCTATACCTGCTGGGCATTGCAACGCCTCTAACAACAGGCGCACAAACTCTCCATTGCGAATGGGAGAGCCTGAAGAGGTCATGAACCCTCTTTGAGACCATAACTGCCCGTAATCATGAACCACCCCATAACCATATTGGCTGTCGGTGTATATGGTGACTCGAATTTGATTGCTTGCCAAGCAAGCACGTGTCAAGGCAATAATCTCGGCTACCTGAGCGGAGTGTACTCCTTCCAGGCACCCAGCTTCCACAACTCCAGTAATTGTACAAACAGCATAAGCTGCTCTCAACTGCCCAACTTCGTCTCTTACACATGAGCCATCGACAAAGAAAATTTCGTCTGGGTCGGTCAGTGGCTCATCTACGATGTCGGGTCTGGGTTTGGTGCATAGTTCAGTCACATCGAGGCAGTCATGGTCTGTACATTCATCATCATCCTCGATATCATTTGGGAGTGGCATCAAGGTGGCAGGGTTCAAAACAGAGCATCTCTTGAGGGTCACATTCTCTGCAGCAACAATAACTTGCTCATAGCGCGTGAGCCTGCTGTTGGTCAGATGCTGTGTTTTGGTCCTGGTCATCAACAGTTCAACAGAATGGGGCACGCACACCTCTAACGGGTGCCCCATGACGATATTTTCACATCTCTCAATGCTGACACCCGTTGCAGCAACGGATTTGAGACATCCGGGCAACGCTGCGGCTACTGGGTCTAAAGTAGCCGAGAAATAAGCAACTGGTCTACGGGCATTCCCATGGATTTGGACTAACACAGACAACGCGCAACCTTCTCTCTCACAACAGTAAAGCAAAAATGGTTTATTGTAATCAGGCATTCCCAATGCCGGAGCACGACACAGGTCCTCTCGCAGCTGTAAGAATGCCATCAAACAGTCTTTGTCCCATGGTACCGGGTCGCTCACCTCCTTGTGCGTCAGTTTTTGCAAGGGCTTTGCTTTCAGTGAAAAGTTCGCGATCCACTGTCGGCAATAACCCACCATCCCTAGGAACATCCTGACCTCTCTCTGTGTCCTAGGTGCATTCATTTTCATGATCGCCTCTATCCTGTCTGGTGACACCTTCCGTTTGCCTTTCTCTATTCTGTGTCCCAAGTACTGCACTTCTGTCAGGCAGTACTGCAACTTTCCCGGGGACACCTTGTGCCCATTGGCAGCTAGGTGATTTAACAAAGCAATAGAGTCCTCCCTGCAAGCTTCTTCTGTTTCTGACGCCACGAGGAGGTCGTCTATGTACTGGACCAGAACTGACTTCTGGGGCAGCACTAGACTTTCAAGATTTTTCTTCAAAAGCTGGTTAAAGATCGATGGGCTCTCTGTATACCCCTGAGGAATACGACACCATGTTAGGACGCGACCTTCCAGCTTAAATGCGAAAAGAAAATGGCTTTCTTCGTCCAGAGGGATCGAAAAGAAAGCCTGACAAAGATCAATCACAGTGAACCACTCAGCTTGGAATGGAATCTGAAACAGTATCACTGATGGGTTCGGTACCACTGGACAACACGAAACGACTATGTTATTAATCTTTCGAAGGTCCTGCACTATCCTGAATTTCCCATTTGGTTTCTGCAGACCCATAATCGGGGAGTTGCATGGACTACCCACGATTTCTTTCAGTATTCCCTGTTTAATCATGGACTCGATCACGGGTTTTATGCCTGCAATCGTTTCTGGAGTCAATTTATATTGGGGTGTTCTTGGGAACTCAGCATGCGGTTTCACTACAATTTTCACTGGGTCCACCCCTTTGACCAATCCTATCTCTTCCCCAGTGAAATCCCATACTTCTGGTGCCACTGTCTCTCTCAAGTCCCAGGGGAGCTCATCTACTGTCAAAGTAGGGTACAGCTCCACGCATATTCTTGAGTTTGCAACTTTGAAATCTGCGTCATCATCATTGGTCAATACCTCCACTCCCTGAGGTGTACAGTATATTGTACAATTCAATTTACACAACAGGTCTCTGCCTAGCAGACACACAGGACTTGAATCGCAAACCACAAACTGGTGCTCATCGCTGTACTTCCCTATTTTCACCTGTACCGGTTCTGTCAATTGGCTGGTTATTCTCCT
Organism: Lissotriton helveticus; assembly: GCF_964261635.1. Classification (NCBI taxonomy): domain Eukaryota; kingdom Metazoa; phylum Chordata; class Amphibia; order Caudata; family Salamandridae; genus Lissotriton; species Lissotriton helveticus. The sequence continues at coordinate 1,061,746,472 of NC_136072.1, read as the reverse complement.
GTTTGCGACCCCTACCACTTGTATGGTCTCTCCAGACATGGGCAGGTCTGGAACTGCAGCTGATCTGATCGTGGATCTAGTGGCTCCTGTGTCCACCAGAAATGTCGTAGGGCACCCTGCTACTTCTGCTTCGACATAGGGTCCCCTCTGGTCCACCTCCAAGGCTGCCCCGAGGGTGCAGTCTTCTCTTTCCACTCTCTGTCCGGTTAATGGGTCCACATAATAGCACTCTTCTCCTTCTACAAACAGGGGCATTTGTCTATAGGTCTTACCCATAGTCCCTACTCGAGGAGGTTGCGGGAACTGGGCTCGGGGAGGAGCCCCCCCCCCTTTGAGCACCTTTCCCTGGTATGGCGTCACCCCTCTTGTAGGCGCGCTCTGGACCTCTTCCTCCTCTATCTCTTGTTCTCCTATCTCTACATTGTAGGGACACTCGCGTTTCCAATGCCCCACCTCGTTACACTGGTGGCACCTAGTCGTTTTCTTCAAGGCAGCTATGTCTATTCTGGGTCTAAAGGTGGAACTCTCCTCATTGCCCTTGTTCTGACTGTACTGCTTCTTTCCTCCTGTACCTGTTCCTTGCTGCTGTTGCTGCTGTCCCCCCTTCCCTGCTGCCTGCATCTGTACCACCATCAACTTTTCTTTTAGTTTCTTAGCCTTGGAGTCTATCTCATCACAGCAGTACCTGGCATATCTCAGTATTTCGTCTAGGGGTTTACTTTGCCAACAAATCGAGTGTTGCTGAATCATTAAACTAATATCCGGTCTCAGTCCCAGGACGAACTTGGACACGAATTGCCCTATGTCTTTTGGATCCATTACATCCAAGCCGCTATACTGTTTAAACGCCTTCAGCAATCTCTCGTAATATTCGTGGACGGTCTCTTTGGGTTCCTGTCTGGTTCGGTCTATTCTGACCCAATCTATGTCTTGCATTGGCACTTTCTCTTTCAGCCAAGTCATCACTCTCTCGAATTTTGCCATCACAATCTCGGACGGCCCATTAGTCTTAGCATCTCTCTCTGGCTCCGTTGTGGGCCACTCAGCGCTAACCTTGCATGCTGTCCACAGATCTCCTGGTACTACAATGTCAAACAGCGTGTTCAGATCTATCCATAGGACCTTTGAGATTTTTACAAATCTCTCGACTTGCTTGTACCACTCCACTGGGTTTTCCCGCAATTTGGGGAAGGAGGTGGTAAAAGCAGCTAAATCTCCCCTACTCCAAGGGACATGCACATAGTTCCCATTTGCGACTTCACGCAAAGGGTATGCTTCTATTCCCTGCAGTCCTCCTGGTGTCATACCAAGCGTGCTTCTCCTGACGGTCCCTTTCTTGGACCACCTCTCTTCCCACTTATCTAGTGCCCTCCATGTCCTTATTCCAGTGATCAGTTCCCTTATGTGCGTTTTCAGCCCAATCGTTCTCCTCTCATCTAGGTCTCGATCTGTGTAATGTAGCCTGTGGTTACCCTGTAATGCTTTGGTTCTTGACAGGTCCACCATATATTTGCCTGCTAGTTCGACTAACTTCTCATGGATTGCTCTCGCTTTTCGAGTAATGTCCTTTGCCATATACAGTATTTCATCTTGCTCATACATTTCCATTCTTTCTAAAGGCAGGGTACCATCTATCATGTCATCCAGGTCTGACCTTAAGCTGGCGACATCGAGTCTCTTGGCTTTTATCTCAGCTCGCAATATGTCTTTCGAAGGGGGCTCACTAGTCTCCCTACCATCCCAACTTCGAGCTCTACGTTTGGGCTCGGGAGAGTTAATGAGTGCCTTCCCTTGCTCCCATCTCTCCAGGTCCCATGCTCGGCCATCCGATCTTGGAAGGTGATGGAACACGGGCCTGTTACCCCCACTCTTGCTCTGCCCACTCTCTTCTTCTTCTCTCCTTTCACCGTACGCCTCTCTGTTATTTTCCCTCTGGTCGCTACTCTCCCTTTGCCTAGTATCGCTCAGTATCCGATACGATCCTTCCTGGTTCCCCATATTCCCTGGGCTGCGCTCATTTCCGTCATCACAGGGACTATGGTGCGACCTCTCACAACTCCCATTCAGTTCTCTGGTGCCGGGCACACAGTGTGGACACTTAAAGCTGTTTCTGTACTCTTGCGCTCTCCTCTCCTCTTCACTGAGTATTGGGCGCGCCACCCCTCCACTCCCGGGGCCCCCGTTTTCCAGGTCTGTTCTATTCCCACTCCGGGCCCAATGGGTGACTCCCCTACTATCTCTCTCTCTCCAGTCCCACTCCGGGCTGCTCTCCCCAGCCCCGCAGTGAGTCCGAGCTCTGCTGTCCTGACTTTCCCTTTCAGCTTCTGCAGCTATGATGCTCTTGTGAGCCTCCACTGCCTCATCCCACTTCTTCATGTACTCATTTAGCTCTTGAAAGGATTTTCGTCCAGATCCCCTCAGATCCACTGGCCATCTAGGGCCCCCAGGGTCCCCTCCTGGATCCCCTGCTGTGTGCATCGGGGTGCTCCACTCTCTGGGTATCGGCATCTGACTTGGGGAATTAATCGTATCGTTCCTCCTTGCCGTCCCTGCTCTTTCTCTGTCCTTCCGTACCCGTTCTTCCCCTCTTGCTCTTTCTTGGTCATATATCGATATTATAGGACCTATGGTAACAGGTACCTGTAGTGCATCTGGTAATGCGTAGGATGTGGCGCTCTCCGTTTCCGGCGCTCTTTGTACCACAAACCTCCCGACTACCTGTTGCACCTGACTAGGCTGGGACAGCTCTTTCTTCGCCTCAGGATCCCACTCTGAACTGGGAAGCGGTCCATGCTCCCCTGCATTGCCCCCCTTTTCTCTTTCACTATGCTCGACCTCCCCCCCTGCTCTATTATACGGGGGTGGCCTGTCTGTCAATAATCTGTTTATCAGGCTGTCCTCTGTTTCGCTCTCATCATCTTCTTCTAGGGGGCTTTTATTTCCGGGCACCTCTAACACCGGGTACAGTTTATTTACTTCCATGTTATGCACTCTCCATCTTTTAGCATCCGCATCCCACCTGGCATCCTGCACTGCCCTTACCGATCGTTTCACCCTTTCTTGTCGTCTGTTCATATTCTTTTCATGCGCTGCCCTAATCCATGCATCAAGAGCTTCAAACTGGGTCGGTCTAGGCAAGGGTCTCATTGAGGTCATGACTGATTTTAATCGATGTAACACCTCTAATCTGAACGTCCCGTACTTCGGGAACGTCAGTTCCTCATTTCCTTCCGTAATCTTACTCCACTCTGATATCCAAAGGATCGTATGCAACCCAACATTCACTGCCATGTAACGAGCCGGCGTACCCTCCGGCGGGGCTTCTTCCCCTTCTTCCGATCCCCGCTTCTCTTTTTTAAACACCGCTCTCAGCCATTTAAAACACTTCATAATTATGCGCACAATATCCAGCCTCGCTACTCTGTTTACTTCCTGATGACAATCCACCAATCCTGTCGCGGCTTTGCTAACTTGGCCTATCGCAGCGCGGTCTTTCTCCGGTCGGCCAATCACAGCTCGACACTTTCTGACGTCTTTGCTAGCTGGCCTATCACGGCGCGGTCTTTCTCCGGTCAGCCAATCACTGCGCGACACTTCCTGACGTCACTTTTCTCCGCTTCGCAGCAGCACCCCTCCTTTCTCAACTCGTCTCCCGGTCATGCATGCGTCCCATTCATACACCGAAAAATGACTACTTCCGACCAAGCGGTCACTTCCCTCGACTGTACGTCCACAGTCTATATGTAATTGTCAACACAACTGACGAAATGTCTATCGTCTCTCTGATAGGTTGCTTACACACACAGTAACCTCCGACCAGCGTCCGTTACTCACGCACTCACTCTTACGTTCCCCCTATCTCGGTCTTTCGGGTGATCAATGGTACCTCATGACCCCCTTCACACTAGTTAACAATTACTCTGGGTGTCCGATACACCCGAACCACTTAAGCTCTCCTTGAACTTAAGATTTCCACCGGTTGCGCGCGCTCACAACCTGTTCCACAGTCACTCTACAGACATTCAACTCCGCCAGACATTACAACATAGATACAATACAAAAACACCGCAATCTAACACGCATGACCCTTTATACTCACTCTCGACCGATACTGCTGCTTTTTCTGTCTCACGTCATCCGGATCTTCTTCGGCGGGCGGTTCTTCCGATCATCGATTTCTAGGGGCCTTGGGGTAAGCTAACCTGGCCTAGGTCACCGTCCTCAAGAAGGCAACCATCCTCTATAGCTACCAACTGGAAGGGCGAGATTTTGATCGATACCTTATCACTATTGATCCAAACCTCGATCTGGTCGACTGAACCTTTGTTGCCTGTCTTTGAGGAAGAAAGTGCCTCTGTTACCAAGCTAGTTCACCCAATAAAGGACTTCGCTCCCAAAGATCACAAACAACTTCTAGCTTTCAAAAGTTTATTGTAAGGATAGGATAAGCTGCAAATACAGGCATCTCAGAATGAGATTCACGAGATACACAGGTCCAACTACATACATGTGCTCTCTGAAAGCCCTCAGACGAGCAACGGAAATTACTAACACAAGTTCTAAGAATAATAAAGCTATCAGCATTGACGCATATCTCTCCTTCATTTAAGTTGGAGGAAAACGCACAGGTTAGGCTGTCCCTACCCTGCTCTAGATGGTATCCCTACTTAACCAAATCCCAACCTAACAAAGGTGTCAGCAGTGAATGATCCCCAAGGGAAGTCACTCACTCTAAGTCTCTTGGTGAAAACCTATAGTTCTCCAGTCATGACCCCTCTCTGCCTACCCATCCGCTCTCTAAAGGGTCCTCAGGTATCTGCTCTAACTCCACCCAGGGGTGCTGTCCCTAATACAAAACAGTCAACAACATTTGAGACGCCCCTCATGAGACGCCCCTCACGTGGTGTAGCTTCTGGCTTTTTCCATGCTGCTTTGTATTGGGCCTCATACGTTGGAGTTGACCTTGCTTCTCAGACTCTTCTCCGGCCCGCTGATACCCCTTAAACATTCCAGAACCCTCCTCCATGTCTGGGCCGTCTACTGAACAGACCTCTATTCATATTATTTATAATCGGATCCTCCCTTTCTCTTGCAGACAGACATCTGCAGCCAAGAACCCAACTCTCATAGACTTCCAAAAAGGTTTGCAACATTTCTCGGCCCAGACATGTACGTGTAAATCAATGTTAAAACATTTCAAGCCTACAGCATTTCTCATAATGATTATAGCATTCAACTTCTTCATTAATTAAAGCATGTTAATACTCTTATTCTATTATTCAGTAAACACATCTATAAATCATGGCCCATTAATGCAATGACCAAAACATTAGTTCATCCATGTCGTGAAAAGAAACACCTTCCCTTCTAGCTCTGGCCCTGAGGCCTACCACATTCTGCGTTTAACCACATACCATCTTACATTTTAACAGCTACACGACATGGATTCAGAAATAATCACATCTAATAAATCATATAGTGTCACACATTTCTGTATTAGTTCCACTTCTACTTAAATCTCTACATTAGCTATACATTCAGAATATAATTTCAGATACTATTAGCACTCATGGCATTTCTCCTCATGATTTGTGCTTACTACGGGTAAGTGTGATGCACTCATACATTTAGGTCAGTTTGCGCTCTCTCACAAGTGCAGACCTTCCTGACGGTAGCAGGCCTTTTTAATTTATGCAAAAGCCTTTGACTTAAGACACAGGAAATGCATTTATGGGAATTTTTTCCAGGATATGCGGAGGGCCCCCGACTTGTACGGCTGTTCCTATTTAAGCAGTGTAAACAGTGCAGAGTACTGTGAAGTAATTCAGGACTTTGCCTATCTTCAAAATGGCAGCTCCCACGAGATGTCAGGAGCCACGTGAATTGGTATCATAGTTACTGATATAATCGGAAAGCTTTGCTGGGTTTCTGGTAGGTGTTGTTTCTGGATACAGTGGAGGAACACGCTGGCTCTTTCTCCTCTTCCCCTTCCTGGCTGTCGATCCAGCAGATGCTTGAGGCAGCTGTGGAGGCTGCCTTTAAAACAAGAGATTCTGCTGCACACCCTCCTACAAAAATAACTCATCAGGATGATATCCCTGCAGATGTTTAGGGGAGGACCTAGTGCCTGGAGACACCCCGGGGTGACAAGTCGCACTTTACAGGAACTCTTTGATTGATTGATTGATTGGTTGATTGATTGATGAGGAGGAGGACAAATAAGGTCACTTCTTTCAAGGTGAAGAATTGGCAGAGATTTTCCAACATGTTAGGAAAAATCTCGACTTGCTTATTCCTCAAACAGGTACTGATGCGGAAGATTTCTTTTTGAAGTACCACCGTCCGGATCCTGAGTCAATGCCTCTCCACAGTGCGATGTGCCGGGTTCTGTTCCATATGTGAAAGGACATTGATAAATCTTCCTTTCGATGGGTTTGCAGGGGAATTCCCTGCTGCAGTGAAGGTGGATGGTCTTATGGGTGGTCTTTCTCCCCAAAGTACCGTAATCTCAGAGGAAGCACTACCGTCAGATCAAGAAGACAAAAAGTTTGAAGGAGCAGTTAAAAGAACATACTCTGCGACAAATTTTTCAGTACGTGCCTATACTTACTTGACCTACACCGTTCAGTCTTTACCGAAGGATTTTTCCCCCAGATGCATCAAGCATCCATTTTGCAATTCCTTATTAGCGAAAAATAAGGATTCGCTGATAAGGAATAGCAAAATGCTATGCATGAAGAAATCGCAAAAAAAATTGCGATTTCTTAATATTCCTTAATTGCGACTCGCAAATTGCGAGACGCAATTAAGGAATACCTCCCCATTCATTCCTATGGGCCTATAGGCCCATAGGAATGAATGGGAAGACATTCTCAATTTGCGATTAGCAATTAGCAAATCGCAAATTGAGAATGCAATTTCAAGGGTGCAGGGGTATCCAAAGGACACCCTGTTGCACCCCTGAAATTAATCTCTGCACATATGTTGCGCACACACATGCCCTAAGGGCATGTGTGTGCGCAACATGAAACTTTGAAAAATGCACAAAAGTGTTTTTTTCAAAGTTTTTGCAAATTACCATGAAGTTCAACTTCATGGTAATTTGCTCCCCCTATTAGCGAAATCGCGGATTTTTTTACTTTGTTGCATTGCATTTAAGGAATCTCAATTTGGGATTCCTTAAATGCAATCGCAATTTAAGGAATCTGAATTTAGAGATTCCTTAAATTGCGATTTTTGCATTTGGAATTATGCATCCCAAATGCAAAAATACCGATTGCAAAGGGGCAGATTCTGAGAATCTGCCCTTTTGCGACAAGATTTTCCTTTCATGCATCTGGGCCTTTATCCTCTGGAAGAGCAAATGCATGAGGGTCAAGATTATTGTTCCCCTCTGACGATTATGGAGTCTCAGGTCTGCTTTCTGTCGATATTTCCGTTGATAAGTTACGTGTGTCAGCAGTAGCCTATGGGGCAGCTATTGCTGCTAGAAGTCATATTTGGATGCAGGCTTGGTAAGTGGATTCAGCCCAGAAGTCTATTCTCTTCGAATTACCTTTTGAAGAAGCTAAACTCTTCTGCTCCCAGCTTGAAGACATGATAAAAGAATTAGTGGAAAATAATAAGCTTCTTGCCCTGTCTCGTCAATTCCTATGGGGCAGAGGATTTGGATATCACAGGACTTTTGGTCCTTCCTCTGTTAGAGCCTCCAGTCAGCCATTTCGGGGTTGGGCCGGGGATCCCCTGACAGTGAAAAATCCTGGTGCCAATAATGTGTCTCCTCAAATTTTACTCCCCTAAAAGCTTGACTATGCCGCACTTTAAGTGGGGGGTTGCTTACTCTTCTTTGAAGAGGAATGGAGTCATTCAATTTCGGATGCCTGGGCTCTTCACACTGTGTTGGAGGGTTATCACATCAACGTTTCCATCCTCAGCTTTTATTCCATTCCATTCGTTTCCAGACCTCAAAAGGGAGAATCATTTCATTCCTTATTGTACATTCCTCATTGACGATTCAGGCCATCTGCCAGCTTTTGCATCTCTGGACTCTATGGATGCATATCCGCATGTTCAGATTTTTCCCTGCACCAGAGGCTCCTGCGATTTGCCATGAACAGAAACCATTATCAGTTCCAGGTCCTGCCTTTCGGCCTTTCTTCAGCCCCAAGGGTTTTCAACAAGCTCTTGAAGCCCATTTTGCATTCACAAGGTATTCAGGTATATCCATATCTTGATGACTGGCTGATTGTGTCTTCTACTCTTCCTAAAGCAACGTATCAAGTGAAACAGGTCTGCAATCTTCCGATGAGGTTCGGATTCATTCTCAACTGCAAGAAATCGCACCTCGAGCCTTCTTAGTCACTACAATTTCTGGGGCCTTCGTTTCAAACAGACTTGGGGAAGGTCTTCCTGACCTAGAACCACAAGGACAACCTGAAGTCTCATCTGTCATGCCTGCTGTCTAAGTCCTCTGCTCCAGCAAGACTCTGTTTACGAATCCAGAGAGAAATAGCTCCAACTCTGGCCATTCTTCTCTGGAGACGACTTTATTTGTATCCGCTAGTTCACCACCTGTTACAGTTCTGGAAGCACAAGTTACTACTTGTGTAACGATATATCTGTAAGAGACATTAGTTAGTATTAGATTCCTTACCTTAGAATATCCCCAGGCGTCAGACTGGATCCGGAAAATTTTGCGTAGCAGTACCCTTGCGCGTCGGTAGGCGTCGTCTGCGGCTCCGCGTCCGTCGTCGGCGTCGTGGGCGCCGTGATGACGTCGTCGGAGTACTTAGACGCCGCCTCCGCGTGCTGACGTCAGTTCTTAGACACAGCTTTTCCGCGCCAGAAACGCAGAGCCATGTCAAAAAACCAACACTGGTGCCATTGAAACTAGGGCCCTGAAGGGGACAACCCTAACCCTAGATATTGGTTCGCAGAACGGGGAGGATGGGTGAGTCGGTAAGGAATCTAATACTAACTAATGTCTCTTACAGATATATCGTTACACAAGTAGTAACTTGTGCATCTGAAAGAGACACGTTAGTATTAGATTCCTTACCTTAGAATAGATACCCCAGCAATACCAACCCCGGTGGAGGGTCTGCGAACCAATAATCACACCAGAAAGTCCTGGAGGACGGAACGGCCAAAGAAGCCATCCCTCCGGACTTGGCTGTCCAGGCAGTAGTGTCTAGCAAACGTGTGCAGCGATGCCCACGTAGCTGCCTGACAGATGTCTTGTAAGGGCACACCCCTGCCCAGGGCAGTGGTAGTAGCCGTGGCTCGGGTGGAATGAGCCCGCAATCCAGCAGGGGGCTCCTTCCTAGCCAAGGAGTAGCATGCCTGGATACACAAGATGATCCACCAGGAGATGGTCCTCTTGCGTACCGCTTTCCCCTTCTTAGCGCCCACGTAACCAACAAAGAGTTGGTCATCCACCCGGAACTGGCGTGTGCGATCCAGATAAAATGAGAGCGCACGTTTTGGGTCCAGACGGTGGAGCCGCTCTTCCTCGTTAGAGGGATGCGGTGGCGGGAAGAAGGTTGGCAAGGTGATAGACTGCCCGATGTGAAAGGCCGTGACAACCTTGGGCAGGAAAGAAGGACGAGTCCTCAGAACAACCTTGTCCGGATGGACAGAGAGGAAAGGAGGTTTAGAAGATAGAGCCTGGAGCTCACTCACTCTCCTGGCAGAGGTGATGGCAACCAGGAAAGCAGTCTTCAAAGTCAGAAGGCGAAGAGGACAGTTGTGAAGTGGCTCAAAGGGAGCGCACATCAGGAACGTCAAAACCAGGTTCAAGTCCCACTGAGGCATCACAAACGGAACAGGAGGAAACGTGTGAGTGATGCCCTTAAGAAATCTGTTAACAATAGGGGACTTGAACAAAGAAGGCTGATCAGGTAGCCTGAGAAAGGCTGAAAGGGCAGAAAGGTAGCCCTTGATAGTGCCCAGAGCAGAGCCCTGCTGGGCAAGAGAAAGAAGAAAGAGAAGAACCTCAGAAAGAGGGGCAGAAAGAGGATCCACAGCCTTTGCTGTGCACCATGCCACAAATCTGTTCCACCTGCAGGCGTATACCGACTTCGTGGAGGGACGCCTGGCTGCCAGAATGATGTTACAGACTTCAGGAGGCAAGTCAAATGGCCTCAACTGTCGCCGCTCAATCTCCAAGCATGGAGGTGGAGACTGGACAGGTTCGGGTGGAGGACCGTCCCCTGCTGCTGCGACAGAAGGTCCTCCTGAAGAGGCAGACTAACCGGGGGATCGACTGACAGACTGAGTAGCTCTGGATACCAGTACCTTCTCGCCCAGTCCGGAGCCACAAGGATGACTTGTGCCCGGTCGCGCTTGATCTTCTTCAGGACTCTGGGCAGAAGTGGTATAGGCGGAAAGGCGTACAATAGACCGCAACTCCACTCGCGATGAAAAGCGTCTCCGAGCGAGTGCCGCCTTGGAAATTCCAACGCGCAGAACAGATGACATTGCGCGTTCTCTTCGGTGGCGAATAGATCTAACCAAGGCTCTCCCCATCGCTGAAAGAGGCCTTGCGCCACGTCCGAGTTCAGACGCCATTCGTGATCCATCATGCACCGACGGCTGAGCTCGTCCGCCCTGGCGTTCAGAGAACCCGCCAGGTGTTGAGCCACCAGGGTCACGCCCTGGCGTTCCAGCCATTGCCAAAGGCGAAGCGCCTCTTGACAAAGGATCCACGACCCCACCCCGCCTTGTTTGTTGCAGTACCACATGGCGGTGGTGTTGTCCGTGAAAACCTGCACTACACTTCCCCGGACAGAGGGGAGGAATGCCTTCAGTGCTAGACGAATCGCCCTGAGCTCCAACAAATTGATGTGGAGCCGGGTCTCCGCCGGAGACCAGAGGCCTCTGATCTCCGCCTCTCCCAAGTGGCCTCCCCAGCCCTGGAGGGACGCGTCCGTCACAACTATGTGCTCCGGTTGGGGAAGGGAGAGGGATCTGCCGCTGACCCAATCGCGGTCCGTAAGCCACCACTGCAGCTGTCTCGCAGTGCCCTCCGAGATCAGGACGTGGTCGGATAGGTTGCCCTGATGCTGGGCCCACTGAAACTTCAGGTCCCACTGCAGAGCCCGCATCCGCCACCTGGCGTGATGCACCAGTAGGATGCAGGAGGCCATCAGCCCCAGAAGCCGCAGCGTCAACCTGACCGAAACCCGGGATAACGGCTGAAAGATGGGAATCAGAGCCTGAATATCCCGGACCCGCTGTTCGGGCGGATGAACCCGAAACCGCGCCGAGTCCAGAACCGCTCCGATGAAGAGGAGCTTCTGAGAGGGACACAGGTGTGACTTCGGCACATTGATGGAGAACCCCAGCTGGTGCAGGAGGTCTGCCGTCGTCTGAAGGTGGCTGACGACTGTCTGGGGCGAGCCCGCCTTCAACAACCAGTCGTCGAGGTAGGGGAAGACTGACACCCCTAACCGGCGCAGATGAGCTGCGACCACCGCCATCACTTTCGTGAACACCCGTGGGGCGCTAGTAAGGTCGAAGGGGAGCACGGTAAATTGAAAGTGCTCGTGGCCCACCATGAACCGCAGGTAGCGCCGGTGGGCAGGCAGGACGGGGATATGAAAATAAGCGTCCTGCAAGTCCAACGCTACCATCCAGTCTCCTGGGTCCAGGGCAGCAAGGACCTGAGCCAGTGTCAGCATCTTGAACTTCTCCTTCCGGAGGAAGCCGTTGACGTTCCGTAGGTCCAAGATAGGGCGTAGGCCCCCTTTGCCCTTCTTGGGTACCAGAAAGTAGTGGGAGTAGCAACCACACCCTACTTCTGGCCCAGGAACGCGCTCGATGGCCCCCTTGGCCAAGAGGGCCGTAACTTCCTCCTGCAGAAGTCGCAAGTGATCCCCCGACACACGGTGGTTCTGCAGTGGCATGGCTGGAGGAGTCGCCTCGAAGGGGAGGGAGTAGCCCCTTCGGACGATTTGCAGCACCCACCTGTCCGACGTGACAGTGCGCCAGTGGAGGTGGTGATGGCGAACCCTGCCTCCAACTGGCGTCACATGGGCCTGAAAGCACGGACTAGGAGGGTTTTGAGGCGGATGCTGCGGGGGAAGGTGTGGACTGACCTCGCCGTTGCCCCCGACCGCCCGGACGGCGGTTCCCACGGCCGCCACCGCGTTGGGTATTGCCCTGCGGTGCGTGGCTGGCGGCGCGTGTGGGCGCACCCCTTCCGTGGCCACGAAAGGAGTGATAGGCAGCCGGTTGCTGGCGTTGGCCCGAGAGGCCTAAGGACTTGGCCGTAGCCCTGGAGTCCTTAAAACGCTCAAGCGCATGGTCTGCCTTGTCGCCAAAGAGGCGACGGCCATCGAACGGCATGTCCATAAGCGTGTTCTGGACATCTGCCGAGAAGTTGGCGGACCTCAGCCAGGCGTGGCGTCTGACCGCCACCGTCGTTGCCATCGCTCTGCCTAGCGAGTCGGTGGTATCCAGCCCACACCTAATAGAGTACTTTGCTGCATCCCGGCCCTCCACAAGGGCTTGGCCGAGTTTGGCCCGTACCTCCAACGGACACTCTGGCAGCACTTCCGGGACCTTATCCCACACCGAGTGGGTGTAAAGTCCCAAGAGGCAGGCGGTGTTGGAAGACCGCAGGCCTAGGCTCAGGGATGAGAAGATATTCTTCCCATACTGTTCATACCTCTTGGATTCCCGATCCGGCGGGGCCGACGGGAATGCGGTCTGGGAATTGGAGGCCTGGATGACCAGGCTCTCGGGGGTGGGGTGGGTGGACAGGAAACATGGGTCGCCCGGGGCTGGGCGGTGGCGTCTTGCCACGTTCCTATCTACGGGCGAACCCGTAGCGGGCCTGGACCAAGTGCCCAAAAGAACGTCCGTCAAGGCCTCATTAAAGGGCAGCAGAGGCTCGGCCAAGCTTGACTGCGGTTTAAGGACCTCAGTGAGGAGGTTAGTCCTCACGGCCGCGACGGGGAGCTCAAGGCCCAAGGCCTTGGCAGCCCTCATCAGCACCACACTATAAGTTGCCCCCTCCTCCGAAGCCACGGTAGGAGGGGAGATAAAACCAGTGTCTGGAGAGGTGTCCAGGCCACTGGCATCCCCAAGGTCTCCTGTCCAGTCCTCATGAGACTGACACTCCCTGGTCAGAGGGTCCTCAGACCCCTCCCAGTCCTCCTCCTCACCCATCTCCTGAAATTCAGGGTTCTCAATTAATGGGGCCTGTTCATAAAAGTGAAATTCACCAAACGACGTCTGGAGTGGCGCCCATCGGGGCCGTCCCGACGGCTGAACAGGAATGGGGACAGGACCGGGGCCGGCGCCGCCCGGAGCCGGCGCCGGAGGCGACACCTGAGGGTCCGACGCCGGGGAGGCCGTCAGATCCACCGGCGACAAACCAGATCCCGAAGGGGTGCCAGCGGCGTCCTGCGGCGCTGGGCCCGAAGGCGCCGGCGGCGTCGGAACAACTGGACCCCTCGACGCCGGGCCCGAAGGCGCCGGCGGCGTCGGGATAACGGGGACCTGCGCCGGCGGCGTCGGGGCTGGAGCTGCCGACCCGCTAGGGCTCCCAGACGGTTCCGCTGGGCCCGGAGGCGCCGCGGAGCCCGTCGGAGGAGAGAGTTTCCTCATGGCCATGAGGAAGCGCTCGATCTCCTCCTGCGTCGCGTTCAGCCCAGGGACCGGTGGGTGTGGAGCCGAACGCGGCGCCCGCGACTCCGACGGAGCCACGTGGGTGGTGTCACCCGAACCCCCGGCCGCATCGTGCGAGCGTCGGGGGGAGTCCGAGGAGCGATGACGCCGCTTGGACTTCTTGTGCCTCTTACCTGACGACTTCGACCCGGAAGAGTGAGGCCTACTCTCGGAGCTGTGGTGGCTCCGGGCCCGCGAACTGTCCCTCGACCTCCCGTGGGATCGGGACCTCTCACGGCGCGGGACCGACTGTCGGAGTTCGAGGCGCCTACGGGACCGCTCCCGCCTGGCTTTCGAAGAGAGGGCCCGACAGTCGGAGTAGGCCTTGTCGTCGTGGTCGACGCCCAAACACGACAAACAGACGCGGTGAGGATCCGTGACCGACATCAGCCAGTCGCAATCGTCACAATGCTTGAAGCCGGGCATCCCTCAGGCACCGAGTCGGAGTCGAGAGACTTCAAAACAGGAATCAAAAAGGATCAAAAAGTTAGTCAAAAATTGACTAGGGTTACTGCTTTTTCCAGATCTGCGCTTGCTGGCGCGGAAAAAAGAAGAACTGACGTCAGCACGCGGAGGCGGCGTCTAAGTACTCCGACGACGTCATCACGGCGCCCACGACGCCGACGACGGACGCGGAGCCGCAGACGACGCCTACCGACGCGCAAGGGTACTGTTACGCAAAATTTTCCGGATCCAGTCTGACGCCTGGGGATATTCTAAGGTAAGGAATCTAATACTAACGTGTCTCTTTCAGATCCTCTTGTTTCTTGACTACAAGGATGTGGTCCATATCATGCCTTGCATCTCTCAGAATCTTCAGTGGTGGCTCTCTCCTCTAAATTTAGGCAGATGACTCCTCCCTCCTCAACCCTCTCGGCAGATGCCAGTGGTGAGATGTAGAGTGCAGTCTGGGAGAGTCGGCAAGCCCAGGGCAAATGGAACTCTCTGCAATGGCTTTGATCTTCCAATCCGGAGGAGCTAGCAGCTGTGTGGCAGGCTCTCCTTTGGTTTACCCCCCTTCTGCATTCCAAATCAGTACACCTTCAGACAGACAATCAGGTTGTCAGTACATTTGTCAATCGGCAGGGGGGTATGAATCCCCAGCTGTATCCCCTTTCTCTGAATAGCAGCCTTTGGGCAGAGAGACATCTTTTTCATCTCTCGCCAGTTTGTCTTCTGGGGAAGGCGAATGGACCTGACGACTTTCTGAGCCAGAAATTTCCCTCCTCGGTTCCTCTCTATCTATCTCAAAACCTTTTTGATCAGATTGTCCAGAAGCTCGGCCTTCCTTGGTTAGATCTTTTCGCCACAGAGGAGAACTCGCTTCTTCCTTTTTTCAGAATGGGTCAAGGATGCTTTGCCCATCCCCTAACCTCAGGGTTTTCTCTGTGCATTTCCTCCTTTCCCGTTGATCTCAAGGGTGTTGAGAAAGAGTCAGCAGGATCAGGCAGAGGTTTTCTTGGTAGTCCCGTAGTGGCCCAAAAGGCCCTAGTTTCCTGTTCTCCTGCAGCTTCAGATTCAGCCTCACTGGATGATCCCAATTCATCCTTCTCCATTGAGACATCCGAGTCTTCAGCTGGACTCCCTCAGATGTCTTTGTCTGGGGGTCTGGCACTTCTAGCTCAAGGTTGTTCTTCAGATGTAGCTGAATCAATTCAATTATCTAGGAAGACTTCTACTAGAAAGGCTTTCTCCTGCCATTGGTGAAACTTTGAGAATTGATGTTGGGACAAGGGATCTGTCTGCCGTTTTTTGTGATCCCTTCAAAATTCTTGATTTTTTAAGGGATGGTTTCACTTTGGGTTTGGACGTTTCTACGATTCGCTCTCAATGGGCTGCGATTCAGGCATTTCCGGGGATGGAGATGGCTTTCATTTCTCTGCTTGCGTCATGGCTATTGAGGTCTTTCTTTCGGCAAATGCCAGCTGCCTGCTGTCCTGTTCCATCTTGAGGCCGTCCTTTAGTTTTCCATGCTTTGATGTTTAGTCCTTTTGAGCCTTTACAGTCTGTCGATCTTAAGTTCCTTTCACACAAAATGTTGTTTCTTGTCACCATTTATCAGGTGGGAAGATCGGGGAGATAGAATCTCTTCTCGCTTCTTCTCCAGTCCTTCGACTCTGTGATGACAAGTTTAACTTAAGACCCAGTCCCCTTTTTCTTCTGAAAGTTTCTTCCCAATTCCACCAGGAAGAAGGCACTGTATTGCCAGTTTTTTCACCCAGAGCAAGTGGGCTTTATGCCCAAGAAAGCCATTCAACACAACATTAGACAACTATAAAATGCCACTGCCCTGGCAGACAGACTTAAGCGAACAGCAGACAAACTGCTGACAGACATAGAAAAAGCCTTTGACACAGTAGGTTGGACATACTTGTTCAAACTTCTCCAAAGTCTTAACTTTGGGCCCAGATTCATCGCCTACGCCAAGTTCCACTGATCTAATGGCACATGTTCGGATACAGACTAAAGTATTTGCGCCAATTCCCATAAAAGGAGGTAAGCGGCAAGGTTGCCCATCATCTTCACTGTTATTCGCTATCGCCATTGAGCCACTAACAGAGTGGCTTTGAATTGATGTGCAGATAAGGGAATTCAAATGGGGCCAGAGTTCTCAGACAGAATTGCCTTATATGCGAACAGTAGCCTAATTTTGCTGACTGACCCTGAAAACTCGGGTCTGCGGGCGCTCCAGATTCTTCGACTCCTTTGGGAAAAGTCTGGCCTCTCTATTAACCTGAATAATTCTTCCCACTACCCTCCTACCCCCAAAGTCTGCAATGGGCCTCCGATATACCAGTACTTTCACAAGGCTTGGGAGTAAATGTGACTACGAATGCTGCAGTGGCATGGTCAATGAATGTCCAACCTTTGCTGGACAGACTGAGGATCGATGACAAATCTATACTCTAGTTTTCTCTGAAATCATCCTCCTCCCCACCACATTGTGCTTAGCAAGTGTTTCAAATCCACATATGATACAGAACTCTTCTGTAGTGCCTCTTGATTTGTGGTCATCAATAATTGGTGGTACTATGACACTCAAGGGGTTTATGGCCTATGCCTCCGAGAAATGGGTCCTCTAAGGCACCACACTACAACACTTGTTATATGGTGGGAAATTGACACATTTGCTACCCAAATCGACATGAATCGTAATCCAAACATGGAGAATAGCATTAAGAGCGATAGGATTGGATAAAAAACGTATGGGACAGATGCCACTATGTGAAGGCTCCACCTTAAATCACGTGGAAACACTAGAGGGATTCCATAAGTGGGATGTAATAGGTATTTCTACTTTAGGGGATCTAAAGGAGGGCAGGACACCTAAAGCATACCAGACCTTGCAGACTTAATACAACTTGCACCGTAGTCCGTTCTACTGATATTTACAACTTCGACATGCCCTTCCAAACCATATCTCCGGGTTGGGAGAACTCCCCGAGTACAACCCCCTAGAACCTAAGTTGCTATTTGGTGAACTGGGAGATCACAAAATAACATAGATATACCGTTCATTAATACAACATAGGCCTGACACCTTCGGGGCGCTATGAATCGCCTGGGAGCGAATCCGGGGCACTCTCGCGGATGATGAATGGGCAGAGGCTTGAGCATCCCCGAGAAACTCAGCGATAGCAACACGGTTCCACCTCCTCCAATTAAAATACGTTCATAGATCATACCCCACAAGATACAGGCTCTGACAGATGGGATTAGTCACCTCTTCCCTCTGCCTCCGCTGTAACGCACTGAAGGGAGATTTCCCACACACCACGTAGGGACGCGCAAAGTTTCGCCCTTATTGGGAGCGAGTGGTAATCCTCCTTCATATCACCACTGACTTTGCAATGGATCGTTATAAATCTGCGATGCTCTGGCTTGGCTTGACTGTGGCTAAAAGGGACATTGCGCAACAATGGAAGGGAGATGGTCCCCCATCGATCACAGAAGGGACTGGATTTGATCATGAATAGGGAACAGCCAGTTTACAAGGCTAGAAGCTGCCCCTAGAAACATATAAAATATGGAGGGCCTGGGTAGAGTAAAGGAAATCACTGTCACACTATGAGATTCTCACACCATGACTTTAGATAATGAAATCCAACTTATTTAGGAGCTCGGAACTATTAGTTATGATTGGGATATGACGAGCAAATACGGGTTGGGACAAGAATTGGGGGAGGCAGTACCGGGGGATCCAGGGTCATTGTTGCAACGTTGGTATGTTATATCTTATTATTGTACTCTCAAAACTCAATAAAATGTGTTGTAATTTTTTTTCTCCATTTTTTGTCGAACTTTTTATGAAGATGGCAGCCTAAACCCTGTTTTTAGGGAAGTTGGGCTTGGTTGCTTGATTTTTGTTGCCTCTGTCCAACTTGGGGTTGTTATTTAAATCACATTTTGTCAGAAATTCATCAGCTATGCCTGAGCTCTATGGAGGCAAGATTCAGAAGCCCGTTTGCGGGTAGAAGGCACGCATGAACCAGGGGAGTACAGTTTGCATGCATCGGCTGCTCTCTCTACTTGCGTAAGCAGCTACGCGAACATGTCCGCAGTGAGTAAAGAACATTAAAGGTTAAAGTCTGTTTTGTTAATGACCCCTGTTTCCAAAATCCCGCTTCCCTGTTGATGTGTAATCACCGAGCTGGCGCTGCTGCGGGGACGGGGTGTGCTCCTTCGCCGGCGCAGCCTGATCCGAGACTCCGGGATGTCCCAGCTGATTGGATTCATGCCGTACACACCACAATCTGATGCTGCCACATCCAAGGTTAATAACGCACAATTCATCGGCGCCAGACATTGCTAGTGGATTATGGATTCAATTGCAGAACACTGAAAATAGGCCTAAATGAGCACCGCCGAAAGGCCAGCATATCCCATCAGATCAAACCTTAATGGGCAGTAATCTGTCAACATCGCAACATCAAGTACATTTCCATATTCATTTATGTTTGTGTATATTCACAACCCTGGAATGGCCCCACCTTGGAAACGTATGCAAATGTGCTCTTGTGTGAGGCAGGATTGGGTGCCTTTTCATAGTAGGGAAGGGAATAACCTCGTGTTTCATGGGAGCGTGGGAAAATGGGTCCTGATACAGGGAAACGAGTTTTATCCATGGAGAAGCAAAAAGAAAAATACTCGTGGATAAGCACATTTTTAAACTAAACTAATAGTGCTGGAATCCGTGACCTTTGCACAATTCGAGTAGCACTCATGAGATTTTTTTTATTTTGTGTTATTTAGAGAGTTTTATAAGGCGTGAACACGACTCAAGGGTATCAGAGGGCAATACATAGAAATTCAATTTCCTTTTCCAATTGTTTTATGGCCCTTTTCAACTTTCATCTCTGGCTCGCAGGAAGAAGAAACTAATGGATGTCCATGAATACACTACAATATCACAGTTGTGTGGTGGAGACTAAAAGAAAATGTAAAACGGTCTACAGCGGTGATGGAGAGAAAGAAAAATCATTTAAATGACAAAGAAAAAAAAGTTAAGCGGTAAATGGAGTGAGACAGAGCAAAGGAAAGAAAGTAAAATGTGAATAATGAACTAAAGAATGACGTAAAAAGGTAGCACGAAGGGAAGAAGGTACAAACAAAGACAGGAAATAAGGAAAAAAGATGTAAAGAAGAAGAAAAAGGAAGGAAGAACAGAAACGAAAGGAGAAAAGGTGAAAAGAAAAGAGAAGGAACAAAGAAAGTAGAATGGAGAGAAAGAAGGGAAGCAGGAAAATATAATGAAATAACCAAAAAGAAATGTGAGATGAACGAAAAGAAGAGACAGAAAAGATTGAAAACGGGAAGGACTACAAAAAGAAAAGATGCAAAGAAGGTGCAAAGGAATGACAGGTATATGATCAGAATAAAACAATATGAAAAAGATATGAAGCTAGAAAAAAAGGACAGATGAAATGAGAATCAACACAAAGAAAGAAAGATGGAAGCAGAAGGAAAGATGCATAAAACAAAATAAAGATGATATAAAAGTGGAAAGAAAGATGCATAAAAAGAAAGTAAGAAGATGAAAAGGAGGAAAGAATGGATGGGAGTAATAAGTCAATATTGGTAAATGTGTCGTTTTTGGAAAAAATCCTTTAAAATCATGCTATGATATTATTTTGCAACATTGTCTGAAAATTTTCCCTGAAAAACAATTCCCACGGCACTTGGTGTGAAGGGTTGGAATTGCTCACTTTACTTGCACATGTAGCGCTATATATGGGTCACGTTGGGGGCTTATTTTATTTTTCTGGCTTCTCCCTTGCTTGACTTAGAACGCATAATAAATAAAATTGGAAGATATCCTAGTGTCTGTGGCAGTATTTGGAATTCCAAGGTGTGACTTGTCAGCGCACATAATACATACAAGTACCTACCTCTATCTTGTTACCCTCCCCCACTTCTTCACGTATCTGTCTGTGTCTGATGTATTTAAAATATGGATGACATCCTGCCATGCACCCCATCTCCTTCTCGCCTTCCCTGGCTCTTGCACTTTCTATATATCTTTAAAATTCAGTTGTCCTGGACCATGCCCACGACATCTTCCTCCAGCAATCCCTCCCGTATCTGGTACCTTGCATCCTCCCCCGCTTCACTCTTTGCATCCTTGTCCCAGCAGTCTCTCGTGCACTGCCCCCAACCGTGGAGCATTCGTTGCACGGAGCAGCTGTCACGTGGACAGAGACCCCCCTGCTCCAGGTCTGTCCAAACCCCACGGGAGGCGAGGTGGAAGGCCAGCGGGAACATGGAAGGCCAAAGCATCCGTGTCATTGCACCGCCGCCCTGAGAAAGGACAGTGGTGAGCAGATGACAGTGTACTGGACCAATATTTCAGTGGCCACCCCAGGTGTGTGAGCACTTTTTGCGAGGACAGGTCAAATATGTCATGCGGAGCCCCACGTTGCCCGAGCACTGGTTTATAATTAAAAAAAAAATCTCCAGGCTCTACCAATAATTCACTGGTCACCCCAAGTATGCCAAGTATGTAAGCAGTTTTGCGAGGACAGGTCAAAAATGTCATTCGGAGCCCCGTATCCCGAGCACAGGTTATAATTTAAACATATGTCCTCCAGCCAGGGACAGAGAAAACACTGAAGGGCCAGCATCTGGCGCCATCTAGCGGTATTGCCATGATAGCGCCTTCATCAGTAATAAATAGGGCAGACTTACTACTAAACCTATAAATAAATACACTTTGCTGCATGAGTGCGGGGTCTGAGAATGCCTCACCCGCACCTGTACCACTCTTCCCACCGAAGGGTCTCTTAGGGTCGAAGTAGTTGGAGAAAGATAGAAGAAGGCGTTGTATCACCCCCTAGTCCGGTCACCGGTGCTGCCTGAGCACTGAACAGCAAGCTACTTTTTTCACGGCTGTGACATCACGTTGAATTACCAGGGACTGGGTTATCAGTTCTCGATAATGGTTCTGTATTGAGGTCATTTCCAAAAACAATAATAATACTTTGAGGAGATATGGCATGTAATATTGTCTATTGCAAACGAGGCTAATGGAAGCGTTACAAGTCCAAGGGGAATGCACACAAACATTGGATTGTCAATGCAGGCAGGGCTATCAGTAGTGCAAGCAGTGCAGTGGCACCAGGGCCCAGACTGCCCTGCATCGGCTGCGGGGAGATCACACACTGAATTTAAAAACAGCCCGGGGTCTGGCAGAGAGGAGTGGCGGGCTTGAGGCATTGAGGAGGAGAGGGTAAGGGAGAAATGGCGAAGAAAGAGGAAAGTATACAAAGAAAAGGGGGAGATATAAAGAACAAGAAAGTGACAGACGAGCAAAAGAGAATAAGGAAGAGAATAAGAGGATGGAGATGGAAGATAGAGAAGCAAAGACAAGATGTAAATGTGAAGGGAGAGAAGGAAAGAGGTAGAAAGAGCACGCAGATTAGTAATAGCTTGGTGGAAATAAGGATGGAGCACAGAGAGAAGAGAGCACGCGGGAGAAATGGCGGAGAGAGGAAAGGAAAAGAAGAGAGGGTTTAAGGAGAGCTGGGAGAGAAAAGTGAGGGAGAGGAGGAAGGAGACAAGGACGAGAGAGACACAAAGGAGAGAGAGAGGAAAGGAAACGAAGAGAGGGTTTAAGGAGAGCTAAGAAAGAAAAGAGGGAGGGGAGGAAGGAGAAAAATACGAGTGAGAGTCAGAAGGGGAAGAAAGAGGAAAGGAAAAGAAGAGAGGGTTTAAGGAGAGTTCGGAGAGAAAAAAGTGAGGGAGGGGAGGAAGGAGACAAGGACGAGAGAGAGAGACACACAAGGGGAAGAGAGAGGAAAGGAAAAGAAGAGAGGGTTTAAGGAGAGCTCGGAGAGAAAAGTGAGGGAGGGGAGGAAGGAGACAAGGACGAGGGAGAGACACAAGGGGAAGAGAAAGGAAAGGAAAAGAAGAGAGGGTTTAAGGAGAGCTAAGAGAGAAAAGAGGGAGGGGAGGAAGGAGAAAAAGACGAGTGAGAGTCAGAGGGGAAGAAAGAGGAAAGGAAAAGAAGAGAGGGTTCAAGGAGAGCTCGGAGAGAAAAAAGTGAGGGAGGGGAGGAAGGAGACAAGGACGAGAGAGAGAGACACACACAAGGGGAAGAGAGAGGAAAGGAAAAGAAGAGAGGGTTTAAGGAGAGCTAAGAGAGAAATGTGAGGGAGGGGAGGAAGGAGAAATGGACGAGTGAGAGACAGAAAGGAAAGGGAGAGGAAAGGAAAAGAAGAGAGGGTTTAAGGTGAGCTTGGAGAGAAAAGTGAGGGAAGGGGAGGGAGGAGACAAGGACGAGGTAGAGACAGGAGGGGAAGAGAGAGGAAGGAATGGGTAGAAGAGAGGGTGAACGGTCTGTAGAGATGAGAGGGAAGGAAAGCGGTCGAATGGGGAACTTGGGGACCTGTAGCTACCATGAGTGCAGCAGGTGTAGTGGCACCCAGGTCCAGCGATGCTATCCCACTGCATGGAGAGGCCCATGTTACCGCCCATCGAGTACCAGAAGCATGTTCAGCGGAGCGCTGCAGCGCCCGCAGCCTTCACCTAAGGGTACCTGGGTGTTTTTCAGGCGAGACATTTCAAAGAAATGAAAATATTGATCCCCCATCAAGAAGAAAATGTATTTCAAGAATCCTGCTGCTCAGAAGGGTGGCAGCGCATGAGGAGAATGGGAAGTAGCTGACACTGTGCAGACTTGGGGTTTTAATTCAGAAACGTTACCAGGAAAAGCAGGGTGTTAAATAGAGTTGGTTAATGCCGGTGCACGGGTTTCTTCGTTGGTTGTCTGTTAAAGAGCCTCTTTGCTCACACGCCGTCAGGGCATCTCTACCAGTAGCAAAAGGTCCTGTGCACACATAGACCAGATAATAAACAATGTACATTTGCTATCAAAACAGATCTTGTGTTGATTTTTCTTTTTTTGTTCCTTTAATATTGCGTTGGTACAGAGAACAGCCAGCCGACACGTGTTTCGTCTAAGATACAATGATCTCTGACTCTTCATGGCTCAAGTCACAATGGACAGTACCGTGTTGTACCAGAGCCGGTGATAATTCCAAACCGGTTAGGTTCAAACGCGGTCCAGTCATTGGCGTAACGAAAAGTGAGGGGGCCTCCCTGCACGGTACTTAGGGGGGCCCCCTCCGGGCTCAATCAGGAGCTCTCCAGGCCAGAGTTTAGTGCCGAGGGGGCCCCTTGGAGCCAGGGCCCCCCCCCCCCCGCACCACGTGGGCTGCGGGGGCCTGTGTTACGCTCCTGGGTCCAGTACCTGCAAATTGCTCGAATTTGAGAAGACACTCACAGGTGTCTGCATCATGCGAACTTAA
Organism: Lissotriton helveticus; assembly: GCF_964261635.1. Lineage (NCBI taxonomy): Eukaryota > Metazoa > Chordata > Amphibia > Caudata > Salamandridae > Lissotriton > Lissotriton helveticus. The sequence continues at coordinate 1,061,722,992 of NC_136072.1, read as the reverse complement.
TTTTGTTCGCGCCCTTATCACCGCGACTGATCCATGAAGATTGATTTGGCCTTTCCCTTATTTCGTTTTGAACCTAACCAGTTTCTAATTATCACCAGCTCTGGTACAACACGGTATTGTCCATTGTGACTTGAGCCCTGAAGAGTCAGAGATCATTGTATCTTAGACGAAACACGTGTCGGCTGGCTGTTCTCTGTACCAACGCAATATTAAAGGAACAAAAAAAGAAAAATCAACACGAGATCTGTTTTGATGTTTTGATAACAAATGTACATTGTTTATTATCTAGTGTATGTGTGCACAGGACCTTTTGCAATTGTTTCATGTGGTTGGCTCACAATCATATCTAAGGGGTTAGTAGGGTCACCCCTTTCCTGTTAGCACCATCTACAAATAGAACGCTGTCCAACAGACTACCGTTAATTTATGCAGAGCGCCTTAATCCTCTACACAAAAATCCTTGCATTTAGTACCATCTCTACCAGTAGCCGATATTCGAAATCCCATTGGCTTGCATCCCGGAGGCTGGCATGCGAGGAGGCCGCAAGCCGGGTGCAATGTAGGTACCCGGCCTGCATCCTTCATCAGGCGCGCTACCCTGTAGGAATGTGCAATTCTGTCTAGAGTACCATCTTCTCCTCGTTATACAGGGGCGTAATGCAGAGTCCTGCGGCCCTTGCGGACAGGGGGGTGGGGGGAGTTTGGGGGTCCAACCCTCCTAGGGGCCTTCAACACTTCAAGGGGGCTTCATTCAGCCCAAGTTCAATTAATATCTGTGAGATATGGGAGACTCATGGCTCGCTTATCACATTCTTCGGGGGAGGGGCATTGTTTTGAGTTACACCTCCATCCTCATAGAATATTCTAAGACAATGGATTGACATTTTCTTATGTAAGGTGGATCACAACCTGCTATGCTACAGAATACAAAGTATTAGCGTTGATTGGTTCAAGTAATGGTCTGTAGTGAAACAGCCAATGAGTGCCAGTGGTGGCGTCGCACCGAGTGTGACGCCTTCCTGGAACCCCCTTAAATAGGACGGACAGTGTAATACGGCTTACGGTACAAAATAAATACACACAGGGTGCAGTATATAAATATTTGACTTTCACATTGTTTTGTGTTTCTTCGATACGTAGAAATATAAAAATAGTTAGCCTGAGTTTTTGGGTACGTTTTACAAACATTAGCTTGCAATAGAACCATTTATACATTTTCCTTTCTGAATAACTTATGTATGTTTCTGCTGAGAAGGGCTACATTGCCTTTCAGTTTGTTTGAATTGCACGCCACCAAAGTGTAATGCTGATCATTTAAGCCAGGGTTCTAGGGCCCCCAAGAATGAAATGTATCCCCACATGCAAATTGTTGGCAGTATTTGTATGCATATTAGATGTTCATTTTTCCAAAACCTTTGGTCAAATGGCCATTCAATAGGCTCATGAACAAGGACGGACATTGTGACAAATTAGTTTTTGTGCATTGTGTTTACTATGAGGTGCCAAAAGGCATTCTGTTACACAGAATCATTTTTCATGAAACCATTGTGTTTTTTGCTGCTTACAGTAAAGTTGTTTCCCTGGGTTTCGTTTTATGAGTAAGTTAATATTTCTTATTTTAGCAAGAAAAGCTATGAGTCATCTTCTGTCCTGGAAAGCCACTGATGGGTCACGTGGGATAGAATGACTGAGTGCGGCACACTGATCAGTGATAAAATGAAGGAGTCCAAGGGAGGTGTTTTTATGGTATCAATAAATCACTGTATCCCTGTGCAGGATTTCCATCATAAAATAAAACTCGATTGGATGAAGGCCAGATTTTCAGGGCCTTCAGAGGATAGAAATTGCACACACTGAATTTAATTAAGAATCACTGTGGTCTGCAAATATTGGGCAAAAATGGTGGCTGCTCTGTCCCTGATTCAAAGTGCGTGGATATGCTGTTCCTTGGGCTACACCCCTACATAAAAGATTAAAAATCATTTTTAGTTTGCTCTCATACTATTAGCGCTTGCTATACACAGTATTATGATCCAGTGGGTGCAACCAGAGTGCCCTTCCTTGCAGTTGTGGTCTGAAGATACTTCTGAGTGGTCCTTAGCGGAAGTAATCTGTAAGAATCTGGACCAGCGCCTTGAGACCCTAGCGGGTGAGTAGCGCGCTCTACAAATTTCATGATTGATTGATTGATTGATTGATTGATGAAGATGGTGCGGACAGAGGAAAAGCTGCAAGACAGTCGGCAGGTGTGGCGAGAGATGACAGATGCTCCCTTGGAGAGGGGAGGCAATCCTAGTATGTCACAGTCCTGTCCAAGCCTCACAGACATACTATCTTCTTCATTCCTACAAGCACTTGGCTGTGCATGGATCCGGAATGGAGCTTGAATGTATACATGTTCAGGATTGCACTTTTGATAGGTAGCGGGCGAATGGTCTTTCCATGATATTATTGTACATTGTGTTTTCTTGATTTGCAATAAAATTCAATAAAATGTGTTTTAATTAAATGGAACTCAGTTACATAATTAGAGGGTGTATTAAAAACTTGAACGCTCCTGATATAGATGCAGGGCAACCAGCACCGCAATGGTGAATTGACAATTGTTGGTTCACAACACGATGTTTGGTTGGGGTGTAACATTTCCAGTGAGTGTTTAGGCAGCCTAGATGGGGAAACATCCTTTACGACGCAACTTTTACCGCGCAGTGCCTTTACAACGCAAGTATTTCAACGCAAGTCATTACAACGAATTGCACTGGGTGGCGCTCTAGGATAGGTAATAGTTTAATTTACTATCCAACACCTTCCCTACTATCCACGGGGACTGGATTTGGAATAGTAAATTAAACTATTCATTATCCAGCACCCCCCAACGCAAGTCGTTGTAACGACTTGCGTTGTAAATCCTGCTTTGTAAAGGCAGGCGTAGTAAAAGCATGCGTTGTAACAACGTACATCCGCCTAGATGTTGGATGACTCCTCATTGCAGGCATTTCCGACTCATGCTATGTTATGGAGAACAGTGTAGTAAGCAATCTGCCATTGATAGGGGCTGGGAGTGATTTGGCCATCTAGGGATGACTTTCTTCATGATTACAAAGTTTCTATTGCAAAGCAGATTCTGAGTCTACTTGTAAGGACGTTACATGTATTGTGTTCTACTCTGTATGTCGGTAGGTGAACTGAGGCTTTGTTTTTTGGGGGTTGAAGCCTGAAAGTTGAGAGCTTTTGCAATATTTTATGTGTCTTCTATAGGATGGTAGAACTGCTCATCGCCCAAAGAATTGAGATGTGTGTTAGGTCAGTCTCCCCTTTCGATTGCTTTTGGGCTCTGTGATAACCCACTCGATTCTGGGTGCTCTCCCCAGAAGCGGAAATGATCACTCCTGTGAAAATCTCACACCACGGGGTTTGGAATTTAATGTGTGTGATAAATAAAGTCCTTCAATTTAGTTTATTGGGTAGTTGTTAGTTCTGTCTAATGTTCTCTGTTGGATATTTGTGTGTAGCTATCATTGTGGAAGGAACTGTTATGGGCACAGCAGTAGCCTTGCACAAGGCCTAGGTATGGTCTGTTGGGTGAATGAAAGGTGTTCTGTCTACTGTGTTCTTTGTCAGTTTGTGTGTGCCATACATTGGTGTAAAGTGTTGAGGGGAGCCACCTGATAGCCATCAGCGTAGCCTATCTGGGTTCTCTTGGGTGTATAAAAGGTACTATATTCAGCGTGAAGCTTAGGGGTTTCTTTGTGGTTACGAGTTTCGGGAGATACGTGATATCCATTGATTGCCGTATCCGCACTGGATATGCTTAATTTATTCCATCTAATGTGCTCTGATGGACAGTAAAATGTCCTCTGCGAGCGATGCAAGTAGTACATAATACTACATTCCTTTGCTAAGGTAATTACCACTAAGTTGTGGTAAGGATTGTGTGAAAATGGTTGATATATGAGCAGAATGTGATAAGTGCATTAGACTGACGGGTTCAATAATGCATTTCTTTCTTGCTTTTCAACAGCAGCACTTCACGGTGCACACACCACAGTGCAGTGCACAGTACAGCACATGGGTCTGGCATGCATAGGCGCATATGGACCAGACAAGACCTGCTGCTTGCTTGCAAGGCCCTTGCTAAAGATACTTTGTTCTGAAGCAGACTCATACTGACCATGGCCTTATTGACACAAGAGAGCTGCATCCAAGGATAGCTCAGTGAGTTAAACACTCGACGCTTACACGTGCAGTATGCACTGCAGGTCTGGTGTTCGAATCCCAGAAGGGAAAATTAAGCCTTCCTTGCTTTTGAGGTCAGTAGGTTGATAGCCATAAAACTGGCTAATAGTAAAAAAAATAATTACAGGTCTTTAAAAATATGCACCATCTAAAACAAGTTATTAATATTATTTCAGACAGGAACAGTATATCAGAGGTATGTTTAGGAACCTGTGTGATGTGACTGGAATGTCTTAGGGTGAAATGGACACACGTTATTACGCACCAAGCTGATGCTTAAAAACACACGTTAGAAGCAAACATCCTCTGTGCAACATATAGTGAACTCGTGACACTTCCTTTGCTCACACACTCTCATTCATTCTCTCACTCACTTTATGAACCCTGCAAGCAGGATTGTAGCCAGGGAGTACAGCTGGACAGTCAGTCCAGCCCATCGGGCTCTACCTGCCCGCCCTGTGGGCCAGTCCAACCCTGCACATTCTTTGGAATGAAAGGGTTTCTTTGCAGCCCTCTGGCTGAAGCCACTTAGCACTGATATCTCATAGCCAAACAACTGACCCAGATTCATTCAAACAAGTGCATACAATGTGTGCTATAACCACTGACGACCAAATATGATAAAAGGCAGCACACCGTTTTACTGGAGACTTTTATGTTGCATGTTTATTAAGCCAGGCTATGGGTTAAATTACAGGTAATACAAAAAAACCACTGATGATGCAACTTCAGCTGGTTTCCAGCATGGTTAACCAACAAACATCAGGGCAACATATTAACAACTTGTGCAGTCATGGGAGTTGCCCTCTTAAACCACGTCCAAAATGGCAATAAGCAAGTGATGTTTACAAACATACCAGGCTTTCAGGGAGAGCTCCCACTGGGTGAGTTCTGAATATCCTTCCTGCCCCCATTTCTCTTTCAGTGTTTTTCATCCTTTCCATCCCTAGATCTGTATTTCTTTTTCTATCTCTTTCCGTCTTTCCTTTACAATTTTTGTCTTTTTTCTACCCAGCCTTTATTCTTGCTTTCCTTCGTTCAATCATCCTTCCTTCTCTGCAGCTGTCTCTTGATTTCTCCACCCATCCATCCATACATTTCTTTCTTCACTTGCATCTCTCTACATCCATCTTTTCTTCTATCTTTAAATCCTTCCACCTATCAGTCTTTTTATCCGTTCACCCTTCTCTTCATCCATCCAATGATCTCCATTTATTCTCTCCGTCCATCATCTATCCTTCTTCCCATCCAACCATTCATCCATCCACCTCTCCACTCATTTCCCCAACCATACTTCCATCCATCCCTCTCACGTCCCCCTTCTCTTCCTCCCTTCCGGACTGCCTTTCGGCATTTTTTTACCCCGCTCCACAATGCCTTTATACTGCCCTTCTTCAGTGGTATTTATAAGCTTCACTTCAGAAACTAGTAGTCTCTGGTCAAACTAAAATGAGCTATAAACAAAAAAAACATTTCTTGTTAAGCAGAACTATTCATTGGCATCCACCCCGCTTAAGACGCTAAGTGGGTAGTTGATGACACCCCTGGGTCCAGTACTTCATCTGGAGGCCATAGTCCCAAAGAACCTGTCTCCCACCCAAGGTGAAGCCATCACAGGCCAGCCCCCCCCAGGTGCTCAGGCTTGCAACTGTCCCATGGAACAGTGGAGCCCCTTTCCTTTCAACAGGGCCCCTGATGGATAATTGCAGGGGTGTTATCAAGAATCCCCCTCTCCTGAGCATTTTTCCTTGGAAGATTATGAGTATCAAAGCTGTTGGAGCACCATGTAACTCTGTCTATAATGTATCAAAAACTATGTATGCAATAAAAATATTAACACATAATAACAGTGGAGAGAGCATGGATGTCAACCAAGTCCTATTTAAGGGAGAGCGGTAGGGTGGGTTTCGCTGCACCCAGCAAAAATAGGAAGGACAGAGCATGGAACTGGATTTTAATCTCTTCGCCCCCCATCTGGAAGTAACCATATTGGGAAGGAGGGGATGAAAGGAAAGTAATAGGCACCATTAGTTCTTCCCAATGACCCCCCAAAAAGGGGAGGTTCTCTGGTATAGAAATGCAGCACTATGCGCTGCCCACCTACTATGTCTCACTGCGTGAGATGCGAGCAGCAACATAGTACTGATATCCCAAACACACCTTTGTAGAGTGGCACCAGTTTGTTGCCCGGTAATTGCTGAAAGCGGAAGATGGATTAAACGTAACCCATGGTTCTCACCCATTGTTAACCTGAGAACATATTTTTTCACGTCCCTAGGAGGAAAGTGAGGGCAGCGGGTATGGAAGTAGTGTGTGGGTTGTGTGTAGACCTTCACAATTTTATGCAACATTGCAATTCGGCTTGATTTGCACAGCCTGAACTTTAATTAGCACAATTAATGTTTTACTCCTTCCGCAGAGGTCCTCCAAGCCATTGTTTACCAAAGCATTCTCTGCTAAGCTTGAGCTAATCAAAGATCATTATTTTCAAAATGGACTAGTTAATACTCAATGCTCTCTATGGAAAAGTGTAGCTAGAAGGTTTCTGTGCCCATGAAAGAGTGTTGCTATTGGCAGATCAAAATGTTATTCCTGCCTCCAAAATGACCTTTCCATTAACTAGTGAGCTCATCTTCTCTTACCATGACCCCTGGACATGGAACATTCCTCCAGAATCTACCCGGAAAGAGTGAAATTGCGGATCTATCAATCAGACCTATCAGAAGCGTTTCCGGGGCACAGGGCACATATACTCGCGGGGCCTTGTTTAACCTCAACACTTTCTGTCTGCCATAGAGCCTTATAATAGCATAGACTTCAAAATTAAGCAAATCAGTGCTGAATTGTCAGTAACTCTTCTTTTTTTGTTTGTTACTGTTATTCTCGTGGCTTATCTGGAAATTAGTTGTAGACCTAAGGGATCCAGAGAAAAACGCCCTGGTTGCCATCCCTTTGTGACAGTTCTGCCAACACAAAAAATACATATCTGTTCCCTTTGCTCAGTTAGGTCTTGATGTGTTTTGTGATAGTGATTGGCCAGTCGTAGATGGTTGTACAGTGCCACGAGATGGCTTGTCAGTGATATACCCAACAGAAATGGAAGTACCGCCTCCCTCACTCAGGCTGCAATGAAAGGAAGCACAAGGAGAAATTAGCTGAATATGCTACTGGAAAGCTAGACTCCTCCTTTCACCCACTTACCACCAAGATATGCATATGAAAATAAGCGTATTGTCTGGGAAAAGCCCCAGGCGGGTTGAAGGTCAGTTCCAGGCCCATCGGGTTATTGACCGGATGCCTTTAATTATTCAAACTACACATGGCTGATGGGTTGGGCGACCTATCAAACGTGCCCAATTTTATGTTTTTTTGTAAGGGAGGACATATGCTCATGTCCCAAAAGTAGCTCGCTACAGACAGGTCCTCACGCTCACCCTTGCAGCACGTTTAAAATGCTGGATCTGTAACCCTTATTTATTTGTATTCCTTTCTGATGAAGTTGCAGCTCCTTCTACTAAGAAGGGATCTTAAGCAGTGCAATGCCAGGGTCACAAATGTCATTGGTTGTGAGTCATTTCCCATTTGATGGCTAGGCCAAACATCTTCAACATTAATCACTGTTGTAATATCCAAGTTACTGAATACATTGCTATAAAATGGTCATAGGTAACCGGACTGTGCTGCGGATGACACATGATATGCCTATGTATGCAAAAGATAACAAAATTATGTCTTTCAGCTTTTAAGTCCCTTCAAGGTTATGGTTCTTGGTGAAAGTGGCTTTTCTCCATTGTTACATGGAATGTTTAATTCCAGGATGTGGCCACTTATTCTTCAAATGTATGTTGTTAAGATTTCTAAAATCCATGCAAGGCTGAATTCTTTGATGGTATTTCTGTACTGTTTTGATTTTTCAATTGTAGATAGTAGCTTAACAGAATGCACTGTCCTCTTAAATGTAATTTTTCGAAAACCATTTCGAAAGATCCAGGAAGACTATTGGAGTTAGTTGCAAAGCCTTTACAGTGAGCACCTCAGAATCAACTCCCAGCTACAAAGCTGGTAGCTCTTTAACTGCCTGTACTGTAGAAGTTAATGATAACCAAAGAGTGCTCTATAAATAAGCCTGTTTCCAACATCTTTATAGCCCAAAGGCAGTGCCTTCCATACTTAAATTGTTTATCCATTGGGTATCCGGGACATTTTTTATGATTTTACGTAGAAAGTAAACGCTCTTTACCGGCTAGGAAGACAAGCACCAATAAGCGCCTGGAAGCTAATAAAAGATAATATAACCAAACAAGAAGTCTGACATATATGGATTTCTCAATAAACCCTAAACCAAAATGTCATTTAGTCATTTCCACTAATAAAATCCTCTGAGTCACTCCAGTAAAAGAGTTAATCATATAAACGTGGATATGAATCTTTGGCAGCATCCGCTCCTTTTAACTGTGCAGTAGCTGAAACAAAACAGGCCTTTTTGCCTACTCTATAAGGTAAGAGAGGCCCACTGATGTAGGTGCATAAATGAAAGGTGAAGAAGCTCCCCAAATCTTGCAAGTCTCAAAACCACAGGCTTTATGTTTTGTAAAGTAGTAAACTCCTCAATTTTCTTTTGTTGCTGTTTTATATAGCACAAACTCGACCCGAGGGTATTAGAGTGCTGTACATGAGTACCAGTTGCCTTACACATTAATTTCTAGTCATGAGGCGATTAGGGGCCTAATTACGAGTCTGGCGGTCCGAGGACCACCAGAACTGTGGTGGCGCATTACGATTTGGGCAGTCCGACCCTATTGGCTCGCCGGCTCTGCCATTGCCTGGCGGTGGTGCAGCGGTCAGTGCCAATGTAATATGCAGGTGGTGCCGCTGTGGCACTGCCATGCATATTACAAGTTTCAGGACCGCCAGCAGTTTCATGGACGTCTTTCTGGCATGAAAAGGCTGATGGTGTAAAAAAAAAGGAACCCTACAGGGCCCCATGTGCCCACTCAGCCTGGTGATGCATGCAGGGGGCACAACATGTGCCCCCCACCTGTGTGCATGCACCCAGGTTCCTGCACTGCATGAACTTTCAAGTCCATGCAGTACAGGAACCCCGTGTGGCATTCCTATTGCGATGCCTCTTTCCACGCCGCCATACCACAAAATTGGTCATAATCTGGCAGGCGGCCTTCGGCAGATCGGTGGTGCGGCAGTTGGCACCGAAGCGCCACTGCTCCGCCAAAAGTCAAAAAACTTGCCGTAAGCGATTTGCCCAGAATTACAGGATGTTTGAGCCTACTGCCAGACTCGAACCTGGTTCACCAGCTTCATCCAGTTACAAAAGCCTTTCCACCTGTGACTCATCACGATTGATTTAGGAGGGGACATGAAATGGGTGTACATCCTAATCGATTCTGCGATTCATTCCAACTAGCAGTTAGGAGGGGGGTGATAGGGGCATCCTCTTCTAATTGCCATCTGCAATTCCAAACCAATAATCAGATACCAGAACCTGATTTGGGATTATCTGATTCATAAAGGGAAAGATATCCCAGTTGGACAGCTCCCTCTTTCAGAAGAGCGCTGTCCCTAGGAGAAGCTGCCCCAGAGGACAGCTTCCTTTTCAAGAATCATGTCTGACAGCCCAAGGGGGAGGGGAGAGCAGGCAGTTGTTGCCTTTTCACAACCCTGCCCCCTCCCCCACCTCAGATATCTTCTCAAAGAGAAATCTTTTTTTCTTCTTTTTTTTTTTAAAGGAGATCTTGTCCCAAGCTGTTTTTAAATAAACTCTCTTCTACTTGTTTTCACTGAATTATATGTTGATAGGGAAATATTGCATTGAACGTCTCTTGGGAAATGCTTGTTAACTTTTTAATAGGTTGTGTATTTATCTATTAAGGGGTGACATTTTTATTTCTGTTTTATTTGGTAATTTTTATGGTCAATGGCCGAAATAAAGTTAATATTTATGTAAAATAAACTCGTTTTTCATTGGGGAATGCAGGGCTAGAGTTCTGCTGTCAGGGGCGGCATTAGGCATGTGCCAGCTGTGCACCTGCACAGGGCCACCAAACCCCAGGGGCCACCATGGAAATATATATCCTTAATATATTAATCCTCTGAGGATGGATACATATTTGCATGGCGGCCCCTCGCAGCGATTTGGCGGCCTCCGGCTCTGTTCCACTTCCAAACACCCTGACCCCCCGTCCGGGGGGCTCTGCCCCGCCAGGACCCCCTCTTCCGGGGCCCCCTACCTACGCTCCCTGCCCAGGGCCACCATGAGCCTAGAGCCGCCCCTGCTGCTGTGCATTGCATGCCAAACACAAAGAGATGATGGACGGAGCGCTGAAACTTTTCAGACACTTACCCCCAGTCACAGATCTGGGTTGAATCCAACATCGTTCTTTAGCTCACTTCCCCACCCCAGTTCAGACCCGCCCATATGCGAATCAGTCTTGACCGCGTTCCTCATGGGACGCCACCATTCTGGCTTTCAGATTCATCTGCAGGAAGTTCAAAGTAACTTCCTAACAAATTAATATGCATTAGGCAGCTGGTTTCCAACCTCCTGCGACAGGAGCAATTTGCCATGTAACTGCTTTGTATGTAGGTTTCAGCACAAATTGCATACCTGTTGGCAAACCAGTCTGTGCAATTCGCACAAGCTGCTGCGCAGCCCTATATTAGTGCATTGAAACTTTAATTCGTATATAAATTACAAACTTACACACACCCCCTCCAGCTATTTGCTGTTCCCACCAGATGTCTGTGGCCTGACTCAAACAGTGGAAATGCTGATAATCATATATAATTTATGTATGTTCACAAGTATTCATTCCTCAACCAGTGTTCCTCCTGCTTTGTCTAAGATGGCAGGTATATCGTGCTTCCTGCAAGTGCTGTAACATAAAATAAATAAAAACAAAATAGAAACATTTCTAGAGGAAACACCATTTGAAATCCAAAGTTATTCGTACCTGCTCCTGCACACCGCACTTGCCACCTTCTTTTAATAGAATATTGAAGAAGTCGTTAAATGCTTGCTTGGGAATGAACTACTGCTTCCCGCGTGGCACCTGGCTAGCAGCCCAAGCCTTTCTAATTACATCTCAGTTATTAAATGAGAGCTACAACCAGTTTAAAACTGAAAGTTCTCAGATGCACCAATGCTGAATCTCTTCTGAGCCATAGGGAACCCTCAGGGGTTTCCATGTGTGTTTTGCTCTTTTCAAGCTCAGGCTGAGATTTGAATAAACCAAGAGGTTGCTGCTGTTTCAGAATAAATCCTTCTGACTCATTGTGTGACCTCGTTTATCCCCAGCCTCTTTCCATCTGAAATGGCATCTGAAATAGCATCTCAGCTCAGGGCCTTGTAAGATCCATGCATGCGGTCATTTCCATATTCTCCACCTCAGGGACTCTGAAACTAGGGTATGCGACTGGCCCGTGCATCATGCTGATTTCCTCTGGGATCCTTAAATTTCCATAGCAGGTGATGTTCTTTTTGTGTAAAGTAACTGTGTTCACGATTTTTGTGTTTGTTAGCACAGTGAAAGATGAAGGGTAACAAGAAACAGGCTCTTCTAGGAATAAAGGAAGTATTTCATTATACATTTATGGATGTAGGACAATGAAAATCCAAATATAAATGTTCAGTCCTCTCTTTGAGTCAAAAGCCAAACATGTTAAGGTGGAAATGTAGAGCAGGAAAATTAAATAACAGAAAACTCGAACATTCTCAAAATATATGGAGTGAATGACAGTTTAGGAAACTATTTTTTGCCATTTTTCCAGAGATGGTGCAATAGTGTTTTAAACATCCGTTGTTGGGTGTAAGTCTCACAGTCTGAGACCATATTTAATGCATATATTTTAAGGTCTTGAATGCGGTAATCGAAAAAGAAAACAGAATGCCTTACATTTTGTAGAAATGCATTTAAACAGATAGCAAAGACTCAGGTTGAATCACTTGGCATGTGAAGATTATTTGCAATGAACCGAAATCTTGCAGTTCTGCACAACCATATTTTTCTATATAAATATTGAATTGTTGGGCTTGCCCTTATGCTGAACAATGGTTAGATATTGAAATGTGTTTCTAGTACAGATTGATCACAAGTTATTACTACAGCCCAACCAGAAGTGTAAGATCACACCTGCACTTTGTACTAGATAATAGGATCTGCTGAATGTGTATATTTTTCTTTCTGGAAAAAAACTATTGGGATTATTTAGAGTTGGGAGTTAGGGATATGCTCCAAAATAATTAGCTGTCTCGTCCACTCTTTTTAGAGTTTCTGCCCAGTATACACTCTAGATAGGATATACACTCTAACCAGGTGGATTCCCTGCATCAACCAAACTCTAGCTAACCTCCTATGTCCTTTCTAGAACACTCCGGTCCCTTTTTATCACTGTGGCTTAAAAAGGCAAAACAGCTAAATAACAATACCACATAATGTGCAATGTAATTTGCCTTTAATGGTACTGTATTTTGCATAATTTGCTTTCCCTTGTGCCTAATTTGGTTTTTATTGCCGCAGAACTTAATCCATCCTCATAATGTGGTCCTTCATTGGCCATACTACCTGTGGCCCAGAATGTAAAGCAGACAATTTAGAAATGTTGAAAATGGCGGTTCTGCCAAACCTGAGTAACTAAAGAAAATGGAGTCAAACAAATGTTTGAAAACCCCTGAACTTTTTTAAAGAGTTGTGGCAAAATGTTTGCAAAGCCTTTCGGAGAGAAGAGTGGGCTAATAAAACTACCCAGAGTAGCCAAATAAAGAAGGAAATTGAGATTTTACATATTTCACCAGAAATTGGATGTATCTGTTTCCTGAAATAATCTTGCGTTCATTTAGCCTGGTTCTCCTTGGTATTGAGTGGATTGACTACCTATCCCCAAGATGAAACCCTGAATATAGATGGTTTCAAGGTGACATGGTGTATGAAGAGGAAGGTGTTGTATATGGAGCATTTTTCAGGGGTCAAATGGCCCATATTTCCCCAAAAAATAAGTAACAGTTGTAAAACGCATAGCACCCAATTCACATAATTAATTTACAGTACAAAATTACTCATATTTGAGGATTTTTATGATCATAAGCTTTCACCTATTATTTTGGAAATCCACCAGTATGGCAGCAATTCCCACAGTGGCGAGCTCAAGGCTAAGATCTGGAAACAGGGCTATATAGATGTGTCCCTGCAAATGAAGAGAGCACTCACACACCCATATTTTTATGGGTATTAGAAACCCTTTCTGGAAGTGCACATTTTTTCTATTTAGTAAATTTGTAAAGCGCATGTCACCCAGGGCCGGACTTGCGGTAGCCGGCATTGTGTGTTTTCCCAGGAGGCTGGAAGGGTGGGGGCCGGTTTTGCAGAAGTGTGGGTTGTTTGTTTGTTACTGGGGGGCCGGTTTTGCAGCGTTGTAACAAAAGCAGCAGTGCTTCACACTGCACCCCTACCTGCCCCCTCCTTCTTGCCCTCCCCTCCCCCGTTCCCGAGGGGGGGGAGAGGGGCTGGCCCTACAAAATTGCAAGGGCTGCTTTGGATTCCCAGTTAGGCCCTCATCGCATCCCACATATGGTTTCCCAGTGCTACGGAAAAAAGCATACCTTATCAACTAAAATTGAACAAAGGCAGATTACAAAAGCCAGATCTTAAGCTTTTTGCAGAATATCGCTTCGAAGGGTCTGCGGCGTAGATGAAGGGGAAGCGAGTTAATAGTTTCTGTGCTAGATGTTTGAAGTTGTGCCTTCCCCGGCTACCTTGACAAAACCGAGGTGTCTGAGCCAGGCTAAGAATAGCAGAGCGCAAGGTTCTACATGGACAATAGGGGGAAACAAGGCGTCTAAGGTACTGTGGTCCTGTTCGCAAAAAGGCTTCCTAAGCAAAGCAGAGGGCTTTACATTTAATGTGCTTCGCATTAGGCAATCAATGCGGAATCCTTAGCTGAGAGGAGGTATAAGAATTCTTTGGGATATGACCTAGCAGGGGCATGGCTACGTTTTGAATTATTTGGTGTCTTTTAAGGGAAGCCTTAGTTTTCCCAGCTACACACATTGCCGTAGTCTGGGTCTGCAGTGATCAAAGCCTGTACTATGGTCTTTTGAGTGTATCTTCTTAAGGCCTCTTAGGAGACCAAACCAGCAAGAAGTCACTTTGTTGTTCCGAAGGTCAAGCCTCGTTTTACTGTCCAGCCGAATTCACAGATTTGTCACCGCCTTTTTGTCTACTGGCAGAGGACCATGTGACTTTGGTCACCATGTATGACCCACACGCTGGGTCAGTTTCCAATTATAAGGATCTCCTTTTCCAATGGGCAACAGGTTTCAAACAAACTTTGAGTTGGAAGGGACTCTTGCCTGAGTTTGGAGATTGCGATCTGAGTGTCATCTGCATAAGACGGACATAAATATTAAAAAGTGAAGGGCTCAGTGAAGACCCCTGTGTTACTTCACACGCTATGGAATGGATCAGGAAGTAAATGGTTGGAGGCAACCTAAAGGATCGATTATCCAAAAAAGAGGTGAACCAATTGACAGATACCACAGTCCTCGAGTCTGCTGAGAAGCATGGGTTGGTCACATTGTCAAACGCAGCACTCAAATCCAAAAGGATGAGTGCTTCTAAGGTCTCTTAAAGATCTTTTGTGACTTCAAGGAGCACCCAGTCCATGCTACGGCCTAAGCGAAATCCAAATTCTAGCCTCTGGTGCAGTGTGCAAACAAGTTATTTAGCTTATAACATTTTATCACCCCTGGAGGTACTTTACTCATGCATCCACATAGACAACACTACCCCTACACTCGAGTCTTGCAACATTCATCTGCCCCTAATATTCTAGGAATTCCCTGTAGCTAACACTTACAACATGACTTCCAAGATCACCATTAAAATCAGAATGATCCCCATTGAAGTTTAATTTGTAAAAAAAAAAAAAAAAAAGTGCAGGGGTCAAAAGTTCTTCTGTGGTGTCCTGTGCTGGCCCTGCCGAATACCAGGGTTGCCAAATACCAAGGCAGCTTTGCCTTGATCCCAGATCATGCCCCTTTCTTTTACCACCCTACATTCCTATCTCTTTATCCTCTTGCCACTTCTTTCTCGGCCCTGCTTTCTCCCTGTTCACCTTTGTGCCTTTCTCTCGCTCTCGTTCTAGCCCAAATCATGATGATGAGTAACAAGTGCAACTCCCCAAAATTGAGTGCTGGTGCCCACAACCTGCATCCACCACCCCAAATTAAGAACCGACCCCTCCCGCAATACAAAACAAAAAGGAGCAGAATGCCCCATCTCTTCAGAGATTGCTATCCCCTCCATCACAATAGGGACTGACCTATAACCTGTCTCTTCGAAACCATCTTGAATGCGTCCTGCTCTGCCTTTTGTTGGTCTCCAGCTAGGTTCGCACAATACAAATAACACTACATACATACCTACCATTAGGCCTAGTTTAACACTTTCCATGCTCATGACGAGCTCAGCTCGTCATGAGGCACGGTTGAGCTGTGCTCATGACGAGCTCAGCTCGTCATGACCGTTGGAACGTTCACACGCGGGGATAATTTCCCCGCTGTGCTGAACGTTCCAAAACGGGTGTGGTCGTGACGAGCTCCGCTCGTCATGAGTGCAGCTCCACTGTGCCTCACGACGAGCCGAGCTCGGCACAAGCACAGCGGTGCCGCACGCGGCTCCCCTCCCCCCGCACAGCAGGTGAAAACGCCCCGCAGCGAAGGGATAAAGACGTGATGAGCAAGTGTAGTACTGTGGTGAACTTTTACTGCTCCTAAAAAGCGCCTTGGGTGCCTCCTATTCTAAGCACCTTCTGCCAATGTGTGTTCACAAATTGAAATGTCACTGGGAGAACTAACTCCTCTGGGTGGTTATCCTGTTTTTCCCTATTATGTTCAAGTCACTTCTTTCAGTTCCTGTGACATTTTCCACAGTCTGTCTGTGGCAGAGAAGCATCTGGACAGCTGTTCAATGTAAAAGAACAACCCTTTGGCCAGGTAGGGCATGCCGGCGGCATCCAGAAGATGTACAGAAAATTACTTTCCCAGGAAGCTGCTTCTCAGGTTTTGCAATGTTCAGAGTAAATTAGAATTCTCAGGGTCAGCCTCTGCAGACCCAGCAGAGCAGCAATGTACAGATTTCATTTTGGAGGAGCAATTTAGATACAGGCCAAGACTTAAGAGTTTCAAATGAGTTCCCAACGGCAGTCCTTGATTAAAAAAAGCATTAGATGGGATAGATCCTCTTTAATGACCTCTAATCCTAAATCCTGAGCCATAATCTCTAGCACTGAAGTATAAGATATCTTCTTTAATAAGTACCTTATTAGAGGGTCATTAGATTTGGTATCTTGCAAAGCGGTGGCTAAAAGAATACACCCAGAGTCATTCAATTTATGGAAGAAAATTTTCAATGATATGCGGTACATAGTTTAAAGTCCATGAAACAATCTACCATGTAAGTAAACATTTGTGTTGAAGAAAGTTACAACAGCCTGTTCCCTGGCTCCCCAATGTAAGCCTCAGCACCTGCCTCCCACACTACTTCACAGGTGGAGGTTTAATTCTACAAGCTCCTACTATTTGCTGATTCCTGCTGACACACCACGTGCAAAATCCAAAATGTATTAACTTAGTAGAAGGGGGGGGCAACGTGATATGAACTTGGTCTTCCAAAGCACCCCACATGGTGGTCGGTCTTGCGGAGACTCAGCGTTGAGGTCCTGCAGGCACCCACATTATCCCCAACAAAAGGATGGCCTAAATGGGATGGTGTTTACCCTGTCGGTGTTAGGTATGTAATGTTGAATTAGTATTGGTAATGAGTAGTGACCATGGGTATACCTGTCCGGGTGGTGAGAGCGGCTCTTCCTGGCTGGTGTCACTGTCAATCACTGCCTAATAGCAGGACACACCCACTATCAGGAAGAAGCTACTGCCCTGTTACATTGCCCAATGCTATATACAAACATACATTCTACTCATAACAGGACAGATGTAATGAGCCTGCTTACTGCTAATGTTAGACTCACAGACAAATTAGGTAGAGCATCCCAGATATCGCCTAGCGGCGGCATCTAGGTAAGTCGCTGACAATCAGCCTATTGGGGCAAATTCAAGCCCACATAAGCCTGTGATTGGCTGAGAACCATATCGGTCCACGTTTAACATATAATAAATACATGTTTTGGGACCGCAAAGACTAGAACACGTTACGTTTTCGATGAACCAGTCTCTCCTGTCTGTTTACATCCACAAGGACAGATGTCATATATTTCATCCTTTTGTGTATGTGATGCTGCTTGCTAGTATTGTGGTTAATGCTCTCATAAGGTCACCTGAAAGCGCTGGGGAGGAAGATTGTGATGCCTTATTGTATTCCTCCATAAACATAACATAAACTAACATGAGTAGTAAGAACATAGCGAACAACAAAGTACTGGTTAAATGGGAGTTGACCCCAGTAAAGGGTGCCCTAAGTGACCCATGAAGCTGGCAACCATGCCACCTTCTTTAAAAAAAATATATTGGATTTTGTCCTTGAACCTAACACCCACCGTAACTTGGCACACTTTGTGACTGTCTATATGGCTAGACGAACACTGGTTAGCGAGGCAACCACACTCTTTAAATCGGAAAGTGCTTCATATTGTGCAAAGCACAGTCCAGCAGCCATTTTGGCCACAACGTTCTGTTTCCATGGCAGCAGAGATATTTAAGGCATGGGCAAAGTGGGGAATTGCTTTGGGTCCGCCTTCCATGGGGCCCCCTGGTAAATGGTCAGAGTAATGCTGTGATTCTCTCTGTTGCATCAAGGATGCCAGCTGCAATGTGGGATTTATATGTGATTATGAATATCCAGCTATAAAATCTACAAATTTAAGTGTAATGTCCATGTTGTATCTAAATATAATGTAGTAGTCTCTTAAACATTCAGCAGTTTGCACTTAGGGTGACTTTTCTAGAAAAGGAGGAGCAGACACTGAATTCCACACAAAATACTGTTGTTGGCAGAAAAAAAAACATGGATCTAAGCACAGATTGAAATGGCTGCATCAGTGCTTGCTCAGGTTTTCTTTAGGTGCTGTTAGGGTGGCAGGCTCCAGCCAGTTTGAGCTTCCAGCTGTGTTTGCATGTTCCCGGTTCTGAAAGTTTATCTTTTAATTGAATTTGACAATTGGCATCAAGATGACTTCAATTAGCTGAAATGCATAATACATTTAGAGGTGGTCCAAAAAAGGCACCGCAACATATGTCTTACCCATGGCACCAAAAAATCCTTAAGACGGCTTTGCTTGCCAGGTGCCCAGATGTCAAAATATGGATTGCCTATACAAACTGTCAAGCCCACATTATTTTGCCCTTTTCCTTGTTTTTGTAACGCTTACAGTTTTCTTTGCTCTTCAGAGCTGTCTTTTCTGTTGTACCATCTTTACTCCCAAGTCCTGATCTTCACAATGCTTTTTGAGTTGCATTGCTGATTTTGCTCCACCCCCACTAAAAGGTGGTTGGTTCCGTGCATGTGGCAAACACAAGGAGATGACGGACGGAGCGCTGAAACCTTTTAGACTCTCACTCTCACTCCCAGTCACAGATCTGGGTTGAATCCATCATCCTTCTTTAGCTCACTTGGCCACCCCAGTTCAGACCCAGCTATAAGCAAATCAGTCTTGACCCTGTGCCTCCTGGGAACAGTCCAGCCCGAACTGCCAAGCCAGGTCTTCCCTGAAACGAAAACAAGCATCCTAGGACTGGTTTCGGGGTAATACACCTCATCAGCAAGGCTAGCTTGAATCCAGTGGCAAAGTGAGCAAGGGACCCAGGTCTGGGCAAAAAACCTACCAACTAAGGGCGAACAAAGCAAACACAAGGAGATGATGGCCAGAGTGCTGAAACTTTTCAGACACTCACCCCCAGCTTTGTTCGCCCTAAATTGCCATGGTATGCCCAGACGTGTGTCCCTTGCTCACTTTGCCACTGGATTCAAGCAATCCTGGCTGATGAGGGGTGTTACCCCAAAACCGGTCCCAGGATGCTTGTTTCTGGTTCAGGGAAGATCTGGCTTGGCAGTTCGGGCTGGACTGTTCCCATGAGGCACAGGGTCAAGACCGATTTGCATATAGCTGGGTCGGAACTGAGGTGGTGAAGTGAGCTAAAGAACGATGATGGATTCAACACCAGATCTGTGACTGGGGGTGAGTGTCCGAAAAGTTTCAGCGCACCGTCCATCATCTCTTTGTGTTATCTTGGTTCCATGCATGTGCTATCATTTTTTTTAACAGGAAAGTTTTTGATGTTGAGGCACTAGGCATGAATTCTTGCTTCATGGCCCCTTGTATTATAACCAGACCTCTACGCAATATGCTTTCTTTTCTCCTATTTTTAAACCCCAAGGCTAGTAAATGTCTACTCTGTGTTCCCTCTTTCTGTTGAAACTAGGATGTGATGGTGGGGAGAGGGCCAGGGTTTGATAATGCAATTTGGGCATTTCTAGACACTGCAATGCAATGTCGTATGATATTTTAACATTACAGAATTTCACATATTTATATTACACATATTTTAAAATAAAGATATAATGAGATCTGCCCAGAATTGCATAAGATTTGGTAAACTGTGAAAGCCAGGATCAGAACGCAGTCCCCATTGCTTATTCTCGAGCCCACATTCCCTCCCCTCCTTTTTCATGAAATTTCTGATGCAGGCCTAGCACCAAGTTGTTGGCTTTCATTCAGCTGCTAATCGAAATAATTTGCTCTGGGAATTCACCATCTGGCCCTGGTCAGCATCTGAGAGTTGTATAGTTCAGCAAGTCCAAGAACAAAGCTAGCATCAGCCAGTTAGTGTCTGCCAACTCATCAATTAGCTTGAAAACATGCACTATTTTTCAAACTTTAATCTGGCAACATTCTCCTTTTAAGGTCTGGATTTTAACAGCTGAGCTGTCACAGAAGTATCACTTACAATGTAGATGGAGTGGGCTTGGGGTCCACCTCTTTCAAACATTGGCTTTCTACGACCAGCCCCTTACTGCAATTGGCTGGAGACTTGTCAATCACTTCTTGGCTCAACCGAGTGGAGTATTCTTCTCTCATCTAATGCCGTTGGAAGTTTGAGGACATCCATCAGCTTTCACTTAAGTGCTTGCATTGAACTGCACATGGGACTATCTTACAACTATAACTGTATTCTGTCTGCTCCTGCTGGCTCCCTCCCTTGTGCCTCCTATTTTGTACTAACTCTGCATGTATTTGCGCATTGAGCCCCTGCATGTTGGCTTTGCCAGTGCTTATTGACACCTATTATCAGTTGAAATAGACACTTCCAAACACACCATCAACTAGGGGAAAAGCGTTCCAGTGAAAGAATCACTGCAGAAACTACATTCCTGTGCATCCCAGCCCCTTACCTTATCAGTGATGTATACAACCAGTGAGCAGGCTTCATACCCTGGATAAGTGTCAGCTGTTTCTATGTCCATGAACCACAAACTGAAGTTCAGCAACTAGTCCCCATTGACCCAGGTACGCTCCCATAATGCTGAATGGTCCTTCCAGCCTCAAGTTGGTGGTCCCACCAAAGTTGTCCTCTCCTATCTCAGGCTTGCGCTGGTGATCCTGTCGCTCTCACCAGCTCCCAGTGGGCTAAGGCCAATTCTTGCAGGAGTCATGCCAAGCCTTGAGTACTTGATTGGTATGTATCCCCTTTTGCAAGCTAAACACCTACACAAACTACAATTAGCACATAACCATGCTGCTTGTCAAACCTTTAACCCATAGAGCTACCTATGATCCTGTACCTAAATACCTCCCCATAGTACTGTTGCCCTGCCAACCTAAGAGCAAACCATGACACTATCAAGGCTTCTAAGTGTGGAACTCCCATCCCCAGCCTCTCCACCTCGAACCTGACCACTTGAGGTTCAGAAGAGTACTGAAAACTCACTTCTTCTGTCCCACTTACGCTGCTGAACTACTCTTTGCCCACACTGTCTTCATCCATTCCTCCCCAATCGCACCGTCCTTCACCTTGTTCATTCATTGTTCAAAAGTGGATGTGTGTGAAATGCAGCGAGCCAGAACGTAGTCATTGTGCCGTTTCAAACTCGCCTTCAATGTTTTCAGTGGGTCTGCATCACGCTTTGTCACTTTTTATGCAACATTGAGATCATGGTATGAGATGCGTTGCGGTTTTCGGTTTTTACCTTCCCAACATTGGACCCCCTGTAGAGCCGGGTGCAAACCCTAGTCGACAAAACCACTCCTGGGCAAATTACGGTTTACACACTGTGGAAGAAAATCAGGATTAATGCACACAGACGATATTTGCACCAGTTTTTCGACATTCAGTTGAAAGATGGTGAACGGAATGTGATGAACCAGAGTGAGCACATTTTGCACTCACGTAATGTGGCCTACTCCTGTTTCTGCACTACCACCCAAACTGTGTAGCATTTCTCCGGGCATCCCTTGTGCACGTGCCTGCATGGACCCACGGAGACCACCTACCACTCCATTCTTCCAAGTAATCTAAAACTTTTCATATGATTCCACTCAGTGATAAAAACCATTAAGATAGCTAGTGAGTTAAGTCCTAACTTTTGAGGCCTGTTACCTTATCAATAAAACAATTATTCTTTCTGATATGTGTTTGCTTTTAAAAACATATTCTACTCACTTTTTTAAAAGAAGGCCCTGCTGTGTTTTAAAGAACTTTCCTCATAGTGTGTAAAACAATATCTGGAAAATCTGTTAGGGTTTTAATTGTGTAGAAGATTTCTATTCTGTTGAAAGTTAAGGAGATAGGCCCCGGGACGTGGGGTAGGCTGGACCGTGTATAATTTTTTGAAAAACAAGTACCACCCCCACCAATTTTCAGTGCTCTTTACTGCGAGCAAACAAATCAAGAAATAAATCACCGATCTGTTTGGTATATTTATTTTTACCTGTTGTTTACTAAGTTCAACGTATAAGCTTCAACGAGTTATACCAAACAGATCGGTGATTTATTTCTTGATTTGTTTGCTCGCAGTAAAGAGCACTGAAAATTGGTGGGGGTGGTACTTGTTTTTCAAAAAATTATACACGGTCCAGCCTACCCCACGTCCCGGGGCCTATCTCCTTAACTTTCAACAGTTTAGGGCGGGTGCAACCCGCGAGAGTACAAAGGGCATTTAAGTCACTTTGTTCTGTGATTCTTTTCCATTAATAGAAGGAAGGACACATTGTCCTTCATTTGGGATGTCCGAGAAAGACACTCTTTCATTTTCTGAGAGCCATATTAAATCTCTGTGTGAGTCAGACCTCTTCCCTGACGTTGCCCTAAGTACCTCGGCACAACAACAGAACGAGTCCGACAAATTAACGAGGCTTAGTAAAAAGCATATTAGAACGGAATTGCACGGGCATTTTTTGTTGAAGCACCTAAGGGGAGGTACCATCCCCTGGGGTCTTCAAGTAAAGAATGTCCCGGTAATATTTACGGATGACGCTGAATATAAGAAAGGATTCAGTTGCATCAATACGAAGTGTAGTCGGGACCTCATGGTCCATACCATTGAGACCGCACAACGCTTATGTAAGAAGGAACTGGAAGAAATTCAAGAACTCACCAAAAGTATTCTGGACAGCACTGTAGTCTCTGATGCAAAATCCCTAATTGAAAAAATTGAAAAGGAAATTCTGGCTTTTCGGGATATTACAATTAACAATAAAACCTCACAGTACGAGAAAGACGCCAAATCCTTCAGTTTGGAAAAAGCATACCCCTTCCTGAAGGACGACTATTATACTCAGGCTGACTCGCGCGGCGCACTCTATAAATTTCAGGGCCGGTCACGAAATCGTTTTAAGACCTTTTCAGAAACATCCTCCTCATCTGACTCCTCTGGGTCTGATTCGAAGGGTAATTCCAATAAAAAACAGGTGTCTTTTTTAGACAAAAACCAACAGGGCAAAACAAGACACAAAGTACCGTGGGAAATGCGCACGCGCAGGAACCACTACCAATCATAGGGGCTCCAAATAATATTGTCAATTTATCTACCAAACAACTTACTCAGGACGAGGCAGCTGTGCTTAATTTGGGCCTCAAATTTGTTCCTAGCCAACAGACTGATTTTACTAAATTGAAGATGGAGATGATTGCTTTTTGCCGCAAAATACGCCTTCGGGCATTTTTTGCCAACCAACCTCCCACTGCAAACACTGAAACGACTGGGTTGAGGAACAAGTCAAACTTCATCCCACACCAAAACATTCCCAAGCAAGTTCTTGCATATGAGCAAGTATTATTGTCCTCCATCAACAAATTTGAGAAACAAAAAAAGTATGTCCCCTCCAATGTGAGTAAAGGACAAAGACAAGCACTTAGGAACTTACAAGAAGATCATTCCGTCCTGATAAAGCCTGCCGACAAAGGCGGGGCCGTGGTACTGTGGCCCAAAGACAAATATTTAATGGAAGGCCAACTGCAGGTTGAGAATACAACATGGTATAGGAAACTGCAGGGAGACCCTGTTAAAGAAATCCAAGGACTGATCATGCAACTCATCCAGGATGGTAAAGACAGTGGGTTCGTAGGAGTAAAGGAAAGTGAATTTCTTGTGAAGAAGTTCCCTAGAACCCCTGTCTTGTACCTCCTCCCGAAGATCCACAAAAACTTGACTGACCCCCCGGGACGACCAATCGTCTCGGGTTGTGACTCGTGTTTGGAGCCTATTTCCAAATACATTGACTTCTTCCTAAAACCCTTTGTCAGTGGGGTAAGGTCCTATCTCAAGGACACTACGGATTTTTTAGCTAAAGTTGAGGGCATGGAATTTGATTCCGAATCTGAAATTATGGTCACAATGGACGTGACGTCCTTATATACACAGATCCCTCAAGACGAGGCACTTGAGGTGATCGAGATGTATTTGGACACCAGGGAACGACCCCATAGAGTACCAACTCAATTCATTGTAAAATTGGCTGAATTGACATTGAAAAAGAATTACTTCCGATTCAATGACCAATTCTACATGCAAATCAAAGGGACAGCCATGGGCTGTCCTTATGCGCCGGAGGTAGCCATTCTGTACATGGCACAATATGAACAAATGTTCATTGAAAACAACAATCCCTTCCAGAAACACATTAAGCAGTGGTTACGGTACATCGACGACGTGTGGCTCCTGTGGCAGGGGAGCCACGCCGAGTTGATGGCCTTCCACCAGTGGCTTAATAATAAACACCAGGATATTGCATTTTCCCTTGAACAGAGCAAAACTGTGATGACGTTTTTGGACGTCCAAATCACCTGTCCAGAGGGGCGCCTTAAATCCTCACTCTATCGTAAAAAGACGGACAAAAACACCATCCTCCATCACCGGAGTGCCCACCCGCGCAATTTGAAAAGTAACCTACCATACGGACAACTACTCCGCATACGGAGAAATTGTTCAAGTTTGGAGGACTTTGACCATCACGCTGGAAAGTTCTGTGATGAAATGATTACCCGTGGGTACCCCAAAAAGATGCTTAAACATTCATATAAAAGGGCTCGGTATACACCAAGAGAAAGCTTACTGCAGAATAAAACAAAAAATGAACTAGAACAGATGGTCTGTGTCACAACTTTTGGTCCTGACACACATCGCGTCAGACAAATGGTCCTAAAGAATTGGCACCTATTGGAAGAACTGGAGTGTCCCTTCCCCAGGCCGATTTTTGCCTACAGAAAAAACAGAAGTATCGGCCAACACTTGGTACGTGCCGACATTGCCACATCCAAACCCAAGCAAGACCTCTTATCCAAATGGGGCCTCAAACCAGTTGAGGGGCACCACAAATGTGGTAATTGCGTGTCTTGTGGGACCTGCCTAGAAGGTTCTGAATTTCAACACAAGCAGGTCAAATGGACCAATAAAGGGTTCTCCAACTGCAGGACCAAAAATGTTGTGTACGCCATTACCTGCGGTTGCCCTAAATTGTACATAGGGAAGACCAATCAGCAGGTGAACACCAGGATAACACAGCATCGATCTCGTATCAAAAATAAAGTGCTTAGTGCCCCAATGGTCCAACACTTTCTTGATAAATCACATACAGAAACTGATTTCTCCTGGACTGTGTTGTATACAATGCCCACTAAAAAAGGTCTTGTTGATATTGAGGAAACCCTCCTGCGCAAGGAGGCGTACTTAATTATGCGATTTAACAGTGCCCAAACTGGACTAAACACCATGTCTGAAGTATCGAGGCTTTAATCCTTTTTACCTCTTTTGAAACTACATGTCCCAGAATTCTAAGCGCTAAATAAAGGTTTATAACTCCGCCCCAAACATGGCAGTACTGATTCGGAATCGAACCTGAATAGACTGACAACGGAGCGCCTACTGAGCTGGTGAGTGCTCCACACAACATTCAATGTCACGGTTTTTTATGCGCAAATGGAGACGTTGACTGATGAGTCTTCCTCCCTTGCTTGACAGGCTACAGACATTTATATGGGATTAAATGCCACTTTGCCACTACCTGCTTCACCCTAACGCACGAAGGATTACTGATTTGGTTGAGATCCACAGAAATTGAAGCTAAGGTAAACTTGCACTTAACATCTGAGATTTAAAAACTCCCCCCGCCTGAAATACAAATAGTATGACTACTGGCAGGCTTTTAACACATTACTACGCTCTCTTGCCTCCACCAGAACGAACAGCACGCCCATTTACCGGAGACCACGGACAAAACGCTGAGTCTCCAGGTAGGCGGTTGCAAAACCTTTGTTTCTGAAATATCGTTTGCGCTTCCTTAATTTGTGAATCGGTACATTAGCCTAATGCGGCTACTTTGGTTCGCATTTTACAGGTCCAAAGAAGGAATGACGGGCCATTTGAAATAAGAAAGGGGCAGGGATTTATCCCGGTACTGTCCCAGGTATGAATACGATGATTTCTTTCTTGATGGTTCGCGGGTTTCCCCGCGTGTGTTTTCAATGATTATGCTATGCCTGATGGCATTTTAAGTTCTATGTTATCTTACAGATAACAAGGTCCTACTACAAGTTTTGGTGTACACAGATCCCCGAGATCAGGCCTCCGGAGCCACTTTCAGGTATTAAAAGGGCCTAGAGGGGCAGTGGGGGCAGTCACCCGGATACTGAACACAATGGTGACATGTCGCTCTCTCTTTTCTCTTCTCTTTTGTTTTTAACACACACTTTTAGATCCAGATTGAATGAGCCCTGATGAGAGTCCGTTAAATTGTCTCACGGACTCGAAACGCGTCGGCATCATTGGAGGAATGCATAGAGAATACATAATTGTTTTCTTGGTCTAACTGGCTATTTGATTAATTCGTCTGCATTCTCCCATTGCTTTCCTAGAACGTGTCTCCTTCATTGAGTACAGATTGTTTTTGGATGAGCAAATGTTCCGATCAATCTAATGAATGTTAAATGACCATTCACTATGAAATGAATGTTGCTAAATGACCATTCACTATGAAATATGTATTACACTAATTGTGTGTTTTTCCTTGTTCAAAATTGTTTTCGTGAATTTTGTTATATATATTCTCTTTTTTTGTCTAGTATTAATTATATGTTGAGTGTCTTCCTCGGACAACTCGTTGAAGCTTATACGTTGAACTTAGTAAACAACAGGTAAAAATAAATATACCAAACAGATCGGTGATTTATTTCTTGATTTGTTTGCTCGCAGTAAAGAGCACTGAAAATTGGTGGGGGTGGTACTTGTTTTTCAAAAAAAAAAAGAAGATTTCTATTCGGCATCTTTTTTTTTGCAGAAAATAGAGAACTTGTGTATATTGTGGCAGTAAACAAGTTACTCCCACGTAGTCCTCCTTGTTACGGTGTTTAATGCACAAGGCGTCTTCTGGCTTTAACAGACACTACCCAATAATTTTTCTGTCTCTACACCACATTGCGATGTAGTACTAAAGGCCTCTCTCTCCTCCAGCACTTCCTATTTGTACAACGCAAATATAAGTGTGTAGGAAGGGAGATAGGGATGGTTCCATAACGAGGAGGACTCCTAAAGGTAATGAAGATTGCTGGTGAGTAAAAGGTTCGTTTTAGAGTTTAGAGTATTTTGGGGAAAAACGACTAATTTCTGTATGTTTCACAATTTATAAATTGTGATGAGATGTGATGATGAGAAACATTGTGCATAAAAAATCCACAAATCCATCAATGCAGAAACATAAAAGAAAATGTTGCTCCCAGATGTCAGTCGTGGAAGAATACAAGTCATCCAATCAAAAGGGTAGTAATCATGCAATGCTGTAGGGGAGGGACAAACACAAGAAAAGCAAGGAAATCTACTGGTTAAGAAACATGAGATTTACAAGAAAGCCAACCAATGATAAGCAGTTTGGTTACCAAAGACCTACTCTAAGTATTTGTATTGTACACAATAGGTCTTTTAACGACAAACAGTTAAAAGCTGTCTGTGGGTGAAATCTACAAAAGCATGTAAAAGGCAATTTTTGTTCAAAAAAACCATGAGATAAATGGCAAATGCCTTTCTATGAATTTGCTTTTCTATGTATTCACATGAAGCAAATGTGTTTAAAGTTGTTAAACCTGTTAGCATTGAATTTGGGTGGTCAAAATGGCCATTTGTAGGAGTCTAAATCGAAAAAAAGATTCATTTCCACATATTTGTATTTGTTAATACATTTGCTTCCAGGAGTGTGGTTTGGGCATTCTAGGGCATGCATGTCACAGACCTACGTTTCTGTGTAGATTCATAAAGATTTTTATGGCCGGTCCTACATTTACACCTGTCAAAGGAAGAAGTAAATCCATAGCAGGGATAAGTACTGTAACATCTTCACAATTGGTGGAGTTGGATAAGTTGTCATTTGGCATATATGGCACCATTTCTTCCCTGAGTAGCAAAATAGCTTTTAAAGTGAAATTACACAATTTCAAGGTATTTATACATGCATGACTGTACACCATGTGCATTTGCCATAGGAGACTGCTTTACTTATGAGTAACTTGGAATTCACAAAAGAAGACTCAGGGAGATTTATCAATATCTGACTCAGAGCAACACAGCTAGACAACTTGCTGCATCAAATGGAGAGGGCAGGAATGCACCGTATTTACAAAGATATGGCGCATTCCTGCTCTCTTGCTGTGGTGGCGCACTATGTGCTGCCTAGTGCCAATGCAGGCACACTTGCACCGTGGTGCAAGGTTGCCTGCGTTGCTGGCAGGATTGTTTTTGTGCAGGCAGGGACACCTTTAAGCACAAAAACAATCCTCAGAGGTGTTTTTCCTTTTCAACGTGTGTTGCAGAATGCAGCACATGTTGAAAGGGGAAGCAACGAGGAGAAATAAGGATATTTTTCCTCACTGGGCCTCTATTGGGAAGGCATAAAATATCAATGTATTCCCAGGTTTAGTTGTCTTGGTAAATCAAACTTTGTGGGTGGATGCGTGGTAACACCCACTCTCCACCCATGTAACGCCTTCCCAGTGCACATTCATGAAAAGCAGTGACTTGTGCTGCCTTGCGTTACTCCAAATTTACCAAGCCAAAAAGGGCCCTGCAAGGTGGCTTGCGTGGCTTGGTAAATCTGAATTAAGGATTGTCTTGCCCTTGCATCACCACATGTGATGGCAATGCAATCCTTTGATAAATCTGGGCCTGGATCAATTCCTGCCAAACTGGGGCTACCACAGCTTCCCAGGAGAGCTCCTGGAATACTTTGTGAACTCAGAAACTTACTGTAAAAATGCTCTCAATATGAGCATCAAGGAAATCTTAATTCGGC
This sequence comes from Lissotriton helveticus, assembly GCF_964261635.1. Taxonomy (NCBI): domain Eukaryota; kingdom Metazoa; phylum Chordata; class Amphibia; order Caudata; family Salamandridae; genus Lissotriton; species Lissotriton helveticus. The sequence continues at coordinate 1,061,693,958 of NC_136072.1, read as the reverse complement.
GACTAAAGTAACAGTCGTGGCTCGCATGACTCGTGGGTGGGGGGTCGCGGAGGTGTTCTCGCGGGGGAGGATTTAAAAAATAAATACAAAAGCTTGCCTTACCGGGTCCCGGCCGTCTCCGCTCCTGGCCGGGTCCCGAGCCTGTGTTTTCCTTCTGCTTTCCTGCTCCCAGGAACAAGAAGCAGGCATCCTCCCTCCCCTCCCCTAAGCCAATCATAATCCTGCAATGGCAGCGTTGTGATTGGTGCGAACGGTGACCCGCCGGGTGCCTTTAGGGAGGCCAGTTTCTCTATGTAGGCTGCATGCAGCCTACATAGAGAAAATCCAGAGTGCCGTTGACTGGTTTGTTCAGCCCCAGAGGGCCGACCAAACAGTCAGGGACCATAACATTGGGCAAGCCACTCCTCCCCGACCCGCCCCGCCCACCCACCCGCACCCAACCAGGCATATCATTCTGCTTTCACACAACGCGAGAAGCAGAAACAGAAAATGGTATTTAAAATACCATTTTATGTTTCTGCTTCTCGCACTGCGAGAAAGTAGTGGGGCAATGCTCCTCCACCTTAAAGGAGGAGCTGCCCTGTAAAGGAAATCAGGTGGGAATTCCACACTCCTGAAAATTCACTTGATAAAAGCTAGTGAATGCTTGGATGATACACTGTCAAAAAAGGGGAATTACTGGCGGTCGAGAGCAAAACTATGATTAATGAGTTAATTCCTTATTTCTTGGGGGCCGCTCAGTATATGTATAAGCATCAAATGTAGTGTACTATTCCAAGTACATTCCACCACCTCCTTCTCCTCGTCCCAAGTGTCCATTCTCTACTGGACTCCACACCCATACTGATTCTTGGTCCAGCACCCCAGATTTCAGGAGCACTTGCTACTCTACAGTTTGTCTGTGAAGTGACCCACTGCTCTTCGGGACTAGGCCCTGCCAAACCTCATACATAGATAACAATCTTACATTTACCACCTCTTGAATTTTAATTTAAGAAGGAAATACTAAAAAATGCTGTAAAAAACCAAAAACCTCAAGTACCTTACGAAAGGTTTGCTTGTCCGCTACAAGGATGTTGTTAACAACACAATGACCCCGTGTTGGTCGAAATGATGTTCGGAAGTTATGGAGTAACTGTAAATGGGGCGCTTTTCTCTTGCATTATTTCAATAATGTGATCCGTCGTACATCTGCAGACGTTTGAAGAGATTAAAATAAAACCATCTCGGATGGAGGCACTAGCGAGTCCTTGCTGTGCCGCTATAACATCTCGCTACCATCTAATTCATTTCAAATTCCTCCATCGAGTCTACTTCACCAGACACCGCCTTTGGCGCATGGGTGCAATTTCGCTGCCGAAATGCCTTAGGTGCAACTGAGAAACGGGTACTTCCTACATACGGTATTGAGTTGCAGCGCTCTCCAACCCTTCTGGTATAAAATATTGACCTGTCTTGGGGAGGTGTTATCATGGCATATCTCGGTAGATCCCTAATTAGTATTATTCCACAGCACAGATGAAATTGGTGGTAATAGGTTTAAACAATTCCTCTTATTCCTAGGGTTTATACCTCCATAGTGGGATCTTGCCCAACACTTGAAGAGTGTCGCCCGCCACCCTTAGGAAAGTGGAAAAAAGCCTTGGACTGCTGCATGGGAATGGAATTGGCAGTATTCCAGGTGCAGGGCTGCTCACAAAAGCATGGGAAAATATGGCAACGATGGGCAGACTTTAGACCTGCCGGTGGTAGAGTCCCCGGAATCCCTCATAATACGGGTAACAATCTAATCACTTTGTCTCTGAACACTAGATATAATTATCCAGTTAAACATAATACGTAAATGATTGAGTGGGGCGGGAAGGAGTGGGGGTGCCGAATCTGTGCTCAGTTTAGTAATGGCTAACTTTATTTTCTTTTCCTTCCTTTTCCTATCAATATTATTCTTATTTGGTCCAAAGTGACATTTATTTTGAAATTTCATTCGTGTCTGGACCCTTTGGGCCGCTGTTTTGCCAAATATAAAAACCTGAATAAAATTTGTTTGAAAAAAAAAAAAAATCTCTTGGAAATATTGCATGATTGCTTGTAAAAAAACGCATTTCTTTTGTGTCTCCACAGAAAAAGAGCAGAGAAGAAACGCACGGAGAGGGAAGCGGGGTGGAGATCATGGAGAACCGACCGTATGTCGATGGCCCGGGGGGCTCCGGGCAGTACACCCACAAAGTCTACCACATTGGAATGCACATCCCCAGCTGGTTCCGGTCCATCCTGCCCAAGGCTGCGCTGAGAGTGGAGGAGGAGTCCTGGAACGCCTACCCGTACACACGCACAAGGTGTTGTACCCCTCTGTGTTTCATGATTATGTTATGTGTAGTATAGGTTTGTGTTATTTTCTGCATGATTGCAAGGGAAGGTGGCATGGGCCCTAATGCATGCAAGGAAAATGCATCTAACATCTACTTACATAGTAATGCAGCCAAAATTGAGTTACATAGGGTCCCCGATCAGGGGCGGCCTTAGGCATGTGCAAGCTGTGCATCTGCACAGGGCCACCAAACCCCAGGGGCCACCACCCCAATATATATTCTTAATATAATAACCCTGTGAGGATGGATACATATTTGCCTGGTGTCCCCTGGCAGGGATTTGGCGGCCTCCGGCTCTGTTCCACTTCCAAACACCCTGACACCCCCCGCCCCCTTTTCACTGGCCTCCATGCTCCTGGCTCCATTTTGAGGCTCCATTCTGTTCCTCTCAAGTGATGTCACTTCCTCTTTGCTCACACCTTCTGCAGTGTGGGCATCAGTTAGTATTTCCACTCGGACAGCTTCCAGGATGTTGTTAGCAGTACCTACCCCTATTTTTAGGCCAGCAGTTACAAGGTAGGTGTGACAACATCAATACCAAAAGGAGGCTGAGGACAAATTTATTAAGATACTCAGAACCGCGCAGGTGATTTCATATTGATTTACGGACCATACACCGATGCCCATTGATGGGTGGAAGGCCTTCTACAAGGATCATGCCGATGACTTTATCATCGTATTGGAGATATTTACACAGCTCTTTGTTAGCAGTTTCATATTTTTTGTGAAGGCTGGTAGATTTAATGTCAGTTTGGAGTAACATTTTGTAGATTTCACAAAGTTTACTTCATTCCGGGGGTGTAGCTTTTGATTGTGCAGCAGGTGCAGTGGCACCGGAGCACATGGATATTGTTATTAATTGTAGAGAAGGGCAGTGACCCAAGAGTCCACTGAACCCTGATTATTTCTGTACTTTACTATCCCAACAGCAGACGGGGTTCGGCTGATGGACAGAGTATTCGCCTTGCTTCCACTAGGGCCCATGGCACCCTTGCTGAACCACTGACGTCATGCTGGCACCAGGGAGATTTTGTGATCAGTTTAATCTTTAGGGTGCAGGTGGGGCCTAAAGGCATTATTAATGGAAACTGTTGCTAGCCTACATGCCAGAGAGGCTACCAAATGTGGCCAGCCCCAATACTCAAGAGCATTACTACTGTACACTGGACCCGGGTCTACTCGAATTCCCATGAGATACTGTCAACAAATGTAAAGAAGGACTCCAAGGGAAATGGGGATTAGTGTCGGAGAATGTGTAACTGTGCAAGCTGACCGGATATGACGGTAATATTTCTGGTGCATGGGTCAGAAGGGGGGTGATTCAGTTAAATGTCCCTTTTTTTAGAGGCCTCCTGGGGGACATAGTGGTTTACTGGCTAGCTCCCTCTTTGTTAATGGAACCACTCTATATTTATACTGAAAAGTCAAATAAATACTCTCTTTTTCAAGACGTTATTAAAATGAAATGGGAATGGATGAGATTTCTTTTTTTAATTATGGGGATACTTTGGTGTCCTTGGGAAACAAGATAGTAGTTTAGATCATCTATACTGTTTACAAAAGAGGCCCACCCGTATGCAAATCAGACATCACTGACCAGAGTAAGCTGGAGCTCTTAAAGGCAGTTCCAATGTTTAGTGAACGCTTTCTGGGTACCAGGCTATTACTTTTTTACTCCTGGAGCGACATTCCAATATGTCTTAGCAACTCTGTGCTAATACTGAAGGGGGGCAACCATTTGCCAATCCTCTCATCACTGACTTTACCAGTACTAAGAAGTGCCTTTTTGGCATGTAATTTGATGTTCATATGAAGGACATCCCATGTGCAGGGATTTGAAGCAGTTTCTTTATTTATTTATCTATTTATTGAGTTTTGTATAGCGCGAACATGACCCAAAGGTATCAGAGCGCTTCAGAGTTAGCATAGCAGCAGATTACATGCGTTACATTTGGAGTAAATATAGCTGCATAGTGACCAAATGTAAAGGAAACATGTGGCAAACATTAGGATATGTTGGCGAAGCACTTTTGAGGTAGATACGGTATATATATACATATAGCGCTTTACAGAGTTAGGACAGCAGCAAGTGCACAAGTTACATGTGGAGTAAAAATAAAATTAATAATAAAAAACCCAATATATAACATAAAATGTATGACAGACAGTAGTATAGATGGCCGGGATCCATTTTGAGGTAGCTAGTGTGGGCTATTGTGCAAGGCACAGTTTTTTCGGGGTAGTGATGCTCAGATTTGTTTAGAGAGTGCAGCGAGGGAGGGTGCGCAGCCCGATCAGGAGAATTAGGGAGAGGGTTTAGATATTTGTTGAAGAGCAGACGTTTCAGTTTCTTCTTAAAGTGAGGGAATGATTTGTTGTCATGCAACTCCTGAGGCAATGAGTTCCACACTCTGGTAGCCTTCCCAGAGAAGGAGTGGATTGTACTTTCTCTTTCTTACATTTTGGCGGAATCAAGAGTAGACTGTTTATGGTTCACGAAGGGTAATTTCATGCAGAAGCCGGATTTGCTATTTTTGTGTTGTTTTTCGACTTCGGACAGATATTGACCAGACTTTTATCAGGCTCACTTTGCGGATTTTTCCTGTGAGTGTGTGGAGGGAGATGACTTCTCAACATCCCATTAAAACATGTTTTGGAAAACATTCCGTCCCTGATCTACATGTGCATCTTCCCTTGAAAGGGCATGGCCTAAGATTAGATTTAATGGAACAAAAATAGAAAACTGCAGCCAGGCAGAACAGAACACATGGAAACTCCATTGTGACACATACGGCATATGAGTTGCATTCAGAGCCAATCAGATAGCATGTTAATAATCATATGTTCTGTTATCTCGATGCTTGCACTCATATAAACCAGGGCCTCCTGTTATCTTGATTTCGATGTTGTACTTTTGTTAAGCACAGGATAAACCAGTGCTGGCTCTCTACGAGGTCTCCTTGCATATGCATCAATTTCATTATTTAATGCTCCTTTGTCAGAGATCAGAGGAAATTTACCCAACTGATGGCATTTGAGAACATTTCATTTCGGTCTGAGTAAGCAATACAATTTTGATTCAACCTACACGAGCTTTATGGAACTTTGAACCTATATTATTTAATATTTTGTGTAGGAGGGCATTACTAAAGAGAACATGTAATGTATTGTTTTAGTGATATTGTGTACATTTATAAATACAAAACAGAAACGTTATACATAAGGATACTTGGAATAATGTACTATATTGAATGGTAGATTTGTATAGCTCCTACTACCCCTGACGAGGTGCTGAAGCGCATTCCAGACAGCTAGCACTCTACTTCATGGAGCTCAGAGTTAGTTTAGATAAGAATGATTCTAGTGTATCTCTGGTTGGAGTTATGTATTATAATAAACACTAAATAGTTTATATAAACTCATAATTTCAGAGGTTTATTTAGGATTGAACGCGTCACCTAGTGGACACTTTGACAACGTTATCAAATTTATGTGGCTGCAATGAATTATTGTATCCGGCTGCGATAAGTAGGTTTGGCTTGATTGGAATTCCCCAACGAAAGGGATTGTTTCAGAGGACAGAGGGTCACCAGAGAGCTGCAAATGAGACAGGAGAGATTGGAGGGGTCAACATATGTATCTTTGATGTAGGTGACCATACTCTTGAATAATGAGCTATCTTTGATGTCTAGAAGCCTCCTTAAACGAAGTGTTTCAGGTTTTGAGGTCCAGGTTTTGGCAGTGCAAATATAAAACAGACCTATAGCATACAATTTACACATATTTAGCCTCTATCAGCCATTGGCTTCAGACTTTGTCAATCTCATCTTGGCTCAACCTAGTGGAGTATTGATATCACCTAGTGCTTTTTTAGGTCTCTCCTGTCAATGCGCATGCGCATTGAGCAGAGCGAGACTATAGGGCTTTAAACAAAGTTTACCTAACTGCGGCGATTTGGTGCTGTGCCCGTGGCTTTTAGGTCAATGCGCTTGCGCATTGACCTAAAATGCGCGTGCACATCACCAAATCGCCGTCTGTTCCCTCAGCCGCATTCCTCCCACACCTTTTGAAGTGAAGCTTAGCTTCACTTCAAAGGCCCCAACTGCTTCACACCCACATGCCGCTCTACCCGCTCCGCCCCCTCCCCTGCCCGCCGTGTCGCATTTCTCCTCCCCCCTCCCCTTCTCTGCCTTCTCTCCGTCTTGTTTTTTTTTTTACCCGCTCCGCCCCCTCCCCTGCCCGCCGTGTCGCATTTCTCCTCCCCCCTCCCCACAGCAATGCCCTCCGCCGTCTCTCGTGTTTCTTTTGACTCGTTTTCGTTATGGTTGGTGCTGTCTTTTCATGCTGCTTCACACCACCTTTTGCAACAATACTTGTGTCTTGATTTGGGATTTTATCTTTTTACACCGAGTTGCAATAGGTTCGTGGTGAATTCACATGTTATATTGTTCAGCAAAGTGGATTATTATTATTCCAATCTGTAAAGTTGCAAAACAACCCCCAGTAAGAAACGTGAAACTGTAACTCGGGTCAAGAACTGCATCTCCGTCGTTCATGCTTCACCGTGTCACTGATTAAGGTAAATCAGCAGTTAGCTGTATCTTTGAATTTGGAGCAAAATGTCATTGGCAAACCTCTATTTTTTTTATTAGACTGCATCATCTAAAGAGCTCCTATGCAGAGCGAATAATCATGTTATGCCGCCTCTCCCGATACTAATTTACTGGAAGTTTCTACTAGACAGCTTTGACTATCTATCCCAGCTGATACAATGTCAATCAGAAAACTGAGCGAGTCACGGATTTTAATCATAACTATTTTTATAACCCTTTTAACAAGACACGGTTTTATGGGCAACTCAACATTTCATATAAAAAAATAGGAGATTAAATTCCTGCTGCTTCACACCCTCATCGTCTACACACACACCTACAAGCATTCCTCCAAGTTGTCTCTCTCTTCAATCATGTGTGTTGTATCCTGCACGAGCGCCGCGTCAGCTGTGACCCCGCTCTGTGCATGTGGACGCTGTGAATGTCCCTGCGTGTGCGCTCCACTCGTGTCTTTCTATGCAGGCTGCCTTCTGCTGTGTGCATGCGTCTGCTGTACTCGCAGACTGTATGGGTGCCTATTTGTGACTATGCCCGCAGGCGTGCGCCATGTTTTGTATACTCTAAGTGTGTGTTCTCTAAAGGAATGCATTTACTGTTGTAGGCACAGTTTGTGTGTACATTCACTTCGTCATCTGCTATGTAGGTATACCTTATGCACGCTGTGTGCGTGAGCCTTCTGCGATTGCCGTACGTGCAGCCTCCTGTGTGTGTTTGCGCCGTCTGCTCTGTCTGTCTCACCCTCAACCCCTCACCCTCACTCACCCTCAACCCCTCACCCTCACTCACCCTCACTCACCCTCACTCACCCTCACCCTCCCTCACCCACCCTCACTCACCCTCACTCACCCTCACTCACCCTCACTCACCCTCACTCACCCTCACTCACCCTCACTCACCCTCACCCACCCTCACTCACCCTCACTCACCCTCACTCACCCTCACTCACCCTCAACCCCTCACCCTCACCCTCACTCACCCTCACTCACCCTCACCCTCACTCACCCTCACTCACCCTCACCCTCACTCACCCTCAACCCCTCACCCTCACCCTCACTCACCCTCAACCCCTCACCCACCCTCAACCCCTCACCCTCAACCCCTCACCCTCACCCTCAACCCCTCACCCTCAACCCCTCACCCTCACCCTCACTCACCCTCAACCCCTCACTCACCCTCACTCACCCTCACTCTCACTCACCCTCACTCACCCTCAACCCCTCACCCTCACTCACCCTCACTCACCCTCACCCTCACTCACCCTCAACCCCTCACCCTCACCCTCACTCACCCTCAACCCCTCACCCTCACCCTCACTCACCCTCACCCTCACTCACCCTCAACCCCTCACCCTCACTCACCCTCACTCACCCTCACCCTCACTCACCCTCAACCCCTCACCCTCAACCCCTCACCCTCACCCTCACTCACCCTCAACCCCTCACCCTCAACCCCTCACCCTCACTCACCCTCACCCTCACTCACCCTCAACCCCTCACCCTCACTCACCCTCAACCCCTCACCCTCACTCACCCTCACTCACCCTCACTCACCCTCACCCTCACTCACCCTCACTCACCCTCACTCACCCTCACCCTCACTCACCCTCACCCTCACTCACCCTCACCCTCACTCACCCTCACTCACCCTCACTCACCCTCACCCACCCTCACCCTCACTCACCCTCACCCACCCTCACTCACCCTCACCCACCCTCACTCACCCTCACTCACCCTCAACCCCTCACCCTCACCCTCACTCACCCTCACCCTCACTCACCCTCACTCACCCTCAACCCCTCACCCTCACTCACCCTCAACCCCCACTCACCCTCAACCCCCACTCACCCTCAACCCCTCACTCACCCTCAACCCCTCACTCACCCTCACTCTCACTCACCCTCACTCACCCTCAACCCCTCACCCTCACTCACCCTCACTCACCCTCAACCCCTCACCCTCACTCACCCTCACCCTCACTCACCCTCAACCCCTCACCCTCACTCACCCTCAACCCCTCGCCCTCACTCACCCTCAACCCCTCACCCTCACCCTCACTCACCCTCAACCCCTCACCCTCACCCTCACTCACCCTCACCGTCTCTCACCCTCAACCCCTCACCCTCAACCCCTCACTCACCCTCACCCTCACTCACCCTCAACCCCTCACCCTCACTCACCCTCAACCCCTCACCCTCACTCACCCTCACAACACATATTGTGTTACAATAGGTGTCACATTTGCGAAAGATAAAACTATTGCCATTGTAAATAACAAAGCTATTAATTTCGCTATTTTCAAAACAAGCACATAAATAAAAAATGTGTCCTTTACAATACCAATAGCTCAAACTTTCCTAATGCGAGACCTATTGCATTGCTGTGCTTCTCTCCCCTGCTGCACTCTCCTGCTCTCTAGAGATGTGGCCTAACGACCAGAGCTGCCATCTAAGTGACGTAAATACAAAACATGTTGCATTCCAAATGCTATAGGTGTCACATTCGCGAAAGTTATAACTATTGGCATTGTAAATGACAAAGCCATCAATTTAGCAATTTTAAAAACCAACAAATAAATAAAATATGTCATTTACAAGACCAATAACTACAACTTTTCTAATGCGAGACCTATTGCATTTCCAATGCTTGTTGGTGTTTGGATGTATTCCTCCATCTCACTTGAGTGCTTGTATTGAACAGCATAAGGACTACTTTACAACTATAGCCCTCTGTGCTCTTGCAGCTAATTCCTGTGCGTTTCCTCTAATTTGTTAATAGTGCATGCATTAGCATGACAAATCCAGACCTATTTTGCGTTTCCTAAGCTGCTCAACCGAGTCATTTCTGATGTTGATGAAAGGTCTGGTACAAGGTTTGTGTGGTTTGGTCATGGATCATGCCAAAAACAAGCTTAGATTTGGGATCTTAGGACCCTATATGAGAAGCCGCTAATAACAGACTGTTGGCCTGAAAATGTTTTTGGTTAGTTGTTCTTTAAAAATAAATGTTTTCAAATGTTCAATTTGTAGGCTTTCAAACGTGGAGGGAATATGGGAAGGAGGGGATGAACATTTGACTTTGAGACCTGGGTCTGACTGGCGGTGTCCTGGTGGGTGTCATGCTCTGGCCATGCTTATAGGGCAGTTGGGTTGCTATGATCCTACCTTAACTGCGCTTAGCCAATATATTTGAACACTTGTTTAGTACCATGCTCCATTTGGACACATTTTCCCTATTCTCCCTCGCCCTATCCAATGACTGGCTGAAATGTTTGTGTCAAGACTGGTTTTGATGCCCAGTGCCGCCCTTCTCGAGACCTGGGGTTATTACCCCAATATTGGCAATTGACCGACAGCAACTTGATGTTATAATATTAATAATATTTTATGTAACGCTTAATACTGCAGAGCTTTCTACGTCCAAGCGCTGTTAATAACACGTGTTACTATTTATCAAATCTAACAGTACATACTTGACTGACCATGGAAAGATTCTGCGTAACTTTCTCTCTCTGTGCTTCGACTACGCGTTTATTATTTTGTTTATTTATGTATTGTCTTAATAAATCTCAATATTCAACCTGGTGTCGACTTAAGGCGGTTTGGATCGCCCTCAGAGTGGGATGTGGGTTCAGGAGCACTTCTTTTGGAGAAATAAGAGTCTCTGTGCTCCAGAATTGCTGGTAAACTCTCAAGTGACTTTGTTGGGTATGACAAAAACCCTAAAAACTGCTGAATTTACCGCCATTCGTATTGCCTGTTGGTGAAGAGCAGCATATAACTGAGTCAATTTGTAGGTCCACCTTATATATGCAAAACACGCATAGGGCTCAAGTTTCACATTTCTTTGCGTGATTAGCTCACTCAGGTCACGTTTCCCCTTTGCATTATGGGATTTGTAGTCCTTTTGATCCTACTGTAAAACCAGGACTACAGATCCTAGAATGCAAAGCTAAAACCTGGACTGGATGAGTGACTCACACATGGACCTGAGACATTTTAGAACCCAGCATACATTAGTGCAGTGGTTCTTAGCCTTTTGACTTCAATGTACCCCAACAAATCACTAATGGAAGCCAGGGATCCTGGCATAAGGAATTTCTATGACTTAATTGTGAAAGCAACGCACACAGATACAGAAACTATTACACAAACATAGAGAAACAAGTGCAACAAACACAGAATGTGAAATATTTTGTTTTTAAAAAAAAGTATACGAAAGTCAATTTAATAGGAAAGTTTTAGCTTTTTAAAAGGGATTTTATTATTTGTAAAAGGCAAAGTGGTATGCTAGACAGTAGAATATCACCTTGTCTTTTTTTCTCATTGTGCATAGTCTCTTTTTTGTCGTCGCATACCAGTGCTTCAATTGAGGCCACCAATCTCCATACTAGATTCTCCTTCCAGTACTTACCCTGTTCCCGTGAATCAAGTTCAGGATATAAACTTCATATTTAGCTTCCAGTTTCAAATTACCTCCCATTAACAGACTCTTAAACTTTTAATTTTGCTTTTTAGTGCATAAATGATTAATGAATCGGCTAATATTACTTAATTTTCCAAACCGCTGCCGGCCTCCAGCGTAGGCGTGGCAGACTCCCAGGAATTGGCGGGCTTCAGGACAGCCGCACTAGTGGAAATGCTATTCCACAGAGTAGGCAGTGGTAGGAGAAGAACTGAATGCCTGAGCAAAAGAGGCCCTCCTGAAGGCCTTATGCGGAAGTGAGTGAGTTCTACAGGGGGTGTATGGGTCCTATGGAGATATGACCTGGCCTGTTGGAGGAAACATAGATCCTGCTGGAGGACTAACGCACCGTGCAGAAGAGTGAAGAGACCTCACTGTGGGGTGGCCGCCACCTACTATAGCAAGAAGTGATTGCAGACAAAATGAGAAATTGTTGGGAGAATATTTCCTGAAGAAGGGGACACGTGTGAAGTATGGAGGCCATAGAATGCATTTTAATGGCAAATGATTGAGCCGGTGAGACAAGTGACATTTTGCAGGAATATGACTCATACAGGGAGATATATAAAGAACACTTGCAGAGAAATCAGTAACAGGTGGATATTGTACAGAATAAAGTCCCTCCTACCTGCATCTAAAGAGTAAACTAGATTTCATATCTAATTTTGCAAGCACCCGCTTATAAATCGTCGAATGACTTAGCTAATTTTTAGGGCCTAATATTTCGTAATTTTATTTCCATTTTAGCTTTGTATATAAATCTCATTGTCTCATTATAGTACTTTCAGACCCTTCATATTTGATTGATGGTCTAATATGCTATATATTATGCATTATGTTATCTGACACAATATCCCGATACATCGGCATGCCTTTTTATATACCAATATTTTATAGTTTTCAATCACACAACAAGAACAAATTTAAGTTCCCATCTGGCCATTTTTTTCCGCATTCCTGAAAACAGAAGATCAAATCCTGACATAATATGAAAAATCAAGGTTTGTGACTTTTTGGGACCAACATTTTTCCATGTAGCTTCTTGTAGGGTGTATGCAGGCGACACCCTCTCAGACCTTCTCCCTACACCTTCTCTTTCTGAAAGCCTTTTACGTGGAGGCCTGCAGGGACGGGGTGGGGGAATGAAGGCCAGTGCAAACTGTTGTGTGCAAGAGAGAGGCAAAACCTGTGGGGAGGACCAGCCTCTCCCTTGTACATCCCCCTCCCCCTCCCAGGCCAGCTCCCAGGTCCCAGGAGTTTATATTCTTCCCCGTCAATCAAAGGAATCACAGCCCATGGTCTTGTTTGGAAGAAAATTTGGCCAGAAGCAGAGAACGGTTGTTCTAGCAGAAGAGTGCCCCCGTCACTCAAATAGTTTTACTTAATATGTCTGGTAAGGCACTATGACTGAAACAGAGTAAGGAGTCTAAGTGCATCATTATTCTAGGGGCTGGTTATGGCGCATCCTTGGTAACTTATGGAGAGCTTTAGGTTTCAGTGCTTCACAATGGATACTGTTTGTCTAACACAATAGGTGCCAGACATGTTACTTATCTATCAAGTGCGCCATGGTGTGTCTGCCCTTTGTCGTAGTTTCCCAGTTATCCTGCGCTCAAGTGCTACAAGTCAGAGCACGTAAAAAACCTCAGACACAAGATGCCACCACCCAAATGTAAGCTGGCATCCCCAGCCCACAAGTAATTGAGGTTTCTGAACAGAAAAAGAAAGGGATCCCAAAGTAAGACTTCTAGTGGTGCTTAACAGGAGCACTTGGCACTGTTCAGACAGACCAGTTATAATTCTATCAAGTCCAAAAAGGTCAGTGTTCTACTGGAGGAGCTACTGGTGCTGGGGATCGATTTGCATCCAAAGTAGCTTCTTGAAGTACCACATTTTAAGGATTGCATCCCTTAAGTGTCTGGTCAGATTGTTTATTTGGCAAAATCACCAAAAAAACCGGGAACCATTGGATCCCCTGATACTGGAAGAACACTGTTCCAGTTTCAACTGCACCTTTTTACTGTAACATCTCCATCCCGCTACAGTTTAGATGGTTTGCTCCAATGATTCCGGTATCAGGGAGATCAACTTCAGCCAACAAGACCTACTCCAAGGACCTAACAGGGAAAGTAAAAAAACAGGGGTAGGGTAATACAAAGTTCAACTTGGTAAGGTGGGCCATGGTGCAGAGCAGGCTCTCCAACAGGCATTGTACTTTGATGGTTGAAGCATGTCCTCGACTTTCAGGAGGTGGAGTGGGACACAGATGTAAAATCAGTGCATTATGTCGCAATGGCCAGCTCTTCTCGAGTCGTCTGTCATGCATGCTTCAGTTTCACAGGTCATTCCACTTGTCTTGTGGGTCCGGGTAGTTCGACTCTCAGTCTTCAGACTGGGAGGTCAAGGAAACCAATCGACGAGATGAGGGGAAGCATAATGGAAAGCATGAAGGTGGGGATTTGAGTGGAAAGAAGTACGTCAGGAAAGGAGCAAAAAGCACATGCACACCCTTGTAATGCTGTAAGAAAAACAAAACATAGTTCCCTGAATGTAGGCAGTGGAAGGATACAAGTCATCCTATTAAAATAATGGTAAAGCAGCTATACTTCAGAGGAGGGACAAATACAAGAAGTGGGAGGAAAGCCATCAAATGAAAAGTAAGCAAATGAGATTGACAAGAAAGCCAACCAATGAGAAGTAGTTGGTTGCCTTAAAGTCCACTGTAAGTAGTGTCTGTGGTAAAGACCTAAAAAGTCATGTTTCTACCAAAAGCAGAGAACGGCACATCTTCCTCAGTGAAGGGGAGAAAGGAAACCATAACGCTCAAAGGGGATGTAGATTAGAGAACATGTTTTGCCATTCAGTATTTCCTTTTAGAGAAAAGCCAGTCATGGTACACAGCGGCCCATTTCATACAACTTCTGAGCACAGCAATACATACACTGATGGAGAAGTAAAGGATCCCAGGTATGGGAGACCGCAAAGATTTTACAGAGTACTAGTGCACATCCCTTCCAGAGGTACACGTTTAAAGACCTGTGTCTCTGCGTGGTGAGAAGCTGTGGGCAACCTTCTGTCTTGGGATGCGTGGTGTCTGGCAGAAAAATAACAAGGTAACCAGAAGGCATAAAATAGAAGCCGGATATCACAGCAGACCTTCACAGGTCACTTTCATCCCACCATGACACTGTTACTTAAACATAAGGCCCACTGAACACACTCACAAGATTGCCAAGACCCTCATCCAGGCTGTAGAGTACCAATCATTGAGATAACTCCTTACCAGCAGAGGACAGTCTGGAGACTGGGGCACCCAGCAAGGCCAAGAGGTCAAGAAATTGGGTCCTGCTCAGAGTTTGGGGGGGGCAGGTTTGAGTTATTTGTTATGAGTGGCTTGTAGCTGCAGGGAAAGCCCTCTATTGACATTGTTTCATGGCTTGGAAGGCTGTCTGTGTATCTGATATGGAGAGAAAGGGAGCTACATGCACACTGGGGACAAATCCTGCCATTCAGCTGAAGTGTAGTTGGGGTGGTGGGGGCGTGAAGGATGGGCCTGACAGCGGGTCTTTCGTTTTGGCTGGTTGAATGGCATTTGAATTTTTTTTTGTATGTATATTGAACAAGATGATTACATTTTCCAAACCGGAGATACTAAATTCCAATCTGGGTGCTTTCTGTTATTGCAGAGAGGCTGATAGAAAACACTGGTACAGGAAGTCGCCACAATGCTCCCTGTGTCACAGTGGTCCATGATGGCTAGAGCCGTGTTTTCGGGATACACACGAACTATGTTAATGATCCCCAATTTAATTGGTTGTACTTAAATTTACTCCTAAAAGTCTGGCACATCTCTGGCCCTCGTAGACCAGCATTATGCACTTAAGAGCCAAAGCATCTTTTGGAAAATAAGGGAAGGAACACTTGCTAAACTGAAGGGACAAACCCTAACATGAAATATTTCACACCTGAGTTTTCTCTCCCATCCATTTTGATAATCTGGAAAAGTATGTCAATTCGATGGAATTAGTTTGCTGGTGCATCAGGACTAGTCCTGGTCATCCAGACCTGACTGAA
This sequence comes from Lissotriton helveticus, assembly GCF_964261635.1. Lineage (NCBI taxonomy): Eukaryota > Metazoa > Chordata > Amphibia > Caudata > Salamandridae > Lissotriton > Lissotriton helveticus. Next base: position 1,061,678,442 of record NC_136072.1, on the reverse strand, counting down.
GCCGAATCTCCCAAATTTTGGGATGAGCTGAGATTTATCAAACTCTGAGACTTTTTTTGTTCATTAAATTTGAAGTGGTTCAACCCCTAAATTTGCCTTAAAGGGTTTTTGCGGATGAAGGCTTTGAGGACTTCAACGAAACTGATACAGGAGCTGCGGACTCTCCACACTTTATATGACGCTATGTGAAGACATGCCAAAATAAGGCCTGAGAATATAAGAAAATTGAAACAGAGACTGTGGGAACCCACTTACTTACAGAGAATGGAATGCAACATTGATATATGTCCGGAAGATATCAAGCAACCGCTATTCCGGCTGACCCACTTTAGGTACTTACATAGAAAAATATTTTATCGACTTACGGCCATTTGTACTAGAAACTGGCAGAGTGCAGTGTTACTCCAAAATTGGTAACGCCGAGCTCCGTCAGTTTCAAAACGCAGGGATGTGCCGTATTCACAAGAATGCGCCACACCCCTGCGTTTTCCCCAGCGCTGGTGCTAAAGAAGCTGCATAGCGCCAGCGCAGGCACCCTTGAAATATGGCGCATGGGTGCCTTTGATGAAGGGGTGATTGTTCATGTGCAGGAAGGGACACCTTCCTGCACATAAACAATCTTTACAGGCGATTTGCGGTTTCTATGTGTGCTGCAGGATGCAGGGTACATGGAAAGAGCAAAATACGAGGAGAACTAAAACATTTTTCCTCGTATCGTCTGTTTAAGACCAGGCATTTCCTGGTCTTATTTTTGGCGCTGCCCTACACCTTGTAAATATAGGGCAGCGTCAAAAAGCAAAGGGTGTTGTGGGGGAACGCCCACTGTAACACCCTTTGCAGGCCCCTATTCACCCTAAGTGCTGTGTGAATAGGGGCATATTTCAAGTCGGGGTTAAGCCATGCTAAGTGGCTTACCGCCGCCTTGTAAATAAGGTGAAGGAGTTAACGCCACCAGAACGTCGAAAAAAGTGACGTTCTGGTGGCATTGACTCCTTGTACATATGCCCCTTGGTGGTCGGCGGGCCTACTTAAAATAGCATGGACTTGTCCAGATATTTTCGCATAGGGTGGACAGGAAAATTGTTGATCTCCATTGGACAGTTAGTCGGATTAGAACGTTTGGTCCTGTACCCTCATCCAAGGTGAAGGGGCACACAGTTCCGCTAAATGGCTCTGAGAGTAAGACGAATATTATTATTATTATTATTATTATTATTTTAATTTATAGAGCGCGTAGTCACCCATGAGTATCCCAGCGCTAAGATCAATACACCTGAGGTTCAGCAAAGGGGGGGGGGGGCCTGAGACGGGATTAGGGGAAGAGGTGTGTTTTTAATCGCTTCCTGAACCGTAAGTAGTTGGGTTCAGATCTTAAGTCAAGAGGAAGGGTGTTCCAAAGGCGTGCGGTGTGAACCGAGAAGCGCCTACCGCCCGTTCGGGCTTTCTTGACTCTGGGGATGACGATGAAATTTTCCTGGTCGGATCGAAGGGATCTGGGGGCTTTGTAGGGCTTAATGAATTTTTGTAGGCTTGGGGGGCCTTTGTTTTGGAGCAATCTGTGCGCCAGGCTGAGGGCCTTAAATTTCACACGCTCTCTTACTGGGAGCCAATGGAGGTGCTTTAGTGCTGGTTTGGCTGAAGCTCTGACCGATGTGTTAGTAAGGATCCGGGCGGCTGCGTTTTGGACCCTTTGTAATTTATTCAGGGTAGCCTCCGGTGCTCCCAGATAGATGGCGTTACTGAAATCAAGCCTAGAAAGTATCAGGCCTTGAATCAGCAGTTTTTGAGATTTGGGTGGGAGTAGGGGTAGAATCTTTCGCATTGACCTGAGGAGCCCAAAGCAGATGCCGGCTACCTTTTTTGCCTGTGATGCAAATGAAAGGTCTTTATCAAGCCAGATACCCAAGCTTTTTACCTCTGGTTTAGGGTCTGGGGGCGGACCTAGAGAGGGTGGCCAGATGTTCGGTAGCAAGGAGGGCCCTTTTTGGCCGAGGAGGAGAATATCAGTCTTTGAACCGTTAAGTTTCAAAGATGATTTATTCATCCATCTTTGTATGTGCGAGAGACAGTTGTACAGATCCGCAGGTTGTTGCCTGGGATGAGAGAGGGACACCACTAGTTGTGTGTCGTCGGCGTAGCTGACGATGCTCACTCCGAACGGGATAACAACCTCCTCCAATGGGGACATGTAGATATTAAATAAAGTAGGGCTCAGAGAGGAGCCCTGAGGCACGCCACATTGGAGGGGGGTGTCGGAGGAGCGGGTGTTATTCTCCCAAATTTGAAAAGAGCGGTGACTCAGAAAGGACGAAAGCCAAGAAAGCGCGGTCCCTTCAACACCTACACTCCTGAGTCGGTGAATTAGGAGCTGGTGATTGACGGTGTTGAAGGCCGCACTAAGGTCGAGGAGGATCACTGCCACTGATCCTCCTTCGTCCAAAAGTGCTCTGGCCTCTTCCACTGCCATAAGGAGGGCGATGTCAGTGCCCTGTCCAGGGCGGAATCCCGTCTGCGAGTTTTTAAGCCGGTTATTGCTCTCCAAAAATTGTGAAAGTTTCCTGTTCACAAGTTTTTCCGCGATCTTACTCGTTCCCGGGAGGAGGGAAATTGGTCTGTAATTTGCCAGGTCGACAGGGTCAAGGGATTTTTTTTTAATAATGCTTTGACCACTGCCGCCTTCCAGCTGGGTGGGACAACTCCCTGTTGAAACGAGGCGTTGATAAGGTGGGTGAGAGGGAGCACAATCGAGGGTGCGACTGTTTTTAGAATCCGTAAGGGGGCAGGGTCCCTAGGTGATCCGCTTTTAATTATATTCAGCGTATTTTCAACCTCTTCTGTTGACACTTGTCCCCAAGAGGTGAGACATGGGGGGGTTGGCAGATTATTGGATTATTTTTCCTCGTTTAAATTTGTATCAGGGATGGAGTTAAGGATATTTTGAATTGTTTCCTGGAAGAAGTCTGCTAGTTTGTGGCATTTTTCCTTGTCTGCCTTGGGATCTGGTGGGTCTATCGGTCTGGGGACGGGGACTTTAAGGAGTTCTTTTAAAATGGTGAATGATTCCTTGCTGGAGCTAGCAGAGTGTTCTATTCTTTCTTGGAAGAACAGACTTTTGGTGTTCCGAAGGGCGGTTTTATAATTTTGTAGTGCAGTATGATAGCCATCCTTTTTTTCTTTGGTTTTATCCTTCCTCCAGGAGCGCTCAGTTCTCTTACATTCGTGTCGTAGAGATTTGAGCGCTGGGGTGTACCAGGGAGCAGGGGTCACTCTTTTCGTTTGTTTAAGAGTGGTGGTATAGGGAAGGAGTTTATCCAGTGAGGATATGATCCAGGAATTAAATTGTTCATCGGCCACCACCGGGTCCATGGAGAGCACGGGTGTGGAGTCTGAGAGCACCTTGGACCATTCAGCTGGTGCAAGCTTATGCCAGCGTCGGTCTGTCACACGGATTTTCGGGGGTTGAGGGGGTGCTGTGACTGGGTGCCAAGAGAAAGGGACTAGGAAGTGATCTGTCCAAGGGTAAGGGATGGGGGGGCCCGAGGTAATATCCATGATGTTGGTAAGGACGGGGTCTAATAGGTGCCCCTTATCATGGGTTGGTTCGTTGCTGGTCATTCGGATGTTAAATGACCTAAGATCTTGAAGGAGATCCGACGCAGAAGAGTCTGCGGGATCGTTAAGGTGAATGTTCAAATCGCCTACTAGAAGGAAGTTCGGGGCGGCGGATGCTAGTTGAGACACCGTATCAGTCAGGGCGTTGAGGAAGTTCCCTAGTGTCCCCGGAGGGCGGTAGATCAATAGTCCCGAGAGGGAGTGTACCGGGGAAATTTGAAGGGCAAAGTGGAGGCTTTCACAATCCTCGACATTGGCATTACTGGTCCTACAGACCAGGTGTCCTCTGTAAATGATTGCCAACCCCCCTCCTCTCTTTTTTGGCCTGTGTAGGGTTTGGATGAGATAACCTGGGGGTAGGGTGCTGACGATATCGGAGTCCGTGCTATCAGAGAGCCAGGTTTCTGTAAGAAACAAAGCATCCAGGTCGTGATCCCGTATCAACAAGTTGATTTCATGCGCGTGCTTCGGGAGGGAGCGGCAGTTTAGGAGGCCAAACTCCAGTCCTGGTTTTCGCGAGCAGTGTTCGACTGGGTTGCATCGTGCACAGTTAATAAAGGGTTTACCTTCAGTATTGATGTAGTGGCACTCCTGATTTTTCTCCTGATGAAAAGCCCAGAGCATATCCCTAGTATACACCAGACGATCATGTGGCAAATCCGGCAGAGTACCTGGGCCTGGGTCCGGCATTGAATAGCGATTCAATGGTAACAAAAAGGGGATGAGGTTTGAGATGTGGTAGAAATATATGAATGAGTGGGTGATAAAGGAAGAACTTTGCATGCCTGCAGTGCGAACAAACTCCAAGGTGGGAGACGACTTGGAGAAATGGAAGGAACTGCATAAAGACCTCGACCTAATAAAAAATGATAACGCTGCTAGTTGAGGGCCCCAGCTCCATGACAATGCATGATCGTGAAGACGAAATGTAACAAGTCTGATGTGCTGATTGCGAGGTCTCAGCTGTATTTGAGTAATTTACACCCACTATGTGTAACTTTATGTAGATGATAAATTGTTGACTGAAACCACATTTTAGTTCTTCACTTATGTAAGAACTCAATAAAATGTTTCCCAAAAAAGGTTTGCGAGTAAACAAACACGTTTATATATATATATATATGTATGTATGTATTTATATATATATTTTGCATGCACTGGTGAGAAGGCAAATTTTGGCGACGACCTACTTCAAATCACCTAAAACAGAATAATATATAATGTTCTGTGAAATACAGAATTTAATTTGAAGAGGTTCCACCTCTAACTGCCTTGGTTCAAGACACCCATCAAATCTCTCTCATCTTCCCGAGAGATTCAACGGGTCCCGCAAACCTTTAATAAGAAATATGTGTCCCAGGACTAATCATGGCAACAGCCCCCATCTGGCATTTCAAGGTAATGATTTCCTCTCACTCAGTGTCTTCTTTCTTTTATAGATACACGTGTCCTTTTGTAGAGAAATTCTCTATTGACATTGAAACATTTTATAAGCCTGACTCAGGAGACCATGTCAATGTCTTCAACCTTTCTCCCGCCGAAAAGAGACAGACGACTCTCGGTGAGTACCTTGTTATCGCTGTTGTGCATTTTTCCTTAGGATATTCCTGTCATCTCAGAAAGAGCATCTCTGTTTGTCTAAATGTTACCAGGTGGCATATGATCAATAACCCCAGCTGAGCTGGTGCAGTTAATCTTTTAACTCAACCTGCATAGATTCTCCGCAGAACTGACGTTGCAACGGCTTTGCATGGAGCAGCACAGTGGAAATAGGAACTTTCCACTGCGCTGTACCGGTGGGTATCGGTGCCTAATTTGTAAAAGTAATAACAATCACCATCACATAAGCGCAGGAGCCTAAAGTTTTTCCTAGGAGTTTGCCACTTATGCTGCAGAATGCTGGGGTTGCTGAATACCAAGGTTTTGTAGTCTTGATTCTGCCCAGTGCTTCGCTCTTCCACTATCCTACACCGTTTCTTTATCTCAAACTTGCAGGTTTTTTTAAATTCTACTTTCTTCCTTTGTAGCAGTCTTCCTATGTTTTGCTTCCCTCTCCTAGTTCTCTTTTCTGCCTTTCTGTATGTTGCCGTTGGAAAACAAGTGTTGGTGCCCAGCACCTGTAGTCATGGCCAAGTATTAGTCTCTGGTGGGTACTTATTTTATGTTTACTTGAGCGTACTCCCATTGATCTAGTCTAGTGTTTCCAGCTTTGGGTCTAAAGGACCCTCAATTTTGCAGGTACTGTATCTCTTATTTAGCCTTTACTTTACCCGTGTTGGGCTCCTCCACCTGCCCATTTTTGGCCAGATTTACAAAGGTGAATTTGGTCATAACTGCATGCTTTAAAGCGAATTTCCTGTGGGGTGCAAATAAGTGCAGATTTCTGAGCCTCGCACTTGTGAATCCAACACAAGGAGTAGAAAGTGGTCATTCCATGGCGTGGTTTGCATATTTCCATGCTTAGGAAGGAAAAAGAAAAAAGTGTGTGTTTGTCCTGGGAGCTTCATAACCCCATATGCACTTCTAAGCTGTGAAGAACAGAGGGAATAGGAACTCTTAGGAGTTGTCACATAACAGTCCCAAAAAATATGTCTTGAAAACGGTCCCTGGTGCAGCTCCCCACAAATAATTCTGGGAATGTTTCTGAATTCCAAAAAGTAGTAAATCTGCCCCTCACTTAGACTTACTCCTGCAGGTGCAGATTTACTACTTTTTCCTGAATCGGGCCCAATTTTGAAGAAAACAAATGCAAACTCATGCATGAGACGCCAGTGTCCACAGTGGTAAAAGAGAACCACACATTTCATTTTGTTATCCGTGTAGCCACATTAGAAAGGCAGCCCGCCTCCATTGGCACTTCTCTAATGCAGGGTAACTCACGTAATCAAATGATACCGTTTGCAGCAGCAATACATTCAAATTTCGCTGAAACTCTGATTTCATAATTTAGTATTTTGCAATTTATTCTGAAACCCCCAATGAATGATTTCCCAGTTCCTTACCACAGTATCTCGACTCAAGAGGGTTCTTTCCAGTTTCTACTTCATTCAGTACATTTCATCACACCTACCTCAGCAGTTCTTGGTTTTCAGGAACTTCCTGTGTGGCAGTGGGGTCAACTGTGTTTTGAGGGTCAGCCTGCCTCTGAGACTCTTTTTTTAAGGGGACACACAGACAAACAAAAACAAATTAGTATTTTGAGACTGACAAGACATATGATTTAAAAGAGATTCTAAGGTCAATGGGGGATGGAGGTGGTTTAGAGTAAGGGTTGGAGAGGGGGGGGACAGAGAGCAGACACTCACATCACGTATGCGTCCCAAATTTAAATCTATTACAAACAAGGTCTTTTACATTAAAGTGATCCTGACCTTTATGGTCTGCATTAGTATAGTCAAATATACATTTACAAATATATGGCATGGAGAGAATCCTGGTCATCCCTGTCTGCATCTGAATACAGACGTATGTATGTATATACATTGAAAGGCTCTTACTGGATTAGTTTATGTTTTTGTATTTATGTTGATCAATGTATTTTTGAGTGCTTTTATGGTGTTTACACTGAATTAAGAATTACGACTTACTATATACAGATATAATGGGACCCATTCAGAAAAACATTTATGAGTAGAGGAAGTAGTGCTTCAAAAGTACATTTTACGTACTTTTACATGCCTTAGTGAATCAAGGCGCGACATGTCCAACTTCCTGTTAGTAAAACTGCAAGAGGGCACATTCCTTTCTGTCTGTACTAACTGTATACGACTATTGCCCCATACTCCAAAATACCTTTGTGAATAGATCCCATTTTTAAGAGGAGCGTAGCAATCCATCTCTGTATCTGAACATAGTTATAGATATATAGAGATATGCAAATATATTTGATTAAGGGGAGCCTGACGCCCTTGTATGTGTCTGGAGAAAGAAGAATTGAAATATCATTAGATATACAATATCTGATATTAAGAAGAGCCTGGCTGTCCTTGTCTGCATCCAGATATGGAAGCATGTAGATATATCTAGATAGACAAACATATGAAAATAAGGAGAGCCTGGCTGTCCTGTCTACTTCTGAGTTAGATGAATTAAAATACATTTAGATGCAGAAACATATGATTTTAAGAGAAGCCTGGCCGTTCTTGAGTGTGTCTGGTTATAGCTCATATTAGGAGGAGCCTGGTCTTCCTTGTTTGCACCTGTGCATACATATTTATAAATATTTATAAATATACAAATATATCATATTAAGAGGAGCTTGGCTGTTGGTGTCTGCATCTTAATTTATAGTTTTTTGGGTGTTTGTGGTTTCAAGTAATGTTTTTGCTCCGTCAGTTCCTCCTGTACGGGTCATGTGCCCATTGTGTGGTTTCCTAAGTAGTTCTTGTCTCCTGTATCCATTATCTCACCACCATTTGGGTGTATTCCCACCCAGAACAGGTCATCTAAAGAAGAACCTGTCTCGTCAAAGGACATGATGAGAGTCAGCCTAGGGATAATTGTACCGTTTTCTTTTCATCCTTCGGAATAATTGACTATCTGAAACTTGTGAGTTGGGTAATATGATGAAAAGAGTGTTAAACATTAACAACAGGGAAATATTAATGTTTTTCAGCAAAAAGAACAATATGATTAATGAAATACTGTTTAGTCCTGTCTCTGCTGTAACATTATGACTACACAACAATGTGGTATTACAGACTTTAAACATATTCCTTAGTGGCTGAAAATAGATTCCTGAAATCACACTGTTATAGTCTCCTGTTTGCAGACTGTTAAAATCGTCAACATCTCACACATGTGCACCAAAATGTACTCTGGACTTTACGTCGTATAAGGAAGTTATCATTCTATTCTATCCCTAACCAGTAATAACTAAAGGAAATCTTCCTTTATTAGAACAAAAGCCCTCACCCACATAGACAGTGGCATGCTTCACCATAGGGCTCCGCCTCACATTGTTCAAGGTGTATACCAATGGGGGCTACAACTCTTATTGCAGGGGAGCACTTATTGGACTCGGGTGTGCCTGCTGTTAAGGAGGTGTCCTATCAGTGAGAAAAAGGAGTGAAATTACCTACTGACAGACCTATAGAGGTTATTCCTTGTTCCAGTCTGCAGGATTAAAAGGCCAGATTACGACTTTTGGCAGTACGGGCCAGGCAGCTTGCCAACGCCCTGCCCCAGCACTGCTAAGAGTCGGTGCCGCCTGCCAGATTACAAGTAATTGTGTGTTCTGGCGGGTGGTGTGGCAGTTCCCATGGCAGTGCCTCTTTCAATGGGAGCGCCACACAGGTTCCTGCAAAGTAAAGTCCATGCTGTGCAGAAACTGGGGTGCATGCACACAGGGAGCCCATAATGTCCCCTCTGCATGCATTCCAAGGCTGAGGGGGTCCTCTAGGGTCTCCTTTGTTTCAGCACCGCCAGCCTTTTCATGGAGGAAAGACCTCCATGAAACACTGGCGTTCCTGAAACTTGTAATATGCATGACAGTGCTGCAGCAGCAGCACCTGCATGTTACAATGGCCCTGACAGCCACGCCACCGACAGGGAACGTCGGTTCCCTGGCGGAGCCGGTGGTCCAATTACGGTCCCACCACCCAAATCGTAATACTGCGGTCAAACCACTGGTGCGGCGGTGACTAGGGCGTCACCGCTGCACCACCACGAGTCTGGCAGTCCTCAAACCGCTAGGCACATCATTAGGCCCTCTGACTGTGGTAGGAGGTGACGTGTGTCTGCCCCAAACGTACTGCTATTCGGATTAAAGGCCCAGGCCCTCTCAGTGTGTATAATGTTTTGACTTATAAGTCACAAATAAGAAACAGAGGGCTCACATAGTGGATGGGTAAAAAAATCCACCGTTTCGAGGAAACCCTAAGGGTACATTTTCTTATCTATATGGCGATCAGAGAGAATACTGAATCAGATATTTTGGTATCTGTGCTCTTTATTTGCGTCCAGTGAGCTTTGTATCAGCTTTTGGTTTCTGTTAGTTGCCTTTCTTGTCAAACTTATTTGTTTCCATCAGATTCTCAAATTCAATAGTTTTCTTTCCTCTTTTTGTGTTTGTCACTTCCCTAGAGCTGAGCTTTTTTACCACCCTTTTGATTGGATGACTTGTATCCCTCTTCTGTTTACATTTAGGGAACATCTTTTTTCTGTTGCCTCCAACACTTTATTGAAGTGGTTGCATTTGATTGCTCTCGTGCCCTCTTCCCCATGTCCTGTTTCGCCTCGTGCTCTTTGTGTTGCTCTCCCATTTTCGACTCACTTATTGCTTCTCCATCTGTCCCTATCTGCTCAACTTTGGTTTTATTACTTTTTCCCCAGACTCCTACTTTGCTACCCTGCTCCTCTCTGCTCAACACTACTTATCAGCGACATTGATATGCTCTCCCAAAATCCCTCCTGGGCTCCTCCACCCTGTTTTTTCTTTTCTTTACATGTATTTGAGATATTATGGGGGGCTTGGTAGCTGCAATGTGTTATTGGGTAGATTTGTTTTCCTAAATGCGCATTTGTGCACCTTATATTATCATCTTTTATATTTGCCATTCCAAGCTGGACGTCCGTAATCTTGTTCCTAATAAACAAAGAAATAAATGGCCTCCTATTTTGTTTGGACGTTTGTTTTGTGGTCTTCTGTTCTTTTTACTGCATCCACTGTTTTCATATTCATTTCTTGAAAAACATACTAAAACAATGATTCTTTCTCTGTCAGTCAGTCTTTCCTAAAGCTATCTAGTACGTCAGCTGACGTTCATTTTCTACACATTCTAAATTCCCATAAGAACTAGGGATTGCAAAACATAAATTAAGTCAAGTTGTCTTGTCTGAAATAGGTAATTCTCTATAACATATGAATTAGCTGTTAACTCTTTTGATGCTGACACTCAAAGGCGTCTTTTAGGTGCTAATCTTCTAGGATGGTTCCTAGTTTTATAGAGATAGCACATCTGATCAACATTGTTCTCATGTGAACTCATCTCTTTTCTGAGCACTTTCCGAGACAGTAGTGCGACTAGGGACATTATGGTCTCTGGTGTTCGGCCCATAGGAGTAGATGGTAAGATGGTGTATTTAGTGAAATGGACACACCAATACCTACTTCTCCCGCGACCTTCTAAGAAAGAGAAATCATAGCCTGAGGATGTCCTTCCAGGTCTAATGTGATGTGGCATATGTGCATCCTCTCTCAGTACGTGTAGTACACTCACAGAGGGAGCCTGATCACAAAGCTGTGTGCCCTGGAAGTTTAGTTTACACCCTCAAATGGTTCTAAAGCAACTTTTGCAATTCACAAAAGTTGGTTTCACACTTGAAAAAAGATTTACTCAAACAAATATTTTCCTTTGGGTGAATCTATTGACAGAGGACACATAAATAAAGCTTTATATTCCTCCAGTCAGTTCCTACTAACTGTGCCACAGGCCAAAGCGGTCACATATGGAAGCAGATCCTTCTCCATCAAGACAGACAAACTGTGGAGCTCTCTCCCTCTAGCTGTCATCAATCAGAGCCTACTTGAATCAGATTCAGGAAAAAAAAACGAAACCTGGCTTTTCAACCGGTAACTTCTATTTTCTTCTTTCTAAGGCTGGTTGTGTAACTTTTGTCACCTGCTTAGCACCAAGAAGCCTAGAGTAAGTGCTCTCTACAAATAAATATAAGGCAGATTTACAACCCCTCTTCGGGATAAAAAATGATGGTGCATGAAATGTAGTTGTAGTTGAGGCCATGAATGCAACTAGTGAGAAAAAAACAGCCTGCGAATTTTTCACAGCCTTGCAACTTTTTATCTTGAGTCATCACACTAGCATCTCTCAACTAACCAACTGCTCCACCACCAACCTTCAAATCATTTTTCAACTCTTCCTCCTTGTCTTCTCTCGGCTCCTTACAAAAAATGCAGATTTTGCCTGGAGGTTTAAGCCTGAAAGTACTCGCAACTAGCTTGAAAATATGCCAGAGGCAGCATGCTGTACATTATTGAAGGGTAGCGAAGTAAGCGAACTAAACTCACATAGGAACATGTGTATAGTAATCCATGGTACCCAACGTTGCAGACAAAAGGGGGTAAAACTCTGTATAGTGGGATGGGCTGGACCCAAAATAATGACTGCTACAATGACTGGATGATGTTGTGTCATTGCGATTTGGTTCTAAAGCCGATTCACGAGAAATGCCCCCCTCGCTAGGCTAGAGGTCTGTTTTCCAGGGCTTGGGTATCGAAAGATTGCGTTTAGCGCCAAGCAAGGTGGGCATTTCGCGTGAATCAGCTGCAGAACCAAAGCGCACTCCTCTTCCCCGATTCCACTCGTGGGACTCAATTTATCAAGTGCAAGAGTTGGTGTAAGTTTGCAAGTTTCGATTTCACGAAGGAGACATCCACTTGTTTGTCTACTAAAGGGTAAAACAACAAAACTGGGTCATGAGAATAATCCACAGGAACAACAAGAACTCATCATCCCAGGCAGAAGCCGTGTTGGAGGACAGAAACATGCAAAAATAGATCGAGAGCGTTAGTTTGATGCAAGGTTCAAATAACAAGCCACCAGAAGGGCAGCATCTGGTGAGAGTAGAGAAAGGTGGCGAGAGCCTGTGTGACTGCATACAGTATTGAAAGGGCGAGATTTTGATCGATACCTTATATCTATTGATCCAAACCTCGATCTGGTCGACTGAACCTTTGTTGCCTGTCTAGGAGGAAAACAGTACACCCATCTGCAAGTTAGTTCACCCAAGAAAGGACTCTACTCTCAAAGATCACGGACAACGTCTAGTTTTCAAAAGTTTATTGTAAAGATATAATGAGCTGCAAATACAGGCATCTCAGAATGAGATTCACGAGATACACAGGTCCAATTACATACATGTGCTCTCGAAAAGCCCTCAGACGAGCAACAGAAATCACTAACACAAGTTCTAAAAATAATAAAGCTATCAGCATAGACGCATATCTCTCCTTCATTTAGGTTGGAGGAAAACAAACACAGGTTAGGCGTCCCTACCCTGTTCTAGATGGTATCCCTACTTAACCAAATCCCAACCTAACAAAGGTGTCAGCAGTGAATGACCCCAAGGGAAGTCACTCACTCTAAGTCTCTTGGTGAAAACCTAAAGTTCTCCAGTCATGACCCCTCACTGCCTACCCATCCGCTCTCTAAAGGGTCCTCAGGTCTCTGCTCTAACTCCACCCAGGGGTGCTGTCCCTAATACAAAACAGTCAACAACATTTGAGACGCCCCTTGCGAAACGCCTCTCACGTGGTGCAACTTCAGGCTTTTTCCATGATGCTTTGTATTGGGCCTCAGACGTTAGAGTTGACCTTGCTTCTCAGACTCTTCTCCGGCCCGCTGATACCCCTTAAACATTCCAGAACCCTCCTCCATGTCTGGGCCGTCTACTGAACAGACCTCTATTCATTCATTTATAATTGGATCCCCCCTTTCCTGTTGCAGACAGATATCTGCCGCCAAGAACCCAACTCTCATAGACTTCTAAAAAGAAAAAGGCTTGCAACATTTCTCAGCCCAAACATGTACGTATAAATCAATTCTAAAACATTTCAGGCCTACAATATTTCTCATTATGATTATAGCATTCAACTTCTTCATTTAATTAAAGCATGTTAATACTCTTATTTCTATTATTAAGTAAACATTTCTATAAATCATGGTCCATTAATGCAATGACCAAAAACCTTAATATAATCTGTGTCGTGAAAAGAACCATTTTCCCCTTCAGCTCCAGCTCTGGCCCTGAGGCCTACCACGTTCTGCTTTTAACCACATACCATCTTATGTTTTAGCAGCTTCACGACATGGATTCAAAAATAATCACGTCTAATAAAATCATATAATGTCACACATTTCTGTATTAGTTCCACTTCTATTAAATCTCTACATTAGCTATACGTTTTTGAATATAATTGCAGATACTATTAGCACTCATGGCATTTCTCTTCATGATTTGTGCTTACTACAGGTAAGTGTGATGTACTCATACATGTAAATCAGTTTGCGCTCTCTCAGTTCCCCCCTTTGATGACCTCTCGGGGTCATCACTAACATTTAAACTGCAGTTATTGCTGGCATTCTCTGCGCTTCCAGAGCCCTCAGACTCCTGTACTGATTATCTTGTATGGCAGCCAATCTCCGCAGCTGCTCTCTTTGGGCCCTTTCTGACCTTCTTGCTCTGTACCATTTGAATACCCTCACCAATCCCCACAATATTATCCCACAGATCAATATTATGATGATAGGCTTTAGGATATACCATACAAAGCTTTTGCCTAAGGCGGAAAACCACCCTCCAACTGTACTCATTCCGTGGCCCACCTTTTCCCAGACATTTTCTCTACTCAAGTCTTCGATCTCCTTGTGAATACTAGTTATGTTCTTAATAACTTTCTCAAGGGGCTTCGAATTGTCTGGAATGTAAGTGCAACATTCCTGGACCTTCAAAGCCTTACAGACTCCGCCCTCTTTTGCTAGTAGGACATCTAATGCAAGACGATTTTGAAGAACCATAGCCCTTATCGATTGCATCTCTCCTTCTACCAGCATTAAGGACTGAGCAGTGCTGGCAGACAACCTGTCGACAACTGTTGCCAGTCGTCTAATTTTAACATCATTAAGGATTATTCCCAAAAGAGGGAACATAGCTCCAAAGACATCTCCAACCATTTCGGCATCACCTACATCTCTCCTTCCCCTCGATGATGTCTGACCCTCAATGATCACTAAGTCTTGTGCATGATATATTTTGGGGAAGACAATTGCCAAGTAACATGATCCATACCAGTTGTCAGGTAGTCTCACGTAAGCATTTCTTCCACATACAAAATACACATTTGGAATCACTTGCATTCCCTTCAGGAAATCCTTAGTGTAATACTCTAAATTAAAAGCATGTTCACAGTCAACTTCACCTACGTATACATTTTCATAATACGTTTTGGCTCTGTGAAGACATAACTTTCCTCTCTGCGCTTTATCTAAAGCTATTGGACCACTACTACCCTTTCTCTTATGTGACTTCTCTTCCTCGGTCCAATCTATTTTCCCTTGTCCTGATTTTTTCAAAATCTTTTGTCTCCTGTAACGATCATCCACCTGCCCTATGAACTTCTTCTCGACTTCTGACACCTTGCATGTCAGGTTATTTCTACGGGCATGTGAAGTATCTAAGGTAATCCAAGGAATGAAGAATTTGGCCAATCTGTCTTCACTCTTCCAGTAATCCCATTTATTCATCTGCTTATAATTCGGGACTTCTGGCAACACTGAATCATAATTTGAGAAATAGTATTCAAAACTATCTCTCTCATAAAATATACTAAGCAATAAGCTACATGTAATGCCATATGTCAGAGGGAGGTGATGATAGCGAATTCCTTCATCTACAGACGCAGGCAACTGCATGCAGACGTAGCAATCCTTAACCTCCATGGCATCCACGTATTCATACAAAAGTTTAGCATAAGCATTTGACCTAAAGTCTCCTTGGGACTCGTCTACATGTAACCTGCGGGCTTCTGCAGCTAATAACGCTTTCTCTTGAGTGTTTTCCCTTTTCTCACCAGCAACAGTGGGTGTAAGCGTTTCTACAGAACTCACATCAGTTACCTTTGCCTCTTCTTCATTTCCCTTTACATAAGAAATTGTTACCACTAAAGCTATTAATATTATCACTCCTACTATTAGTGTACCTATTATACATTTAGCTCTGCGGTTCGGGGTGCCGGCCTCCATTTCGACAGATATTATAGCTCTCTCTTTATCTTTGCAAAAAGTTCTTTTCCTCTCGTTCCTTTACAGTCTCTTTTCAATCCTTTTGTCTTTAGAATCCACACAGCTGGAGGCTGACAGCCTTCTTCGCAAAAGTCCTTTAACAGTTCAAAAAGACAACCCTAGCCCTTCTCCATCAACTCAAGGGAAGTTCCCTAAAATTCTCTGCTTCCTGGGCGCTAGGTAATCTTCTTTTTTTCTGCTTGCTATATTTACAAAGTCCTTTAACAGTCTACTATCAGATTTGTGGTTGCAGCTTCAATAGCATAGTTCAGTATTTCCAAACGAAGATTGTGCTCTTCATGTGCTGTTATCGTTGTACCAAAGTCGGGGAATTGCAATTCTGTAAGAAACATGTATTTTAACTTGCTGAGGCGGGGAGGTCTAGGGAGCACGAATGTCAGCGACCCTTCTTGTTCGACACCGGGTACCAACAGTCGTATTTCCACGGTGATAATGGGCTCAGAACTGGACACCACCACCGCTCGGATCCTCCCTGTCTCCGGTTTCACAGACATTTGACGCCAGATATGTCCACTCAGGTGTGGAGTATCTTCTGTTAGGCACTCGCACTCTTCTTGACCTTCTTCGGTCCGGTGCTTCAGCGCCCTGAGCACCTTCTTCTGGATCTGAGTCTTCTGATATCGGAGGAAGGGTTAACTCTGGAGTTGACCTCAGGCTAGAGCTCCTTCTTTGCGGCCAATTAGCTTCTCCACGTGCCCTTCTACTCCTTCTCCTTCTGGTCTGTTCTCGCTCTCTTTCAGACCTGTCAGGGTCAGACTCGTACTCCCAGCTACTTTCTCCTTCTGTAGCGTCCTCCGTTTCGCTGTTGTACTGACCGTCCTCAGCTTGGTCAGACTCGTTCCCTGCTTCCGCTGACACCTCTACAGCTTGGCTAGCCCCCTCTATGGCTTCTCGGTCCTCAGCTGGACGTCTATCCGAGAGAGGAGCTGTTTCCAGAGGTGCTGGAACCCTTTTCGTATGTGACGCGTGGATCCAATTGGGCAGGCCTCCCACCTTTACAGCTGTGTTGGTGATCAGGATGACCTGGAAGGGTCCACGCCAACGAATATCCAAACAGCTTCTTCTCACGTGTTTTCTTACCAGGACCCAGTCCCCAGGGTTCAGGTCATGGCACGGGCCCTGGCACGCTGGAACCTCTGCAGCCTGCACCTGAAGGGACACAGAACGCATGGCGTCAGACAGCCCCTTACAATAGTCCAGGATCATATCATCTGTGATATTTAACAGTGCAGTAGCTGGAATAGATGGCAGCCTCATTGCTCTCCCCATTAACACCTCATGTGGTGACAACCCTGTTCTTCTGTCTGGGGTACTACGAAGGCTCATGAGAACTAATGGCAGGGCATCAGGCCAACTCAGGGTCGTTGAGGAGCACACTTTCGCTATTCTGGCCTTGATTGTGCCATTGATTTGTTCCACAATTCCTGAGGCTTCTGGTCGGTAACTGCAATGTAGCTTTTGGTCAATATTTAGTGCTACACAGATCATCTTCACAAGCTCGCTGTTAAAATGTGTTCCCCTATCTGATTCCAAAAAGGCCGGCACCCCGAAGCGAGGGATGAGTTCTCGAAGCAGTAACTTAGCCACCGTGAGGGTGTCGCACCTACGTGTAGGGTATGCCTCAACCCATCTGGAGAACACACAAACAACCACCAGGACATAGCGGAGGCGGTTGCACCTTGGCATTTCAATGAAATCTATCTGCATTCTATTGAATGGACCTCCTGACCTTCCTATGTGACTTAGTGCAACTGGTGTTCTTTTCCCTACGTTCAGCTGCTGGCAGGTCACACAACGCTGGCACACTGCTTCTGCTGCTATTCTAAACTTAGGATTGTACCAAGTCTGTCTAAACACTCTCAGCATAGCATCTCTCCCTAAGTGTACTGGACCATGTATGAGCCTAGCCATTGGACTCACCATCTCATTGGGCAACACTGCTCTGCCGTCTGCTGAGACCCAAAAATGGGTCTCACCCATTACACATCCTGCCTTTTCCCATGTTTCTTTTTCAGAATCTGGAGCATTTTCTTGCATGGTTGACAGTTCATCCCAAGTATCAACAGTTTCCAGTATCATGGCTAATTCAGTTCTTACATTTATTCCACCCACATCCACCTCTGTGAAAGAGTAACCTTGTTCCGCGCAATACCGCGCAACTTCATCAGCATATCTATTGCCTTTCGAAACAAAGTCCTCATTTCTGGTATGTGCGATGCACTTTACAACTGCGATACTTGCTGGGCATTGCAATGCTTCTAACAACAGGCGCACAAACTCTCCATTGCGAATGGGAGAGCCTGAAGAAGTCATGAACCCTCTTTGAGACCATAACTGCCCGTAATCATGAACTACCCCATACCCATACTGGCTGTCGGTGTAGATGGTGACTCGAATTTGGTTGCCTGCTAAGCAAGCACGTGTCAGGGCAATAATCTCGGCTACCTGAGCGGAGTGTACTCCTTCCAGGCACCCAGCTTCCACAACTCCTTCAATTGTACAAACAGCATAAGCTGCTCTCAACTGCCCAACTTCGTCTCTTACACATGAGCCATCGACAAAGAAAACTTCGTCTGGGTCGGTCAGTGGCTCATCTACGATGTCGGGTCTGGGTTTGGTGCATAGTTCAGTCACATCGAGACAGTCATGGTCTGTACATTCATCATCATCATCGATATCATTTGGAAGTGGCATTAAGGTAGCAGGGTTCAAAACAGAGCATCTCTTGAGGGTCACGTTCTCTGCAGCAAGAATAACTTGCTCATAGCGCGTGAGCCTGCTGTTGGTCAGATGCTGTGTTTTGGTCCTGGTCATTAACAGTTCAACAGAATGTGGCACGCACACCTCTAACGGGTGCCCCATAACGATATTTTCACATCTTTCAATGCTGACACCCGTTGCAGCAACGGATTTGAGACATCCGGGCAACGCTGCGGCTACTGGGTCTAAAGTAGCCGAGAAATAAGCAACTGGTCTACGGGCATTCCCATGGATTTGGACCAACACAGACAACGCACAACCTTCTCTCTCACAACAGTAAAGGAAGAATTGTTTATTGTAATCAGGCATTCCCAATGCCGGAGCACGACACAGGTCCTCTCGCAGCTGTAAGAAAGCCATCAAACAGTCTTTGTCCCATGGTACCGGATCACTCACCTCTTTGTGCGTCAGTTTTTGCAAGGGCTTTGCTTTCAGTGAAAAGTTCACGATCCACTGTCGGCAATAACCCACCATCCCTAGAAACATCCTGACCTCTCTCTGTGTCTTAGGCGCATTCATTTTCATGATCGCCTCTATCCTGTCTGGTGACACCTTTCGTTTGCCTTTCTCAATTCTGTGTCCCAAGTACTGCACTTCTGTCAGGCAGTACTGCAATTTTCCCGGGGACACCTTATGCCCATTGGCAGCTAGGTGATTTAACAAAGCAATGGAGTCTTCCCTGCAAGCTTCTTCTGTCTCTGACGCCACAAGAAGGTCGTCTATGTACTGGACCAGAACTGACTTCTGGGGCAGCACTAGACTTTCAAGATTTTTCTTCAAAAGCTGGTTAAAGATCGATGGACTCTCTGTATACCCTTGAGGGATACGACACCATGTTAGGACGCGATTTTCCAGTTTAAATGCGAAAAGAAAATGGCTATCTTCGTCCAAAGGGATCGAAAAGAAAGCCTGGCAAAGATCGATCACTGTGAACCACTCTGCTTGGAATGGAATCTGAAACAGTATCACTGATGGATTCGGTACCACTGGACAACACGAAACGACTATGTTATTAATCTTTCGAAGGTCCTGCACTATCCGAAATTTCCCATTTGGTTTCTGCAGACCCATAATCGGGGAGTTACATGGACTACCCACGATTTCTTTCAGTATTCCCTGTTTAATCATGGACTCGATCACGGGTTTTATGCCTGCAATCGTTTCTGGAGTCAATTTATATTGGGGTGTTCTTGGGAACTCAGCATGCGGTTTCACTACAATTTTCACTGGGTCCACCCCTTTGACCAATCCAATCTCTTCCCCAGTGAAATCCCATACTTCTGATGCCACTGTCTCTCTCAAATCCCAGGGAAGCTCGTCTACTGTCAAAGTAGGGTACAGCTCCACACATATTCTTGAGTTTGCAACTTTGAAATCTGCATCATCATCATTGGTCAATACCTCCACTCCCTGAGGTGTACAGTATATAGTACAATTCAATTTACACAACAGGTCTCTTCCTAGCAAACACACAGGACTTGAATCGCAAACTACAAATTGGTGCTCATCGCTGTACTTCCCTATTTTCACCTGTACCGGTTCTGTCAATTGGCTGGTTATTCTCCTGTTTGCGACCCCTACCACCTGTATGGTCTCTCCAGACATGGGCAGGTCTGGAACTGCAGCTGATCTGATCGTGGATCTAGTGGCTCCTGTGTCCACCAGAAATGTCGTAGGGCACCCTGCTACTTCTGCTTCCACATAGGGTCCCCTCTGATCTACCTCTAAGGCTGCCCCGAGGGTGCAGTCTTCTCTTTCCACTCTCTGTCCGGTTAATGGGTCCACATAATAGCACTCTTCCCCTTCCACAAACAGGGGCATTTGTCTATAGGTCTTACCCATACTCCCTACTCGAGGAGGTTGCGGGAACTGGGCTCGGGGAGGAGCCCCCCCTTTGAGCACCTTTCCTTGGTATGGCGTTACCCCTCTTGTAGGTGCGCTCTGAACCTCTTCCTCCTCTATCTCTTGCTCTCCTATCTCTACATTGTAGGGGCACTCGCGTTTCCAATGCCCCAGCTCGTTGCACTGGTGGCACCTAGTCGTTTTCTTCAAGGTAGCTATGTCTATTCTGGGTCTAAAGGTGGAACTCTCCTCGTTACCCTTGTTCTGACTGTACTGCTTCTTTCCTCCTGTACCTGTCCCTTGCTGCTGTTGCTGTGGTCCCCCCTTCCCTGCTGCTTGCATCTGTACCACCATCAACTTTTCCTTTAGTTTCTTAGCCTTGGAATCTATCTCATCACAGCAGTACCTGGCATATCTCAGTATTTCATCTAGGGGTTTAGTTTGCCAACAAATCGAGTGTTGCTGAATCATTAAACTAATATCCGGTCTCAGTCCCAGAACGAACTTGGACACGAATTGTCCTATGTCTTTTGGATCCATTACATCCAAACCGCTATACTGTTTAAACGCCTTCAGCAATCTCTCGTAATATTCATGGACTGTCTCTTTGGGTTCCTGTCTCGTTCGGTCTATTCTGACCCAATCTATGTCTTGCATTGGCACCTTCTCTTTCAGCCAAGTCATCACTCTCTCGAATTTTGCCATCACAATCTCGGACGGCCCATTAGTCTTGGCATCTCTCTCTGGCTCCGTTGTGGGCCACTCAGCGCTAACCTTGCATGCTGTCCACAGATCTCCTGGTACTACAATGTCAAACAGCGTGTTCAGATCTATCCATAGGACCTTGGAGATTTTTACAAACCTCTCGACTTGCTTGTACCACTCCACAGGGTTCTCTCGTAACTTGGGGAAAGAGGTGGTAAAAGCAGCTAAATCTCCCCTACTCCAAGGGACATGTACATAGTTCCCATTTGCAACTTCCCGCAAAGGGTAAGCTTCTATTCCCTGCTGTCCTGGTGTCATACCAATCATGCTTCTCCTGCCGGTCCCTTTCTTGGACCACCTCTCTTCCCACTTATCTAGTGCCCTCCATGTCCTTATTCCAGTAATCAATTCCCTTATGTGTGTTTTCAGCCCAATCGTTCTCCTCTCATCTAGGTCTCGATCTGAGTAATGTAGCCTGTGGTTACCCTGTAATGCTTTGGTTCTTGACAAGTCCACCATATATTTGCCTGCTAGTTCGACTAACTTCTCATGGACTGCTCTCGCCTTTCGAGTGATGTCCTTTGCCATATACAGTATTTCATCCTGTTCATACATTTCCATTCTTTCTAAAGGCAGGGTACCATCTACCATGTCATCCAGGTCTAACCTTAAACTGGAGACATCGAGTCTCTTGGCTTTTATCTCAGCTCGCAATATGTCTTTCGAAGGGGGCTCACTGGTCTCCCTCCCATCCCAACTTCGAGCTCTGCGTTTGGGCTCAGGAGAGTTAATGGGTGGCCTCCCTTGCTCCCATCTCTCCAGGTCCCATGCTCGGCCATCCGATCTTGGAAGGTGATGGAACACGGGCCTGTTACCCCTACTCTCTCTCTGCCCACTCTCATCTTCTTCTCTCCTCTCACCGCATAGCTCTCTATTATTTTCTCTCTGGTCGCTACACTCCCTTTGCCTCGTATCGCTCAGTATCCGATACGATCCTTCCTGGTTCCCCATATTCCCTGGGCTGCGCTCATTTCTGTCATCACAGGGACTATGGTGCGTCCTCTCACAACTCCCATTCAGTTCTCTGGTGCCAGGTACACAGTGTGGACACTTAAAGCTGTTTCTGTACTCTTGCGCTCTCCTCTCCTCTTCACTGAGTATTGGGCGCGCCACCCCTTCACTCCCGGGGCCCCCGTTTTCCAGGTCTGTTCTACCTCCACTCCGGGCCCAATGGGTGACTCCCCTACTCCCTCTACAGTCCCACTCCGGGCTACTCTCCCCAGCCCCGCAGTGAGTCCGTGCTCTGCTGTCCTGACTTTCCCTTTCTGCTTCTGCCGCATTGATGCACTTTTGAGCCTTCACTGCCTCATCCCACTGCTTCATGTACTCATTTAGCTCTTGAAAGGATTTTCGTCCAGATCCCCTCAGATCCATTGGCCATCTAGGGCCCCCAGGATCTCCTCCTGGGTCCCCTGCTGTGTGCATCGGTGTACTCCACTCTCTGGGTATCGGCATCTGACTTGGGGAATTAGTGGTATCGTTCCTCCTCGCCTCCTCTGCTCTTTCTCTGTCTTTCCGTTTCCGTTCTTCCCCTCTTGCTCTCTCTTGGTCATATATCGATATTATAGGACCTATGGTAACAGGTACCTGTAGTGCATCTGGTAATGGGTAGGATGTGGCGCTTTCCGTTTCCGGCGCTCTTTGTACCACAAACCTACCGACTACCTGTTGCACCTGACTAGGCTGAGACAGCTCTCTCTTTGGCTCAGGA
Organism: Lissotriton helveticus; assembly: GCF_964261635.1. Classification (NCBI taxonomy): domain Eukaryota; kingdom Metazoa; phylum Chordata; class Amphibia; order Caudata; family Salamandridae; genus Lissotriton; species Lissotriton helveticus. The sequence goes on along the minus strand of NC_136072.1, from coordinate 1,061,655,933 downwards.
TCCCACTCTGAACTGGGAAGCGGTCTATGCTCTCCTGCATTGCCCCCCTTTGCTCCTTCAGTATTCTCGACCTCTCCCCCTGCTCTATTATACGGGGGTGGCCTGTCTGTCAGTAATCTGTTTATCAGACTGTCCTCTGTTTCGCTCTCATCATCTTCTTCCAGGGGACTTTTATTTACTGGCGCCTCTAACACTGGGTACAGTTTATTTACTTCCATGTTATGCACTCTCCATCTTTTAGCATCCGCATCCCACCTGGCATCCTGCACTGCCCTTACCGAGCGTTTCACCCTTTCTTGTCGTCTGTTCATATTCTTTTCATGCGCTGCCCTAATCCATGCATCAAGAGCTTCAAACTGGGTTGGTCTAGGCAAGGGTCTCTTTGAGGTCATGACTGATTTCAATCGATGTAACACCTCTAATCTGAACGTCCCGTACTTCGGGAACGTCAGTTCCTCATTTCCTTCAGTAATCTTACTCCACTCTGATATCCAAAGGATCGTATGCAACCCAACATTTACTGCCATATAACGAGCTGGCGTACCCTCCGGCGGGGCTTCTTCCCCTTCATACGATCCTCGCTTCTCTTTCTTAAACAGCGCTTTCAACCATTTAAAACACTTCATAATTATGCGCACAAACTCCAGCCTCGCTACTCTGTTTACTTCCTGATGACAATCCACCAATCCTGTCGCGGCTTTGCTAGCTTGGCCTATCACAGCGCGGTCTTTCTCCTGTCGGCCAATCACGTCGCGACCCTGTCTGACGTGTTCGCTATCTGGCCTATCACAGCGCGGTCTTTCGCCGGTCAGCCAATCACTGCGCGACACCACCTGACGTCACTTTTCTCCGCTTCGCAGCAGCACCCCTCCTTTCTCAACTCGTCTCCCGGTTATGCATGCGTCCCATTCATACACCGAAAAATGACTACTTCCGACCAAGCGGTCACTTCTCTCTCGACTGTACGTCCACAGTCTATCTGTAATTGTCAACACAACTGACGAGATGTCTATCGTCTCTCTGATAGGTTGCTTACACACACAGTAACTTCCGACCAGCGTCCGTTACTCACGCACTCACTCTTACGTTCCCCCTATCTCGGTCTCTCGGGTGATCAATGGTACCTCATGACCCCCTTCACACTAGTTGACAATTACTCTGGGTGTCCGATACACCCGAACCACTTAAGCTCTCCTTGAACTTAAGGTTTCCACCGGTTGCGCGCGCTCACAACCTGTTCCACAGTCACTCTACAGACATTCAACTCCGCCAGACATTACAACATAGATACAATACAAAACACCGCAATCTAACACGCATAACCCTTTATACTCACTCTCGACCGATACTGCTGCTTTTTCTGTCTCACGTCATCCGGATCTTCATCTGCGGGCTGTTCTTCCGATCATCGATTTCTAGGGGCCTTGGGGTAAGCTAACCTGGCCTAGGTCACCGTCCTCAAGAAGGCAACCATCCTCTATAGCTACCAACTGAAAGGGCGAGATTTTGATCGATACCTTATATCTATTGATCCAAACCTCGATCTGGTCGACTGAACCTTTGTTGCCTGTCTAGGAGGAAAACAGTACACCCATCTGCAAGTTAGTTCACCCAAGAAAGGACTCTACTCTCAAAGATCACGGACAACGTCTAGTTTTCAAAAGTTTATTGTAAAGATATAATGAGCTGCAAATACAGGCATCTCAGAATGAGATTCACGAGATACACAGGTCCAATTACATACATGTGCTCTCGAAAAGCCCTCAGACGAGCAACAGAAATCACTAACACAAGTTCTAAAAATAATAAAGCTATCAGCATAGACGCATATCTCTCCTTCATTTAGGTTGGAGGAAAACAAACACAGGTTAGGCGTCCCTACCCTGTTCTAGATGGTATCCCTACTTAACCAAATCCCAACCTAACAAAGGTGTCAGCAGTGAATGACCCCAAGGGAAGTCACTCACTCTAAGTCTCTTGGTGAAAACCTAAAGTTCTCCAGTCATGACCCCTCACTGCCTACCCATCCGCTCTCTAAAGGGTCCTCAGGTCTCTGCTCTAACTCCACCCAGGGGTGCTGTCCCTAATACAAAACAGTCAACAACATTTGAGACGCCCCTTGCGAAACGCCTCTCACGTGGTGCAACTTCAGGCTTTTTCCATGATGCTTTGTATTGGGCCTCAGACGTTAGAGTTGACCTTGCTTCTCAGACTCTTCTCCGGCCCGCTGATACCCCTTAAACATTCCAGAACCCTCCTCCATGTCTGGGCCGTCTACTGAACAGACCTCTATTCATTCATTTATAATTGGATCCCCCCTTTCCTGTTGCAGACAGATATCTGCCGCCAAGAACCCAACTCTCATAGACTTCTAAAAAGAAAAAGGCTTGCAACATTTCTCAGCCCAAACATGTACGTATAAATCAATTCTAAAACATTTCAGGCCTACAATATTTCTCATTATGATTATAGCATTCAACTTCTTCATTTAATTAAAGCATGTTAATACTCTTATTTCTATTATTAAGTAAACATTTCTATAAATCATGGTCCATTAATGCAATGACCAAAAACCTTAATATAATCTGTGTCGTGAAAAGAACCATTTTCCCCTTCAGCTCCAGCTCTGGCCCTGAGGCCTACCACGTTCTGCTTTTAACCACATACCATCTTATGTTTTAGCAGCTTCACGACATGGATTCAAAAATAATCACGTCTAATAAAATCATATAATGTCACACATTTCTGTATTAGTTCCACTTCTATTAAATCTCTACATTAGCTATACGTTTTTGAATATAATTGCAGATACTATTAGCACTCATGGCATTTCTCTTCATGATTTGTGCTTACTACAGGTAAGTGTGATGTACTCATACATGTAAATCAGTTTGCGCTCTCTCAGTATTGTCTTCAAAAACACAGTGCATCCAAAGTGCTGAAACTAGGGGAGATCCCAGTACCGGTCTTGAACTTGTTTTCAGTCACGTCAAAAGAAGCCGCTGCCTTGGTAATCCATGCAGAGATTCTGCATACACTGAGATCTCCCACCTTAAAGCTGATTTCTCGGTGCTTAGAGTCCACTAAAAAACGCTGTTTTAAGGTTGAATTGAAACTAACATCACAGACTTCAGGACCCCATTCCGAGTGCTGCAGTTAACACAAAGGTTGTGATAACTGGGGTTACTGATCCCATCAAGATTTACAGCAAGCGTGTGGACACCACAGGAACCGTGTTTTAAGACTTGACAACTGTGCAGAGCAACCGAAGGAATGCCGGAATAGATTTTCGCATGAGCATGAAGATCAAGGTGCTAACTGGTTAAAGCAATGAGGGTCTCATTACAAATCCTCTGTTAAATCCAAAAGGGCTGTGCCTTGAAACATAAGCAAAAAGAACAATTGAGAGACTGAATACTGCACATCGCCTGCATGACTTTTGCTTTGAAACAGAAATGGACAGTCCAATCAAGATTATAAGATCCGAAGTCATCCTGAATGTCTGGTGTTTTTCGCCCAGAGACTTCAGCTACTGAAATTCCAGAAGATAAAATGGGGAATTACCAATGAAATTTGGTGTGGTGTTTCTGATTCACTGGTTATGAATTGATGCAGCATGATTTGCACCGTGCAGATCTCTGGTGCAAACTCAAGTGCAAGCAGCACTCCAGCGGTAGGACCATTAGACTGAGGTGTGACACAACAAATCAAATACAGTGTGATACAGTGGAACACGTTTGGCCCCACAAGAATGACGGAGAGTGATAGGTTTGCGAACTAGCCACACAAAGTAGTCTCTTCTGCATGACCTTCAGCTGGATAGCAGCATCAGGGTAATACAATTTTGTCAGTGCTACATACATAGATAAACATTCACACAGAAACCAAATTATGATACATTTCATTTCTATCTCAATACCTTAAGGGACTCCCTGTGTCCAACTTTAAATTGGGAATACCTGCATCCGAATTCCCCCGCGGGTTAGCAATGCCGGAGGTAAGATTAACTCTGGGTGAGTTTAACTATGATGTTTTCGGGTCCCCTCATATGGGGCCATAGGTGAGCAACATAAACCAAACAATGGGAATCCAAAAGCACTGGTAGCAGTCAGAGAGCACAGACAAAGGACAGAGAAGGGTGGAGAGGATGTAGCCTTACAGCTAGAGCGGTCGACCTCAAAGCTGGGGAGCCGGGTTCGAGTCTGGGCAGGGACGCTCAACATCCTGTGATTCTGGGCAAATCACTTAATCTCCCTGTGCCTAATAAAAACGAATGTGTCCTTCTGTAACAAAACTGGTACTCATGTAAAGCGCTCTGATACCCGATGTATCGGGTCTAGTTCGCGCTATATAAAACTCTTTAAAAAAAAAAAAAAAAGGTGGCAGGGAAGTGAGGTCAAAAACAAAGAGGAATTAAAAAAAAACGTTTGAAAACATAGAACCATTCTATAAAGCTGATGTGATCTCAGCGCATAGAATTTATATTAACTTTTTTTTATACCAAATCAATGTAAAAAATTAGCATTTATTTTCAAAAGATTTTAAAATGGTCATGGAAAACTGTGCGGTATGCCTGCTTCTAAGTATAAGTCGCTTACGACCCATGTACGGTACCACCTACTGGAGTCTCCACTCATGAACATATTGACCATGGCTTTAGCTACTTTTCCATTTTCAATTTACCGACTGGTTATATTATAGTAACCGGCAGTATTTGGTCTAGCTTTTCTCTACCTAGTGGCATTTTCTTAGGGCCTCATTCTTAAAATTAGTTACACATGTAAAGATGACTTGCACGTCCAAATAGCCTTATTTACAACTATAAAATCACTTTTCCAATTCATGAACTTTGGTTTCAAACACTTTCATGGATTTACTCACTGAAGCAGGACCTCTGGAATAATGCAGCAGGGGAGGATCAAGTTATGCAGCAGGGTTGACTAAATTATGCAGCAAGAAAAGTCAAATTATAAGGTGTAATGCTGCACCTTTTGTGATGGTATACTTCAATATGTTGTCATTTTTACGCAGGCTAACACTGTCTGGAGTAAGAGTTACTGCTCTTAATTAGTTCCAGTGTAACACCCTCATGCAGCAATAAGCGACAAAAAAGTAAACCTTTGCGAAGTGCCTTCCACTGAGGGCAACTGCGCCGCTGCGTTTTTAATAACTTCTGATTCTTTTGAGGTAGGAACACTTATTTTTAATGCTAAAGATTATGGAGCAGATGATCATGTGGCAAATGTGACACAGCAATAATTATGCAGGAAACACTGCTGCCGGAAAAAAAACGTATAATGTTAGTGTCCCTGACTTGAGTGTAAACTAGACCTGTGGGTGGAAATTGGGTGTTCCCCAGCGCCTGGACGATGTGGTGAAGGTCTAGCTTTCCTAGCCGGAACCGGAAGGGAGTAACAGGAAGCGGAAGGCGGCCATTTTGATTATCGGCGCCGACCGCATACAAAGCAGCGGTGTATCCCGGCGCTTCGGGTAATAAATATAACTAAAGAAGCTCTCGGCTCCTGTGATCATTGGGTAAAGGGGGCTTCCACAATGGCGATGAGGTGTCCTTGCCCGCAGTGTGCCCAATAGCAAGCAGACACGCACGGCGACTCCCCGGTTCCCGCCGAAGGGAGAGACACGCCCACCACCCGGAGCGCGGCAGAGGACAGAGCGCGCTGCGCTCACAGCACTTTCCGACCACAACCACGCCACAGGTGCCAGCGAGTAGTGGGAGCAACAGCATCCTGGTGATACTGCCTAGCTGCTGTTGCATGAGGTGGCAGCAAGTGACCACCATTACCGAGCAGCGCTCACCAAGGAGAGAGTCGAGCCGGCTAGGACAGGTGCACAGTACGCCTCTCCTGTCTCAGGGGCCACGAGGTAGAGAAGTTTGAACCTGTGTTCGTGAGGCAGGTGGGAGGCAAGGACTGCGCGGCGCAGTTCCCGCGCCAAACTGGCGGAGGAGGCAAGCCAAGGCGGTAAATCGGCGGCGGTTGGCAGAGAGGGACAGCGTTCCCTACACACCACGGCAGCGACATCGAGTGGAGCGACAGGGGGCAGTGGCAGCGTAGCGGACACCAGCACCAGACAGACTATTGGCAGCCCTCCCAACCGTGACGTTGCAGCTCCTTCTAATTCCACCGTCGTCAGGAGGATGGCGGCGCAATCCACAACACTCACTCAAATGGTGCCTTTTCTCCCAGCCAGGGGTGAACCGGTGATGCCCTGGGAGGATTGGAAGAGGTACTTCCAGAATTATCTAGAGGCGTTAGAAGAAGAGAGTGGGGCGGCATATTCCAGCAAGAGGAGATTGAAGATCTTGCTGCACAATTTGGGCCCTGAAGGCATCAGAGTGTTCGACACCATTGTGAAAGGTCAACGGGATGACACTGATGACGACGTGTTCAGCCATGCCATAGCTGATCTAGATGCGCACTACAGACCCGTGGTATGCGTGGCTATTGACAGACACAGTTTCTTCCACAGAAAGCAAGCAGGAAGCGAGACAGTGGATGAATATGTGTCTGCACTTCAAAAACTGGCCCTCACATGCAAGTTCGGTCCTCTACACGATGACCTCATCCGTGATCAAATAATTATGCACACTACGAGTACGCACGTCCAGGAGAAATTGTGGGTCAACGGCGATGCCTCCTTGAAAGAGGTGTGGGCCATGGTGAAGAAGGCGGAGATGTCAAAGAGGTGTGCGCAAGCAGCCAGGAAGGACACGGGAAACACACAGACAGTCTGCAGAGTCATGACGAATTACAAAGGTGAGAAGAACAAACAGAAAGAATCAACGAGAAACTCGGACAACAGAAAAGGCCCGCAACAGACAGGAGCCACAGCCCAAAGGACAAGCAGAGGAGGTAAACCGAGTTGTTACAGGTGTGGAAGCACAACACATTTGGGAAACGACAAGGTATGTCCGGCGTTCCGGGCGAAGTGTGCATATTGCAACATTTTCGGACACTATGAGAAGGTGTGCCGTCGCAAACCCAGAGGTGCCACCGTCAGATACGTGGACCAGGAACAATATGAGGAGGAAGAGAACCCCGTAGAAGAAGAAGATCTGCAAGAGTTTCTATACATTGATACACAGATATTGGATGTGGGATGCACGGAATCGGACAAGCCAAGGTTGGACATGCACATAGGAGGCATACCCATAGAAATGATAGCGGACAGCGGAGCTCCCATCACCATAATTCAGAAGCAGGTATGGGAGAGAGAGTTTGAGACAAGGATAAAGGAGAAGCTACATCCGATGGACTTACGACCTGTCACATATACAGGACAGAGGATACCCATGCTGGGTTACTGTCCACTCCTGTTTGAATTTCGAGGACGACAAGCCAGGTGCAAACTATACATTGCCGAGAAAGGCCCATCGGTACTCAGCTGAAAGGACCAGGGTGCCCTTGGCATACAATTGAACCCGGGAGGAGTGGAGAAAATCCTATTGATGGACATGGAACGTGTCGACGACACCGAAGCTTGGCGCAGAGAGTACCCCAAGGTGTTCAATGGACAAATAGGTGAGCTGGTTAAATACCAACACCTCATCAAGTTGAAGGAGGGTGCTCAACCAGTTGTACACAAAGTAAGGAATATCCCTCTCAGGTGCAGAGAGGCGGTCCAGGCTGAACTGGATAGACTGGAGAAGAGCGGGGTAATACAGGCCATTGACAGCTCTGAATGGTTATCGCCATTGGTGGTGGCGCAGAAGCCCAACGGGAAGGTGAGGCTATGTGTCGACCTTAGAGAACTGAACAAAAATATCTTGGTGGACAAATTCCCCCTTCCCCGCATCAACGAGATGTTGGCCAAGACGAAAGGTGTGAAGTGGTTCTCCACGTTGGATCTGTCCTCTGCATACCATCAGGTGAAGCGCCATCACTCTTGCAGCCATCTCACGTCGTTTATTACGCCGTTCGGGTGTTACAAATTTGTCAGGATGCCTTTCGGATTGGTCTCGGCAGCTGCCGTATTCCAGAACCTCATGCACAGACTCTTCAGGAAGATGGAGGGGGTTCAGTTCTTCCAAGATGACATCATGGTCATGGGGGCATCCAGACAAGAACACAACGAAAAGCTGCAACAGGTACTACGCACGTTGCAGACCAATGGATTGACGGCCGAGTGGTCCAAGTGCAAGTTTGGGGTTCAGTCCGTGACTTACCTAGGGCATGAAGGGAGTGAGAAAGGAATAGAGCCAAAGAGAGCCAACATGCAAGCTATTTTGGATGCGCCCACCCAAGGGAAGAAGGAAGACGTCAGGTCGTTCCTGGGGATGGCAGAGTACTATAGCAAATTTATTCCCAACTTTGCTACTAAAACACATTGCATGCGACAACTACTTAAGGAGAAGAACGGATTCCAATGGCAAGAGAAAGAACAGGAGGAAATCGCCATGCTCAAACAGGAACTAGGCGCGACGATACCTTTGAAAGGATTCGACCCGGAAGCGAGTTCTATTCTCACCACTGACGCGAGTGATCGCGGTCTGGGAGCTGTGCTGATGCAGAAGTCGGAGAGCGGTGAGATGTCCACCCTCAGTTTCGCTTCGAGATCCTTGGCGCCCAACGAAGAAAAGTTTAGCGTCATTGAGAAAGAAATGCTGGCAGTGGTGTGGGGAATGGAACGATTTCGGCAATATCTATGGGGAGCGAAGTTTCTAGTAAGGACAGACCACAAGCCGCTGGTAAAAGTGTTGACTTCGAGCGGTCATGCCCACGCCACGCCCCGCATAGCAAAAATGACACTCAGGTTGTTGGACTTTGTATACGAAGTAGAACATATACCAGGACCACAAAATAGGGTGGCTGACTTTCTGAGTCGAGCAGCCACACAAGAAGGCCCGGAGGTGCAAGTGACTCCGAAATGGGAAGGTTACGTGGTTGCTACCATTCAGGACATGGAAGGAGTAATCAGTGCCCAGGAATGGGAAGACGCTTACAAAATGGACGAAGATCTGGAAACGGTCAAGGGCTACGTGATCCATGGATGGCCAGAGAAGAGACATCTCAAAGAGACATTAAGGAGATATTGGGAGGTGCGTGAAGAATTGTCACTAGGGGAAAACCCCCTTTTCCTACTCAGGGGTGACAAAGTAGTGCCCCCCCAAGGGGTGATTCAACACTTACTGCACTTGCTGCACGGCCAGAGGTCGACGTACAAGAGAGCATGGACACGGACGCAGTGATAATGTTTCTGAGAAACATCTTTCTCAAAGAAGGCATTCCTAAAGTAATCATCAGTGACAACGGCCCTCAATTTACCTCAACGAAATGGGAAGCGTTTGTATCAAGAAACGGAATAGAGGTCAAACACACTCCAGTATATCACCCTTCTGGAAACGGGCAGGTTGAACGCTTCAACCGGGTGATCATGGGAACTATTCAAGCAGCCATCAGTGACGGATTGGACTGGGAGAAAGAGTTGCCAAAAATGCTGTGGGCCTACCGCATCACTCCGGGCAGCACAGGGTACAGCCCGTTCAAAGTTCTGAGAGGGAGAGACCCTTTTACCAAGGACAATGCCGTGTGGAGGAAGATGGTTGTGCAGAGCAAATGGTCTCCAGCAGTCGTCAGGAGAAACTTGGAAAGGGCACAGGAGACATACACTGAACACTTTAACAAAAGACACAATGTACAAGGAGTAACATTAGAGAAAGGTGATTGGGTAAGAGTGAAAGTAGCCACACTCAAGAGAAAAGGGGACAGTAAGTTCACACCACCCCTTCAAGTACTGGAACCATATGCTAGATCAGCACTCCTCAGCGACGGGAAAATATGGTCGCAAGACAGGATGGCGAAGTGCAGTAAGATACTAAATTGGGGCAACGAGACGTGTGAGGAGGAAGAGAATGTAGAGGAAAGAGAGGAAGCAAGTGGAGAAAGAAGGAATGAGCAAGTAGAAGAAGGCGTACAGCAAGTTGATGTGGGAAAGAGAGCGAGAGAGGAAGAGGAGAAAATGGAGGACTTAAGGAAGTGAGGAGAGAAGGAAAGGAAGAGATGGACACGAGCGACGAAGGTGAGAAAGCAGGGACTAGTACGGTTACAGAAGGACAAAGAAGGGAACAGCATGATCGTGCCAACACGACAAGAGCAGGAAGAACAGTGAGGAAGCCGGAGAGATTTAAGGACTACGAAATGGACTACAAGTAAGACTGTTTTGTTTAAGGGTTGCATAAAGGAGGGAGATATGTGGTGACGGTCTAGCTTTCCTAGCCGGAACCGGAAGGGAGTAACAGGAAGCGGAAGGCGGCCATTTTGATTATCGGCGCCGACCGCATACAAAGCAGCGGTGTATCCTGGCGCTCCGGGTAATAAATATAACTAAAGAAGCTCTTGGCTCCTGTGATCATTGGGTAAAGGGGGCTTCCACAGACAACTGCATCTATTCTCACACTGTTTGCAATATTTAAGTGGCGATAAGTAGGAAGCACCATGTTTAAAGTAGGTCCCAGAGCCCCACGCAAGACTCCCCCAACACCTCCCAAAGAAGACACACAACATCTAATGCCCTTGCAACTATACACTTCAAGGAGGTGACCAGGAACAATTTGTTCAATCAGCTTTGTCAGCGGTAAGAACTGCTGTCCAAATGCCAAGGTGCCATAAAATGCAATGTCCTGGCAGTTTCTGCACAACCACAAACCTGTACATTTTTAGGTATTTCCAAACCATATTGCCACCTCTCCTCCCGCTTAAAATGGATGACAGATTTTAATTTCTTTCTAGAGAGGTAGAAGAGCCAACCCCCCCCCCCCCCCATCCCCAACTCCCTAAAAAAGAACAAAAAAAAAGAAAACAGTGGCAGTGTAGGGGAAGGGGTTTCTCCATGGAGATAAAAAAACAAAAATCCCCCAAAGCAGTTAAGAAGTGCACTTACACTTGGTCTGTTTTTTATATTCATTTGCGCATACACGTGTATATATTCTCACAAGTGAAAATGGAATTCACAACAGTTTTCCACAATTATGCCAGATCACTGACAAAATATCGATGGACAAAATATCGTGTTCCCAAAATATCGGGACATAAATATCGATGTCAACAATATCGACATCCTATCTTCATAATGGTAAGTACAAAAATATAGAGACAAAATATATAGTTGTTAAAAATATTGAAGTTAAAAATATTGTTTTTTAAAAATGTATAAACAATAATATAAAGTAAATGAAAGAATACATATAACTGAAAAAAAATTCAAATTATTATAAAATGTTAACAAAAGTAATAAATGTAATATCAAAATAAATTAAACATACCTATATAAAGTGTAATATATATATATTTACTTAATAATTAAATACTTATTTTAATAAATTATAAAATGTTAGAAATAAATGAAAAATTATAAACAGACACACACACACACACATATATATATATATATATATATATATATATATATACATATATATATATATATATATATATATATATATATATATATACACACACACCTACTCCAATAAGTGCAACAGTAGGGAAAGTGTTGGATAGGGTAGAGGATACAATTACTATTCCCACTCCAAGGAGTGCAACAGTAGGGAAAGTGTTGGATAGCGGAGGGGTAAAGATTACTATTCCCACTCCAGCAACTGCAACAGCAAAGAAAGTGTTGGATAGCGTAGGGGTAAAAATTACTATCACCACTCCAGCGAGTGCAACAGTAGGGAAAGGGTTGGATAGCGTAGGGGTAAAAATAACTATTCCCACTCCAACAAGTGCAACAGTAGGGAAAGTGTTGGATTGCGGAGGGGAATAATTTACTATTCTCACTCCAATTAATGCAACACTAGGGAAAGTGTTGGATAGCGTAGGGGTAAAAATTACTATTCCCACTTCAACGAGTGCAACAGTAAGGAAAGTGTTGGATAGCGGAGGGGAATAATTTACTATTCCCACTCCAATGAGTGCAACAGTAGGGAAAGTGTTGGTTAGCGAAGGGGGGAAAATTTACTATTCCCACTCCAGCGAGTGCAACAGTAGAGAAAGTGTTGGATAGCGTAGGGGTAAAAACTACTATTCCCACTCCAATGAGTGCAACAGTAGTCAAAGTGTTGGATAGCGGAGGGGTAAAAATTACTATTCCCACTCCAGCAAGTTCAACAGTAGGGAAAGTGTTGGATAGCGGAGGGGAATAATTTACTATTCCCACTCCAGCGAGTGCATAGGGAAAGTGTTGGATAGCGGTGGGGAATAATTTACTATTCCCACTCCAGCGAGTGCAACAGTAGGGAAAGTGTTGGATAGCGGAGGAGAATAAATTACTATCCCCACCCCAGCGAATGCAACATTAGGGAAAGTGTTGGATAGCAGAGGGGATAAAACCAAAGATTACAGCTATTGAACCTAAATCCCCAAATAAAATAAAAACAAATCAAGTACCAAAAATATTTATCAATTAATAAATAAATATTAATGATCAACTAGTGATTCATTTAGTTAAACTAAATTACTTTCCACCCTCTCCCCCAATAAACACTAAAACAAACAATTTTTTTACACAATTTCCATTACTAATTTAACATTAATAAATTAATAACAATTAACATCAAATAATAAATACATTTTTAACAAATTTCTTCCAAAAATGTACAACTATAAACCCCATAACTGAGACATCACAAATATTCCACAATTAGCATATTTAAATTTAATTAATTAATTAGCATTAATTAACACATAATTAATTAGTTATATATAATTTACATCCAACCATAATCCCCTATAAGTGACACCACCAATGTTGAAAAACATCAGTTAGTTAATAACAATTAACAAGCAAAATAAAAATTAAAAAAAATGTAAATCAACACAATTTACAATATAAAATAACATTAACAAAATGTTATAATAAAAATATTTTAAATGTATTAAAATCAAATTACTTCCCACCCTACTCCCCTATCAATACACAACCCACACCTACAAAAAATGACACAATTAACATAAGTATCAGTTAATTAATAATAATTAACCAATTAATAAATAATGAATTAATTATCACAATTAACAATAAAACATATTAAATACATAAAAATGAATTAATCAAAAATGTTCAATAATTAATTAATTATAATTAAATTACTTCCCACCCTACTCCCCTATCAACCCACCACCCGCTCCTAAAAAAAGACACAATTAACATAATTAGCAATTAATTAATAACAGCCAATTAATAAATAATTAATACATTAATGACCACAATTAATAATACAAATTATTAAATACATACATATTAATTAATTAATTAATTAATTATAATTGAATTACTTCCCACCCTATTCCTCTATAAACCCACTACGGAACTAAAACGCAAAACTTACTTAAAATACAATGTATAACTTCTAAAAATGTAATACATATATTAAAAAACAAATACAATACTTAGACAAAAAAATATAAAACATTCATTTAAAATACACACTAAAATACATAACACTAACTAAAAAACGATATTTTTAACAACTATATTTTTGCAAAGGATATTAATGACTCATATTTTTTAAAACAATATTAATAACTTCGATATTGTTAAAAACTACATTACTTACCTTAGACTCTATATTCTTTACATCGATATTTTGACAGTCGATATTTTTGTATCCCGATATTCTGCACTCGATATTAGTGTAAATCGAAATAAAAAACTCGATATTCTGTCTGTTTACCAATTATGCAAGCAAAGCAGCGGCTGGCGTAGGTTTCCATGCATAAGCTGTCATTTTGTTAGATGACTATACATCCTTTCAAGGTCTTTCTGCACCACCAGATTAAGATTTATTACTTTCTAGAAGAATGAGGCCAACAAGTTTTTTTTTCACATAGAGGAATTTCGCATAGAATCCAGGAGCATGTGAGGTGTCAGCCGCATCTTTGTGACGCGTGCCCATGGTCAGTGTAGTACTGGCACATAGTACAAGCAGGGAAATGAAATTGTTTCCTTGACTCGGAGAAGACTGCTCATGTTCAATTCAATTCCCTATTAAACACTTTCTGCCTCGAGCTTTCCTATGATTGAGCTGAAAAAAGGAAAGAATAAAAGTAACATTAATACATTTGTAAAACGGTCCTAGGGGTTATAAAAATTACGAGCGGTGGCTATTAAAGTCTCCTTTACCTCCAACGTGATCAGTTATTTTCGTGTGGCTGAGGTGGGCCTGGTGTGATCTGCACGTTCACAAGGCCAAGTCAATAGGTCTGGCATTGAATGCCAGCTTTTTGACTTTGTACTTATTTTGTTTTGTCCTTTGCAACCTTTTATATTTGGGGAGCTGCTGGACCCCTGCAGATATTAAAACATGGCTAAAGTAAAAAACATTGTTTTCACTCAGAAAACACACATTGCCATAGTAGTCCCAGACACTGAAGGGAACTACTTCGTGTGTGGATGGTCTTTTGGTGAAAGAGATTTCATCCCGTCACTCACAATGAAGTTAACCAATGGCTGAAGTGGGCGGACCTATTGCCCAGGCTGTGTGCTTTGATAGGTTGAAGAAATACGTGAATGACACAACAAAAGACCAATAAAATAAATAAAAAATCGTAAATCCTGTATTTTTAAAGCACAAACTAATCATCCCTAAGGGTCTTAAGGCGCTGGGGCTATAGGGGAGATTAAGTGAGCTATTGCTCAGTCACATGGTGCTGACCGGAACCGCCGCCGGCGATCGAACCGTGAGCCCCGTGCTCTGAAGTCAGCCGCTCTAGCCGCTGAGCCAAACCTCTCCCAGTAGACCAATAGATGAAGAGGGATGACTGAAAGCCGCTTTAAGTATGCATTTTAGATATAGATAAATAGATAGTAAAATCAAAAAGTCTTGGATAACGCCAGCCATAAAAACAGAATGTGTAGTTCAAGAAAAATGTTGTCTCGAGCTATGACATGCAGAAGGGTACTTACTTCATCACTTGTACATGTTGCAGTTATTAAAAATAGCAAGCCATACTAAGTGGCCCTGTTGGGTGCATTTTAAGTCCAAGCATGTTGCATGTTCCAAGTTTGTGTGCCCCTAGCCCAACATTTCAATAATGGTAGGATTTATTCAAGTTCGAGTGAGCAAAAAACAACCTTTACTGCAGGAAAGAGCTTGCCTTCTATTTCTTATTGGCACAATTTGCCTTTTCCTTGCTAGTATGAACAACTTTGCACTTTCTGGAGCGGAGTGTAAAGGTTAGTGTGGGAAGTAACAAGTAAGGAAGATGTGAAATATGGACAGGGAGGAGATTACAGGAGTTCTTGGCTCCATTTCTTAGTATGGAAAAAGGGGCAGGCAGGAGTTCCCTAAGATATTCTTAAAGGGGTCATCGAGTGAATGATGTCACAATTGGTCTCAAAAACCAGGCCGATGACATCAAACCAGGGAATATTCTAGAACGTGTTTTGTTAGTGATTGCTAGCAATTCAGGTGCGGGCACTTGGGACTGTCTGCCTCTACACTGTATGGTCCCTTTAATCATTTTATTGCAGAGTTCTTGAGAATGGTTGGAGCTCAGATTATCTGCCCTCGTGACCCTACCTGAGAGGGAGCCGCTGTTGATCATTTGTAAGATCCCAGAGCACGGATCATATAGAGACAGTGCTGCAGCAGTGACAAATATTGGCCAATCAAATCCAGGTAGAGATCATTCGAGGTGGCAAAGGGGTCTTCGAACAAATCGTGAATCAGATTCGTGCCAATTCTACTTATAGAAAAGTCCTACCTTTGGGACTTGGTGGGAGCCTGAGGAAGCCACTCTGCTCTCCAGGGCTTTTCATGGTGGCTGCCATTTTCAAGTGAAGCAGTGAAAGATATTATGCTTTAGCAACATGCGTTCTGTTATCACAGGAGCTTGTGAAATCTCATAAGCAGTTCTGTACTCTGGTAAAAACATAAAAGTGCAAGGACAGTAAAACCCTGAATCAGTCTGATATTAGGGTTGATACTTTCATCTGAAATGCGTTGCCAATTGTACTTGGCAAACATCTGATACTATTTCCCTTTGGCTCAGTGTAAAGATCCTTTTCATGTATCTATGCTTTGTTTTTGTTTTTTTAATTGAAATACTTACATTACTGACTGATTATTTTTTGCAATTTACTATCGCTTGCAGTTTGTACATATTACGTAAATATCTTCATCTGGTTTACAAATGGTTGTTCCGTAGTATAAAAACTCTAAAGAATTAATACAAATAAAAATGGAAAGTTGTGGTTTGCTGCTGGTATTGGGATGAGGTTGGAGGGGAGCATGGGGCTGAATGGTCCACAGTTAAGTATTGACATTTTTAATTACAAAAATAAACTATAGTTCAACTGATGATATATAAATAGAGCAGGAGTGTCCAACATATGTGCACCAGGCTTGGATCCATGGGAAATGTTCAGGCTAGGCATATACACAATGAATCATAATGGAAATCATTTTCCTTTAGAAATATGATATAGATCAGGCCGCCTTGGGCCAACATTGGACACCCCTGAAAGAGAGCAAATATTTTTACAGAAGGAAGGTTTGAGTACATTGTAGAAACTGGGCTCCCTGCTTTGTTCTCCTTAGATCCCATCGACATCGTGAAAGATCTGATCCCTCCACACGAGTACAAGGTAGAAGAGGACCCCAAGCTGTACAAGTCCTTGAAAACGAAAAGAGGGCCCTTGACGGAAGACTGGATTGAGGAGCATCAGAACAACCTGGGTAAATACCCAATCATGTGCGCCTACAAGCTCTGCAAAGTGGAGTTCAGATACTGGGGCATGCAGTCCAAAATCGAAAGATTTATTCACGATGTTGGTAAGCATTTCATGACATGATTTCTCGCTCTCTGTTTAAGTCCTGTTCTTTGATTTTCCATCTGCCATATTCCCTGTAAACAGACTATCCCATTTTTAGACACATGTGGATGCTCTGTGAGATGTGACTCATAATATCAGATATCTCCATCTTGTTCTGTTCAAATAGAAGGTGGCTTCTGAAAGGGTAAGCTGGCATAAATTACTGAGCTGCAATGCAAGTCGTGCAGCACCTAGCATGATTAAAGGGGCACTCCAGCCATACCTCCCAAGATCACCTATTATATTTATCCTAACCTTTGAAATTAAAAAGAGGTTTTCAAAATCCTTCCAAGTATCTGCTCGACTGTCAAATGATTAATGACTTAAGCTTCCTCTTTATGGGCCAAGAAGGCTTGGCTCGATTGCCTCATTTAATAACTTCAAAAGGGATGCAATGTAATGCTATGTGCACTGTGGCCTATCCTTGGCTCAGAAGATTTGATCAGGTTACACTCTAATTTCAAACGTTATGGTGCTCTGTGAGGAACTCCCTACTAGGCTGTTTTCAACAATGTTCTAGATTAAAGTTTTGAGGGCTTTGGTCGTTTCAAAACATCATTTAAAAGAAAACAAGGAGATGCCATGTTTACAAGAGTCCACTATATGCTGCTACACACAGGATTAAGCAGTTCAGTTTAACTTCAACTATAGAGGTAGTATCTCCAGGAGAGGTGTGGGAAGCAAGGATAAGATAGAATACTGGACTTGCTAAATATCATGGGGACTGGGAAAAGTCGCTAAAGTGAAACGAATATTTGTATTGCATGTAAATAAATCCTGGACCAGCACATGAACCACTCCTCTTTAATATTTCACTGCTAGGAGAAATGATAATAAAGGAATACCTGGCATGTAGAGATGGCCATTGTGTAGGTTATAACTAAAACCATGCTAGAGTATATAGATCCCCAGGTATATACACTTTTTATATAAAAATATATTTATGGACGAGGCCAAGACTCAAACACTAGAAGCATTCACAAGTTAAGGTAATGAAAATGGTGTTAAGCATCGTTCTAAGTTATTTGTATGTGGATATGGTGTTCATTTTTATTGTATTTCATGGAAATATTCTTGGATTTTTATATTATATTGATGTTTGTTCAGTTCTAAAATAATTGTATTTAATTTGGAACGTGTTGTTATAATACAATATTTCAAATTCTCAAAATCGCAGAGGGCACAAGAAAAGAATAGGCAGAGGATCCATACTAATATTAAAAAGATAGAAAATGGCAAATATAATCGAGTAAAGAAAAAAACATCTAACCGCTTATATTTCAAAAGCAAATACCAGATGTTTGTGTAGTACATTGTGCGTCATTGAGTGTCAAATTATTCATCAACTTTTGGTGGTCAAGTCCAAACAAGTATGGGACTCAATGAAATGATACTAGCTATGGTGGCTTGTGTTGATGGGATGTGGATGAAAGTTTAAAGCGGATTGTAACAGTTGTCTGTTACTGATCTGTGTGATGCACGGTAGTTACTTTCTTGTTATCTTTGAGTGGATTTCAAACACAAGAACACTGAAATAATGGTGCTTGGAAAATTACAAATAAGATAGAGATGTGGACAGGTTAGACACCAAGACAACGTGACAGGGACACAGGTAGAGTTACAGAGGCAATTATAGAACCAGGTCAGAAACTGAAATACTCCAAGACAGAGTAACAACACAAACATTTATGTGTATTGGATGTATGGAAAGGCACAAATCCAGCCATTCTCTCTTTCTCAAGAAAGAAAGAGAGAGGTTCTTGCAAGACCTCTAACCATTCCCCCACAGTCCCTCGTGCTGGGATAACCAAAGACTTGCCTTTACTTGGCTTAAGTCTAAGCTTGTAAGACATGCTCTGTGCAGCCCCTCGATGGCTCCATTAGAGCCCTGCAGCAGGGTAAAATCCCTGCTCAACAACCAAATCCCCTACACTTACTAGACAAAGAATTGGTCTGAGGAATTACCTCCTTACTCGTTGGTAAAACTACAAATCACTAACCAGAACTCAACTGTGTCAAGAGGTCAAGAAATGAGTAAAGCTTTGCTAAACAAAACCAACCATAATGTAACATGAGATAAAATAACAATACGGAAATTGTTGTGGGCACTCCGGTTTCTCCGATAACGGTTAGTGTGCCCCCTGGTTGTAAGACTACCCCCACCCTTCCGCTGGAAATGTTGGGCAGTTTAGGCCCGCTCACTGGACATCAAGTTTTGAACACTGATTGTTGCCAATGTACCTCCGTATTATGTTTAACAGAAGGTGAAAACAGCCCCTTGTCTGAATTTGTCCTACCTCTGTGGTCTGCAGTATGGGTCAGGTGATAAAACATCCTTGTCATTCTAATGTAAAGTTGAGACTACTTTGCTGGAACATTGCTGGGTTGGCTTCCAAGCTATTGATTGAATGCCGGTGTGCTCTTAACAGATACGAAATTGTACTCCTGCAGGAATCTTGGGAGCTGGATGAAGTGTTTATTGATATATATACATGTTTCAATCTTCCAGCTTCCCCAACACTCTCAGGTCCGGCTACGTGGGGTGGGGGGGGGCTTCGCAACTTGGCTCAAAGCTGAAAAATAATGAAGATACAGGCGGAGGGAGAAAGTATGGAGGCATTTGACTTGAGGTGGAGTTCCACTTTTTAATGGTTAATTTCTACAGTAATGGTTTTTCAGCCAGGGACAATCAGAATTTCCACAGGCAATTCGCGCTTGTGTAAAAATTAGCAGATAGGAATGTTTACCTTGGTGCATCATTTAATTTAATAGTAGTTCGTGATTTTAATGCAAGATTGGGCACCATGCCTACCTTAGCCTCCTCAACTTTATGCCCAGATCTATTTGAGTTTAATTGGGAAGATAATATGGATACCAGGGGGTGTGCTCTATACACTTACTTTATAACTTATGATCAAGAGAGAGCTGCTACTAATCTTGTGGCATCTACTATTCTGACATACATGGGAAGCGGCCTTGCTCTGTAATTGATTACGTCTTTATCTCTAGAACTTTGCATTCCCTAGTCTCGGAAGGGGATGTTTTACCAACTGTACATAGCCATCATAACCCGCTAATACTCTCCATCAAAGTTCCATCTAATAGGCCCAGGTGGAATATCAAGTCTCAGCAGCCAATTGCTACAAAAGATGCTGAGCAAAGGTTAGTTTGGCATTCTGTAAATACAAAGTCCATAATGTGTAAAATTACAGCAGTGTGTGGGGGTTGGTCAATTCCTGTACATCAGAGGAACTTGGACACAATGTAACATTGAGGTGCTTTGCTGAATTAACTTCTTGTATAAGAGATATGCTCATGAGGCCCATAGGTAATAGAATGAGACTCAATAAATCCTGGTCCGATAAGACTTGCAGAGTTGCAAATAATAGACTAAGGAGGGAATTGCAGTGGCCTCCTAGAGATAAGGAAGCTATTAATGTCTGTAAGAGGGATTACTCCTTTGCATTAAAGAAAAGAAAGGCCAACTTGAAGGATGAAAAACAGGAAACCTTGGTATCTGCTTCTCAGGCCAAGGACCCGCAGGCTTTCTGTAAGGCAGTATGTGTTGGCCTTGCTCCAGGTTTGTTGCCTGATAAAGTGAGTACTCACATTGGCCCCGATAGGTGGATAAACCATTTTAGTAGAATTTACTGCTCTAATACCTCTAGAAACAATAGCAGAACATTTGATTCTGTGTTACTTTTGAACATTCAATTCTCACCAGATGAGGCTTTGAGGCCATTCCCAATAGTCCTTCTAAAAAGGGACCTGGTCCCGATGGGATTCCTATGGACATCTTTAAAGAGAACCCAGGGTTCTGGTCACCCCTCCTCACTAATGTTATAAACTCTGCCTGTTAAGTCTGGCTTTAGAAAGGGCATTGGCGTGATGGAGCAATGTTTAAATCTTCACCTTGTCTCCAAATATAATTTCGCCATGAGTAGCTTGCTCCAGTTGGCAGTCATAGACTCAACCAGTGCCTTTGACTGTGTGAGTAGGTCCAAGCTCTGGGATATTTGAATATCCCTGGGACTTGAGGTGGACTTGGTTGTTTTTTTGCGACACTTTCACTGGGATTTATCCACACCAGTTAAGTATAGTAAATGGTTGAGAGTGTTCATCTTCCTTCCCAGTGATTTGGGGAGTTCGACTGGGGTGTGTGCTTGCACCTATTTTATTTTTGTTGTATGTAAATGACCTTGAAACTAAGTTAGTGAATGTGGGTTAGGGATGTTCCACTGGTTAATAAAAAAACGTATTCCAGCATTCATATACGCAGATGATGCAGTGTTACTTGCAAGGATAGCCCGTGGTCTAAAGATACTAATTTCCACTTGTATTGCTTTTATGAAGAAGTTAGATCTGGAAACCAATTTTTCAAAACCTTTTGTTATGGTTTTTGGCCCAAAAAACACAAAACACGCTTTATGAGTATGGGGCGGGGGGAGGAGAGGGATAGGGTAATTGAGAAAGTGAGCCAATTTCCTACCTCGGGCAAATGTTTGATAGTGCTTGCAACTGGGCTCCTTATTTTGGAAACAGGAAAAAACGTTTCTTGGCTAAATTTTCTCTCTCGTCTCCTCGTTAGGGAAGAAGCCCATAGCCCTCATATTACAGATTTATAGGAGGAAGTGTCTCCCCATTATGACCTGTGGCTCAGGGATATGGGGCTATACGGATATGGACACTATTCAAAATGAAGAAAATAGAGTGTGCCGGCATGTATTGGGGGGTCCCCATTTCCACACCTCATTTTGTCATTCACCAGGAACTGGGCTTGTAGTATGTGGAAGATCTGATCAAACTTGCCCCTCTGCTGTTGTGGTGTTCGATCTGGCAGAACGAAAAGGCTGGCCTAAACCGCACCATCATTTCTGATTGTCTCTCCTCCTCATATGACCCTAGAATCGCCTGGCTTAGATATACTAGGGAGACAACTTGTGCTCTAGGCTGTCCAAAGATGTTTGAGAAACCAGCAGTTATCTGCAAGAAGGACAAAGGGTGGATTAGGGAATGATTCTTGTCCCAGAGAAGGGCATAGAGGGAGGGTAGGGAACTAATGAAACCCACTTTTAGAGAATACTGTCTCCTACAGACTACACAGGGGATGGCTCCCTGTTTGCACGTGGTCTCGGGTACTTGGGAACAGATGTTGCTGACCAGATTTAGGCTAGGTGCTATTAGGAGGCTGCTTTGCTTTCCCTAAGGACAGTTTGTCCCCCTGATGTATGTATATGCCCGTGTGATGAGACATCTCCCCAGAGCGTGCAGCATCTGGTCTTATTTTGCAAATGGTATCTCCCACTTAATCAAAGGTTTTTAGTTCCTGTGCTCCTTTAATGTACGCTTAGTAAGTGTAGAATAGCACTGATTTTCTTGCAACAACTGTACTGTTCCAGCTGTTTGCCACCAGGGCCGGACTGGCCATAGCGGGCACCAGGCAATTCCCCGGTGGGCCGCCAGGGTTGTGGGCCGATTTTGTTACAGGGCCATTTTTGCAGCATAGCTGCAATATCGGCCGCTGTAACGAAATCGGCAGAAACCGGCCCTGGTAAACAGTTCGGCCGCACCCCTAAACCCCTGGGGGGCTGGGCAAGTACTTTGCCAGGGCCGGTTCTTGGTCCCAGTACGGCCCTGTTTGCCAAGCAGTAGGCTCTTTTTTAAAATATGCACTGCTATTGCGTCATACTATGATGTTTTAATGATGTGGTTTTATATCTTTTTATTAGCTTCATGTTTCCTGTTGCTATCATGTGTCGGTGTGTTTTATATCACTTATTTGTATTTGTTGTTAACTATTTATGAACTTTAATTCATTTTATGATATATCTTTTTTTTACGAGATCAAATAAAGATATTGATGATGATGAACATATGTAAACTGTGTTTTTTCCTCATAACCAGTGCAACCAAAGTCATTCCCTCCATCAAACCACACTCTACCGACCACTTCAGATGTGATCTCTAACAGTGTCCAAAATCAACACATTTGTTTTGTAACTGCATTCTCCTAATGCTTGTCGACAATGAATCCTGGTCCTCTATGTAAAGTATGCAATCTTCCTTTGAAAAATGGGGACCCCTATATATCTAATAGACTTGCTACACATAGGGAGAATAACTGGTTTAAGTAAGGGTCTATAGCTTAGTCAGTCAGACATTTGACAACAAACACATGAAATGCTAAGTTGAAAAATTTATAATTTAGATAGTTATAGCCCACATAGATCAAACTTGTCACACATAAGTGATAGAAAATGTATTCATTTTATTTATTAGTTTTTGTTAGAATTATAAAATATTTTTGGGTCATAGCTCTCTGTGTTGACCTCATATTATACATAAATGTACAAATCTGACCTCAAAAATGGATTTTTGTTATAGACATTCATATTAATATCTCAAGCATATTAAAAACAACCAAAATAACATTAGACTCGTTTAGATGGAGGCAGTGCGAGGATACGCCTTCCAGTACATAGTGCACGCCGGTGGTAAATAGTCCCTCCTGTGGCGTACGCCGACCGCATTCCCGTATTGCGCCCCTTATTTCACTCACAACCAGGTATCACTCTACGTGGTGCATGAAGATTTAATACAGCCCAATTCGAGGGGATTTTTAGCGAACTGCGAATTTATCGTTTTCAACGCATCTGCATACAGACTTAGAGGGCTACATATCCTGCTGATATTACCATCACTTTGTCCCCGGAAACATCCTTATCTACGCAGACATATTTATACCCACACTTATCTCCAACTAGCTACCATTTTAGGTGGTCCATTTCCGAATTCCCCTTTTTCATATTCTGGTAGGTGTATCCTCGCCATTTCGATCAGGCCTCACTATTACCAAGAGCTGTTTACCAGAACTTGCCTATCTCCATTCAGTTTCAGTGCAATAGACGGCAACCTGATGAAGGCCAACATGCCGAAACGCGCTTAGTTTTCATGTACCGCACTGCCTCCATCTAAACGAGTCTATTGTTATTTTGGTTGTTTTTAATATGCTTGAGATATATATATATATGAATATCTATAACAAATATCAATTTTTGAGATCAAATTTGTACATTTATGTATAATATGAGGACAACACAGAGAGCTATGACCCAAAATAATTTTACAATTCTAAAACATACTAATAAATACAAGCATTAGAAATGCAATCGGGCTCGGATTTATTTGAGTTTGAGCTAATGGCATTGTAAATGCCAATGTCTTTTTGCCATGTGTTATGGAGTGTGTGCATGTGGTGTGTAGTGGAAGTATGTTGGTTGAATTGTAATTTTACCAATGGTGGCATGCTGTGCTTTATATGAATATGTTTAAAAGTAAAGTGTACCATACTGCGATTGCTTGGTGGAAAAGTGCACTGCCGGCTGGAGGTGTGTGTGCCTGGTGGAAGGGTGCACTGACGGCTGGTGGGTGTGTGCTTGGTAAAAGCATGCACAGATGGATGATGGTTGATGGTGTTTGTGCATGGTGAAAGCATTCATTGACGGCTGGGGGTGTGTTGTTGTGTGTGTTGTTTTCTGTGTGCTGGTGAGTGTGTGGTGGTGAGTCTGTGGGGGTGAGCCTGGGGAGTGAGTGTGGTGGTGAGTGTGTTGTGTTGAGAGGTGACAAGTGTGTGGTGTTGAGAGACTGAGGTGTGTGGTTTGTGTGTGCGTTATGTGTGTGTGGTGTATGTGTGTGTGGTGTTTTCTGCACACTCACACACTGCCCCTACACATTCACACACTGCTCACCCGCACACTCCCAATGTCACCCTGCATAGTCACACACTGTTTACCCTGCACACTCATTCTGCACACTCACACAATGTGCACCCTGACACACTGTCTCTGCAGTCACTCTGCACTCACTGTCACTCTGCACTCACTGTCACTCTGCACTCACTGTCACTCTGCACTCACTGTCACTCTGCACTCACTGTCACTCTGCACTCACTCTCACTCTGCACTCACTGTCACTCTGCACTCACTGTCACTCTGCTGTCACTCTGCACTCACTGTCACTCTGCACTCAATGTCACTCTGCTGTCACTCTGCACTCACTGTCACTCTGCACTCACTGTCACTCTGCACTCACTGTCACTATGCCCTCACTGTCACTATGCCCTCACTGTCACTCTGCACTCACTGTCACTCTGCTGTCACTCTGCACTCACTGTCACTCTGCACTCACTGTCACTCTGCTGTCACTCTGCACTCACTGTCACTCTGCACTCACTGTCACTCTGCTGTCACTCTGCACTCACTGTCACTCTGCACTCACTGTCACTCTGCTGTCACTCTGCACTCACTGTCACTCTGCACTCACTGTCACTCTGCACTCACTGCCACTCTGCACTCACTGTCACTCTGCACTCACTGTCACTCTGCACTCACTGTCACTCTGCACTCACTGTCACTCTGCACTCTACAGTCACTCTGCACTCTACAGTCACTCTGCACTCTACAGTCACTCTGCACTCTACAGTCACTCTGCACTCTACAGTCACTCTGCACTCTACAGTCACTCTGCACTCACTGTCACTCTGCACTCACTCTGCACTCACTGTCACTCTGCACTCACTCTGCACTCACTGTCACTCTGCACTCACTCTGCACTCACTCTACAGTCACTCTGCACTCACTGTCACTCTGCACTCACTGTCAGTCTGCACTCACTGTCAGTCTGCACTCACTGTCACTCTGCACTCACTGTCACTCTGCACTCACTGCCACTCTGCACTCACTGCCACTCTGCACTCACTGCCACTCTGCACTCACTGCCACTCTGCACTCACTGCCACTCTGCACTCACTCTGCACTCACTCTACAGTCACTCTGCACTCACTGTCACTCTGCACTCACTGTCACTCTGCACTCACTGTCACTCTGCACTCACTGTCACTCTGCACTCACTGCCACTCTGCACTCACTGCCACTCTGCACTCTACAGTCACTCTGCACTCTACAGTCACTCTGCACTCTACAGTCACTCTGCACTCTACAGTCACTCTGCACTCACTGTCACTCTGCACTCACTCTGCACTCACTGCCACTCTGCACTCACTGCCACTCTGCACTCACTCTGCACTCACTCTACAGTCACTCTGCACTCACTGTCACTCTGCACTCACTGTCACTCTGCACTCACTGTCACTCTGCACTCACTGTCACTCTGCACTCACTGCCACTCTGCACTCACTGCCACTCTGCACTCTACAGTCACTCTGCACTCTACAGTCACTCTGCACTCTACAGTCACTCTGCACTCTACAGTCACTCTGCACTCACTGTCACTCTGCACTCACTCTGCACTCACTGTCACTCTGCACTCACTCTGCACTCACTCTGCACTCACTGTCACTCTGCACTCACTGTCACTCTGCACTCACTGTCACTCTGCACTCACTGTCACTCTGCACTCACTGCCACTCTGCACTCACTGCCACTCTGAACTCACTGCCACTCTGCACTCACTGCCACTCTGCACTCACTGCCACTCTGCACTCACTCTGCACTCACTCTGCACTCACTCTGCACTCACTCTGCACTCACTCTGCACTCACTGTCACTCTGCACTCACTGTCACTCTGCACTCACTGTCACTCTGCACTCAGTGTCACTCTGCACTCAGTCTGCACTCGCTGTCACTCTGCACTCAGTCTGCACTCACTGCCACTCTGCACTCTCAAACTGCACTCTAAAAATGCACTCTCAATCTGCACTCTCAATCTGCACTCTCCACTCTCAAACTGCACTCTGCACTCTCAAACTGCAATCTGCACTCTGCACTCTGATTCTGCACTCTCAAAATGCACTCTCAATCTGCACTCTCAAACTGCACTCTCAATCTGCACTCTCAACTCTCATACTGCACTCTCATACTGCACTCTCAAACTGCACTCTGCACTCTCAATCTGCACTCTCAAACTGCAGTCTCAAACTGCAGTCTCAACTCTCAAACTGCATTCTGCACTCTCAAACTGCACTCTGATTCTGCACTCTGATTCCCACTTCACGTGCCTTTTCAAAATTCAGCAGCAAGAACTTGTGCACTTGTGTTTGGGATTGGAATTGTGAAAGGCGGGTGGAAGTTCCGTATATCCCAGCGGGGCCCCCCCTACCGGCATCTTTTTGTCCCCATACCATGTAAGGCATGGTAATGGGCACAAAGCCCGCACATATAAATGTCTCAGAAACTTCTGAAACCCACATAAATGATGGTTTGCAATGGGTGTCAGAATTATGAGTGTGTCAGAAAAATCAGACAATCGGTTTAAACATGCTGAAATTTACTGGGTGAAAAATGCTTCGTAGGGGGTAGGATGTGGAATTTGCTGAAATGTGGGACACGAGCTGAGTGTTATTCCCCATTTCAGTAGGGAAACTCGCAAATGGCATTATGTATTTCATTCGATAAATAGTATACCACAAGATCTCGTTAATTATTGGGTACGAAAAATAACACTCAATTCTGAGGCCCTAGAAATGTAGTCTTGATATGGTTACTGGGTTCCTTTGTGAGCCCTCGCTTTCATTGCACGTGTACAATCACAATGGCTATTTTTGTACATAGCGCGTCATACTGCAGTGGTACCTTTTAAGAACTTTAAAAAACAGCGTTGAGCGGCTGAGTAGGTCTCTACCACGTTGTCACCTACAGGTCACATTAGATTCTTTTTTATGTATATGTCACATTAAATGTCACCAACAAGCGCTTAACTTGCTGAGTTGTCTTGCCTTGTTCCTTGCCCCGCAAATCCCCCTGAGATAGTATACCATGGACGTGAATGGTTTAGAGAGAATCAAATTAATTAAATTAACAAACGTAGGTTGTGGAACACGTAACAAAGTCTGATAATACAAGTGTTTAGGTGTATAAGGGATAGGTACTGAGTGAATTTGGCCTCTCTGTCTCTTTTTTACCAATTATAGCACTGCCCCAAAATAATAATGCCCCCACCCCGCTACAATCACTCTCGTCAGAGGGTGAGAACCTAGCCCCTGAGAGTGTGCATTTCTGAACACAGTATTGCTGTGCCTTGCGGTATGCGTCTCTGTAGCTGGAGGGAGGGAGCGCAGGCGGAGGGAGGGGGCTCTGGTGGATGGCTGTTTGCAGGCTCCAGCAGCAGCGACATGAAAGGGACACTCCTGGAGTAAGCTGCTGCTGAGTCTGAGCGGCTCCAGGAGGGGGCGGGGAACCTCCTCCTTACCAAACCCCAAAGATGGGGGCTTTTGCCTGCCCACCGCCCGTGTCCCTCCCCTGCCAGGAAGAAATCGCAGCATTAACAGTCATTAATCATCCTAATATGAGGAACCTGCTGATCTGAGTGACTGGCACATGGGAGCTCTGCGTCTAGGCACGGCGCACGAGAGCTGACTGGGCTCTACCAAAAGATGCTAGAGGGGGCGTCATGGAGGCAGGGAGACAGCATGGGAGTTTAAAGGGTGTATTAAAAGACGCAACACCGAACGGTCCACACTCAAAAATTAATAGCCAGGATATTTTATCTTACCCTGTGGGAAACGAAGCCCCTGTAGCCAATGGTAGAAGTTTCACAGTTAAAGTCCAGTGGCTACTTCAAATAAAGTTCAGTTGTCTTGAGTAGTAACCGAGTCTTACCATCTAATACGGCGCACTGCAGTTGGATATTGGATGGAAAGCTTACTAAAGGCTTGAATGTACTCCGGATTCCCGGCCTGGCATGCAGCAGCTGCGCGCTGAGAGCTGCTGAATGGTGAACGCGCCCGGCCATCTGGATTCACTTACGGAGGCACCCTGACAGCTCCTAATTATAATTAATGTACTTCTTTGCGCGAGCACGAACGAAAAATGCCCAAGATGGCGGAACAAAACTACATTTACCCTATCACTTCAAGCCTATTAAAACGACAACACAACGAAGACGAATCACTGGCCAGATGACAGAACACACTAAAGAATGTGTGGAATTTGTCTCGCCAAAGCCCTAGGAGATACTTTTTTTTTCTCTTCTTTAACATTAGGATCTCGAAACTCCTCCCACTTACGTGGGCGGAGGCCTCGCCCTAAAAATGAATACATTTTATATCACTTATGTGTGACAAGTTTGATCTATGTGGGCTATAACTATCTAAATTATCAATTTTTCAACCAAGCATTTCATGTGTTTGTTGTCAAATTTCTGAGTGCAAGTATGCAATGCAGTGCTGAATAATCAACTCACCCTTGCTATGATACAAATTGGCATCTTTATACTCTTTTCATATCTTTCAAAGTTAGAGTCCATTGTTGCTGGCTTCAGTACAGAACTTTCCTTTACACTACAATTTCCTAAACCCCGCCAGTTCCAAAGAAAACTTGTACCAACCCCCTTTCACCGCTGCCCACTGTACTCCACGCATCCACCACATCCAGAGGTGTCAAAGCCCTCACTGCTGCACTAACAATGTATATAATTTACCTTACTTAATAATGTGTACCCATCAGAACCTCCAAGACACCCTATTATTCCAAAGTGCGTCACCCTGTGTAATTTTGAAGGATGACGTTGGGGACAAGCGTGTTGATCAGCGTTGACAGCTCCCAGTCCACTGTAGGAAAAATGTTGAATAAAAAATATACATTAAAGAGATGGTTGGGAAACATCAGTATTCAAGTAACAAAGGGAGATGGAAAATTAGATGGTAATCACCTGGTCCACCGTGCCTACATGAGTGCCCTGTCGTGCCATTTAATGCCGCTTGTGAGGTAAACAAAAGGGAAGTACAGCTTATACAACAGCTGCAGGTTGTCCTGTGTTTCATGTCGCATATCATTCATGTCTGAGTCAGCGAAGAGTAATGCGTGGGT
The DNA here is from genome assembly GCF_964261635.1 of Lissotriton helveticus. Lineage (NCBI taxonomy): Eukaryota > Metazoa > Chordata > Amphibia > Caudata > Salamandridae > Lissotriton > Lissotriton helveticus. The sequence continues at coordinate 1,061,626,272 of NC_136072.1, read as the reverse complement.
GATTCATGATGCACAGTGTAAGGAGCAGGGAATGACCTGTTGGATGTTTGATTGGGGCGCCTGCGGGGCACGCTTTCTAGAACACATTGCAGATCTCCCCTATAGTCAAGGGCAGAGCATGTGCTGAACTGGCACTATGGTAGCCACTCATGCCCAGGTTTTTGAGTCCAGAAGTAATCAGTGGAATTTGACGTCACTTCCTACCCCTCACTGTAGGAGTTCCAACCTGCCCAGGATGCTGATGCTGCTTGCTGCATTGCTCTTGTGTGGACTGTGGAGCATTTCTTATCAAAATGTTTCTTGCTCTATAAATAAATAATCTTGCAGCTTGCCTCATCCTCGGCCCAAAACGCACAGACTGTCTATCTCCTGCCTGCTGAGGCTTCACTGCCTCCCGGGTTAAGTTCAGAGCACTCCGTGTACTCCAAACCCGGACACCCCACTGGAGCGAAGTTCAAATGAGGAACACTTTTGTGAAGAAATACATTACTGAGAACCCACTAGGAAGAATACTGCAAAACAAAATGTCAGCCAGCAGTATATGGAGTGCAAAACTACATTTATATAACAAATTCCTTTATGGAGAAATGCAGTTCAACCACCAAATGAAATTATAACTGCCCCAAATGCTAAGCTTAACATGTCACTAACTCTAACCCAAATCTAACACTTAATCAGTGGCGCAACAAATGTGCATTTGACCTTAAGGCAAATGGCAATGTGGTTGGATTATAATAACAACAATAATTGAGGGCTGTTATGCAAATGATATCACCTTAAATCTGACCCCAGGCCTGACCCTTTCCAAGCTAGTAACCCTTACCCACCGCACTGGAGTCATGTAGCAAGGAAGAACCAGATTATGCGGCGGGGTTGACAAAACTATTCGGCAAGAAAAGGCTAATTGTGCTGCATAATGCGGCACAAGGTGCGATAGGGTCTGGAGGCTCAGTGGACTAATGCGTCCACTCAGGGCCGGCCTTAGGCATGTGCAAGCTGTGCACCTGCACAGGGCCACCAAACCCCCTGGGGCCACCACGCCAATATATATCCTTAATATCATAATCCTCTGAGGATGGATACATATTTGTGTGGCTGCCCTGGCAGGGATTTGGCGGCCTCCGGCTCTGTTCCACTTCTAAACACCCTGAACCCCCCTCTTTACTGGCCTCCGTGCTCCGCCCCGCCCAGACCCCCTCTTCCGGGGCCCCCTACCTACGCTCCCTGCCCAGGGCCACCATGAGCCTAGAGCCGCCCCTGGTCCACTGCAGGGACCAGTGTTCGACCTCATGGTCACAGCTTCAAATCCCTGCAGGTCAACTCAACCTTTCATCCATCTGAGATCGATACAATGAGTACAATTGAGTTGGGTAACTATAAACACCCACGTGTGAACGTGCACTTTACAGATACACGTTATGTTATAGTATTACTTAATTATTTTGTCATTTTCACCCATGGTAACACTGTCTGAGGAAAATCCTTTTATTAGTAACAATTTAACACCGACATATATCAATATGTAATTGAAAGATGACCAGTCAACCTTTGTTAAGGGCCTTCCACTGTGGAAGAACATGTTTTTATTAACTTTTGATCTGTATAAACTAGAAACAACACACGTGTCATTTAAAATCTGCACATTATGCAGCACATTATGGATTAAGCAGCAAATCCATTATTATATGGAAACTGTTGTGGCCACAGAACAATATAATTTCAGTAGACTTGCCCTACCCTTTAAATCATTTGGTCTCAGCAACCAAAAATGTTTGCACGTGACCTAGTTAAACAAAGACCTCAGTTCAACTGACAACTTATGGTGTCCCTGGGTTTAAAACTAGTACATTTCAGGAAGGCAGAGGTGGGGTACAAGCTGATCAGGGTGCACTAAGGGGGGGTCCCAACTATCATGGGGCAATAGATTGTCATGGTGTTCAGTAGAACCGATAGGTGTATACCAGTGCTTACTTTTAGCCAGTTGCTGCTGGTGGTATGCAACAGCATTTGTTTAGGAGGATTGGGACTTATTTTTAACATCAGACTCTGACCCGGAATAAGACAGAATAGGCCAGAAAAAAGAAACAAAGGGAAGTAGTCAATGTAGGAAAATTGAGAGAAAGGGAGAACACAGAGATTAAAAAAGAACATTCAAGCTTGAGATAAAGAGACAGGAAGTGTGGGGTGGTGGAAGGGCATGAGGTGGAATCAAGATAAGGCAGCCTTGGGATTTGGCACTTTGGTTGTTGGCACAGTCATTTATTTATTATTATTACTATTATTACTACAAATTAAACACTACAGTGGCAAAGACATACCATGATTAGAATCTGTTTGGCCTTAAAGGTTTTCTTGATATTAGTAGATTTTGGTGGGGAAAAACACTTGGCAACAAAAAAATGCTTGTAAAAAAAACAGCATATCTTGCTGCAGTAAGTCGTAGACATGGTGCGCGTCATATTATCGCACCAGTATCACCAAACATACTCAAAATTGAGATGTGCATATGCACTAATGCCCCAAACAGTTCACTTGCATCAAGTAAAGCTGAGAGCTGGATATTCTGAGAGGAGGCTGTATAACTTCATGGTAGGTGGTTCCGCCTCCAATTCACATGAATGAGACAGATTCAAAGAATATTCTGTGGAGTGTTTAATTTGTGCCGAATTTTATTTGTAAACGCCGAAGTATACAAAACACTGGCACGTATTTATGAGAATCCACCACATGGTGGCACTCTGATTTTAAGAAAAGTTAATTTGTGGAGCATTTAACTGTTTAATATATCTTTAAAAAAGGATATCGCTCAAACTTAAATCTGCAGCTGCAGTGCACCCGTGTGCAATACCTTAACATTTTTGACGAATTAAGCACGGATTTTGTGTGCTTAATTTTTAGTTAGATGCTGTTAGACCCGGCTTCCTGGGCACCAGGGCACTCAGGGGTAACTGCGCTCCAATCGCATCAACTGGAGTGTTCCCTCTGTGATGTCCTGGGGCCTCAGTACTAAAGGACCCAAAACTGGATAACCAAGTACTCCTCTCCAGCACTTGACTCTCTCAGGGTAGCGAAACAGAGCAGTCCAAGGCTTACTCAAGGAGGTGAAGTGGGGTTAGACATTCAGAATACAGTGTAAACCGTACCACCAGCTGATAAACTCAATGTCCAGTCAGTGCTTTACTTTTTATAAAAGAAAAGTACTTTAATACACATAAGATAATTATTCTACACATAAAACTAGGATAAACAGTGAAAACCAGAAGTCTCTACAACCCTCTGGGGCAGAGTTCGGACCCCAAACAGTATTATAGCGCCTAGACGCCAAGCACTATAAAAACAGAGTTAACATGAAAACACACAGTAAGCATTGCATATTACAGATCATGTTACACAGGGCTGTTCTCATTCACTAGAGCCTTGATACCAAACTTTGTATTGAAAGGATATAGTTTCAGCATATGATGCGAAGTCAAATGGTCGTGATCAGCCCCATAACCCCCCACCCAAAGCAACAGAAGTGCCCTCCCATTGTGAGTGAGGGCACCGCTCTAGTGGTGTCAGGGATCTGATCAAAGGTGCTGGATGTCTTGGCACAGTTTACTGGAGTCCCACTAGTCCAGTAGCCACTGGCTAGCTGAAGAAGGGTAGTGGCTGGACAGAGTGCCAGTTCACCCTGATACCCTCAGAGTTCACAAAAAGTAAGGTGGGGGTCTGCTTCACTGGCCTCTCTTCCCAGTTACTGCTTGTACAGGCTCCCACAGCGCAAGGGAGGAGCCTAGAGGGGATTTGATCTCACCTTCAAAGACTAGAATCAAGCATCCTCCTCTCTCTGGCTCTCTTCCTGTGCTGCAAGCTTCTTTCCACCAGCCTCAGGTATGTGCTGTAAGCTTCCTTCCCACACCTTTGGTGATGTGCCGCAAGCTTCCTTCCCACACTGGGCAGCTGTCTGTAATTTCCTTGGTCCAAAGCGAACGCTCCTCCAAGCCTTACAAACAGCTGGTCCTTAATGACCGCAGTGAACAGAGTCTTATCTTCTGCCTTCACACCGCCTGGCTATCTTCTCTGTCATAGCCCAGTCTTTGAACAACAGCTGACCACTCAGGCCAGTCTTTTATCACCTCTGATTGATAGGCTCATCCAATCAGAGGGTCTGCCGCTTTCTGCATTCTGAATACACCTCCAATCACAGACCATTCACCGCGTGTTCAATGCATGGGTAAAGCATGTAGCAGGTCCTGTTCTGGTATCAGGCTGTGCAACCCTCTAGAGAGGAATTTTAATTAACTCCAGCCCAGGAGGCCCTGACCAGTGGGGGAGGATTCTCTCCACACAGTTAGTGCAGCTAAACCTAGATAAGAGCTGAGTGTCTCCCCCAGCCCACCAGGCCTTTCCAAGGAAATAGGGAGGGGGACGGGGGAGCTGGGATGTCCAGCAGGACAGCTCGCATTCCTCACACTGGCTCAATTCACCATTCTTCCCCTGTACACCCACGGGCTCTCAAACACACATCAGCCAGACAAAGGCAACAGGCCCACAGGCATGGCAAACTGCACAGACTTGGTCAGGAGGGTGCCTAGGGACTCACCCCTCCTGACTATAGATTTATTGCTGCCACCACTGTCAGTCTCCCACAGCCATATTAGAGAGGGCAGTAGCCACTCTCTGAAAAATAGGGGTGCACTAGGCATGCCCCCTCGACCTCAGAGCCAAGCTCTAGGGTCTCAATCCATGTAAACAGGGAGACACTCGGTGGACATGTATGATTGTCATGCTCACTGAGGTAGGGATCTAGAAACTATACAGTAGCTTTTGAGTGACTTGCCTGGAGATTAGCATAAGGCAGGGGAAGCACTCTCTCCAGAGACATGCAGGAGCCTTCCCGTCCCAACAGATGCAAAAAAAATGCCCTGCTTAACCACTAATCACAGATCCAGATTCATGAAATACAGATATGCAGATACTCACCGTCACTAGTGGTACTTACAAGTAAGAAAGATAAACTGGGTGACTGTCTTTTCCGCAGTTCTAAGTTTAGGAAATGGGAGGTGAAATATGAGTTCTCTGGGTGGTGAATGGTATGTCGATTGAAAAGTTGGAAACAGCATCAAATTTGGAAATGTGTGGCTATTCACAGGTCTTTCTACTCGGTCCTCCCACCCTAAAGAAAACTAAAACACAACAAAAAAATGATAGTCCGTTTGGGTTCAGGTTACAAAGGTTCCCTAACCATCCCCGTATATTTCCAGGTTTTGCAGGGTTTCTTCCTGTGGGAATTTTCTTTCTATGTACAGAAATAAACGGGGGGACATTTTTACAGTTATTCCACCTGCCGAAAAAACACAGGAATGGAAAGTAGAGAAGTAGAAATATGCCTGGAAGTCTGCAATGTTTTTAGATTTTCGAGGATTCTCTAGGGGTTTTCATGATCTAACAATTGACTACATCTGTGTAAATCATAGGTGTAAATTGATGACCCTTAGGCATATCTTTTTTCTAGAGAATCGGCCCACCTCTTGTTTTGTTTTATTTTTATTCACCCCCACCCTGCATAGAGTGGTTGCATAGATTTTCAGCACTCCAGGTTAAGTAAATTTGCAAACAATTCTCTAGATTTTTACGCAATCTAGCACTGGATGGCGATCTAAGGCTTGACCTGAAGGAAGTGCCGGCCCAGCCTCTCTATGTTCCACATAGGGCTGGTGTGGTTCCATGTCAGCAGTCTTTAAGTTAGAAGCAGTATATCTGGATAGACCCTGCACAATCACAAAATAACATAGGAGTTGGACCATCAAGCTTCTCTGAAAAGTTTTGTTTATTTGGGGCGCAGAAAAGTTTGCCATAAGCATGAAAATTTGTGGAAAGGTTAAGAGACATGGACGGACAAACAAACAGCTGGAAAAGATGGAGCAGTTTTGAACCGGATTTTGAAAAGCACCCGATATCTGCCAATAAGTGTAGCAGGAATTATCTTTTTTAAAAGATGGAGTCCTCTACATTGGCTGACAGTTGTTTTTTTTGTTGGATTTTTGCAGTTTTGCAGAAAGGGCCATAGGGCATAAAAAGTGTTGCCCAAAGTTTCTCCACAGAGCACAGTTTTGTCTAACAGAGTGCACTCTTTTGACCTAGTGAAGCAAAGAGTGGATTTTACGTTCACAAACTCATTGGTTGGTCATTAGCACTATATGGAGTCTGCACCTGATGAATTAAAGGAAATGGTGCTTGCTAATGACCAGCAGATCCTGGCACAAAAGCTGGAATGATGGCGCTAGAAGCCCTACCCTTTGAATGCAGTACTTGCGGTCTCCACATGGCAGGACCTGGACCACGCAGATTATTCCCTTTTTTAGGGCGGGAGGGGACGAGACGCAGTGGTGATGAGTGCCACCCGTTGGACTGCATGTGTGTTGGTGCAACTAGGGCTTTAAGTGGGCCCGGTCTCACTGGGTCTGAGCACTGGCAGTTTTTTAAAGGGGGGCTCAAAACGGGTCTCTATCGGGCTCTCTTTTGTGCCCTGTCACAGGCGGTCCGTTTTTTCCCCAGACTCCAGTGACAGCCGGCACATCGATGTGCGCGTGCTCACACTGCTCACTTCTCACTAGTGAAGAAGTTACGGCATGACGTCATGCCAGGTGAGAGTTGTAGGGGAAGGGAAATCCTTTAAAGAGAGTCATTTTCTCTCTGAATTTCCCTTCTCTTTTTGAAACTAAGGAGCAGCAACATTGACGTGGTGTCAGCAGGGCTTTAAGTGGAAGCTTTTTCAATATTATATACAAGTCATAGTTTCTGCTTATTTATCTTATGCAACTAACCATTGACAAAGCCAATAGTCCTGACTTGTTGTAGTTATGATGTTACTTGTATCATATATCTGGATGCAATCACAGAAACAGCAAATTACAAGTCCGGTGGCACACTATGCTAAGCACAGATTTTTAGCTTAGGTGTTTTAGGCCACGCCCTTAATTACATTGACCACAGCCCTCTGAGAGACTCTCCAGGTATTTCATCCCACTTAAAGCCCTGGGTGCAGCTCACCAGTCTTGCTCTAGTGCAGCGATTCTTAACGTTTTGACATCTGTGGTCCACCACTAACTCACTGTTGGCAGCCAGGGTCCCCCTCCCAACAATTGCTTTGATTTGACCCTTACAACAATAGACAAAATAGAGCAATAGTATGCATCAAAGAAATGCATAAGTTATTAAATATCATATTTACTTCACAAACAGATATGCAAAAATCAACATTTTAATTTGATGGTTGGATCTTTTCAAAATGTAGTTTTCCTTCCAAAAAACAAAGCAATATGCTAAATTCTAGCACATCACTTAGGGTCCATTAGGATGTCAGGCGGATTGCCACCGCCAGGCTGGCGGTGGCTACCGCCAGCCTGGCGGAGGCAATCCGCCCGACATCCTTCCCTGCATTCCCCCCCGCCATATTACGATGGCGATGGGGACCGCAGCGGTGGGAAACACCGCCTGCCTGTTTTCCGCCCCGGTCGCCTTGCGGCCGGGGCGGAATATGTTGAATATGGTGGCGGTGTCTATTAGACACCGCCAGCCATATTACAATGGCAATAGTACAATGCCTTTCCGTGGCGGAAAGGCAGGCGGTCTTCACTCTGGGGGCCCCCTGCGGGCCCACAGAGTGCAGGTGAGTGGGAGCGTGCACACGGGGGGGTACCTGTGGTACCACCTTTCATTTACATTTCCAAAGCGGCAGGCACCGCGTGGTGCCTGCTGCTTTGGAAATGGAAATGCTGTGATGTATTGTCAGCATTGTGGCGGGCGGTGCAGAGAGCACCGCCCGCCACAATGCTGAGAATACAGGATGTGTCAGCCACTGTGGTGGGCACATCCTAATGGCACCCCCGGGCCCCCCGCCCTTAAGGCGGGCGTTCCCGTTTGCCGATAGGGTGGCGGGCGGGCAAAGCGTGGGGCCTGCCGCTTTGGAAATGTAAATGCTCACATAATGCTGTGATGTATTGTCAGCATTGTGGTGGGCGGTGCAGAGAGCACCGCCCGCCATAATGCTGAGAATACAGGATGTGCCCGCCACTGTGGCAGGCACATCCTAATGGCACCCCCAGGACCCCCGCCCTTAAGGCGGGCGGTCCTGTTTGCCGATAGGGTGGCGGGCGGGCAAAGCCCGCCCGCCATCCTAATGGACCCCTTAGTCTTTTTTGCTCATAATTCATTGTTTGCTTTGTCAACGCTTGAAAGTACTTCAATTGAGGGCACCAATTATCCATTCTAGCTTTCATTTGCTGTACTTGTGCTGCTCCCATGAATCAAAATAAGGATACACACTTAATTTGTAGCGTATAGTCTCACATTCTTTAGCATTTATAGAGCATTCTTAAAATTTCTATGTTTGCTTTTTTAAGTATATACGCCTTATTAATTTGCTAAGATTATTTCATTTTCTAAACATTCAAGAATCCCCTGATCAGCGGACCCCAAGTTAAGAACCACTGCTAACCTCAGGCTGCCCAGTCTTAATTCTACCTCAGGCATCTTCCACCACCCTACACTTTCTTTCCCCCACTGTTGCAGGTTCTTTTTAGGTTTCGTCCTGGCCGTAGCACTGCGTAAGCAGTGCTCCGCCCAGGGCGAAATCTTATGTCCTACATATGGGGCTTTGATCCCGCCTCTGTCTTCCATTGGCTAGCTCCATAAATGGAGGCTAGCCATTGGAAGACATCAGCGTCAATCACTTTCTCCCGGTCAGAACGCGAATCGTGGGCGTTTCTGACTCTTTTTTTAAGTCCCGCCCCTTGATGCCGTGTGTCCCGGGCCGCGCTGTGATTGGCTGCCGGCCCGGGACACCCCCGTGACGTCATTCCCCGGGCCGCGCTGTGATTGGGTGCCGGCCCGGGACACCCCGTGACGTCATTCCCCGGGCCACGCTGTGATTGGCTGCCGGCCCGGGACCTGACTTGTTAAGTATTGGTTTTGCCTGAACTGCTTGCATCGATCTATTGTGTGCTCGTTTTCTTGTTGCTGTTTTCCTGTTTGCTTGTTTGTTATGGGTACTCACAGAGGTAAACGTGAACTGATTCCAAAACATGTCGTTCCCAATATTGTTTGAAGGCAGTATGGGGGTGGCTGGCCACACTCCAGACAGTGGTCCAGGCTAGCCGTGAAGTTAATTTCGGCAATGTTTATATATTACATTTCTATGCGCTCATATTAAGTTTAATGTTCAACTGAGCTGTTGCTCCTTCGCAAGGACGATACTGCCCGGGACATTGTCTTCTCGACATATTTAGGCCATGGAAGGCTTCCCAGTGCACATACGTGTGCACAAAGCAACTATACCTTGGCAGATACCCCCGTTATTATTGTGGGGCACCGTCCAGCGCTCCTTGCAACATATTTAAAAGGCGCCTTCTCTGAAAGGATTTTGACTTGTTTGATTTGCTCTAGATGTGCAGGTGGTTACATTCCCAGAAATTGTTATAGGGGGGTTCACCTGCAAATGGCTGGTTTAGCAACTGAAGTATGGCGTTGTTTAACAGATGCAAGAGTGCAGTTGCTGCCAGGTATAGGAGGGGCATGAAAAGTAGTGTGCGAGGTTACTGATCTAGAGGGTCATCTAGCAATATTTTCAACTGCCTGATATTCTTCGCGTTTTGAAATATATCTGTCACCTCTCTATCCATCGATCTAGCCATCTATGTAACTTTCGTCTATCGGTTTGTATATCTGTCGTATGGCTTGCATTTCTGTCTTGTAACTGTCTGCTGCACCATTTGTCTGTGCCTGCTCGTTCATCTATCCCAACATGTATCTATCCAATGTATAACTTATCTTTGTCAGTCCTCCTGAGATAATTAGATAGATAGATAGATAGATACGGCTGTGTAAGATTGACAGTCAGACAAGGTTGATATGTCCATGTTGCGTCACACACAGCCTGACCCCGTCTCACCAGCGCTCGCACAGACCGCCGCCCCCTCTGGAGCAGGTTGTGTGAGCCTGCGCTCCCTCTGGGGTGTACGGCCCCTTTAAGAGTCAGGTATGCAGCCTTCCCCACAGAGCCGGGAAGCCAGCAGTGCTGGGCCGCGCGAGTAGATACAGAGATAATTGCTGGGGCTGGTAAGTGGGTGGCAGGAGCCCCCAGTGCAGAGGGAGCCGCGTCTGTCTCTAACGAGGGCCGCGCCACACTATAATATTAAGGGCCACGTGTGTTATTTGCGTATTGTAGCTGTTGAAGCCACCGAAGGTCGCTTTCGATGCTTTGTTTGCCCCAACAGACATTAGAGTTTGTAAACTAGCAAAATAGGTGCATTTACACTTGCTCGCCTTATTGCGCTGGTACTCAAATTCGTGTTCTTAACTGGAGTAACACATTGGGAACTAGGAACAAGTCCTCTCCAATGGAGGCATTGAGTGGGCCCTGCAATGGAGCTGAAAGAGGTTCTAAAACCAGAACGTTTATTTCCGGAAGACAATTAAACACGCTGATTGGATATCCGATATATCATTTTACAATATGTTTGTTTTGTTACAGTTTTGCAGTGTTTAGCTGCAACATGGACCGTATTATAGACAAAACAAAGCAGCATCTTTAAAGTACATATAATTCCTGTAAAAGTCCTTTATTTTGGCGGGCACTTATCACTTTTGCTTCGTTACTTCTTGCACTATGGGGTCCAGTCACTATTTCCTCCTAATCCAGGAGTTTATGAAAATATCCACTGTTCAGTTGCACTTGTCTGCGCAGTGTGGCTTCGTAGCACTATAAACAACGTTTATAGTTCTAAAGCTGCTGTCCGGCAAATTGGCGAAAATCCTGTTGCAGTTTCAGCAGCAGACGCATCAACCCACAGAGCTTTCTGCCCAGCAATGTTTTCTTCCCAAGTATAACGAAACAAGGGCCTGGTTGGAGAAATGCGCCGATTTCGACGAGCCATTTAAAAGGGAAATTACGGGGTCTTGGGGAATGGCTCACGCCCTGAGGGGGATGTCGGCAGGAGAGATATGCCGGGAATGTCACTGGGTTGTGACTTCATGTGAGAAAAGAGCAGGCAATAAAATGCTAATGTGGCCTTGATAAGACAAGCAGGTGAACACCTGGCCCGACCTAATTAAAGAGCATTTTTTTTTATTCGCAGGAATGACGCATTTTATAATTAGAAACCAGGGCCTGCATTCTTTACCTGGGACAGAAGCAGATCGCAGCTCCCTCTAAATATCGCTCCAATTCCCTGTCTCCAGCCCCAACACACATTTATGCAGGAAACATTTTTGGAAGGGGGGGGGGGTACCTCTTAAATCACACTGCATTTCAGTAAAGGGGTTACCTTCTGCTGTTCGGCCTTCCTGCAGTTTGAGTCCCACAGCCTGTTCTGTGAGTAGTTCTGCTCGGTACCTTTGCAGGGGTGCGGTACTACGTGGTACAAAATGGTGCAAATGGCAGTGTCGATCAACTTTTTAAAAGTTTTGTGTGGTGCTGAAAAGTCGACACAAACACTTCACAAAACCGCTTGGGCTCGCCTGGAACCAGGCACCTGTTAATATATGCAAAGTGGATGTAAAGTTGCTTAGACTCTTCAAACGCCCTAAGATTCCACACGAGGCTAGATCGACTTAAGTGGAATGACCTAGCTTTGCATGGAATGCCTTCACTAGTTGAAAGAAGAGTCAAACAATAGGCAAATAGAAATCTGCACGATTTATTACACCTAACGCCTGTTAAAAAATAACACGCCATGCAATGTAATCATAGGCACTTGTCTGCGCATAGAAATATGTACGGGAGGGTGTCCATCATGTTCAGATTGTATGCAGGACACCCCTCGTTTGCCTTGGCACCACGCTGCAGAAACAGCTTTTGACTGGGTGAACATGAATGATGTCATCATTTGCGAGCAACTCTTGGTAAATATGGTGCTGCCAAGGCAGGGTCACTGGCATTATGCAATTCTGTGGCCATGGTCTTTTTCTGTCCAATTATGGATTTTCCACACTTGCCACATAATCCCATCTGCTGCATAAACGGCAGATTTTAACCCCCCAAACATTATTCTCAACACAAACGTATCAAAAGTTACTAAAAAGATCACGACATGTGTTGGCACACAGTGCAAAACTTTTCACAAAGGTTAAACTGAATATCTTTCAGTTGCATATTTCTGCATCTGGTCCTTAAGCTCGTACTAATGCGGTGACATCTTTACCCAGACAGTATCACCATAAGTAAAAATTGCAAAACAATGACATAATACAAAAGCAAATTGCCACATTATTTTGCCTGTTCTTGCAATAATTTAGTCAACTTTGTCACATAATGTGGTGCTCCTTTGCAACATAATGCCAGTGGCCTTTCCCTTAGGTAAACATAGCACTGCTGATTTTCATGTAGCCCTGTGCTTCACACATTGTTGTAAATCTGGACAGTTGTGTGACCTGCTCCTGAATTTTCAGGAGTAAGGCAAATTTACGGGAATAATCTGAATCACCCAGTCTGTAATTAAATTTATATAGCACAGCGACTTGAAATGCTTCTTGTAGCTTTAGTGCATTACACAATGGAACCGTTTCCTATACGAAATTTTGCCTAGCAAAGACGGTCTGCTCAGAATTGTACAATTGTGGTTAAAAGATAAAACTAGAATTGGATAATAGAGTGCCCTGTTCCGAAGTTAGCAACACAACACCAATACCACACAACTTACATTAAATTAATACCAAGACCAAATACTTCACCCCTTACATTACACACAACATTCCTAGGTCAAAGCATGACTAACCGCTCTATTCCATTTTTTTTTCCTGTTCATTTCTAGACATGGAATGTTGATGATTTCTTTATAAAAAAAAACAGGACTTAAGAACCCAGAATGCCATGAAAAAAACTGGACTCAACCTGCTAGTCACACATGGACCTGGGAAACTTGGCAGCTATAGACTTGTATAATACCTCTTGTTTTAACTTAAACAATGTCACAGTGTGAGTTTTATCACCTTTATTTCATTAAGTGTCAACATTGTTGGTAATGGTAAAATGCCAAACTACCCTAGTAAGACAATTAGTGCAACATTTCTCAGACAGGAGCGATTTCCTACCTCCTGGTAAGAGGAAGAGTTCTGTAAGTCTGTTTTTTCAAGCATGGATGTCAAACGATCTCTGGTTATAAACCTGTCAGGCGCCCTCAATTGGGTAAATCTCAGTCCCTTTAGGCAAGAACTGCCCACTGAATTTTCCTCTTTGGGTATTTGAGACTGACCTGACGATTGGGTGTGTGTGGCTGGCTCTGGGTGTGTGTGTGTGGCTCTGGGTGTGTTTGTGGGTGGTAGTAATTGCTGTCTGCTGAGCTCGTCCGTAGGGTACAATAGTTCTCACATTTGCGAGAGATTAAGCTATTGGCAATGTAAATGACAATGCCATTTATTTATCTGTTTTCAAAACCAACACATAAATACAAATTTTGTCATTTACAATGCCAATAGCTCTAACTTCTCCAAAGGCGAAACCGTTGCATTGTAAATGCTTGTTTATCAATGTTTTCTCCCACTGCATGTGTTAACCTGTCTTTGTCTTTCTTCTCCTTTCTCACTTTTCTGTATTCTTCTACCTTGCTCTGGGTCAAAGTCTGATGATGAAAAATAAGTCAGGGGCCCTATTACGTGTTAGTAGTAAATATGTACAGACATTCTGGGTGTCCAGAATGGCTGTTCCGGGTCAGTATCCTGCAAATTTTTAGGTCTCGTCTAGGCAGCGCTTGCGCTGTCTCTTCAAACATGCTGTATTCAGGTATGGACTTCAAGCTCCACCCATTTTCTGCCCATCTTTTCAATTGGCTCCTGTTACTGTCCTTTATAAATGATGGCTTTTGATTCGTGAGGAGCCTTAATAGTCTCTCCATAGTAACTCCTTTTCCCCTGTTGTAACTTCCCATGAGGACTGCCCCATTACATGTGTTGTTCTGCATGTTTTAATTAGTCTGTGAGCACTATTTCCTTCAATGACTTTCTGCTGCCTGCAACATGCTGTCCCGTAATCGCTTGTTTTTTTACTTATGTATTTTTGCTTCAGCTGCACCGTAAAACGTTTTACAACATGACTGTCTCGCTTCAGTTTTCAGCAAGGCGCCCGCTTTAATCAAATACGGCCTCTTCAGGAGGCTGCCACTTTTACTGCACACCATAAAACCTTTCAGAACATGGGGTCGTACTTCAGTTTTTAGAACGGCGCCCGCTTTCATCAAATGCGGCAGCCTCAAAAGACGGGCAATTTTAGTGCAAAACTACCACTTTTTACAACATGGGTGCCGCGCTTCAGTTTTCCGCACTGCGCTCAGAACACCTTAACAATTTCCCCTTCTGTACATGGTGGCAAAAGGCAGATTATATTTTTCACCTAACCACAGCTCTCATGGGTATGTGTTCAATTCTTCAAGATTTCCCTGCTTCATGCATTTTCTGCAGGTTGTCCGAAACTCCCTTATTTCCGGCACAGTACAACAGTAAATATTCCTTTACCCACAAAAAAAATGCTGCATGGCTTAATACTGGGGGGCAGATTTACAAGTCCCTTGCGCCTCTTTTACGCCGCCGTTCCGTCACTTTTGTGACGCAGCGGTGGCGCAAAGCCAGCACTTTGCTGCAGGGTATTTACAACATGACGCATCTGGGAGATGCGTCACTTTGTAAAGCCCTGCGCCACATATATGCGTTCCGGCGCATGGGGAGGGGGGGCGTTCCAGAGCAGGAACGCCTCCTAAAAGTGGCTGAGTGAAAGCTACAGGATTTCATTCAGCCACTTTTAAGGCCATGCTGCGTCAAAACCCTGCGCCTGCTTGAAGCAGGCGTAAGGATTGACGCAGTATTTTAAGGATAGGGCACCCCCGAGCCTTGCTGGAGCTGCGTCGTGCTTGCGACTCAACTCCAGCAATGCGCCGCCTTTACTGCAGCAGATGCATCACGCATCTGTCCATTTTTGCCCCATGGTGCGCCGCATTGTAAATGGTGCGCATCCATGGTGGCGGAGCCATGACGCACAATAACGGGCACATCCCTGCTGATATGCAGGGATGTGCCAGTTATTGTAAATCTGCCCCTTATTTCATTTGCAACGCCATTTCTCAAACAGTTACTAATGCGAGACCTATTGCATTGCAAATACTTTTTACTCCTATGACCTGTTAAACCTCGCAGACTGGGAATAACAGTGGGAACTAGAATTACTGGCTAGACTTCTAAACGGTGTTCCCTTTTCCGCACACATTTGCCACTTGCAGTGAGCTGGGGCTGCTGTAAGGCATGGGTGGAGGGACGGATATATGAATTATAGGGAAGGCGGAAATATTGTTGAGAGCATTCATGCTCCCCATGCCCCTACCTGCCTTAACTGAAGGTCTGGTGGGGTCCTTTCCCAGTGCGATTTTACAAGGCGGATTTTGTTACTGGTAAAATCGGGTTAGTTGTTTCTAAACCTGATTAATCCAGGTGTGGGAACAACAGTCCACTCAGCATTGACAAGCCTTGAATTACTCATAACCAAATCTATGGTAAAAAATGAGTGGCACTAACTGAGCAAATTTAGCAATGCAGAGTAAACTGTTACTGAGTATAATAGTACTCAATGTATTGATCCTGAAGGGATAAAGGGCAGAGTAGGCCCTGTCGATATTCACATTTATGACCGGCAGTACATACTCTCTCTCAGCCTCTTACTTTCTCATGCTCTTGGCCAATCCACCTCCCTCTCTAAAATCTTTTCTACCCCCCTCAGTGAAATTTGTTTTTTTAATCTCGCTCCATCTTCTAGTCCGTGCATCACAATTTTAAGTGGCACTATCTGAGCAAATATAGCAATGCAGAGTATACTGTTACTGAGTATAATAGTACTCGATGTATTGATCCTGAGGGATAAAGGGCAGAGTAGGCCCTGTCGATATTCACATTTATGACCGGCAGTACATACTCTATCTCAGCCTCTTACTTTCTCATGCTCTTAGCCAGTCCACCTCCCTCTCTAAAATCGTTCCCAACCCCCCTAGTTATTTTTATTTTTATCTCGCTCCATCTTCTAGTCCGTGAATCACAATTTTATCTAGTTCCATCGCAGACATGCGCCTGATTGGCTTCGCGCCATTTCGCCCTTCTTTCAAAAGCCTGATGTCTGTGCCTGTGTTGAGTTATATTTCGAGCCGGCTGTTAGATTGGGGGTAAGAGTGCACTCTATATTTGAACGGTACCCGGGGGTGCTGACAGCGGCTCTGCCTCCCCCGCTGCCACCGCCGGCTCCCGGCCGCTCAGATCCCTCTCAGGAGACGCTCTCTCGGGGTGACAGGCATCCTATTTGTGCCTTACCTTGTTAAATCTATTCCTGTCACCAGCCCGCCCGCCTCACCCTGACCCTGCCCGCGGCGCAGGCCTCGGGCTGTCAGAGATCACTCTTCGAGGGCTCATTACCTGCTCGTCGCGGCGATGTAGGACCGGGGCCGCGCAGACGCCATGTCATGGCGCAGACGGATTTCCGGTGTGCCCTGCTCTCCCCCTCGGGGTGAGCCGCGCGCTCGCCTCCGAAGATCCGTCTGCTTGGTGGGCTTGGGCCACGGTGCCCTTGCCTGCCAATGAAGGAGGGGGTTTAGAAGGCTGGGGCTTGTTAGAGGGGGGCAGCTTTCCAATATTCGGCACTGAGGAGAAAATGGCGCCAGGAGGAGGGCAGACTTGTCTTCTATGGCGCAGGTGAAGTGACGCAGGTGGTGTGAGGGCCACCCTGCTCCCCAAGTATAGCTGTATTTTGTCTTTTCAGTTAAGAGACCAAGGAGCTTAATTTGTTTTCTTGGATTGGGGCCTATTCCACTTTGTTATGCCGTTGATTGGTTCCCCGCTGCTTCTGCCCAGATATTTTAAGAGAGTGGATCAATGTGTCTGGTTTCCAAGTCCTTAGGGTACCACAAAATGGGGCATGCACCCGCACCACCATGTAGTGATGGGCCATCGGCCCTCTTGCCACCTGCTGTTACTGCACAGCCGCCAGCACTGAGAGGCCATCTCACCAGGGATGGATTGGGATCAAAAATCGGACCGGCACACCCCAAAAAAGTGGCCCACCTTTGCGTATTGCCTTTCCGCAAAACACTGCTTCAGTGAAGTTTTATGAAAAGAAAGGGGGTGGGGACATGTTTTATTAACTTCGCTTAGATAAAAAAAAATGCACAGATTAGTTCACACCGCTGAGCCACACATGAATGCAAGTGAGACCACTTCTGCTCAGGTCCCCTGCCCCCGCTCAATCAGCATATTTTATTTATTTATTTTATTTTATGCGTTTTTATGTAGCGCGGACTTTATCCGAAGGTGTCAGAGCGCTTCACAATAGGAACAGTAATGATACATGAGGAGAAAATTACAAGTGGGCATGTTACATTATTGGGCCGGCCCAGCGAGAGAAAAGGAGTGATACCTCCGCCCATCTGCCTCTAGAGAGGCCACACAGGCCTCTACTGGGCTGCTGGCGGCATCCTAACAGCACAGACAGCCCCCAAGCTGCCCAAAAAAGCAGCCCACAGCTAGAACTCAACTACCGGCCCTTAGGCCATTTCCCGAGTGCCCACGTTACCAATCCGACCCTGCATCTCACAGACCTGCACAGCTCTGAGCAGAGCGACTGTGCTACTAAAAGATGGCGTCCGCCTGCAATGAAGGAGTCCACTTTATTCCATTGAACACCATAGTACTGACGAATGACTCCTTGAGACCAAACATTAATAACAATCAAATAACGAGGGAAACCAAAAAGGGGGAAAGGGTGTATGGAGGAGAAATGGTGAGGGAATGGGTGGTTTGAAAGCAGTGGTAATAGTCGGTGGTTGGAAGTCAATCGAGAGGTCATGAGTTCGATTCTTGGGAAGGCAGCCTTTTATCCTTATGGTCCGTAAATCGAACACCATTAATTGGCTATTGCAAGATAACCCCTGTTAGTTATAGTGCTAGGGAATGGCAGTAATAAACAGCGTATCTCCTCCTGCTAGCCTATGTCCATTGCACCGTTCACTGCGCCTCGCTCTGGCGTCCTCCCTTTTGAGATCTTGCCTACATTCAGCTTTGTCTGTTTTTAGAAAGACCTATTGTGGACAATACCAATACTTACAGTGGGCTTTGGGTCAGAACCATTGGTTATCATTGGTTGGCTTTATTAGCAATCTCATTTGGTTGCTTTTTATTAATTTTCTTCCCTTCTTGTGTTTGTCCCTCCCTTAGAGCATAGCTTCTTTACCATACTTTTGACTGGATGACTTGTATTGTTTCATCACTTACATTCAAGGAAATAACGTTTTTCCTTTTGTTTTTAGCACTTCATTTGAGTTCATGTGTTTTTTTTTTGCTCTCTCCCATGTGACGTATCACCTTTCCCACCTCCACTCCCAATGCACTCGGAGTCTCACACTCCTCCACTTATGTATTGCTTCTACTGCCCCTCTTCGTCAACATTTTTTTATACCCGCCATATGCCTCCTTGTATATATTTATGTATGTATGCGTAGATTTATGTATTTGCAACTTTTTAGCATCTTGCTGGGAGGCAGCTAAGGGAAACAGGAAAAATAAAATGGTAATAAGTCTGGGTCGGGCGGGGCTTTCCTGTTGTCACAGCCAGCAGGGGAGGAGTATTGCACACTGTAAGTGCGGGAAACATCCTTTACAACGCAACTTTTACCACACAGTGCCTTTACGACGCAACTTTTACAACGCAAACCATTACAACGAATTGCGCTGGGGGGCGCTCTAGGATAGGGAATGTGTTTAATGTACTATCCAACACCTTCCCTATTATCCACGGGGACTGGAGTTGGAATAGTAAATTAAACAATTCACTATCCAGCGCCTAAAAGCACTATGCGTTGTAATGGTATGCGTTGTAAAAACAGCGTTGTAAAAGCATGCGATGTAAAAGCATGCGTTGTAATGTCATACATCCGTAAGTGCGCATGGCGGTTTGGTGGGCGTCTTAGACCTGTTAAATGTCATGCACACTTATGGTTCTCCAAACCAGCTGTGTTGCACAGCCAGGTTGGAGGAACAGCATATACTCCGAGGCCAATCCTGGAGCTGCTCTCATGCTATTGAGAGCAGCACCGGGATTGGGTGGGGAGCTTGTGCTGGTGTCCCAGGGAATGCTGGGACTCAATCAGGAGAGAAGAGGAGCACCGAGGCAGTCGGCAGCGTCGGAACAGGTGCGTTTTTAAAAATCATTATTTTCCTAATCCCCTGTCCCGTTCTCCCCTCACTGCCCCCCTCTTGAGTTTTGTGGTGGCCGCCACTGATCATTAGGGCTTACACCTGACTCATCGAAGAGCACAGATGATATTGATATATGCAGCCAACTCCTACCAACAAAATGGCTGGAGTTGATAGTGTGCAGCACTTTTTGTGTATTCTTTGCCTTGCTTTGGTGTGCTAAAGATCTGCTACAATAGCTCTGCCACATTGAGGTGCCAATCTTAAAACGAAACTGTTCATCTGTGTTGAAGCCACGTATTTACAAACATTAAAAACTCAATCTTCTCTCTGGTACACAGTGCTCTCGGCTCCCTCTACCAATTTTCTGTCCCATTATTTCTTTCTCTCGCTCTCTCTTCCACTTCTGTCTTTCTTTCTCCATCTCGCTTTATGCCTGTATTTTTATCTCACTGTGTCTTTCTGTCTTCTCTAACGCTCTTGCTCCCTTTGCTAAGACCTTTGTTTACCAACTTATTACCATACTTGACCTCCTGTGTTGCTCTGCTCCTCTCTTTCTCTCCCCTGTCTGTTTCTGTCTCTATCTTTTGCTCTTTCTCTCAGTTTGTCACCCTCTTGTTCCTTATCTCACTTTCCCTCTCCTTGTCATTTTAACTGGTCCATTCTTACTGTCCTCTCATCAGTACTCGTTTCTGTATCTCATTGCCTCTTTTCTTTCTCTTGCCCTTTCCGCGCCCCTATATTTGTCCCCCTCCATTATTTTTAGTGTCAATTAAGGTCTTAGTTCCAGTACAGGTCGGAATGAGCCCTTGGGGGAGGTTTTGGTGGGGAGAATGTAGCGTATTCCTGGTCCAGAGATAATAGGTTTGTTCCTTTATGAGGGCAGGGGCGAAGTGGAAGCCCAGAAGGTGCAGGGGGGGGCCTCAGGGTTTCTTGTTTTGGAGGGGACTCCCTTACCCTTTAAACCATGCCATTGCATGCCTTGTAGAATGTATGCAACAGTATGGAATTCAAAGCAGGCCCCTGCAGCGTAGGGGGCCCAACCGTCCAAAGGGCCCCCATTGAGCCCAAGACCAATGAATATCTGTGCGATCTGGGAGATGCCAAGGTCCCTCATCACATTCTGCAGGAGGGCCCGATCATTGTGCCTTATGCCACTGTATGAGGATCCAGTATTATCCTCATATCCAGCGGTGTCCAGGTTCTAAAAGTCTTCCAGAGCTAGGCCATTTGTTGGGTTATGGTGCTTGAGAAAACGAAGGTTGAGCGATAAGGGCTGAAGAGATGGAAGTGCATGCTACCCTTCTCAGCCTTCATCACCATCAATGAAGCAAACTGTGTATCAAGCCTGTGCCAGGAGAAGAGAGTGCCTGGTTACATCCATTGGCAAAGCAGCTATGTTCAGAGGTTGGGTACGTTTTGGGACTTCCTGCCTTTTCCATGGATCTTGTTCAGTCTTCCATAAACAAACCCTTCAGATTCAGCCTCAAAACCTTTCCTAACTTGAACCCCTCCCAGCTTCCTGCTGAACCCTTCTCTGTTCTCAGCTATGTACATCTACCACGGTTATTTTCCTTTGCTTAGCACTGCTAATCAGGGATGATCTGCCAAGACTGTCGGATGCGTATGTGTGATATAATCCAAGGGCTTCCTATATCCTGACTGGGCGGAAGGGGTTCTGTTCTGATGGTAGTGCACAAGATTTATATGGCCCCACTGAAATATGTGCTAAAGACTCCCATCTGCCTAAGTGTGAGCCACCTTTTATGATGCTAGAAACAGGTCGGTTGTGTATCATCCTGCTGAGCATCCTTTGTAGATGTAATACAAATATGGGGACTTTCCTATAATTCCCTTTATTGCAGCTCATGGTGCCAGATTTCTTTGAGACCTGGTGTGTAGATCTCTTATTTGGTTCCCGTAATGTAAGGAAAGCATAGATGTGATTTATCAATTTATATAATTGGTAAACACATTTAGATCTCATAATGCCATTAGTACAAATACACAGCAGTTCCAATGTAGTTGGGTTTCTTCTATGGATTTGTGAAAGGAGGAGTTTTTGCAAGTTTACTTGGATCAGCTGTATCTTTAAGTAAACCACGGAGCCTCGGAGGAATTGTGGAAAGAAGAGAGGTTTTTGCAGACTGCGTAAAGAGGAAACAGAAACTGCTGGGCATATTCTGTTCCGATGCCCTTTTTTGTCGGAGACCTTAAGGGGGCTAATAAAACATACATTTCCTGACTGCAGGTAAAGGACGTCTTCTTGGATTAAAGTTTAGGCGAACCTTACATTGTAAATATTTGTAATTTAAGTTTTTTTTAAATTACTTAGGAATGTATCTTACCTTGGTTGCAAATATGTGTATGTGTTTTTTACACCAAGAGTAAACAAAAACAAATAAATCAACCATGCGCGCTTATATGATGCGCATGCTCTGTTGGGTTTCCTTCGCGTGGATTTTAGATCATTGTTTACAGGGATGTTTTTAAGTAAACAGACCCATGTTATGTCTTCAAAAAGACCATAGCATCCTTATGAATTTCTCATCAATCTAATCTCAAAGCTCTCCTTGAATATTTGATCTTTGGGCAGATATTAAAAGGCCATTTCTTTTGGATTATATTTGAGATCAATTTGGCTTCTCCTGTCCTAAACATGAGCTCAAACCAAGCCTCTTTTGATTTTTATCTCTGAGATAAGCTTTGCTTCACATTTCTCCTCAGTTGAAAACCGAAGGTTGTTTTATATTGTTTCTTGTGTTTTATTATTAGTGTAGAATTGTGCAGTTATCTGATGCATTTCAACCATGTTCGCACTATAGAGAACTGGATAATGAGACTCAGTCTGTACGCCTGATCAACAGTAGGGCAGCTTCATGGGCATATTTTCAGGATATCATTGTACAAAAATAATTACATACAATGAATTTAAATGTAAATCATTAACATACTAAGTGGTTACCCTGAAATTCTGACCTTTCATACTTCACTTGAATATCTGAGAATTGAATATACCAATAAGTAGTTTAATTGATCATAAATTAAAATCATTGTAATTTTAAAATACAGCAATATTAGTTTAAAATCAGATAACAATTAAACAATTAAAATCCATACGTTATAAATGCTGAACCCCCTCATTAAGACATGGATGTGCATGAATTAACATTCTCACATGTTTAGTAATTTAACATCACTATAACATTAAGAAACAGTAACACTGACTGCAGCACCAATTAAAGTAACTATACAAAACAGCACTTGTGAGTCATCTTTACATGCTTTGATGCCTTCTTGCTGCAGCCAAAAGGAGCCGGACAGGTACACTAAATATGTGAGAGCAATTCCTGCAATCTTACCAAAGTCTGCAAAATTTGAAATTTATTGGGAAAACATTTCCATCTGATCCTAAATCTCTCAACGGCAGCAGCAAAACTTCTCAGCCTGATGTTTTTGTGTCTAGATTGTATGAATTTTGGATACAACATGAGTTTTCCTTGTTAAGAAATCAGAATAATCCTAGACAAATCATTAGAAATGAAATGCAAGTGGCTTTAAAAACAAAAAACGGATACTGGAGTTCATTCTTTCTCACAACACCTAAATCTAGAATCTCACTTGCCTCGCATAATTTGATGGAGTCAGAATTAGAATTTACTTCTCGCACATGGAAAGTGTGCTGTATTAAAGTTTAGGAGCACTAAGTTTATCTTTGCTAATCGTGTACGCTGGCTTTACCAACTGGGCATCATTCACCAAATTCTACCTGAGTAAACCTAACTTCAGGATTATCTAGGTTGGCATATTGATGAAGGCAACCCAAGAAGACTTCTGTATGTCGCTTATTGAGCTGAGTCTAACAAGTCTGCCATCTGCCCAAGGTAAACTACTAACGCATAAGTAAGCAATGGCATCATTTTAAACTATGTCACTTTTAGGATGGAATATGGACTATTCCTTTTTGCTTAGAAACATCTGAATGCGAAAGACAAGGAAGAGGCTTTACTTTTCTACGAGGTGGGATGAAATCTAGGATTACATGTGCCACTAAACCAAACTCCCTGATAATTGTTAACGGAATATGTTGAATGATTGACCTCTTCCATGCCAAGATACCACTTCCTCCAGCTTTTATTTTTTTTAACCTCTTCCAAGGATCACAATCTTAGTGTTGTTGATCTATCAGGAAGTAGGCAAGTCCAGGTGTTGATGTGCATGAACAAAGCCATGTGTACATTGTGTATAGGTGCTCAGAAACTGTCTTCTGCTTGACTTTGCCCACATCTGAGATCAGGTTTCCATCACCCTAGTGTGGTCATCATCTTAACAATGTGTGTTTACAAGCTGGATTACTGTACTGAAAATTGACTAGATGTTATGTTAGTGTTGTGTGTTCAGGGGCCATATAATCGTACTTCGAGGTGGTACTCTATCACTGAAGTACTGTGTTGTGTCGCTCTTGGACTATAATATTGTGCTACTTGCTCGGTAAGGCCGTCTGACTTTACCATTTCAACATATCGATTACTCAGGTAGTTCCCACTTCGAGACTCATAGAATCCATCATGGTTTCCAAGAAACTGAATTGCTGAACTGGGAAGAGGGCAATGTGGCCAGAGGAATGACAAATATGGCCAGTTACTGCACCTGTGAAGCCTGTGTGTGCAGAAACATCCTGAAGTAGGCTGTCATGCTGCGATCTAAGGTGTATGTCTTCTCATATGTACTTCCACTTACTACCGATTTCCAATTACTTCCAAATACTACCAATTTAGTTACTGATATATATATATATAGCTCCACGTACTGACCAGGAAGCTTCAGAGCAAACGCTTAATTTAACCAGCTTCCTTCTCTCTAGCCCACTACCTTCATCACTTTGGCAGCAGCGCTGGTAGGTATCGAACAGAGTAAAGTGCTGAAATGCTCTTGAACAGTGAAAGATAATTGGATTTTAGCCTCCTTTACTGAATTATTAGGTTAAAAGGTAAGTAATTAAACAGCGACTGCTTCTGATTAGCGCTAGTTCACTGTTGCACTGGAGTACATTAGACCATCCGGGGCGGCCTAGACTGCATTTGATGTAAGAATTTCCATTTGTGCGATCTGTTTTGAATTTTATACATAACCCCAAACCTGTGTTTCATTCATCCATGTGTATTGTACCTTTCTTTACAAATGAGAACGTTTCAACTTGCTTCCATATGAGATTGATTATTTTATGTTAAAAAAACTGTACACTGCGCCTAGAAGTTGGACCTCTAGTGTTTGCTGCACATTAAAATGTTAATAAATACATAGAAACAGATGTATAAGGTTCATGCAGTCTTGTTCCTTGAAGTAACATAAAATGCCTTCCCTGGACTTAGTGTTCCCCATACTTTGAGCCTGCTTTAGAGTTTGGCGGACGGGTTACCACCGTATTACAAGTGCATTATATCCTGTGGCACTGGCAATACTGCAGATGGGATATCCGTCACATTTTTAACAGAGTATTCTATCCGCCAGACTCTAAATCAGGCCCTGAATTGCTTCTGTTCTTGGGGTGGGGGAAGATGGGTCACAGTTCTAACAGAGGTGAATCCAGCAGAGTCCTACCTGAGCGGATTGGCAGACTTACTGTACATTAAAAAGGGTAACATAATAACAATCATCTAGTTGCCTAATTTCATCCCTGTTTTATTCTTTTCAAATTCTTTATCCCATTTTCATATTATTTTTGGGCCTCACCCAATACGTATATGGGTCCATTATTTTTTCTGTGAGGCCAAAAAGAGGGTGCAAATGCAGAATCTGGTTTGTTAAAATCAATTCTGCGTGTTATGCTTAATTTTCCTTTTTGAAAACTCAAAATATGAGATATCAACCACACAAGGCAAATGTCTCATGCTGGGGTTCTGGTATTTACCACGTGATATATACTTCTCCCTATTCCTATAACTTATAATGATGGCTTTGGAAGGACTCAATAAGTCTTAAAAGACGTTCTGGGCAATCAGAGGCAGACAGTGGATGGTGGCAGTGTCCGCACCTTGATTCTTCTGACCTACCAGAAGAGTTTGATAGCGAAGACCATGCAGCACGGCTCCTGCAATTGGTTTTCAGGGCATGGTCTGAAATCGTGTGAGACATTCCTTCTAGATATCCCTCAAGCCATTCTGGATCCCCCTTGCACACTTAACTCTAAAATGATGCTTGTGGTGTTCACCAGGGCTCCGGCCTCTCCACTTTGTAAGTTGTACTACATGGTTGTCTCACCCAAACACACACCAATATGCCTATCCGTATGGTATTTGTTGTTTGGCTGCTTATGTGCCATGGCGTGCAACTTACAACAAAGCTGGCTGGTGGTGTGGGATTAGATGGACATCTTCAGGCTCAAACTAAACATGCTTAAGATAGACGGTATAGTAGCTCAAAGCAGTCTGGAATTCAGGATCCCACAATTTCGTCTTAGAATTTGGGATTTTGCTTGGTTCCAATGAAAGTGACCAGGAATGTCAGGGTCGAGCGTGATGCTCACCTAACCAAGGTTTTCCAGGTTGCAACTGTGGCAACCTCGGACTGTTACCAACAGAGTGTAGACTTACTTCGGATTCACAGCCCTGGTATTTCCTGATGGGCACTGCTGCAACTGGACTTTCAAGGCTATGTGGCGCAGTACCTCCTGGTGGTCCAGTATACGGCCACCCATTTCCTTTCTTGGGAAAGAAGATTTGCACATACAACTCATACTCTGCAGTGTGCAGATTCCCAGTGAAAATTCAGTTGAATTTCTAGGTATAACCAATAGTACAGTCTGACTACGTTTGTTTTTTGAAATTTTCCAAAGATAGGATGCACAGATATATGTCTAGATGCCGTCTTAGTTCAGGTGAACCTGTAAAGTTGACAGCCTCAAATTCCATAGAATACGTAAGGGTTTTTCTGGTGCTAGCCTCCACAATGTGGGATTAGGGTGCATTTCAACCTCTCCTTACTAATACATTACATTCTGCAAAGGATCAAAAATGTGGCTTTCTAACAGCTATGACTCTGTCTTTTTTTGATTTGCAGTCTGTTTAGTGGGCTCAGACCAAAAAGCCCTATATGGGAGCACCTACGCCCTAGAAATAACACACGTTGCATAATCTGATAGTTAAAAAAAAGCAAAAATAGGTATTTATGTTAACTATGCTATAACTATGCTATAGATTCACATTTGTAATTTGTTTTTGCTTTTCTTGTACTATATTTTCAAAGGACTGTTGTTTCTTTGCAGGCTTGAGGAAGGTGATGGTCCGAGCACATCGGCAAGCGTGGTGCTGGCAGGACGAATGGTATGGCCTGACCATTGAGGACATCAGGCAGCTGGAGAAGGAGGCTCAGCTTATGCTGGCCCAGAAAATGGCCCAGTATAGTTTGACAGAAAGTGAAGCGGAACATCACGGAGCCAAAGACTCCCCTGGAGAGATTGACGCTGATGCTAATACCATTTCCTCCATTGAAGCCATAGACACTCCCAGTAATATGAGTGAATCGCTGTCAGGAAGAGGCTTAACCAAGCAGTGGTCCACTTCCTCCAGGTCATCTCGCTCTTCCAAACGAGGGGGTAAGACATATCGGCACATTAATCAGTATCTTACTGGAGAGTTTCATATATCAACTTATGTGACTAAGCTACCCGACTATCAACCATTTTAAGAAAGAAGGCAGATTGGGTTTTTAGAAGCGCCGTAATAGTTGTATTATGATTTAATACAATGTATGCATCCTCCTTCCTCTGCCTTTCTTTCTCCCCATTGGTGGGACAAGAGTTCCCATGGGTTGAGTTATAAATGATAATTTGTGCTGCGCCTCCAAAACAATATGGTTCACTGTACTGGGTTTTCTTGTTTTCATGGGTGTCTTTCACCCAAACTCCAGTAGTTGATGTGGTCTGGGAAGCTGTTCCATTAACAAGTCACTGCAATGAAGTATGAAGCATCAGCCGAAAGCATTGGGCGTAATTTGGGATCTCTGGATCCAACTTGCTGAAAGATATGCTTATTCATGGAGTGTTGGTGTTGATCACAAGGTGAACGGGCAGAAATGTTAGGAGGGTGTGTTGCATAGCATGGCATTGTGTTTTCCAAATGTTGCGTATGTGAATTGGATTCAGCAGAAGGGATCACCAAGGTGTGGGGTTCATGTTTTTTGAAGGTTGCTTTGTGTGTTGGGTGAGCCTTCTTCCCTCTGCAAGTGTTTTTGGAGCTAGAAGAAGGAAGATGGGATTGGATATGCCTACTCATACGTCCACAGTCTTGGTTTATTGCTCCTGGAGTGGATGGTGTTACAGCTTCTGTTATGTCTCTCAGCAGTCGTGTAATTTGGCTCAGCCATTATGGTCACTCCGTGCCTCGAGGCTCTTGATAAACTGCTGTTGCAGGACGGCATGCATACAGTACGCAATTCAGTAGTCAGCATGGGGGTGCAGTGAGTTGAATTAGGAGGAAATTATTTCAGTCATTGAGTTCATTGGCAGCAACTAAACTTAGTGTGAAAACGCAGCTTCTTCTTTGTAGAAGGATCTGGTCCCCCGTTGTTACCCCACTGTCAAACGCCTTTTCCAATGTGGTCTCTATGGAGACATGCGCGCACATTGCAGGCTGGTGGCAAAGCTTTATCGTGAAAATCTGAGTAATTATGCCTTATTTAGGATGAAGGTTCAGCAATTTCCTCACTTGTAATAAAAAAGAGAAAAAGCAAACAGGAAACATAAATCCGGTGGCCATTAGCGTCCAACATGGCAAGGAGAGGAGCCTGCCAAACCCACATTCTTCGATCATGGGCCACTCGGACAGACTTAAGCTAAATAAACTTTACAAAAACTTCGGTTTTGAGGAGTTCCCTGAATCAGAGGTAGTTAGGTTTTGCTTTGAAGTGGGGATCCAGGGTAATTCAGGATTTAGGGCTTTGCACTTCCAATCCCTGGCCGGTGTGTTTCAGTTGATTGACTGGTCAATGAGGGATCAGTTGCATGGATGCTGAATGGAGGTCCTATGGCAGGGGCCAGGCATCATAGATATGAAAGGCTTTTTTTCACGTAGGCCTCGAGGACCATACAAGGTGTTGAAAGATGTCTCAATAATATTTCCTCCTATACAGGATACTTCTCTTAATGTCTGTGACCCTGATCACTCCTGGTCTGCTCCTATGTAGGTAATACACACCTCACTCATGTTCGAACAAAATCTACTATTCCTTTGAAGAATGGAGTGCGATTTTAAGAGATTTTGGTGCCTTTGTTTTTTGTGAATCCCATAAAAGGTGGCCCGATTTGAAAAGTCACTCCTTTGTTATGAATAAAGCCCATAATAAACAAAAAAAACAAATAGGCACATTTTGACATCTGTCTGTCTTCTACTTTCAAAATAACCGATCAAATAGCTGGGGAAATGTGTGCAAAATGTTTAATAAAAATACAGTACATATGGCAATTGAAAAATAAGATCGTTTAGAAAAATTAAATGGGGGTGCTGATCTATGTTGTGATATTAATTTGTCATCAGTTGCTATTCATCATCTTAGTACAGAACGCCTAACATGTTTCAGTCTGAAAATGACTCATTAGGTCTTCTGCATTCTCTTCTCGCTCTGTTCACCACAAAATATAGTAAGTAAATGCCTCTTAACTTGTTTGATTACCCTTATTTATGACACTTACTGCACTCCCAGAAATCTATGAATTGATCTAGAGCAACATCCTGCATGCCAGGTTAATAAAGAAATAGGTGCCACATCCTCATAATGTAGCAATTCCTAATTTATGTGACCCAGTATTTACAAACTTTGTACATGTGCATTTATCGGTTCGTTAACCTACTCTATCTGCTGTACAGCTCGGTTGCCATTCACAAATAGACTAGATAACTTTATAGGTATATAGTAATCAACATATCTGAGCCCACCTGCACCCAAGACTCGAAAATAGTCAACTATACACCATTCTGAACGCCCCCTCATATCTGATACATGTCCTTGTAATAGGTGAACAGAGAGGGGTTTACTGCAAAAACTGTAATCGAAATGTTCTGGTACATGTGCTGTGTTATGCTAGTTAATTTGCAATTATTCTCACATCTATGTGGGGAAAGCAGAGGAAGTCAAGTTTTCCCAGTGGCTCCATCTGGAACCCTAGCTCATCTCCCCTGCGCAAAATGAAAAAGCACACCTTATTCAAGAAAGCAGGGAAAGCCTGGCTTTTCTCTCACATCTTGCCAGTAGCGGTCACTTTTTGGTAACATTTCGGCAACTTCATATAATTCTGCCGCGATTAAACCATTATGGAAGCATGTTCTGTACTTTTTAAAACGCTAGAACAAAACATAAACACAATCGCATTACTATATATACATACCTTCATCCTGTGAGGACCTAGTCAGCATTTTATTTCTACTTAGAGTCATATTATACCAGGGGATGGCATGACAATGGGGGTCAGGCAGTACCTGCTTCTGATATTTACAATGCACTCCTTTCTAAATAAAGGCAGGCTCAGTTCCTGTTAAACAGGTCTTCAGGTGTGTGTGTGTCTCACTGTAGACGTGCACCGGTATGTCTAGTTTTGGAAGGTCCAGCAATGTATCGTCAAAGGTCCTGATTACCAGAGGTTGAAGTGGGTAGGATCTATTGGGAACAATGTTCCTAAGCTTTTTTTTACTTTTATCAAAACAGTTCCCATACTTTTTCAAAACAGTTTATGCACAATGACAACCTTGAATTGCTTCACGTTAAGAGGAAAGAACGGGGTCTTCTGCACTATAAATATTTTTTCTTTTTAGTGATGTATATTACTCTGCCTCCAAACTCACTGCCCCCAACCCCATGTTTGCTCAAGATCACAGGTCCCACAATTTTCTGCAAAGAGATTAGAGACGAAATTGTGCAACAAAAAGGGGATCCAGGTCTCTTTTTTCTTGGGTATAGTCAGGGTATGGTGTAATTATTGCAACGAGTACATTGCGCACCTGAGGTATTTGTATATACTGATTGCGGTAAATAACATACCCCGTTCCTGCTCATTCAGAAATCAGACTCAAATAGGCCCATCCATTGCATGGCTTCAGACACGTTTGCACAGACACTAAGTCTGTCACCAATCTGAAGCCCAAAACTCTCATTGTGCACTCCCTCGCTCCTTGTGAGCCATCTTGTTCACACTGCACTCCTGTTTACAGTGATTATGTGCCCTATATCCCCCTCCATGCACTCCTCCAGGCTGCAATGCTTTCCTGTCTCGGCGGTACACTCTCCATCTGCCACCTAGGGTGGTCTGTCGTGCACAGATGCTCTTCTCCATCACACATCCCCCTAGCAATTCACCGCTGTCCCCACGCTGGTGTATCTGGCAACCCTGAGTGCAGAATGAAAAATAAAACGATAATAAAACAATTTCATTATCGTTTCATTTTCACTGGCAGCCGATGCTGCCGAGTCTAGGGTGGGGCGGGGCTGGGAGGAGTGGTGGGCATTTGTAAACGCGCATGTCTGTTTGGCCGGCCAAACAGACATGCGCATTTAGGTTTCTCCAACCCAGCTGCGTTTCACAGCTGGGTGGGGAAACGGCACAGACTGTGTCTGAGCGAGTGGCAAACCAGCCCGCCCAGGGCAATCCCCACGCTGCTCCCATTGCATGAATTGCAGCATCTGGATTGTATGGTGGAGTCTGTGATGGTACTGGTGGGAGCAGGAAGAGCAGAAAAGCACTGAGGCGCAAGCTGGCTGACCGGTTAGCATCAGGTAATTTTATTTATTTATTATTAATTCCCCCCCACCACCGCTGCCCCGCCACTTTACATTGGCAGCAGCCGCAACTCATATCTGGTGTGTAAATGGTTACTACATACAAGTGCTCTAGAATACTCGATGGATCTGGTAGCAGAGTTGCCTTTCCCACTGGGAACTGGCTGCATGGAAACACCATGGACCTGTGATGTTTATCCCAGAGATCTCGACTGCTGAAAGCAGCTGAAATCTCCAGTGGATACTGTAGGAGAAAATGAGGAATTACCATGAGAATCAGACCTGAAATTACCAATTCCTCTGTTAATTCCACATTTCCGAGGAGATTCTCAGACCTCACCGGGAATCCCTATGAATTCCACACCCCCAGAATGAATGGGACCCCCACCTTCGGTATGCACCATTTACTGGTCTATAACTTCTGGCAAAGGTATTGCTCTATTACTTAGTGCAACAGGATAGTGGATACTAAGGGCACGATTACAATGTCGGACTGACCGGAGTCTGTCCGACTTAGGGGCCGATTATGATGGCGGACGGACCTGAGTCCGTCCGCCACCATAGAGTAGGAGGGAACCTCCGTATGGCCTGCGGAGTTCCCTCCTGTGCAATTAGGATGTGACCGCCACCCTGGCGGTCACATCCTCTATTTTTACCATTGCGGCGGGTGCGGCTTCAAGCTGCACCCGCCGCAATGGTAAAAATGCATACATTGCATTTGTATGCAGAAAGCGGCAGGCACCGTGCGGTGCCTGCCGATTTCTGCATACAAATGCAGGGGGGTACCATAGGTACCCCCCATGTGCACCCCCCTACCCCCTTCACCCAGGGGGCCCACAACGGGCCCCCGCAGTGAAGTTACACATGCTTTTCCACGGCGGAAAACCCGCCGCGGAAAAGCCTTTTTTACAGCCCATCCTAATATGGCTGACGCTGTCTGAGAGACACCGTCACCATATTAGAGCTTTTCCGCCGCGGTTGTAAGCCAACCGCGGCGGAAAAGCTGCGGACGGAAACCAGGACCCACCAGCCATCCTAATGTGGCGGTGGGTCTTTGATGGGTCCGCTGCGGTTTTTCCGCATCCTCCGTGCCGGCGGTGGCTTCCGCCGGCCCAGAGGATGCGGAAAAAACGCAATCGTAATAGGCCCCCTTGTTTGGGAACTAGAACCAAACAACCTCCTTTCGTCGGTTCCAGCCCAGCAAGTAGGATGCGACCAACACTGTTGGGTCACAATCCTATTCTTTACATTCGGAGTATGCTGAACGAAATGCATGCTCTCATTGTAAAGAGCAGAGATGCAGTTTATCCCTGCACTCGGTGGCAGTCACCTTGAGGTGCCTGCCACCGGGGTGCATGGATCAACATGGGGGGGGCACCTTAGGTGCCCCCTAGGCCACCATCCGGAGGCCTTGCACCCATGGGGGCCCTAGTAGGGTCCTCCAAAGCCAGATTCCCACAGCCTTTCTGAGTTGGAAAGGCTGGCACAGAAAGGTTGTGGGAATCTTCCATCACAATCCCTGGGCCGGAAAGAGCCACTGAGGGATTGATGGAGAATTTCCGAACGGCAGCTGGGCTCTCTGAGCCCGTTGGAGGCCATTCGGAAATCCGGTTTGGATTCCTTTCTGACCGACTCCATCAAAATGGGCCGGTCGGAAAGGAATCCGAATGAGACATTTCGATGCGGATGGAACGGCTCCGACCCACGGTCAGAGCCGTTTCCGACTGCATCAAAATCGGCCCCTTAGCGTTGAATTACTTTATATGGTCAGAATGATGAAATGTATTGACATCCAGCTAGAGGACTTGACGAGCAGTCTCTATAGAGTAATAATACAACAGCACTAAAGCTCCACCATATATTTATATGGTTATGCTATTTTTATTATCCTTAAAGGTTAGAGAACATAAATCGTGATACAAGTCATAGAAGAAAATACACCCTCCCTGAATTCCATGTACTTTTTCAAAATCTTTTTATTGATTTAAAAGAGCACAAGCAATCAATCCCTGGTCTGTTTGTTTGAGTATTCAGCTTTGTGGCTTAAAAAGCATTGCTTCGGGGAGGAGTCTCAACATTGTGAATATTCATGACCAAGTCACATTCTTAAGACAATGTATCTGCAGAAAAAATACTCTGGCCCTATACATGTGTAGTTTGGGATTGCGAAAGGTCAATCCTTTAGGTCAGAAGTCTTCAAACTTTTTGATGCTAAGACCCCCTTATCAAACGTTTTTAGGCATAAGGACCCCCTTCGGATGAAGATTTCTAGAACCCAGTACTTCTCATCATAGGCAACTATCAACAACTGTAAGCACCCCCAATTCCCACAGCAAATAATTTTTACTGTGGTAAAATAATATTAAAACAGTTAGCAAGCCAAAGATCATGGGAGTGTAGTAAAAGGTGCAGTGGCATAATGACACTTGAAGGCCCCCCCTGCAAGGTATATGGAGAGCCCCCCTCTGGAGTCTATCAGGAGCTCTCCTGCTGAAGTGCTGTGCTGTGGGGGCCCCCTGGAGCTTGGGACGCCCCCCACACCGCAGGGGCTGCGGTACCTGTGTTACGCCCCTGAAAAGGTGTAGGTAAAAACAAAGGGCCTCATTTATGAGGAATTGGCGTAGGGCAGTGCTGCAAGTCTTCTTGCTGCGCTGCCCTATGCCTACATGAAAGGGTAGGAATGCACCGTATTTATGAAATACAGTGCATTCCTGTCCTTTTCTTTTGCGTTGGTGCATAAATTGCTGCCTAGCACCAACATACACAGGATTGTTTCTGTACAGGAAGGGGCACCTTCCTTCAAAAAACACAATCCCGAGAGGTGTTTTCCTCTTTCGATGTGAGCTGCAGAATGCAGCACACATGGAAAGAGGAAAAATCGGGGAGAAATAAAAACATTTCTCCTTATTATACGGCCGCTGGAGAGGCATCCGTTTTTGGAGCTGCCCCAGGTTTATGTGATTAAGTACATGTGGGGCAGCATCAAAATCCATGGGTGTTACATGGGAACCACACGCAAAGCCCATGGAACACCTCCTTGACGCAGAGTAAGGCAACGCAGTGACTTGCCCTGCTATGTCTTACTCCATATCTATGAGGCCATGCAAAGCCATGCAGGGTGACTTTGCACCGCCTCATAGGTACGGTTGAGGCGCTTGCGCCGCCGGAGCTCCAAAAAAAGTGATGCTTTGGCAATGAAAGCCTCTCATAAATCAGCTCCAAAATATTCTGTACGTTTTGTAGGTCTTTCATTATCAGGTATCTACATATAAAATAATGGGCAGCGTAAATAAAAATAAATGGAATAAGTTGTTACTCAGTGGGAAATGAACTGTAGTACATTATGAAACCTCTATTAGTTAATGCACTGCAGAGGTCTGTGTGTAACCAGGGAGCCACAGAATGAAATCTTGTCTTGGTGCAGTGGAGAATAGTGATGTGTATTTTTAGTGCTACGAGGTCACAGCCTATGATAGAAAGCACTGTGAATATGTAAGTCATTACTTTGTACTTCCATTGAACGGTGTAAGATAGACTGCTGCAAAACGTGTAAATAGTTTTACAATAAAATGGTGCTTCAAAAATGTAGATTTTAGTAATATCAGAGCAGATGTAATGCAATTTTCTTTTTTACATACCTGTCCCTTCAAACCTCTTTAGGGGTACTAAGGGCTGAGTAAATGCAGTTAAAATTAAAAGCAAGCACTTCACAGCCCAGTTGTTAACTGTTTTCACTACCACTCAAAAAAAATAATCTTTGTCATCACAAAGCTTGGAGTGATTCGATCAATTAAAGGCAGGTCCAGCTCCCAAGCACTTTTTACACTTGCAGATAAACATATAGGTACATTTCATCATCATCATAAATCTTTATTTCGGTTATTGTTTCACCTTAAAAGATATACATAATTACATTCAGAAATATTAAAACATTAAAATAATAAAATGAGAATTCATCCGGATAATAGAAAATTTGCTTTGTACAGAATTTCAGATTTTATTCTAAAGACCGTCCATAATCAGTCACTGGGCTTGAGATATTGGCTTCTCCGGTACCACATTGTTCCTAAATACTTAGCGACAGCAAAAACAATGTGTGTAGACAGATCAGATTTGAGAACTCTGAACGTGGCCTTACATTCCGTGAACCCCAAACTTCTACAAATGGGAATGATCCATTTCTTTCGAGAAGCGTAGTAGGCTGGACAAAAAAAGACTATATGGAGTTCTGATTCATTGTCCACTCCACAGGCCGGGCATAGGCTAGAAGGAGATTTACTCCACTTACTAGTTAGCATTCTGATTGGAAGAGTCCCATGCCTCCATTGTAAATATAATTTCCTAAGAAGTGGAGGATAAATATTATCCAGGGCTGGTTCAAATTTGTAGCTGTCCTTGATGGTTAAAAATAGTTCCGTGTGCGTTCCCAAAGTTTCTTTGCGACACAGTGCCGCTAGTTTGCTTTCGTGGTATACCTTGGCCAATCTCTTTTTGGAAATTAATGGGACTGCCGATAGTGGATCAGTCCATAGTGTCGATAAGCCCAATAGGCACATTTACATTTCACTCAGGCAAGCAGGCACCCTGCAAGAAAACTTTTCACAGCACACGAGACTCAATTGATGGAATTTCAGCTGATAAAGATTTAGATTAGCCATCCCAGGGGGGCTGTCTTTATCCAAAACGAAATCATAAATTTTGGGTTGCAGACACAAGAAAAGCTGGGGAATGCACGACCCCCTTCCCTGGCCTCAACGGGGGGTTGCGCCCCGCAGATTGAAGACCTCTCTGTTAGGTATTTTGTACTTCAGATATTGCTTAATTTGTACTGGTGGCTGCAGGTGGCAGCCACTGGGATTCATTTTTTGGGAACAGTGACTTATTTTTCACCATCAGACTTTGACCCCGAGCAACAAAGAGAAAGTTGGAAACGGGAGAAAGGAGGAGGAAGAGAAAGGTGGGAAAACGGTAGCACAGGGAGGAATGTGGGATTAAAAGGAACATGCAAGAATAAGATAAAAGAGACAGGAAGTTTAGGATGAGGGAAAAAGAGCCATGCTCTGGGATGAAGACTGGACCACGTTGGTATTTGGAATCCCAGCATTCAGGAACAATCTACTAAGAAAAACTTTGGACACCTGCACCTTTTTTTAGAAACGAAACACTGAATTCAAATTAAAAGATATTTTTAACGGCAACATACTTAATTTTTTTCAGGATTTGAGAAAAGGGGGTGGTTGTGGAAGAGCTAGTTTTATTGGTAAACAACATCTGGAACATGTTTTTTCTGAGGGAGAGCAATAGCTAAGAAAGAGCCAGCCCTTAGTCCTCATGTCTCTGTCCTCCCAGGAGTGCAACGCAATTCTCACTTGTATTACTACAGTGCAAACGTCAAGGTTCATGGTTTCACTCTAGTGCAGTTTAGCTCGAGAAGTCACTGTTTATTAATTACATGTTACAATCGCTTTATTAGCAAAATAACTGGGACAAACTCATAAGACCTATTTATTGCGAGTTTATTTCATTTCTTGGATTTAATATCTGATGCTCTGGTTTTGTTTAAATATTTTAGTTAGTAACGCCTACACTTAAAAATGCAGCATACAATAAGAATGCATGACGTCACAGTGGGCTTGGGACAGCCGGGAACCGTCCCATCTGCTCACGCGTGGAATTTTCCCGCACCGCTGGGAAATTCCGTCCACAGTCCAAGGGTTAAATACCTCAGCAATTGCGTTGACACCAAAATATTGGGGGGTTTTGTACAATGGGATGGTTAGCGTTGCTGGCAGGGTGATATATATTCAGTTGAGAGTTCCACAATGCCAATGCATGGGTCTTTGCCTTTGTGGAGGTTGCATGCATGCAGGAAGGGTTCCAGAGTCTGGTTTTGGCTCGGGATCTGCCGGGTCGATGTCTGGGTTAGTTGATATTCTCTTGAGAATAACACATTGCCAGGATGTTGCCCATCTCTCTCTGGTTGTTGCCTACAGGATGGAGAGCTTGGAGAGAATGGGCAGATGTGGCCACTTGCTGCGCAGATTCCGTAAAAGTGGCAGCGTACTATGCGTTCTTATCACAGTGACTCATTGGCAGTGAGTTCAGTGCTTTGGTGAGTGAGATGGCCACGAGGTGTTAACCGGGTTTATTACATACATGCTGTCACTGTTGAAGGTAGCATGTCCCTGAGGATGTAAGTTGAACAGTCAAGGTCAATAACGCAGATTTCCACTACATCGACTCCAGAGTATCAACTTCCAATACACTGTCATGGTAAACATAAATAGGGAAGTATAGATTTACCATTCTTAACTCCAAATATAATTACCTTGAGTGTTGGTTGTCAATATTGTACAGTTGATGTAAGTGCAGATCGAGAAAATGAACTCAAAAAGTTTCTATCAATTACATTGTTGAGATGTTTTTGATATGAATTTTAGGAATTACGATGC
The DNA here is from genome assembly GCF_964261635.1 of Lissotriton helveticus. Classification (NCBI taxonomy): domain Eukaryota; kingdom Metazoa; phylum Chordata; class Amphibia; order Caudata; family Salamandridae; genus Lissotriton; species Lissotriton helveticus. The sequence continues at coordinate 1,061,588,857 of NC_136072.1, read as the reverse complement.
CCAAAACTTTATAACACTCCCTTATATCATATAAGCGGCCATCTATTGTAAAAGTGATAAATATATGGTAACAGTTTGATATATTGATTCACTGACTGGTAATCTTTGTGTAATCTCATTTTAGATCTATAAAACTTCGCTTTGCCTTTGTACCCAGCCCAACTCTGGCTTTTTCAAGTAGTTTTGAGCAGAATGGGTGGTGAACTTGGTGCTTTTTAGATGGCATGTGTTCCCTAAGGAGTCTATAGGTCTTATTATGATTGGCATGCATGAGCAATCACTGGTAAATACTGACACCCTGGGGTGCGGCATTTACTGGGTGCAGAAAATATCTCACAATAGAAGTTATGGCCCAGCAAATAAGTCATAACATCTGGAGGCGGTCTTTACCACAACAAACTCCAAACATTTTACCTCTTCACCCCTCCTCCGCATGATGAATTTCCTCAGGTTTGAGCTCCTGAAATGTAAATTGGGGAAAGTTGCAGGAGTTGCTGTGATGATCGCTAGCTGTAAATGCCACTTGATAAGTACCCCTAGCGACAATTACTGCATTACTCATAATTCTGATCCCTACACAAATCCTGTTTGCACAGGGATTTTATTTAGCTTCCATACTCGTAAGTAGGGCCTGTATCCGCACACGAGGATCATAGCTAGACTTTGCTGCAGCCTGATCTGGAAATTATGTGACACCACTGCCTCTGAATTTCAGTAGCGCTGGGAAAAGTCAGTCACATGTCAGGTAAACCACAGCCCAACTTCTGTAGATTTTTTTTTTAGAAGAAGCTAGTCTTTACATGAGTGTAGGTATTTGGACCATGGCCTTTCTTTATATTCTGCTGTTCTTATAGACAATAACAATAAATACGTTGTTTTATATATCACCTAATGTTAAAGTTCTGACTTTATTAATACTAAATTTACTGACCTCAGAAGGAGGAACGACCGAGTTTGGTCACGCAGATGTCAATAGAACGCGCCTAACTCGTTAAGCTAATTTTCAGCAGGTGACAGCATCTACACAGCATGAACTATGAATAGAACTTGTTTGACAAACCGCTTCCGCATGCATCACCTTTATGAGACACATCTCTTCCCTGAGCGCCTCTTTGCAGTGTGTGTGGGGGTGTCGTGTCACGGGTTTGTCAGCCCGATTGTGGTATATGGTGCTTTACTCGTTTTCCTGCCAGCTGCTTGGCTTGCTCTGCAGGGAGCAGATCTGTTAATTTCTCATCTACAGCGAATCTGACAGGCGCCTTGTCTTTGTGAGACTTTAAATGCAGCACGTGACTGCATTGTTTTGGAAGGACCCTTTGATGCATGCTTGATTTCACTTTCCCAGTTTAAAGAAGAAAGATTTCTGGGCAAGGTGTGCAAACCCCGAATCCACATCGGAGGTCAGGACTACAAAAAAGGATTTTCACATGTACCAATCCAGTTTTAGGAGTCTGTAAAGTTTTACTGACTACTAAAATGGGATTGCGAATGGCTACCCTTTTCGAAATTTGGAAAGGGTCTCTTATAGCTAACTCAACTTTTGTAAACGTTTCAGGAGGAGTAGGTAGTGGTCCACGGGACCAGGGCCAACTCTCAGTGAAACTTTCACACAGCCCCATTTCCTTTAACGAAAATTACCTGCTTAAAAAAAGTATTTAAATCAATCACAAACATGGTGATCTGCTGATCCGTGTTCATCCCTGTGATTTTTGTCCAATCACAGTGACTCGTAAATGACTTCATAAATATTAATGAAGTGGGTCGGACTGCAGCCCACTCAGATTCGGAATTTTACAAACTGACCTATAAATACACAGGTCGTTTAGCAAAATGAACATTGGTACAAAAAGACTGGTTGCAAATTGTGACTGATGTTTGCAACCCAGTATAATCGTACATCTGACCCTCAATTTATTTACATGCATATTTATTTGCCTTTTAAATAATGTTTTATAAACCTTGAGTAGTTTTACCAAGGCTGTGATAGTTCTGTTTAAATTAATTATATGTAACGTTTTGTAATCTGGATATCACAAACATCTGGAATGAACCCAGCCCTCCTGGACCTAGCTTTGGCACCCTTGAGTTAGGAATTCTGAAACGCTGGCGTATGACAGCTATGAGGAATCACAGAAATTATAATTAGAAGCCATAGGCAACTCAAGAATGTTCAGAGTGGATGTGGAAAGGTCTCAACATTGTCAAACGAAGTAAGGGCCAGTAAACATTTGAGATTCCCCTCAGACATAGCACCTCTCTTATGTTCTCACTTCCTTAGACACATCATTTATTCAGTTAATGAATGTCCTGGAATAAAGTACCCTGTGCTGTACATTACAGGGACATTGCAAGTCACCAAGGAGTTCTGTGACCATATAGAGAGGGAATGAGACCAAAAGATGATTCCTTTGTAATGTAAGAGATCGCTATGGTGTCTTGTAATATCCTTTTAATGTGCAGCAGAGGGTACTTTATACCTTAAATACAAAGTCACACCATCACCATTCCCATAAACTGCCTGGTTTTCGGATTCATATGCAGGAAATAATATGGTTAGACATGAGAAATAAAAGTAAAATCTGTAGTTTGAAAGTAAGCGTACCAAAAAGCAGTTAGAAATTTCGTGCAAATAGTTATCAGAATCACCATAGAATGTGTGGAAAGAAACATGCAGACATTCTGTCTTACCTCTAATCACCCATATTGTTCAAATAATAAACAGGTTGCCATATATCTTTCCTTTCAACTGATCCCTAACTATTAAAGAAAAACAGATCATAAGAACAAAAAGCCAGTTGTTATTTTCATTATTTATTAAACTGCAGCTACAGTGATACTCTTTGATCTACCTTTCACCTCTGCTGGCTCTGGCACCAGGCAGTATGGCATAACTACTCAACTGCAAACAGTTCTGCAGCTATGTCATTTTCTTATTCAGGCAACTAGAGACATCACAACTCAAATGCAATAAGAAAATTGAACATGGACTTATCTACACTACTTACCGGACAGTAAATCCAATTACAAAACCGCTCTTAGAGACTATCATGTCTCTATTAAACAGGTCCAAAGCGTGTTCTTCGCTGACAAGATTAATTCCTCTGACCATAGCTTCCATTCTATCTTTCAGATTGTGGAATCCTTTCTCTCTCCGCAGTCCCAGCACAGGGCAAGTGCCCCGTCCCAAAAGCTGTGCGATAGGTTAGCAACGTTCAAGACAAAAATCGCTGATATCCAGTGATCATTCCCGGCTATGCAGGAGAGTTTTTCTCCTGTCTGTCATGTGGATCCTGACAGCCACAGCAACAGGCTTCTCCAGTTCAGGCCTATCTCTTTGGAATAATGTGGGGAAGCCACTCTGAAATGTAAATCGGGCTCCCCTCTGGATGCCTGCCCTCTCCTTTGTTAGCGGTGGCAGTAGATGTTATCAATCCTGTGATCAACCCCATTTTCAACCATTCTCTTTCTTCGGGGATCTTGACTGCGGCTTGGAAACTGGCTAAAGTGGTCCCTCTGCTCAAGAAGCTAACACTGCATCCCAACATCTTTTAAAACTAAGGGACCATTTCACTTCTACCAGCTTTCACTAAAATAATGGAAACACTGGTTAATGCTCAGCTCTTTGAGTAGCTAGAGCAAGGCAACTTGTTACTTCCTAGTCAATCTGGCTTTCACCCCCGATTTAGGGGCCGATTATGATTGCGGATAATCCGCATCCTCCGGGCCGGCGGAAGCCACCGCCGGGCCGGAGGATGCGGATTAACCGCTGCGGACTGAAGTAATACCCCCGTCAGATTAGGATGGCGGGGGGATATTTTTTCCGTCCGCAGCTTTTCAACCGCGGTCGCCTTCCGACCGTGGCGGAAAAGCTGTAACATGGCTGGCGGTGTCTATCAGACACCGCCAGGCATATTAGGATTGCGGCTGTTCTATGCCTTTCCACGGCGGCATTTCGCCGTGGAAAGGCATACGGTCTTTCCTTTGGGGGTTCCCAGGGGTGAAGGGGGGTGGGGGTTGCACATGGGGGGTACCTTTGCGTGCACAAAGCAGCAGGCACCACGCGGTGCCTGCCACTTCGTGCATGCAAAGGTCAACATGCACTTTTTAACCTTGCGGCGGGTGCTGCTTGAAGCAGCATCCGCCGCAATGTTAAATGTAGGGGATGTGACCGCCAGGGTGGCGGTCACATCCTAATTGCCATGGAGGGATCGCCGCTGCCCATGCGGACGGTCCGTCCGCCATCCTAATAGGGCCCATAGTACGGAATCAGCAGTTCTGGAGATCTCTGATGATATTAAATGGTGATTAGATTCGGGGGAAAATGCAGTCTTGATTCTTGTTGATCTTTCTGCCGCCTTTGACACTGTCCTCCTGCACTGACTGTCTGCCGTGGGTGTGGGAGGTATTGTGTGGGATTGGTGCAAATCCTCTTGGACTCTAGAGGCCAATCGCTTTGGCTCGCCCCTTTTTCCTATGAGGTCAATGCAGTTAATCAAATGGTCCCGCAGGGCTCTTAGGTAAGACCAACACTTTTTAATGTCTTTATGTCCCCTCTGTAGTTAAACAATTTGGGTGTATAATCATCTTATATGATATCCAGTTGCTCTTTGCCTTCAATGGATCCCATGCCTCAATTGCAACACCTTTTACTGACTACTCTGCATCCAATCGAAAACTACTTGCATTCAGTCAACTTATGTGTAACGCGGAGAAGACAGACATTATACCATTTAGATCACATGTGTCTAACTGGTGGGAAGATCTTTGGCCCCCTGCACTGCTGGCCCCGCCACCTCCAGCTTCAGTAGTTAAAAACTTGGGGGTAAAACTGCCCTTTCCATGCGGCCGCAGATCTCTGCGGTGGTGGACTAATGTTTAGATATGCACCACACTCTGAAGAAATTCCTTTCCCTCCTTCCTCTGGAGACTAGGAGAGTGGTGATCCACATGCTGACCAACTTGCACTTTGACTACACTAACACCCTCTATTTAGGAGTTGGGGAGGCTCTGGTGTATCGCCAGCAGGTGGTCCAAAATGCAGCGGCTAGGCTTCATTTGCGTCTAACTAGGCGTTCTTCGATGTCATCGGCCCTGATAGCCCTCACTTGGCTGCCTGTCAGGAAATGGATCCAATTTAAAGCTCTTGTTCCCGTTCATGGAGCAGTGTACATGTCCAGCCCTGGATATCTGGCTAAGAGATTTACCCAGTATCGCTCCTCCACAGTGCTGCGCTCTGCCTTGCTTCTGTTGATTCCTAACTTTAAGTGTGTCCAAAGGGGTGGTAAATCTTTCTTTTTTCAGGGCTGCTAAAGTATGGAACGAGCTGCCATGAGAATTGCATCTGATCACCCTTGAGACTATATTCCGCAGAAAACTTAAAATTTGGCTTATCTCTGTGTGGCAGTAAGGCTGGTGTTTTTTGGGTGTGTACCACAGAGTTCCTTCTGTTAGCGACGGGACACTCCTCGGAGTAGCTGTGCGCTTTATAAATCTCCCATTCATTCATTCATACAGGAATCCCAGACTCCCATGTACTATTGTTAGAGCGCGCAGGTTACCCGACTATAATATTTTTACCATATGCACATTTGGGCCCATAAATTCAATTTACCATATTCATTAATCAGGTAACCTACACACTACTACCAGTAACCCAGTTCATTCCTATTTATTTTCAATGTACCCGACTTACCAATCCTCGTCACGGGTACCTATGATCACAATGGATCAGGGAGCTAGCTGAAAAAGATAAGCAGCCACCAAAAATACAATAAAATTTATAATATTTGCACTCCTTCTAATAACCACAGACTCGGGAAGTTTGGAAAACCTTTATCTAGTTCTCTTCAAAGTCAGAAAGCATGAAATTCACAGTGAGTAAACTATCAATAACCAAGATCATAAAACGTGTATATCCATGTAAGAATAAAATAAGGCCAACCATATAGAAGTCTAAAGGGAAGGTGAGAACAGGGAACATACTATAATGAACTCACAGAATTTTTATTTAGAAAGGTGGTTCTAAAGGATGGGGAACTAAGGAGCATACTAAAAGGTCAACTTTATCACTGTTAATGAAGTGGATAAGTGACAAGGAACTCAATGTGAGATGCCGATATTAGGAATATCCATCCAACTAAGGGGAAGGAAAAATAGGAACACGCTAATAATTCAGGAATGAAATCTCTGGTTCAGTAAAGGGAGGGTAAAGAGAAGGAACATCTATTTATTCAGAGACAGTACTTTAATATCCAACCTATAAGGTAGGGGAAAATGGAACATGCTAAATAAAGGCACTTTCACTACTTCAGTAATTTGTCACAAGGGAAAGGTAAAGAAAAGGAACATATGCATACGATTTTTAGCAAGATTTCAGTAAAGGGTAAAGATAAAGGACGCAAGTGTGTTTCCCAAACAGATTTATATTTACCTAGAACGGTGTGGAGACCAACCCTGGCCACGGGTCAGGTAAGGACAGAAGAAACCCCAAGGAATGCAGTCGCCAGTAGGCCAGCAGGTGCAGAATGGAAACCCAGGACAGGAAAACCAGATTAGGATCAGGACAGGATCACCAAAGTTGAGACCAGCACCCACAGTTCAGTTGCAACGCCGGCGCTACACCTTCTCTGCAGCTATCAGTCAAAACCCCGATTGGGTTCTCGAATACCCCAGCAAAGTGCTTCGCCAGCACTTAAGGTTCTCAAAACCCAGAATGGGTCTGTGAGTCTGTCTGACAGAGTGCTTCGCAGCACCTCTGTTTCTCGATCAGCTATTGAGTGCGTTGGGTCAGTGACAGGCCAGCTATTCGGACAAGTCGGACAAATTCTCTAGCTAAACCTAGGCTAGTTATACTGTTTTCGGGTCAGTATTACACCCCCCAAATGTTGCAAGTGTAAGGATCCCCAATTTCGATTGGACAAGACAGAGGACAGGTCATCACACTTCCTAGGATTTGACTTTCTCAAGCCCATTATTTGCATTTTCAAGACCGCCCCTTGAATTTCAGGTTCCCATGACATGTTCTTTACACGTAACAATGGTGAATTTATCAATTTATACATTGTAATACATTGGGTACAATTCAGCTTCTTTTACTAGGTGAAGGTGCCTCTTCCCAGGCGCATTCTGGCTTGGACTTCTGTGTTGGCGCGGGTTCAGTGTCACAGAGTTCATCCTCTGGCTGAAGACTGTCATGCGCAGAAGGGATTTTCAACATGGCGTATTCCCGTCCCTCATGCCCAAGGATTTACGATACATGAAAAGCAAATAGAAACAGTTTTAAAACACAGAATAAATGAATGCACTGTATACCATGAATCCCTATACTACTCCCATTACTTTATAATAACTATAGCATTAGGATTAATGCAGAACGAACAGTTTAGCAAAAACAGCAATGCAAGCTTCAGACATGTGAGAACATAAAGCAGCCATCTTAGTTATACTGCGCAAGTGCAAAAGGTTTCCCACCAGAACTGCGAGTACGTCATGTCACATGGGTATGACCGACGCATGTGCAGAAGAAATTCCCGCGTAGCAGCAGCCATCTTAGTAGCAAGCGTATTACGATTAGAAAACACATAGGCAAGCGTCACTGGGACACCCCTTGTAAAGTGAAAATATGCAAATTTAGTAAAACAAATATGTTGGTTACATTATTAACGTTATTCGAGATTCATGAGTTCAAGCAAGGCGCTGTACGTGCGAATCCTTGCTCCATCAATCCCCTCTTTGATGATATTTTATATCATCACAAATTAACCCCTTCCATGCTCATGATGAGCTCAGCTCGTCATGCAGCACAATGCTCCTGTGCTCATGACGAGCTGAGCTCGTCATGACCACACCCGTTTTTATTGCTGTCCAGCACAGCAGGAGAATCTCCCTAGCAGCGATGCGGTTAATGGAACCAGATGCCAACTTCTCACATTTTACCCAGTTCAATCTCTTCAAACATTCTGTTGAGCTTTTTCTCAGTATCTTTATTAGGATGAGAATTTTTCACCCTTTTATAAATTTGATTATTTAATTCTTCTAATTCAAGCTCATCAACATTTCTTTTCACTCCTCGCTTATTCACAGGTATATTTCTTGTTGTGTTTTCGACATTTGCAGCAAATTATTATTATGAACACTACTAAACCTATTCCCGCTATTGGCATCAGTTTTTTGCTCACAAGACTTTTACCTAAGTTAGAAAACCAACTACCTACAGCAGAGAGACCATCAGTAAGTCTCTTCCAGGCACTGTCAACCTCAAGTGGTTTAAGCTCTTTTTCCAAATTAGTAATATTCCTCACATACCCTTTGATCTCCACATTTTTGTCAGGTATGTAAGTGCAACAATGTTGCGCTTTCAACATTCTGCAGACTCCGCCCTCTTTTGCCAATAATGTGTCAAGAGCAAGTCTGTTCTGTAAAACCATTGATCTAACCGCAACCAATTCAGTATTGACCATCAGGAAACCTCCAGCAGTGTCAGTAGATAACCGATCCACTACAGTTGACAATTTGAAGATTCTGTGTGTGTTCAGAGCCACTCCCACTGTAGGTATCATTGCACTAAAAATATCACCTACTATTTCACCAACACTTTCTCTTTTACTACGTACTAATTCATTAGTCTTTTCAGTGCTTCCAGTGATTTTCCCCACATGGTATATCTTTGGGAAGACAATACCAAAATAACAGCTTCCGTACCAATGGTCGGGCAATTTGAAATAAGCCTTGTTCCCACACATATAATAAATTCCAGGAAACACAGGCTCTGACCCATCTTTGAAACCCCAACCCCCAATTACCTTGTAATTATGTTCGCATTCACTGGAACCAATGAATATATTATTATAATAACTGGTTCTTTCTCTTTGAAGACAGAGTTTCCCCTTCTTTTCGAAATCCAGCAACATAGCAGCATTAGCCTCACCATTTGAGGTGCTCCCTATGCTTTCAGCCCATTTAGGGGTTTTCTGATTTTTGTCTTTTGCTTTCTTTTGGAAACTTTCTCTTCTTTTCTCTACCATGTTTAGAAACATTTTCTCTTTTTCATGTAATGAACAGGTCAAGTTATCTTTGTGTACGTCATCTATATTTATTTTACCTACAGTTAGAAAATAATCACTCATGTATTTTGCTACATCTCTAGTTGTATGTACAGGGTTCAGGTTTCTTCGGACAGGAAGTTCAGAAAATGTCACATCAACGTTTGAATAGTAATACTGTAAAGGTCCTCTTCTATAAAATGAACTAGTTAGAATACTACAGGAAATTCCATAGGTTAAGGGCAAGTGGTGGTAAGTCACACCTTCAGCTACTGAAGTGGGCAACTTCTTGCAGACATAACAATCATCTATTTCCATAGCTTCTACATAATGTACTAACAGGTTTGCGAAAACATTTAAATGAGTTTTGTTCTTGATTTTATTATAATGTAATCCTTCCTCATCAGATGCTTCTAAATCTAATTTTGTTTGCTTAAGGCTAAGTGGCTTTTCTGGTGCATCTACTCTTTGTGGTGTATTTCTAGTGTGTGATTCTACAGTGTCTTCTGGTAAGTGATTATTCAGGTACAGGTTTGGGTTTTTACTCATCATAGAAGGAATGGCTATTGTTAGTCCTATCCAAAGTATCAGTACTATTGCTACATAAACATACTTGGAAGCATGTTTTAAAACAACCTCGTCTCGGTCTCCCATTCACAGAAGAATCAGACATTTTGACTCAAAAGAAGCCTCAACCCCTCTTTGTAACTCTGCACAGCTTGCTTACTCGAGGCAACTTTTCAAGTTGGTTTCGCTTCTTCACTGGTCTGGTCAGTAATCAATTCTTCATCACTTTCGTCACTTATTTCCAAATTTTCAAATTCTTCCAATACAAAGTAAGTCCATTCAGGACTCTGATACTTATTATTCAGTTTCTTTATACGGGCACTTCTTCTTTTGGCTTTTATCACAGTTGGGTCAGTTTGACTTGAGACCTCATTTATCTGTTCAGGTTCTTCGTTTATTGTCTTTAATCTCAATCTCAGTCGTTTCACGAATCTAGGTACTGAGTCACCTTTTCTGAGTCTTAACTGGCACTGTGTCTTGACTTTCTTCAAACACTCTTTTATTTTCGTTCAGTTGTGGCACATTTTGATCAAGTTCGTCTTCTGTATTTTCCCCTAACTGACTAGGTCCAGGTCTTTCATCAGTTTCTTCTGCCTGGTCACTAAACTGGCCTTGTTCAGGTGTATGCTGAATTTGGCTTTGATCTGTTTCGATTTCTTCTTCCTGAACACAATTGTCTAGTCCTATCTGATCCTGTTCAAGCACTTCGAACCCTTGATTTTCTTCCGCTTGAACTTCCGCCCTAATTTCTATCTGTCCCTCTTCTGGCTCAGGAGTTCTTGGTGGAGTGTCAATTACCTGTTCTCTACCTATCTGGTCCTCCTCAGAATCACCTGGATTTAGGTCATGTGCTGGAGTCGTCGGCCTGGCGACGGCGTCTCCCCCAACCTGGTGAGAGATAGAACGCACTTGGTCAGCCAGTTCTTTACAGTATTCTAGTACCAAATCATCAGATATGCTTATCAGTTTGTATCCTGGCACCCATGCTTGCCGCATTGCTCTTCCCATCAATATCTCATGGGGGCTCAAGCCCGTGTTCCAGTCTGGAATACTTCTGAGTCCCATCAACACAAGTGGCAAAGCATCAGGCCATTCCAATTGAGTGTATTCACACATTTTTCCCAATCTTGCTTTAATTGTGTCATTTAGTTGTTCTACCACTCCAGAAGCCACTGGGCGATATGCACAGTGCAGTTTTTGCGTGATTTTGAATGCTTCACAGATCTGTTTTATATTTCACTTTGGAAATGACCTCCTCTGTCTGATTCAATTGTGACTGGAAAACCGTACCTAGGTATAAGCGCTCTTAGTAATAGTTTGGCTACTGTAATGCTGTCATTCCTACGTGCAGGGTAAGCTTCCACCCATTTTGAAAACAGGCAGACAATGACAAGTAGGTATTTCATTCCTCGACAAGGGGGCAACTGAATGAAGTCAAGTTGTAGTCTAATAAAAGGGCCTTCTGCCTTTCCAATCTTTCCTGGTAACACTACAGTCTTCTTTCCTGGGTTAAATTGCTGACAAACCAGGCACCTCTGGCAGAGTGCTTCTGCTACGTTTCTGAATTTCGAATTGAACCAGGTCTGGGTAAATGTGTTCTCCATGTATCAATCTAGCCATAGGAGCAAGCAGACAGTCTGGCAACACAGGCATACCATCCAAGTAAACAATGACACCATCTTCTACCCTTCTCTGACAACCAAAGTTTCTCCACCTTTGTTTTTCCTGTGGCTCTGCTGTGTCCTGTAAGTCTCTCACTTCCTTCCATGTATTCACTCCTTCTAGCATCATAAGTTGGCACCTGTTTCCGTTTCCCCCAACCTTTATATTGATTGCTATTCGGTATTTTGCACAATGTTGGGCTAACTGATCAGCATATCGATTACCTGCTGTCACTTTGTCATCGCCAGATTTGTGAGCAGCACACTTGACAACTGCCAATTCTTTTGGTAACTGGATTGATTCCAGTAAATCCTGTACGTATTTTCCATTTCTGATAGGGGTGCCTGAAGAAGTGCGGAACTCCCTCTGCATCCACAATTGGCCAAAGTCATGCACAACCCCATAATCATACTGACTATCAGTATATAGGGTTCTTTTCGAGTTCTTCCCAAATTTACAGGCTTTTGTCAATGCAACCAATTCAGCTATTTGCGCAGACTTGACTCTATGTAAATAGGATGCTTCCACTGGACCTCGGAATGTACACACTGAGTAGGCAGCGCTTAGGCCTCCTTCCTCATGTCTCATGCATGAGCCATCTACAAATAGTTCATAATCTTCATTAGTCAAAGGGTTTTCTTTTATGTCTGGGCGTGGGTTTGTACTAAACTCGGTCAAATCAATGCAATCATGTTCAGTTTCCTCCCTCACTTCTGCTGCGAATGAACTAAGCAGTAAGGTGGCTGGATTCAGAATATTACATCTAGAAATTGTCACGTTTCCTGCACCTACAAGGATTCTCTCATACTTAGTCAGCCGACTAGGTGTGAGATACTGAGTTTTTGTTCTCGTCAGCAAAATTACAACAGAATGTGGAACATACACAGTTACTGGATGTCCCATAACAATGGACTCACTCTGTTCAAGACTCGTGCAAGTTGCAGCTACAGCTTTCAAACATCCAGGTAATCCAGCTGCGACTGAGTTGAGTAAGTATTTATTTGTTGATTAATTAAAATCATTACAAACAAGAATAGATAAAAGCAACCTACATAAACAAACATATACTATGCACAAAGTTCTAATCATATTAAAATGATCCTTTAGAATCGCATTAATACAGTCAATTCCATAATAATGTTTAAACATTTACACACTGATTAAAATACAGGTATTAACTAAAGTACAATATATTAGCAGCAATCACTGTTATAGCAGCATTTAACTTAAAGTGACAGTGTTAGCAGTAGGAAATACTAGTATAATACATTTTTTGCTGTTTTCCATTTGCTAGCTATAGTAAAGTGCAATGTGCATAACTATAGTAAATTATACTAATAGACCCTTCAACTGGCATACATTTTGATTTAAACAATTCCTAAATTAAGTTTCTTTTTTTACTTTGGATCACGATAAACAGTTATTTACTTGTTCTTCGTCTTTGAGTTTCTTCTCCGCAAAATTAATGAACTTAACAAAGTGGTAAGTAAGTTTTATATTGGCCCCACTCAAACAGGTAATAATTGCTTGCCTGCATGTTCTAATTCCTAGTTCATTAAAAATTGGTTTTGGGATCAACTTCCGAGCCTCTGACAAAGCTGGGCATAAGGTTACGATGTGTGTTAGTGTTTCCTCCCTTTGACTACAAAGCCTGCAAATGCTCGATGCCCATTGATTTTCCCATTTTGGTATACCATTCTTTGTCGGATATCTTCCCAGCCTTAAATAAATACATTTATTCTTAAGCCTAGGTTTTAAATGATAAGACAAGTAAGATTGAGGTGACAGCCTACCGAAAGAGTTAGCAACTGTCCAGAAATGACTTCTTTTCCTTAATTCCTCCTTGTCCGCTATAGTCGTTAATAATGCGGCCATTTGATTCATTTCTTTTTTAAAAAGTTTCCTGCTCCTCAATTCATCAGCCAAATTAGAGCAGTCAAAATTGCTTATGCATTATTTAAAATACAGCTGCCAATTTTTTGAATATTCCCCTTCTGAGATTTCAAGCCAGCATAACTTTGCCAGTGAACCTTCCTCTGAACGGACTAATGTTAAAAGAGACTTCAAGAATGTAGATTGACGCGCCAGAGATTGGTTTTTCAAACCAAATTCCAGTCTTATGTTTGCTCGACTAATATATTTGGGGATTTTAAAAACAGTTTTATATATTCTAATCTCTATATTGTCGAGCACTTTTGCGTCTTTGCCCCTAAAGATGAATGAGCAATATTCCAAAGATGGCATTAATTTTGCTCGCATCACCTTTATCAGATGGTCGTAATTGGGGCATAATAATTTGTCTCTTAATTTTCTAAAAGCAAATGCAAGTGAGCAACCCCTAGCTTCAAGATTGTTAAAATGCTGTCTAAAAAGCAAACCATCGTCAAACGTGATTCCAAGGTATTTGTATAATTTCACATTTTCATTTACCATACTATTAATATTCCACTCTTTAATCCTAGGCTTCCCTTTTCCCATAGTCATTATCTTTGTCTTTTTTATATTAATTGTCAGACCGTTTTGTGTAACATAACCGGTAAAAGAGTTAATTAACCTTTTTAATCCTATTTCTGTTTGCCTCATTAAAATCGTGTCATCTGCATATTGCATATATTTGATTTCCTGACCATGAATAAAAGGCGAATGCGAATTTATATTTTTTAAATGGTCTGGTAAATCAGCCATAAAAAGATTAAAAAGGCAAGGAGCCAAAACACACCCCTGTTTTAGTCCCACATTTGTAGCTAAACGTTGGGTCATGTGTTTACCATCGCCTATTTTGATTTGCACCCAGGTGTTGGAGTATAGCAGTATAATCATTTTTAATAGAGACTCTGGTATACCCCAATTCTGTAGCTTCCTCCAAAGACTATTTCGTGGTACAGAATCGAAAACAGCTTTTAAATCAAGAAAACAAACATATAATCTTTGCTTCCTACTTTTGGCTCTCTCACCTAATAACGTTAATAAAATAAAATCCGTATGGGTTGATTCGCCCCTTCTGAACCCAGTTTGAAATTTAGGAGTCAGCTCCTCCTGTGAGGCCCAAGTCTCTAACTCATTCAGCAAGCAACTAGCAAATATTTTTGCCTCTACGTCAGTGAGTGTAATCAAACGGTAATTAGCCGGATTATCCTGCGGGCCACATTTGTAAATCGGCTGTATAATACTCCCGTGCCAGGATAAAGGAAGAAGACCTGATTTAAGAATTTCATTAAATAAAAGCATTAATAACTCAGACCAATTACTCAATTCAGCCTTAAATATTGCATTCAGGATACCGTTTGGACCCGGTGCTCCGTTGGATTTGATCCTTTTTATCGCCTTTTTTACTTTGTTGAGCGACCAGGGTTCCATATCCACTCTACAATGAGGAGAGATGCCGCCCCCACTCCCCCTATCTTTTACTTTATGCATGTCAACTAATCTATTATTACTATATTTATCATTTTCTAAATATTCTGTATCAATTTTTTCATTAAAAAAAACTCACCCAACTCACTTCATCAACATTAGCACTGCTACCTCTATTATTACCATTCTCAATATCATTAATGTTGCTCCAGAATAACCGAAGGTCTTTGGATTTACATGCATGATGGACTTTTGCCCAAGTTGATTCATAATAGGCTTGTTTTGCTATCCATATTTCCTTCTTGTATCTCTGTTTTAATTCTCTAATTTTACATGATATATTGAGACGCGGTAGCCTGTTATTATTCCTGTGAAGTAATCTTATTTCTTTATTAAGTTTTCTTTTTTGATAAACTAAGTGGAAAGAATACCATCCTGGTCTCCTGGGATTTAGTGTTATACCCTTACAGGGCTCGTCTCTAGCAAATTTAGCTACTAATTTATCACACAAATGAGACCAAAGCTCAACCATAGACTGCCCTTCAGCATAAGCAGAGTGCGTATCCTGAATTAAACAGCCAAGAATGCCCAGGATTTTATCCTCAGTTTTTCCATTCCAAATTAACCTTTTAAGATTAAAGGCTGTTGGGGCTTTTATCATAGTCCTAGTTTCTGGCAGATACTCCGGATCAATGTCAGAGAATGACTTGTGGATTGTGATCGCTTTCGATCCTTGGGACAATCTCGTAATTTTTTACTAAATAATATAATTTCTCAGACAGTATAGTATAGTCTATTACAGAGGAACAATCAGCTTTGTTAAATGTAGGACTATTATTAGAATCATGCAGAATCTTTAGGTTGTATTTTTTGAACTCATATTCTGTCCATTGAGCCAACCGTTTTAAGTCAAGAGTCTGCCCATTAAAAGGATCAAAGTGCATATTAAAATCACCTGAAATAATAAATACTGAATCCAAATGCTCATAATATAAAGTTTTTACCATTCCCCAAAGCAAGATTATTTGAGAAGATCTAACTTTCTTTTTACAACTTAAGTACACATTTAATAAGATAATTGAGTGACTGGCTATTAGTTTAACACACTGGAGCCATTTTACATGGAGGTCAATTTCAAAGTGAGATGCTTTAAGATTTGTAGAAATGTATATAGAAAGATCACCACGTGGGCGACCTAAGTTGGCTTCATGTGTTGCATTATTACAGTATTCAATATAGCAGATAAGGGGTTCATTAGACGTCGCCAGGTTTCCTGCAACATTATTATACTGGACGCTTTCAGGACATCCATTACCCCTTGGTCTTCAATTAGCGATTTTAAGCCATTGGTGTTCCAGGAACAAAGAGTCAGAGGATTTGAACTACATCAATCCTTCTTTTCAAGATTTTGCTTAATTAATATTCCTGGGAGCCAACTCCAATCGTCTTGTAACTCTGGGACTTTCTTCAATGCTTCACAGGTCCGCAAACCAGATTGGCTACTCCTTATCTTAATACCGTTTGCTATGTTTAATTCCTTAGATGCGCCTGATGCATTTTTTAAGCTGCGACTGGGTCCAATGTGGAAGAAAAGTATGCCACTGGATGTCGAGTCAAACCATGAATTTGGGTCAGGACTGAAAGTGCACAATTATCTCGTGTGTCACAGAAAAGTGCAAAATCTTTTGAATAATTAGGCATTCCTAATGCAGGAGCTGTACACAGACACTCTCGCAGTTTTACAAAAGCAGTCATGCTTTCGTCATCCCATTCCACTGGATCCTTCGCTCCTTTCTTTGTCATCTTTATCAGTGGTCTTGCTAGGACTGCAAATCCCACAATCCATTGCCTACAGTATCCTACAACTCCAAGGAACATTCTGATTTATTTCTGAGTATTGAGCAATTCCATGTTACGATTTATTCTGATTCTTTCCGTGGTAACTTTCCTGATATCTCTCTCTATCTGGTGCCCCAGATATTTCACAGATGAGGTACAGAACTGCAGTTTGTCTGGTGATACTTTATGTCCTCCTTCACCTAAATGGTTCAGCAAGGCAATTGTGTCAGTCACACAGTCTTTTCGACTTTTAGACGCCACCAAGAGGTCATCTATATATTGCACTAGGACTGATTTTCCAGGCAATACCAGAGTTTCAAGGCAATTTTTCAGAATCTGATTAAAAATCGAAGGGCTCTCCGTGTACCCCTGAGGAACACGATTCCAGACATATACATGACTGTCGAATTCAACTGAGAAAAGAAATTTTCTGTCTGGGTGCAATGGGATTGAAAAGAATGCATGACATAAGTCAATGACGGTAAACCATCCAGCATTCCATGGTATTTGGTATAGAATCACTGCAGGGTTTGGCACGACAGGACAACAAGGAACCACGATTTTATTAACCTTGCGCAGGTCCTGTACGACCTTGTACTTACCACTAGGTTTCTTTATGCCAATTATCGGTGAGTTACAAGGACTGCTCAACACTTCTTGCAATATGCCTGCTTCTAGTAATCGTTTGATTTCAATAGCAACTCCTGCTTTCACTTCTGCACTCATTTTGTACTGTTTAGTATTTGGGTAAACTGCATCTTCTTTTATTGCTATTTTAATTGGGTCGACATTTGCCATTAATCCTACATCTTTTCCAGTAAAATCCCATACTTACGGTTTCACTGTCTCTTGGAGTTCTTCAGGTAAGTCTTGTACTATCAGTCTTTTAATTTCTGAGTCAGGTCTTGCTAACATTAATTTGTAAATTCCATCTTAGTCTGGGGTCTGGATTTCGACGCCATTTGGAGTACAAAAGATAGTACAGTTCATTTTGCACAACAAATCTCGTCCTAGTAAGTTTACAAGACTGGAATCGCAAACAACAAATCTATGCATCTCTTTAAAATTCCCAATTTTAATTTCCATAGGTTCTGTAACTGGGGTACTAATTAGCTGATTAGAAAGGCCCACTACTTGGATCGCTTCTCCCGAGAGGGGTAGGTTTGGAACGTCTGCTGTTCTCACAGTAGAACGGGTAGCACCAGTGTCCAACAGGAAGGTGACGTCATTTCCTTCAACCTTTCCTTCAATGTATGGCCCTGACTGGTCCACCGGCAAGGAGGTGCCAAGCACGCACTCCTCGTCCTCCCCCCTCAGGCACCGTCAGTAAGTGTCGTCACAGAGAAACGTGTCATTTAACAAAAATTGTGAAGTTGCTGCATTTCTATCCTCCCTTCCTTCCCACACTGCGGTGTCTTCACTCTGTTGTGCTTTGCTCCTATAATTTGGCCTAGGTGCACGAGGCAACTGATTCTGTTTTACCTGCTGCTGGGTCTTCCGTGGTGTTTCATTCTGCGTCTGTGGATTTAAATCATTAATTTGCACATTATCATTCTGCACAGTCTTACACTCGTCTCTCCAGAGTCCTATCTTTCCGCACCCGTGACAGGGAATATTCTTTCGTGCCTCTTCTCGGCTCATTTTTACTCTGGGCTTTCCTCCACCCCCAGGGCCCTGACTCTGATTACTAGTCGTTTTGTTTAACTGCTGTTCCTGGTGCTCTGCTAGTTTTACCTGTGCCCACATGACTTTCTCTTTCAGTTCTTTTTGTTTGTCTTCTAGCTCATCTTCACAGTATTTAGCATACTTCAGGACTTCATCAATTGGTTTAGCCTGCCAGCAGATTTGATTGTCTTTGATCCACTGTGAAATTTCAGGCCTTAACCCTAACACAAATCGATAAATGAAGTGGGTCATGTCCTTCATCTCAATGTTATCCAGACCGCTGTATGTCTTGAACAGCTGTAACAGTCGTTCATAGTATGAATGCACAGTTTCGTCTCTATTCTGGGTAGTTCTATCTATTCGGGTCCAATCAGTTTCTTTTGCAGGTACCTTTCCTTTCAGATATAACATTACCTGGTTGTACTTTTTAATCACATCTCCTGAAGGAGCCCCTGTCTTCGGGTCACTAGGGAACTCTTCACTAGGCCAATCAACAGCAATTTTGCATTCTGCCATAAATCTACAGGAACTACAATGTCAAAGAAACCATCTAGATCTTTCAGGAGGCATTTTTGAACTTTCACAAATTTCTCGACCTGTCTGTACCATTCTACAGGTTTTTCTCGTAATTTTGGGAAGTCATTCGTAAAGGACACAATATCCTGTCGGGACCATGGAACATGTACGTATCTTCCACCTGGCACTTCTCGCATAGGATATAATTTTTCCACCTTTTCTGCCTCTTTTAAAACATATTCAGAAGTCATTTGCTTTGATCTACTATCTTCCTTTTTCTTGGCCCACCTGGCTTTCCATTTTTCTAAATCTCCCCATGTTTGTAACAGGTTTAATAATTCGCTGATCTGTACCTTTTTCCCTGACACATTCATGTTTTCTAAATCTTTGTCTGAGAATTCTGCTCTGTAAGGTTTTTGCAACACTTTTGATCGGCTAATGTCTATTCTCATGCTAGCTGCAGTGTCCATTAATTTCTCAGGCTACACTCTGGTATTACGGGTGATACTTTTGCAAATGAACAACAATTCTTCTTCACTAAGGGTGTTCAGTCTGTCCAACCCCACATTCCCAGCCATCAGTTCATCCAGTTCTATTCTCAGTTTGTTTATATCCAATGGTTTTGGCTGGTTATTTGGTTTCTCTAATTCTCGGGTCCATCTGTCTATTTCTTCAGGAGTCACTACCGTGGCACTTCTAGTACCTGAAAAGGACTCAATTTGAACTTCTCTTGAACTAAAAGGAGTGTTCTTTCTCTGTGAGCTCCCTTCTGGCTCCCTTATCGGTAAATCCATCAAGGAAATCACAGATTCACATTCACTTGCCTGATCATCTACTATTAAGGGCTCTTTTCTTGGCTGTACTACAGAGCGGGTTATAATTGGAGTCTTTGGACTCCCCTGCTTATCCCCGTACAAGTGAACAACTGGTCCGATAGTTACTGAAATTGTCAGAGCTTCAGGACTGGTATTCAGTTGGGAGATTTTCTGAATTAATTCTGTTCTTTTTTTAACTAAAGCCTCTCGTTCCCTATCCTGCAGCACCCTGTCCATGGAGGTTTCATGTACTATCTGCGGAATCAAAGGAGGGTTACAACTCGGGGCACTTGGATTTGTCATACTCGGTCCCTCACCATAATTAGGTTTCAGGAATGGATTTCTCGTACTTAGGGATCTGGGTTCCTCATTATAAGGTGGTGGATTTTTCATTAATAAATCCTCCAGATAATCATCGTCTGAATCACCACTGGTCATTAAGTGCTTTGTCTTCTCTGTCCTTTTCCCTCCCATGGGCTCTTCTACTGTTATTACAGGGTACAGTCCTTCTACCATCATGTTATGTCTCCAGTCTTTCATTCTCTTCTCTCGGGTCTCTCTCTGTACCTTCGGATAACATTTAGCTAACCCTTTGTCCATTCTGGGTCTGTCTCGCTCAAAAGCCTCTATTTCCCATTCTTCTAATGCCTCATATTGCGTTAGTCTGGGTCTGGGATGCAAATCATTCATTCGGGTTCTCAGATTGAACAGAATTCTGCCATTAAATGTACCTTCTAAGGGAAATGCCAAGATTCCGTCATCTTTAGTGTATTCCACCCAATTCTCTAACCATACGCATGCATGGTAACCTCTGTCAAACAGCATAAATGATGCTGGAGTATTAGGTGTGGGAATGATAACTCCTTCTCTAGTTTTGACGGGCTTGTCTTTCTTGAAATAATTCTTTACTTTGTCTACAAATGTCATTTTTCTCTTGCTTCTGTACATAGCGTTTAGTCTATGGCCTTTCCACTGATCTCTCACAAAACCTTGATATCTTGGATCAGGTCGAGTCTGGGGATGAGTCGGATACCACATATACTTTTTCACAAATTACTGTTGTTTACAAAATCACTTCCAATACAAATGCGTCTTTTATTTTCTGCAACCAACCAAATACAGGATTTCAAACAATTTCAACCAATGGGTGCGCGGCTTTTCTCGTAAGACGAGTTCTCACGCTCCTGTGCTCACCCCTCCTTTACAATGCTGTCTCAGCTACACGCCCGCTGTCTCGACCAATACCAGCGCGACACTGAGTGATGTCAGCGCAGCTCCGCAACTGACTCCCTCCTTCACAAGGTATCGTAAATTAAATTCTTTATTTAAAGTGCAAGTGCTCTGTTTAATTTACAACGCAAAACATTCGCCACTATACTCGAATGTCTAGAGAGAAAAGATTTGTTTCACTGCAAGTAAATCTCTTCCGTTTACTTTTCATATACTGCGGATAGAACCCTTCTGCCTATCCTTCACACAAGCATTAGAGAACCTGCTACTCCTTCGACTCATCCACTCCGGGATATATACTAAGCCAAAAGTTTCGCCAGCGAACCCCTTTGCTATCAATCAAGCTCAGATGAACCTGCTACTCCTCTCGTGTGACCCTTACTAGGTGATATCACAATTAGAAGTTTTGCCAGCGAACACTTTGCTATCATTTATTCATACATTTATACAGAAAACCCTAATTAGTGCTTCCAGTTCTGCCCAACTAACTTTTCCTCAGGTAAGTGACCTCTATGCGACGTGGCTTCTACTCTACCACTCGCTAGTCTGCCCCCGGGGATTCCAGACAAACATGTAACAATTACTAACGAGTGTATTAGTACATAAATCAATATAGCAGCATATCAGAATTTTTTTAAAACATTTCATAATATTTCAAAGCAAATAAACACAACAATTTCACATTTGATCGATCAATACTTTTAGCAGCAATACAATGTTCACAGTTTTAGCAGCAGTTTACCTATCTACCTATCTTGACTAGTCCCTACCTACCTTTAACTAGTCCCTAACCATAGCTCTGCTACCAGAAAATTACTGTTAGAGCGCGCAGGTTACCCGACTATAATATTTTTACCATATGCACATTTGGGCCCATAAATTCAATTTACCATATTCATTAATCAGGTACCCTACACACTACTACCAGTAACCCAGTTAATTCCTATTTATTTCCAATGTACCCGACTTACCAATCCTCGTCACGGGTACCTATGATCACAATGGATCAGGGAGCTAGCTGAAAAAGATAAGCAGTCACCAAAAATACAATAACATTTATAATATTTGCACTCCTTATAATAACCACAGACTCTGGAAGTTTTGAAAACCTTTATCTAGTTCTCTTCAAAGTCAGAAAGCATGAAATTCACAGTGAGTAAACTATCAATAACCAAGATCATAAAAAGTGTATATCCATGTAAGAATAAAATAAGGCCAACCATATAGAAGTCTAAAGGGAAGGTGAGAACAGGGAACATACTATAATGAACTCACAGAATTTTTATTTAGAAAGGTGGTTCTAAAGGACAGGGAAATAAGGAGCATACTAAAAGGTCAACTTTATCACTGTTAATGAAGTGGATAAGTGACAAGGAACTCAATGTGAGATGCCGATAATAGGAATATCCATCCAACTAAGGGGAAGGAAAAATAGGAACACGCTAATAATTCAGGAATGACTTCTCTAGTGCAGTAAAGGGAGGGTAAAGAGAAGGAACATCTATTTATTCAGAGACAGTACTTTAATATCCAACCTATAAGGTAGGGGAAAAATGGAACATGCTAAATAAAGGCACTTTCACGACTTCAGTAATTTGTCACAAGGGAAGGGTAAAGAAAAGGAACATATGCAATTACGATTTTTAGCAAGATTTCAGTAAAGGGTAAAGATAAAGGACGCAAGTGTGTTTCCCTCACAGATTTATATTTACCTAGAACGGTGTGGAAACCAACCCTGGCCACGGGTCAGGTAAGGACAGAAGAAACCCTAAGGAATGCAGTCGCCAGTAGGCCAGCAGGTGCAGAATGGAAACCCAGGACAGGAAAACCAGATTAGGATCAGGACAGGACCACCAAAGTTGAGACCAGCACCCACAGTTCAGTTGCAACGCCTGCGCTACACCTTCTCTGCAGCTATCAGTCAAAATCCCGATTGGGTTCTCGAATTCCCCAGCAAAGTGCTTCGCCAGCACTTAAGGTTCTCAAAACCCAGAATGGGTCTGTGAGTCTGTCTGACAGAGTGCTCCGCAGCGTTGGGTCAGTGACAGGTCAGCTATTCGGACAAGTCGGACAAATTCTCTAGCTAAACCTAGGCTAGTTATACTGTTTTCGGGTCAGTGTTACACCCCCCAAATGTTGCAAGTGTAAGGATCCCCAATTTCGATTGGACAAGACCGAGGACAGGTCAACACACTTCCTAGGATTTGACTTTCTCAAGCCCATTATTTGCATTTTCAAGACCGCCCCTTGAATTTCAGGTTCCCATGACATGTTCTTTACACGTAACAATGGTGAATTTATCAATTTATACATTGTAATACATTGTGTACAATTCATCTTCTTCTACTAGGTGAAGGTGCCTCTTCCCAGGCGCATTCTGGCTTGGACTTCTGTGTTGGCGCGGGTTCAATGTCACAGAGTTCATCCTCTGGCTGAAGACTGTCATGCGCAGAAGGGATTTTCAACATGGCGTATTCCCGTCCCTCATGCCCAAGGATTTACAATACATGAAAAGTAAAAAGAAACAGTTTTAAAACACAGAAAAAATGAATGCACTGTATACCATGAATCCCTAGACTACTCCCATTACTTTATAATAACCATAGCATTAGGATTAATGCAGAACAAACAGTTTAGCAAAAACAGCAATGCAAGCTTCAGCTATGTGAGAACATAAAGCAGCCATCTTAGTTATACTGCACAAGTGCAAAAGGTTTCCCACCAGAACTGCGAGTACGTCATGTCACATGGGTATGACCGACGCATGTGCAGAAGAAATTCCCGCGTAGCAGCAGCCATCTTAGTAGCAAGCGTATTACGATTAGAAAACACATAGGCAAGCGTCACTGGGACACCCCGTGTAAAGTGAAAATATGCAAATTTAGTAAAACAAACATGTTGGTTACATTATTAACGTTATTCGAGGTTCATGAGTTCATGCAAGGCGCTGTATGTGCGAATCCTTGCTCCATCACTATAACTAAGGCTCCAAGTTTTCAGTTTTTACAGATTTTTACAGACACAGACGAAAAACATCTATTTTCCTGTCTCTGTTTTTAAATATGGACAAATACCGAAAATAGGTTTTCTTTTAGATGATTCTCTCGACTGTCAATCATGAACACTAGCTCAATAGCTGTGTCCATTGACAGAGGGGGTGGGCGGGGGGATAAAATATGTAAAACAAAATTCTAATGAAGCTTAAATAGTTGCTGTAATACCGCTGGCCTACAATGTACAAGGTTTCAAATGACTGCATTGTACTGTAAATGGCTCAAACTCATTGGGTATTCTAACATGAGTAAACATTTGTCAGTTAAATAAATGTGGAAATACACCCATTGCACTTTATTTTTTACACTCAGCACAAAATACATATGGCTAGATACAGATAAAATAAGCAAAACATGAATATGAATAAATACAGACAGGAAAATAAAACAAAAACAATACCATAAAACCTGGGAGCCCAAATTATAACTAAATGACCAGAGCTGGCAAGTAGCCAATGGGTGTGCAAGACACCTTCAATCAACCGGTACCATTTAGCCGACATGTTGCATTCTGCACGCTTATCAAAAGATTTTGGGGTGCCAGGTCTCCAGTTTCCTCCTGCAGGGACCGCTCTAGTTTTTCGTCAGCACACCCATCTCGTTAGAAAAAGAAACAACTTACATTTGTAAAAGACTGCTTGAACATATGACTTTACCTAATGGCGACTGCTGTTGCCCGTCTCATGGCGTTCCTAGTTTAGCGACTGATAAATGTATTTTACATCAGGAGCAAGCCTCCATGAAAAGGGCAGGCCCTTGTGCCAACTGACCAGATTCAGCGTGAGACTCCCGAATTTAAAAGCAAACATGGCTTTGTTTTACCTGTTTCCACCCAAATATTACCCAATTCAATGTATGTGATAGAGGAAAATAATTACCCCCTTTTTTGTTCCACTTACTCCCTCATTTCCTGTTTCGAAATATTGGCATGTATGTCTCAGGCCGGCAGCTCTGAGACTAGTAGATGCGAAATTCCAACATTGTAAACAAATCATTGAATCTCTTCTCGAAGAAAAAATATATATTATGACATTGTACAATGTAATCTGGTGCTCATGTAAACATACCCTTGGGCCGAGTTCGAGTTGTATGAAAAATATCTGCCCTGTGCCTGTTTAAGAGGCAGCAGCAGCACGTCCTGCTTCTGTCACGACTTGGGCCGAGGTACCTGCAGGCCGCTGGAGTCCCTGGGCGCCCGTCACCAGCTGCATAATGTTACGGGGGCTATTTTTAGACGCTATTATGCATGGGAGCCTACGTCACTGCCGAGTGCCAGCCTGCTCGCTGTGCGCGCGCCGCACGTGCAGCTCCAGGGAGAGCCCGGGGTGCCGCGCGGCGCAGACAAAGCTGTAATTAGTCGTCTCAGCACCGGGTCGCCGCACTGACGACCGAGCTATAATTAGAAACTGGAATTTGTCTCGTTGTATTTTTGCCGAGTTACAGTGAAAATGTCGATCCGTAAACTCTTTCAACACAGTGCTATTTATGGGTGATATGTTTTTTGAGGTGATGAATAGTCAGATGATCCACAGCTATTAATATTAAACAGAAATATTTATTTTGAATTTTGCAAATGGCGACTGAATGTTAATTAAAAAAAATGCAAGAATTTAATTTCTCAATAAAAAATTAACAAATTCAAAGGAAAAAATAATGACATTATGAAATAATACAAAGACCCTTAAGATGGGACGCACGCACAACGAATGCAACCTAGCTTGAAACTTTACTTCATTTTTCTTTTAAACACAACACAGGCGCATTCGCACCTATTCAATCTGCGATCGTGTGTAACATTTGTTCGCAGTCTTTGCTGGTTACTAAGGTTTGAACAGATTTACACAAAACATGGCTTAAAAGTAGAAGTTTACCGGGTGGGGTTGAAGGGATAAACACTTTTGTATATCTGTCACTGGACAAGGTCCACCGACCAAAAATTAAAAAAAATAGGGGCATATTTACTAGGGAACTGTCAGAGTGCGGCGTTAAGCCAAGAAGGCTAACACCACACTCCGACAGTTTCCAAACGCAGGGGTGCGCCATATTCACAAGAATACGGTGCACCCTGCCTTTCACTTAGCGCCGGCGGTAAATGTATGCGCCTAGCGCCAATGCTGCCATTCTTGTACCATTGTGCAAGGGTGCCAGCATTGCAGGGAACAATTGTTTATGTGGAAGAAGGTGTCCCTTCCTGCACATAAACATTCAGTAATGGTGTTTTGTAACTTCTGTGTGTGCTGCAAAATGCAGCACACATAGAAGTTGCAACTCGTCCTTCCTGCATATAAACAATCAATGTTGTTTTTCTGTTTCTATGTGTGCTGCACGATGCAGCACACATAGAAACATAAACAAGCACTGGCGTTGCCAATAGGTCTCGCAGTAGGAAAGTTGGAGCTATTACAATTGCAAATAACAATGCCTTTTATTTTTGTTTTCATTTTAAAAACATAAAGGGCTTTGTCATTTACAAAACCAATAGCTCCAACTTTCCTACTGCAAGACCTATTGGCAACGCCAGTGCTTGTTTTATTTATGTGTTGGTTTTGAAAATAGCAAAATTAATAGCTTTGTCAGTTACAATGTCAATAGTTTTAACTTTCGCAAATGTGACACCTATAGCATTTGTAATGCAATGTGTGTTGTATTTACGTGACTTAGATGTATTGATGTTACAAATAACAATGGCTTTTAATTTTGTAAATAATTAATACTTAAATAAAAGTTATTGTAATTTATAATGGCAATAGCTTAAACGTTTGTAAATAACTTTTGTGAAGATTATGTTCAGTGTATTTTATTGTGACGAAAATCCAAGAACATTGCATTTGCACCTACACACACACAGAGCCACACACACACACACACACACACACACACACACATATAGATGTGGTGGTGGTGGATCTGGGGGATATGGTGGTGGTGGATGTGGTGGTGGATGTGGTGGTGGTGGTGATGGTGGATGTGGTGGTGATGGTGGTGGATGTGGGGGTGGATGTGGTGGTGGTGGTGGATGTGGTGGTTGTGGAGGTGGTGGATGTGGTGGTGGTGGATGTGGTGGAGGTGGTGGATGTGGTGGTGGTGGATGCGGTGGTGGTGGTGGATGTGGTGGTGGTGGATGCGGTGGTGGATGTGGTGGTGGTGGTGGTGGATGCGGTGGTGGTGGAAGTGGTGGTGGATGTGTTGGATGTGGTGGTGGATGTGGTAGTGGTGGGTGTGGTGGTGGTGTGTGTGGTGGTGGATGTGGTGGTGGTGGATGTGGATGTGGTGGATGTGGTGGTGGATGTGGCGGTGGATGTCATGGTGGATGTGGAGGTGATGGTGGATGTGGTGGTGGATGTGGTGGTGATGGTGGATGTGGTGGCGGATGCGGTGGTGGTGGTGGATGCGGTGGTGGTGGTGGATGCAGTGGTGGTGGTGGATAAGTACGTATACATACATGTATGAAAGTGTGCCTAACGAATAATGAGCGTTTACGTCTACACAGACATTCGTTTTACTACACACGCGCACAGGGGCTTGTAGCGACAGTATCAGTGCGATATATTTCATAAATATATACAAAGTACATAAGTGCCTCTGCACTATAAATGTTTCATTGTTATAACAGACAAAATGTCCATCTGGACTTGTCTTGAGAACCAGTCATTAAATATGAATCTAGGCAGCGCTTAATTTGTCTTTTTAGTCTGCTAACGGCAAAAGATGTAGGCACACACACAAACTATATTAATGCGTACACGTTTTCCTCACACGCACACACATGTGGGGTAAGGGAAGGTAGAGTGTGCCTATATATATTTTATTCTGATCTAGGTTCTGTTTTCCCTTTTCTGTGCAACTGCAAACTGTACTTTCCTTTAAAAAGAAGAGCAGGCGAATATCTTAAGAAAATGAAGTATTTGATTATAAATCAAGCCGGGTTTCATCAGGGCTTCCCGGTGCTCTGTCTGGGGATCAGCCCCCACTGCCCACCGAACGAACACCTAGACCTCAGAATCGGGCATGCAACCTTTGTAATGACCCACACTAGCCTAGACTCCAGACCACCCTCTCAGAAACAAGATCGCAGAGGCAGGTTAATACTTAAAAGCAGATGATATGAAGGACCGCTGTTAGCGCCAAGCGGCTCTAGTCGGAGCGCTTGGGAAGCGCACCTGAAAGGGGCCGCTACTTACGGAAGGGAAGGGCATTCCTGCTGAAGCCGGGTATTTAAATGTGTAAATTTATATGATAAATGTTATGAAGGTTAGCAAAATAAATAAAAATGGTAGGTCTTATTATAGGTTCCATGATGCTCACGTATATCAACTTGCATTGTAGTCGTAATGTTGTTTTGTAAACCATGGACAACATTAGCAAACAAACAAAACATATTAGTGTATCAAAACGTAACATAGAGTATGTTATCTAACGTAACGCATGTTCCAAACGCATCAGATCATATCTTTTTACAAAGCCATCTTCTTGCTAAGACCAGGTGCTGCGTTTACCCATCTTGATGGTACACAGTCGTACCTACGACATAACCGAACTTCCGAACACTAAAAGAGCGTGCCATAAAGTGGGTTGAGATACATCACACACAAAACAGTACAACTTAACAATACTAAATATATTGTAAAAAACACAAAACGCTCGATTTCAAAGTGCTGTTGTTTCAGCTGCTGTATTGTAATTGTTGTTGATAGTTTAAGAATCGTCTAATAAACGACTAACGACCAAGTAAAACGGTTAAAAGGAAATGTAAAGAAAAAGAAAAGAAAGGGAAAACAAGGTAGTGCTGGGAGGGGGGCTGCGCACCAACTGAAGTGCTCTGGTTGCACGGCCTGCGGCCGTGTGAAGTGATAAGCCTTTGAAGTATGTCACGGCGCCTGAGGGGAGAGCAGAGTTCTGACGGCAAAGTTAGGGGAGGAGAAGTAAAGGCTGTGTTTGCGAGGGGAGGTGCTGGTGTGGGAGGAGTGCTGCTACGGCCTGGGGGAAGCTGGCTATGCAAGTTTATGGCCCAAAAGCGCGTGCATGTGGCCACGTGAACTTAATGAAAACCGAAGCAAAAAGCCAGTGGTTTCACGAGAATTTCGAGCACTTGAATTCTCGCTCCCTCAATGCGTTTGCGCGCATTGTAGGTCACGAGACCTAAAAATGAGAAGTAAAGCATTTCTCCTTGTTTCGCCATGATAAGACCAGGATTTTCCCTGTCTTAATTTTAGCGCTGCCCCATATTTACCCACCCTTGTAAATATGGAGCAACGTCAAAATCAATGGGTGTTGCGGTGGAACGCCCACTGCAAAACCCATTGCACGCCCCTTTCACGCTAAGTGTAATGTGAAAATGGGCTTCCTGCGACATCTGCAGAATCTTGCAGATGTCTGATGACTTTCAAATTTTGAAGGCCGTGTGAAGTTGCTAATCAGTTGCCAACAATGGTAACTTGTGTCTGGTAAAAAAAAAAGTGCCATTCTCTTGACAACAGGAGGAAAGGACATCATAAGAATAACTTGCAACACCATAGATTTCGGATGTCATCAGTGATGTAGTATGTGAGGTCATAAACAGTGCAATACAGCGGTGCAAGCTATACTTATGTCAGTAACATATAACTGGCAAATGTTAGTTTTTTGTTGTTGTTTTTTTAATGACACGTTTTCCAGTGAATGTTCGTTTTTTTAACGAAAGTTGCAAATCTTGCTACCTTCCTCAAATATGACTCCCCTTTAAATTTTGTTTCTTTGTGTGAATTTGTATTTACGATAATTTAACTGCCAAATCCCCTGTCACGCATGGCTTCACACATGCGGGGCGGGTTGGCTGAAGGGCCTGAGGCCAGGCATGCACACTACCTCCTGTGGGCGGCCAACCTCTGCAAGGGCTAGGGAGTCAGGGTATCTCTACACTATACCCTTCTTTATGATTCTAAAAATATTTTCAGGACACGGCAACCGAGTCCTGTAGTCGTGGCTGCAACGTTTTTCACATGTTGAGGCTGCAGGTCACATCGCTTGGCCTTCCACTGACCTGACCAATGAGACTTCACATTTTTGTCGTTATTTTCCCCGCTGGACAGATATCTACATTTCTAAACTTAATTTCTCTGTACCAGTACGGTGCCTGAATTCCACCAAATCACAAAAGGCATTCTTTCTGAGTAAAGATCTAGATTTCTGCCAAATTTGAGGTAATTCTGCTCAGCCATTTTTTCTGTCTCATTGTCCTAGTATGTCTATGGAAAATGCGTGGGGAAAAGTGCTTTGGTACCCCTACATTTTCTCTTCCTTTGTTTAATGGATCACCTAAAACTTTCCAGGAATGAGCTGAGGTGGATTCACTTTCTTTTGTATGCTAAGTTCCTATGGAAACTCTGACTCACGTATCTCTACAAAGTGTGTGTGTGTGTGTGTGTGTGTGTGTAAGTCAATTAACAAAAAGGCAGGTTTTTCTTTCAATGTTACTTGCTACCATTTACTGTGGAGTAGAATATAGGAAATATACATATGCCAGCCTAATGTGCCTAAAACATAGGGCCCATGTAGCAGAGGTGGAATGCAGGGGAACCCATAAAATATATCCTTTGTACTTAATATTCATTGAGGATGTTTAGTGTTCATTTTAACTGCAATGCAATAACATAAATATAGAGTGTTTTGACTAAACGTGTATAAAAGGCACTAAGTACTGGAATATAATGATAAAAGGCAGGAAGTATTACATAACAGTATTGTACTGAAACTGTCCTAATAGCATTATTTAGATATTGCTATATGGATGTTTACTGATTTGCTTTTATGGATCACTGGTCTGCTGCCTCAAACTTTCAATAAAGATAAATGGATCATTCCAGAGTTTGTGTCATGTATTTTTCTGTGATGTCATTGAGGTCACTGGGGTAATATGGCAATAAGCAGTGAATAAAAGTGAAGTTGCAGGAATTCTCACGTGAATGCACAGATGATTGAGGACGCATATATGACCTGTTTGCCCTTTTGCATTGCAGCTAGCCCCTCACGCCATAGTATATCTGAATGGAGGATGCAGAGCATCGCCCGGGACTCAGATGAAAGTTCGGATGATGAGTTCTTCGATGCACATGGTAAGTGTAGGAGAGCAGCCATCATTTGTGGTCATGTTTCTCTGTAGAAGGATAGATATTAGTGACAGACAAGGCTTTAAGTGGGTCCGGTCCTGTTAGGTCTCCAACTCAGAAGTAATTATAAGCTGGCTTTGAAAATACTACCTACTGGGCCCTATAATTATGTCCTCAACTTTATAGACAAGCACACAGATCGATTTCTCAACAATGACTCTGAAAACCCTTTAGGCAATCCATTTTAGTAATGTAGTCAGTCCCCCTTTATATTTCACATCTAACCTCATTGTGCGTTCCGTATGTGTATTTACGTTTTCCAGATGTAATGTTTCTGTATTTTTTCATGCAAATAATAGGTCTTTTATAGTGCATACGATGAACTGAGGTGCCTCTGGGTATCTGGATTAGTTCAAGTTCTTCGTAGGTGTTGTTACAGGGCCCTATTGAGAGCTTGGGAGTTGGTGCTGAAGGCAGTGCAAGCATCTCACTACCTGCCACTATGCATTGAAGATGTTCAGCCTGCCTTCTCATCCCAATCCTTGGCATCTCTCCAGAGCTCGCAGAGCAATGGTCACACATGTGCCAATTCTAATTACCATTTTATCTGAAAAATGTAAAGGAAGGGATGGCCCTTGGCAGAAATGACGTTCCCGTTGAAATTTTTTAAACATTTGGGGCCTACCTGGTCACACATTTGGTTGCGATGTTCGGGGAGGCGCTCTAGAGTATGGTGTTTCCACCGTACATTTGTGGGGCCGCAAGGTTAGGCGTTTACTAAAACCTGAGAAACCCTTAACCCAATGCTCCTCCTACAGACCAATCTCATTAATCAACCTTGAAACCAAAATTGCGGCAAAGACTCTCGCTAATACATTACTTAGAGTTGTGAAATCCCTTATTAAAGCTGATCAAAACAGCTTTATGTCAGCAAGAGGCATGAAACATCAGTTCCAGAGACTCCACACAGTGGTGGCGCAAATAAACAAATTGTCAGAGCCTACGAGAAAGCCTTTGACTCAATCGAAAAACCTTTCCTCCACAAAGTATCTGAAAGGATGAACTTTGACTCATATTTCTGAAATGTTATTGAACTGTTATACTGTTCCCCATGAGCTAAAGTCTGTGTTAACTGCATAGTGTTGCAGAAATTCTTGACAAGGAGGGGTACCCATCAGGGCTGCCATGTTTCCCCCTTCACTTTGCTCCTGCCATCAAGCCTCATGTCGAATGTATATGGAGAGATGTGCAGATCTGGGGGCTATGGTGGGACGGCAACTTTGAAGTTTGCATCTCCTTATATGCGGATGATGTCCTAATATATGTCCAACAGCCAGAATTGTCAGTTGCTAGGCTCAAAAATATCTTGAAAGTCTATGGAGTGGCTTCAGGCCTTTGTGTATAATGTGGCAAATTTCCTAGTATCCAAGTGGTAGTGACCCGCCTATATTTACCCCCAGTTACCCTCACCATTCAAGAAGGGACCCATCAGGTACCAGGGAATGAACATTTCAAATGAGTCTGATACTTGCTTTACCACATATTCTCTACATTCTCCACAATTATCCATAGAGGATAGCTCCGCAATGGTCTCCTTAGTTACAGGCTAGTATAAATAACTATGTGTGGCATGGGGTTCCTCCAAGAGTATTGCATAAGAAAGGCATCCAAACATCACACACCGGTGAACAAAGGGGTGGATATGCAGCTATTCTGCTGACCAGCAATCAATGAATGATTGGATCTTCGGAGACTGGGATGACCCTGCTATGAGATTAGAGAGGGCGACAGTGGCCTGCTCTGCCCTTTGGTCCTGGTTATATGGAGCCAGGGTTATGGTGTTGATATCTTCAGTAACAGCCTTACCAGTAGAATGTTGGCAGAGGGTGTTGATGGGATGAGACAAGACGATTACTACAGAATCACTACTGTGACATGGCTCATAGTTAAAAGACATTTCCCAACTTTAGGGGTTTAACTACTGGGACAAGTTGGTAATCTCCAAACTGGGTGATGTGTGTGCACTGCCCACAACCAGATGCTTCCCTTCGAACAACTAATGAAGTAGTACGAGCTGCATCAGTCACAATTCTTTCTCTGTTTACAATTAAGGCATGCATGAGAGGCCTATAAGTGCCCACCAACTTGCTTCCTCATTTCAGTACACTGGAATCCAAACTAACTATGGCTGAATTGTGTGGAAGGGCATTTCCTGCCTATACAGGAATCTGGTGGTTAATGTACCGAATCGTATGGTAAAACTCGGGGAGAAGTGGGAGTTGGATCATGGGAATCTAGATGAAGACGACTAGCTGGAGGCAAGATAGCAGCCAGACAACTGGTAAATACTGCACGGTGGATACTTATGCAGTTCAAATACCTCCACAGGATATATTATACCCCTGATAGTATTTAGGGGATAGGGAAAGGCTATCGCCTGGATAGCCTTAGATGCAGGCAGGCAAAGGGCACTTTATTGCACAAGATTTGTGACTGCCAATGTTGCGAAGTTGTAATGCATCAACCGGATGTTCTACGTTGTAAAAGCCAATATATGTATATATATATATATATTATTTATTTATTTATTTATTATTATTTTTTAAAGCAAAGGTGTGACAGAGGTATACACTAGTGTTGAAATACTGACAGTGCCAAAAGAAAACAAAAACATTCTGTCTTTGTAGGTGTGGAGCAATAGAGAGAGTGTGTGAGAGAGATGGCACAAGGAAGTACATGCAGAAGGGCAGAGTGAAAGGACAGTCGTGAGCTCCGCAGGTAGCAGTGCATATGAATTACATGCAGAAGGACAGAGTGAAAGGACAGTGATGAGCTCCGCAGCTGGCAGTGCATATGATTGATCCAGGAGCCCCTTTTTCATGCATGTGGGTGGTAAAGTGGCAGATCGGCCACAGCGTCAAGCCACAGGCTATTGTCCACCTCTGGTCCCTGTCGTAGGGGCGCAGTGCTTACTTTGTAATTCAAAAAACAAACGTAGTGGCACAACGTTTTTCTTAGGTGGCCGTCCTCGGTGCTGCTGAATACTTTGGGGCAGATTTATGATAACTGTTATCTTGCGCCGCTGCTCTGCCACCCATGGTGCGCCGCATTTACAATGCGGCGCACCATGGGGCAAAAACGGCACAGATGCGTGACGCATCTGTGCCGTTAAGGTGGCGCATTGCTGGAGTTGCGTCGCAAGCGCGACGCAGCTCCAGCAACGCTCGGGGGTGCCCCATCTTTGCAATGCTGCGTCAAGACCTACGCCTGCTTCAAGCAGGCACAGGGTTTTGACGCAGCATTGGCCTGAAAGTGACTGAGTGAAATCTTATAGATTTCACTCAGCCACTTTTGCGAGGCGCACCTGCCCCGGAACGCCCACCCTGCGCCGGAACGCCCACAAGCGGCGCAGGGCTTTACAACGTGACGCATCTGCCTACATGCGTCATGTTGTAAATCGGTCATAGGGATGCGCCACGTTTAAGCCGCCTTGCGTGACGCAACAGCGGCGTAAACGTGGCGCAAGGGCCTCATAAATCTGCCCCTTTGTTTGCCAAAAATGTCAGGATTTGCCCAGTCTTAATTCCACCTAATTCCTCTTTATTCTACCACCTTACACTTACTCTCTCTTTATCTCACACCTACAGGTTATTTTTTCATTCCTACCCTCTTCCTTTGTTAATGTTTCTCTCTCTTTCTCTTCCTCCTGCTGTATCCCTTTTCGGCCTCTCTCTCCCTTACTTGGTGTCAAAGTATGATGATGAAAAGTAAATCCCAGTCCACAAAAATTTGTACTGGTGGGTGCCCACTAATCGCAACCGCCAACACAAAGTAAGCACCTACTGGGCAGGGGATGAAGAATGACTTTGGATTGGCCAGAAGTGCCATGGTAAGCAGTGGTGTAACGCTGAATGATTGCCCCACCCTTCCTGCAGAATGTAATGTGGGTCCCTAGTCTCCCATATGTCACAGTCTTTTTTTTTACCGTGGCCTGAATAGGGGCCCTATGAAGCGATGGGCCTGCTGAAGGAGTTGGGGTCCTCCTGCACCACAGGGGCTGCACAGGCTTGT
This sequence comes from Lissotriton helveticus, assembly GCF_964261635.1. Lineage (NCBI taxonomy): Eukaryota > Metazoa > Chordata > Amphibia > Caudata > Salamandridae > Lissotriton > Lissotriton helveticus. The sequence goes on along the minus strand of NC_136072.1, from coordinate 1,061,553,959 downwards.
GGTACACCCCTAATGGAAAGGCCTACTTTAGTCTCCACCTCCCAGAGCTTACTTTGTAAAAAGATAAGTGACAGGGCCCTTCTCAGGGGGCCACTGCAACTTTCACCCTTCATTGCCCCTGCCAGCGCTGCCAAGGATAGTACCAGCACAACTGGTGACTATCACACTCCTACAACTGTGATACATTAGACTATTCCAGTCCACTAAAAACTGAAACCATGGTGTCGGCGGCAGGTATCGTTCATTTTTAATGTATATTGAAATATTAATGACTGTGTTGTGCTGATCTCGAAATTAGGCAGCAGCGCCACCGCATGGTGGACTGTTATAGGTGCCGGTGTTAAGAATGAAGTGCCAGCTGAGCACCAGAAACCCCTGGCTCAAATTAAGCAATGCATTTATTGGACTGAAGACTGAAGCATGGCGAAAACGGCCTGGCAGTAGGTGTGAGGCTTCAGCACCAGGCAGCTGTGAGACTGTCTCAGGACCTGCCTACCCTCTCTAGATTTGAGCTTTAGGGAGGTCTCAGGGAGCCTTTGGGTATATCTAGACGAGCGGAACTTTCGGGTATAGCTAGAGCTTCTCCAGGCCCGCTAGCCCATACAAAAGTCTGTAGGGTAGGGCACAGTGCTGCCCCCACCTGGCCCAGTCGAGACAGTGCAGGTCTTGAAGGTGCATTCTGCAGGCCACAGAGAGGTTGGCTTAAATTTATCACATTGTTTTGAAGGTGACATTGATGGCTCCAGTCAATCATTCGATTCACTTAAGCATGTTTTGGATAAGATGAACACCACCGTAGATCCCTCATTCTCCGTGTCGCGTTGATTAGTGGGACGTGAACTTTCTCCAGAGCCGCCAGTTTACCTCAGGATAAGAAGCATTGGAAAAGCATGCAGGTGTGTGAATGTGTGTTAGTATCAGCTTGGGCAGGCTATGTGTTCACCTGTGTATGTGCTTGTGCACTTATCTGTGTCTTTTAGTGTGGGCTTGTGAGTCTCTGTGTGCACACGCGCATCTGTGTGCGCACGGCATGTGTAAACAAAGTGTGGTCCAGCCACCTCTAGTGAGCAGGGCAAGGGCTGAATGATTACCATGAGTTCTACTACATCGTTTTATTCTTGATGACTTTATTGTTATACACATTAAATATGTTGCCTCTCCAGTTTATTTTACTTTTTATTAGTGGACATTTTATGAGATCAATAGAGCCCATCTGTTCTCCCATATTTACCCAGAATATCCATTAAATACACCATTGGACAGATTTGTTCTATGCTGCGAATTGTACTTCCAGCACCATTTGCAGTAATTTGCACTGTAACCAGTGTAAGTTCTGTAAACAAACCTGTAACCCATGTGTGCTCGTGGCATAAATGAGGTACAAAAGGGGGTGGTGATGGACAGAGCATCTGAACCACTCAAACACTCACACCCAGTCAACAGATCTGGGTTTAATCCAGCACCGTTCTTTAGCCCACTCTGCCACCCCAGTTCAGACAGGGCATAAATGAAGCATGGTGCAGCCGTGCTAATTATGGCTGAATATAGTTCTTCATCAGGTGTTTCTCTGTGCTTCAGCATCCTCTCCACCCCCTTTTGCCTTCCATAGCATTTTGGATCTTCGAGTTTTGTGAAAAAAAACCGGTAAGACCTACAATGTACTTGGAGACGGAAAGAGAGGTAGGACTACTACAGTCAAGGGACACTCCACAAATTATGGTTTCTTGGAGTGTGTCCAAAACACAGGTATTTGGTTTAAAAAACACAGTTTGAAACCTGCTCTCTGGTCCCTAGAGTTAAATGAAGCAAAGGGAGAAAAGAGTTGAGAGATCTGTCTGTGCATTTACTTGATGTACTTGTAATAATTGTTGGCTGTCCATTTACGGACACACAGAGTATCGACAGCATGTAACACTTTGCTCTGTTTTCTTTCTGCAGAGGATCTCTCAGACAACGAAGAAGTGTTCCCTAAAGAAATCTCGAAATGGAGTTCAAATGAATTGATGGATAAAATCGGAAGACCCGAAGGTGACGATATCCAGGGTGAGCATTTCTGGTTTATTCTAAAATGCATTCAGATGGTGTTTAGGGTGCCTGCTTCGGCCAGAAGGTGTTTGAGGTGTCTGCCTGTTCTGGATGGTGTTTGGGATGTCTGCCTGTGCCAAAAGGTGTTTGGGGTGTCTGCCTCTTCCAGATGGTGTTTGGGGCGTCTGCCTCTTCCAAATGGTGTTTTGGGTGTCTGCCTCTCCCAGATTCTGTTTGGGATGTCTGCCTCTTCTAGATGGTGTTTGGGGTGCCTGCAGCTCCCAGATAGTGTTTGGGATGTCTGATGCTTCCAGATGGTGTTTGGGGTGCCTGCTTATGCCAGATGGTGTTTGGGATGTCCGCCTCTGCCAGAGGGTGTTTGGGATATGTGTCTCTACCAGATAGTGTTTGGGATGTCTGCCGCTTCCAGATGGTGTTTGTTTGTACCTGCCTCTGCCAGATGGTGTTTGGGATATGTGTCTCTATCAGATGCTGTTTGGGGTGTCTGCCTCTTGCAGATGGCGTTTGGGATGTCTGCCTCTTCCAGATGGTGTTTGGGGTGCCTGCCGCTCTCAGATAGTGTTTGGGATGTCTGATGCTTCCAGATGGTGTTTGGGGTGCCTGCCTATTCCAGATGGTGTTTGGGATGTCCGCCTCTGCCAGACGGTGTTTGGGATATGTGTCTCTGCCAGATAGTGTTTGGGATGTCTGCCGCTTCCGGATGGGGTTCGTTTGTACCTGCCTCTGCCAGATGGTATTTGGGATATGTGTCTCTATCAGATGCTGTTTGGGGTGTCTCCTCTTCCAGATGGTGTTTGAGATGCCTGCCTCTGCCAGATGGTGTTTTGGAGTGTCTGCCATATGGTGTTTGGGGAGTCTGCCTCTTCCAGATGGTGGTCGGTGTGTCTGCCTCTGCCAGATGGTGTTTGGGATGTCTGCCTCTGCCAGATGGTGTTTTGAAGTGTCTGTCCCCTTCAGATGGTGTTTGGGGTGTTTGCCTCTACCACCCACTCTCTCTTTGTCTACTAAATTATCCTTTGACCTTTCTTTTTGTGCACCACGAAACATACGTTTTGATTTTGCTTTGCGAAGAGATCTCTCCCTTTAAACTGCAGGGGATTCAAGACCATTGTTACTGCTGCTTGTAAGACTCAGACAGAAGTGGACATTTTGCAACCAGCTTTTGCTGACCTATGAAAACAATTCGCTTGAAGCCAAGGAAGCATTTTTAGCCTGCATTGTGGTGGTGATGGGGTGGCTCAGAGCCAACTGCCTGCAATGTGACCCAGAAAAAACATAGATCCTGCTCTTTGGCCCTAATTCCCTTCCTGGTTGTTCGAGTGCCTGGCGAGCAGCTGCTCACTACCCCCACCCCTCTTTGAGGTAGCAAATAACTTAGGAGTGCATTTCAATGTTCACCTCTCTTTTAAACCCCAGATTTTTGCAGTTGTGAAAGCCTCTTGATGGATACTCCGAATGATAAGGACACTTCTTGATTTCCTGCCTTGGGAAGCTTGGAAATCAGTAGTCAGGGTCCTGATACTCTCCAGATTAGATTATGCCTATGTTCTATATCTGGGGATCCAGAATTACGTAATACATTGGCTGCAAATTATGTAGAATGCGTCAATTTGCCCTTTGTTCAAGCTTCCCACACGTGCTTCGATGTCGTACTACCGTAACCAATTGCACTGGCTACCGGTGAAGGAAAGGATTACTTTCAAGGCCTTGGCCATTGCTCCTCAAGCTTTTCACAAAGCCAGACCTAAATACCTGTCCAACAGGCCACATTAATGTTATCCTCCTAGGACTTTACATCTGCAGTCTACCTGGCTGGTTAGTTATTCCACACACTAAGCATAAAGTGGGGTGTCTGCCTCTTCCAGATTGTGTTTGGGGTATCTGCCTCTGCCAGACCCTCACCCTGGCTGCCAAACTTGTGCACATCCGTAGTATGGACTACTACCTGGCATTCCGCAAGACCAATAAAACGCACCTTTTTCCTTTGCTTTAGGCTCTGTCTTCTGTTAGTAGCCTCCCACTTCCTGCCTGTAAGCACCGGGGCGTCCCTTTGCTGTGGCATCTGTGCGCTATACAAAATTGATAATATAACATAACATATGAAGCTTGGTGATTCGGCCTGTTCTGTTTTTGGCGGGCAAGCACTGGAATAAGCTCCCCCTTCAACTCAGATGTATCCAAGATGAATACATCTTCCGGAAGCAACCAAAAACGTATCTGTTCAACGTGGTAGTTGTCTCTTTTCCTTTTGCCTTAGCGCTGGGACACTCTTGCAGTAGCTGTGCGCTTTAGAACAGTTTTTCATTCATTCATTCATTCATTCAATACTGAACTCATGGTGAGACAACCCATGATGCTCTTCATGCATTTTAAAGTATTAGAAACACCGGCAGGCTCCCTGTTTTTTTTTAGGGTTGCTAGATCCTTCCACATCATCAGGACACTGTATCCAGTCCTGAGCTTTTCGTTTGACAACCTAATGCATTCTGGGAGATGTTAGCAAGTATTACTATTTGGATATATAGATGGATAAGAAACTAAAGTCTCCACTCGTTTCTGACAAGGTTGCAGGCTGCATCCACCGTAGAGGTTATAAACAAGCCTTATTAAGAACATTAAACCACGTACCATTAATTCATAATGAACATAAGGCGGATATTATTCTAGGTAACTATTAGTATCTACTCTGAGCTGGTAGATCCCCACAACCTGCAGCTTCTCCACCCCATTTCTAAATGCCTTGCAATGACCACGTGTCCTTCTTCCTCATTCAACAAAATGGCGACCAATCATTCTCATGTCCTAGAGTGTGCTTAGAAGCTGCTTCTTGTCTCCCACAGCTGTGGCTTTGTCTGGAATTATACCTTAGAATTATACATACATTATCATACAATTGTGTTTTTTGTGTCTTGCTTGATTTGGAGAGCCAGCATTCTCTGTAGTATCAGAATGTTGTACGTATGATGTTTTGGTGATGAGAATTGTGAGAGGAACAGGATATAACCACGTTCGAAGGCTGGATGGGGTGCAAAGAAATTATAAATGTCAGTCCAGGTATGTTACTTCAGGAGAGCATCCAACAGTAGTTGTGAAGGATGTAAGGAAAGGGAAGTTCGCAAGAGAGTTACAGCAAGAAAGCGAAGAACAACGATTGGTGGGCCAATACACAGTGTCAGGGAATTGGTGCATAATGAAGATAATGTAGGTAGTATAAAAGTATAGGAATATTTTAAGAAAGGAGAACTAAAGTAGGAACTGGAAAACGTTGTGAGGAAAGTGTCTTGATGTTGAGGGTTTCTTGATCCAGGAAAGTGGTAAAACCAAAAAAAGTTGGTAAGATTAGTCAAGATAGTGTGTTTGGTGGTCTTGAAAGTGGTAAGGGCATGGACGTGTTATTTCAAAGTTGCATAGATTGCTGTAGTAAGAGCAGAACAATTAGTTCCCAGTAAAAAAATATGCGCCGGTACACATGGGTCTCGAAGAAGCCTGAATGAAACACTGTTTCATTTCTCTAGTTTTGAGGTTCTTTTAATTAGTTTAGAGTTTATGATGTCATTCTGTTTGTTGTGTTGCATGTGTCTGATTTTTCTTATACCTTGTTCTTGGTTGTGGTTTATGTGTTCTGCTTATGAAGAAAAAAGAGATGTGTTGTGCCTTGTGTGTTTTGTTTCTGGTCTTGTCTCGTTTGAGAGCAATCATTCTCTATAGAATCAAAATCTTGCACCCGTGATGTTTTGGTGATGAGAATTTAGAGAGGTCAATTACTACTAGAGGATTTTCTCTCCAGTCTTTCAGATTCACTCTTCTTTTATGTAGGTTGCTAAATAAACTACCAACTTCAACTTCCACGTGGCCTCTGTCCTCTTTTCCCGCAGTGATTTTCAAGACCTCTAATTTGGAATCTTTTGACCAATGTGGGATTTTCCTTTCTTGTCCAATGCGGAGTTGAGTTTCAGCAGGAAACTCCACTTGAGACTCCTATCATCAGAAATTTTCAGTTTTGCTTCTGCCACAGGCTAGAGACAGAAACTGTCTTAACTGATATCAGGAAAGAATTGCAGGCGTCCATGGACAAGGCCAACCCAGTGAACCATGTCTCTGTAGCTTTTGACAAAGTGACCACAAGGTGGTCCTTTTTAAAAAAAAATTAAAAAAATTGATTATGTTTTGGCATAATGATAACATCAACATCTGCATGACAACATTATCTAGTAATTACACTATATCGACAGTAAGTATATTGGATCAGGCAGGAGGCCAGGAGAATCCAGTACAGCAGGAAATAAAGTTCACTCTGCCCCCCATACCGTCATACAGTTCCATGACATGGTACGTTTGCCAGTGGTATCGGGAGGTATATTAACAGAAGGAGAATAGGCATTATTATACAAATCAGGTTTAGCATTAAGTCATGTAGTGGCAACAAAGTGAACCTAACATGAAAAGAAAAACTGTAGGTCTATCACTATTTGTGGGCACAGGCCAATGTAAGGATATCAGTGGAGCACAGCAGTGGGCAACACGTTAATAATCAAATAGGTGCATTGGGCCCTCTGGAGAGAGCAGCGGGGGAGCAGGGCGGGGAGGATAAGGAGAAGGGAGCCAGAGAGGAGGGCGGACGTGGCGGGTTGGGGATTAGGACGGGGGCCAGAGGCCCCGCTTGACCGGTGACGAGAGAGGCAGGCATGCATGTACAGAGGGAGGATTATCAGCCCCTCGAGAGCCGGAGTTCCCTGCTAATGTTTTGGGCAGAGGTCAAGGGGGCTTAGGGAGGTGGGGGGGGGGCATTGCATCAAGGCCAGCCGAGTCTCGACCAATGTCAAGTTTTCTTTCCATGGGGCAGAGTTCGGTTGCAGGGGTGCTGTCGTTCTCGCAGCCATCGCCAGCTGATTCGTGTGTTACGATACCAGTGCCCTACACAAGTCAAGCAATCATGTGTGTATGTTGGGGCCCAGTGGTGCCTTCCACATCATAGCTTTTGCACATTTAGCAAGACTAAGGCCAAGTCCATAAACTTTTTCAGGCCTTTATGAGGCGCGGTGCGCCTTGTGATACCCAGTAAGAAGTGGATGGGCTGTGCCACTAATCGAGCGGCTGCTGCCTCCGTGAGGATAGTGGCCACCTCGGTCCAGTATACTTGAATAACAGCACAGGTCCAGACCATATGGGTGAATGTGGCCCCCGGGCCATCTATCTATCGCTGTCCGGTACAAGCGCGCCAGTCGATGAGGTTTGAGGTATGTATGATGTAGATAATTAAATTGGGTATATTTCAACCTGGCATTAGTCGAGACAATTTTCAGGTGGATAGTGCATTGTATCCATTGTTTGTCAGTGATAGCTATGCCTAGCTCAGCATCCCAGTATGCTCTAACTGCTGTCAACGCGGGTGGATCGTCTAGTCGGAGGGATGTGTACATGGCTGTTACAACATGTCTGCCTCGCCCATGTGTAAGCCACGTTTGCAAGAGGTGAAAAGTGGGGGGCTCTACACGGTCGTTGCACCACGTTTGTAGGGCATGGCGTGTAAGCAGAGCGTGTAGCAATAATGAGCCTTGGCCACCTCGTATGTGTCCCCTAGTTCCTCAAATGTTTGCAACTGTGCGTCCGCGAACATGTCTCCCCTCGTGTCTAAGCCCCTCTCCCTCCAATGGCTAAACTCCACGCGTCCGTGAAAGGCGAACGATCCCGGAAGTACCTCCAGCGGCAGGTTAGGGGCATATGGAGAGGTCCGACCTGTGGATAGTACATATCTAAGCCAGCACTCTCTGGCCGATACCATTAGTACACTGCTGCGTTGTTTCTGGGTTAACGTAGTGGTGCCCGGCAGCCATTCCAGTAATACTGGCTGATCCCAAGTTATGGCCTGTGTGCAGCTCAGCGAAGCTACTGCTAGCCAACCATTGCATCGACCATTGTAGTTGTGCTGCGGCATAGTATCGCTTGTAATTCGGGGCACCAAGGCCTCCTTCCGTGAGTGGCAGATATAGCTTATGGAGGGCCAACCTAGTCCTGGACTTCTCCAATATTAGGGAGATCAAAAAGGATTCTATATCCTTAAAGACTATCCGCAGTAAGCGATAAGGAAGTGTATACAAGAAATATAGAAGGCGCAGGAGAACTAAACTCTTTGAGATGGCCACCCTCCCCATGGGAGACAAAGGTAGACTCAGCCAAAACGGTGCGGTTAACCGGGCTCTGGCAATAGCTCGCCCCAAGTTGGCGTCTATAATGTCCACCCCAGTGTGATAAACCTGAACCCCCAAATATTTAAATGTGTTGAACGCCCATTCCAGTGGCGTGATTGGTGCGGTCTGTCTCCGAGCCGGTGACATGGGGGTCATTGGGAACACTACTGATTTAGACCAGTTGACCCGTAAACCCAAGACCCGCGCATGTCAGTTTAACAGACACATTATTAACTGCAGTATCTCAGTGCAGCCGCGTAAGTAGATCAAGGCGTTATCCGCGAACAGCGAAACTAAAGGGCACCGACCCTCAGCATGCAAGCCCCACTCCGCCACCCGTTGGCCTAATTTGCACGCCAGCGGTTCCATCGCCGAGGTGAAAAGTATTGGCGATAAGGGGCAGCCTTAGCGTGTACCACACGCAATCGTTAAGAGCGAGGAAAAAGTGCAACCCGTCTTTACTCTGGCCAGTGGTTTGTAGTACAGTAACAGTACCCATTGCAAGACGTTAGGGCCAATACCATGCCCGGCCAGCACTGCTAGTAGATAGTCCCAGGTCAAGGATCGAACGCCTTCTCGATGCCGAGAGAGGCTATCCAGGACATTTCCGCTGCCCCTTTCCCCCAGTCTAGCAGCGCAAACAACCGTCGCAGATTCAAGCCGGCGGTCCTCCCCAGTATAACACCGCTCTGGTCCTTATGAACCAGCAGAGGGACAGCCGCAACCTGTCGATTTGCTATAATTTTCCAGAGGATCTTGTAGTCGACGTTTAACGTCGACAAGGGATGGTAGGAAGCCATTTGAAGTGGGTCTCGGGTCAGTTTCGGTAGAACTACCAGTGTCGCTTCCTCAGGGTGTGCTAGAGTTCCCCTTTCTCGAAGGCGTCGGCATACATGTTGGCCAACCGGGGCATTACTTGTTCAGAGTAAGTGGAGTATAATTCCGACTGCCAGCTGTCTGTTCCCAGCGTCTTACCAGTTGCCAACTGCCTAATGGCTTCCATGACCTCGTCTGTTGGGGTCGTTAGGGATGAGCTGCTCGCATCTCTGTATTTCCGCTTCATGAGACCGGAGTGCATCCGTCAATGATTTTCGGGCTCCGTAAGTAGTTTTGAATGCTTGCCCCCGAAGGACAGCCTTAAAGGTGTCCCACTCCACTCCCACTGCCGATTCGGTGCCAGCCTTCGTCGCAAAGTACTAGTCGACGGGACGTGAAAGGGTGGCGCAGTATGATGAGTCAGCGAGTGCGATGCTCTGCAGCCACCAGGGCGAGATCGGAGGCCGGCTCGCGTCCCAGGAGAGAGTCAACTGCAACAGGTTATTGTCGGACAGTGTTCGAGGCAAATAGTCTGCCTGCAATATGCTGTTGTAGACATTATCGGAGCAGTATATGGCTTCAATTTGGGTGCATAAGTCGCGTAGCGCCGAAAAATGCGAGTATGTGCATGTTAGGGGATGCTTGCTGCACCATGCATCATGTACCTGCATGTGACTGTTGCACTAACCTGCGGACTTTGCTTGCTTGGAATTTGACGGGGGACCACGATTTGGCAGAGAACTACGCTTGTCTCTTCATTTGGATTCTGCCCAGGAAAAATTTTTGCCACCTCTCGCGTTTCCCGCTTCGCGGGAAACGCTCGCAGCTGAGGGTTCCTGCTTCTACCATCGGAGGGTGAACTACAGTGTCCATCAGATATCGGGACACAGACTCAGCCTCCCGACACACTGCCACAGGTGTATTTAATCTGCCTTGTAATCCGGCAGCGCGGGTGACTGTTGCACTAACCTGCGGACTTTGCTTGCTTGGAATTTGACTGGGGGCCACGATTAGGCAGAGAACTACGCTTGTCTCTTCATTTGGATTCTGCCCAGAAATAATTTTGCCACCTCTCTCGCAGCTGAGGGTTCCTGCTCCTACCATCGGAGGGTGCACTACAGTGTCCATCAGACATCGGGACACAGACTCAGCCTCCCGACACGCCCCCACAGGTGTATTTAATCTGACTTGTAATCCGGCAGCGCGGGTGACTGTTGCACTAACCTGCGGACTTTGCTTGCTTGGAATTTGACTGGGGGCCACGATTTGGCAGAGAACTACACTTGTCTCTTCATTTGGATTCTGCCCAGGAATAAGTTTGCCACTTCTCCCGTTTCCCGCTTTGCGGGAAACGCTCGCAGCTGAGGGTTCCTGCTTCTCCCATCGGAGGTTGAACTACAGTGTCCATCAGACATCGGGACACAGACTCAGCCTCCCGACACGCCCCCACAGGTGTATTTAATCTGCCTTGTAATCCCGCAGCGAAGGACGCGCGCGGGACGAGCCGGGAGAAGCCCGGGCAAAGGGCGGGCCGTCCGGGGCAGACCGGGGCTGGGCTGGCCCTACCCTCTAACTCCTGCTGTATTGTATTGTTCAATATAAGTCGTATTCTCCAGGATTATTAGTGTTGTATAAGGGAGGTGTATTATCTAAATGTCAATGTCAACCCGATCCGGAAGGGGTAAGCGGGTGGGGGGAGGTTGTGTTAGTGATACTCTCGACCAATTTATATCCCGAGCCTATTCTGTCCTTGAAAAGGAAATTGCCCTTACCGAGCGTCAGGTCTCACTTGATCCTTTTAACCATAAGCGCTCCTCCCTTGGGCCATTGGCACAGGCCGTTTCCCCAGCCAATCTAAATGGTTGTGTTATCCCTGGTAAAGCCCCTCCAAATCCCTCGTCTATTAGGAATAGTTTGGAGAGGCTTAACGCATTGGATTTCTCCAGACAACCGGCCACTTTGACTGAATCAGGTCCTGCTATGTGTGCTGAGGATAATGCCCCCAACATTAGCGATCCCATGATTTCTGAGAGCACCTCCATGCGAATAGAGGTAGTGACTGATGCTGGGGTTAGACCAGCTCCCGCTAAAAGGAAAAGAGTTTTAAGCGGGGTAAGAGGTGGTTTCCCTAAAACTGCAAAGAAGTTTAAGGCAAAAACACTAGTGAGAAGCGAGAAGGCATCTGGGTTGGGAAGGCAAGACAAATTAATGCACTCTAGAAGAGGCGACAACCCTAAGCCTAGTGGTCAGAATGAGGGAATTCCTAGTCATCAGGAATGTACTAGCTCAATGGTTAATCCTCCCTCTGATTCTTTGCCCCAGGCCCCTACGATCGCACAGATAGAGAAACTTATGAAATCCCTGATTCTCCCTGTACTCGAGAGGGTGAAGGTTTTGACAGAGAGGCTGGACAGATTTGAGCAAGCCTCTCTCGATAATTTCTTCTCTCTCTAGTCATTAATCAAACTGCAGTTTAAGAATATTAAGGAAGTGGGTGACCTCAAGGAAAGCTCAATAGTGGATCTCACATCTTCAGAGGCAGGGGTTCCAATTGTACAAGCGGTAGCCGGTGGGCCCATGCTGGGCCTGAATGATGTAACATCAGTAATATCTACAAATCGTGTCCAGCACACTGCCCCAAATTCAAAATTAAGGTTGACAAAACAGCAGAAAGATTCTAATAACTGTCTACCCACGCTGAGGCAGGAAACTGTTAAGACAGGGGTTAAAAATGGGAGATCTAACTGTAGTCCCTCCACAAAAGTCCAAAAGCATAACCCGGTCTTCAATGGTGAATCCAACTTACCAAGTATAAACCTACCGCCAGACTGTATGCCCTATGTGGTCGTCTTAACTGGGGTTCCACAGTGCAAGGTCAGAAGACCCGAATCCTACGATGAGCTTAAAAACAAAACCATGCACTTGTTAAATGAGAACAGACCTCTTCCCAGTCATATTGATGGCCAGGTCCTGCACGTTAGAAGGGTCAGTTGGGTTGGTAATAGAAACAAAGATTCGTCGGGCGATTGCATTTTGGTGAATTTTAGGGATGCTAGGGTCGCAGGGTTTATCTGTAACCAAAATTGCGGTTATGGTAGAGCTGGTATTAGTACACATGATCTTAGCTATTTTCATCAGCAACCTGCTCGCCCTTCGTATGCTAGCTACCAGCCCTGGGAGGGACAGCAATCAGGTCCATATCTAAATTCTTATCATACCTACAAGGCCCAGGCCCCCCTTTAGAGGCTTTGATGTCTACGGGATGGTCCGTGGCTGCTGACATGGTGTTTATAATTTTGCAAAAGGGCAAGTAGACTTAATAAGGACTAGAAAGCCGAGTATGTCAAGTGTCCAACTGGATCCCATTGCTATATCTGACAGTTCCTTTTTACCTAAAGTCTATACTCCTCTGAATACTTTAGCTTACAATACTTCCCCGACAAACACCAGGCCTAGGACGGTGGAGTTAATTGGCACATCAAAGGAGTCCAGACTTAGATCGAGTATGGTTAGTAAACAGCTCCCTCCACCGCGACTTGTTGAAGATTCTGTATTAGGGATTCTTAGCTGGAATTTAGCTGGTATTTCTAGGAAATTAGACCTTCCTGAATGGAATACTCTGATTGACTCTTATGCGATATGCATCTTTCAGGAGACTTGGAGTGTCGAACCCTGTCATAAGGTAGGCTATTCCACTTTTTTTATCCCCGCAGTTCCTCCCCTCATGGGGAGAGGTTGTCCTTCGGGAGGACTCCTCATTTGGGTAAGCGTATCTCTGGGTTGCCAAATTGTACAAAAGGATACCAACACCCCAGACTTACAAAGAATCTTGGTTAGGGGGCCACGGAGAGGATGTATTTTGGAAATATTCAACATCTACGCCAGGGGTACTAAAGGTGGGTCTCCATCTCCCACTGTTACTATCCTAGAGGATATACTCAGGGACTGCCCCGATGGCATGCATGTCCTGGTTGCAGGGGACCTCAACTGTACATTTGAGCCCCTTGCAGCTGAGGATATTCTGGATATCTCCGATGATGATGCGAGGAGGGGGATACCCCCCTATCAATTCAACCCATAAAAAGATGGTCTCAACGGGCCATTCAACTGAACATTCTTTCTTTGGAATTCGGATTAAGAGCAGTTAATGGCAGATCCCTCTCAGATCCCCTAGGAGCTCATACGTTCAACAGGGTAGATCACTCCTCAAGGATAGACTATATATTCCTGAATTATAAACTTTGGCATTATATGCATGACATGGAAGTCATACCTACGGTGGATAGTGACCACAATCTACTCGCTCTGACCCTGTACCATCTGTGGTCGCGTGTAGACGGTTTAGCCTCCCCTGCTAAGTTATTGACAACTGCAGAAGTTTGTCCATCAAACTGTGGGAGGCGCCGCAAATGGTGCAAAGTTGTTTTAGAAGAGGGAAAAGTCCAGAAAATAGGTGCCATTCTGGCAGAGGCTGTGACTAGGTTGGATATTAGCATTCAGGATCCTTCCGAAGCCTCTGCACTTTTTAGTGGCGTCATTGATGATCTGGGCAATTTATTCCTAGTACGAGGTAGTGATTCTTCCCAGAAGGGGCGGCAGAGACCTAGGGGTAACCCGGGTTGGTATTCTAAAAAATGCCGGCAGATGAAAATGGTACTTATTAAAGCAGTCAAGGACAAATCCCCCAAGCAGATCCATTTGCTTATAAGCAGTCTGTTAGCGAAGCTAAGAAAGATTGGGAGGACCAGTTCTGACATGATTTAAAGGTAGCTAGTGAGAGGAGGGACTCAAGGGGGTTCTGAAACATTGTGAGGGGCAAGAATAGGCCGGGTAATACTCTTATTACTTGTAATATTACTGGCCAATCGTGGTTTGATCACTTTGCATCCCTCTATACGTCCAACACAGAAGATTGGCAAAGTCCGACTTTGCCAACTTTAATGGACTCAATAGAGGATTGCGAAGCCTATCCCTTTACACCCAAGGAAGTGGAAAATGTGATCAAAAGCTTAGTGCCTCTCAAAGCAGCAGGCCCCGATGGGATACCGGGGGACCTGCTTCGCCTTAATTATACAGAATGGGGTAGGCTTTTCTCATTTCTTCTTAACGCCATCACTATCGATGCAGGAATTCCCGACTCTTGGAAGGGGGCTGAAGTCGTCCCAATTTTTAAGAAGGGGTATCGGGACAACCCAGCCAATTACCGCCCAATAAGCCTAATTGATTCTACTCAGAAGGTTGTTGGGAAGGTGATTTTGGGAAGAGTGCTCCAGTGGGTTGAGGATTCTAAGATTCTCTCGGACTATCAGGCAGGCTTTAGGTCCGGCACAGGGACCATCGAGCAGGCCTTTAGGTTGTTGCCCTTATTCTGGAAGGTGGTCATAATTGGCAAGGGCAGTCTTTATCTTGCGTTTATCGATTTAAAGACTGCCTTTGACCTTGTGCCTCGGGACCGCTTGTGGGGGGTTTTGTACGATATGGGGATGCCAAGGTATCTACTGTCATTATTGATAAAGCTCCATACCGGAAACTTTGCACAGGTGAGGTGGGGCACGCAAGGACAGTAGACTGAAAAAATCACAGTGAATAGGGGTGTCCGCCAGGGTTGTGTCCTTGCTCCCACACTGTTCTCATTGTATGTGAACGGTGTGGTGGAGCATCTATTGAAAAATCCATCTGACGCACCCTCCGTGGCGGGCAAGCGAGTACCAACACTCTTATTCGCTGATGATACTCTTCTTATCTCCAAGACCCCAGTGGGTTTACAGAGTATTCTGGATAGTTTTCAGTCCTTCTGCAATTGTAGAGGGCTTATAATCAATACTGATAAGACTAAATATTTGGTGTTGAATCCACTCAAAAAAATTGGTCGACCGCCAGCCCTGAATTGTGTGCCCCTGGAAAGGGTGGCGGAATTTGATTACCTGGGCATCCATTTATCAGACACTATGCAGTGGTATCCCCACCTCCAGAAGTTGCTACTTGGCCACAAAAGGGTTGTGGGGGCCCTTCTCATGGAACAGCGCTCCTCGTCTTTAAAACCAATTGCGCCTATTATAGACATCTACAAGGCGCAAGGACTTAGCGCGGCCCTTTATGGGGCAGAACTGTGGGGTGCAAGTAATGTAGACCAGCTTTCTAGGTCAGAGAATAAATTCTTGAAGAATCTGATGGTCCTCCCACAGAGCACCCCCACGCTACCCCTGCTCCTAGATATGAGGTGCCGCTCAATCAAGGACCAGGCCAGACTACGCCCGTTACTATTATGGGCCCGTCTGTGGCGGGTCCCAGAGCTTGCTAGTTATGCGGCAGGGCTGTCTGAAATACTCTCGTTGCCTGGCTGGTCCAAAATTAGTTGGCTAATTGATGTTAAATTCCTGCTCGGAGATCTCGGGCTTGGGGAATTTTGGCTATCTAGATCTGCTCCTCCAAAAGCGGTTTGAAAGAAGATTTATTGGAGTTGGGTATCCAGCAAAATTAGTTCTGACACAAAGCAGGGCAGATTAACTGCTGAGTTTATCAGAATAAAGGATGTTGCAGTTAGGGAACCGTACCTTGATATTATTTTGAAGCCAAGTGATCGGGCTCTGTGTTTTAAATTCAGGGTAGGAACCCTCCCAGTAGGAGAACTGACGGCACGTTGGAAAGTCCCCTTTCAAACTTCTCCCTTTTGCCCTACCTGTGTGACCAGAGTTGAGTCGGTTGCCCATGTTTTATTTCAATGCCCGGCATACATAATGCAGAGAAACAGTTGGTTAAAACCTGTATGTAGAGTTCTAGGTACCAGACGTCATATTGTAGCATTGCGTATCCTGATGACTGACACTCGGCCTTTGTATGTTTGTGGTTTGGCAACATTTTTAAGATGGGCTTGGTCCATGAGAACCAAAAGGCTTAATGATATTGTTTAATTAGTGTCTTAAACATCTCTTTTAATTAATTTTAATACTATTTATGTTGTATTGTTTTATAAATGGACGTATAATATCAGTTTGGTGCGAATTATGGATTGTAACTGATGTATTCTGTCATGCTTTTAAAGATATATGTTTTATCGAAATAAAGCCTTATAAACTGGATGTACCTGCATGTTGGAGACCCACTCCGTCATGTGCTGCGCTAAGTTTGATGGATTGAGCCCCTGGGAGGGGGGGGTCGTGAGCGATCTAAATTAAGATCTGGCACCCAATTAAAGTCGCCACCCCAGTAAATGGGGACTGTGGGGTCTGTCAATAAAGACGGTGTGAGTGTTTGCAAAAACTAGTTCGGGCGTTCAGAGAGACTAACGCCAGAGTAGAGCCGTTTAGCAGGCCTTCTAAAGTAACAAAATGGCCATGTGGGTCCACCCTGGCGTGCGTGACCTGCAACGGGGTCCCTAGCGCCACCCAGATAAGAGCGCCGATGGTGTAACCGGAGTATGTGGTGCCCAGAATCGTGCCCCTCCAGCGTTTGCGGAGGTACACAAGTGTTTGTGACATGAGATGTGTTTCCTGTAACAGAGCGAATGTGATGCCATGGGTACGTAAATACTGATGCACTTTGTGTCGCTTGGCGCACCCCGCCAAGCCCCTCACATTCCAAGTCAACAACATACATTGTCCCACTCCCATTAAATCAGACACAGAAAGGCCACTTGGCAGTGGACCGGTGGCATACGCCTCAGGAGTCCCCTGCCCCATCCCACCCCCGCACCGACCGCTAAATGTGTAAAGCCTGCCCTAGCCCGCAGCAATAATGAGACACGTAGAGTGATCAACAGTAAAAAAACAGATTCCCAACATTCCACCCCAGGCCGGTTTGCCAACGAGCAATAGGCCATTCGCACTAAAATGCTATTCAGAAAGGCAGAAAAGAACAGAAGACAACGATAAACAATATCGATGCTGTATCAGCTACTTATCATTCGGTGGATGGGGGCGCAGCCAGGCTAGATGTCATCGCTGTCTTGCCGCCTCACTCAACTCAGTCTGGCACCATGTCCATGCGCCCACAGCGTATAGTCTGGGCACCCAAAGCCGTTGTGTGTGCCCAAGGTGTTCAGCCTAGTGCATCTGCAGTCTGTAGAGTGAGGGGCGCGAAGATGTGAGAAGCAATGTTTGGTCCATTGCCGCGTCCGAGTCCAGTCTTTGAGAAGATGTGGGGCTACTGATGTGTTCCGCCGTCTTGATGGCTTGTGCTTGCTCCTGAGCCAGCTAGGCCTGCATTGGTTGGCGAAGTCATCCTCCGCCCCGTCCCCTGCGGGGCTCCACCAGTTTCCAGGCCTGTTGAGGATCCGGCGATGAGGTGGGGGGACCACGTGCTAGGCCCTGTTGCTTCATCCATGACCACGCTTCCTCAGGACTGTTGCAGAACACTGTGCCCTCCTTGTGGCGGATGTGGAGGCGCGCTGGCTATTGCAAGGAGTATTGAATGTCATGGTCTCTCAGGCATTTCTTGACATCCCTGTAGGAGGATCGTCGGCGCAGCACCGTCAGGGTGTAGTCCGGGTAGATATGGACCGCAGAGTTGTCAACTTGCCACTGACCTTGGGCTCGGGTGACCTGTAGGATATGATCCCGGTCACGATAGTTGAAAAGTCTTGTCATCACCGGCCTGGGGAAGGCACCTGGGCGTGGAGGGCCCCCCGGTACCCTGTGCGCACGTTCTATAGAGAAAAACGTAGAGATTTTCCCCTGCAGGATGTCTTTTGAGAACCATTCCTCTAGGTAGAGTTCCATGTTGGCGCACTTCGCTCGTTCGCGAAGGCCCACGATGTGCACGTTATTTTGGCGTGAGCGCCCTTCCTGGTCCTCCACGCATGCTTTCAGGTAATCTACCTCCTGTTGGAGGGGTGGCCGTACGGATACCATGGGGCGCAGTGACATGAAAGTGGATTCGGACTCCTCTACCCTGCCCTTCAGCTTCTTGTGGTCCTCACGGAGATAACCCATATCGATACTCAAGGAGTCAATCTTCGTTCCTAGGGTGGTTTTAATATCCAGGATTGCCACCAGCAGCTCGCCAAATGTGTGCAAATGGTTGCCACGGTCCACTGAGGAGGATGACACAGGGTGAGTCATAGTCTTCGCGCCTGGAGGCGCTGGCTCCAGGTCTTGCGCCTGGGGCTTCTCCGTTCTGGGTTTACCCATTGTGGCGTCAGTTGGTGGCCGGAGTCCAGGGAGGAGGACCGAGAATGATGGAGGGGGACAGGTCGAGAGGCTGTGTCCGCGGTCCAGAAGCCTCAGCGAAGTGTCCACAGATACCAGGCTCTATATACGCCTGTGTAGAAGGAGTGCATTCCCGACAACTCTAGTGGAGAGAGGTGGGCACAAGGGTAGAGTGCCGCACTGGGTCAGCGCCGGTGGTATGCCCAAATTCTCGGAGTGGCCTTAATCGGTGGGTGGGCAGAAGTGTGCAAGGGAGCAGTCTCAGGCAACAGGTAGGATCAGAGAGTGCACACGTGCGTAGCTGACCTGCTTCGGTGGCCCAAGCCCAGGCCGGCTGGACCAACGTGGAGGTGGGGGGGAGACCGAAGGGGCTGTATCCGGGCGCACACACTGCTCCTGATCCCACAGCAACGGGGACCCTTGACGCCTCCGTATTAGAGTGCCACCTTTCCGGTTCACCCGTCTCAGTGTTGTTCAACAAGGCAGCAGGGCACATGGCCTAACGTATCTACACAATGGCGGAGCTCCGGTGTGGGCTGTGTCCTTCTTCGATGGGTTCCCAGGCGCCCGCGTAGGGTCTCCGCTCACCGGGGGCCATAGGCAGTCAGCGTGAGGCAGGGAACGGGGGGTCCCCGAAGGAACTGCAGCGGTGTTCGTGTATGCTCCCTCACCTGAGCGCTGTGCCAGTGGTGCCTCCGTCTCACGATCGGCCGTGAGCGGTGCAGATCCGTGAAGTTACAACAGGCAATGCTATGCTTTAAGAGGGGGGTACGAGGGGGCTAAAAGTGCGTCCTATGCTCGTCCCTGTTGCCCCTCTGAGGAGTTCCAATAGCTCTTCACTCGCAGCACACCGTAGTGAGGCCTCCGATGCACATCCATTAGGAATGACGCAGGCCGCGCGTCCCGGCGTACCAGCAGGGCTGCGGCTCTCTGGCCCAGTCAGCGCTGAGCAATTCAGAATCCACGTCGATGGTCCACGGGTCCCCGATGGGTCTAAAGCTGGGCTGGGGGCTGGCACTGCTGCTGGTCACCAGTGCGGGGAGAAGCGTCCCACTGGAGCATGTGGACGTCTGCCGGCAGCAAAGCCGCTCGTCTCCAGTCAGAGCCCCAAGCTCCATGTTCACACGAGCGGTGCGCAGCTCTCGTGCTTTCCCACTGATCGGCAGCTTCGGTGTGGTCGGGAGATGGCTCTGGGGAACCTCAGGTGCCAAAATGAAGGGGCTGCTACTTGAAGACACTGTATTAGCAGGATATATGCGGCGGGCTCGGAGCGGGTCTAAGCACAGTGCGACTGCTCTCGCCGCCATCTTGGCCACGCCCCATCACAAGGTGCTCCTTAACTGCTAAGATACTCATGCCTAAATCAGAGGGAGAGCTCTCAATTGAATCACTTCCTGCCCGACGAACCAGACTTGCCTGATTAATCTTGGTACTTTCTTTGCCAAAACATTCCCCATCAAAAAGAAAGATCCACACGCATCTGCACAACAACTTAATTAACATAAACATGGCTCAAATAATTGAATCTCACAACATTGGGTTTCATTCGTACCCATGTGACACCCTTCTCCAACGAAATCTGCTGGCAGGTTTTGGTAACTTGCTAAGGATTGGACCATCCACAACGAGTATCCAAGACTGTGTGAACCAAATCATGCTCTGTCTCAGTGTGTCCGATCCTAAGACCTAGGTCCTGGGCTAAACTATATCCAACCTCCTGCTCCATTGGGTGACATACTGACCCTCACCTCTGCCCTCTGAAATAGTCATAAACCTTTGTTTCTAACTAGACATTCATCTCTCTTTGGAGGAAAAGCATTTCCCTCCACATATCCTTACAATAAGTCATTTTTGCCCTATGGTATTCATTCCCCACCGTGTGACATGGGTCCTCACAGTGGCTACATGTAGTTTGGATCTTTATAATGCCATCTACACTGTTTTACCAACCAAATTACCAATTTATCTTGTATCCTACAGAGGAATCACACTGCCCTCCTCATCTTGAGTCTGCACCACTCAGAGCACCTCACCCTACCACTATAAACACATTGGGACTGATTCATAAAGGTAAACTGACACGAAAGTCTAACCTTACGACTTTCGGTATTCACAAAGGGCATTTATGAATAGTAAAATTAGACTTTTGTCTCAATTAAACGTAAGTTATGGTCTTAAGTTTAACTGAGAACAAAAAGGTTAAACTTAAGACTAAAACATATGTTTAACTGAGACAAAAGTCCAACTTTTCTACTCCTAAACACCCTTTGTGAATACCGAAAGTCATAAAGTTAGACTTTCGTCTCAGTTTACCTTTGTGAATCGGGCCCATTGGATGATGCTCGGTTTCTGAACACAGACTTACTTTCATTGCCTATGCTCTGTATTGCCACCCCTTTTTTGGCACTTTGAAGCAACTGCAAATTGGTATTAAGTCCAAGGCAAAGCCGACATGGTTGGCTAGGATATGACATCATTGTGGGAAAGTTGTATTGCCAGATATGTGCCAGGTTTTTGCAATCAATGGCTGAATTTCCGCAGGTTGAAAGGGCCGAATTTCTGCAGGCTTAAAGGGCCGGCACCAAGGGAGAGTAGAGATGGCATTATGCTTCAAGCCCTTCACTATGGCAGGGCCCCGTGCTCCTACTGCAAAATTAATGTATAGATTTTAAAGCATGCCAGTCTGTTTATTAATAATTAGGCAGATGCACTTTTCTGTCCCACTAGATGGTGTCACATGCCAGGGCTGCAGTGCTTTCTTTTCCCTGATGGAAATTGTTTTAGGTCTTGCCTACAGATAGCTTTAGCCGTTGGTCCAATACCTATTGTCTCCAGTATTATATAGAGTAGGCTTTGGGTCTGCATTTTGCTTTTGGTATGATGCCTTTCTTGCCTATCTCAATTCTTGTGTGTGCTCTGTCTCAGAAGCATTTCCATCTCATTATGCTTGGATTGGATAAGCTGTATCCTTTTACTCATCATGTCGGAACACTGATTTGCAGTGCTTGAGGCACTATTTTCTCTCACTTTCTCCTTCTCTTTGGACTCTCTATGACTCTGTTTTCTGCTCCTCCTTCACTTTTTATGGAAAAAACATGCCCTTCCACAGCGCCTTCTTGAACCCCCAACACTCCATCTGCCGCCTGCTGCTAATAGGAGGAAAGCCATATTTTCATGTTCTCTTAAGCCATTCTAAGATGGCCCCCACTTATTGCACTCCAGATGCACCTTACTTGTCCTTTACCATGCAATTTCTTGCACCACCCCATGGCTGTAATTGAATTGACCTTCTACTAAATTTGGATAGCGTTTGTAGGATGGCCACAGCACTTTGTCTTAAAAGACATTGGGCCCGATTCACAGAATGAACTTAAGACTCAATCCTAAACTTACTACTATTTTGGTATTCACAGAATGCACTTACTACTTTTGGCATTCACAGAATGAACTTACTACTTTTGGTATTCACAGAAGTTAGGATTTTGTCTTAAGTCTGTCTTAAGTTTGTCTTAAGACAAAATCATAAATTCTGTGAATACCAAAAGTAGTAAGTTCATTCTGTGAATGCCAAAAGTAGTAAGTGCATTCTGTGAGTACCAAAATAGTAGTACGTTTAGGATTGAGTCTTAACTTCATTCTGTGAATCGGGCCCATTGTTTGCTGTCCTGGGCTTTAATGTGGCACTCAAATTCATTGTGGATGTTGTCGAAACAGTATCTGTGACAACAAGTGATGAACAAATCTAAGATTATGTTTTAGTTTGGTACTTCATTTTTTAAGTTATTCCCGAAAATGTTTTAATACCTAATGTTATATTGGTTATTTTTACATGGGCGAGTTTAAACTACAAATAAATGTACTAATACTTGGAAATAAATAAATGTAAAAGGAGAGCGCTGCATGGAAATATAGAGTGACCTGGCAGCCCTGTCGTGATTGGTGACTGTGGTTTCTATATAAACAAGGGAACCCGTAAATTGGCTGAGGACCACGGGTATCAATTATACTTCAAAAGACAAAGGTCCTTAACAAACATTTAGGAATATACAGAGAATAAAATATAGACCGTATTAGGTTGCTATATAGTTCCAATGTCCAGCCGGACATGGATTTTTATTCATATAATATTTCAGTAATAAAGTGGAGGATGAACGAACAACAACATTTAAAGTAGGGCACAGTCCTGTACCCTACAACGAGGGGGAGGTGTGAAGTAGTGGAAAAACAAGTCAAACAGTTTTGAACAAACAACTAATACAAGAGTACAGGCAAAGACTGAGCAGATTGGCCACTTGCATTCAGTAAAAGAGGCTCAAGGGTAGGAGGGCCAACCAGAATCCGCCTGGGTACGTATGGTTAACCCTTCTGCCCCACAGCGGTTCCTAACCATACTTATCCAGGCGGATTCTGGTTGACCCTCCTACCCTTGAGCCTTCCTTGTACCCGCACCGGGGTAAGCCTTCACATTTCCACCCTCATCCACCTAATACGGTCTATATTTTATTCTCTGTATATTCCTATATGTTTGCTAAGGACCTTTGTCTTGTGAAGTGTGATTGGTGACTGTAGCAGCCCAGCTCCTGGTTCTCGTCAGGCACAGCTGCCCCACCTGCACCTATGCTGCTGATACAACCCCGGTTCATGAAAATGAACAGTTAAACCTTATGTCATATGGAAATAAAAGAGCTTCTGGAAGCCAGAGCTCAGAGAAGAAAGCTCATTCGTGGGATCAGACACACGTGCTTAAAGCGGTGCAGGTTTTCTTACTGGCATGTTTGATGTTGTTAGTTCACTAAGACATGTTTGCATGTAGGTTGTTGGTACTGACTGTTTCATAGGGGTTGGCTTTGCACTTTGGAGGTAAAGGGAGTCCCAAAACAAACCGATACTGCTATGGCTGCGGTGAATGTCACCTCGCCATTGCACATGCAAGCGTTCAGAGGGGACACCTGGTTGGTGGGATGACACTTAGATTCTTTTTCATATCGCTGGGGAGTGTGGTGTCCTATTGTGACCTTCTATTAAATAATGCAGCTGTAGGTCAATAGTACATCATCACGAGTGGCCCGTGCAAGTAAGAGGGGTGGGCCGGTGACTGGACAGACGACGAGGTAAAATGTATTATTTATTTAATTTTCCCTTGTCGTCATCTGTTGAGTTCCCACCCTCCCAGCCCCACCACTCTTATCTGCACGGGCAGCTCCTAGATCTGTTCACAGCAGTAGCAAGCTCTGTGGCCCACTATTGTAGCCAGGAAGTCTGGGAGGGAGTGGGTACTGCAGTAGTGAGGCTGATAAGAGAGGCTGTGGGCCACTTTCCTCACTCAGTGTTACTTCTCACCAATGGAGAGAGCACTCAACTTTCACAGCCCTGTCACTTCTGGAATCCCAGCCTGTCTCCCTCCACGCTGCAGCTGTGTTGATTCTCAATATCAGCATCGCCTCGCTGCATCAAAGACAGTTACAGCCGCCGCTTTCGATTCTTTGCTGTCCATGTGCACTCCACTGGAACCCTCTCCCCCCTTGACCTGACCACACTTACCCCCGCCCTTAGCCCACCAACTACCCTCAACAAGCATTTGCAATGCAATAGGTCTCGCATTCACACGATTTTGAGCTATTGGTATTGTAAATGACAATGCCTTCTATTTATGTTTTGGGTTTTAAAACATAAATACTAGGCATTGTTATTTCTAATACTAATAGCTTAAAATCGTGCGAATGCGAGACCTATTGCAGTGCAAATGATTGACAATATTGCGGCTAGTTGAATAAGTAACTAGGTAGAAAAGGTGAAAAGGCACCCCTTTCCACTGCCACTACACGTGTATGTTTTTTGTCATTGAGGATTTTTGACCTTTAAGTCACGTTTCTTTAAAAATATAGCTACATAACTGGGGGTTCTTCTTTGCGGCCATGGAGGCTCAGTAACTGAATGCCTGGAGATTGGTACAGCCTTCGGGGGATGAAGCCTGCAGCAATAGTTGAGAAGTGTGGCTCAGGGGTTAGAGGCAGCAGACCCGGAAGCTGAGATCGGTCCTGGACCAGGGTTCAATTCCCCGCCTCGGCGGGGTCTTGGGCTAAAAATTCCACGGACTCGATAATTCTCGCCCCGGTGCCTCCTCGACTCATGGGTTCACACTCTGCGACTCTGGGCAATAGCTTGCTTAATCTCCACAACGGCCCCTCGTGGCGGGATGCCTGACTTTCACCTTGTGGATACCCTGCTATCTCACAGGGGAATACCAGGAAGGGTTCCCTAAGCAAGCGCCGGGAAACCCACTGCGGGTAGCTGTGCGCTATATAAGCTCAACTACATTTACATTTACAATAGTTGGTGACACAGTAGAAGAATTTTTTTTACCTGCAACACTAATTTGCAGCTTGCTTTCTCTTACACAGTTCCCCCACGCTATTCATTTCTTTTTTATCTGTGCTATTGCTGGGACGATTATTCCAACCCTTATGGCCCTTTTGTAGGCCCACTTCAGAACCTTCGTCAGTTTTTGAAGAAACAAAACACACTCAATGATGGCGACTACCCAGGATATGACAGAGAATGCTGATAAAAATATAGCAGGACCCCAAATCCTAGGCAAATCAATGCGGACTATCCTCCACGGTTCCACTTCTAGTCTTCAGCATTTACACATTTTAGCTATAACATATCCCTGAATAAGGATTTACTGAAACATCAAGGTGGCGCAAAAGAAAGTATGCAAAGCAATACAAAACCTAACCCACGCGGGTAGTTAATCTCATCTGTAAAGGCAAATATCCGGGGGTCCATTTGCAAGCACAGCAACAACCTGGAAACCAGTAATGAATTATGGAACAAATGTATGCAGGCAATCCTGGTTCAACCATTGCCTCCTCTCAGCTACACATTACTCTTTACTGGCGTCCCAGGGTCCATCTTGTGTTAATGTCATGCTGAAATGGGCCAGTTGTAAGGAACAGCTGTACGGGACACTTCTTTCTGTCTGGGTTATGAGATTATAGTATTATTTATATAGGTCTTTTATGGTGCACACCTGAATCAAATCAAACGAGGATGTGACACAATTGGTCCAGACATGACAAAGGAAAGACAGAGTGTGCCTGGGAAAGAAAACTTAAACTGAAACAAAGTCGAAAATAAAAAGAATGAGATATTGTGAGGTAAATAAATAGGGATAAAGAGGCGAGAAAAACATCTCACCAGAGTCCTTGCAACCATATTCCCAAATCTAGCTAACTACGATTCTGGAGTAAAAGCGTTGCAGTAGGAGCCCAGCCCCCTCTTCATGAGGGGCAGCAGATGTAATCCAGTGTGTGCACTGGCAATATTCACAAACCGGAGACTAACGCATTCTAATCCCAGCTTTCTCACATGCTACAAACTGAGTGATCCTGGGATAATGAATGTGTATCTCTTGGACCAATTGCATGAAGAAGTTGAGAGTGATTAGAAAAAATTAAAAAACGTTACTAAGAGCCCAAAAAGAAAGGAGTTGAGCCTGCGGACGCTGGAAGAAAATCTCGTTGGAGTCCTGCGCTTTTCCAAGTCGGCTCACCGATTCAAACCACGGGATCCTCCGACGGTCTGAAAACACGCTACTGTGCCCAGAATGACGTCAGGGATGATGCGGCACACAAACAAACATGAACATCTCGAGAGCCACAGGCGAGCACAACCAGTGCCGTCAGGGCTTCTTGAGAAATTCAACTGCACCTTTTCCCAACCAGCCAACTAGTGAAAGTTGACTAGTTTTCCAGTCCAAATGATGTCGCTAGGTTATATCTGAAGAAGAGCTGACAACACACAAAGCGCCTTTGCGGGGCTTGTGGAGACTGAGTCACACTGACTCATGTTCAGAGGGACAGGAAGTCTTTGTGTAATAACAGCTAGAAAGACAGGAGAGCTGCTCGCGCTTGCTCGCTCGCCTGGGCCTCAGTGTGCAGGGTAGTACCTGCAGACTTTCTTATCTTTTGGGGGGCCATCTGTTTCTAATTAGCATGGCCGCACTAAGGCCATGCTAATTAGAAACAGATGGCCTCCCCTAAAGATGAGAAAGTGCTTCACGACATCCGTGAAGCAGACAACCCAGTCCGGATGGGCCATCCAAAAGGGAGAAAGGGCAGTGACCAGAAAGCATCCTTTTCAATGGGAAACCAGCGTTTAGCATAAACGCTGACGTGACCCAATGAAAATGATGGGTGGGGCTACAAGTCCCCTTCTGAAATCTCCTTGCTCAAAAGAGGTCTCGCAGATGGGCAGCGCGTTGTGCTGCAACGCTACGCGAGACCTAAAAACCACCCTTCTATCGATGCAAAGCCACTGGTGGCTACTCATACAACCACAATTAGAAGATCCAAACACCAACCGTGGCGAGGGTCACTGCCTGATAGAGACTGTCTTGAACTTACATGTGCTGATTGCTATGTTCTGGATTGTCATACTAACTTATCCTTTTCCCCAAAATCAGGGAGAAAATAAGACATTTTGTTAAATTATGTTTATGTCATTTATGTAAAGTATTTCTGGTGAAAATTCTGAAGTATCCAATCAGCACAAATACAAAATACTAAAACTTGTTTTCTACTTGTTTCCACTGTGGAGCAGTGCGCTACTTTTCACCCATCCGCCTTGGCTGCTGTCACGCACAATGGTCATTGCCTGTGCTTCTTGACAGACACTGTATGGAGTTGACTTCCCCCTCCTGTCTATGTATTGACCAGTGAAACATATCTTAGAGACCTATGTTGAAATGTTGTTGTGTGTAATTATGTTTAATCTTCATGTTGTAACAGCAGGTTCTTCTCATAAGCACAGCATATTCCCTGGTGATGGCTCCTGCTGGCTGCAGCCATGACAATACCTTATGCACTGCAGCTCACTGTGCACCATAATTCATAAAGACACACTTTTGATGAGTGTCCTTCAGAAGTGTAAGATTCCTGTTTTTCATGCTGAGGTGCCATGGTGTTTTTTTATAAACCAAGTGCCAGAGCCACTGCATGGAACTTTGCTTCTGGGGGAGGGGACATTGTGTCCCCAGCAGTAAAGCTAGCAAGTAAAAACTCATTTACAGGGCTGCAATGGGATCCCCATTGCCTAGCTCTCTGGCCTCCATTTAGAACGTCCAAGGACATCTGGTGGCGGAATTAGCTCTGGTGGTATGGACATTAGGAGCAACCATTTCCTCTGTTTTATCAGAAATTAGGGAATATCCGTTAGAGACATTGCTTCTGCCTGTCATTTTTGCATGTGTCATCTACAAGCTAAAGGCAGACTGAGATATTTTTGCAAACAAACAGGAGATGTGCACTATTACCATCACAACTTCCTGCAGTTTACAGAAATGTTTGCAATGCTGCATAGTGAGAAAATTGTCTGGTAGCCCAGTTACCTGTCATTTTTAAGGTCTGGATTGACAGCGCAGCTGTTACCAGATAATTATGTGAGCATCACTAGAGAGGGGCTTTAGCTCCACCTATATGTTGGGAGCCAGGAGTACTTGTTTTGATTGGACAGAAGTTGTGTGCTTACACAAAAAAATTATTGCCTTCCACACAGGTGTGAGCATTTTGTTCATTAATTCAGATGCTTGAGGTTGAACTTTCGGGGCACACACACACCACAATATAAAGTTATTAAAGTGTCTTAGAAAACTAGATAATTTAAAGTGTTTTTCTCTGGCAGAGAAGGGCAGTTACCATGTGGATGTTTAGGTCTAGCTTGCCAGTGCAACTGTTACTTGACCCTTTAGCCTACACCAATATTATTCTACAGTTCTTTACTTCCACACAAATACAGATCCATTCTCATGTTATTTGCTGTTGCTTCCTTAAAAACCAGACCTACTGGCATTGCCGATGCTTGTTACAATCTGCTATATCACCACCATGTTCTTAATGGGGGGGGCCTAGGTGGTTGCTTGCAGTGTCTAATAGGTGCGCCTAGCACTGCCTGGGGCTGTGCATAATAGTTTTCATAACATTAACAATGTCAATATATTTTACTTTTCTGAAATCTATGCAATATAATCTTAAATATTCACATTTTTTCAGATGATTTATATCATGAAACTACAACCGATTATGCTGTGAGCGCCAGCGTGGAAAGACTAAGCATTATTGAGGTAAGTGCTCCAAATTAAAATGTATTTTGGATGAAAATATTTTCTATGTCTTGTAAATGTAATTCTTTAACCCACCCCATCTTGTTTAAAGTAATCTAACACTCTTGTGATTAGGCAGAAACATTTTACATATTTACATTTTTTGCAGAGTAAGAGTCATTCTAAGGAGCGCTAAATTCAGCACTGTCTTTCCCCATTAGGTGCTTTTAAGGGCAAGTCTGGATCGACATCACTTTACCATGACTGATGTTGCTGTATTCTAATAGTCCGAATTTAGTTGTCGACATTCTAGTCATTGCCTAACAAAAAAGAATGTGTCCTCATGGAATGCAACTGGTGCTATGTAAAGCGCTCTGATGCCCGATTGGGGTCAAGTTCGCACTATATAAAACTTTTTTTTAAAAATAAAAAAAAGAAACAGCTGTTCTACTGTATTTTTTTAGTCATTGTATGCGAAGGCTTCTTGTAGGCCATACCAAAGCCTTAAAGTGTATGTGAGTGAGTGAGTGAGTACAAATGGTTGGCTTTACTGTCACTCTAATTGGTTTGCTTCTTATCTGATGGCTTTCCTTCCTCTTCTTGTGTTTGTCCCTCCTCTTGAGCATCTTCCATTTTATAGTGTGACTTGTATCCTTCTGCTGGTCACATTTTATCTTTATCTTTGTCTTTCAGCACTCCATGAGAGTGCACGTGTTTTCCAACTGTGCCCCTCGTGTTCTGCTTCTTCCTGTCAAACACACACCTCACGCTTTGTGTTACTCCCACCGTACTCCACTTCCTCTCCCCCTTGTTTGCTGTTTTTCTATTTTATGCCTGCTGTGCAACCCATGCACTCTATTTCTCTCTTCTCCCCGCCCCAGCTTTTCTTTACATTTTTAGGTTTCGCCCTGGGCGTTGCAACTGCGTAGCAGTTGCTCCGCCCATGGCGAAACCTCATGATCCTACATATGGGCTTTGGTTCCGCCTCTGTCTCCCATTGGCTAGCTCCATAAATGGAGGCTAGCCATTGGGAGACAGAGGCTGTCAATCACGCTTTCTCGTGAAAACGCGATTCGGGGGCGTTTCTCGGGCTTTTTTTAAGTCCCGCCCCTTTGTCCTGGGCCGCGCTGTCATTGGCTGCCGGCCCGGGACACCCCCGTGACGTCATTCCCCGGGCCGCGCTGTGATTGGCTGGCCGGCCCGGGACCTGACTTGTTATTACAGGTATTCACTTTACAGTCCTTTTTTATACCACATCGTTATAGGTATGTTCTCATTGCTGTTCAGATGGTTCAGATGTTGGATAGCAATTCGACCTCAATCGTTGCTCATTACTCACAAGTAGAAAATAGGCACCAATGCTCTAGTCTAGAAAGTAAAATATGTACTGGACATTGGGACTAGGCAGGTCCTAACCACAGCCATGCTGGGGTCAGGCCATACGGCATAGTTTCTTCCCTTTCGCCTCAGGAACCGCCGCCCAAAACAACTAGGATTTCCTGCCTGACCCCATTATGTATGCAAAGACGGAGGCTTTCAGGACTACGCCCACAGTCCTCACAGAGGCTGTTCCTATCGATGCATTTTCTGTCTTGCGCAGGAGCAGGCAGCAAGGAGGGAGCGACTGCTCGTCTCCCTTTTCCTGTGGTCTCGCGCAATCGCTCCAATTTTCCTCCCAGTTCTCGCGAGAGCTGACGTCTCAAACTGTCTGAGACAGAGCGGAAGCTGCGACAAGAGGGAGCGGCAGCCGGAGAAGTGAGTCCCCCTGGGGGAGATGGTATGTGACTGTCTATGTTTACGCAGTGCTGGCGAGGGAGTTCTTATTATAGGGTAATGTGTTGATCTTAAGGGTCCGCACGACTCTTCCAAAAAAGGTAGCGAGTGCAGAGTGCAGACTGATGGATAAATAGCGCCATGGGAGGGAATCGCGAGTGAGGGGCAGCAGGGTGATCGCGAGTAGGGACCAGGAGCTCATTGAGTATTAACGAGTATCCCTCAGAGGTGAACCCTTAGTGCCTATTGGTAAAGTGCATTGGAAGACGGTGCGTAAATGCACCGGGTGGACGAGGAAACCGGGGGAAGGGGTGATGAGTCAGAGGAGATAGAAAGGGTTGCCGGCTTTATGAGCCAGGGCCCAACATTGAGCTTTACGTAGAGGAGACATAAGAAGATCTTTATTTAGAACCTTGCTTCCTCATGACACCCCAGCTCACACCCACGGATACACTGAATTCCCTTGCGCACATTAGCCCTCCCATTATTTCATGCCCGGCTTTAATGTCGAATTCAGCACCACTAAACTCCAGAGTTTGTGTCTCCCATCCCATTGATTGCCTCGGCCTTGATCAGTTGACCGCCACCAGCGTTTTCTTATGAGGACAAATGTTTTTAAGCCACATCGCCCAACCATGCTCTGTGATCGGTACACCCCTTGCTCTGTGCAGATTTCAAAATCAGACATGGGCCGCATATATAACCCACCCACCAGTAAGTGACCGCGGTAGATGTTATGAAGTGATACATGTAGGGCTACCATTTACAATAGATATAATCTGCAACTATGATTCGTTTATTTGTGCTTGATATAACAAGCAATAGTTGACAGTGAAATCTAAACAATTACATACGTGCACGATTTGTTCACAAATCGAGACCAACGTGTGATAACGTTTTGAGTCAATGTGGTTGTCGGATTACAAATTAGAAACATTGTAAACGGGCGTAGCTCCAGCGGTGTTCTTTCGATTGTGCACCCACAAATACATGCATTCTTTGCTTGGTAGGCCCAGAATTGGATTTGCTATGTATTTCTTGGTTTTCCCATCGTCCCGATTTCACTAACAGGTTTGAAGTTTTTATTTTTTGTATCAGAAACCTAAACATATTTTGACCACTTTAGCAAAAAAGTTGTAAATTCGCACTCATATTACTCCACCTTGAACTGATGGAAATTTACTACTGTCTGGAATTTACAAACATTGGCAGTAGTAGGTTTGGAAAGCCCACGAGTGTCAGGTTTCCAGATATACTACTGGCAATCAAACACCCAAAAAGTAATGGGACAAATGCTTGCAATTAATCACTCTGGGTAGCATTCCAACCCATTGTTTTCCACCCACTGCACCACTCTAGACAGAGGGCCAGATTTAAGGTTTGTTAGATGGAGTGAAGGCAGACAGAATGGCAGATGGCTTTACATCAGCCACCCTGCCTTTACACTGCTTGCCATATTTAGGTATATGCTAGCCCCTTGAACATTTGTATGCATTATGTAAGAAAGGTTTTATGAACGGCTCCATCAAACTCTTCCAAAGGTTTTTATTTTTCAAAAATAAACTCCTAAAGAGAGTTAATTAGCCCCACACCTTGTGCGATTTCACCCATGGTGTGGAAGATAATTTTTCTTTAGACTTGGTTGCCGTTGCGACAGAGTTTCCTGTCCACCAAACTCAGTCCTCGAGACCTACCTAATGAAAATCAGTACAGACCTTGTCATGGGAATAGCCCATCCCGAACTTTGGTCATCTCACCCATTGACCGTGCAGCCCACTGCTTTTTTATTTGCGAGATTTAAAATTTGCACACCCTAATCCTACCAATCAACGTCCACAAATTTAAACTACTGTTTCAGCTTCAACTTTTGATGTATAGAGCCTTCATTAGGATACATGTTCTTAAGTTCTGTACTCTTTATATACGTTTTCTAATGGTGTTGACAGAGATAGAGAGAAAAACCCAAAGTATTGCGTTAGTAATTTAGATCTACAGGAGATAGTGACTGTGTAAGGTGAAACATTAAGGGCTACTTTTAGTGGGCCAAGTAGATTTTAGGAATGCTGGACAGTATTGAGTTTGCATAATCCACCATTGTAAGCATCAGTGATTGAAGTATTGTCTTAATGCCATCAGCATATGTTAGAGACTTTATTACTCTTAGAAGTCTGATTTGGTAATGTTCTCCTTGGGCGAAGTAGTTTCTGTGACTGTAAGTTCAGATTTGTGTCCAAAATAGAGCCTTCAAGATTTGACGTTCCTTACAATGAAGGGCATACTGTCGAGCATCTTTGAGATATCTAGCCAGCTGGGAACTTAATGTAGTATAATGCATAACATCATTCCTGAAAGTATTGAGATTATTAAACCTGAAAGTAAAGATCCCACTCAGTGAAGTTGCACACCTGGTTGTTGTAACTAAGTCCCAGCTGAATACACTTGCGACAATCCTTTACTAAATTACTGAGCAGTGTGAGGAGTCAGATTTAACACAAGATGAAAACATTACATGAAAATTTAATCAGAAGATACCTTGATGAAGTAAACAGTATTTGACTTAAAATCAGAAGGGATTTGACTGAATGTGAGTATGACTCAAGATACCATAATGCATAGGGGTAAATAACTCCAGAAAGTAACAATGCCTTTATGTGATGCGCTAATTCGGATCTCCCTCTTGACTGGCTATGCGTTGCTGTATCTGCCACTGTTTAGGAAGAGCACTCAAATTACATACATTTGAATTGACTTTTGGTTTGCATTCCAAGTCTAAATCTACTCTGAAACATGGGTGCAGTTTCTTTGAGTGTATGACATATTGAGTCATAACTTGCATACTTCATCAATAAACTCTTGAATACGTAAAATCTACTCTTACAAGTGTACTTTTGTCAGTGTGGTGTTAGGGAGATAGTAGAAGAGAGACTTACCTCTGTCTAGATGCAAGAGGGTATGAATACTTGTATAATTGTTCTGAAGTCAGTGTCATGGGTGATTTTACTTTCAACAGGAAGGAATGTTCATACCAGACTGTTTTGGTTTTCTTGCTGACAAGTTATTTAAAGGGTATGTAAATGTCAAAGGTGAATCCAAGGTATTTTTGCTTTAGTGTCAGCTAGGAGGTGAAGCTATCAAGGTTCATTTTGTAGAGCCAGTCTATGTTTTGCTGTTGGTGAGTGCGAGGACATTCAGTTCTGATTGAAATTATGGGAAGTCTTGAGTTGCAGAAATTCATGAGCAGTGTAGATTGGTGAGAGTCTAGAGATGCCAATCAGGATGTTTGTTTATTTAATGTAATGAGGCGGCATATTTGAGGATGGTGTTTGGTGAATAGGAGGAATTCTATCTTGGTCTTAATGAGTTCGTAGGCATTCAACATTCATTTCTGAATGAGATTGTGGGAAGTTCTGGGTAAAATGTATACGCTGTGTAGGTTTTGACATACTTTGGTGTTGTCCACCTATTGGCGGATATTGATTCTGTGTTCTCTTGAGTAGGGCTCCAGGCATTCCATGTAAAGGTTGGAGATGATGAGGACAGGATAGCCCTTGAGTGTTCTGCAGGAGGCCGGTAGTTCTGCAGATTGAGGTTTCTATTTGGATGAATTCATACTGGTTGGTGAGACTCCCTGGTATGCTACAGGACTCTCTGGGAAACCCATTTGTGTTTGTAAAAGGATGCAGAGAAGTAGTTGATATTCTTGTTGGCAATATGTTAAGCAGAGTTGACTTTCTGAAGGGTATCAAGCTCTGAGCTGTAGAATGGTGTGATGTTGGATTGTTAATCCCGGAGGGAGTGCTTTTGCTGATCTGGTTTTGGCGTTCAAATGAGACTGCTTTCTGATTTTGTTCTGATGTATTGAAGGTGGATGATGAGGTGCTTGTTAAAGAGATTGTTTGGGCTCAGAGTAGACTTCTTCGGCATGGATTCACATTTGCGAGAGATTAAGCTATTGCCAATTTAAGTGACAATGCCATTTATTTATCTGTTTTCAAAACCAACACATAAATACAAATGTTGTCATTTACAATGCCAATAGCTCTAACTTTTCCAAAGGCGAAACCGTTGCATTGTAAATGCTTGTTATTTAATTGCCCCCTGTGTCCTAAAGCTTGCTCGAAATTCCTCCCACCTAAGCCCACTCCCCCTTGTATGGTAGCGTATAGCGCCAGGACACCTCAGGGTAACAGAGCGCTTTAAAAATCTTAGTAACATTAACATTATCTGCTGCCCTCTCCTTCTTTGCCCCCCCCCGTCTTTTAAATGCTTTTTTTATTTTTACCTTTTTGGAGGCCCCACCAGCTGCTGGGCTACTAAAAATCAAGAAACTTGCTTCCCCACAACAGAAAAGTTGTGGCATTTTGCTTTTTGTTGATGCTGTACAGTAAGGGCAAATAGCACTGGCAAAACCAATATGAGCGTAAGTCGAGGGCTATTGGCTTTGCCAATGCCTGTTTTTTTATTGACAAGCTTATAGGAATCTGCCCACCCAATCCTATATCAGCCTGTATCCCTTTTCTCTTGACTACTTTCTCTATCCCATCTTTGGTCTTCCTGCTGTGAAATTCCCTCATCATTTTGGATAGTCACACCGTAGAAATGTGGCCCCTGGCAGAATTGCTGTCTTTGTACCTACTGGTATCAATTCTTCGAAACACACAGAGTGGACTTTAGCTCCGCCTAGAATAATATTTGCTTTTTCACCTCAGGTTATTAGCTATTTGGTGGCTGCCTTTTATGGAGAGCTTACATTGCAATGCATGAAGGACTATTGTACATCTCAAAAGTACACTCAATCATCACACATTCAATTATTTATTTCATAGATACACTGTATACTGAAAGCAACCACTTTTATGCTTTGTTTTACCACTGAACAGCTTTTTAATGTTTTATTAAGGACTCAAAGTGCAAGCCAGTCCTATCAGCTTTACAAATGAATGTCCATTGGCAGACACCAGATCACCTGGTATCTCTTTTTAATGCCGGCTGCAGAGCTCTATGCTCAGGAAGTAATTGAACACGCCCCTCTCTTCTGATTTTGCGTTCTCTATATGTATCCCCTATCAATGCTCCACCAATGCGGAGCCTCAAGTTCTTTTCGGCTAGTTATAGTTACGATATGTTAATTTTATGATAAAATTCGTGGCCCTTGTCGTATTGAACCAACATATTGATTTCCGTTTTTTGGTGCCAGTTCAGACAGGTGCAGTTTCTGCACTGCGCTGTTGAGCCAATATATCTTTTATTTTACTTATTTATTGAAACATTTGTAGAGCGCAGCGTTCACCCAGCGGGCATCTTTGCACTATTGCACTCTGTGTAGACTGACAAGTCTACACAGAGGTCTCTCTAGAGAATTGCACATGGAGGAGCTGTATTATACCTCACCTAATTAGGGAAGAGTCATGTCTTCAAGTTCCTCCCAAAGCTCAGTAGTTGTGTATTTGTTCTCAGTGTAATTGGTAGTTTATTCCAGATTTGTGCTGCCTTCACTTGAACGGATCTCTCACCAAGCCTTGTCTTTTTGAAGCTAGCCACACAACCCAGGCTTGTTCAGGACGATCTTAGGGACCGTGAAGGTTTATAATAGCGGAATTTCTTTTGTAGAGGCCTAGCTCCAATTCCGTTTAGGGCTTTGTGCATTATGCAGATGGCCTTAAAGATACATCTTTACCTAACTAGTAGCCAATGGAGTTCTTTCAGAGGGCCAGAAGCCAAATCTAATCTAGGCCGGTTTAATGCTAATTTAGCGGCCAGCACTTGTATCCTTTGGAGCCTTTTAAACACGTATTCTGGAGCTCCTATCAAAAGAGAATTTCAATAATCTAGTCTGTTTAGCACTGTACAATGCACTACCAGCTTCTAACTAGCCGGTTGTGGTAGAAGTGGGACAATTTTTCTAAAATGTCTCCAAAGTCCATGGCAAGTAGCCACTGTTTTATAAACATGAGCCTCCATTAAACGTTTTTCGTCGATCTGGCCTCGTAGGTTCTGGACTGATTGAAGTGTTTTCAATTCTGTGACCTTGGTCCAAGGCCAGAAATTGCTTGGAAGTTGGTACTGCAATAGCTCTGGGGAACAACACAGGAATTCGGTTTTACTTCAGGTGAATTTAAGAATGTTGCTATTGAGCCATAGGTTCTCATTGTTTTGGACAGGAAGGTCTTTTGAGCATGCCTCTTTGTTTTTTAGAGAAATGGTAATCTTGACCCTTTAGCAGTGGGATGCTGGCATCTGAACCTGAAATCCATCTCTTCTCCAACACTAGGCTATTTACCCCAAAAAGCAGAAAATCATTAACTTGATGTTATTTTGCTTTTGTTTTTTATACACACACAGACACCCACCCCCAACCCCCTTTTTATGGCTAATGTTGAATTAACCGTTTTGCGAGCTTTGGTAAAATAATATGTGTTTAACATTGAAACATTTAGACAATATCGACCTAAAGGTGGAAACAGCCTTTACAGCTCGGTTTTTACCACATTCCAACTTTACCACGTATGGTTTTAGAACGCATATGCTTTTACAACATATGCCTTTACCACACATTTAAAGTAAGTTCAGGGATGTTGGGGGTCTCCCCCACAAATACATTGTTTAAGTGTTTACATATATATATATATATATATATATATATATATACATATATATATATATATATCAATGTGTGGTAAAGGCATACGTTGTAAAAGCATATGCTTTCTAAAAACAATGCGTGGTGAAAAATGTGTGGTAAAGACATGCAAAGTATTTCCCTGCGTTGTTCAGACATACAACCACTTAAAGGCACTTTCTGGCGAGAAAATTCTCCTGGATATTGTAGACTTTAATCGATTCAGTGATACTTTCAAGATGAAACATGAATAGTTGACTTTCTAGGTAATTCTTTGGCTTTCCACATGTTGAGGAGTACCTGACTCATATTTGGGTCAGGGTTCTTTGAAGCAGCAAGCACTAATCAATAACTATACTTGAGTCAGGTACAAACGTGCAGCCTCGGTTATAGACTGGAATACCGCGGAAGGAACTTTGAGCGGCTACAATACAATGACCAAAATATTGAAAACCAAAATATCGAGTAGGCAAGTGCACAGAGGGAGGCATACATTTACTGTTCTTAACACCATATATATACCTTCCAGGTATGTAGATGTGGAGTTAGGTATAGAAAATCTATAAATACTTAATCTGTCAATGTTTTTCTCCGTTAAGTTTTGTTCACAATGTTGTGATCACTTGATATTTCTTCCACTGCCAACCTCTTCAAAAAGATTTTGATTCCCAGTACACCAGACTCCTTACGCTTCCAGGGTCAGTGTTGCACCTGTACAAAATCTTGAGGGCCACCACTGGTAGTCCTGTGAGAAAGATACTGGCATTCAGTTTATGCGTTTGCAATTGCATTGCTAGTTTTCCATACCCCCCTAAGTTTTTGGTCCTGCCAACTAGCAACCAAAACAATAGCAATACTTCTTGGATCATATAGCTGCAAGAAGCAATAAGTTGTTCCTATTATCATTGTTTTATACGAACTCATGGAAACGCTGCTCTCGCTTTAGGAAGATGTGTTTCTGTTGACTGGGTTAGATATTATTGGGATATGAGGTAACATTTGAGGCTAGAATTCTACTTAGTAATAATACTTGCAGCTAGGTTGTAGCTGCTGTTTTCCGACCAGGTTCAAGCGTAGGCCGGGAGCCATTTTGTTCCTGAATGCATCTTGTGAGCATGTATTTCATCCGGATTAGACCCGTAATTGGCAATATTGGAATATGAGTATAGATTTGCTGCATTTGCCACATAATCCATCATCTGCTGCATAATCTGCAGATTAAAAAAAATCTTTGTTTCTAGCTGAAACGGTTTAAAAGTTACTAAAAACGTAGGAACACGTGTTGCTGTGCATTGAAAGGACCTTTGGCTTTGGTTGTCTGTCACCTTCCTGTAGGTTATTGCTGTGTTTGGGTGTTAAACTGCTACTAGAGAGTTGCACCCAATGCCCAGACAACTGTTAAAGTTGAAAAATGACAAAATAATGAAGTAATACTATCCCAAAATGTGCTGCATATTGCCGCCTAATTTGCCTTTTCTAGTCACATCATTTACCTGACCCGGCCGCATAATTTGCCCACCCGCAGCATCATTCCAGTGGCCCTGGGCATAGAGTACTTCGGACACAGCAGTGTGCAGCAGGTCATTGCTTTGTACTTAGGTGTGCGCTACACTAGTCTCCACATGAATCAAAAATTTGCTAGCATTCGTGACAAGAATTTTCAATTCTATTAAGGACACGGAGGCGAGGATTATGCTTCTCAATCTTTACTGCATAAAACACAGCAGCCAATGAAAATTTATATTTTCAATAAACAGTAACAATAAAACTTCATTACCCATGAACACCCATGAGTATAGGCACGCCCCCACAGTCCATAAGAACCCCTTGCGTGCTCCCATCATCCTCTTTCTTTGAGGCGAAACAAGTCCAACAAAACTTGAACAGTCACAATCCTCCAACGTGGAAGAACATCTTCAGGCGGAACATCCTGACCTCCGGAGTCGATCAATCCGACTTCTTATCAGATCCTGAAATAAAGGAAACAACACCACCGTATTCCTTGCATAAAAGGGTGGGTAAGCTTAATACATACAGTACATTAAGCCGGGTGGGATAATCCTCGCCTCCGTGTCCTTAATAGAATTGAAAATTCTTGTCGCGAATGCTAGCAAATTTTTGATTCTATTACAGGACCGGAGGCTTCAGATTATGCTAGTTTAACGCTGATTAAATACCACAGAAGTAATATCTCCCACCGGCTTGTAATAAAACGTCTTAAACGTTGAATCAGAGGACCAATCTGCACAATGCATAATATCTTGGATACTTGATCCTAAACCATATGACTTGGACCATCGCGCCTCTAACTGAATGAGCACCAAAAATATTTGTATCAACACCAGCTTCCTTCATAATGAACCGAAGCCATCTAGCAATAGTGGCAGCTGCCACTGGTTTAAAGGGCTTTTGAATAGAAATCAATAATTGTGAACAGCCCTGCGGCCGCAAGGCCTTTGTACATTCCTCGTAGGTCTTCAAACAATGGACCACACATAGTTTTTCATTGTCAGGAAAAGCATTATAAGATATATGTCGAGACATTGTTTTAGTACGACCTGTAATATGAAAAGAAACCCCTTCCGGGGTAAACACTCTACCTGTTACGTCGAGCGCTCTGACATCTGAAGATCTTCTGCAAGATGATAGACAAAGCAACATGGCTAATTTAGCCCACAATTGCTTCCTAGACAGGAGAGAATTAACCGGCCATCTGTCGAGCAAAGAAATCACCACTGAGACATCCCACAAACCCGTATACTTGGGTTTGGGAGGGTTGGCCACCCTGATGCCTTTCAACAACTTACAAACAACCGGATGCATGCCTACTGGTTTACCATCCACCAGGGCATGCCCCGCCGAGAGGGCTGAGCGAAAGTTGTTGACCGAACGGTACGCTAGGCCTCCTGCCGCCTTCTCGGATAGAAAGTTCAACACTTGGGGTAATCCTGCCCCCACGGGATCCAGACGTCGTCCCACGCACCAATCCACCCAGTTCTTCCAGGCAGCGGAGTATCGCTTCCTGGTGGAAGGTGCCCAAGCCTGCTTGATAAAGTCAGCAGCCTTGTCCGAAATTCCTGGCATTTGCCACTGTTCCCTGAAAGCCTCCATGCCATCAGGGATAACCTGCCCTCCAACAGCAACGGGTGCTGTTCCTGACGAGGGCCCTGCAACAACCACTTAAAATCCGGCAGTAGCCGGGGGCGGTCGCAGCTCCACTGCAACAACTTGGGAAACCACGCTTGTGATGTCCACCACGGAGTCACCATGACAATTTCCGCCGCTTGCCGTATCACATGAGTCATTACTCTGGGAATCAACAGAAAGGGGGGAAATGCATACTGGGTCCCCTCCGACCAATCCTGGAGAAATGCGTCCGTCGCCGTTGCCATCGGATCCGGTCTCCAGCTGAAGAACCGGGGAAGTTGATACGTCAACCTGGATGCGAACAGGTCCGTCTGAAAAGGACCCCAAATCGCCTGTAACCAGAGAAAGACCTGGGGAAGCAGCTTCCAGTCGCTGTAATCCCTCAAGTGTCTGGAATGCCAGTCTGCCACTTGGTTGGCCTGACCCGGGATGTACTCCGCTATGACTGATATCTGGTTCTGTAGACAGTAATGCCAAAACTCTTTGGCTATCTGGACAAGAAGAGACGACCTCGTGCCGCCCAACTTGTTGATATACCTCACTGCGGACACATTGTCCAGGCGCAGGAGGATGCAACATGATGTCTGCTTCGGGGATAACGTGCGGACCGCGAACGATCCTGCCAGTAATTCCAAACAGTTTATGTGAAGTTCCAGATCCTGAGACGACCATCTGCCGCCTGTGGAAACCTCTCCACAGCGCGCGCCCCAGCCCCATCTGCTGGCGTCCGACTCGATTACCACATCTGGTCGCGACCCGAAGATCGCTCTGCCGTTCCAGGCATCCACGTGGCCTAGCCACCATTGGAGTTCGTGCCGAACCTCGTCCGTAAGCGGAACCGAGTCCGTATACGAGAGACCCTTCTGAAGATGTCTGATCTTCAGACGTTGGAGGGCTCTGTAGTGCAAAGGACCTGGAAATATCGCCTGGATAGAGGACGCCAGGACTCCTACAATCCTGGCCAGTGTTCTGAGCGAGACCAATTGACTGCCCAGGAGTTTCCTGATCTCCTTCTTCAGGTCCCTCAACTTCGCTTGTGGAAGAAGCAGCTGCGCCGTGAGGGAGTTGACCGTGAACCCCAGAAAATCTATCACCTGAGCCGGGGTCACCACTGACTTTGCTAGATTTATCACAAACCCCAGGCTTTGCAACAAGGAAATAGTCATGGTCAAGTGTTGTTGCAACACTGACCGGTCCTGCGCCATGATCAGAATGTCGTCTAGGTAAATGATCATGCGCACACCCCTCTCTCTGAGGAAGGCCACCACTGGTTTCATTACCTTGGTGAAACACCAGGGAGCCGAGGAGAGACCGAAAGGAAGAGCTAAATACTCGTACCACTGGCCGTTCCACTGAAACTGCAGGAATCTGCGGTGTGGAGGAAAAATCGGAATAGAAAGATATGCATCTTTTAGATCTAATCGCACTAACCAATCTCCTTCTTGTAACAAATCCGCTAACATGTGGATACCCTCCATTTTGAAATGGTTGTACACCAGATGCTGGTTGAAATCTCTGAGGTTGAGTACAAGTCTGTTGCCACCTCCCTTCTTTTGGACCAGAAAGACATTGCTGGCGAAGCCGCGAGGACTTCTCTGGCAAAAAGCGATCGCGCCCTTCCTCAGCAAGTCTGCCACCTCTGCCTCTATAAAACTGTGATCTAGTTGGGAAAAATGGAGAGGTGGCGGGGGGAACGCTTGCGCAGGAGGAGAGTAGAATTCCAGCCTGAATCCCTGAACAGTCTGCAAGACCCAAACATCTTGAGTTAACACTTGCCATTGCTGCAGACAATGCTGCGTGCGACCCCCCAAAGGAAGGAAAGACACATCTGTCAGACTCACCGGAACTCTGATGGGCCTTGAAATTCGCCCTGTTGTTTCCCGACTGGAAACGGCCTTTGTTGAAGCCTCTTCGTGATGGATAGAAGGTTCCTCCGCGGGTAGAGTCCCACTCGCCGCGGCCGCGGCCAAAATCACCTCTCTGGGAGCCTCTCTGGAACCCTCGGCCTGACGAGCGACCCCCGCCTCGCCCGGCCCTGTTGAAAACACCCTGCGTGAGGGCGCGCTTAATACCACTCTGGGCCTTATCCAATGCGGTGAAGGTGCCAACATACTTGGTGACGTCCTTCACGAACCTGTCTCCAAAGAGACACCCACCGGCCAGAGGGCCCGGTTCAGCCTCCGCCAGTTCCGTTAAATTGCTGTCCATGCGCATTAGTAAGGACTTGCGCCTCTCCGAAGAGACAGCGCAATTCGCGTTACCCAGAAAGCAAATGGCGCGCTGAGTCCACTCAGCCAAGATGTCCGGATCCACAGGAGTCGCCCCTTCCTTGGCCGCTAAGGCCATCTCCAGGATCTTCGCCAGGGGCCCAATGACATCCAGCATCTTGTCTTGACAGCCCCGCCAGGCCCTGTCAAGCCCTCTCTTAGGGTCTTTGGAAAATTTCTTTAGAAATGTCAGCATGCTTGCGTCTATTTCCGGTGTGTCCGCGACACAGTCCGGAATATCTGGACGCGGGCATTCCGACCGCAGTCGGTTGCGCACCTCCCGAGTGAAGCTCTTCCGGAGGTGGTCATGAATATAATCAGAGACGTCCGCCGGCGGAACCCAGTCCGAAGACCGGGGATGCACGATGTCCGAAGGGTGAAAGTGGAAAGCCTTAGAGGCTTTGTCCTCCACTGACTTGGAAGCCGGCTTGGCCTTCTTAGGGGGAGGAGGCTGCTCCTCCGAGGTATCAGTGTCCGTATTGGTATCTGTATTAGTGGTGGTAGTATCCGTGTCTATCACGATCTGGCGCTTACTCTTCGCCTTGCCCCCAGAACGATGGTCAGTCGGGACGTCACGAGCCGGCAATGAGGCCATGGATTGTGCATGCGGCCACATTTTGCGCTCTTCAGAAATAGAAGTAGAGGTAGAGGGAGTAGCACGCTTCTGCTTCCTACCCTTGTCATATCCGTGGCGCTTAGCAAAGCCTTCTAACTGCTTGCGAATGGGGCGCAGGGCCACTGCGAGTGCTTGCTGCACAGTCTGGGGGACCTTCGTCTCCATTGCTCTGTCAACCGAAGCTCGGACCGAGGCATCCAAGGCTTCGACAATATTGTCTTCAAGAACAGCTTCCTGCTGCCCGTCATTATTATCCTCCCCATCTGCCTCCTCTTCTTCGGGGTATTTAACCCAATTTTCCATGCTCACTCTCTGATAATATATCACTGAGGCAGGTGTAGGGGGTGGTGGGGGGGGGTCAGCCCACTGCACACAATAAGGTCAAAATCAGGCAACTGTACCCAAACCCCCTCAGCAAAGCTGTATTCAGCAAGGTCAAAGACCTAGGTCCCAAATATATAAAGAGTGTGTGCTCACTCTGGACCTTAGATTATTACAGCCAGCACTGGCGGTAAAACGAGGGGCCAGCCGGTGTGTGGAACGAGAAACGCGCGTTCCAGTGAGCCTGGGGAACGAGCTGAGGCGCGCCGCCCAAAACGCTACCAAAAGCTACTAAAAAGCAGCCCAATTGAGCAGCGTTTTTGGGCGCGCGCGTCGGTCGTGAGCCACCCGGCCTTTACACGGGGCGCATTAGGGAGCTCCCGTGCGCCCTCAGGCTGCCGGTGAAAACGGGCCCAACTGTTGATCGCGGCGGCCCCCCGCCGGTCAGAGACCGTCCTAATAGCGCGGTGGACGCGCGCGCTCCACAGCGGGAGCT
Organism: Lissotriton helveticus; assembly: GCF_964261635.1. Lineage (NCBI taxonomy): Eukaryota > Metazoa > Chordata > Amphibia > Caudata > Salamandridae > Lissotriton > Lissotriton helveticus. The sequence continues at coordinate 1,061,510,422 of NC_136072.1, read as the reverse complement.
GCCTGAGGCAAAAGCCGTCCCAAGACGAGCGCAGCGCAAGGTGAGCGCTCGCGATCCGCCTGCACTACAAATAGTCCTAAAACACCATAACAGGCCAAATAAACCAACAAGCGCACCATATAAACAAACGTATGTCCTCAATCAGGCAGCGGAGCGACCCGCCTCAATCCAAAGACTATACACAACAGTCTCCCAAGCACCCCCAAACCAACAAGCAGAGTGAGGGAACAGGGAAGGTGCACTTAACTCTGGCTTGAGCAGCAAAGAAAGAGGATGATGGGAGCACGCAAGGGGTTCTTATGGACTGTGGGGGCGTGCCTATACTCATGGGTGTTCATGGGTAATGAAGTTTTATTGTTACTGTTTATTGAAAATATACATTTTCATTGGCTGCTGTGTTTTATGCAGTAAAGATTGAGAAGCATAATCTGAAGCCTCCGGTCCTGTAATAGAATCAACACGCCTTCATAAACTTCAGGGGGGTAGTTCCGGTTTTGAAGCTACTCAGGACCAGCACAGAACTCATCTAAGGTTTCTGCGCCCGTCTTTGAATGTACTTGTTTCCTGTGGGGGTAAAACCGGCGATAATGTATTAATCACTGGCTGAAACCCAGTGGTATTCCGGCAGAGCGGTTTTTGCTGCCTGGCGGTATTTTCTCCTCCTTCAGTCACTCTTTCCCATGTAATGCCAGTGATAAAGTTACCACAGTTTTAAAATGAGCCCTAACCTCTTTCCCCGTTTTAGGTGTAGTCTGCCAGTGTTCTGTGTCATTGCACGATGAGAGCAGGTTTGGAGGTATAATTACGTTTTCCAGAAAGAAGGCAGAGCCGCGGAGACTCTTGATGGGCACATATTTCCAACGGAATATAATTACCGATTTCATTTATATCAGGCTTTTTACTAAAATAGCCTCAAAGCGCAGCAGGAGAGGAGTGTGCAGAATGATTACAGCTAAACATCAGGTGCGGGCGTGCGTCACGTCAGCCGGAAGGAGGCGGAAGCCGAGGTTCACGTGCGCCTCCACACAAGGTTTCTTCCCGAAAAGGAGTCCGCTAAAAACGTCCCATGTCGTCGCTGGAGCCTGCCTGGTTGGTGCCGGAGCCAAGGCACGGGATGGAAGAGATTGGATCTGCTTTTGTTCCTTCTTCTTCTTTCTTATTTTGTATTCTGATCTTTGTTTCCTACTTTTCAACTTTTTTACACCTTTTCCCCATCTTTCTTTGTTTCTTTCTATATTACTGTCATTCTTTTCAACTTTCAATCTTTCTTCCCATCTTAATTTCTTGCCATCTTTTTCTTCTTTATTCGTAGTCCCTTTACAACTTTTTTTCTATTCATATTTTTTCTATTTCCTTTTTTCTGCCTGCCTTTCCTTCTTTTTTCCTTTTCTTATTGTCCCTTCCACGTCTCCAGCTCATTCTCCTTATTTACTCCATACATTCTTTATTTCCTTCAGATTCCTTCCGTTCTTCTTCCTTTCTCTTCAGCATTTTTTCTCCTCTTGTTTCTATTTTCTTTCCATTGTTCTTTCCGTTTTTCTTCTTTCTTCTCTTTTTCCTTTGTTCTGTCCTTCAGGGCTTTACCCCATCTTTCTTCCTTACTTTACTTCATCCTTTTTTCTGTTTCTTTTCCATCAGTCTTAGCATCTTTCTTCCTTCCTTCTCGCCAACCTCGTTCTTTTGCCACATTCCTTTTCTTCCTTCTTTTTTTCTCTTCACTTCGATTTTTCCATCATCCATCTATTGTTTCTTAATCCTGCCCTTCCTATTTCTGTCTTTTTCTGTTCATTAGACTTCCTTCAATTCTTTGCATCCATACATCCATCCAACCTTTTTCTTCCTTTCTCTCCCATTCACTTAATCTCTCTTCTCTCCAATCTTCTATTCTTTCACTCTGTCCTTCCTTCTTGACACTTTCTTTCATCCATTCAATCCATCTATCCTCCCTTCTTCTCTTCACTCCTCCATTAGCCATCCTTCCTTTTCTCTGTCCATCAATCCTTCCTTTTTTCCATCCCTCCTTCCTTCTCTCAACCCACACATCTTCCTTTCACTCATCTATCATCATTGTATCTTTTCCCCATCCTTTTCCATTTTTTCTTCCATTCAATCATTCACCCAACTTTCCATCTATTCTTCGATCCTTCATTCCATCCACATTTCCTTCTCTCCATCATTCTTCCTATCTATACATCCACCCTGCTTCCATTTATGTTATGTTATCGGCACTTGATTAAGCAAGAACAGCTCACTCCATCAGAAGTATATCGGATAGCCTAATACATGGATAAGCGAAAGGCAGGCAGACCTAGAAGAACACCATTAGCTAAAATAGATAAATCAAGGCGGGGAGGGGGCAAGTGACCCTCTAGAGTTGTGGGCTAGTTGTGTAGAAATGAAACAGTATTAACTTGAGCAGGATAAATTAGATTTCTTTAGTCAACAATAACACATAAATTATTGGCAAAACATTGTTTAACCCCTTAAGTGCTGCGGTCGGCCGTTGGACGTCGCAAGCACTACCTTCGTAGTTTTACCCACGCCCGTTTTTAAGGAAGTACCGCACTGCCGCGAAATCCAACGTGTTAAACAATGCATTGATGAAACTTTTGAATCCAGATGCCTCCTTTAATGTTACTATACATTAACAATTTATTATGTAGATACTTCTTACAGACAAGATTATAAGGTCTTTAAGACACCAGTCACACTATCCTCATATACATATGAATAGTTGAAACATGTGACGGACCAATGTGTGTTTTCAGGCAAGGTCCGTCAAGAGATAGCCCACTTTATCTGTAGCCGTCGACTAGTGCTTATTTGAAGGACACCCAATGAGGATAGGCCGGCAGTCCTTAAGTTAATTTATCTTTTCCAACTGTCAGTGTGGGTTTCTCTTCAAATATATTTGACGCGTTTCGGCCAATCTAATTGTGACCTGTTCAGGGTTGTACAAGGGAGTGTGAACCTGCTGGATTTGCCCCAGGATTTACTTATCTTGTCAAACCAGGGGGAACCTTCTATTCATTACATTTCGCGATTTGTAGATGCAACAGCACGTCAATATCAGTGAGCGGGCTAGGCTGTAGCGGAACTGCACCTCTCTCCAAGCGTTTAAGCTGACGGATTCCTGCATGTTAATACTCTCCCAGAGTAATCTACAAATAGAAAACTTTAGTGAATATTAAGAGAAGCCCACGCGGACAGTTGGAAAAAATAAAATAACGTAAGGACTGCCAGCCTAACCTCATGCGGACTGCATCAGGTAGTCTGTATGCAGCTGCTGGTGGTCAGTGCCATGTCAGATGTTTCCAGGCTGGCTGGTAAGACCTGGTCTCCACACCATCCATCTTTATTTTCATTTAACCATCTACTCTTACATCCACCCATCCTTCTCTCCACTCCCACTTCTCTTCAATCTTCTCTCCAGCATCCATCCTTCTTTCCTCCCACCGCCCACTCTAATCTCTCCATATATCCTTGCCTACATCTCTTCATCCATCCATCCTTCCAGCCTTCTCTACATCCATCTTTGCCTCCACCAATCATTCTCTCCATCCATACCTCTCCATTACCCATGACTTAATCCATCCATCCTTCCATCTCTCCATCCATCTTTGCCTCCATCCATACATGCCTTAATCGATTCATCTATCAATACATCTTTCTCGCCATCCATCATTCTCTCCATATAGCCTTCTCTCCAGCTATCCTCAACTCCATCCATTCTTCTTCCAAACAATCCATCCTTATCCTTCTCTCCAGCCTTCCTTCTACAGACCCATCAATCCTTCCATCCATCCAGTTTCCTCTCATTTATCCTTCTTTTCATCCATCTTCACCTCCATCTAGCCTCAGCATCATCCATACCTTTCTCCATCATACATCCTTTTCTCCGTCCATACTTATCTTCCTGCATTCCTACATCCGTCCTTCTCTCATCTTTCTCCATCCATCCTTCTCTCAATCTTTCTGTCATCCATCCATCTTTCTCTCCATGACTCCTACCGTTTCTAACTTTTGTGCTCTCTTGTACCATTTGTTCCACCCCTTCTTCACAGCTCCGTCATATGATATACCCACTTGCAGTGGTATTTATGAGCTTCTGTTTGAAGACTAGAATCTGATCCAAGTCAATGGAGCCATAAGCAGCGATTACAATTCTTGTATTATACATGGGATCCAGCAATCTCTGTATGAAAACCTTTTTCTAATGTATGTATAATAGGCAATATGTGACGCACCCACTCACCTATTATAAATAACTGATGCCATAACTCAACTGTAATAACCTATTACAGTTGATTTCTGATGGCACAATGTTTCTGCTAGTGCCAGCAGGCAAGGGGAAGGACATGTCAGGTCATGGGGGTACAAAAGGTGGTGGTGATGGACGGAGCATCTGAACCAATCAAATACTCACACCCAGTCAAAAGATCTGGGTTTAATCCATCACCGTTCTTTAGCCCACTCTGCCACCCCAGTTCAAACATGGCCATATGCAAATCAGTCTGACACTGTCCCTCATGGGAACAGTCCAGCCCGAACAGCCCGAGGTCAGGTCATGGAGCATAATTAAAATTGCTGTTTAAAGAACAAAACAAACATTGCTTTTCTTTCTTCTGCTCTGTTTTTCCTGCTTACAGTGGCCAGCAGAAAGAAGATATTTATGGCAACATGTTTATTTTTTGCACTCCTTAATTATAGAAAAGTTAGAATGCTTCTGCATGTTTCTACACATTCCAAGCTACTGCGCCTTTAAAAAAAAAAGACTTGTATCAAACAGATTCTAATATATTTTTGCAACAAATATCTAACAGCTTTTTTGATGTGTTTAATTTTGCACTAAAGATTCTAGTTTTATTCTTTATATTTGCAAATGTGCTGTCTCTTGCATATGAAAGAGTCATGCACCAAGTATCTAGGCAGCTTTTGGGAAAGGTGATAGAGTGACTATGTATTATATGGGATAAATTACCCCCTACTGTACACGATAAGGTTATTGCAAGTCACCTCAGAATTCCATAACCTTATAAAGGAACTGGCCCTTTCATCCTCGTTCCTTTATATGGTCATAGTACTCCCCTGTGAATTGCAATATCTTTCTATTGTACAGCACTGGGTACTTTACCCCATATACTACATAGAACTGCCCCCTGACACCCACCCATGGTCAATCTGCCAAAGTGAGGGATTCATGAGGCCTCTGTGTAGTGAGGCAAGAATAAGGCATGAGGGAAGAACATGCAAGAATCTCTTTACAGACACGATTCCCAAAGTAATGCTGCATTCCAAGGTGCTAAACCTGTAAAGAAGTGTAATAATGCACCTTAGAATTACCTTACCTCACAGTACTGGTCACTGCAGGGAAGTTATTTCTCCTGCGATTTACCGCTCCCTCCCACTCTGCACTCTATGAATCTCCCAGGCCCCCCCGCCCTGTGCATTTCTCTCCATGTGGCTCCTTGAAGAGATGTGATTCAAGGTTTGTTACTTCCTTTCAGTTGGGTTGGGGTTGTTTATTTATCTATTTTTGAGAGTGCAAGCTCGGTACCGAGGTGGAACGTGTTAAGTGCAGTGTCTGAAAACATTAGCTCTGGCTAAAATCCACTATCATGCCTTGACAGGAGGTGATGGCTCTAGGGATGCTATCCAGTGTAAGATTAACTATGCCACTAAGCTAGCAGGGTAGGTTTATGCACCTTTTACTGTTCAACTTTGCAGGTCACTAATTAAAGGCCCGTGAAAGCCAGTTTAGCTCTTAGTGATCCCGAGGCCAATAAAATGAGTAACATGGAATTTGGAAGCAAAAGGGACTGTTATTCAGAGCACAAGAGACAGTCACGTTTATGTAAATCACTTTACGAAATGAATGCATGTACGGCGACTTCTTTTTCAATGTACAAAATGGACTCCTTGATAAATAGGCTTGCTGACTGGAACTTCATAGAGACTTTTCACCCTTAGGGCGGCTGCACAAATGTGTACAGTGAGATTATTGGCAAGGCCAATGGGGTATTTGCTAACTTTAAATAGCCATAGCTATGAAAATGTGCACATATTAATGGTACAAGGATGTTTCTAAGCGTAGATCGCAAAGATGAAAGAAAAATATGTGTTATACAGACAAATGTAATTGTTCTGCTTAGTACTTTTTCAATTAAATATTGCCGCCATCATCCCTTGCTCTGTCACATCCTGGTCTCTATAAGCAGGGCCACTGGAATTATGTGAATCCAAAGTTGTGATGTTCTCCGCATAACTAAGGATTTGCCGCACTTGCCACACAATCCATCACCTTCTGTATAATTTGCAGATTTGAACAAAACACGAGTTGTTTCTAGCTCATATGGCTCAAAAGTTACTAAAAACACTACCATACATGGTGCGTGCCGCACACTGGCAGGCCTCTTTGGCAGGCAGGGGCAAGTCACCAATGCTACATTGTAGGTGTTAAACTGATATTAATGAGACCTTCACCCAATACACTGACAACATGTGTAAAAATAACAAAATACTGTAGTAATACCGCTTTGTGCAATATTAGGCCACATAATTTGCCTTTTCTTGCTGCATAATTTAGTAAACCCTGAAGCATTATTTGGTCCTCTCTTGCCGCATAATTCCAGCTGCTCTGCCTATAACGCAGTTTTAACCACTCTTCTTTCTGCTGCTCCCGATAGCCAGGTCAATTAATAAATACTTACGGCAACAACACCGGGTCAACCACTTCAAGCAGCATCACCCTACTGTTACTGCTGCTGCAATGCCAAACTAACGTCAGGCGTCTCAGCATCATCGGTGTCTGACAAAGAGCATCCTTTGTGTATCCCCTGGCCGGGCACACATTTTTAACCCGTTACATTCAGAGGCCCACTTGATTTCGCGGTTATAGGGATGACACCCTCACTCTGCAGCTTGTGCCTGACCCTTGCTGTTGTGACTCTTGTGCATCCTCTGCCAGCATCTTTGGTCCTTTTGCCTCCCCTGGGGCGGCGGCGGAGGCTGCTCTAGGATTGAAACTATCAATTTGTCCTCCCGTCCTCCTTCATTTTTCATGTCCTGCCTTCTCACCCCCGTGCAGTCAATCACCTTGGTAGATTAACAGCATTCATCTCCCCTGCTCACTATTTCCAGAATTTAGTGCTGGGGTGGGACTGAGTGTAGCATCTCTCACTAATAATGTAGTCTAGCCGAGAGCAGGCACAGGATGTTACTGGAGGTCCGGGGACCGGGAGATGCAATCAGAGACGAGCCAAGGCGAGAGCGCACTGCTCATAAAAGGGGCCACGGATATCGATGAAGTACCAGTCAGGGATGCGGGAAGCATCACTTCCGCCTGACTATCTAGCCGAAGATGACAGCCTCGGCCAGATTTACGAGTCGAGGTCTCAATGCTGAAAAACAGTTGCATTCCAAAATGTGAGTACGTACACACACGGCCCCAGTGGTCGTGCATTCAGCCTTCTCCCACAAAGCAAAGTGTGTCTAGAGGCAAGTAGGCATGTTTGTGCCTGGCACTGAGGGTGTGATGTTTGTGTATGGAACTGTGATGTTTGTGCCTGACTCTGAGAGTGTGATTCTGTGTATAACACTGGAAATGTGATGTGTGTGTGTGGCACTGGAAGTTTGATGTTTGTGTAAGACGCTGGAAGTTTGATGTTTGTGCTGGGCACTAGTAGTGTCATGTTTATGCCTGGCACCGAGGGTGTGGTGTCTGTGCCTGGCACTGACGGTGTGATGTTTGTGTATGGAACTGTGATGTTTGTGCCTGACTCTGAGAGTGTGATTCTGTGTATAACACTGGAACTGTGATGTTTGTGTGTGGCACTGGTAGTGTGATGTTTGTGCATGGCACTGGATGTGTGATGTTTGTGTGTGGCACTGGAAGTTTGATGTTTGTGTAAGACGCTGGAAGTTTGATGTTTGTGGTGGGCACTAGTGGTGTCATGTTTATGCCTGGCACCGAGGGTGTGGTGTCTGTGCCTGGCACTGAGGGTGGGATTTTGTGTATGGTACTGGAAGTGTGATGTCTGTGCCTGGCACTGGAAGTTTGATGTTTATCCCTGGCACTAAGAGTGTCATGTTTGTGCCTGGCACTAGGGGTGTCATGTTTGTGCCTGGCATTAGGGGTGTCGTTGTGCCTGGCACGAGGGCTGTCATCTATGTGCATGGCACTGGGAGTGTGATGTCAAGCTCTTTAGATATATATACTCATAACAAGCTTCATAACAAGCTTACATTATATTATTATATACAGGGTTGTATTTGGAAGGTTACAGCACAGGGTTACATGTAAGCAGTGTATTAGAAAGGCCAAAGTAGAGATGTGTATACGTTTGACCTGTGTATTTCCTTTGCCTTGCAAAGAAACATAAGAATGTTTTATACACACTACAGGTGGTGTGGGCAGTTGTCAGCAGTGACGCCTTGCCTATCTTCCATGAAATGAAGAAGATATCCTGAAAATTAGGGTTCTCTTGGTAGAGAGGAGGCACCGCGTGGGTGAAGGTTCACAGTATGCCCCCACTAACCCAACATCTATACTCATCTAAAGAATCTGTATGTATTATCAAGGTTTGAGCCATTCATGTCGACCTCGACAGAGATCCATTTCTGAGTGAGCCGAAACCCCACCTGTAGTTATGAACTACACAGTGCCAGAGTGTGCATGGGAGAAGGTAATCTAGTTGCCACTGGCACAATACAGGTCAAGCCGTAGAAAGGAGGGACCTATACATCTGTTATAAGTTTTCATAGTCCTGATGAAGTGTATACATTATGTTAAGAGAGAAAATCTATATGGATAGATTTAAAAAAACAGAAAGTGTGACAGAGGCAGTCGAATACATGTGAGGAGAGCAAAATCTCTTTGTCACAAACCTTGAGGGTAAGCTTTTAGATGGACACAGGTGAGCGATGTCTCTCAAACTAGAGAATCTTCAGGTCTTTGTTAATCCCTGCGTGTGAAGTCGCTGCCCACAGCGCCTATGGGCGGAATCTCCAGATATCAAGGCGTAGCCTCACATTGATACTGCCAGAGGGCATTGCTTCTTGAAGCCCTTTGTCTCCAGAAGTTGTGTCTCAGAGTTCCCCGCTAAACTATGAAAATAATTGTCAATTACACACAGACATCAATAACCATAATACATCCGTTCACAACAAGCCCTTTGTAAATGGGTCTTTCAGGAGTTCAACAGAGAGCAACAAGACACAAAGTCAAGAAAGGTTCAACCCCAGAGCTGGGCGTTTTAGTGAGGAAACCTGTTCTCCTTCTTAATGTTTAATTAGACCACTGTTGGAACAATTGCCAGCCACTTTCAGACACATGACCAAGATAATGCCATAGCCTGAGGCTTTTAACAAGCCAAACATAGTCAGTGTTGTACGAAAGATAGACTGGCTGTGCATTGACCCATGAAGCACTCCAAGAGATCCCCTCCATGACCTGCCCATTCATGCAGGAGTTTTTCACTGGGCATTCCTGAGTGAAATCATAGACAACCGGTACTTTACTGTTGCTTTCTATGATGTAACAAGAATCACCTTAGCAAATGATATCACTGTCATTAACAGGTTCTCATTTAAAGCTTCATGTTATATATGTCTGTTGCATGGTTATTATCAACAACCCATTTTTTTCTTTTTTCTTGAAGGTAATACAAGTACAATGTGTGTGAATAAAGTAATGTTTATTTGAATTGTTTTGAATTGCAGACTTGTGGTTAATTGTTCAGTATTCTGTGATGAAATTTCATGTTTTTATTTGTATTTTGCTTGTTTGTAGTTTGATTTCACCTTTGCCATTTGAAATGCATTGGTACACTTGGTTTATCTTAACAGGGGATATAATTGCTCCTTAATTCAGGCCTTAAACAGAGGTGGGCACTTTTGTTGAAGCTGTTTTTAGGAAGTAGAGTCTGGTTAGACAGCCTTTCTTTGAGATTATTTTGATGTCATACCAATGGGAATCCCATTTTTAAGTTTTGCACGTAGTGGTGCCTGTGCCATTCCAGGCAAACATATTCTATTCTATACATAATCTAAGGGGCTTTGGTTTAGCCATCTTCTGGAACGTTCAGCTTTTGGCTTAAGATATTATCATTCACACCTTTAAACTTGTTTCTATTGATGATTGTATCCTTCCACTTCCATTGGAATGCACAAAGGACTATTTTATATCCAACATATACACTGTATCATCACAGATGTCATTATTTAGCTCATCAGCCCATTGTAGACACCATGCAGTACTTTTTTAGGACTAACTTGACAGTGAAACTGTCTGCAAGACCTATATTCAACAAGCCAGGTGAGCTTGCAGCTCTGCGTGTAATTTGGTTTTGGCAATATGGGGGTTCAAAAAGCTTGGAATGTGGTTGTGATTGCAGCAATATTCCTGCTTGTTTCTTCGTTCACTGCTCTTTTTCATTTGCTCTCGCCATAGATGAGGCAGTACCCATTTTTATTTAAGGCAAAATGACTCCTAGTGAGAGAGACATTTGTATTATTCAGCAGACTCCATGAAAACTGTGGCTTGGCTAATTTTATTGACCAAGGAAGAATAAGACAGGTAGGAGAGCTGGGGGAGGGATAGAGGAAACCACAGAAGTAAAGGGAAGAATGGCACAGAAGCGGCTAAACTTTAGTGGAGTTGAAACACATTGCTGCTAAGGTCTTACCCTCTGTGAAGCGAACAATATGTTTTTCCTACATGAATTGCATAGATTTGATCTTGTTCTAGCTCGATGGATAGCAATCGTAATTCCCACCCCAGACCATGTGTTTGTGAGTCCTCCGAAACAAAATCCTGTTTCCTGACCACTTCTTGCTTTCATGTGCAGTTGCACTCTGCTGTGATGCACACTCAAGAGGCTTCCAGTATTCCTGTGGTCACAAGCGAAGAAATAGCTGCCACAGTGAGTGCACCACCAGTAAGTAGCTAGCTGTAGTGTGATTAGATTAGCGCGCTTGACCTGTTCCTAATGATCGCCACAGTTACTAACCAAATATGAGTATCTGCTAAACACTAATGTACAGGGATTTAGGATGCGATGTCCTTGCATGGCCGTAGTGGCTCTGTCCATGGGAATAAAGCCTCTTACCTATCATTGTAAGAGATTTCAAATTTGCATGCAGCGTGGAAACTCATTTGCAGACCTTGCGACTAACACAGGTGTGGTTTTGCTGCTGTCCAATACACCAAAGCTTTTGTTTCATCTCCCTTATTCCATCCATTCTTCAAGTTGTAATTGTTCCTTTCGATCTGGAATATAAACTGAAGGCCACTGAAATTAAGGGATGCTGCAGTCAATCCGGCTTGAGTATGAAATGTACTCACTATTGGCACTTAGGGGCTTATTAGGATAGCGGATTTTCCGCATCCTCTGGGCCGGCGGAAGCCACCGCCGGCCCGGAGGATGGGGAAAATCCGCTGCGGACCCACCAAAGACCCACCGCCCCATTAGGATGGCTGGTGGGTCCTGGTTTCCGTCCGCTGCTTTTACGCCGCGGTTGGCTTACAACCGCGGCGGAAAAGCTCTAATATGGTGACGGTGTCTCTCAGACACCGTCAGCCAGATTAGGATGGGATGTGAAACATGCTTTCCCGCGGCGGCTTTTCCGCCGTGGAAAAGCATGTGTAACTTCACTGCGGGGGCCCGTTGCGGGCCCCCTAGGTGAAGGGGGGGTGGGGGTGCACATGGGGGGTACCTATGGTACCCCCCTGCATTTGTATGCGGAAAGCGGCAGTCACCGCGCGGTGCCTGCCTCTTTCTGCATACAAATGCAACACCTGCATTTTTGACATTGCTGCGGGTGCAGCTTGAAGCCGCACCCGCCGCAATGTTAGTAATAGAGGATGTGACCGCCAGGGTGGCGGTCACATCCTAATCGCACAGGAGGGAACGCCGCAGCCCATGCAGACGTTCCCTCCTCCTCAGTGATCGCGGACGGACGAAAGTCCGTCCGCGATCATAATCGGCCCCATAATGTGGTCCTCCAGTGAGGCATAATTCCATGAGTCCGCATACACCAATGTGTCCCTACAATTTCACTTAACTTACGAGTCGTTCAGTTGCCAGAGCTGTGCCAGTTCGTAAGATAATGGCCAAAATAAAGCCGATACAAGAGAATGCAACATGCTTTGGGGAAGTGTTAGACCCGGCTTCCTGGGCACCAGGGCACTCAGGGGTAACTGCGCTCCAATCGCATCAACTGGAGTGTTCCCTCACTGATGTCCTGGGGCCTCAGTACCAAGGGACCCAAAACTGGATAACCAAGTACTCCTCTCCAGCACTTGACTCTCTCAGGGTAGCGAGACAGAGCAGTCCAAGGCTTACTCAAGGAGGTGAGGTGGGGTTAGACATTCAGAATACAGTGTAAACCGTACCACCAGCTGATAAACTCAATGTCCAGTCAGTGCTTTACTTTTTATAAAAGAAAAGTACTTTAATACACATAAGATAATTATTCTACACATAAAACTAGGATAAACAGTGAAAACCAGAAGTCTCTACAACCCTCTGGGGCAGAGTTCTGACCCCAAACAGTATTATAGAGCCTAGACGCCAAGCACTATAAAACACAGTTAACATGAAAACACACAGTACGCATTGTATATTACAGATCGTGTTACACAGGGCTGTTCTCATTCACTAGAGCCTTGATACCAAACTTTGTATTGAAAGGATATAGTTTCAGCATATGATGCGAAGTCAAATGGTCGTGATCAGCCCCATAACCCCCCACCCAAAGCAACAGAAGTGCCCTCCCATTGTGAGTGAAGACACCGCTCTAGTGGTGTCAGGGATCTGATCAAAGGTGCCGGATGTCTTGGCACAGTTTACTGGAGTCCCACTAGTCCAGTAGCCACTGGCTAGCTGAAGAAGGGTAGTGGCTGGACAGAGTGCCAGTTCACCCTGATACCCTCAGAGTTCACAAAAAGTAAGGTGGGGTCTGCTTCACTGGCCTCTCTGCCCAGTTACTGCTTGTACAGGCTCCCACAGCGCAAGGGAGGAGCCTACAGGGGATTTGATCTCACCTTCAAAGACTAGAATCAAGCATCCTCCTCTCTCTGGCTCTCGTCATGTGCTGCAAGCTTCTTTCACCAGCCTCTGTGATGTGCTGTAAGCTTCCTTCCCACACCTTTGGTGATGTGCCACAAGCTTCCTACCCACACTGGGCAGCTGTCTGTAATTTCCTTAGTCCAAAGCGAACGCTCATCCAAGCCTCACAAACAGCTGGTCCTTAATGTTGCCTTCCTTCCAGACCGCAGTGAACAGAGTCTTATCTTCTGTCTTCACACCGCGGGGTCTGTGCCTGGCTATCTTCTCTGTCATAGCCCAGTCTTTGAACCACAGCTGACCACTCAGGCCAGACTTTTATCACCTCTGATTGATAGGCTCATCCAATCAGAGGGTCTGCTACTTTTTACACCTCCAATCACAGACCATTCACCGCGTGTTCAATGCATGGGTAAAGCATGTAGCAGGTCGTGTTCTGGTATCAGGCTGCGCAACCCTCTAGAGAGGAATTTTAATTAACTCCAGCCCAGGAGTGCAGCTAAACCCAGATAAGAGCTGAGTGTCTCCCCCAGCCCACCAGGCCTTTCCAAGGAAATAGGGAGGGGGACGGGGGAGGGTATACAACCTTTACAACGCAACTTTTACCACGACCTACCATTACCACACATTTTTTACAACGCAGGATCCATTACAACGCATACCATTACCACGCATGTATTTACAACGCAGGTACTTTTACAACGCATACCATTACAACGTAAGTATTGGTAAGTATATTATTTTATTAAAAATATTATTTGGTTTTTTTTGTAAAGGGGTATTTTTTGGGTTCAGGGTCAGTTTTGGGTTTTTGGGTAAAGGGGTATTTTTAGGGTTCAGGGTCAGTTTTCAGTTTTTGGGTAAAGGGGTATTTTTAGGGTTTAGGGTCAGTTTTCAGTTTTTGGGTAAAGGGGTATTTTTAGGGTTCAGGGTCAGTTTTCAGTTTTTTGGTAAAGGGGTATTTTTAGGGTTTAGGGTCAGTTTTCAGTTTTTGGGTAAAGGAGTATTTTTAGGGTTTAGGGTCAGTTTTCAGTTTTTGGGTAAAGGGGTATTTTTAGGGTTTAGGGTCAGTTTTCAGTTTTTGGGTAAAGGGGTATTTTTAGGGTTCAGGGTCAGTTTTTAGTTTTTGGGTAAAGGGGTATTTTTAGGGTTCAGGGTCAGTTTTGGGTTTTTGGGTAAAGGGGTATTTTTAGGGTTCAGGGTCAGTTTTTGGGTTTTTGGGTAAAGGGGTATTTTTAGGGTTCAGGGTCAGTTTGGGGTTTTTGGGTAAAGGGGTATTTTTAGGGTTCAGGGTCAGTTTTGGGTTTTTGGGTAAAAGGGTATTTTTAGGGTTCAGGGTCAGTTTTGGGTTTTTGGGTAAAGGGGTATTTTTAGGGTTCAAGGTCAGTTTTGGGTTTTTGGGTAAAAGGGGTATTTTTTGGGTTCAGGATCAGTTTTGGGTTTTTGGGTAAAAGGGTACAGTGTAAAAATTAAATATAATTAAATTTAAATTACATTAAATTAAATTGATTAAATTAAATTAAATTAAATTAAATTAAATTAATTAAATTAAATTACATTAAATTAAATTAAAATAAATTAAATTAAATTACATTATATTAATTTTATTTAAATTAAATAATAAAAAATATTATATACTTACCAATACTTACGTTGTAATTGTATGCGTTGTAAAGGTATATGCGTTGTAAATACATGCGTGGTAATGGTATGCGTTGTCATGGATCCTGCGTTGTAAAAAATGCGTGGTAATGGTAGGCGTGGTAAAAGTATGCGTTGTAACGTCATACATCCACGGGGGAGCTGGGATGTCCAGCAGGACAGCTTGCATTCCTCACACTGGCTCAAATCACCATTCTTCCCCTGCACACCCACGGGCTCTCAAACACACATCAGTCAGACAAAGGCAACAGGCCCACAGGCATGGCAAACTGCACAAACTTGGTCAGGAGGGTGCCTAGGGACTCACCCCTCCTGACTATAGATTTATTGCTGCCACCACTGTCAGTCTACCACAGCCTTAATAGAAAGGGCAGTAGCCACTCTCTGAAAAATAGGGGTGCACTAGGCATGCCCCCTCGACCTCAGAGCCAAGCTCTAGGGTCTCAATCCATGTAAACAGGGAGACCCTCAGTGGACATGTATGATTGTCATGCTCACTGAGGTGGGGATCTAGAAACTATACAGTAGCTTTTGAGTGACTTGCCTGGAGATTAGCATAAGGCAGGGGAAGCACTCTCTCCAGAGACATGCAGGAGACTTCCCGTCCCAACAGGGAGGAATTTGTAAATCTTGGTTTGATTGAATCATGGCTTCAAAAAGATAGGAGTGAAACATCTCTGAAATATATATATAGGTAAGCATTAGTGATAGGGTTAGCGTTAATGTTAGGCTGATGGTACAGTGTTGGTGGCATTTTTAAGATTGGGTTTAGCGCAAGTCTAACGAAGAGAGTTATGAGTAGAATAGTGAAGGATCGTTTAGAAGGTTGAGAGATACAGGAATGTAAAGAGCAAGGGTTGAGTGTGCTCTACCCTTTTAAAACAAGCATGGCAAAGCCATCAAATCTCGCATTTGAGACCTATTGGCTTTGCAAACGGTTTTTAGTCAGGCTGCACAGCATCCTGGATGGGGAAGTTGAGCACAGCAAGGAGAGGGGTGTGGCAAAGCACACAGGGGACAGAGAGCAAAACAGAGTGGACGGGCAGGGAAGTACACAAGAGAGACAGCTGTAAAACACATGAACTCCAATGGAATACTTAACCACAAACAAAACACAGTGCGTGAAAGCATAGAAACCAGCCAATGAAAGAGAAGGTAAAGAGGCAATGTTCCACGGGAGGGACAAACAGAAGATTAAAAAGCTGGGACACGAAAAAGAAGCAGGCAGAGGAGAGTGACAAGGAAGCCAAACAGTGGTAAGCAATGGAAGGGTTCCCGGTAAACCCACACAACTGGGAGCCTTATTTATAATGCACTTGCAGGAACCACCATCATTGTGGTTTCTGTCAATGCTGTTCGCTGTTTGGTGAAGGGCTCCAGCTACATGGCGGAGCCCTGCACCAAACAGTTTTCTTTTTTTCAAAAACAAACACCCAAACAGGATTTACTTTTTGAAAAGAAAAAGAAAATGCCCCCCTCGCTATGGCATTATTCCCTTTGCCCTGACGGTGACGAACAGTAAAAAATAGCTATATGTCCACCCATCCTAATTGGGAGAGCGGACATATAAGCATTTCTCCGACCGCCTTTACTCTGTCAGGCCGTCAGAGACATTTGGCAATGGTGATGATGGAGTAGTCACTGCCGTAGCCAAACTTAAGGGAAGTCTGCATCAAAATCAGGCGGGCTGACCTTTATCTTGGCAATATGTGGACTCCGTTGCTGTTGCGCCATTGTATACATACCGTCAAGATATGAATCAACCTCTTACTCCTTCACCCTGGTGTAACAACGGGCTGTCTGTCCATATATAAATCAGCCCTTAAGTATCTTGTATCACAGTCATGTTCCTTAAATAACAAATTACACCGCACCTAAACTAACAGTAGGCAGTCAAATATAAGCACACAGGAGAATACATCAAACATTCATCTGAAACACGAGGATTACAACTAATTGATGTTCGATAAATCAAGCAACTTTAACAAACTATAGTCTAGCAAATAGAGAATACATCACACTATTGTTCCCATGAGTGAAGAGCAAACTAAACTGTGATAAATGGATAACACAATTAATAGTTTGATAAATGGTGATATCACCAAATTTTAAGTTGGAAAATGATAAAAGTTTGCATTATGGAGAATTATCTGGTGTTTGGTAAGTGAAGAATACAACAAACTCTTTTTTGGATATAGAGAAACTATAGTTGGTATATGGAGGCTGAGGGCCCAATTTATATGTTGGCGGTGAGCATACTCTGTAGCAATGCCACAGTGGAGACTACTCCGTCTCCTCCGTGTCCAAACTCAGCCTAACGGAGTAATGACTGCCAGAGGATTGGCTATGTGTCCGTAAGCCCAATTTGGATTGGCACACACATATTTTACTGCCCTTCACCACCAGAAACACATACCCCTCCCCCCGCTATGGGAGATGACTCCCATGGCGAAAGGGGGCATTATTTATTTATTTACACTTTGAGGTTTGTTTTTGAAAATAAAAAAAAATTGGAAACTTTGCAGTGCGTCTTCATCATGTTTGACGGAGCAGTGCAGCAAAGTTTATATACAGTCACAGGAACCACCTTGAAAGTGGTTCCTTTGAATGCTTGAAATGTGTGTTGGGCTGACAAGACATTTCATAATTTGGCAGGGTGGACCTCGCCAGGGTGACAAAGTAAATTACACCGTTGCTGGGGGAAGACGGCCTGACTGCCAAATTATGAATTGCAACCTAAGTCAAACTATAGTTTTGTATAGTGGAAAATGTAACAATGTACTGCAGTGCTTCAGTTGTATGCAGCCGGGTGAATTTCAAATGTGCTTTACTGAACTTGTGAACATTAATGCACACAGAAGGGAGTGTATGACGGCAGTAGCATTAATAGTTAAGTCTTGGTTAAGGACTTTTTAATAGTAGAATGTTTACATCGCATTTAGAATTAAGCAAGTGTAGATAGGGTGTTCAATAGTTAGTAAATCAATGTCCAATTCCACAGGGTAGTAGAGGGCAGCATGCATTAAATGTCAAAAAAGGAATTAGTCCCAGAGCGTCAAAATTCTTTCTGGTTTTATATATTAGATTTTTTAATCACTGATACCACTCTTGCTCACAATACATATTTAAAGAGCTTTCCATGTTATGAGTTGTAGTCGAGAATCTTATTAAGAGTTCATCACTCAGTTATTGCATACCTGGGGCTTCCTGAATAATTGATAAAGTTTCAGAATTTCTATCACTTCTTCGCTCATAAATTACAGTGAATTCTGTACTTCCTTTTTTATTAAGAATGTTAATCCACTTTAAAGGCACTATATAAATGTATTTTACACTGGCGGTCTTTGCACCAGTGTAGTTATAGTTCGGTCTTACTTTCCATAGGAAAAGGCTTTGTGTTTCTTTAATAACTTTGGCTTCCTTCATGGAATATCCACATGATTCGTACATTATTCATCAAGCATGGCCAAGAAAACATGGGAGTCCTAAACCATCTATTTCTCATTTTACTTCCCATAGAAATATTTGCTCTCAGATACTGAAAAAACGTCTGAGCAGAATAACACCAGATTTTGCAGAAAGTTATAATTTTACACCGAAAGTATGATTGTTATTATTTGTTGTATATCCATTCAGTAGTTGTCGAGAAAATGTAGTTTTATAAAGGTGCTTGGGGAGATCATGAAGGCGTTAATCTCCTGGTAAAGCTTTTGGTGATATCTGGACCCTTATGTACCGCAGGACTCCCACAGTACTGAAAATAACAAACATACTCAAACCCCATTGGCTGAGGGAGCCTTTTCTCCCAGGGGCCGCCACAGCACCACGGAGCCACACAATATGATTGGCCAACTGCAAAAGTTCAAGAAAATGTTGCAGCTGCCATTTCAAGAGGCTTGGACTCACTCCCTGAAAACTGTTTTGAACAAGCATTGGAAATGCAATAGGTCTCGCAGCATTAGAGTTAGTGCTTTTAGAATTGTTTATGGGTTTTTTGTTGTAAATCTTTAGCATTTTTATTTCTTGTAGCCAATGCTAAATAATTACAAATCAAAAAAGCCATAAACAATTGTAAAAGCTTTAACTAAAAATCCTCTGAGACCTATTGCACTGTGTGAGGGTGAGGTGTTGAGGGTGAGTGAGGGTGAGGGTGAGTGAGGGGTTGAGGGTGAGTGAGGGGTTGAGGGTGAGTGAGAGTGAGAGTGAGTGAGGGTGAGGGTGAGTGAGGGTGATTGTGAGTTAGGGTGAGGTGTTGAGGGTGGGTGAGGGTGAGGGTGAGGGGTTGAGGGTGAGTGATGATGAGTGAGGGTGAGTGAGGGGTTGAGGGTGAGTGAGGGTGAGTGAGGGTGAGTGAGGGTGAGTGAGTGTGAGTGAGGGTGAGTGAGGGTGAGTGAGGGTGAGTGAGAGTGAGTGAGGGTGAGGTGTTGAGGGTGAGGGGTTGAGGGTGAGGTGTTGAGCGTGAGGTGTTGAGGGTGAGGTGTTGAGGGTGAGGTGTTGAGGGTGAGGGGTTGAGGGTGAGTGAGTGTGAGTGAGTGAGGGTGAGGTGTTGAGGGTGAGTGAGTGAGGTTGAGGGGTTGAGAGTGAGTGAGGGTGAGGTGTTGAGGGTGAGGAGTTGAGGGTGAGGGGGTGAGGGGTTGAGGGTGAGGGGTTGAGGGTGAGGGCGAGTGAGGGTGAGGGGGTGAGGGGTTGAGGGGGTGAGGGTGAGGTGTTGAGGGTGAGTGAGTGAGGGTGAGGCTGAGGTGTAGAGTGTGAGTGAGAGTAAGAGTGAGGGTGATTGAGGGTTTCAGTGTTAGTGAGGGTGAGTGAGGGTGAGGGTGAGTGAGGGTGAGGGTGAGTGAGGGTGAGGGGTTGAGGGTGAGTGAGGGTGAGGGGTTGAGGGTGGGTGAGGGTGAGTGAGGGTGAGGGGTTGAGGGTGAGTGAGGGTGAGTGAGGGTGAGGGGTTGAGGGTGAGTGAGGGTGAGGGTGAGTGAGGGTGAGGGTGAGTGAGGGTGAGTGAGGGTGAGGGTGAGTGAGGGTGAGTGAGGGAGGGTGAGGGGTTGAGGGGGAGGGGTCGAGGGGGAGGGGTCGAGGGTGAGTGAGGGTGAGGGGTTGAGGGTGAGTGAGGGTGAGGGGTTGAGGGTGAGTGAGGGTGAGGGTGGGTGAGGGTGAGTGAGGGTGAGGGTGGGTGAGGGTGAGTGAGGGTGAGGGGTTGAGGGTGAGTGAGGGTGAGGGGTTGAGGGTGAGGGTGAGTGAGGGTGAGGGGTTGAGGGTGAGTGAGGGTGAGGGGTTGAGGGTGGGTGAGGGTGAGTGAGGGTGAGGGGTTGAGGGTGAGTGAGGGTGAGTGAGGGTGAGGGGTTGAGGGTGAGTGAGGGTGAGGGTGAGTGAGGGTGAGGGTGAGTGAGGGTGAGTGAGGGTGAGGGGGTGAGGGTGAGGGGGTGAGGGTGAGTGAGGGAGGGTGAGGGGTTGAGGGGGAGGGGTCGAGGGGGAGGGGTCGAGGGTGAGTGAGGGTGAGGGGTTGAGGGTGAGGGGTTGAGGGTGAGTGAGGGTGAGGGGTTGAGGGTGAGTGAGGGTGAGGGGTTGAGGGTGAGTGAGGGTGAGGGGTTGAGGGTGAGTGAGGGGTTGAGGGTGAGGGGTTGAGGGTGAGTGAGGGTGAGGTGTTGAGGGTGAGTGAGGGTGAGGGTGAGTGAGGGTGAGGGGTTGAGGGTGAGTGAGGGTGAGGGTGAGTGAGGGTGAGGGGTTGAGGATGAGGGGTTGAGGATGAGGGGTTGAGGGTGAGGGGTTGAGGGTGAGTGAGGGGTTGAGGGTCGCTGCATCCCATCTTCCGTATTGGGGAACAAAGGAACGATCCGAGCAAGCTCCCTGTCGGGTCATTCTTAAACGCCCCTTTGAAAGCACGTCAGCGGCAGTGTTGAGCGCCAGAAGGATTCGCTTCAGGGAAGAAGAGCTGGCCGCTTTGTTTCGGCGACTGCAATCCAGGAATGTGAAGTCAGGCGAACTTGAAAAATAAAAGTCTGGAAAAATGAAATCTTTCTGCCCTAATTTCCCCCAAAAGAGCCTCCATTCGCCTTGGTCAGGTTTTACGTTGCACATCTGATAGAAATGCTGGATCGCCGTTTACAGGGGCACGTCCTGCCTCTCCGCAGAAAGTACGTTTCTATTTCCAGGAAATAAGTGAGCGGCGCCAGACAGTGATGTCATCCAAGAAGTGCAACAGAGAAGCCACCACCACTGGATGCAGGACGCGTGCCTCGTAAAAGAAGCAACCTAACCCAAATCTGAGAGATCTAATACCGCATTAAAAAACAATGGCAAGTAAAAAAAACAAGCCATAATTGCTGCAAAATACATGTCGGGCGGAACACTATGCTAAGCACAGATTTTTAGCTTAGGTGTGTTTAAGCAACGCACTTAATTACTTTGGCCATGGCCCTCTGTGAGACCACCACCCCTGTGTTTTCATCTCACTTAAAGCCCTGCTGGGGAAACACTTTGAACCTAGCCTGCCTCAGCTTTTAGCGTGTGCTCTGTGGCTGTTTTTCATAAACAATTTCATGTGTCACATCTTTATTGGCGTGTTAATTAAAAAGCATTGCAATTATAGAATAAAAGCAAAAGGGCACTGGCAGTTCAACAGAGCTTTCAGACATATGTATAACCATAGAAGGACATTAAAACGTTTGAGATGAAAAGTGACCATCATCTGCAAGGCTATTTTAGTGCAACTGAGAATGAAAGTGGAATTCGGCACCAGTTTTCAAAGCACCAAACCTTATGGAGATTGCATGCGCCGTGCGACATTCCCAAGAATAAGCATCAGCAGTCCGAAGTAGTAAAACATAAGAGTTCGCTGCACACAGATTCCTACCTTGAGTCGCAACAGCTCCGGCTCAACTAACAATGTAGAGGGGACACTTTGCCAATCAGCGCAGCTCTTCTCATCGGGCCGACCCACAGCGGGAGGCAGACTTGTGCAAACTAGGCACCGTCGAGCCCCTATTTCTCTTGTGAATCACACGTACATGCAAAGCACGCAAAAACTTCTTTGAAGGAACATGGTAGCGACCTATCGACTTTGTCAGTGACTAATTCAAGTTGTTCCGCTGTCTGGCACTTCAGAGCCATTTGGATAGGGCAAGTAGCATAGCGACGGACTTTAACAAAACGGAGGGAAGAGAGGGGAGGGGGGAGGAGAAATGCGACACGGCGGGAAGGGGAGGGGGCGGAGCGGGTCAAATAAACAAACAAGCCGGAGGGAAGAGAGGGGAGGGGGGAGGAGAAATGCGACACGGCGGGAAGGGGAGGGGGCGGAGCGGGTAAACAAAGACGGACGTGCCCGCGCTTTTAAGCTCAATGCGCATGCGCATTGAGCTTAAAAGTCACGGGCACTGCAAGGAATCGCCACGATTCCTTGCAGTGTGGATAAAGAGTAGATAAGTCGCAATACTCTCGCCTTGCTCGATGCGCATGCGCATCGACAAGCGAGACCTAAAAAGGCATAACATGGCATAATAGGGACTGCCTGACCCCCAGCCACTTATGATGGGGAACCCAGATGCACTGCCCCTCCACCCCCACATATTAAATACTTTTTAAAAATTCAGACCATGGATCCTGCAGTGCTCTTGCTGGACCCACTACGGGCCTCCCATGAGATACTGCAATGCTATTGTTGTACCCACCACAAAAGCTTCCACCCGACGGTACTGCAGTACCTTGCATGCTTCATCAAAGAGGCTTACACAGTACCGAGGTACCCTGGAGTGAAAGTTTGCATGTTGGGTACCACGCTAGAACCGCTGGGGTAGTACCGCAGGACTCAAAACATTTTTTTTTCAAAGGAGAAGAGAATGTTAGTTGGGTGTGGGGTGGGGTTGGACGCCCACCGGAGGTTGGGTGAAGGGCCTGGCTTGAGGCCAGGCCAGGCCAGGGGCTAATGCCCTGCTGTGCACTGCCAAGGTCTGTGTGCAAGAGGGGGTTAGCCATTCGCATTGGAGAAGACCCTGCGGCCAATCCCTGCTCTACACAGTCAAGGGCCATGCTTAGTTGGAGTTGGTTGCCTGCAGAGGGTTGGCAAATGGTACAATATAAAATATGACTTAAAAAAACGAAATTCACTAAGAAAATCAAAAGCTAAAGGGACATTATAGTTGGGTGAAGTTCTAAGATGTTATGAAACAGAAGTTCACTAAAAACACAAAGGTAAAGTGACATTATAGTTAAGTGTTGAAGAGAGACATACGCTTAACAAACCCTGAAATACACCAGTTATAGTTGAGTCTAAAACGATAACTTGTAGCTCTATCATGCACTGCTTATGACCCCACATATTACATAACTTATGACATATAAAGAAAGGACAGGATGTGTGTTGGCCATAGTTTTTGAGTAAACTATGACTTGCGTATTTCAATGTTTTTTTTTAACGTTAGCTCATGTCTCATTTTAATACCTAACAATAATGCCACTGTAACTTTTGTTTTTTTCAGTGAAAAAGTGTATTAAAAAATTATTATATATATAATACATATATATATATATATATATATACACACATAAATATATATAAATATTTATATAAATATATATGTATATAGTTTAAAGAGCTGTCAGCTTTTTTAACAAAAACAGAATTCAGTGTAATTTCTAATTTGTGAACTAAAAAGTGATGGAAATTCAGACACAAAAACACTTAAAAAAAAACCAACACAAAAATGGATCCTGGGGGGGGGGGGGGTACCTCTGCTGCCCCCAACATGGTCCAGGGGGCCAGAGTATCCCTTCCCTGCCCTTTATACTTCAGTTTTGTGTTTTAAGACATATGTACTGACTTCTCCTGTCCTGAAACGGGAGCTGCATCATTTCTTTTCATGTTACAGCCAGCCAATCTCATTTTTGCATGATATAGGACTCTCGCAAGCCTCTTTGAACATTAACTTCTCAATAACGACGAACAGATTTACACCAAATCACAAAAAACACTTTCTTGTGGCATGGAGAACCAAATTATGCAGCAAGGCTGTCTAAAAAATGCAGCATAAAATGCAAGTTATACAGGATATTGCCCGCTAATATTTTCATCCATCTGAGCGAAAAATAAACTTTTTTGTGAAATCTGCATTTTTTTGCTAATGGTGTGGAAAATGCATTAAATACAAAAGTACACAGTAAATACTTAAGTCACAGAATTCCATCAATCTGCTGACCTCGCCACTGCACACTGTTTTGATTGTACCATATTAGAGATGGCCGCTATATAGATATATCATCGGCACAAAAAGCAAAAACAGCAATTCTGGTATCTTCCAGATGAGTAGTCTTGGATCTTCAACTGTCCTTTTAATAACATTGTGAAGAGATTTGTCTGCCTTTCTTATCTTGTTTTATTTTTATTAAAAGCCAGAAATTGAACTTCAGTCTGATGAATTGACACTAAAAGTGAAAGTGATATTCTCCCCGCTACCATTGCAACTGCATGCACTTAAATAACCTTGAAGCTTTTATATGCTGATGTTGTATGCTCTGCACTAACAATAAACAACCATATTTATTACATTTACCAGCCTAAAATCAAATATATTTCTTATTACTGGTTTTAGCTTTTCAGCAGCTCTCAGATGAATGTGTACTAAGATAAATGGAGACATTCATGGGTCTCGTTCTCAAGCTGGTGCTTAGCTTCTCATTTGACTTTTTAAAGTTATTTCTGCATTATGAGGAATTATTTTGTTGTTTGTTTCCCCTTTCCAGCCCTTACTGCTTCAAACATTAGCCATTCAGCTAACTAGAGGGACTGTTTCTCCTATTGACCTAGGCATGTGTCACGTCCTTCTACCAGAGTCTAGGTTCTCAATCTCAAGTGGGACTGTCTAATCTTTCTAGAAGAGAAGAGTGCGGGGTCCTTGGAGAGTGTAGCTTAGAAAAATGGACTCCAAGGACCCCAGCTTTCACACTGGATAGAATTAAAACTGGATTGTTGGTTAGAGAAACTCCTTGACTGACCACAATATGTTTTGTTTCTCATATGATTGTAATTGTGATTGAGTGACCAGTGGGCATGACTGTGGAACTGAAACTGAACTAGGTAGGTGAAATAACATAACTATGACATGTGATGGAAATATGGAAAGTTAGCTCAGGAACAACTTATATTACAATAACTTGATGGTTGTGTGCGATAAGTGTTATGGAGCAGCCAGTGTCCACCAGATGCACTAAGTACAATTAACAAACAGATTAAATACTAAGGCTATGCGAACACTTGTTCCTGTTTATTTGTATTTTTTTCCAGTTGTTTTGTAAAGCACAGACCCAACCTGTACAGGTTTCAGAGTGCTTTACAACATATAGTACACAGAGGCAATACTCCAATTGTTTATAGGCTTTAAACTTTCACAGTTAAAGCAGTTTTGGATCGTCGGTGTTACAAGAGAATGAACGATGAATGGCAAAAGGTGAATCATCAATGTAAGTCTTTAGTTAAACATGAACAAATGGTGAGAATTGGTTTCTTGAGTATAGGTGTGATTTGTCCTAGCTGAAGGAAGTCTGGGACACAACCTGATGTGAGAGAGGAGTTGATGATTTTTGTCCAGAAATGGGCAATGATGTTGTTGAGTTTTTTTTTCTATTGTGGATGGGAGGGGGTCCATAGTGTAGGAAGTAGGCTTTAATCTTGCAATTATATTGAAGACTTTGATTTCCGACAAGAGTTCGAAGTTCGACCAATTAGGGTCCCTTTTCAGTTAGAAGCGGCCTGGTTGGCTGAGGTATGATTTCGATCTTTTTGGTCAGGGGTGGTTAAAGGGGGGCAGGGTGCGAGAGAGGTAGGATTTGAGGTTTGGATGAAGGATTGCTCTATTTTTCTGACTTTATCTGTGAAGAAGCTGGCGATTTCTTCTCATCAATCCCTAGTGGCTTTTTTTTCTTGTGGGGGTGTGCCGTTTGTTTGACTTTTAACAATGTTGAAGAGTTCTCTAGGTCTATTCTTCACCTGGTCTCGTTTGCTGCAGAAGAAAGTGGCCTTTTCTCTAAAAATGTGTTTTTCATATGCCAAACGGATTGATCTAAGTTGCGCTAGGTGAAGAGTCAAAGGGTTTACTCTCCAAGTCCTTTCCGATTGTCTGAGTTGTCGTCTTTCGTTATTAAGATCCACGTTGAACCAAGATTTAGATTTGATAGATCTCAAATGTTTGAGTTTGAGTGGTGCTACTTGTTCTAACACCTCTGTCATTGTGGAATTAAAGTGGGCTGTGACGTAATCGGCCGTCATTGCGGAAGGCTGGGGTTGTAGATGGGCATGAATCCTGGATTCCAGTTTGGTTATGGGGACACCTTTGATGTTCCTGGTCCAGTGCTTAGGTTTGTCAGATGTATTGGTTGGTTTCTGACATGTGAGTCAATATTAAACAGTTAGAGGTAGTGGTCAGACCAGTCAATGGGAGAAATCGATCTAAGAGAGACCAGCTCATTTTTGGTGATGATCGTATCCAGTGTTGCTCCTTTGATGTGTGTTGGTTCATTGCAGAGTTGTTTGAGGTTGGTAATTTCAAGCAGGTTGGAGATGTTCTGGGTTGTAGTGTCCTCTGGGTTGTTCCAGTGGATATTGAAGTCACCCAGGAACACGTCTTCCATGTCTGTTAGGGAGAAATGAGTTATTAGTTCGGTTAGTTCTACAGCGAAGAGGGTACGTTCACCAGGAGGATGGTAGGTGGTGTGAAATTTGATGGGCGAAGTGCCTTTGACTGTAAGTTCAACACCTAGGTACTCAAGAGTCAAGTATTCTGTGGATTTTAATCTGGTAAGCTGTATTCATTCTTTGTGAATGATAATTAGGCCACCACCTGTTTTGACGGGTCTGTCGTGTCTGATGATGTTGTAGCCTCGAGGGGTGCGAAGGTCTAGGATGGGGGTAGAATGGTCATTGAGCCAGGATTCTGGGAGGAATGTGATGTCTATTTCTTCAGCGAGTATAACTTCAGCAATATCTGTGGCGTGTTGTACTGCTGATCTACAGTTGAGGAGCATGCACGATAGATGACGGGGTGCCTCAGTGTTGGTGTGTGCTGTATGTACAGAAGTGTATTGAGCAGGGGGTCTGGGCGAGAGGACAGGTCTAGGGATTCTATTAGTGCTCACTAAAACTGGGATTGCAAAAGGGGCCGTGTTCTGGCTTATTGCGAGGTAGGAGTTGTTGACCTCATCTGGTTCTTATTCTGAAATGGGGCGGAGAGCTCGGCTAGGTCGATGTTCCTGATTCCTCATAGGATTGGTGGGCCATGGGGTGCCAGGTGGGGCCATGGAAGAGGCTGTATGGGGGTAGGTGTGTAGCTACCCGGAGCGTGTGAGCAAGGTGGCTTAATCCGGTTGGGAAGGTCTTATTGTAGGTGTAGGATATCTGCCGCTAGGGAGTCTATTTTCTGCTCCATTCGGGTCAGTAGCTGGGTAAGTGTGCTGAAAGGGCATATTGCCTTCGTCGGGAGCAGTGTATGACTAGGGTCTGTGGAAGTAGAGGGTACTAGGTTGTGGGATTGAGTGGCATCATTGGGATTAGGAGTGATATGGTGTTTAGGCATCTATAGGTCTACTTTTTGGGGTGTTTCTTTTTGTTCAGATTTATATGTACATGCACAAACCATGGCTGCCCATAGTTTCCACATAATCATTCAAGGATGACTAATGTGGAGCCTTTTTTTCAATTGCATATTTGTTGGGGGGGGGGGATATGCATGGAGTTCAGCTGGTGTTTGAAGGCAACAAAGACTATGAAATGACCTACTAACTAATCTGTGAGCACCTCTCTATTTTAGTATCTTCAAAAGATCCTCAAGATTGTCCAATTCAGCAAATTCTGACTGCTAAACTTTCCTGGGTTCATCCCACCTCACACCACACCAAGGTTTCATTTATTATACTATCGTTACCCTTATTTCAATCTCCTTGCTACTTCGTGTCCATCTTTTTATTTCTGTCCTTCCCGCAATCACTCGTGATCTACATAAGTCTTGCCACTGCTTAGTGTGTTATATTATAAATAATGAAAACAAAGCTAAGGCTTTACTTTTTAAACGAATCTTGCAAACTTGAACCTCCATTTTTTGTGTGGATTATTCTAAAACCTACATACCAACATCTAGGATGCAGGCCGGAGATTCATATTTTGTTCAGTCAAAAATGTCTCGGTCTCAGCTTTTTCCTACCTAAAGCGCCTCATCACTTCATTGTAAGTTTATGTGATGAAAACTGTCGTTTTCCTCCCTGTCTGCAGGATGAATCGGCACATATATCCCTGCAACCCTGCAAAATCCACGTGCTGGTCCTGGTGCTGCACGGAGGCAACATCCTGGACACCGGAAGTGGCGACCAGAGCTCCAAGCACGGCGACGTCAACACCATCACTTCCGTGTTCGATACGGTGATGAGAGTGCATTACCCGGCAGCCCTCGGGCGCATCGCCATCAAGCTGGTCCCCTGCCCGGCCATCTGCTCCGAGGCCTTCTCTTTGGTTTCCAAGTGAGTTGGGGGTGGTCTCTCGCGACACCTGGGGTTTGCGCGCGCCTGCTTTGCTTCTGCTTTTATTGCTGAAAGATATCTTTCCGCACCTTCAGCCTGGCTGCGAGATAAGGCGCCTTGCGAAAACAGCCACAATTCATCAGGCCTTAATCTCATTTTTTGGCAGTAATGAGTGTGATGGGGGACATGAAAAGTGCGCACTTGATTTATGAGCGCTAATCAGATGGGAATCCGCAGAAGGCCTTTCCACAGTATGGTCTGCCAAATTGAATGGATTGCTTAGGCTTGTTGTCAAGCTTTGTAGTGAGCAATACGGGCGGTATTGAAAAATGAATCCTAAACAGCTCAAAAATTGCGATTTAACTCTAACTATTTAAAAAAATATAGACAACGATGTGCTTCTGTTAAAATGTTGGCCATTAATTTATCCACATTTGACTTTCGGGTTTTTATTCCACAAGAAATGTAAGAAATACCGACTAAGAGGAACAAGATTGTTCCTAGAAGCTTCGAAATATGCCCAGTTGACAGCCGTGCCCAAAAATCTCTCCACCTGAGTTGCCATAAAAGCTTGCACAAGTCCTAGTTGTAAACTTATAGAAAGCTTTGGCCCCAGGACCACAAAGTTCCAGTAAGTACCTTTCTGTCATTGCACAAAGGTTCAGAACCAGGAAATGTGGTGAGGTGTTCTGTCCATAAAAATAATGCAGCCAACGAAAAATTACCCAATAACTCCCATGGATAATGAGGCCGAGTACTTCGTCTGCCTGTTATTGCAAGACCTATAAGCGTCTCCGAGATGCTGTCAAATCTTATGGCACTCTTCAAGTGCATGCAAAACACCTTTAAGGCCAAAACAATACTTTACACATGCTTCGTCGATTTCAAAGCTGCATTTGACAGTATGCTAAGAGACAATATATGGCAGAAAATGGTTGAATGGGGGATTTTGTCCAAATTATTGAAGGCAATACAAATGTTGTGTACAGGTTGGACGATCGTAGTAAACTTTCAAGGAAAATCTATATGTTCTCCAACTTGAAGCAGTGGTGCATCCTCCTGCTTCTCCTTTTCAACTTGTTTATTGCTGACGTTTACGAAGAAACTGGATCAGGTAAATAAGCACCCACCTAAGTTGGGTGTCAGGTTGATATCTCACCTTCTGTATGCGGATGACTTACTTTTAATGAATAAGACGAGGATAGGTCTCCAAAGATTGTTAAATGAGCTTCATAAATTTCAACACTGCAAATAGGCTGGAGATCAACCCGAAAGTAAACAAAGTGTTACAAATCGGCAAAAAGATTAAAAAAACATGAGTCTGGAGTATAAATGGGAAACCCCTTGGAAACAGAAACACATATAAATACCTACGGGGTGACCATAGACAACAGGGGGTCCATTATCATCATAAGTTACTAATAAAGGCCAAAGCTGGGTCACTCAATTTTGCGTTTGCAAAACACTCCAGGGTCCAATATTTGAGCCTTTACTTAAGTCTTAGCGCAAAGTTGGTACCAACTCTGACATACAGGAGTGAAATACTGTGCACAAGGGACTCTGAGCTCTTAGATCGATCAGTAGATAAAAATGATCGCTCAGTCTTTTATTTTCCAAAATTCTCCTTCCAAGCACTAGAGTTCTGTCTCCAAAAGCAGAGTTTGGCCAGGCGGGGTGCATTTCTTAAAGCATGTAATCGGGTTAAGAATGCAGCACTAAGGTCTCTGGATAATCCAATTTGGCGAGAACTAAGTAAGCACCTACTCGAACTGTTCCCCATACAGGGACTATATGCGAAACATTGTATTTATTTCACAAAAAATATAAAAATTAAAATTTTAATGGGTAGGTTGGAGCTTTTTAAAATTTGGTTTTATTTCTTGCACTGCTCCAATTAATCCAGCTAAAGATCCCAACTGAATTTTTAGCCTCCAAATTCAATTTCCTAAACATTTATAGAGCATATTTAATATCCATATACATTGGATTAATCTGCTAATATTATTAACATTTCTAAACTGTTGTGAACCGGCTGAGTTGGTGTCAAAGACTTCCAAATGTCCACAGACTCCAGGTCAAGAACTGTTGGTCTAGAAAACAAGTTAGGGCAGCCAACGCTCTTGCATTTTTCTGGGTTATCCAGTGTTTGGGTCTCCTGTGTCTCTGCCCTCCGTAAATCACTGCAGAAAGTCAGTTTCCTGCATTGTGGTTCAAACCACTACACCATCTCACAGGGCAAGCAGGAGAGGCGATAGAAGCTGCTAGGTGGGACAGTTCGGGCAACCCGACAGAGTATCTAACTCTCATTCTTTCTGTGATAAAGAGCTGTAAAAGGGGTGCCTGTCCATGGCTGGTAGAGCTGCAGCATAGGAGGGTTTCTGCACCATGTATCTTAGGAGCCCGTTCAACTATAGTGATTCAAATACAGCCATCTGGCATTAAACTGCCTGGGGTCCTCTACTGGAAATAGACCTTTGGTGTTTATTTCCTCCATTGCCCGTGTTTCAAAGTGCTCACACTTAATGCGATTAGTATACAGTCCCCTAGGAACAGTATGATTTGCTTAGTATCAAACAGTTTTCTTTTGCAGGAGATGTGAGACAGCAGCACACTGATACTTACCAAAAAGAAGGAGAGGAATAAGTTCCAAAAGCAATTTCCCAAGAGCACACAATTTGGGTAGATCGAGAGCCTATGATTAACAAATAAGTCTCCTGGTTTTACAATGTTAAAGTAGCCCAGTAGACTTCACCTGGGTGGAAGTGATTCTGATGGGAAATCCAAGGAACTATCCTTTCCAGGGAAGTGTTACTGTGTTGTGTGCCCTGCGCAGTTTCAGAATCCAATATTTTTTCCAAGCATATTTAAGTGAAGTTGTATATCTGAGACTGCATGTGAAGTATCCCAGTTTCATGGCTAAAAGGTTCTCCCTGGACCGTATCTAGTTCTTAGTCTGCCCATCCCAGGGACTTAATATTTACCATTAGTCTTTAAGGAGCTTCAGATAATTTCATTCCATTTGTCTAACAAAGTTGTAATTTTTTTTATCTTGTCTCTCAAAAATGGCAATAGCGAGAAGTCACGATGGCTCTAAGTCCCTCTGCTCACCAGCAAACGTTTTCTAATGTCTCTGCATGCGCCAAGTGTTTCCACACACACAAACACACAACGTGTTCTGCACTATGATAATGGAAAGTTAGCTGCCCTTAAAACAAGTTCTTAAAGAATTTTGTCACAATTATTAGATATAGTTGCTTTCAAGGGGATTAACAGTTGTGATTTGAAGTACATGTATGAAGTACTCTGATCTGCAAAACTATTACATCAATGTACATCTTGACTGAAAGAGTTGGGTGCTCAAAGCTTCATGGATCTCCCATCTTGTGAAACCAGGACTTAGCAAATGGTTTCTCACTGCCTCCTGAATCTAGAATGAGCCTGCCATTTCAAGTCAAGTCAAGTCAAAAGATATGTTTATTATGACCATAGTCTTTAAACAAATGCAAGTAACCGTATCACAGAATATAATTCTCGTAAAATACAATAAAACCTTGTAAAAATTAGTCCAGTACAAAATTCTTATTCACCATTATTAAAATACAAAACACCAATAAAATTACATTTGCCTTAAAACTTAAATTTACATTTAAAACCTATTCCTTTCAATTGCTACCGGGTGTATTTTCCTTGATTTAAAATTTCATTTATTACTTCCGCTTAATCCTGATTCCTTAGTGCCCTCATGGCCGCCTTTATATATATCCCAAGGGCAATTGCGATATCAATAGTGGGGATTTCGGTTAATAGGTTTGCAGCCTGCGCCCTTGTTCTTATATCGTATTTTAGGAACACTGGGCGCAGCCACTGTTTCCGTAGTTCCAATAGTGACAAACAATCAAGTAAGATATGTAGCAGGTCTCCTTTGGTTCCCAGCTTACACCTGCAGCACCCTTGCTCGTCTAACATTTTTGTTTTAAGATCTCTATTTGTTAGCCAAGGGTTTATCCCAATCCGCAGCCTCAGAATCTCTTGCCTGTATCCGCGATTGGGTAGTATGTCTAAGTAGGGGAACCAGTCTTCTTTGGACCAAGAGTTTAGCATGTGTGCTACCGAGATCTTCTTTGCTAAGTAACCTAAATCAATCGTTCTGGATACTTCCTTCCCATTTAGCTTTAGCTCACACTTGGTCCCAAGAACTTGATACGTTTCCTGGTCCACTTCTATCTTTAGCCTTTTACAGATCTGCACCAATCTTTCCCTGCAGGCCTTTGCCCATTTTAGCTCACTGTTCTGTATCTCTTTCCTACACCAGTGAGCTACTTTTTGCTCTTCTGGATCCTCGAGTCTTTTCCAGAATCTGATTACAGCCATCTGTGTTTGTATCTCCCAAGCCTTTGTGCCTATTTCTGTTCTTATGGCTTGTATCATAGAGGATTGTGGAAGAGATAAGAGACTTTTTATACATTTCCCTTCCACCGTGTCCCAGGCTCCCTTACCGCTCAAATAAAGGATCTCCGCTCCATACAGGACTTGGGGGGGGATCATTGCATCAAAGGGTCTAAGCATTGGTCGATGTGACATCTCTCCATAATCCCTATTAAACATTTTTAGACCACATATGGAAGTGTGTGCTTTTGCTTTTTGTGTTTCCAGATGGGTGCTCCAGTTTAGCGACTTATCGAACCATATGCCTAGGTATCGATACTCATTAACTGTCTCCAGTTTGAGGTCACCTATATACCAACTGAACCTGCTTATCTTTTTCCCAAAGCAGAGGATTTTTGTTTTGTCTATATTGATTGTTAAAAATTTGTTAGTGCAGTATGTATTGAAGGCGTTAAGCTTTCTTTGCAGGCCTCTCTCGGTCTGGTCAACTATTACCAGATCATCTGCGTAAAGTAAGCAGGACACCTTGTTTCCATCCATTTTGGGGCTTGCGCTACCCTCAACCTCTAGGTGGACCGGGAGGTCTGACAGAAATATAGAAAAAAGCTGGGGTGCCAACACACAGCCCTGTCTTAATCCGTTGGCGATGGGTATTTTTGGGGTCAGTGATCCTATGGTATCCTTGATAACTTGCCCCCAATTTTCCCTGTGCAGTTCCTTTATTATGGTCAGAAGGTCTTTGGGAATATTGATCTTCGTTAGGGTATCCCATAGGCAGGCCCGATCGACTGAATCGAAAGCAGCACGGAAGTCGACGAAACAGCAGCATAACTTGCCGTTTTGTTCCGTCGACTTCCTGGCCACAGCCCATAGCGCAAATCCATGGTCTATGGTTGAGTGGCCCGCTCTAAATCCTCCCTGTTCTGTGGGTACTATTTGAAGCTCTTTTACCCATGCGTTCAGTTGTTTCAATACAATTTTTGAAAATACCTTTTCTCCTATGTCAAGGAGGTTAATCAGCCGGTAGTTTTCTGGGGCCTCCTTGCTCCCTTTCTTGTGTATTGGCCTAATTATGGCACCCTTCCAGGTAGGAGGCATTACGCCTTCTTTTAGTATTACCTGGAACATCTGGGTCAAAAATGTTGCCCACCATTTCACCTCCGACTTCAGTATTATTGCAGGAAGGTTGTCTGGTCCTGCCGCACGGGTTAGCTTCAGTTCTCTTATTGTAAGCTCTACTTGTTTTTCAGTGAATTTGGATTTTAAGTCTTCTGATATTTTTTGCCATGTTTTGGACTCTACATACTCTCTTGGAGCTCTTACCCCATACAGTTCCCTTATATACTTTTCCCATGCAGCCTCACTCACCACGCAATTTAGTTCTCCATCTGATGTTCCAGATGCTGCCTTTACCAATTTCCAAAATTGACTCAAGTTTTTTTCCTCAATTGCTTCTAACAGGTCTAACCAGCATTTCTCTTTGTATGCCCTTTTGGCGTCCTTTACCATTGATATAAATTCTTTTTTCAACTTTTTTATATGTGCCTGTCTCTTTTGTGTAAAGTTCTTTTTTTGTCTTCTTTGGACTGCCCGTAGCTCCTTTTTTTTGGTTTGGCACTCCGCAGAAAACCCTTTGCCTCGATTTGGTTGTTTTACCCCATTATGTTTAACCCTTTTTAGTTCTATTCTTAGGCACAGGACCACTTCTTCTAGCTTTCCGATGAACCATTCTACATTTTTATTATCTAAATTCTCTGGTTCCATTTTCATTTGCATGGCCTTCAGTTTTTCCAGGTATTCTTCCGTTAATCGAGTCGTCACCCGTTTGGGGTACTCGACCTCCTGGGTAATCACTGTTTCTCTATGCAGTTTCCTTCCCCCAGATATTGTAAGGTAAAGAAGGTTATGATCACTCACCTCTTTTTGCTCTATCCTTAACTTCCTAACTTGGGAAAAATTCCAGGCTTGCATGAACATATAGTCGATAGGACAGTTCTGTAAACCTAATTTAAAGGTCTTCCCTGCTGGGCTATCTGTCTTTATTCTACCATTAAGACAATGGAGACCCTTACCTCCTAGGGCATATACTAGTTCTAAGTCCTGTTTCGAGATCTCCCCAGTTGGAAAGCTAGCCGGGTTTATTCCGTAGACCTCTAACAGTTCACTGTTCCATCGGTCAACCTTTTTAGGGTTTAGTTTGTGGTTGAAGTCCCCCATTATTATTATTATATCTGCTGCATAGATTTCTAGTGTACTGTCTACATCCTCTTTAAAGAGCCTCATCTCCTTCTCATACTCTACTCTATTATCCCACTGCATATATACATTGATTAGTGTCAACATTTTATGTTTCGGTTCCACTGTTAGAAGTTCTATTCTGCTTGCTTGTATCCATTTGCATTTCGTTTTCAACGGTGTTACATCCCTCAGCACTTTTGTTGAGACCAATGTCATCATCCCCCCTGATGGACGGCCAAAGCTTTTCTTCGTGGCTGGGCGATTTAACTGTAAGTATCCATCAGTAATTGGGGTTTCGTCGCAAGTCCGGGTCTCTTGTAGGCAGGCAATGTCCACTTTATTTTTCGTTTTTGCTCATTGCCTAGCCCGTTCACATTCCAGGTTATGAGACCTAGATTTTGCGACCCCCCCCCATCCTATTCTACCCCACTTAGACCGCCTTCTTCTTCCTCGTCCTCCGTGTCGCTATCGTTGGGATCACCCGCGGGGCTACTACAAACTGACCAGTTATCCCATGCGGTTTCATTACCTGTATTGCCAATTACTATGTTCAGGCCACTACACTTTCCTTCTATTTCTCTATACAGGTTCACTTGTCTCTTCTGTAGGCCGGCGTGCTGTTTTAGGAAGGTATGGGCTGTTGGGGGTTTTATTTCTCTCTCAGGAATTATCCTTATTCCCTGTTGGTTTATCTCCTTGGAGGCTTTCAGGATTGCCCTTTTTACCAGGTCTGAATGGAGCGAGATTTTTGTTATTTCCTTTCCATTCCTGTTCTCTACAAAGCCGACTTGCCGAAGGTCATTTGTTCCGATCCCACTCAAACTGCAACATTTTCCAAATGCCGTTAAGATCTGTGCCCTATTTAGGGGGTTCGTTTTTCTTAGTGCCTTTCCCTTCTTCCCTGCTGTTTGCTGGTCCAGGTATATCCATTTGTTGTTATCCCCCTCTTGTGCTTTCTTGTTGGTTTCATGAACATAGTGGCTGACATTTGTACTCCCTGCCTGCCAACCTTTGCTTCTCATGCCGGACGGTGCCTGTGCGTGTGGGCTGGCTGTCCTATGACCATTGAATAGTTCGGGTATGATCCTTACTTTCTGCTTCATAGTGCTGTTGGTTGAGGGTTTGTCGTTTGCCTCCTTTCTTCCCTGATTTTTCCTTAGTTCTCTCAGGGCTTTTGTTGGTTTATCCTCTGGTTGCATGTGACTGATTGGTATGTAGATCGGGGCTGAAGCATTTAATCCTGACTGTGCCCCCCCGCCATTTTCTTCCCTTTTCTCTTTCCTGCTGGTTTTGGATCTTTGTTCCTTTTAGCCCTTTTCCTGGCAGGGGCCGCTGCATACCCCCCTCCCGCCTTTTTATCATCATTGGTCTTCTTGAAATGTAAACGTTGACTAAGGCCTCGGCGGGGTTGTAGGAAGGTAGATCCCTGACTATGGTTGCCCCCAACTTTTTGCCTGGTGTTTTGCTGGTTTTCTGACTTAGTTGACCTGGGACCCTGCTATTCAGGGCCCCAGGCCTACTGCTCTCTCTGTAAAATGGATTCCATGTACCTTAGGTACATATCTAAATTGGATACTGAGTCACCTTATCAGTCCCTGTACAGTGTACCTTAGGTACCCAGGGCATAGGTGTACCCAGGGCCTACCAGGGGCTGCAGCATGTATTATGCCACCCCTGGCTGGCCATCCAAAACTGACACAACTGGCAGCACGACAGCTGGGGCAAGGTGGTGTACTCACCCTTTGCTTTAGATATAGTATACCTACATCTAACCCTAAAATGGACACACAGATCTCCTATCAGTCACTCCTATGGCAGGCCTTAACAATCCTGAAGGCAGAGTGCTTGGAATCGTGTGAGATGGTGCTCTGGCATGAGCTGAGCCTGTCTGCGGCTTTCGGGATCCATCCCTTAGCCGTTTCCATGATATCGCATACCATATACTCTTAAGTGCATTATAATCCTCGCGGTTATATGCCAACTCTGGTATCGCTTTATCAAAACATGTCGAGTAAGGTGTCATACGAATTGGAATACTAACCCCTCGCCAATTCTGGCGACGGGGTTAGCATTCCACCCTTCTAGAGGGACACGACATGTATGTAACCCCTAACCCCGGTTAAAGTCAAACAGAGCCTCAGCTCCACAAAATGGATGCTGCCACCGAGACACAAGTCTGCCCTCCTGCTGCTGGGAGTCCTCCCAGAGCAGGAGATAAGGACAAAGGGTTTCCTGCCAGGGGCGGTGCCAGCACCGTCCCAGACAGGGTTTTGTGTATTGTAGGTAGGCAGGGCTTCAGAGGACGGTGACTGCACGTGGCACCCCGGTGCTCACTGTGCATAGGCTGGCTGGAACCAGTTCCAGGGTCACTCCAGACCCTGTGCTGGGGAAAAGCCCGCCAAGGAAGTGGGTGTAGCCACCCCCCTCCTAGTCCCACCCCTAGGGCAGGACTTAGTCGCGTGCCAGCCCCTTTTTACAGGATAAAGGTAGGAACTGGCCCCCTTCCAAATCAGATCATCTTTGAATCCTGAAACTACTTTCCACGAAAGGAACTCAAGACTTCTTCCTAAGATTTCTCCCTTGTGACTAAGGAGTAGTCACCCTGCATCCACAGGCACCATCTTAAGAACACTGCGGTCTGCTGCAAGTCTCTCCTCCGGATCAAGACTGCCCAGCTCGACGAGAACCGGCTTCCCTGGCACCTCTGACCTCTACCTACATCATCAGTCACGCTGAGATTCGTGGGTGTGACGAGACCTCGAGGGACCGGCCATCTTCAAGACTGCACGACTTCTGCACAGCAAGCCCGCCGAGTAATTTCCTGGTGAGTGCTTTGGGGTCCGAGAAGCCCCGACCCTGAGCAGCTCCAGCACCGAAGTGCAGCCTCCCAGCATCTCCACGATCGGCGTGGGGCCCTTCTGCTTTTTGCTGCTCACCGCGTTGTTTGGCTACTAGCCCGCTGGCTTGTGGCCTCCTGAACGACGCCCGACGACATCACTGCTGCTAGTCTGGTTGCTCCAGACTGGCCCTTGCTCCCTTCCAGAAGAGGAGCACTCCGGACCCTCCTGGTCCACTCAAGACGCCATTTTGAGTCCACCGCGTGGGCTTGAATTAGCCAAGGCTTGTTGCCCAATCCTGGGTAACTTCGACGCCGACAGCTTCATCCATCGTGGGACAGCTCGCCTCTCCATCCTGGTCGCCGACAACGCCTCCTGGTCCGTGAGATCTGCAGAGCCAGCGTCGCCCACTCACCTAGTCGAGGTGACTTCGCCCGGTGCCATCCTGGTGCCCACTTAATCACTGGCTAGTGATTCAAGAACTTGGTCCCCTCTGCTTTCAGGTTTTCTTCTTCCTTGATCCAGGCTTGGATCCATCGAACTTTCCTTCACTGGTCGCCTGCCAGCAACTTCCTTCTTCCAGGCTCCTGGTCCGGCAACGAGATTCCCGACGTCTTTTCAGACCTATGCAGCTGCAGCCCCTGGGCTAGGTAACTTCGGCACTTCGGTGTCCCAGCATAGCCTCACTATCCTAGGGTCAGGATCCACTGTCGTTTTCTTCCTACCAGGTCGGGTTCGCCCGTGAACACTAACTTTGCCTTTACTAGCTCCCATAGACTTTGTCCCGCATCCCGCGTGAGAGTGCACACTCTGCACCCGAGTCCCCTAGGTCTCCTAGAAGTAATCTAACGATTCTATAGTCAAGTCCTAGCGAGTCCAAAGCCTATTAGTACTGTACTTACCTGCTAGTAATTTCGCATTCCACTTTTAAAGTATATGGTTTTTCGTGCCCCTCGGGCATTTGTGTATAACGTGCTAACTTAAGTATTTTCGTAAGAGTTTTGTTGTGTGCCTAGCACCCTGTCCTCATAAAGAGTACAGGGTTGTTGTGATTCTAATAAATACACTGTTTATTTTCATAACACTTGTGTGGTGTCCTTTCACTGGGTGTTCAAGGGGTAATGTGATGGTAAAACAGCTGGCTTAACACGCCCTCTAGAGTCTTAGCCTTAGACTGCTCGTATCCATGCTACTAGGATAGCTGGTCTATAAGGTTGACTTACAACCAATCATCAATAAGGGTTGTTTGGACTGATATATAGTGATCACTAGAATAGTGAACACTGCACATCAGGCCAACTTCTCACATTGGTGAGCAGCGGTTGGGATTTGAGCTTGCTGTTGTTTTACCACACATGCCCTAAGAATATCTTGTGAAAGATCACATAAGTACTAAAGGTACATATAACTTAGCTTAGAATACTCTGAGTTCTACTGAACCAGCTGTTGTAGCTCCTCGGGCCTAGCACACCCTAAACTACAACTCTAGCAAGGGATCAGTAGGCAAACATATAGTGTAGGTAAGTGCACCACTTACACCTCACTAGAAAAGCATGTCTACCCAGGGAGAATCTACTGAGACTCCCCTGGTCAGTGTTGACCCTCCACAGGTCACTTCAAGATATGCAGCTCTCAGTTTCCAGGAGATGAGACAAATCTGTGTCTCCAGAAAACTGAAGCAGGGGTCTAACCCCACCATTCCCTTTTTAATAGGTCTCTTAGAGACTTATGATGCGAGAAAGCTTTCTCAGCTAGATGGGAATATGCCAGCCTTAGAGGGTACCTCTGGGGATCCAGACCTCCCCAACATTGCCAATGCAGTTGAGGAGGAGGAGGATCAGGAGGAACTCTCTGGGGATGAGGTAGACAAAGGACTTGAGGTAGTCAGAAGGCTAACCAGGACCAACTTAGACTTACTTGGGCTAGGATCTGGGGGACCCCCAGTACTAACCCGAAGTGGGCCTAACCTTGGAGTTAGGAGAGATAGATCTCTTTCTAGGGACTCCAATAGATCTCTGCACTCTAATGCCTCTTCTCAGGGGAGAAGGAATCCTCCACAGAGGAGATTTACTTCCCCTCAGAGAAGGGAGCATGAAGCTAGGATGAGACAAGCTGAACTAAGGATTGAAAGGGAAGAAATTGCCCTGGCCAAAGAGAAGCTTGCCCTGGCAAGAGAGCAGCAGATGAGTGGGTTAGCTCCCACTGGTGGCAGCAATCTCCCAAGAGATAGAGAGAAGGGTTTAGATACTAAACACCTGACTAAGATAGTGCCCCCCTTTAAACAAGGGGATGACATCCAGAAATGGATGGCTGCTTTGGAGAGGGCCTGCACTGTGCAGTGCATTCCCCAGAGTCAGTGGGCAGCTATACTGTGGCTCTCCTTTGATGGTAAAGGTAGAGATAAGCTCCTCACTACAAGAGTGGAGGATGCTAATGATTACCAGGTCCTGAAAAATGCACTGGTTGATGGGTTTGGTTTAACCACTGAGCAGTACAGGTTGCTGTTCAGAGACACCCAGAAAACTCAGTCTCAGGACTGGTCTGACTTTGTTGATTGTGCCACTAAGGCTTTGGAAGGCTGGCTACTGGGTAGCAAGGTTACTGACTTCACTGGATTATATAATCTTATTATGAGAGAGCAAGTCTTAAATAATTGTCAGAACCAGTTATTACACCAGCACCTGGTAGACTCTGATCTGACCTCTCCACAAGAATTGGGTAAGAGGGCAGACAAATGGGTCAGAACCAGGATTAGGCCCAAGAACCAAGGTGGTGACCAGAAAAAGGAATCAACCAAGCCTCAAGAGAAGGGTGGGAATAAATCTACAGATCAAACCACATCAGGGCCCCAAAAATCCTCTGAGGGGGTGGGTCCCAGAATCCTTCCAACAACCAGAAGAAACCTTATTGTTATCCCTGTAAACAGGTGGGTCATTTAAAAACTGACAGCAGTTGCCCAAAGAATAACAATAAGGAAAACATACCCCCAAGTAACATTCCCAAACCTCCTGTTACTACTAGTAGTAATCCCCCAGGTGGTGGGAGTGCCCCCAAGAATTTGGGTGCATTTACTTTGGGAGTTCCTGGGGACTCTGGCCTAACCAGGTCCCCAAACTTAGATACTCTTGTCTGTGAGACTGGCATGGGGTTTGCCAACTTCACAACTTGTCCCAACACTTTGGGCAAGTACAGACAGGAGCCCCTCATCAATGGAATGAAAGTTGAGGCCTATAGAGATACAGGGGCTAGCATCACCATGGTGACTGAGAGTCTAGTCCCCTCAAGGCAACTTTTACCTGGTGCCACATACCAGGTGGTAAACATTGATGGAGTGAAGAAAACTCATCCCATGGCAGTAGTAAATCTCAGCTGGGGAAGTGTCACTGGCCCCAAGAGAGTGGCAGTGTCATCCAACTTGCCTGTAGATTGCCTACTGGGAATGATTTAGAGACCTCAGCCTGGGCTGAGGTAGAGCAAGAAACCCATTCTAGAATGGTAAACCCCCATTGTAAGGTTAGTGGGGCAGTGTTAGTCACAGCCCCAGTCCAAGATGTCCTCCCTGAGCAAGTCAGGAGGGTTGTGCCAGTCACAACCCCATCTCAGACAACTTCCTTCCCAGAACAGGTTGTCAAGGCTGTCATGGTAACAGCCCACACCCAAACTGAGCCCCCTCTTGAAAAGGTTGGGAGAGTTGTGATGGCCACAGCTCAAACTCAGACAGATGATAGTGTTGTGAAGCCTGAAACTATGGATCACTCCACTCAGACAGAGAGCATGGAGGAGGAAGAGAAATCTCCCTCCCACCAGACTTTAGGAAAAGATCAGCCTCCTCAGGGAACTGATCTGACCCCTTGTGAAGAAACTGCCACAGAGGTAGTCAGGCCTAGCCTGGCAGGGCTCCTGATGTCAGTGGACCCTTCCAAGATGGGACCCAGTCTGGAGCAGGTATCCTGCCCCTCTCTACCCTGCCTCAGTCAGCCCAGGGCTGTAGAGGTCAGGGAGGCCAGTGGTGGACCCCAAAGGGCCCCCTGTCCAAAAGAATTCCCCAATCAGCAGATTAAGGGCACTGAAGCTAGTAATCCTAGCCAAGTGAAAATAAAACAGACTCCTGAGGGATCCCCCTTAAATTTAGTTAGGGACCTCCCACAGATGGACACTGTTGGGCACAGCCAAACCTGGGACCTGAGGGCCCCAAACCTGACCTGTCCCTCCAGTAAGCCAAACAGAGGGACCCAACCTCCAGCTGTAGGTAGCCAGAGGTTGACCCTGAGAGCCCAAAACAACTCAGTCTTGGAAAGAAAGGCCTCTTTGGTGGATGATGATTGGAGGAAGCTGAGCCCAAAATTAGTGGAGCCTCACTTCAGTACTCCATCTCAGCCCCAGCCTTTTTCTTTGACAAAACACACCACAGGTAGAGATTCCCTATGGTGGAGACCCTCAGACACCCTTAGGGTGAGGGATTGCTTAGTGGACCATGAGATAGGGGGTAACCATGCCAGTGCTGGTACTTCCTTATATGGCCACTCAGGCAATATAGGCTTACCTGGCAAGGCTAGCTTTATCTCCTTTCGTTTGGGGGGGGGGGTTATGTAGGAAGGTAGATCCCTGACTATGGTTGCCCCCAACTTTTTGCCTGGTGTTTTGCTGGTTTTCTGACTTAGTTGACCTGGGACCCTGCTATTCAGGGCCCCAGGCCTACTGCTCTCTCTGTAAAATGGATTCCATGTACCTTAGGTACATATCTAAATTGGATACTGAGTCACCTTATCAGTCCCTGTACAGTGTACCTTAGGTACCCAGGGCATAGGTGTACCCAGGGCCTACCAGGGGCTGCAGCATGTATTATGCCACCCCTGGCTGGCCATCCAAAACTGACACAACTGGCTGCACGACAGCTGGGGCAAGGTGGTGTACTCACCCTTTGCTTTAGATATAGTATACCTATATCTAACCCTAAAATGGACACACAGATCTCCTATCAGTCACTCCTATGGCAGGCCTTAACAATCCTGAAGGCAGAGTGCTTGGAATCGTGTGAGATGGTGCTCTGGCATGAGCTGAGCCTGTCTGCGGCTTTCGGGATCCATCCCTTAGCCGTTTCCATGATATCGCATACCATATACTCTTAAGTGCATTATAATCCTCGCGGTTATATGCCAACTCTGGTATCGCTTTATCAAAACATGTCGAGTAAGGTGTCATACGAATTGGAATACTAACCCCTCGCCAATTCTGGCGACGGGGTTAGCATTCCACCCTTCTAGAGGGACACGACATGTATGTAACCCCTAACCCCGGTTAAAGTCAAACAGAGCCTCAGCTCCACAAAATGGATGCTGCCACCGAGACACAAGTCTGCCCTCCTGCTGCTGGGAGTCCTCCCAGAGCAGGAGATAAGGACAAAGGGTTTCCTGCCAGGGGCGGTGCCAGCACCGTCCCAGACAGGGTTTTGTGTATTGTAGGTAGGCAGGGCTTCAGAGGAAGGTGACTGCACGTGGCACCCCGGTGCTCACTGTGCATAGGCTGGCTGGAACCAGTTCCAGGGTCACTCCAGACCCTGTGCTGGGGAAAAGCCCGCCAAGGAAGTGGGTGTAGCCACCCCCCTCCTAGTCCCACCCCTAGGGCAGGACTTAGTCGCGTGCCAGCCCCTTTTTACAGGATAAAGGTAGGAACTGGCCCCCTTCCAAATCAGATCATCTTTGAATCCTGAAACTACTTTCCACGAAAGGAACTCAAGACTTCTTCCTAAGATTTCTCCCTTGTGACTAAGGAGTAGTCACCCTGCATCCGCAGGCACCATCTTAAGAACACTGCGGTCTGCTGCAAGTCTCTCCTCCGGATCAAGACTGCCCAGCTCGACGAGAACCGGCTTCCCTGGCACCTCTGACCTCTACCTACATCATCAGTCACGCTGAGATTCGTGGGTGTGACGAGACCTCGAGGGACCGGCCATCTTCAAGACTGCACGACTTCTGCACAGCAAGCCCGCCGAGTAATTTCCTGGTGAGTGCTTTGGGGTCCGAGAAGCCCCGACCCTGAGCAGCTCCAGCACCGAAGTGCAGCCTCCCAGCATCTCCACGATCGGCGTGGGGCCCTTCTGCTTTTTGCTGCTCACCGCGTTGTTTGGCTACTAGCCCGCTGGCTTGTGGCCTCCTGAACGACGCCCGACGACATCACTGCTGCTAGTCTGGTTGCTCCAGACTGGCCCTTGCTCCCTTCCAGAAGAGGAGCACTCCGGACCCTCCTGGTCCACTCAAGACGCCATTTTGAGTCCACCGCGTGGGCTTGAATTAGCCAAGGCTTGTTGCCCAATCCTGGGTAACTTCGACGCCGACAGCTTCATCCATCGTGGGACAGCTCGCCTCTCCATCCTGGTCGCCGACAACGCCTCCTGGTCCGTGAGATCTGCAGAGCCAGCGTCGCCCACTCACCTAGTCGAGGTGACTTCGCCCGGTGCCATCCTGGTGCCCACTTAATCACTGGCTAGTGATTCAAGAACTTGGTCCCCTCTGCTTTCAGGTTTTCTTCTTCCTTGATCCAGGCTTGGATCCATCGAACT
Source organism: Lissotriton helveticus (assembly GCF_964261635.1). Taxonomy (NCBI): domain Eukaryota; kingdom Metazoa; phylum Chordata; class Amphibia; order Caudata; family Salamandridae; genus Lissotriton; species Lissotriton helveticus. Next base: position 1,061,466,185 of record NC_136072.1, on the reverse strand, counting down.
TTCCTTCACTGGTCGCCTGCCAGCAACTTCCTTCTTCCAGGCTCCTGGTCCGGCAACGAGATTCCCGACGTCTTTTCAGACCTATGCAGCTGCAGCCCCTGGGCTAGGTAACTTCGGCACTTCGGTGTCCCAGCATAGCCTCACTATCCTAGGGTCAGGATCCACTGTCGTTTTCTTCCTACCAGGTCGGGTTCGCCCGTGAACACTAACTTTGCCTTTACTAGCTCCCATAGACTTTGTCCCGCATCCCGCGTGAGAGTGCACACTCTGCACCCGAGTCCCCTAGGTCTCCTAGAAGTAATCTAACGATTCTATAGTCAAGTCCTAGCGAGTCCAAAGCCTATTAGTACTGTACTTACCTGCTAGTAATTTCGCATTCCACTTTTAAAGTATATGGTTTTTCGTGCCCCTCGGGCATTTGTGTATAACGTGCTAACTTAAGTATTTTCGTAAGAGTTTTGTTGTGTGCCTAGCACCCTGTCCTCATAAAGAGTACAGGGTTGTTGTGATTCTAATAAATACACTGTTTATTTTCATAACACTTGTGTGGTGTCCTTTCACTGGGTGTTCAAGGGGTAATGTGATGGTAAAACAGCTGGCTTAACACGCCCTCTAGAGTCTTAGCCTTAGACTGCTCGTATCCATGCTACTAGGATAGCTGGTCTATAAGGTTGACTTACAACCAATCATCAATAAGGGTTGTTTGGACTGATATATAGTGATCACTAGAATAGTGAACACTGCACATCAGGCCAACTTCTCACAATCCCACTGCATATATACATTGATTAGTGTCAACATTTTATGTTTCGGTTCCACTGTTAGAAGTTCTATTCTGCTTGCTTGTATCCATTTGCATTTCGTTTTCAACGGTGTTACATCCCTCAGCACTTTTGTTGAGACCAATGTCATCATCCCCCCTGATGGACGGCCAAAGCTTTTCTTCGTGGCTGGGCGATTTAACTGTAAGTATCCATCAGTAATTGGGGTTTCGTCGCAAGTCCGGGTCTCTTGTAGGCAGGCAATGTCCACTTTATTTTTCGTTTTTGCTCATTGCCTAGCCCGTTCACATTCCAGGTTATGAGACCTAGATTTTGCGACCCCCCCCCCATCCTATTCTACCCCACTTAGACCGCCTTCTTCTTCCTCGTCCTCCGTGTCGCTATCGTTGGGATCACCCGCGGGGCTACTACAAACTGACCAGTTATCCCATGCGGTTTCATTACCTGTATTGCCAATTACTATGTTCAGGCCACTACACTTTCCTTCTATTTCTCTATACAGGTTCACTTGTCTCTTCTGTAGGCCGGCGTGCTGTTTTAGGAAGGTATGGGCTGTTGGGGGTTTTATTTCTCTCTCAGGAATTATCCTTATTCCCTGTTGGTTTATCTCCTTGGAGGCTTTCAGGATTGCCCTTTTTACCAGGTCTGAATGGAGCGAGATTTTTGTTATTTCCTTTCCATTCCTGTTCTCTACAAAGCCGACTTGCCGAAGGTCATTTGTTCCGATCCCACTCAAACTGCAACATTTTCCAAATGCCGTTAAGATCTGTGCCCTATTTAGGGGGTTCGTTTTTCTTAGTGCCTTTCCCTTCTTCCCTGCTGTTTGCTGGTCCAGGTATATCCATTTGTTGTTATCCCCCTCTTGTGCTTTCTTGTTGGTTTCATGAACATAGTGGCTGACATTTGTACTCCCTGCCTGCCAACCTTTGCTTCTCATGCCGGACGGTGCCTGTGCGTGTGGGCTGGCTGTCCTATGACCATTGAATAGTTCGGGTATGATCCTTACTTTCTGCTTCATAGTGCTGTTGGTTGAGGGTTTGTCGTTTGCCTCCTTTCTTCCCTGATTTTTCCTTAGTTCTCTCAGGGCTTTTGTTGGTTTATCCTCTGGTTGCATGTGACTGATTGGTATGTAGATCGGGGCTGAAGCATTTAATCCTGACTGTGCCCCCCCGCCATTTTCTTCCCTTTTCTCTTTCCTGCTGGTTTTGGATCTTTGTTCCTTTTAGCCCTTTTCCTGGCAGGGGCCGCTGCATACCCCCCCCGCCTTTTTATCATCATTGGTCTTCTTGAAATGTAAACGTTGACTAAGGCCTCGGCGGGGTCCTTTGTAGTAGGTTGCTCTGTGGGATGTAGGGACCTATCGAGGTTTACCCTGATTTCCTCTGCAGGTTCATTTACTGCGTTTTCCTCGATGGGTGGTATTGTTGCTATTGGCCTTACCATGCTTGGCATTTGGCTCATTATCTCCACTAGTTCTTCCTCGATTTATTTTAGATGTTGTTTCTGGGCTTTCATCACTCCGTTGTTTGAAAGTGTAACTTCGAGAATTCCTTGAAGTATCTTCTGCAACATCAATATTAATTCCATCAAGGATGATGTGGGTGTTACCGAAATCTCAGAATCCTGAGTGTTGTTTTTATCTGGGAAGTGTTACTGTGTTGTGTGCCCTGCGCAGTTTCAGAATCCAATATTTTTTCCAAGCATATTTAAGTGAAGTTGTATATCTGAGACTGCATGTGAAGTATCCCAGTTTCATGGCTAAAAGGTTCTCCCTGGACTGTATCTAGTTCTTAGTCTGCCCATCCCAGGGACTTAATATTTACCATTAGTCTTTAAGGAGCTTCAGATAATTTTATTCCATTTGTCTAACAAAGTTGTAAATTTTTTAATCTTGTCTCTCAAAAATGGCAATAGCGAGAAGTCACGATGGCTCTAAGTCCCTCTGCTCACCAGCAAACGTTTTCTAATGTCTCTGCATGCGCCAAGTGTTGCCACACACACAAACACTCAACGTGTTCTGCACTATGATAATGGAAAGTTAGCTGCCCTTAAAACAAGTTCTTAAAGAATGTTGTCACAATTATTAGATATAGTTGCTTTCAAGGGGATTAACAGTTGTGATTTGAAGTACATGTATGAAGTACTCTGATCTGCAAAACTATTACATCAATGTACATCTTGACTGAAAGAATTGGGTGCTCAAAGCTTCATGGATCTCCCATCTTGTGAAACCAGGACTTAGCAAATGGTTTCTCACTGCCTCCTGAATCTAGAATGAGCCTGCCATTTCGATATCAAATATAAGTCTGGGGTGAATATTCTATGTTATGAATCACCAGGTCATAATTGTAAAAGTCTTGACTTCAAACTAAATTGCACAATGGATGTCAAAGGGTGGCTGACTGTTTTCTCGACAGATTTGTTGGAATTAACGTTTATTTCAGGGGAGAACGAGTGTTTGAATGCGATCTGCTTGGGCATTTCATAGAATATTTTTCTACATCCTTTTGGTGGTGTATCGTCTACTGTAGAGTATCTCAAATGTGTATGTCCTGGCCCCAGTGGTGATATTGGAAACTGGTAATATGATGATGTGTTGGGTGAAGCCTAAAATATTACTGATCGATCATGACGCCATGATATCGAAAATTGAGGTAGCGGGGATCACAACACTGATGAACCTGAGGAAAATGGAGGTCAAGTCTGATTAAGTTGAGAAACCCAGGGTTACAGAATTTAATTGTTTATTTTCATTCTGTGCCTTTTCACTACTTTTCTTCTCTCTTTGTGTACACAGCCTGAGCCCTTATAGTTATGATGAAGGCTGCCTGTCCAACAGCCAGGATCATATCCCACTGGCAGCTCTCCCTCTGTTAGCAACATCATCACCACAGTATCATGAAGCTGTAGCTACAGTCATCCATAGAGCGAACCAAGTCTACGCAGACTTCCTAAAGTCACCGGAAGGTACATCTTTCGCTGGCCAGGTGAGTGCATGACATGCATTGAGGATATGATTGGACTTTCTCATCTTAATCCCCTTTACTATTCCCCATATCCTATTTCTTCGCCTACATAGCCTGCTACTGCACCATGCACTGATCACAGAAAATGCAATGAGGTGTTAAACATCCGAGATCGGGCACTGAAATTTGAGAGACAACAAATGCTGCTTTTTATTGCATCTAGTTAATAAAGTGAAAATAGATTGTCTATGAGCAGATTCTCAATGTTTCCATAAAAGTTAGAAATCTACTTATTGTTAGTTAATTTCTAAAATATTTGTTATTTTCTGACTTTTTAGGGGATTCTCAGGAATCCCGGACACTAGACATATCAATGTATTAAAATCATTGCTTTCTATGCACAGACCTAACATTCAATCAGAAGATTTGCTATGGCTGGAAAATATACCAGGTTAAGCTGCAAATGCACCCTAATTTAAAAAATAACACAATCTTTTTTAATGTTCTTTTCACAAAACAGGGTCTCTTTGGGAACTCCCTACATTTCGTATGGGCAACTCCATGCCCCTCTTATAGGAATATCCATGATACCACCTCTAATCCTAAACTTAGTATAGCGGAAAATTCTCCATGCTTAAGGGTTTTATCTGCCGGTGAAAATATCTGCAAATAATGTAAATCAGGTTGTGGGGAATTGTTTTTTTTTAAGTTGTGCAAAAAACCTTGAGATCCGGCTGATATATATGTATGTGTGTGTGTGTATATATACATATATATAACTATATGTGTGTATCTACATATATATATGTGTATATACATATATATATGTGTGTGTGTATATATATATAAATATATATATATGGCAGCTCAGTAATCAATTTCCCTTCATGGAAATGACAAAAGCACTCCGGGTAAGTGGCAAAGTTTTTATTTCGCCAGCAACAGCAGCAGTGATACAGACAAACGCGTTTCAGACAGCAAGTCCTTCCTCAGTGTCAATTAGCATGCTGCGCGCGGCTCTTTTTGTGCGTCTTCAACAAATCATTAAATGAAGACGGACTACATTCTTCGTGCATTTCAGAGCGCTGGTAAAACGTGGCAGCCATTTTTATATGATACAAGATACATGATACAATGTGGTATTGTGTATTATGGTAGAGTAGTAGAGAGTGAGTAGTAGAGAGTAGTAGAGAGTAAGTAGTAGAGTGAGTAGTAGAGAGCAGTAGAGAGTGAGTAGTAGAGAGTAGTAAAGAGTGAGTAGTAGAGAGTGAGTAGCAGAGAGAGAGAATAGTAGAGAGTAGTAGAGAGTGAGTAGTAGAGTGAGAAGTAGAGAGTAGTAGAGAGAGAGTAGTAGAGAGTGAGTAGTAGAGAGTGAGTAGTAGAGAGTAGTAGAGAGAGAGTGAGTACTAGAGAGTAGTAGAGAGAGAGTAGTAGAGAGTGAGTAGTAGAGCGTGAGAAGTAGAGAGTGAGTAGTAGAGAGTAGTAGATAGTGAGTAGTAAAGAGTGAGTAGTAGAGAGATAGTAGTAGAGAGTGAGTAGTAGAGAGTAGAGAGTAGTAGAGAGTGAGTAGTAGAGAGTAATAGATAGTGAGTAGTAGGGAGTGAGTAGTAGAGGGAGAGTAGTAGAGAGTAGTAGACGAGTAGAGAGTGAGTATTAGAGAGTAGTGGAGTAGTAGAGAGTAAGGAGTAGAGAGTAGTGGAGAATATTCCAAAGTTTGGCACAGCACTACTTGCACAATAAGTCCAATCAAATCATATCACTTAGAGTCCTTATTGAAGCGCTGAATCTTGGTGTATATTCAAATGCTTTTATTTTCCTTAAGTTTATGTACCACAGCCAGCTGACGCGTTTCGTTCTGTACAACAGAACTTCTTCAGGGCGTTCTTATTTCCTTCAAGTTATGTCGGTATCCTGTTGTCATATAACTAGATATTTCTTCCAAATGTTAGACGAGACGTAAGTACATTCTTATTCAAAGTGACTAGGTATCAATTTCACCCACACAATTCGGGCAGACTTGAGTAATTTATAGCATCCTCAAAGTCAGTCTTTCAAAAATTCCAAAGTATAGGACATGATAATCCAAATCCAAATCTTTCTCAAGAAAAGTCATTTTCAATCGTTCGGAATTTCGGCGTTTGGGCAGATATGACCCAGGGACCCCCAGTATGCAAGGGGAATTAGTCCCCCTCTGCAAACGCGCCAGTGGCCTGCGTTGCAGAGAGGTGTAAAAAGAGGCATAGCCTCATTACACCTCTGTGCGATGCAGCCCCCTGGCGCATACTGGAGGTTCCAGGTGGGCTAGTTGGCCCCCAAGGATCCCCAGTATGCAAGGGGAATTAGTTCCCCCTCTTCAAACATGCAAGGGGGCTGCGTTGCAGAGAGGTGTAAAAAAGGGTGTGGCCTCATTACACCTCTCTGCAATGCAGCCCCCTGGCGCATACTGGAGGCTCCTGGTGGGCTAGTTGGCCCCCTAGGGACCCCCAGTATGCAAGGGGAATTAGTTCCCCCTCTGCAAACGCGCCAGGGGGCTGCGTTGCAGAGAGGGGTAACAAGGAGCATAGCCTCATTACACCTCTGCAATGCAGCCCCCTGGCGCATACTGGAGGTTCAAGGTGGGCTAGTTGGCCCCCAGGGGCCCCCAGTATGCAAGGGGAATTAGTTCCCCCTCTTCAAACATGCACGGGGGCTGCGTTGCAGAGAGGTGTAAAAGGGGCGTGGCTTCATTACACCTCTCTGCAATGCAGTCCCCTGGCGCATACTGGAGATTCCTGGTGGGCTTTCAGGTCTTATATAGTTAGGAATTAGCATTAAAAAAACCTTTGAAATTCACTGAAAAAAACATAGGTTTCAGGCCTTATATAGTTAGGAATTAGCATTTAAAAAACCTTGCAAATTCACTGAAAAAACCATAGGTTTCAGGCCTTATATAGTTAGGAATTAGCATTTAAAAAACCTTTGAAATTCACTGAAAAAACCATAGGTTTCAGGCCTTATATAGTTAGGAATTAGCACTTAAAAAACCTTTAAAATTCACTCAAAAAACTATAAGTTTTAGGGGTGTTATAGTTAGCTGGACATTTCACTCATACAAAACCATTGAAATTGCTCCTATATAGTTAGTTGTACTAACTATATTTCGCGCACCCGCAATCCATTGCTGATGATGTCACATATTACATCATTCATGACATGGTTAGTGACATCACTGATGACATCTCAAATGACATCACTGATGACATCACTGATGACATCATCTAAGTGACAATCACATACACCTTTTCATACACTAGTAAGATCTTTCATCACTCTTTGTAAAATACAGAGTATCATATTTGAATCCATTGTTACAGCAATACAAGTATCTAAAAACCCACTCAGTGCTTCATAGATGTATACACACATCTAATCACTTACCTGTAGATACACTCATACATGCTGTCAATGAACAATAGAACACTATCAAAAATACTTATACACCTAAATCGACATTACACACCAGCACACATCCTATTCACATATGAAGTCATCCTACTCACTTATGCAAACAATGGATCATACTTACATATTTACTTAGCTACACACTTAAACAAACACAACCCCATCTATTCATTTAGATAGTAAGTCATACTTAGTGAATTATCAAATCATTATTACAAGTATAAAGTTATCCATACAGTCACTCACACAATCATTGAGTCTTATGTATACTTATTAATATACAACAACTGACACATACACTGCCTTTTATTTTTCTAGTTTGTTGGACATGTACCATTGAGAAATATATTTGCTCATCACCACACCCATAAAGATATTCACTCACCCAAACAACTGTTAGAACATGTAGTTTTAACTTCATATATCTAGTGAATCAACTATTCACATATCTTTGGGCAGTCACACACCCCCCCCCCACCGAACCACACACACATTCACTCTCCCATACAAATACTCAGTTAACTAATCAATAACTAATACAGACTTTCACATAGCTAGTAACCAACTAGAGAACCAGTTTACACAACAACTGACAAAGTGATACAGATATTCAAACAGTTTAGTCACTATCCACTATATTTAGTGAGACACTATAAATTGGTCAAGTAAACAGTCAATTACACTGCTACTAAATCCTCCATCCAAATATTTATTTTTATATATCCACTCATTCTTCAATGCAAATTGCTATATATATAATGCATATTTAAATAACGAAGCAAACCACATTCACTGGATGATGTCATCAGTGATGTCATCAGTGATGTCATTTGAGATGTCATCAGTGATGTCACTGACCATGTCATGAATGATGTAATATGTGACATCATCAGCAGTGGATTGCGGGTGCGCGAAATATAGTTAGTACAACTAACTATATAGGAGCAATTTCAATGGTTTTGTATGAGTGAAATGCCCAGCTAACTATAACACCCCTAAAACTTATAGTTTTTTGAGTGAATTTTAAAGGTTTTTTAAATGCTAATTCCTAACTATATAAGGCCTGAAACCTATGGTTTTTTCAGTGAATATATATATATATATATATGCAGAAAATTGATGTAACATGTTAATTGATGTTGTACCAATTTACTCTGGAGTGCTTTTCATGAACTCAGAATTAAATGTTGTCATAAGCTGGTTACAATTGCATGGGGTGGCTACTAAATTCAGCGTATCAAATGTCATTGGTTGATTGTTAGTGGAGGCATACATTCATAGATAACATAGAAGAAGTGCATTCTAGGAGGAGAGCGGCAGATACGCAGATTCTGAGGATCCATTTATTCACATGTTCTGTGTAAAATGGCTGATTCTTCTGTGTGAGCAGTTCAGAGTGCAGAAAGGTGGATGGAGAAAAAACTGGACTTCAGTTCTTCTTACATGAAGATTATTTTCAGATGGGGGAAGTTTGTTCCTAAGGGTGAGGTGAGGGAAGAGAAGGCTTGTTTCTATGTTTTTTATTCCCTTGATTTGATGGTATCTAGAATAAACATTTTCGAGCTCAGGTGGAGCTGGCTCGACTAAGAAAGGTCACTGACTCAGCGGTTTGCAGAAACAGTCACTTGGAGATCTCCAGCTTGAAATAGTAATGCCATCAGTAGTCAGCCACACTGAATCAGTCACTTTTCATCGTTCTCCATTACAAAGTGATTCAAAAAGCAATTGTGATTTAACCAAGCAATATTGAAATGAAACTGAAGGTCTGTGGTGACTTAAGTTGGAAGTGGTAGCCTTCGGTCACCCTTCTTCAGGGCCCAAAGCTCGCCTTCAACCAGAGATTGAGATCTTGAAGCTTCTTTCCGCTTTGATACAGATTCCTCCTTAGTTGTCATTTTCAGTCCACGCTTTTATCAGTTGACTGGTGCATTCCACAAAATACAAAGGTACAAAGATTTTATTTATCAAGTTCAAGAATTTTCTTGATCAATTCTAAAATTTCGACTTGCGCTACCTGAAGTACGAAACATTTCTCTGACAATAAAATATTATAAAAAGCAATATGTCCTTAGAAAGGTTTCTCACATTTTACATGCAAACATTGTTAGGATGTGCTTGTTTTAGTTCAGTTTCCTATATTGCTTCTGCCTGGTCCAGTCATTTTTATAAAGTACTCTTGGTTGTTTCTCAATAAATAATACATTTTCCTACTTTTTCCATTAGTGTGCTAGCTTGACTGACAAATACTGATTCCCAGCTGTTACAGTTGCAGAAGAATTGCTAATAAAGGGGAAGAAATCTTCCCCCCTCCTCTACCCCCCACTTCATTTGGCTGCATCTGGTGCAGCTGTGCTGTCGACCAGAGCCTAATGATGTGTAATTGAAATGTTTGAACAGAAATCAATTACACTTAAAACTGTGTGGAAGGAGTTGAGCCTTCTTACAGCTTCGAGGGATTTTACAGTGGCTCAAGTAGTCCCAAGGCTATTTGGATCAGGGACAGCCCATAAACACTTGTCATCACCTTGTAGTGTTGCTAGCCAAAGCCAGTGAAAGATGTTCATTGCAGTCCAGGCTGGAAAACGGTATCGTCTGAACCCCTACTCTGTCTTACTTTAATACAGCTCTTCATATTACCCTCTCTTTACTAATTTTCTCCCGGATGATTGTCTACAGTTTATCTCTCCTTTATCCTCCACCCACTCTTTACATCTGTCACTAGTTATAAATCTGTCCATCTGTTCGCCCATCCACCTATAATCTTCTTTGTATCGATATATCGCCGCCACACTTTTGTTAGCCAGAAATGAGTATAGTTAATCCTCTGATGTCCTGTCTCACTTCCTTCCCCTTATTTGTTTTGCCCTTGCTCCATCTGCCTTTCAACTCTGTTTTCCATTCCTCTCCACGTAAGTCTCTGTCTTTCCCTCGCTGTCTCTTGCTTTACTTCTCATCCACCCAGAACTTTGGTTCACCAAAATTCTTTGAGTAGTGAAAGAGACATGATGCACCCTTTAACCCTGATTACATATAGGATTTATCCCTTGTGTCACATACAGCCTCTCAACATATCGTATTTGGTGCTGAGTGGTTAGGGAGGGCCAAGGAAGGAATATAAAGTAAATAGAACTCTTATAGCCCGATGCATGCAAAGACTGGTCTCAAAAAGTGGCTGCAAATTGCGTGCCGAGATTTTGATACCAGTCTTTAATTTTATGATGCCCCCTACATGCTAATCGGGTGCATTGCAAAATCTCTAGTCACAGAGGGCCACAGAACGAACTGTATAATGAATGGTAATTAAGCAGATCTCTATTTGCAACCACCTGTGATTGGCTACAGATAGAGAGAATGACTTGTAAGCAACAGCAGACTATCAGTCATGTGTTTGCATTCCTGAACGGGAAACTTTTTTTAAAACAGCCCATGTTCCTTGTAGAGCAGAGGTCTTCAAACTTTTGTCGGCTGAGCCCCCCATCTAAAACTTTATACACGTCGAGCCCCCCCACCATCCCCACCACCTGACAAAAATGTTCTGGAAGGTGGTACTCTGCATCATTGATGGCCCTTCCCTCCTGCAGAACCCAGGTCGCATAGGGCAAATAATAATAAATAAATTAAGAGTGTTTAGTAAACTGAAGTCTGCTTGCTGGAGGATGTCTGGAGGACCCATAGTACATCTTGAGTTCCCTACAGAGGGCTGCCTTTAGGGGGCGCACTGACAGTGCTGCACCACCTTTTGTAGCCTCCTGATGGCTTCTTTGCCTTTTTAGCCAAGTCCATTTTATGGCACAGGTGGAGAGGCAAAGAGATTCATCCCCCTTCAAAAGAGGAAGTGCGGATTTGAGATAGCGCTTGTATTACATGTTCACCAGTATTACAGAAGGGGCTGCACAAGTGTCTTCTGTAAAATATTAGTATTCTCATTGCAGAGATTCCACCCGAGTGAGGAGACTGCCCCGCTACTGCAGGGCCTCTGCCACGAGGGTGGAGGCCCTTTGTGAATCAGTCCCATTGTGTATATGTGTTAGGTAGAGATCTCCACGCTGTATCATGATTTGAAGTCAGACTTCTTTGAGACATTTATGATTTGATCCATTCTCCTGCAAGAAATGTTACATTATGGGAAATGCTAAAAATCTGCACATTTTACGTAACACAAAATTCATTAGTTTTACAAGAATACACTCAGATATAAGAAGTTTCACACAGTCCTACCCAGGACGCAGAAAATTTGATTCACAGATAACAAATTAATTGTAGACACAGAATCGACCCTGCGTGTATTCAGACCTCATAAAGATGCCAAATAAATGGCAGACAGGACCTTGAAGTCAGCATGAGCAACATTTCACTTTTTACTTTGTAACATGCTAAAAGATCCTTAACTCTACATTACACAACTTTCTTAAATTCCATTGCAATCAACATTCAGAAGAAAGGTAAACCTCAGGCAGTCAGACATTCAATTACAAGACTGGTCTCTGCTGAAGCTTGAATGAACCCCATTTCTTCTTGGCTGTAGTTTGTTTCCTTTCAAAGCTATTGCTTATGCAATCATCTAAGAGCTTCTTTAGATCCTCACTCTCATGTAAAATCCATTATTAACAAGTTGTGCTCTAGCTTTCACTGTAGCCCATTTAGAGCTGAAATAAATTTGTCTTTGCTCGTGTCTAGTCCAAAACATATGTGGCCACGCAGTGTTAAGATAATTTGCACCGAGAAATGTATTCTTCTGATTTTCTCATATAGGGTTAAATAAGTGCTCAAAAGATTTAAGACGGGACTCCAAACCATGCTATACTCTTGAATTGAGCACTAGCACAAGTGAAGGATTGAACATCTTCGCTAATCACTAGCAAACTACTACTGGATTTGCTAATTAAATTACAACAGCCAGCTAAGATAACCTGACCGCACCCCACCTCTCACTTCTAATTCCGCCATCACACGGCTAATCTTTCAAACCCACGAGGCAATAAGACACAGCTCTGGTCATTCTCACAAATGACACAAACCAACTGCTTGAAATGTAGGCTCACAGCACCTACAACACTTTTCCAACCAAGCACACCCCCATAACGTGCCACCCCTCAGGTAAAGCGCCACATCACTCCGGAGTGGGGCGTATTGAGCTAATAAATGCATTATCATACATAATATAAAGTGCAGTTGCATGCACAATCTGTGAGAATAGTCTTGTCTTAGAAGAAAATTCAACGGGTTTTTTACTTTTCTTGTAACTAAAATACCATAGGAGGAGCAGTAACATAGATTTTTATTCTGGATGTTATGGACTTTAAACAAAAAGGCCAGTATAGGATATTTGAAATATTAGGGAGCTCAAACTATAGATGGCAATTGAATACCTTCTCTAGGCCACTGTATTTGTCTTTTAAAGCCATTTGTGTTTATTTAGGATGGTTTGGTTAAGAGAACAATAACACCACTAGACTCTTTTTGAGTTGCCATCCGCACCAGAGTACTTCACAGGTCTTTAAAAGACCATTCACGTGTTAACGAGGCTTTGTTGTTTTTTTCACCTCTTAGCGCCCCTGCATCTCCACTCTGACTATGGCTGAGACACACAACTGGCGCCTGGAGGCAACAATGGAAGATGAAGTGGTGGGGTGGAGTGCGCGCCCCACCTGAGGGAATGCTGTGCCCCCCCAGGGGGGTGCGCCCCACAGTTTGAAGACCTATGTTGTAGAGGAACGTGTGGTGCTTAAAAAAAAAACATTTGGGAGACATTGGGGCTTTAGAGAGTGGTGCTCTGGACCGACACCTGCTCCCCCCAAGGCAACCTAGCACAGTTATCAAAGGGGGTGTTGTACAACGGGACAGCTTTCCCTTTGCAAATGGGTTACCACCTCCTTTGGGAAGCTGGTAATTTTCAATGGTTTGTAGCCGCAATTGTTGTCACAAACCATTGATACATATCTCCTCACTCTCATGTTCTCATTTCCTTGTCTTTCTCCCATTTTTTTCCGTTTCTCTGACTTGTGTTCTTCCTCTTGTTTTCTCTGGTCCCTTTGAGTTGCATCTAGGTTTCTTTCTCTATCTATTGACCTCAGTCTCGCTCACCCCCTCTCACCTTTATGCCCCTTTCCATACTCTTTGCCTCAGAGTGGGCTCCGACGTCCAGTTGGGGGACTACTGGAGGCACTTCTCATGCATCAGGTTAGAGCCACCTACGAGAGCCCGCTATGACAGGTTCAAATAGACATATACTCAAGGATCTCATTCTCCTTAATTAGGGAGTTTGTGATACCCACTATTCAAAGATTCCATTGGCTTCCTGTTGAAAACCAAAAGAGATACCAAGTGCTTATTATGATTCACAATAATATCAGATGGTTATGGATCACTAGACCTATGGGCTACCTGGGCTTTATGTGAGGTCTCAAGACTGGAATTGGTTGAAAGCCTTGAAGTTCAAAAGGAACAGGTTAGCGGGAACATTTCTTCTAGCCACTGGCTGAAGTGCTAGAAGGACCTCCTTCTGGTGCAGAGGAGAGTCAGATGTCCGAAAAGATTTAAGTAGATCTTGAAATCCTATATATTTGGCACCTGGATTCTCCCAGGTTTGCGATGGCCTGTATGATTTAGACTTGACTGAAAAATAAGTGAGCCCTAAGTGAACTCTAAGGTATAGTAGGGGAACTCTGAGGCCTGCCGAAATAGCCCAGAGTAACACCTCGGTTGTAACCACTAGTACCTGGATAATCCACTTAACCTAGAATTTTATTCCTTGATTTTGCTCAGACATATGAATACTAAATTAAGGAATTGTTTGAAGATTGATATTCATAAATGGTCATGTGCCAATAATAAAAAAGTGATAACATTTTTTTTCTAAATCTCTCCATATTGCTCCCTCCTCATTCTCTCGCTCTTTATTTTTAGTTTTTGAAAACTTTTTATTAAGCAAAGCTCATCGTACAATGCAATACAAAAAGGGTCATTGTGAGCAAGAGAGCATGCCGTCACAGTACAGATGCATAGTATAGGTAGAAAGCACTTGACAGTAAACAATAAGTATTCTTTTGGTACTTTTACGGCCGCAAAATGCCTCTTGCCCCTCACCACCCTAATCTAACGATTGCCCAGCCTTGTTTGCGTGCTGCGTTGTTCTCCCATGGTAGTATCACTGTATTCTTGCCAGGAACACACACCCTTTCCCACTTTCTAGGGCACCCTCTTCTTTGATAGACGACTTCCTCAGCCCTCTGGCACCAGTCTAGATCTGCCTTTCATTCAGCAACACGCGGAGGGAGGTCACCCCCCATTGCCTTACAACGTTACGTTTCACTAACCCTGCCATTGTCCGCCAGATCTTGGTATAGCGGGTCCAGGCTTCTTCTCCCGGTATCATCAGTGAAAGCCAGTTGGCGTTGAGGTGCACCTGTACTGACATAACCCTGGACATCACATTTGTCACCCCGAATCAGAAACCCTGGATCACGGGGCACTCCCATAAGATGTGGAAAAAGGTCCCCTCCTGGGTGCAACCCCTGACCCATTGCGACGTCTCAGTCGTCCTAATTCTGTGTAGAAGAATGCGCGAGTAGTACGCCCTGTGGGCTGCACTAGTCTGAAACTGGCTCGGATGGTTATTTGACGTGGAACCTGCAAGGCCTCAGTCCAGTCCTCGTCGTCCATGTCACCTAAGTCGTCCGTCCAAGTTTTTCTCAGGGAACCCAACTGGTCAGGGAAGTTATTCATCAGTTTCCTTTAGATCACGAATACCCCACAGTCCGGGATGGATGCTGTGAGCAATCGGTAAGGGGGATGAGTCTGGCAGATCTGTCCCCTCCTGTGTATCAACTTGCAGCACGTGGCCCAGTTGTACCCTCTCCAATTCTTGTTTACTTTCTCCTTAACTAGCATTCAGGCTTTCTTGTTCATTCTCGATGTATCTCATTCTGTCTGCTTTTCTATTGATAACCCTATCTGCTTATTTCTCCAAAGATCCATCTCTCATTCTCATGCTTTCTCTCCCCCTCATTATATCCTTCCAACTAATCCTGCCCCTCGTTTGTTATACAGCCACACTTTTCGACTTAGACTTGGTTTGTCCCATCCCAGTCTACATAGACCTGAATCTAACTTACTTGCGCCAGTCTACAATGATGTGATGCCAAGAATCAGTGGGAACAAAAGGAAGTAGACACCAAGCATGATTAAACACACACCTGCCTTGAAATGGTCCAATATTCAATAAACATACCATAAACATTTGTCAATTTCCTTAAGTGATGTACTGGTGGGCAGGAGGTTCTATGTTGTCTAGACCACTAGCACTTAAAAAGTGTGCCTTGGGATGATTACTGCTTGCTCTGCTTGTGTGTGTGTAATACAACAATGGCTCCACTCACATGTAATCCTTCTTTTAGGTTTGTCTGATTGGCGACTGTGTCGGTGGGATTCTGGGCTTTGACGCTTTATGCTACAGCAATCAAACAGTCTCCGAAAGTCAAAACAGCAGTCGAAGAGGAAGTATTGTGAGTGTTCAGGTAAAAGACTCTGCCCTTGTTTACATGCCTATTTTTTTAAGTCAGTTTGGGTACTGTTTCATTGCTCATTAATGTTAGCTTTAATACATCAGCTACCAAATCTAATGCTGTGAATTTGTGTGTTCTTTTTCGGGCTCTGGCCTCATTAGGAGTTCAATCTGTGGTGCATGCTCCATAAACTATTGAAACCCCTCCCTCCCTTCCTTACTCCTTCAATTTGTTTCTCTTTCTCAGTACACCACTCTCAACCAGGAAAGTGTTGTTCCTTCTTCGGACATTGCCAGAGGTGCTTCATACCCATACTTTCGATTCCTCAATCCCTAAAGGAACTTCAGACTCATCACTGAGCTCATTGGTGATGGTTTTAATTTGTGGTATTCAAGGGCCTACAATTTCAGTTTGGCCTGCAGGAGATGATGCATTCATATTCTTTATGCCTCAGAGACGATGTTACATACTTGTATTCTTGTGTTTCATTTCACTCGGGCCCATTTTTACTGATAGATTGATGTATTGTTCCACATATTCTTTTCTTTTAAGGTCCATCCCTGTTTAAGCTTATCATGTTTCCACTCACTCTTCCTACTACTCTTTGAGAATAGGTACCGTTGCTGTGCCACCCTCTGATCTCTCCTCCTTCTGTAGTCACCTAGGGTAATCCGCTTCAACTCTTTCAAAATCCTTTGCCCTTCAAGTCTTTCTGGAAATAGTGTAACATTAATGTGATTGCACCCATAAATGTTCTTTACTAACCAGTTTCACACTTTATATGACAGTCTCAAAACATACTTCAAATTTTTCTCACCTAACACTGTACTTTGAAGTGAGATCTTCTTGAAACACTTTCATTTTGATACTACATTGAAAAAAATAATTTGGACCCTAATGTGTCAGTCTCTCTCTCCTCACTTGTTGCACCCAATTTCTCTATTTAAGTTTTTAAGTATGGCAAGAAGGAAGCTTTCATAATTTGACTATCATTTTCTGATTCTTAGCCCTTCTAAGACCTCTACTTTCCATCATTTCCTTCACCCCACCCACCACCTTTCTACTGCATCTATGTATCTATCTTAGTGTATTTTTCCTAGCGACCAATACCCTTCTCACTGCTTACTCCTTTCTTGCTACTAAGGCGATTAAACCCTAGGATCACTACACCTCATCCAGTGACTTCTTCTGATTCCACATGCATATTTTCCAGTTGAACCCACAAGACATCCTCTCTTTATCCATAGTTTTATACCCCCCACTTTCCATAATCAATGGTTCTCTCATCTGCAGCTCCTTTTCTACTTCCTCACCTCTTCCACCACAGATACCGATTTAGCAGTTCTCTTTTCTTTCATCCTAAGAAGCTCCCACCGGCCTTCTTTTATATTTTATCTTGTGATGTCCTTTCCTCTTTATCCCTGGCATTCTTCCCTGACTGTACTCTGTATTGGTAACTGCTGCTCCTTCACCTCTCTCCCCTACAGGCCTCAACTTTCCTAACCCATTCAACTCACACAGATTTCTTCTGTTTCCCCGTCTGTGTTTTGGCTGCTTGAAACTCACCCTCCAAGCTACCTCGTTCCTCTCATGAGCAGGAACAGCATTAAAATCATTGAGTGTCTGATACTTCCAACTTGATTCTTTCAGTCTGAGCTTCTTGTTAATGTACTATTTGGACCCTATTTCCAGGCACACTTGAAACACTCGCATCGTTCCCTATCCTGTTATAAAGGTTAGGTCAGATTTCATTACCATACTATTCTATTGATGGTAACGACAAGCTCCACCACCTTTGGATACCTTTCACGTTACTTTGATCTTGTATTTATTGTCAACTAATTCTTCTCTATATTGCCTAACCTTAATATTATTTTGCACTCCAAAGATATCTCCCTTTGTCACCCTCACTCAAATCTCATTGATGCATATAAGATCGTGAGCTGCAACTTTGCATACTTGCCCGTATGCTATGCAAACTGTTCTGAGGAGTAGATAGAGACTTTCTTCACAGTATAATCCTGTCTGTTTCCAGCAAGAATATCTGTGTTCTCCGTAATGGCTACTGCTCCCTAAAACTATTTGAACTTTGTCTCCAGGGTCGGACTGACCTGTAGGGTAATCAGGCAGTGCCCGAAGGGCAGACCTGCCATTTCAGTGTGTGGGCCAGTTGTTTGGCTGGTTGGGGGGCATATTTATGGTCTGGTGGACTGGTTTTTCCTTTTGATTTATAGGATATGAAAACACATATTGCCTGCATCAAGCTCAAGTCCATGCAGTCTGTCATGCCTTGCAAAACACTTATACATCCGCTAGACCCAGATCATTAGTTTTGGTTCTCTAGAGGTCTGTACGATGAAAGAAAACTTCTAAAATTGATTAGGAAAACATTGAGACAGTCACTCTCACTTACAACCTTGATAATCCTAGGGTATGTGGAAGGCTGTATATACAGGCACATATTTTTTAAAACAGTTATTGATTTATTAACATGTATAAAATAACAAAAAGACATATACTAAAATTACCCAGCTAAATTGATATGTCCACTGGAGTATGTCTCCCAATCTACCATCCTACAACAGTATAATCCTGTGCAAATGTATAGGAACTTGCAGATACCAACAAGGGGTTGGGAGTCAGGAGAGGGTGATTTGGTGTCACACTGGTGCCATTTGAGGCCCACATCACATATTCATCCATGTGTTTATCCCAGTCCATAGTAGCTCATGCTTTAAAAAAAAATTCGGGGAAGCGTGTAGTAGCATATATTGTTCAGTGCCCAGATCAACAATAATCTACATTGGAGAGAGGCATCGATTTTGGATTGTTACTTTCCTCACAGAGTTATGTTATGTTATGTTAATTTCGATTTATATAGCGCCAAATCACCGACAGGTCTCTTAGCGCTTGGGCCCAGGGAAGAGAAGACGGCAGCTGAGCGGGTTAAAGGCACACGGGTCATCAGTGGTTAAACTGCGCTTAATGCTTCTTTAAACAAGAGAGTTTTGAGCGATTTCCGAAAGTGGAGCAAGTTGGATGCTTTACGGAGATGCTCAGGTAGTTTGTTCCAGAGCTGTGGAACCAGCACTGAGAAAGATCTACCGCCTTTAGAGGATAGTTTGTACCGAGGGCATGACAACAATTGTGCCTCAGAAGACCTTAATGAGCTTCCAGGAGTATAGACCTCAAGGCGTTCTTTTATACAGATAGGTGCTATGCCGTGTATAGCTTTATGGGCTATACAGAGGCTCTTGAAATTCACTCTCTGTTTTATGGGGAGCCAATGCAATTTATGCAACAGTGGTGAGGCATGGGTCCGTCTTGGCAACCTGAAGATCAATCTAGCTGCATTATTTAAGACCACTTGCAATCTACTTATCAATGCCTGGGCAAGACCCAGGTAGAGGGCATTCCCATAGTCCAGCCTTGAGATTATAATCGCTGAGACTATCGTACGGAGTGTGGAAGTAGAAAGAAGGGGGACCAATTTCCGTAGCTGTCTAATTAGTCCCGTACACGTACCCACCACTGATGAAACTTGGCTAGCCATTAAAAGTTCATGATCAATTTTTATGCCTAGACTTTTTACAGTTGAACATGGTTTGGGGGTGGGACCTAGGTCCTGGGGCCAGAACAGATTGCTCCAGGGTGATTCCGCTGCAGGGATAACGAGCACCTCTGTTTTGTCCGGGTTGATTTTTAGTGAGTTGCCAGTCATCCAACTCACGGTATAGCTGAGAATGTTTTGGGCTTGGATCTGCGCAGATGCCGTGTTGTCAATGCTAAACAGCAACTGGGTATCATCCGCGTAGTTAAAGATTTTGCAGCCCATATTAGCCAGAGTTGTTATTAGGGGTTGCAAATAAACATTAAAAAGGAGTGGGGATAGTGCTGATCCCTGGGGAACTCCGCAGTCAAGTGAGCCCAAGTCAGATGTTGCATCTGCCAATTGAATCCTTTGTGTCCTGCCAGAGAGAAAGGATTCAAGCCATCGGTGAGCTAGATCTTGTATACCTAAAGTGGCCAATCTGTCCAGTAGGAGAGTATGGCTGACAGTATCAAATTCCGCTGATAGGTCTAATAATATCAGGGCACACAGTTTTTTACCGTCAGCCATAACTCTAAGCTCATCAAGCACTGAGAGCATCACCAACTCAGTGCTATGATGGGCTCGAAACCCAGCTTGGCGTCCCTGGAGAACATGGTGAGCCTCCAGGAACGGCGAGAGAGTTTTCAGAACATGTTGTTCTAGGATTTTGGCCAGAAAAGGTAACTGGGATATTGGTCTATAGTTTTTTAAGTTGGTTGTGTCTGCTCCAAGCTTTTTTATTAGGGGCTTAACTCGTGCCTCTTTAAAGCTGGATGGCAAATATCCAGTGTCTAGCGAGTTGTTGAGTAAGGAGATGATGTGTCCCTCTAGACCTGGAAGCGCCATTCGGAAGATTCTAGGAGGGCATGGATCCGATGGGGAACCTGTTTTAATTCGGTTCATAAGCTGCCTGAGGGAAGCTATGTCTAGTTGCGGGAAACTGGTGAGGGTATGAACTGGAGAGGGGGTGAGAGTCTAGCCACATCCCTCCACGCCACTGCTGGCTAAAAGGCGCATTTTTAATGTGAAGGTTTCTCACAAGAAAAATGAATCCTGAAAAACAACCAACATAAGTAAATCGTGAAATGTGTAAAGGTCTCAGTTACCCTAAACATGTTTTGAGAGTCACATTTTCTGAAAGCAATGTGTAGAATTCACGCAATTCCTTTGAGAAAATAGTGAAATCCATCAAACTTTCTTTGTCTCTACACCTAGTTCACCAGCACACCTCATTACATATTGAAATCGTCTTATCAAAACTCTGAAAGAGCTCGTGGGCATTGGTGGCGTTATCCACAAGTGGCACATATCATATTTGAATACTATTGTCAAACTGTTTCTCTCACCTATTAACTTATTGCAACAAGTACCGCAAGATTCCAAAGTGGATTCAACCTTCTTTAATCTTTATCTCAAACCCCTTGGTGTGATTCTCAACAAATCAATACCCTGATAGCACACAGCTGTACGTCAACCTCTCTTTGCCTGAGAACATTTCACACCCGGCCCACACTCTCAATATCATTCAAGAATGGGTGAGATTTCACCATTTGAAGCTTAACCTTTGAAAGGCAGAATTTCGCCTTCTTTCACACTCTCGAACATGCCAGAGAAATCTTTAATTAAATGCCTCCTGCAGCACCAGGGACTTCTAACCATGCAGTAATTGATGTCTCAAAATATTTAGCCTTACTTTCAACAAAAGCATAACCTCCAGCCGCACATTTCATTAAGTTTCCCACTGAGACTGTTGTGCAGAACATTAATTACGTTGTTGCAGACCAGTGCCTCAAGACCATAGTACATTTGTTCTTTCAAGACTTGACTTGGACAACTTCCTCCCAGTGGACCTGCCAGAAGTCCACTTTGCTCCAGTGAGGGTAGCTGTGCGACCGGTTCAGCAACACATGGCTCCAATCTAGGGGGGGTGGTATGTTTTGAAATAACTTATGGGTTGAAAACCATCTGCTGCAGTGTTCCTTGTGTCCAACAGTTTTCAGGCAACGATAAAAATGTCGATGGGAATTTTGGCAGTTTTGACTCATCATAAAGTTTTTTTTATTTTTTATTTATTTTATAGTGCAGAGGGTTAATATGCCTGTTGCAGAGAACATGTACCATGTACATAAGGAACAGTATTGTATGTAGATAGCTCAGTAGTGGGTTACTGCTTTTGTTACAGTATGGCTTTTGTTACTTGCGGTTCATAATGTATCCTAATAATGATATCCCCATAATAATCCTAATGTAGCACAGTGACCTGTGAACTGTCATCAAACAGCTGCATGCAACCTGCATAGTATAGGTTTTAACAATATGTTTTTCCCCCCGTCTTTTATTATCCTAATGTTGCTAAAAAGGGTTATTTTGGCTACCATTGTGGTAAGTTTTCATCCCTGCGGTCGTGTTTCTCCAGATCAAACACTCATAAAATATTACGCCTACTAGTAGGGATGACATGTAATACCTACACCTTGTAATCCACATTGTATTATGTAACATTTCCTATAGACTGATTTACACTTGTATGATTTATTTTCTCTGTATAATGTGTGAGATGTAAAGTGCTCTGACACCCTATACTGGTTTGAGTTTGGCTATAAAACAAATGAAATGCATGTGAGAGTGGGACTATGGAAACATGATGGGCACTGTTGGTGGGTGGCAGTGAGAGAATCTGTGGGAAGGAGGTTCTTGGGGGTGCTAACAAAAATTGTTGCACCAAGCGCTACAGCCAGCCCTGAGTAACACCAACATTACTTTAGCCTATTATTGTCTAAGCAGATTGTTGTACATATTATAGCAAGATCATATACTTCGGGAAGGCGGCATATTGAATATGCCATGTTCTTTTTTTTACTGAACGCTGCCTGCTTACTATCTTATGAAAGGTGCTAGAAGGCACCAACATAATCCCCTGTACTGAATTATCTTCATAGGCTGCACACAGACCACGTTATCAAATACAGAACTATAGGAAAGCACTATGTGCTATATTATATATTTTATATTATGTGCATTTCTATAATGCATTCCTGTTCTGTAGCTTGAAGTCTTCCTCAGTTAAACTGTGAATAACATTGTAGTTTAACAAATTCTGCCAAAGCCCATATCTTTTGCACACACAAGGGCCTTTGCGTGTGTATATGAAAACATAGATACACACCAAGCACATGCATCTAAGCATGCTGACACAGCAAACCATTTATAGGCACTATGTCCCCCTTTTATTTCGCTTCTCACTTTCCTTTCCCTCTTCGCCGTTTAGAGATGTACCATAAGTAAAACCATGTGAAAATGGTGTCTGCTTTATGGGGCATTGTTGTCTTCTCAACGTCTTCGTGGATCACATAGCATGATCAGCGGTCAATGCCCAAAAGTTATAGACATTTTAACAAGGTGCTTTTACGAATTCATCCAGTAGGTGGCAGGATGATGCATACACAGGTGAATCTTAAGTAGCCTCTAGCTGTAATATTATTTGTGCAGGTAAGTATCCCGTTCTTTTCCAGGGTGAAGTACGTATTTGCAAATATAGACTGCAAGCTCATCATAGCACGAAATACTAAATACACAACTCTCAAGCCCTGAGATCAGAAAAACAGAGAACTTCTGTAGAAAATGTCAGTTGCTACATTGTTTGGATGGGAAGTGCATCTGATTATCTGCTTTTGAGTCATACCGCACAAACTACTTAAAATTGCAGAACAATACCTGACAGGATGCATTTAATGTCCAACCTGCTTGTCACAAACTTTGGGAAACAAGTTTATTCTCTTTTTTGAGCCTGACCCTGCTGTGGTTTGCACACAATGTCATTGTGGACCGTCACACCATTTGAGATCCTAAAGAGGCCAACTGGTGAATGATGTCACAGTCCACCTTAAAACCCAAGCAGACGTCATCATAAATAACACAACATTCTATAATGCTTATTGTTGGTGATAATTAGAGATGTAGGACTGGATAAAGACAATGCTCTAGATATTAAAATTCTATAGGCGCTATTGACGTGACCGTCACATAATTTGTGTCCACAATGGGAATCTATTGACACAGAGTTCACATCAAAGTGCCTAGCATTGAAGCAGCGGCTATTGTGTTTTGCTCTGGTGCTCCCCAGCACAACCCCCGTCCTGCTCTGATCCTGGAGGGTCAGAAGTGGCAGTAGAGTTCTCTGCCCCCCCTGGGAGGCGCATAGGAGGTTTGTCCTGATTGGAGAGGTTTGCCATAGAATACCCCCAGGGAGGTAGGAAGTCCACTACACTCCGAGGATATTGCATTTGGGTAAAACAAAGGGGCGGGAGCATCCTACCATGGCTTTTGGGGCATACCCTTACAAGCAAAAAGGGCATAATGTCTTTCTGCTGCCCCCGGGACAGATAGGGGTTTTGTTGCCCAATTTGCTGCCGGTTAGGGACAGAAAGCCAACTAGGCACCTGAGATTTCTAAATGGCACCAAATTAAACAAAAGGATGCGGCAGCCCTCTCTGGCATACAGCCCCACCCCAGAAGTGGCAATAGAGAAAAATGCTAATTTTTAGCAAACGTTTGAGGTCTCCAAGGGCTTCTGGGTCAGAAAATGATGTAAGAACCACACAAGTCACACCCCCATTGACTTCCCCAGGTGGCCAATTGTCAGAAATGTCTGGGTTTGGTCAGTTTCCCTGGGTGACGGACACCCCCTGGTACAAAATCCACAGCTACCCAAATTGCAAAAAAGTGCTGGTTTTGAGTGGAAAAATTTGACCAGTCCGTGTTACTTTTTAGCGCTTTTCCTATGTGGGTACTGGGACAACCTAGACAACCATTTTTTATTGGGCGACAGATGGGAATGCTGGTTGGTTGGACCCATGTGGATCAACACTGATTCCAAAAACTTTCCCTCCACGAAATGTGAGGAAAATGTGTGTTTTTATCAAACTAAAATTTGAGGCTTGCAAGGGCTTCTGGGTAAAAAAACATCATAAGATCCACGCAGGTCACACCAGCTTGAACTCCCTGAGTATATTGTTTTCAAAAATGTCTTGATTTGTTTGGTTCTGCTGGGTAGTGGCCAATCCCAAGCCCCAAATACCCACTTTGCAAAAAAGGGTCTATTTTGAGTGGAAAAATCCTATCTGTTCAAGTTGCGTTTGGGGCCTTTCCTATCGCAGGTACTGGGCCCAACCACACAAGCTGGGCACCACTTTTATTGAGAGAAGAGTGAGAAAGCGGGGTTAATGTAAATCTCCGTCTCTCTGCAGATTCCTAAACTTTCCCACGTATAAATGAAAGGAAAATGCATGTTTTTACCCTCAATTTGAGGTACATAAAGGCTTCAGGATAAGAAAATGTTGTAAGATCCACACCAGTCACACCACTCTGGACTCCATCTTGTGTTTAGTTTTTGGAAATATCTGGACCTGGTAGTTTTCCGTTGGTGGCAGTCCAGCCCAGGCTCAAATTCTACAGCTCACTTTGGGTAGAAAAAATGTATCTGTCCATCTTGAGTTTTGGGACCTTTCCAATCATAAACTCATAATCTCTAAATATCTCGAACAGCATAAGCTTCTGGACGATGTTCAATTTGGCTTCCGTCCAGCTCATGGCACCGAGACGGCCCTTGTGACCGTACTTGATGAGCTTCGTTGGCGGGCAGACAGGGGACAGGCAGGGGTTGTGATCCTGCTTGACCTGTCTGCCGCCATCGATACGGTGAACCATGACATTCTGCTGGACAGGCTGAGAGATGTAGGAGTTGTGGGGAGTGCCCTAGGGTGGTTTGAGTCCTTCCTTCAAGGTAGGGAACAAGCTGTGTCCCTTCCTCCCCTTCAATCTGCCTTCTCTACCATCTCGCATGGCGTTCCTCAGGGATCGGCAGTTAGCCCAGTTCTCTTTAACATCTATATGAAGCCCTTTATAGCTGTCATCAAACATTTTAAGATCGAAATTGTCAACTACGCTGATGACACGCAGCTGATTCTGTCCTTGGAGGGGAAGGATTCTACCTCCTTGGAGGAATTTCACAGCTGCATGCGAGCCACTGCAGAATGGCTGGAAGCCAACTCGCTGCAATTTAACTCAGGGAAGACCGAGGTGCTATACTGCCCTTGGCCTAGGATAAGTCCTTCATTACCTTGTAACTTCTGGCCGAAGGACTTTTCCTCATTGGTCCAGCCGGTGAAGGTAGTCCGGAACCTGGGTGTTATGTTCAACAGTGACCTCTCCTTGGAGGCGCAGGTCTCTAAGGTGGCAGCTAGTTGCATGAACATTATCCGCCTCTTGAGAAAAATCTTGCCCCTGTTACCGCCTACTGCGCGGATAGAGGTGGTACGCTGCACCGTACTCAGCAGGTTAGACTACTGCAACGCTTTATTGCTGGAGTCCCCGAGCTACCTCATGGATAGGCTTCAGAGACTCCAGTCTGCAGCAGCTAAACTTGCCTTAGGCTGGCCAATGAGATCCTCTTCTGCTGCGGCTCTGGCTCAGTTACACTGGCTCCCAGTGAGGGAGAGGGTGACCTTTAAGTCCCTATGTCTGACCTTCAAAGCCCTTCACGGGCTTGGCCCAGCCCGTCTCCAAAGGATGTTTTCGTGGTATGTACCGGCCCGTAACTTGCGATCCTCCTTGGCCAGGGTGGTGGCTGTACCCAGGTTTAAAAGATCTAGAGCGGGAGGCAGATCATTTAGTGTGGCTGCGGCCAAGCTTTGGAACTCTCTGCCCACTGAACTCAGGCAGATTAACTGCCTTCCTGCCTTCAGAAGGCAGCTAAAAACTTGGCTTTTTCCCCGCTCTTCTTAAATCTTCAGCCTGCCTCCAGCCGCCCTTCTTTTCGCCTTTGATGCTGCCAGCGCCAGGATGCCTCTCGAGGTGATGGCGCGCTTTATAAGTTCAATAAGCCCTGGGCTCACCCACACTAGGGGACACCGTTTTTATCGCAAGACGCGGGAATACTGGGTTGTATGAAATTTGTGAATCTCTGCAGGATCTGAAACTTTCCCTTACAGAAATGCGAGGAAATTGTGTGTTCCCGCTAAAGTTTCGAGAGGGCTTGACGAAGAAAACGTTGTGAAATCCACTCAAGTCACACAACCCTGAACTCCATTGGGTGTCTAGTTTTTAGAAATGCCTGTGTTTGGTTGGTTTCCCTGGGTGGCGTTGATCCAAGCCCTAAATCCACAGCTGCCCACATTGCAAACAAGCTTTTGCAATGCAATAGGTCTCTCATTATTAACATTTGAACTATTGGCATTGCTAATAATAATGCAACACCAATAGCTCAAACATTCAGTAATGGGAGACCTATTACATTGCACATGCTTGTTTTACTGGGAGCCAATGTAGCTCCCAGAGATGTTGGGATATGGATTCTTTCCTGTGATGTTTATAATGAGGTGGGCAGTCCTATCTATTCTGTACCCACTGTTGCCTTTTGATTAAATATTGTGGCAAGCCTATGTACAATGAATTACTGTAGTCCGGCCTAGGTGGTATTAGTGCATGGACTACCATTTTCCGGCACTGCAAAGGTAAAAGGAACAAGGTGGTAATAAGGAGTGACTAACAAGCCTCATAATGGATCAGAAGCTAGCATTTACCAAGGACAATGACACCAGCCAATTAAAAGTATGGGCTTAGAGTGGGTGAGGCTTCTACAGCATACTCGACTACTGCATGCCTCACAGAGCTAGCAGCGCAATTGCGCTCCCGCTAGGCTCGACCTAAAAAATGGAGATAACCTAAAACCCCTTGACTGGGCCACCGTGGACTAATGCTGTTTTAAATATGTATGCAGACCAAAGAACTTTCCAGAAAGCCAGCACTCCATTGATGCTGGCTAGTTTCATACTCAAATCTTTCTTAAGTTACCAAACACTGATGTCTAACTCCTTTGAACATCTTGCTGTTAGGTTGTGAAGTTTGGCATATTGTCTATTGCTTAGCAAACAGTACCCTCTTTCGATATCTATTTGTTGCATTCATAATACATTTATATCACTGTGTGGACAAAAAATGCTAGAGTTTCTGGGTTTCATTCTTGGGTGTCATGAGCCACCAGAAAAGATGGGAATTTTGCTTAATGTTGGACTAGGCCAACCTGGAACAAAGGATGAATTTATAATGCGATCTTGGGGGTCAATATTCAACTTTATCAGTAGAATGATATGATGTAAGCAAAAGAGCTTGGTCTTTCCTCATATCTTTTGATTAGGGATAAGACAATTACACCTGCTGAAATGTTGCCAGGATTTGTATATATTGTGTGAAAACTAATGAAAATGTTGAGGAAAAAAACCTTGGTGAAGGCTGCCATTATACAGCGTCAGGGTTACCTTGATGTAAAAACTATTCAAGATATGAAACCATTTGACTTCTTGGCCAGAAGCGGAACAAAGACACCCTTGTCAGACTTCGGTCTTAGATTCTGGACCCCCCTCTATAGCAGCAGAACTGTTGATGTTTCTTGATTTTACCATTAGCCTGAAGAAGCTGTAGGTGCACTAGGCCTAGTGGACAAATGGTTTGCGTATTTCTTAAGTACCTGGATGAACCGTTGGGTTCAAAAGAAGGATGAGGACTTTTGTCGTGCCTCACCTGTCTTGTCTGTCTCTTTTAATGTTTTATTTATTACACACACATACTTTGGAGTATGACCTCTTACACCCTTTACTAATGGGCACCCTACTTGAAGGGCATATAAGAGCGTGCTATACTTGGTGGTGATCGATGAAACTGTTCTTTAGTCATAAGGGCTGCCTTCTCAGTTCTTCACTGACCAGCAAAATGAGACTTTCCATTGTAGATTTTTCTGTGCTCAGAACTCCGAAACTGTAGAAGAAATGTGTACAAATATTTTATGACACAGAGGGTGTCATTTGGTACCTTTTTAGTCTGTAAAATAATCCATTGATCCGTTTTGCTATGATAAGACAAACATGAGTGTTCAGCGCACCTGTTTAGAAACATGTATGGTTAATAACATATGAGGAGATCACGCACAATACGGTGTAAGATCGCAAGAGTTAAATGATCACTTATGTTGGCAGATAAATACACTTGCGGGTGATATGGGCAACGCTCACACGCTAACAGTTTCACCCCTTGTCCTCCAACTCATTAGCTTTACACATAAACCAGAAGAACATCAGTTTAGCGTAGAGATGCAGCTGGAGGCAGTGTCTGCATTCTGTGTCAATCAGGATGTTGAACTCCCCCGTCCACATACCCTTTGTCTTACTTTCTAGCCACAAGGTGATGTGAAAGTATCACAGCAGCTCCATGTGCAGCCATCACAATGATTCCTGAAGTAATGTGGAACCGAGATGGCAAGAATCTGGCCATGGAGTGCAAGTACTATGAATGAATTTAGTATCGTGTTACTGCCTGATCTATATATACTTCTTTCTTCTAGTTACTAACCGAAATTTACATAGAGATGTCATGAGTGAGTGCTAAATTGAGTCTGCAGTTTTACAAATTGCACTCCTAATTCACCAGACCATTCTTACCCCTAGACGACCTGAGTAGTTGGGATATTAGAGTGTGGGGAGAGGAGTTCATTCCTAAGTGTGGGTAACTGGCCCTTTAGTGCTTCATCACTCTGATATCATATATTTTAATAATTTACTACTGTAGGAGCATAGAGTCATCCTAAAATAATTGTTGGGGCACAAAAAGAATCCAGAACACCCCACTGTAATAAATTGAATACCATCTGTAATATTCTTGTGCTTTTAATGTTACCCTTCATTAAGAATGCCACGCGTTTTAGCACCAAAGCCTAGCCAATATGCATCTATAACCATAGAAAAGTTAGGAGTAGAGCAGTCTTCCTCTTCAATGAGCTGTAAAGATGTGGCACTGTATGATATATGGAATTATCAAAGCTGGGTAATGTGGAGGCCTCAGCAATAGCTTCAAGAAAGATTACCAAGATACACTCTGTGCGTTAATATTTGTAAATAAGGTAGATTTTAAAAAGTTAGATAGTAAAGATTTGCCTTAAAATCCAACAAACTATGTCAACAACTTTTGGAACACCTACCGTTGGGTACATGACACTTGGTTAAAACTAAATCACACAACAACTCAAGGCAGCACCACAGATTCAAGCGCTTCTGACCACTTTCCATGGGCCTCTGCCTTGCAGTGGTTGGCAAAGTAGAAAGCTAGAAATTTGCGGATTGGCAAAGATCTGTCACTTGTCAAACTCAAAGATTATTTCAGTGCAAAAAACATTCAAACCATAACAATCCAGCCATGCCATCGTATTTCAGTTGAACAAATCGCGCAATAATAAATACGATGTTCTGTCACCTGTATTTCAGGTGAGAGTAGTGATCATTTCTCTTTCAGTTAATTCAGCTGTAGTGTCCCCTGAAACAGCTGAACGGTACATTTTCAAAGCCAACAAGCAGCAGTGAAATGTAAAATAAAAAACACGCCCGCGAGTGGTGCGCGTGCGCCACAGTGAGCCATATGTTTTCAATTATCACGCCTTGTCCGGGCACGATAATTGAAACCACATGGGCTTTGGTGCGCGTAACAGACACCAATAGGCCATGGGCGGAGCAATGCACCCGCCTATGGCCTATTGCATGCTCTGTTTAAAAAAAAAACACGCACTCAAATGCCAATCGCGGATGCCAAAAGGAAACGCAGATTCCCGGCTCAGTTTCTAAACCCCCTACAAAAGGGCTCTCGCCTGCGCGACAGCGCTGAGCACTACAACGCAGGGCGCGAGCCCTAAAAAGCATTGGATTTGAGTGGAAAAATATGATCTGTCTATGTTGTGTTTTGGGACCTTTCCTATTGCTGGGCCACTACAAAAGTGGTTTTATGAGGAGACTTTGAAATGCTGAGTGTTTGATAATTTCCATCTCAGAAATATTACGAAAATTTGTGTTTTTAGCCGAAGTATGAGGGGGTCTGCATAAGGAAACGTTGTAAATTCCATGCGCGTCACACCACCCTGGGTTCTCCTGGGTGTCTAGTTTTCAAAAGTATCTGAGTGTGGTAGGTGTCACTGGGTGCAGATGGAGCCTACGCGCAAGACCTCACAAGTACCCGAAAATTGCAAAAAAAGGTAGAGTTTCAAGTGGAAATATTTGCGTTTATGGGCCTATCCTGTTGTAGGTGCCGGGCATACCCAGGTTCCCCCACGTGGGAGCTGCATATCATTCGACTCTTCCTTTGCATATTTATTTTGTTTCTCTACTTTGTGACTACTTCCCCCCTTGGCCTTTACTCTTTAAAAAAATATCTAGTCCTTTTAGTATACTTTGTGCAGGCCACATCTGCGTTATTGCAATATCAGGCTATCACCTATGGTGCAAGCAGGCACCACCTTATTGACCACAGACCCATCCTATTTGGCCCCATGCCAAGGCAGAGAGTAGCCAAAAGTGCCACTTAGTTTAGAGAGCTATAACATCTTCCATCTGCCTCCCCTCTCTTCTCCCAGGTCAGCAGTCAAAATTGTTTTTTGTAGTAGTTATTTTGCCACACTGCATTTTAGATGGAAACAACCTGCAGATTTGTCTTTTTGAAGTTTGAAAATGTTTGTTACTGTCAATTTTAGCTTTAATTATTTCACTCTGTTGCTTTTGTAAGGTGAGAAGATGGAGTACAGATATCACTTTAGGGCCTTAACGACACGTTTAAGGCTATCACCCTATCACCTTCCCTAATGTTTGTTAGGCAAATAGTACCAAAACCTGGGGTTTTGATTTAAAAAGGTTCTCCCTTTTTTGATGGATAGTTCAAATCTAGGTTCTTCTAAATAAACAAAGGGCTTTGTGGCTAGACGACAAGACACTATGAGCTGTATCAACAAAATGCACTTTCTTATTAGAGAGGAGGGTAGATGTGAGAAATAGAAATTATGTAATATAGTTTGTTTACCCTAAAAGCAAAGTGTTAGAGAAATATGTAATCATGAGTTTGTTGTGGAAGTTAGCTAGGTCCCTAACTGTGTAGAGCTTTGTGCATCAAATATAATTTTCAAGTGTATCCCTTGTTCCTTATTTTAACAAGAGCGTTGTATTTTTGAGTGCCGTCCTCAACAGCTACTTAACCTTTGGGCTGTCTCCATCCTAGGACACAGATCTTCTGTCCCCGGGCATCACTGTGAATAACAGTTACTGCAGCAGCGGCTCCAACCTGGAAGGCAGCAGACACCTAAGCAGAAGCAACATTGACATCCCGCGTAGCAGTGGGGACGATCCAAAGAAGCAACTTCCGCGGAAAAGGAGCGATTCCTCGACGTACGAGCTAGACACCATAAGACAGCACCAAGCCTTTCTTTCAAGGTAAGTCTCCTAAAAATACCCTAACTGATATGAGGCCATAGAAGTATGGCTGCAGTAATGCATGCAGTATATATATAAATATACTTCTCAAGCAATTGCCCCCTGGCCCGCAGGTTATCTTCAGCCATTCCTGTTTTTGTTTTAACCAAAAGAACTTTAGATTCTGGGGTTCTTTCCATTGTAACTATGATCATTAACGTCCAATGATTCAGAGAGCTCTGGTAGTTTAAAGCAGGTACACACTGAATATGGACTGGTAATGAATGTAATTGAAAATATTTACAAAAAGAGGGGAGAAGCAAGATGGCGGCCGCTACTGCAGCCGTGTGAGGAGCTGTTCGCTGTTCGCGTTCTGCCCGGTGATTGATCCAACCTGGCGTAACCCGTGGTGCTTGCTACAGTCCGAGGCTGTAAGGGGTTTACCGAGGCTCCGAAGAGAAAGACCGGCTTGTTCTTGTTAGAGCCGCTGAACCGCTGAACCGTGTCGGGTTCTTCTCCCGCCGGACGGAGGGACACAGGTGCTTCTGTGCTTACAGCGATCCAGCCTCACCGCACCTCATCGCAATTGAGAAACCGGCTGCTACGAGGCGTGCAAGGACGCGGTTCTGGGCGTCTGTGTTATCGAGGTGTCAACGACGTGTTTCACACACGGAAAAGCCCCTCGTGTGTTTCTGCTACTTCGACTGCTGCATTGTTGCGACTTGATCTGTGGCACATTGATTGAATCCAGACCCTGGACCCGATTCAAAGCGTCTTCACCTAGGAAGGTAATGGTGGTGTTTCGGATGCTGTGTGGAGCTTGAGGACGCGATTAAAGGCGTTTTTGCTGGCGTTGAGCAGGCGACTGAATTCTTAAGCCCTTGCAGTTATTAATCAACATTGTAGCAGTTTCCTGAGCTTTTCTTTTTCTGTCTGCTACGCTTGGATTTACAGAAGATTCCGCCGGTGAGTGGATACATTTTGCCGAGTTTGCTACTTCGTGGCGCTTGAACATTTTTTTAGCAGCTGGCAATAATTGACAGGATATAAGTGCTTTAATTGAATGAATAAACTTTTATTTTTCCATTCTCTGATATACAAACTTGAGACATATTATTTGAGAGGTTAAACATGGCCCCTAAAGGCAGAGTAACAAAAAAAAACACCACCAACTTGGCTAATTCTGCAAATACCACCCCGGGGTTGGTTGAGAAATCAATTACAGCTACAGTAGCAGAGCCAGATAACCGCAATTTACAAAATAATGGTGTTACCAAAGAGCCCATTATACCTGATTTATAAAAAAAAAAAGGCTATAACTCATCCTAACAAAAGTATTACAAATGAACCAACCCCCTCTAAGGCCCTGGCACGCTCTAACTCCAAAAAAATATGACATAAGCCAACCAGCTAAACCCTCTGCTGCTTTAGCCCCAGATGACGAAGGAGTCGGAGCGAGAGGGGGAGCGAATGATGACGACGTATTATCTGAACTTTGCCTCGCTGTAGAGGGAGTTAGAGTCTCACCTAGGCTGATTGAGCAACAAGAACAACAAGATGCAGAATCTATAGAATCAGGGGGTCAATTTTTCTCAATGTCTGATTTATCAGTTGCATCGGAAGGAGATCTTGAAGAGGAGCTGCCAAATGAGGGGCATTCTCATGAAAAAGACTGGGCGGATGATTGTAATCAAATCTCAGAGGATGATATGCTCGGCTCTGATTTCTTAATAAATGAAGGAGTATCAAATACTGTCCGCAAGGTCATAGAGGAGAAATCTAATGAGAATATAAGTGCCATGAACCAACCTCAATGGGATGGGGCCGGTGCAAATAATGAAACTGATCCTGAAACTCCAGAGTTACTAGAGGAAACTGAGGAGGTTACACTAAAAGCCATATATAAGCTTCAGGCCTCAATGTATCGTATGATTATAACTCACAGAGAGGAAACCAAGGCTGAGGGTCTTCGGACTCAGGGAGCTGTACGTAAACTCCAGAATGTCGTTCGACGATTGGCCAAGTCCAGCACGGACACTAATTTGAGAGTGCAAGAGACTGAAACACGTATATCTGCGGTAGAGGATGAGTTAACGCTACAAAAGAATTCAATTAAGGACTTGGATAGCACTAGGCAAGATGTGGATTGGAAATTAACTGATTTAGAGAATCGTGCACGGCGTAACAATTTACGTATTTTGGGAGTTGGGGAAAAATCAGAAGGGAAGGATGTTCGCCGGTTTGTAGTAGAGATGCTTTCAGATGCCTTTCAGGAACTTACTGGATGGGACTGGGATAAAGAAATTATAAGAGCCCATCGGTTCCCATTTAATCAAAAACCGGATCAGGAGGGGAGGAAGAAACATCCAAGAGCTATTCTCATCTGTGTGCAGAACTATCTTCTCCGAGAGATCTTATATGATTTGGCAAGGCCATCTAAACCTAGAAAAGGCATGGGGCATGAATTCTTCGTTAGACCAGATTTTTGTGCCGCAACGGTTCAACAACGCTGGAGACTTAAACAGCTTATGGCACCTATGCAAGCCAAGGGGGGTCAAACCTTCTTATTGAATCCAGCTAAGCTTAAAGTTGTGCATAAGGGAAGAACCTTATTTTTTGTTTCAGAGATAAAAGCACAACAATACCTAGAAATTATGCAATAATCCTTATAGGATGGAGGTTATGGGTAATACTGTATTTAGTTTGAATGGGCTGACCCCCTAGCAGTGTCTTATGCTATTTTTCTTTTGCCTTTATACCTCTAGATGCGTTCTATTCTTTATTTGTCAGGCTGGTCAGACCCGGGCGGAACTCACAGTGTATACTCACATACCATCAATGAGGGCAATAGCCCTAACGCTTCTGGTGGGGGGGGGGGTGTTGGGGGAAGGGAGGGGTGGGAGGGAAGAGTGGGGGTTGTGGGTGGGAAGAAGTTTTTTTTTGGGGTGCAAGGTCATACAGCTGGAAGATGTATGTGTTTTCTGTTTAAGATCCACTTACGGCAGATACCGAATTTTGGCAATTGTTGCTCATGTATTCTTGTCTAGGAAAGTTTACTTAAAAATACTTTATAATGGCTAAATTGTCGATATACTCCATCAATGTATGTGGTTTGAATGATAAAAGAAAAAGGGGTATTATGGCTCAGATGTTAAAA
Organism: Lissotriton helveticus; assembly: GCF_964261635.1. Lineage (NCBI taxonomy): Eukaryota > Metazoa > Chordata > Amphibia > Caudata > Salamandridae > Lissotriton > Lissotriton helveticus. The sequence goes on along the minus strand of NC_136072.1, from coordinate 1,061,431,471 downwards.
ACTATGCGGGTGGATGTAGTATGCATCCAGGAGACTCATATTGCCTGGTCTAGCAGAGGGAACTTAAGAGATCTTGGTTTGGAAGTGGTAGGGTGCTCTCGCCAGAATTCTATAACAAGAGGGGTCGCAATTCTTAAGAGACATGGAATGGGGGAAGTAAAAAGAGTTAAAGAAGATTTATCTGGACGATGGGTGATTGCTGAACTTAAATATGGAGGACTGATTATTACTATATGTTCAATGTATGCATCTATACTGGATGACTCTGCTGCGCTTGACCTTCTAAGTGTAGAACTGGCACAATGGCCCTCCAATATTATATTCTGTGGAGACTTTAATCTACATTTGGAAGAAACATTTGATATTCATAGTAGTACTCCATATAAGGGTAGGAAGAAGAAGGTATTTGCAGCACTTAAAGGGATTATCCAAGAGTATAGATTAACCGATGTAGGGCATGAGAAAAGAGCAGGGATGTCTGGGTATACTTTTTTTTCGGCACCGCACCAAAGATTCTTTAGATTAGATAATTTTTTTGTATTTAAGGGACTATACAATGACTTAGTGCAAGTGAAATATGAGGTTCTGCCGAAAATTATCTCAGATCATAATCCTTTAATGCTTAAATTTGAACTGAATACTTCTAACTCCATTCGTTCATGGTCTTTTGACCGCAAATTACTGTATGACCCATCTTATATTGACCACATGAATACTTGGATCCCGGAATTGTTTTCTAATAATAAAGGTACTGCATCTCCTGAAATAGTCTGGGATGCCTTCAAATGTGGGGTTCGGGGTGAAACACTGAGTTACTCAATAAGCAAACAAAAGGAAGCTAGGCTCCAAGAAAACTCTGAAATTAAAAATCTTAGATCTCTAGAGGTCCAACTTATGCAAGCATGCAATCAAGGATTACCTACTGAAACTGTTATAAAGAAATTAACAACTTTGAAAGTCAAGATTTATCAACGATTTGCTACAAAGTTTGCGCAACAAGTCTCTGCCTTCAGGACAGAGCTATATGAAGTTGGAGAAAACTCTGGTAAATTATTGGCAAAGAGGGCGAGACAAAAAGCAGCCTATGCTAGTATTAATAATATAAAAAATCACATAGGGACGACTGTTAGTAAAATGGATGATATTCTTAGAGTATTTAGTGATTTTTATTCTAAGCTATATGCTGATGATGATCGCCCTGATTGCTCAGATCAGATTAATCACTTTGTTGACTCAGTTCTGAATCGTACCCTATCTAATGAAGAGAAGGAGAAACTAGACTTACCATTTACTTGGGAGGAGATTGAACTCTCCCTAATGTCGCTAGCTTCAGGAAAAGCTGCAGGACCCGATGCTATTCCTTTAGAATTTTATAAATTCTTTAGGAATGCTTTAAAAGTAGAACTACTGGATCTATGTCTGAAGGCACAGCATGGTAACGCCCCTCAATCATGGCATGACTCTATTATTACGGTGTTTCTTAAAAAAGGCAAGCCTCTGTTATTACCCTCATCCTTTCGCCCTATTTCACTCATAAATACTGACAGTAAAATGTTTTCCAAAATTTTAGCGGTAAGACTATCCAATATTATCTCCCCTTTAGTTTCTAAGTACCAACATGGCTTTATCCCAGCTAGAGACACTGCCGATCACATTCGACGTGTGTTTTCTTTCTTGGATTGGTCCCAAGCAACTCGGTCTAATATTGGACTTGTATTTTTAGACGCTGAGAAAGCTTTCGACCGGGTTGCTTGGGGCTACCTTTGGGAAATATTGCTTAGGAAGGGACTAGGACAGGGTATCATAAAAGCCTTAAAAACGTTGTATATTTCCCCTAGAGCGTACATTCGCATCAATGGGCAATTATCGTCACCTTTATTAATTACTAGGGGTACCCGTCAGGGATGCCCCTGCTCTCCCCTACTTTTTGCTTTTTACATTGACCCTTTAATTAACCGTTTTTTTTTAGAAGCTAATATTAAACCCATACATTTAGCTAATATTAATTACCGAGTTCTTGCCTACGCCGATGATATTGTGATCACTACTACGGACGTTCAAACAGCCCTACCTATTATTGATGAGATTGCTAAACAGTTCGGGTTTTTTTCGGGTTATAAACTTAATTTGGAAAAGACTCAAATCCTCTGCTCAGGAGAAAACCCACCTGCAAACATCTCTATCACCTCAGAAGTCATATATTTAGGAATTAAAATTTCTTTACCTATAGAAAAGATACCAGAACGCAACCTAAACCCAATAGTAACCCAAATCAATACCTCATTACAGTGCCTTGATCATCTACGCCTATCTCTCTTTGGTAGACTTAACATTTTAAAAATGTTGGTTCTACCAAAGGTTCTATATTTATTTCGCACAATACCTTTGGATTTTCAATTGCTTTCTTTTAGAAATTTAGAGAGAACTATACTTCGATTTCTTTGGGGCTATAAACGCCATAGGAAAGCTGCTAAGAAAATGATTCTTAGCAACGAGTGTGGCGGATGGAATGTCCCTTACTTTCTTTTTTATTATTTCTCTGCCGTTTTACAATACATTGGCCCCCTAATTATGGGAGATAGAATCGAACTTCTAGAATGTCAGACCCCATCAATTTATCAAATGATCTTGGGTGAGAAATTTAAGGGTAGCTTTTTGAGAATGGTAGAACCTAGCTATCACAAAAAAACTAAATATAAAACCCTGAAATCAGCTTTTGGAGTCTGGCAAAAAATTCGAAAACATATAAAATTAATGAAACTAAACTTCTATACTCCCCTTACATCAAAGGATTTATTTCCAGAAATTTTTCATGATTTAACCATGTATAGATGGCAGCAGAAAGGAATAAGGTATCTGGGTGATTTATTTTATAATGGTCAAATGGTTTCATTTCAGGATCTAACGACTAATTTTTCGGTGGGAAGAAATGATTTCTTCAAATATTTACAACTTCACAGCTTTCTACAGAATCATCCTTTAATTCCTCCAGTTAAAACTCCATTGCTAGACCTTCTAAAAAAAAAACCCCGTATAGGAGCTATTTATTTAAGTTTAATGCAGGAATATGGGGATGATTTGGGTCAATGTCAGATGAAATGGGCTAACAGTCTAGGCATACCGGATGTTGATATTTTATTGTCAATTAAAATGGCTGCAGAGTGTCTTATAACCGGGATGATGAAATCCCAACATTTCATGTGCATCCATAATCTGTATTACACTCCAAGTAAAGTTGTTAAATGGAGTACGACGGCAGGCACGACTTGCAGTCGGTGTGGAGTATACGCAGCCGATGAATTACACATGTTTTTTTCTTGCTCTAAATTGTCATTATTGTACCAACAAATTGAAACTTTCATATCTATTATTTTGAAATGTGACATTAAGATAACTTCCGAATTAGTATTACTTGGCATAGACCACACTGTTACTAGGCCCAGATCAATCTCTTACTTTCTTTTCCTTTGCATGGCTGCAGTCAGATCCTGTATTACCAAAGAATGGATTAGTCAGGATCCCCCCACGTTTTTCATGTGGCGGGAAAAATTATTATTCATGTACAACATGGAATCTGCTATATATAAGTTGAAGGGGGTTAAAAAAAGAATTATGGGGGAAAGAATCTGGGCACCAATTGCCGAGTGGATTTAATTTCCTTTGTTTTCTGCTCTATTCTTCTTCCATTAAGTATTCTGTTAAAAACTGTTACATATTTTGACTTTTGAATATATTGTGTTATTTCGCTTATTATGCTTTGCTGTATTTCCTTGCAATAAAACAATAAAACTTAAAAAAAATATATATATATATATTTACAAAAAAATACAGATGTGTCTGCTTAACAACGATTGTGAATACGTTTGATTCATTCTATCAGCTGGGGTTGGGTGACTTACCTGGCAGCCCAAAGATCTTGTAAATAGTATTAAGCATTGAGTGCTTGGCATCCCCTTATTGATTATTGAGACCACCTGTAGTATTCTTATGGCCCGATTTATTTTCATGCAGCAGGAGTATTCTCCCTTGACCTGTCGGAGGACTTTATGTCCTCCAGGCCAAGACTACTCTACCCACCAAGTTTATGATGTCTGCTTAGCTGGCAGTCATTTAAAAAAGCTTGGGCAGGAACCACCGCCACACCGGTTCCTCTCAATGCATTTCACTGTATTCTTTTTATTTACGGATTTTCTTTTTGAAAAGGAAAAAAAGTAATGCTCCCTTTGCCATGGAATGTTATTTCTAATGCGGAGGGAGCGTTCTAAAGGTTTTACTGTTCCTTTCTACCTGGTTTTACCTGGAAATAAGAAACAGTAAAAAATGACTACATGTCTGCCCATTTAGATTGCGCTGGCTCATATGTAGCCATTCCTACGATGGCCCTTACTCTCCAGGGCCGTCGGAGAAGTTTGGCCACACTAGAGACAGAGTAGTCTCCGCCGCAGCCAAACTTAAGGTCCGCCCGCAATAATGTTTTTGCGGGCATTCCACTATATTGGCAGGAAGGGTACTCTGTTGCCGTTGTGACAGAGTAACCTCTCCACCAATATATAAATCATGCTGTAAAGTCTCCAGTCAACAAGAATTCCAACTCCATAAGCTGAATCCAGCCTAATTTCTCCAGACCCTTAAATGTTTACTACAGAGAGTGGATATAACTTTATAAAAAAAGAATATATATTGTCAAGGTTAAAAAAAATAACAATAAAGAATTAAAACATATTTATTTAATAGTTTTGCCTTTGCACTATTTAAACCCCAAGGGATGACAGTCATTTACAATACATTAGCATAAGATCAGCATAACCAATATTTAATATTCTTATTTTATATTTAATTTAATAATAGCAATTATATATTATCATACAGTGGTACAGCTATCTTCAGCATTAGTACAAAAGACAGTCTGCAGAAACTAATATATATTACAGGTATCCAGTGGTTACATGGATGTCCAGGAGAGGATGAAGGTGCCAAAGGAGAGGGATTAGATGTCAGGCTGGACCAAAATCCAAGGGTTAGGAATGCATTAAATAGTATAGGTTATAGTGTAGTAAATAACTAGTATGTTATTAGCAGCATTTAATATAATATTCTAAACTCTTTATCAATTCTTGGTTGGTGCAAGGACTCAGCATTGCCTCTTACACAGTGTCAATTGAAAGCAGTTTTAATTCAAATCTGAATCTCACTATACTTTCCTATTCTTATGTTTGCATTTCTTTTCTTTTACTGTGCTAAGAAAGATCATGAGAACCACATATTTGAAGACCCTGAAACTCAACCTGCCCACACTGATTGCTGGCTCTTGAATAATATTTCCTGTTCCTCAGCATGTGTTTTTCATATAACCTTTTCAGAAATCTCAAGGACTGGGATCTATATCTTTCAGCCTAGCTTGATACTGCTCCATGCCCTAACATGACACAGAACCGCATGTAGACAACACCCCTGTTCATGGAAGAAACTTCATTCCCTACAAAATTATTCAGACAGTGCAGCAAGGATGTTACTGAATACTACAGTATTCAAACATCCTCGTGTTGGAAACAAATGTAATCCTAGAACTGCACAACATTTGCCTGTGATGTCTTGGGTCTAAGCACCACTCCAAATCCTGTGACACATGCTCGACTATGCACCTGAAGTTGATCAAGGGTGAGAACCAAAACTTAACATGGCTGAACCCAAGAAATTAGGTTGTTCTTGATTCTGGTTACTCTCTTCGGATCAAAAGCAAAGCTCATTGACTTCCCTATGCTCCTGTTCTCTGGTGAGAATACATAGTCGTTATTCACATAGCCCAAATCTGCCTTCCTTTAAGAGCCCATTCCAATTCTGGAGCTGATGTGACCCAAGTTTCCTAGGCCATCGTCGACTCCTGGGCAGGTAGCAAGCAGCTTTTGAAGGGACTTGCTACAGATTTCCAGATTTGCCCAGACTCCCTCTGGCATGCTTCCTGGGCCCATGGAGCTATCGGGACCTCAAGCCACACTACACTTTTTTCGCACTTGATTGACCAATGCCAGACTGTCATTCTACTCATCTGCCAAAAACCTTGCTGAAAGTTGCTCCAAATGCGCCGCCGCCGCCGCCAGTGACACCATTATTCGGACGGGCATCATCAGTCTCGGATATCGATCCTTCGTCTGTAAGTGTTCGCCTTATATCATGCTGTACAATCACTAAAGGCAGGAATGACTCCCATGTGGCTCCACTTTCTTGACATAAATCAGTATTTTTAGAGGATGGAAACCATTTTCTCTTGTGGTTATTATGTCATTCAGATGCCTGCCATTGTTCAGCAGGATGAGGATAATGACAAAGCGGCCAATGTACTTCCTCCACATTATACTAATGCTGGTTTCTTTCTCAACTTGCAGCACACCAGTGACCTTGACACATTGCCTGATGTCTGCCCTTATTTCAATGCTTGATTCTCCTACTGAAGAGGGTGCTTTCATTGATGTAGTCACAAGGAGAGCTGCAGACATGTGGAAACTACCTCTGCCAACTGAGTAAACTAAAGCTAATTTGCTTATGCAAACTCTTCACCCTGAGCCCTTTATGCTTGGGCTCCTTTTGTTTTTCAATGTGGCTTTTAGTGACTTGTATTTGTGCCTTTGTCTAAGCCCTTTTCAGATCAGGCGAGCCGCTGTCCCATTGCTAGATGCCACAGACTGACAACTGGGAACTCGAAGTTCCAGACACAACATCCTATTCCTGCATGCCATTTTGTTCAACCCTCCACTTGTAAATTTAACCCAAACTTGTTCCCTTCTTTTCCTTCAGACATAGGGTTGAAATGTATTGAATCAAAGAGCATGAAAGACTTCTTCTCCGACTGCTTGTTAATGCAATTGTTAAATACATTTTGGCTACTGGCTTACTATTGCCACTTCCTTCAGGAAATGGCAGTGAGGTTCTATCGCTTCCTTTGCATAAAGAGTTCAAAATTGTCAGGACAAAGCAGCAACAGTGTATCCCATCCTCTTCAACTGGCAACACAATAAAACCACTTTATTTCATCCTTGGGCAGGTTGAATTCAGTATTTCTTTTCCTACTGTTGTTTGATAATGTCAGACCAATGGGCCCGGCAAATTGTCCAAGTTGGCTATAACCTACTCTTTCTGGATGCTCCCCCTGGATTGTCCTGAGTTCTTACTCCGGTTTCGGCAGATCAGGCCAACAACATCTCCAGGGAGGTGTTCATATGGCTTGCAAACGATATAATAGAGATAGTACCTGAAGCAAAGCAGTGGTTTTAGTGTTACTTCTGTTAGTTTCTCATTCCCAGGAAGGACAGAGGTGTGCGCCTTATTCTGGCCCTGAGAATTTTCAACTAATTCTTTTGGAAAGAAATGGAAAGAGATGTTCAAAATGATAATGCTTGTGATGGCTCTGCTGGCCTTGGACCACCAGGACTAGATGGACCTCTTGGCAAGTATTTTCAGGTATCAGTCCTACAGTTCCACAGGAAATACATGTGTTTTGTAATGGGACCTATTCACTTTTAATTCACCATCCTACCCTTTGCATATGCCCCTTAGTTCTTTACAAAGTTTATGTGGGTCTTCATGGCCCAACTTTTAAGACTGGCATGCATTTGTTCTTAAATCTGTACTACTTACTGTTGCACGTAGGCAGACTCACCTCAGGTAAATACAGACCACCTATAGAGTACAATGTCATTTCTGTTCAGCCTGGGATTCTCTATCAGCAAGTCCAAATCCCATTTACAAACCACCTGGTGGCAGCCTTTCTTACTGGCCATCTTGTCTATTAGCTTGGAAAAACTTTCCCCATCATCAGCGAGTTCAGGACTTTCAGACTGTGACTCCAGTTTTTCGGGCAAAAATCTGCTGGTCTAGCCTTTATCTAAATTTAAGGCTTATAGGCCTGTAATCCTGCTGCTTACTGCAGTTTTCCTATATACTGACCTTTCAATTGAATACGATTGTGATGGGCCCAGCATTGGGAATTTCTGTCAGACAAGATCCGCATCTCTTAGGAGGCTTCTCAGGTTTCTTGGTGTTTGACAGAGGCCAGCCTGACTGGTGGCAGACAGTTCTCTTTTCGCCCACCAAAAGCCATGTTAGGTGATGCATTGTCACTCAGATGGGAGGTCACTTAAACCAATGGTTCTCAAACTTATGACTTTGGTGAGCCCCGACTAACTCACTATTGTAAGTCAGGGATCTCCAGCTAAGCAATTTCTTTGATGTGTAGCTCAACACAATACACACAAATAGAGAAACAAGTATACATCTTAGAAATAAATAAATTATGAAATATTATATTTAGTTTACAAACAAAAATATATTCAAAAATCGGAATGTTTTATATGTAATGGGATCTTTGGATCTTTCAAAATGTAGTTTTACTTCTAGAGGGCGAAGCAATATGCAAAACCTTAGCACATCACTTTCTTTTTTTTTCTAACTCATGCTCTCTTCTTGTCAGTGCATACCAGTTCAAATTATTTCAGATTACTAAATACCATTACGATTCCACAATTAATAAAAAATAAGATAAAAACACTGATGTTTTAGCTGGAACAAGCAATCTACCTACAAACACTAATTTCATAAGAGGTAAAGAGCTTCTCTTCTCAGTTTCATACAGTTAAAGTTACCGAGTGCACATCTTTTCCAAAACTATTTGCATTCTTTCATAGCTTCGACTCCAGCCAAGTTACTCTAATGCAGTTTCTCCATTGTATCAATTAACATGTTAAAAAATGAGAGTCTGCTTGCCAATTGCATATCTGTTGGATTAAAACGCTCATTTATGGCCAGTGCTGTTGATCTTATGTTCCGACGTCTAAAAGAAGGAACTAGGACCTTTTTTTCAAATTTTATTGGGTTTTAACAAAAAACTCATGGTTGCACAGGCAGAGAAATGCACACAGGACGATGCAGTTAGCCAGGAATTAGGAGTTTTGATCGGGATAGGGAAGAGGTGTGGCGCAGCGGCCAGGGTGCCTCACTCCGGACTACGGGGTTCACGGTTCGATCCCCGGCAGCAGGTTAGCCCAGCACCATGTGACCCTGGGCAATAGCTCGCTTAATCTTCCTGAGGGTCCCCAGCGCTGGGACACCACTTCGGAGGTCTGTGCGCTTTACAAATACTGGTATTTCATTTCATTTAATCACTCAAAAGAGACTTTCTGACAGCAGGTAACGTGTGCAAGTGATTTCTTTCAATATTGGCAGAAACAGCAGTTTTGCGACCATGTGCATATCCACTGTTGTCTGGTATCACCTTCATTGAAGAGGCCAGATTTTAGCCTAGCTAAGTTCCTTTTCATACCAGTTCTTCAATGGAGGCAGCCAGTCATCTATACTAGCTTCTGTTTGATGTACTTGTGCTGCTCCCACTAATCAAAATAAGGACACATACATAATGTATAGCTTCCAATATCAAATTCTCTAACATTTACAGAACATTTTAAATTAGAATGAATTTGTGTATATATACTTTATTAATCTGCTAATATGACTTTATTTTCTAAACTGTTAAGGACCCTCTAATTAGCCATTGCGGACCCTTAGGGTTTCTCAGATCCCAGTCTAAGAACCAGTGACCAAGAGGAAATGGAGATCCTGGGCAATTGAACTCTGTCAGGAAATGTCACCATATAAACTTGTGGAGCCCTGTGCCATTAGGGGGTCCCTCAAGGTGTTCTTGTTATCAGTCAGAGCCAGGTCAGTCCAGATGCTCATGGACAATGTGACCACCATGTGAGACTTCAAAAGGTAGTGCAGTGTGAGCTCACAAGCTCTCTTTCTGGAAGTGTTGAGGTATTATTATTATTATTATTATTAAAAGGCTCTTCTATAGCGCATGGCCACTCGGGAGCATCCCAGCGCTTAAGACTAACCAAGCGGAGATGAATTAAAAATAGAGAACCATTATAACTAGTTTTTTGGAAACAGAAGAGTTTTTAACTTTTTCCGAAAGACAAGGAGGTTAGGCTCTTGGCGAAGAGGTGGAGGAAGAGCATTCCACAGCCCAGCCGCGTTGTGCGAGAACAGGCGACCTCCTGTGCGGGATCTCCTGATCCTAGGCACTGTCAGCAAGTTTTGTTGGTTCGAGCGAAGATTCCTGGTAGGGTTGTAAGGTCTGATCATATCCTCTAGAATGGGGGGGCCACTCCCATAGAGTGTTTTATGGACCGTGCAGAGGGTCTTAAAATAGATTCGCTCCTTTATGGGGAGCCAATGCAAGGTGCGGAGTGCGGGCCTGGCTGATGTACGATGGCTCGTGCCCGTGAGTAGCCGTGCTGCGGAATTCTGGACAACCTGAAGTTGCCGAATAACCGACACGGGGGCTCCAAGATAGAGCGCATTTCCATAATCCAGCCTGGATAGAACAAGGGACTGGACAATGGTTTTCTTTGCTGCCTCGGGTAACTGAGGAAGGATTTTCCGGATTGTTTTCAGCAGTCCGAAGCAGGTGGCTACTGTTTTCCTTGCCTGGGTCTTAAATGACAACTCTGCGTCCAACCAAAAGCCGAGACTCTTTATCTCGGTCTTTGGAGTGGGTCCTGGACCCATACAGGAGGGCCAGTGTATCGAGTTGTCAAATGTGGCTCGTTTTCCTAGAAGCATCAGCTCCGTTTTACCTCCATTCAATTTCAGGTGGGACAGGTCCATCCAGTTTGCTACTGCCTCCAGGCAATGACAGAGCCTGGAGGGGGAGGATTCCAACTGATTAAGAGAAACAACTAGCTGGGTGTCGTCAGCATAGCTTACCAGTTGGATCCCAAAGGGGGCAACTACTTCTGCCAGGGGCGCCATATAAACATTAAACAGTGTGGGGCTAAGGGAGGAGCCCTGTGGCACCCCACACTGTAATGGCATTGATGGAGAACAGCTATTTTCTGTAAAGACCTTGAAGGATCTGTCACCAAGGAAGGACTCCAGCCACATGAGTGCCCTGTCTTTGACGCCCAGTTTTTTGAGACGAGACAGGAGGACACGGTGGTTCACCGTGTCGAAAGCGGCACTGAGGTCCAGGAGGATAATGGCCGCGCTGCCACCTGCGTCCAGAATCCTCCTGGAATCCTCTACCACCCTCAGCAGTGCCGTCTCCGTACCCTGTCCCTTCCGAAACCCAGTTTGGGTTGAATGAAGCAGGTTATGGGTCTCCAGAAAGGATGCTAGTTGTTTATTTACCCATTTCTCTGCAAGTTTACTAATGCCGGGGAGCAGGGAAATGGGACGATAATTGGAAAAGTCCTGAGGGTCGAGATGAGGCTTTTTTAACAAGGCCTTGACCATTGCCAATTTCCAGTCTTGGGGTACCCTTCCTAATTCAAATGAGGTGTTAACTAGATGGATAATGTATGTGCTGATGTTGGGCAAGGCTAACTTTAGAATATTCATAGGGGCAGGGTCTAGCGGAGAACCGCTTTTTACAGAGTTGAAAAGCGTGGGCAGCAGTTCCGTACTGAGGGGGGAAAAGGAAGGGAGGCAAGGCAGAGTAATATCTGTATCATCTGGCAAAGGGAGGATAGGTTCTTCAGGAGGTAGAGGAGGAAGGGACAGGAGGATCTTTTGAATTTTTTCAGCGAAGAAATTCGCCAGATTGGTGCATTGAGCATCAGCCTCCTCCGTACAGAGTGGTGAAGATGGCGGGTCAGGGGCTTTCAACAGGGATTTAGCTATCTTGAACATCTCTCTTGGGGCGTTGGCTGAAATCTCTATTTTTTCTGCATAAAAGATGGATTTAGCCACGTTAAGAGCAGATTGTGTTTGTGCTGGTTAATGTTCAATGGAATCTTGGTAACAAGGAATAATCTAGTGGGGTTCTTCAATATCGGTGTCATCCCGCTGACCACTAATGTTATCTAATCCCAGGGGTAGCTCAATGCATTTTCACTCAGGGGAGTATGCCCTTGGTGCACCTTTTGACGACTCTGAAACGGCTCAGTGTCCAGCATTTTGGGCTCTAGAGTTTCCCCATTTGCCTTCTGTGTATGTTTCTACCTTTGTCTCTAATCCGTGATATTTTGTCTGAGAAAAGTCAGGTAGGACTGAGTACAGGTCATTCTCGTGGACTAACTTGGGCTCAGCGGGTCTGGTCCTCCGAATTTTGACCCTGAACATTTGCCTTCCACATCAGCTTTCCCTTCAATATAACTCTGTCCCGCTACAAGGCAACGTACTCCATCTTAACTTAACACAGCCTACACCTCCATTGGTGGAGATTGAGCAGGAACTTCTTAGAGGCTTTGTCCTTCAGGCAGAAGTGGTGGCTGCCTTTGACTAATGGCCTCTGGCCTCATTTTGTTGCCACATGTAGAGAAGTGTGTTCATCCTATGTAGGTGAGATTGTATGGTGTTCATTTGTTTGTGTTGTCTTTGTCCCACCAAGGCTTTGCCATGGGCTCAGTTATAAGTTACTTATCCACCCTTTAGGCCTGTCTTTATTTGCCTGATTAGCCCTCATTTTTCAAATCACCTATTGTGATGTGTTTCCTAACAGGGCTTTTTACATGTATTTCCCTTGTTCCCTTTATTATGCGACCTCAATTTGATCTTGACATTCCTGATGTGTGCCTTTTGAGCCGCCTCACAGCTGCACTCTCAGCAGCTTCTGTTTTTAGGTCTCGCCTGTCAATGCGCATGCGCATTGAGCGGAGCGAGACTATAGGGGCTTAAACAGAGGTTTAACTAGACTGGCGATTTGATGCTGTGCCCGTGCGCTTTTAGGTCAATGCGCAAGCGCATTGAGCTAAAATGTGCGTGCACATAATCAAATCGCCAGCCATCTGTTCCCCAGCTTGGCGCCTCCGCTCCTTCTCTCTCCTGGCTGCTCCTCCCCTAATTATTCACGGCCGGCCGGCCGTACTTTCACTTTGTCTAGTTTTTTTTTTTTTGCTTGTTTTTTTCACTCTCTGCCTACCCTTCTCCCTCGCTTGTTTCTCATGCCTCAGTCCTTCCCTCCCTCTATTTGCCTACCTCCCCCTCCATTCACAGTCCCTCCCTTCCACATATTTCCGTCTCTGCTCTTTGCAGCATTTGTTGTCTCTGTTTCTCTCACATATCAGCTCTCGCCCTCCTCCACCCGTTCTTGATGGACATTGTTGTCGTTTGTGAGCTTCTCTCTCACCGCCTCACCAAACATACATGCACACAAGCTCTCTTGACACAAACAAACATCCACACAGACACACAAGCAAGACCAAGAAACACACATGCGTACAAATTCACAAGCTTCCTTGCACACGGACCAACAAACATACCTGCGCACGGACACACAAGCACCCTTGCACATGGACCAACATACATACATGCGCACAGACACACAAGCTCCCTTTCACACCGACTAACAACCATACATGCGCACAGACACAACAGACACACAGGCACCCTTGCACACGAACCCACAAACACACAGGCACACATGGCACGGCATCCATTTGCTATTTGGTGCCACATGTAAAATTACTTTTGTGCCCACATAGGTGTCCATTTCCTCCAGAAAAGGTGTTGAATTCCTTGGTTATTCATCTCCCATTTGTCGTGTCAGTAACTTCCTTATCTGCTTCTAGGCATGAAATCATCGACTTGCAAAACTCTTTTAATGAGAGTTATAAATAATGTGACAAGGGCCCATTACCCTAACTAACTGCACGCCATGAGTCTATATAATTTCACACCGAGATGCTAAGCGAGAATGGTTCCATTCACTTTATGTACTGCACAGTAATCTGGCTCATTTAAGAAATGAACAGGCCACGTGTGCTTCCTTCGGCTTTGTTTAAAAACCTCGCTATACCCATTTCGATCCTTAAAAAGCATTAAAACGTTCCCTTCATGGTAGGCCTGGCTCTAGAACACGGCACCGGTGCCCATCCCCACTCTCCGGTACCAGCGTTTTATTTCTGCCATTACTTACTCCTTCCGCTGCCTACCCTCTCGCCGCCCTTTATTTCGTCCTGGGTCGGGTTCTTTTCCTCAGTATCAGTGACCCTGAGCACGCGCGTGTGTGTCATAAAGATGGCGATCTCCTGCTCTTCACACCTACTTGTTCCGTGCCTCTCCGGGGCTCAAACCTCTCTATACATGGTGCTAACACCAAGCGTTTTAAGACAGCTAGCGTTCCACACCCAACCCTTGCGTTTACAAAGAAGCACAGTGAGCCGTAGAAGAGGAAATAATTCAGTGCAACTCTTACTGCTCCGTTGAAACAATGCATTGTCATTAAGTGAGATTAATACAATGCCCTTTCCTCCGAGTCTATCCCAACCGCCCTAGACAATTTGCTTCATGCGTTTTTATTGCAATCCAGCCGTTTACCTTCACTTTAGTATTTATTTACATGTTCATATAAGCCGCATTCCTACAGTACTTTGCAAAAAAATGCAAGTAAATAGTTACATGCAAAAAACTTTATAGTTGCACAATGCGTGACTGCAATCCAAACAGGAACTTTGCACCAACAAAAAGGGCTTGCACAGATTGAATGGAGCACCATTTAGAAAGAAACCATATGATAAACCTCATTGACTTTGGGCTGCAATGAAAACTATCCAACTATTCACGTATGTTATATATAAAGATCATATCCTGAATTTAATTCCCTTTACACTTCACTTTACTCGACACTCATCCCCCTTCCCCCCATCGTTGCTTGAGTGCGTGAGCTCCTCACCCCGCCCCCCTCGTTGCTTGAGTGCGTGAGCTCCTCCCCCCCCCTCGTTGCTTGCGTGCGTGAGCTCCTCCCCCCCTCCCCCCTCGTTGCTTGAGTGCGTGAGTTCCTCCCCCCCTCGTTGCTTAAGTGCGTGAGCTCCTCACCCCCCTCGTTGCTTGAGTGCGTGAGCTCCTCACCCCCCTCGTTGCTTGAGTGCATGAGCTCCTCCCCCCCTCCCTCCCTCGTTGCTTGAGTGCGTGAGCTCCTCACCCCCCTCCTCCCCTCATTGCTTGAGTTCGTGAGCTCATCACCCCCCTCCCCCCTTGTTGCTTGTTTTTCCTTGCCCCTCTTCCGATTTAGGTTTTCGCGCGCTCGGCTTGCATAATATAAGAAGCTTGTGATTGCAAATCCTATCACTTCAGGAAGTGCCGATACGCTTAGACCGTCATTTGAGGTAAGCCCACTGATATGCGCTCTTTACAGGTTGCGATTGGTTTTCGCTCCGCTCGCATTTTGTTTGTAGCTTTTGCTATTTTATTAGCTTCACTATTGATATATATATGGCTCTGTTTCTGCATGGCACCTTGATTTGTGTCTCCATCCTTAATTACAAGCGTCCTCACTATATGCACTTCGAACGCTTGACAACTACGATACTGAGCACACCGTTTATACTTTCCTCCCTTGTATATTTTCCCTTGCTCGCATGCTTTATCGCTACGTCACTGCTTTACGTTTGCACTGTAAGATGTCCCTATGTTTTTCAATATGCAATTCAGCCACGCCCGCTAGCTCTCTGCGGCATGTGGCCCTGGTGTTCCGTTTCTTCACTTGACCCATGACACCCTGCGCTGCTTGCTGATACTCCATCGGGGTCTCTAACACTGAGATTTGTTCATTCATTGACGACTGTTTATGATTCAAACTGTTTATACTCGATGATATTTCCTTGCCCCAGCCATGACTATATCTTTCTTAGGCATCATGGCTCCCACTATGTCGTCCATTCCACCTCACCTGCTGCATTTCTTTGATTCCTACATCTTGAGGGTGATTAGATTTTATTTCACAACAGCGCAAACACAGCACCACTCAGCGCAACCACAGCACCACTCAGCGCAACCACAGCACCACTCAGCGCAACCACAGCATCACTCAGCACCACCACAGCATCACTGGTTCAAATATGTTCTCTCAATGTTTCAAGCTTTATTACAAATGTCACAAAAAAAGTTAATAATTCACTTCTGTTCTTGGATTTTCGTCACAATAAAATACACTGAACATATTCTTCTCAAAAGTTATTTACAAAAGTTTAAGCTATTGCCATTATACATTAAATAAATTATTTAAGTATTAATTATTTAAATAATTAAAAGCCATTGTTATTTGTAATATCAATACATCTAAGTCACGTAAATACAAAACATGTTGCATTACAAATGCTATAGGTGTCACATTTGCAAAAGTTATAACTATTGGCATTGTAAATGACAAAGCTATTAATTTAGCTATTTTCAAAAACAACACATAAATTAAAAAAAAATCGTTTGCAAGACCAATAGCTCCAACTTTTCTAATGCGAGACCTATTGCATTTCCAATGCTTGTTTAACTTTATTTGTAAATTCTTTGGCACATTGAGTACATATTGTGACAAAGGTTTTAGCTACTCACACATTCATCATTATATGACATTACTAATATGTGAGGTCAGAAAATAAGTACATAACTTGAGCAGAACTAATCTTAAGAAATTATGCAGTTCTGAGATTGTTTGGCTTCTATTCGCTTTACACAAATTCTATCAAAGCTCTGCGGATGGCTGGTGTTCAGCTCCTTTCCTGTAGACCCACTCTTCATAAATGTATTAAACTGAGTCTATACTTTATCATGCCTATTCATTCCACTGTGTACTGTAGCATTAAGTTACTGCATTACATAAATTGCTTCAGAGAGTAATTGATTCTAACTTACAAAAGTGGACTACTGACAAACCAACTGCCATTACACTTCCCACATTCTTCACTCCACATCCATCTAAGCAGGAGGAGACTTCCAAAGGTTGGACCTATGGTTTCCACTAGTTTCTATATTTAGAGGGCTGAGGAGCTATGCGTTAGTAATCAACTATTAGTTGGCTTCGCTAGTGCATAGAAGGGAAGAAGAAGATTAAAAATTGACCTTTTTGGGATGGAGTGTCCTCTGCATGAAACTATGTTATGTTTTGGCCAACAATTATCCTTCTGAGGCCCTTAAGCCCATTCCACTACAGTAAAGTCTGTGACTATGGCTCTAGCTCCAGACATCTGCCCAGCCACTGCATAGGCTACCATCCATTTTCTTAGGAGGCTAGACTGCATCGATTCTCAGGTCCACAGACAGGGACATTTTGCTCTTTCGGTCCTAGAGGACTTCCTAGTATATGACCACTTCTCAGACCCAGCCCCTCTGAGGAGCCATTGCCTTGGTACTTATTCCAAACATACAGAATGTGTAGGTAGAAGTAGCCATCAGAAGAATAAGTTATTCAAACTTTGTCAACTCCCTTTCTGGTGGATACCCTCGCAGCGTTCAGATTCCTCATGGCCCACCCACCTCCTCAGTCTGTGGAATGGACTTCTTGTTTAATGAGACACCATATTAGATTTGCTCACTGCTAGGCTGCATTTCAACTTTCTCAACCATTCTTCCCATCTGCGGGCCTTAAAAAAGAAGTAAACTTACATCAGTGTGCCATGTCTGTGTGGACATGTCGGGGATGGGACGGAGTCACAAGGTATGCTGATGGTGGCACCTATCGTTGCCTAGAGGCTATTGGAAGAGTTTCTGGATCCAGTGTGGCGCTTGGGGAGCTTCAGAAGAGGAGGAATCTGCAGGTAGATAGACCAGTCACCAGACAAAGCCTTACCGAGGATGAGTAATTTATTTTTTCATTATTTAAAATTATGGGATCGCAAGGGCGAAATCCTCAGCAGAGTGTGGCTCGGCCTCGACATACAGCGGTATATGTTAAGCCACGCTGAGCACAGGTACTCTTTTAGTTTAGGGTTTAAGATTTTCATTGAGTGGCAAGTCTGAAGTTAATGTGTAATACGCCCAAAAGTCAGAAGTACACTATAAAATTGCAGGACCATTTGGCAGCTGTGTATCTTAATTTTCAGCTGAAATGTCAGTATTTAGGCAACAGCCTTTTTAGAAGGGGTGAAATCCAAACCTAGTTATTTTGTGCCAGTATCGCTAAGCACCCATTTACCTTCTAGCAGAGCACTTATTGGGTAATAAAAGTGCACATTTGTTGCTGTTTACGGCGCCGCTGTGCAGCTGGGACACATGTCTGTGCCTCCGCGGAGGTTCTCTGAGGTTTACCCTTCCTACAAAGAAAGCAGTCGGGACTGCAGGGCTCTGAGCGGCGATGAAGGTGAGGCAGCAGGTCCACAAGCCCCTTGTCGGGGAGCAAAGGCCCGGGGTTGTTATGAGTTTCCTAAATAAGAAATTGCATTTTCACAGTTTATTGAGCACTGGTGCCACATACACATCTGTTTCCAAAATTGAGTTATCTGGTTTCCAGTGCCAGTTCTACAGTGGAAATATTTCTCGTTTCCTCTCTGTGTTTCATTTTCTATAATTAAAATCACAAAGGCTCATAGGCAAAGGTGCCCGAAAATAATTACTTGTTTACTAATTTTTTTATTAAGAGCTCCATAACATCGTTTTGGGCATCTTTGCATGCTGTAAATAACTGGTATGTTTTTATCTCCCAGTTTAACAGAATTCAATTTATCAACCTCTGAAGGATGGGCGGTTGAGTTGCCCATGCCCAGTATTCAAATGCATGACGTTCAGGTGACATGCGAAGTCTGGATTGAGCGCTTAAATCATTGAGCTCCATCAAGTACCCCTGACGCCCCCGCAGACGTAGGGCTTATAACTTAGTTCCGTGCCTTTAACAGCCAATATGGCCCTCAACAATGGACTATACAGCTGTATTAATGAATACTGCTTTGAATAAAATCCACGCATAAACAAAGCTACAGCACTAAAATCGAACTCAATCTATTTTTATAGTTCTGATGCTTTTTTTTTTCTTAACATAATCATTCCAAACTCATCTTAAAGAGGAACTTCTTCTGAATATACAAAGTTAGTGGTACATATAACTCATTTAAATTAATAAAGAAAAAACTCTCACTCTCCCACAGATCTTTGACACTGCTAATACTTTGAACCCTTTATAGGGTCTGGTTCCCAAAAACCTCATTTTCTCTCAACCACTGTTCCTCGGGGGCCTCCCAGATGCAATGGTCCCTCAGGTGTACACCCGCAACTACAGTTGAAATGGCACGCAGTGCAGTGTGCTTTTTGCATGGTGGTTTTTTGGTTCACACAGCATTGTGTTAATGTGTGCACTGTTTTTTTCTTCCTTCTTTTTTTCTACCTACTTGTTTCTTGTTTTCTTTTCTCTTCTTCCTCTCTTTTGTTTTCCCTATCATTCTCCTTTAACCCCCACCCCTGTAGACGGCTAGTGGACCTGACCAACCTCTCTGCTCACCCAGTATCATTCTTGACCTTTAGACTCACCCCTTAGGTCTTGCAAACTTCATGTCCGTGTGTACGCCCTTACTTATTTTTTTCTGGAACATCTGTGGTCTAACACATTATATCAAATGCAAAAAGGTGCTCTCCTATCTTAATTCCAAACACGTTGATATAGCTCTCCTTCAGGAGACGCATCTCCCTGAGGCAGAGGCTGAGAAGCTACGGCGTGATTGGGGGGGCAAAGCGATACACAGTTGCTGTCCGCCACGAGCAGCAGATGACCCAGCAGCGCCCTGGAAACATGGTGTAGCCATTTTGATCCATTGCCCCATGCTGTGCTCAAAACCTGGGTTAATCCAGAGTGGCGCTATGTATTTGTCTAACTAAAGGTCATCGTGAAGGTATGATGCATATGTTCAGTGTATGTGCCCATGGGTCCGAAGTGTGCCTTCCTTCCTCAAGTCACCCGTGCTTTGACTGAAATAGATACCATGTATATCCTGAAGGCGGGCATTGGATTCTGGCCTGGGATGTGTTCTTAGACCTCACTGGTCCGATTGCTGTATCCAATAATGCGGACAGAGCCCTCTTAAGAGATCTAGGGCTGATCATGGCCTTTGTGACACATGGCGTCTCTTACATCCAACAGACCGGGAATTCACGCACTTGTCCCCGGTTCATGGCACACAATTCACTGCTACATTTTTTCTTGATGTCACACCCCTTGCTTCCCCTTCTTTGCGAGACTTCAATACTAGTGAGAGCACTCTCGGACCACTCCCCTGTTGCCCTGCAGGTTGATGTGGGCTGGGCATGGCCAATTTTTTAGCCCTGGTTTTTTAGATTGTCCCGCTACAACCACCCAGTAGATAAGAACCAGCTTAACACTCATATGCATACTTACTGGGAGAACAATGATGGCTCGGTTGACTTTGACATTAAGGGCAGTAGCGAAGGCGACCATCAGGGCGCAACTGATGAGGGACGCAGCCCTGTCCAATAGGCGGAGGGAGGAGCGTCAGAAGGCCCTGGAGGCAGATATAGTCCGCCTTGTGCACTTACATGGCACACCCTTCTGCTTTTGCCAGCTGCAACCTTGAGAAGGCGTGTATGGACCTCAATACTCTATTTACTTCTAAAGTCAAGTATGCAATACAGTGGTTGAAATACCGACACTACGGACAGGGAGAGAAGGCGGAACGGATACTTGCTGTGCAGCTCAGGCAGAGGGAGGCAAGCATGGCCATTCCTGCTATCATCACGGACTCAGGGACGTTAGTCACCAAGCCACAGGATATTGCAGACGCATTTGCATCCTACTATAGGGCCCTCCACTCCCCGGAAATTGTCCAAGGATCAGCACATATGAATGCCTTTTTGGATGGTATTCACTTACTGTGCCTCTTGGAGGAAGGTAGGCAACTGCTTCAGGGCGCGATCACTATAGAGAAGATTGAGCAGGGCATCTCTTATCTACCCTATCATAAAGCCTCGGGCGAAGACGGCTCACCGGCAGACTTTTCCAAATGGACCAAATCCGAGGTGGTGGATCTTCTCCATGAGGCTTTCAGTGAGGCTAATCCCACGGGCTCCTTGGGTTTGGTTTTTAACCTGGCGCAGATGTTGGTCCTTCCCAAACCACAAAAATACCTTTTTCGTTGCAGCAGTTATCATGCCATATCCCTGCTCAATGGAGATGTCAAGACTCTGGCCAGTATTCTGTCTGCCCTCCTCAAGCAGGTCCTCCCCGCTCTTATTCACCATTCACAAGTAGGCTTTGTCCCAGGCAACTGACCCCATAATCATCTTCGCATGTTAGCTCATGTGGACTGGCTAGCAACAGATCTTCCGGATGAGGCCTTGGTGCTGTTGTTGGATGCCGAGATGGCCTTTGGTAGGATAGAATTGGACTCCCTGTTTGCTGCACTCCAGAAATTTGGCCTTTGTGATGACTTCATCTTTAGAGTGAGTTGACTCTATGATTCTGCCTCACAATACAAAAAATACCTCTCTCACCACAAATAAAGCATTACTCTTTTAACCTCAGAAATCATTTTTATTAACTCTGAGCTTCATCAATTGAAAATCTATGATTCTGCCTCAGCACAGGTCAGTTGTGAGGACTTTCTGTCTGATCCCGTCAGGGTTCCCCACTCTCCCCACTGCATTTCTGCTTGCGATGGAGCCTTTAGTGCCGTTCTTACACCAATCAGACCAGATCTTAGATATCCCCATGCCCAGAGGTCCCTCAACACTGTATTTATATGCAGATGACATTTTACTCACCCTATCAGCCTTACCTTCCTCCATTCCTGCTGTGCTAGAGATAATTGATGCTTTTGCGGAAATATCCAGCTACAAGGTGAATTAGGGAGAGAGCGAGGCCTTGCCGCTGTCGCGAATCACCACATGTGCCGACATCACCAGTTATCCATTCCAGTGGAAGAATTTTCACCTTAGGTACTTGGACATCCTAGTTAACAGAGGCCTGGAGCGTATGATGGCGGATAACTTGGACTCACTTATGGAGTGAATGTGATTGGACTTCGCAAAGTGGTCCCACCTGAATCTCTCTCTCTGTAGACTCCAGCAGTGAAACTGTTATCCTTCCCCGAATCACGTGTGTGTTGAGCATGCTTCCTTAACTAATACCCCTCTCAACCCTCCGTCAGATAGACAAGCCAATTAAGGTCTTCATCTGGGGTTCACCGAGACCTTGCTTGGCAATCCAGAAGCTTATTTGCCATAGATCAGCACGAGGACGGGGCCTGCCATCAGTGGAGCAATATTACCTAGCCTTACACTTGGCACAAATGACGTACATGCACCCTCTGGTCCAGGACACCCCATTATGGGTTGGGATCAAACGCACACTCCAAGAGACCTTGTTGAGACTACAGGTCCTCTATCATCCTGGCCCAGCTGCCAGATCCCCCAACCCTATGCTGAAAGCCATGTACGCCACCTAGTTACAGGCTCATAAGTTCTTTTTGCTTGATGCGCATCTCCATGACAACGCTCCCCTCTAGAACAGTACTTGTATTTGCATGGGGGGGCATGCTTGACTTGGGCCCCTGGCATAGATCTGAGATTCTAACCCTCATGCACCTGATTTCTGGTGGCGAACTCCAGTCCTTTAAGATGCTACAGGATGAATTTGGCCTGCTGCATACTCAACAATGATGTTATCCACATTTACATCATTGCCTGCTGAGCAAACTGGGTTCTCAACCCTGGACCATCCCCTGTACCCCGGTGCTCTCTTACCTTAACACTTGGTGTCAGTATAAAGGTGTGATGTCTGGGTTCTACATTCTTCTGATTCGCTACAGCTACTCCCAGCCATAATTGGCTAGCCTCAGGATGACGTGGCAGGCTCGCCTTCACGTGGAATATGATGAGGAGGAATGGGTAAAATCTGCTCTTGGAAGCCCTGGTATGGGTAGTCAGAGAAGCATGGATGAAGTTCAGTCTATTTACGACTCTTCAGGGCTGGCAGTGGCCCCTGCATGGCTTCGGGTTGCTGGGTTTCTCCCTCACTCTGCCTGCTGGCGATATGATCGCGCACCCTGTGATATAGCTCATATATTACTGGATTGTTCTGTCATTCATCCCTTCTGAGGAGTGGGGTCTACCTCCAGGAGTCCATGGATTTGCCCAAGCCACTTCGGACCCCCTAATTCTCCTCTATGACTTATCGGACCTTTCAGAGCTGACCCGACATTCTCATAGTCCTCTCATCACTGCCTTTGCAGGTGTCAAGATCTGTATTTTACGACATTGGCGCTCTCCACAACTGCCTTTGTGTGAGGAATGGCTTGCGGAAATGAACAAGACTGCGTCCTATTAAGAGTTCATTTACAACTTAATGGACAAAGCAGATATTCTTCTTTTCATGTGGTCTCCCCTTTTTGCAGGATGCCCCCCTTAATTCACCATGACTCTTGACTCTGTTTCGTCATCGTCACTGTCACTGTACTCCTCCACCCCCAGCATTGCTAAACTTGGCTTCGTCTGAATGATCCATTTCCCTGCCCTCTATACCCTACTTTGTAGTTTAGTTTCGTCTTCCCTCCCGTCTTTTTCCTCCTTTTTCCTTTCTTTCTTTTTCCTTCGGTACATCTATGGCTTATCTTCACACTCCTTTCCATCCTTTTTCTTTCTTTCTTATATTTTAGTAACGTTTGGTATTGGTGCATGTAGCACAAACAGCATTTGTATCTTACTATGGATTTATGCTGGACTTGCATGTCATTGGATTTGCAGATATTTCTTTTTTGGTACTCAGTTTATGCCAATAGAATTATTGATGAACTAAAAAAATGAAGAAAAAATGTACATAATACACTGGTAATCAACTGTTAATGGTTAAAGGATTATCACCCCTTATCACTTTTTTATATGAATCATCTGATATAAATTTCAAGTATCAATGAATACAATGACATTAAAATGTGTCCGTACAGTTGACATTTCATGAAATCTTTTGTTTCTGCATGATTGATGCTAAATGTTTTCTTAGAAATAGAGCCTTGGTACATAAAAAAAATAGCCAATTCAAAGAATGTGTATTGAGGAATCCCAATATGCATATTTTCTATGAATTAAAAGCATGAGCCAATTTCAGCGTTCTAGTCACCAGCGAAACCTGGGCCTGAATTATCAGTTTCAGACAGTGACCATCCAGTAGGCGTCATAGTTATCAATTATAAGTGTCAGCTGGGAAATCGTGTGAGCATTAGGACAGTCATCATGTCCCAACTTGGCCGGCTTATATGTGGAACCCATCACAGGTCTGGCTACTGAAAGCGCTGCCACTTCAAGCAGGCAGCATGTGTAAGCCAGAAGGCGTCTCAAGGTTTTACAAATGGCCACTCCAGAAAACCTAATGCAGAGCCTCCCTGTTTCTACTGGAAGCAGAATCTTAAGAAGTAAATCTCTCTTTGGCCTTCTAGAAATTCCAGAATTTAAGCAAAATTCACCTAGACTCTCTCTTTCTCCGGTACTGCCTCTAAGATCTGAAACTCTCTTGCAACACAAAGCGGTCTTGCTGTCTCCATAAGTGAATTTAAGTAAGAGCATTAAGGATCACTAACATAATATCACTGACATTCTAAAAATCACATCAACGGCAATATCGCATATTCTTTCACTCTAGGCACCCCTACCAGTACGTAAACACTGATTCCAGGAACTTTTCAGGACCTGATGACATACTTTACATAATTAACTGCATGAAGTAGGCCTCAGGAAGGGTAGGGTGTTAAAATATCGATAACAAAAATATAGCTGACATAAATATCGTTGCAAAAATATCGTTTACAAAAATATCGACACCCTATACTTAAACAGGTAAGTACATAAATATCGACTCCAAAATATCGTTGTAATTAATATAGATGTAAAAAATATCGACTTTTTAAAATAATTAAAATTACATTAAATAATAAATAAATATAAGTACTATTAACAAAATACATTACATTACTTTTATTTTTTAACTATTTCAAAATAATTTACTACACTTTTTAATTATAAACTTAATAAATGTGGACATATAAATTAATTTTACACATTACTTTATATAACAACAATAATACATATATATAATTAAAATACCCCTTTACCCAAAAACCCAAAACTGACCCTGAACCCTAAAAATACCCCTTTACCCAAAAACTGAAAACTGACCCTGAACCCTAAAAATACCCCTTTACCCAAAAACATTTTCACTAAAAAAATCCTGTACACACACCTAAAATTAATAAAAAAATTTACATAATTAATTACATAATTATTATTCAATTAACTAATTAAAATTAATTAACTATTATTTATTACACTATTTATATTTATTTAAAACATTAATTAATCTATTATTTCATTATATTTAAAAAACCCTTTACCCAAAAACTGAAAACTGACCCTGAACACTAAAAATACCCCTTTACCCAAAAACTGAAAACTGACCCTGAATCCTAAAAATACCCCTTTACCCAAAAACTGAAAACTGACCCTGAACCCTAAAAATACCCTTTTACCCAAAAACTGAAAACTGACCCTGAACCCAAAAAATACCCCTTTACCCAAAAACTAAAAACTGACCCTGAACCCTAAAAATACCCCTTTACCCAAAAACTAAAAACTGACCCTGAACCCTAAAAATACCCCTTTACCCAAAAACTGAAAACTGACCCTGAACCCTAAAAATACCCCTTTACCCAAAAACTGAAAACTGACCCTGAACCCAAAAAATACCCCTTTACCCAAAAACTGAAAACTGACCCTGAACCCTAAAAATACCCCTTTACCCAAAAACTGAAAACTGACCCTGAACCCTAAAAATACCCCTTTACCCAAAAACATTTTCACTAAAAAAATCCTGTACACACACCTAAAAATAATTAAAAAATTAACATAATTAATTACATAATTATTATTCAATTAACTAATTGAAATTAATTAACTATTATTTATTACACTATTTATATTCATTTAAAACATTAATTAATGTATTATTTCATTATATTTAAATTACTTCCCACCCTACTCCCCTATAAACCCACAACCCGCTACGGAACTATTAATACTAAATTCAACTGAAAATACATTATTAAATAATAATATACTACTAAAAATACTACTTTGACTAAAAATAATCATTAAAACACTACATTACTTATAATTATTTAAAAAACGATATTATTGTAAACTATGTTTTTGTAAACGATATTTATTACAACTATATTAATGTTAACGATATTACTTACCTGTCTGTCGATATTCTGGTCAGACGATATTTTTGTCATCGATATTTCTTCCTGTAGATATTTTTGCAGCGATATTTATGTTAGTCGATATTTTTACGACGATATTCCTGCTCTGTACCCTCAGGAAGAATAGGTTCGGAGTTTGAACGTGTATTGAAGATGGAAAGTTAGCTGTGCATTCAAGGATGCTTTTAGAAACTCCATGACATATTTTACGTACGTAGAGGTGGGTGAATTACAATGTCTGCTACGTTTTGCACAGTTTACACATTTCTCATTTCATGAAGGTGGCAAAGTTTTACAAACTATTCAGAGCTTCAGTTTCAGAAGAATTTTCTTACAAAATATGTTTTGCAAGAGAATTCTTCCACTACACAAAAACTACTTGTTAGCCTCAGTTTAAACTTTGCAACCATTCCAGATACTGCAAAGCTGCCAGTTATGACGAATACTTCATGAAGGTTGTTACTTTGCCGATTCCTAATCCTAAAAGTGTGGCATGTTTCGAAAGGACAATTCTTCTGAGCCGAGTGTGGTAAAATACCATTCAGTGAGACATGTTTAAAGGTCATTGTAAAAGTCTAGAAAGTCTAGAAAAAGCATCATATACTCCTATAAAAGTAAAATAGAAATGTCTGATAAGATGTGGCACCTTTTTATGCCTCTTTGTATTCGCCCCCATGGTGACGTTCCATGCTGTATGAAGCTTGTCAATGAATTTATAAGATATGCACTATTTTTGCTGTTTATATATTAAACAATGGTGCAGACTGATTTTGCCTTAGTTCTATTTTTTTAACATTTGAGAAAGTATTTGCACAATTATCATGTAGACATTGTGGAAATATGCAAAACTCGTTTGCTTTTTTTTTTGCCGCGTTGAACTACCTTGAGTGTCAGCACAGCTCGCTTTTTCCATTCCTTATTATGAAAAGAAAAAGTGTATTTTTTCATTGATTTACACCACTAAAAAAAATTACGTGCCTTGAAATTTAGTGATATAGTCTTATCCTCTCTACTGCAATTCACTCCTTGAACCTTAGACTTCACTGAGGAGACACTGTTGGCGTTTCAGCCAAGATCAAACTGTCTTGTGCCAGACATGTGGGCCTCCAAATCTCCTCCATCATTTATTATTGGGGCTCCTTGTTTTAGTTTTTTTTGCATATCTGTCTATATTTATTAATATTTATTTTCTGCTTATTTTATCTGTATTCATACATTTTTATTTTGGTTGCATTGGGTATGTTTCCACATCTGTTTAACAAACAAATTCTTACTCGTGTTTGAATTTCCAATGTTTTTGGAATGTATAGTAGAATGCAGTCATCTGAAAACATTTGCATTGTAAAACAAATTAATCCGATGTACTTCTAAAAGTTATTTAAGCTTCAGTAGGCAATTTTTAAAATTATTTTTTTATTCCCCTACTTGTCAGTCTGCACAGCTATTGACCTAGCACTCATGATTGACAGTAGTGAAAATCGTACAAAAGGAAACTTAATTTCTTTTTTTCCGTATTAAAAAATAGAGACAGGAAAACAGATGTTTTTTCTGTTTGCATTCATCAGTAGAAATAACTAAAAACTGTGATCTATGACTCATAATTAGAGTGTGTTTGTATTTGGCTTACCCATCGAAAAACCCATGTCATGGCTTCTCAAGTGTCCTGGCCTCTGATGGAGCAAGAACTGAATGGGGCTGGTGCAAGAGTTTTATGCCTTCATTAAAAAAGAGTCGAGGCCCTTACGGTTCCTTAAGGTTCCTCTTAAATAGGCCCTCACAGCCACAATGGAGCCAATTTGCACTCAATGTTTAAAGAGGACAGTTATAGGAGGAAACTTAAGACAATTTGTTCCCATAGACAGCAAATTGGCAGTTCATTCACTCTGCAGGGAGAGGTGTGGCGCCCCGGCCAGGGCGACTGACGCTGGAATCTGGGGACCACGGTTCGATCCCCGGCTCCGGCGGCAGGTTAGCCCAGCACCATGTGACTCTGGGCAATAGCTCGCTTAATCTTCCCGACGGCCCCCAGCGCCTAGAGACCCTTACGGGTGATTGTGCGCTTTACAAATGTGGACTTTACTTTACTTTACTGCAGATGTTGCTGTTTTCCATTGGCCGGGGTCAGCCTTTCAAACCCACTGTTTATTTTATAAGGAGCAGAGCAGATGCAGCTCAGTTTTTTTAGAATTGGCTAATTTTAGAACAGAGCAGAGTGTGGTCTACAGCCATGTGGAAACATCCAGCAATAGGCCGTTGTCTTCTAATGGGCACTGGCCTGGGCGCCCCAGCTCTCCTGGCCTTTCCGCGGCTTTGGCCAGTTTGTAGTTCTTCTTTCTCTTGATCAGTCCACCTCTGTTCAGGACCCATTCAATGACCTATTCATCCCTCTTTCTGGCATTGAAGCCACGTTGTTTCATGCCCATAGGAGCAATCTGCTGCCCTCCTGTTGGTGCTGCCCTTTGTGGCTGACCAGTGTCGCCTTACTGTAGGAATGCCCATATACACCATCTGTGAAGCATGTGTGGGTTCAAGAGGCTGATGATGCCACCTGACTTGAAGTCTAATGAGACACTGCTCAGGTAAAGTGGGCTTGGAATTGGCAGACTAGAAGTTGCCATTAGTGTATTCTCTTATTTCTCCACTTATACCTTGATTACAACTATAGGACACCATTCAGGTGCAAACTTCTGTTTTCATTTCAAACAGGATTCCAAATTGGGCATTAGTTGACCATTAGCAAATTACGTACCCTTCACGTTTACAAAAGGTAAAAACGGATGAGAATTTTATTGTCATATAGCGTGAATTTCATATTTGTGCCTCTTGGTACTACAGAAAATTGGGTACGCCGGCGTACTTGATTTCTTGCACAAGGAGAGTGCACAACTTAGGCCCCAGATTCATCCAAGCACTAGATGGAGGATCCTGATGGACCACGTCAGCAAGTGCAAAGGATCTCAGCACAGAGTTGAATTTTCTCTCATGCGATACACAAACATGCTCATTTCAAACTCCTCACACATACATTCAAGACACTACACAACTTAGGCCCTATCTACCTGAACAGTCGCACCTCCTTCCACCAACCATCCAGGCACCTCCACTTTGCAAGACTCCTACTCGCACACAGTCCATGTATGCACAAAACCAGATCAGGCCTGATGATTGTTTACTAACATTGCTCATAAAGCGTGAAATGACCTTCCACAACACATTAGAGCCTCCTTCTTTCTTCTCGAATTCCGCGAGATGATGATAACCTGGTTTTTCAATTACCCATCCTATCATAGGCATGGCTATGCACACACACCTACTCAGAGCCAGGATACCCTCGCGGGTGATAGTGCATTTTAGAAATACACATAAAACATGGAGGTCTTAGGTCAGCATTGATTTTGAGGTCAAAAGAACCACATTGGGTTGGTGCATAATTGAGCACCTCAAAGCATGTTAGTGGGCTACGGCTAGAGAAGCATGGAACAAGTTGGCTTTAAAGTTCTGAATTGTTCTGAACTGTTCATAAAACAGGCTCATGTCTCTTGGACGGGATTAATCCATAAAAGCCGCCCACCACTCACATAGCGTCTTTTATAATCACACTTTAGTGCTTTTTCAGTGCACATGCCACACAATAATTGAGTAGCTCCATCATGTACTACATCTCTGTAATATTTTCTGATAAGGCACAAAAATCTGTAGTGGAGACATCTTAAGCCCATCCCAAACATTAGCCTATAGTCAAACACTTGCCCCCTCCCTCCTGTAATTCACCCCCACCAAAGCCTAACCCCTCCATTTCCCCACAATTAGGTCAAAACTACAATGTTGCGCTGAAAGCAGACTTACCTGCTGTCATTCCACTTTTCAGATGTCATTTAAGGACTCCCGCCTTCCCTCGATTTTTCCTTTTGCCTTTTTTGGATTCATGGGCAGACTTTAGATCCTACGTTTACTCGGTGGTACGTTTCAAGTTCTTAGCATTAGGGGTGGACGTAACCTGCATAATTTGCTGTAGCTTAATTAGGAAAAAGTATGGCAAAATGACACAAAATTAAACAGAATTACGCGAGGAGTGTAAATTTAGTGCTGTTTTCTTCGCATCTAAAATAGACCAGAGAATGTGTTTTGCAGTAAGAAAAATAGCGCAAAATGCAACAGAACACGAACAGCGCACCCTAAATTTGTTGCTCCTATTCCTTACGCAAATGGGCATAATCATATAATTGTTTGGTAATTTTGCATCAAAAGAGTAACACGAAATTACTAAAATTCCTCTAATTCTTCCGGCGTAATTAAAATGTTGTCTGTGCCTAGTTAGCAGAGCCCAAAGAAAGTGATAGAATGTTTTATAATGTGCATGGTTTTATTCTTTCCTGAACTGCATTGCCCTATGTACCCCCCTCCCCCCCCCCACCTCCATTCTTATGTGGCTTGTAGCAGTGAGAGCAGGAAGATGATTTTCTTTCTTTCTTATATTTTAGTAACGTTTGGTATTGGTGCATGTAGCACAAACAGCATTTGTATCTTACTATGGATTTATGCTGGACTTGCATGTCATTGGATTTGCAGATATTTCTTTTTTGGTACTCAGTTTATGCCAATAGAATTATTGATGAACTAAAAAAATGAAGAAAAAATGTACATAATACACTGGTAATCAACTGTTAATGGTTAAAGGATTATCACCCCTTATCACTTTTTTATATGAATCATCTGATATAAATTTCAAGTATCAATGAATACAATGACATTAAAATGTGTCCGTACAGTTGACATTTCATGAAATCTTTTGTTTCTGCATGATTGATGCTAAATGTTTTCTTAGAAATAGAGCCTTGGTACATAAAAAAAATAGCCAATTCAAAGAATGTGTATTGAGGAATCCCAATATGCATATTTTCTATGAATTAAAAGCATGAGCCAATTTCAGCGTTCTAGTCACCAGCGAAACCTGGGCCTGAATTATCAGTTTCAGACAGTGACCATCCAGTAGGCGTCATAGTTATCAATTATAAGTGTCAGCTGGGAAATCGTGTGAGCATTAGGACAGTCATCATGTCCCAACTTGGCCGGCTTATATGTGGAACCCATCACAGGTCTGGCTACTGAAAGCGCTGCCACTTCAAGCAGGCAGCATGTGTAAGCCAGAAGGCGTCTCAAGGTTTTACAAATGGCCACTCCAGAAAACCTAATGCAGAGCCTCCCTGTTTCTACTGGAAGCAGAATCTTAAGAAGTAAATCTCTCTTTGGCCTTCTAGAAATTCCAGAATTTAAGCAAAATTCACCTAGACTCTCTCTTTCTCCGGTACTGCCTCTAAGATCTGAAACTCTCTTGCAACACAAAGCGGTCTTGCTGTCTCCATAAGTGAATTTAAGTAAGAGCATTAAGGATCACTAACATAATATCACTGACATTCTAAAAATCACATCAACGGCAATATCGCATATTCTTTCACTCTAGGCACCCCTACCAGTACGTAAACACTGATTCCAGGAACTTTTCAGGACCTGATGACATACTTTACATAATTAACTGCATGAAGTAGGCCTCAGGAAGGGTAGGGTGTTAAAATATCGATAACAAAAATATAGCTGACATAAATATCGTTGCAAAAATATCGTTTACAAAAATATCGACACCCTATACTTAAACAGGTAAGTACATAAATATCGACTCCAAAATATCGTTGTAATTAATATAGATGTAAAAAATATCGACTTTTTAAAATAATTAAAATTACATTAAATAATAAATAAATATAAGTACTATTAACAAAATACATTACATTACTTTTATTTTTTAACTATTTCAAAATAATTTACTACACTTTTTAATTATAAACTTAATAAATGTGGACATATAAATTAATTTTACACATTACTTTATATAACAACAATAATACATATATATAATTAAAATACCCCTTTACCCAAAAACCCAAAACTGACCCTGAACCCTAAAAATACCCCTTTACCCAAAAACTGAAAACTGACCCTGAACCCTAAAAATACCCCTTTACCCAAAAACATTTTCACTAAAAAAATCCTGTACACACACCTAAAATTAATAAAAAAATTTACATAATTAATTACATAATTATTATTCAATTAACTAATTAAAATTAATTAACTATTATTTATTACACTATTTATATTTATTTAAAACATTAATTAATCTATTATTTCATTATATTTAAAAAACCCTTTACCCAAAAACTGAAAACTGACCCTGAACACTAAAAATACCCCTTTACCCAAAAACTGAAAACTGACCCTGAATCCTAAAAATACCCCTTTACCCAAAAACTGAAAACTGACCCTGAACCCTAAAAATACCCTTTTACCCAAAAACTGAAAACTGACCCTGAACCCAAAAAATACCCCTTTACCCAAAAACTAAAAACTGACCCTGAACCCTAAAAATACCCCTTTACCCAAAAACTAAAAACTGACCCTGAACCCTAAAAATACCCCTTTACCCAAAAACTGAAAACTGACCCTGAACCCTAAAAATACCCCTTTACCCAAAAACTGAAAACTGACCCTGAACCCAAAAAATACCCCTTTACCCAAAAACTGAAAACTGACCCTGAACCCTAAAAATACCCCTTTACCCAAAAACTGAAAACTGACCCTGAACCCTAAAAATACCCCTTTACCCAAAAACATTTTCACTAAAAAAATCCTGTACACACACCTAAAAATAATTAAAAAATTAACATAATTAATTACATAATTATTATTCAATTAACTAATTGAAATTAATTAACTATTATTTATTACACTATTTATATTCATTTAAAACATTAATTAATGTATTATTTCATTATATTTAAATTACTTCCCACCCTACTCCCCTATAAACCCACAACCCGCTACGGAACTATTAATACTAAATTCAACTGAAAATACATTATTAAATAATAATATACTACTAAAAATACTACTTTGACTAAAAATAATCATTAAAACACTACATTACTTATAATTATTTAAAAAACGATATTATTGTAAACTATGTTTTTGTAAACGATATTTATTACAACTATATTAATGTTAACGATATTACTTACCTGTCTGTCGATATTCTGGTCAGACGATATTTTTGTCATCGATATTTCTTCCTGTAGATATTTTTGCAGCGATATTTATGTTAGTCGATATTTTTACGACGATATTCCTGCTCTGTACCCTCAGGAAGAATAGGTTCGGAGTTTGAACGTGTATTGAAGATGGAAAGTTAGCTGTGCATTCAAGGATGCTTTTAGAAACTCCATGACATATTTTACGTACGTAGAGGTGGGTGAATTACAATGTCTGCTACGTTTTGCACAGTTTACACATTTCTCATTTCATGAAGGTGGCAAAGTTTTACAAACTATTCAGAGCTTCAGTTTCAGAAGAATTTTCTTACAAAATATGTTTTGCAAGAGAATTCTTCCACTACACAAAAACTACTTGTTAGCCTCAGTTTAAACTTTGCAACCATTCCAGATACTGCAAAGCTGCCAGTTATGACGAATACTTCATGAAGGTTGTTACTTTGCCGATTCCTAATCCTAAAAGTGTGGCATGTTTCGAAAGGACAATTCTTCTGAGCCGAGTGTGGTAAAATACCATTCAGTGAGAC
Organism: Lissotriton helveticus; assembly: GCF_964261635.1. Lineage (NCBI taxonomy): Eukaryota > Metazoa > Chordata > Amphibia > Caudata > Salamandridae > Lissotriton > Lissotriton helveticus. Next base: position 1,061,397,883 of record NC_136072.1, on the reverse strand, counting down.
ATGTTTAAAGGTCATTGTAAAAGTCTAGAAAGTCTAGAAAAAGCATCATATACTCCTATAAAAGTAAAATAGAAATGTCTGATAAGATGTGGCACCTTTTTATGCCTCTTTGTATTCGCCCCCATGGTGACGTTCCATGCTGTATGAAGCTTGTCAATGAATTTATAAGATATGCACTATTTTTGCTGTTTATATATTAAACAATGGTGCAGACTGATTTTGCCTTAGTTCTATTTTTTTAACATTTGAGAAAGTATTTGCACAATTATCATGTAGACATTGTGGAAATATGCAAAACTCGTTTGCTTTTTTTTTTGCCGCGTTGAACTACCTTGAGTGTCAGCACAGCTCGCTTTTTCCATTCCTTATTATGAAAAGAAAAAGTGTATTTTTTCATTGATTTACACCACTAAAAAAAATTACGTGCCTTGAAATTTAGTGATATAGTCTTATCCTCTCTACTGCAATTCACTCCTTGAACCTTAGACTTCACTGAGGAGACACTGTTGGCGTTTCAGCCAAGATCAAACTGTCTTGTGCCAGACATGTGGGCCTCCAAATCTCCTCCATCATTTATTATTGGGGCTCCTTGTTTTAGTTTTTTTTGCATATCTGTCTATATTTATTAATATTTATTTTCTGCTTATTTTATCTGTATTCATACATTTTTATTTTGGTTGCATTGGGTATGTTTCCACATCTGTTTAACAAACAAATTCTTACTCGTGTTTGAATTTCCAATGTTTTTGGAATGTATAGTAGAATGCAGTCATCTGAAAACATTTGCATTGTAAAACAAATTAATCCGATGTACTTCTAAAAGTTATTTAAGCTTGAGTAGGCAATTTTTAAAATTATTTTTTTATTCCCCTACTTGTCAGTCTGCACAGCTATTGACCTAGCACTCATGATTGACAGTAGTGAAAATCGTACAAAAGGAAACTTAATTTCTTTTTTTCCGTATTAAAAAATAGAGACAGGAAAACAGATGTTTTTTCTGTTTGCATTCATCAGTAGAAATAACTAAAAACTGTGATCTATGACTCATAATTAGAGTGTGTTTGTATTTGGCTTACCCATCGAAAAACCCATGTCATGGCTTCTCAAGTGTCCTGGCCTCTGATGGAGCAAGAACTGAATGGGGCTGGTGCAAGAGTTTTATGCCTTCATTAAAAAAAGAGTCGAGGCCCTTACGGTTCCTTAAGGTTCCTCTTAAATAGGCCCTCACAGCCACAATGGAGCCAATTTGCACTCAATGTTTAAAGAGGACAGTTATAGGAGGAAACTTAAGACAATTTGTTCCCATAGACAGCAAATTGGCAGTTCATTCACTCTGCAGGGAGAGGTGTGGCGCCCCGGCCAGGGCGACTGACGCTGGAATCTGGGGACCACGGTTCGATCCCCGGCTCCGGCGGCAGGTTAGCCCAGCACCATGTGACTCTGGGCAATAGCTCGCTTAATCTTCCCGACGGCCCCCAGCGCCTAGAGACCCTTACGGGTGATTGTGCGCTTTACAAATGTGGACTTTACTTTACTTTACTGCAGATGTTGCTGTTTTCCATTGGCCGGGGTCAGCCTTTCAAACCCACTGTTTATTTTATAAGGAGCAGAGCAGATGCAGCTCAGTTTTTTTAGAATTGGCTAATTTTAGAACAGAGCAGAGTGTGGTCTACAGCCATGTGGAAACATCCAGCAATAGGCCGTTGTCTTCTAATGGGCACTGGCCTGGGCGCCCCAGCTCTCCTGGCCTTTCCGCGGCTTTGGCCAGTTTGTAGTTCTTCTTTCTCTTGATCAGTCCACCTCTGTTCAGGACCCATTCAATGACCTATTCATCCCTCTTTCTGGCATTGAAGCCACGTTGTTTCATGCCCATAGGAGCAATCTGCTGCCCTCCTGTTGGTGCTGCCCTTTGTGGCTGACCAGTGTCGCCTTACTGTAGGAATGCCCATATACACCATCTGTGAAGCATGTGTGGGTTCAAGAGGCTGATGATGCCACCTGACTTGAAGTCTAATGAGACACTGCTCAGGTAAAGTGGGCTTGGAATTGGCAGACTAGAAGTTGCCATTAGTGTATTCTCTTATTTCTCCACTTATACCTTGATTACAACTATAGGACACCATTCAGGTGCAAACTTCTGTTTTCATTTCAAACAGGATTCCAAATTGGGCATTAGTTGACCATTAGCAAATTACGTACCCTTCACGTTTACAAAAGGTAAAAACGGATGAGAATTTTATTGTCATATAGCGTGAATTTCATATTTGTGCCTCTTGGTACTACAGAAAATTGGGTACGCCGGCGTACTTGATTTCTTGCACAAGGAGAGTGCACAACTTAGGCCCCAGATTCATCCAAGCACTAGATGGAGGATCCTGATGGACCACGTCAGCAAGTGCAAAGGATCTCAGCACAGAGTTGAATTTTCTCTCATGCGATACACAAACATGCTCATTTCAAACTCCTCACACATACATTCAAGACACTACACAACTTAGGCCCTATCTACCTGAACAGTCGCACCTCCTTCCACCAACCATCCAGGCACCTCCACTTTGCAAGACTCCTACTCGCACACAGTCCATGTATGCACAAAACCAGATCAGGCCTGATGATTGTTTACTAACATTGCTCATAAAGCGTGAAATGACCTTCCACAACACATTAGAGCCTCCTTCTTTCTTCTCGAATTCCGCGAGATGATGATAACCTGGTTTTTCAATTACCCATCCTATCATAGGCATGGCTATGCACACACACCTACTCAGAGCCAGGATACCCTCGCGGGTGATAGTGCATTTTAGAAATACACATAAAACATGGAGGTCTTAGGTCAGCATTGATTTTGAGGTCAAAAGAACCACATTGGGTTGGTGCATAATTGAGCACCTCAAAGCATGTTAGTGGGCTACGGCTAGAGAAGCATGGAACAAGTTGGCTTTAAAGTTCTGAATTGTTCTGAACTGTTCATAAAACAGGCTCATGTCTCTTGGACGGGATTAATCCATAAAAGCCGCCCACCACTCACATAGCGTCTTTTATAATCACACTTTAGTGCTTTTTCAGTGCACATGCCACACAATAATTGAGTAGCTCCATCATGTACTACATCTCTGTAATATTTTCTGATAAGGCACAAAAATCTGTAGTGGAGACATCTTAAGCCCATCCCAAACATTAGCCTATAGTCAAACACTTGCCCCCTCCCTCCTGTAATTCACCCCCACCAAAGCCTAACCCCTCCATTTCCCCACAATTAGGTCAAAACTACAATGTTGCGCTGAAAGCAGACTTACCTGCTGTCATTCCACTTTTCAGATGTCATTTAAGGACTCCCGCCTTCCCTCGATTTTTCCTTTTGCCTTTTTTGGATTCATGGGCAGACTTTAGATCCTACGTTTACTCGGTGGTACGTTTCAAGTTCTTAGCATTAGGGGTGGACGTAACCTGCATAATTTGCTGTAGCTTAATTAGGAAAAAGTATGGCAAAATGACACAAAATTAAACAGAATTACGCGAGGAGTGTAAATTTAGTGCTGTTTTCTTCGCATCTAAAATAGACCAGAGAATGTGTTTTGCAGTAAGAAAAATAGCGCAAAATGCAACAGAACACGAACAGCGCACCCTAAATTTGTTGCTCCTATTCCTTACGCAAATGGGCATAATCATATAATTGTTTGGTAATTTTGCATCAAAAGAGTAACACGAAATTACTAAAATTCCTCTAATTCTTCCGGCGTAATTAAAATGTTGTCTGTGCCTAGTTAGCAGAGCCCAAAGAAAGTGATAGAATGTTTTATAATGTGCATGGTTTTATTCTTTCCTGAACTGCATTGCCCTATGTACCCCCCTCCCCCCCCCCACCTCCATTCTTATGTGGCTTGTAGCAGTGAGAGCAGGAAGATGATGGTAAACTCATCAGTGGAACAAGTAACGGGTAGTCTGTCCTAGCAACAGCAACTGTTGAAGGGAAGCACACCCTGAGGAGCAATGTTCTGGGATATAAATCCGGAGAGTTCAGGGTAGAAACTTTCAAGCACAGTGCTCATCTTTGCAGCATCAGTGTTAAAAACCTATAAATCCTACACAATTGTGACACACATGTCCAGCTATAATAAAAGGTCGATTGAGGACAAAGGCTGTCGAAGTGTTCGAATTTTAATTTATAAGGTCCCTAAGGTATAGCCCAATAAAGTGATATGATCATACAATCTGGTCAAGTGGGTGAGTCAGGATTAGAATTCCAGCTCTGTGTCCTTGTGGGCTGATCTTCTGGCGGTGGATGAAGTAGATGTATTGACTGATTTGAAGTTCCCTGTGAACATTTATTGCAGGGCTAGTTTCTTCACATAATAACCTAAGCCTATATTTTAGCAGGCTATCTGCATGGTACTAAGCATGTTGAATTTAATTCAAGCATACACGAAGAACCTATGTAGTGCTTTTATGTCAGATTTCAAGTAGTTGCGTTTCTTACAATTAGGGTCGGTCTTGCAGCCGTTGTTTGCGATTCTTGCAGCTTCATCTTGTTTTTAAATCACCATGTTGAACTGGGGGTGGAGGATATATCAGCATGGTAGATCACACAGGTTTTTGATGCTGTGTATTGAAGCTTGGGTTGTACCCAAAAGTGTGGGTCGAGGGAAAGGCATCTCTCCTCCACCAGTCAGTTACATGATCTCCCTTCTGGTGTCCTTCAGACATAGCTCAGGTGGCCCAGACAACGCACTATAAAGGAGAATAACGTTTTTTTTAATTAAGTACTTAAACAGACTTGCTTTCACCTTTCCATGAAAATGACCTTACTTGTACTCATATGCACTGTATAAACATCAATTGCACTTAGGTACTGTAATTTTGAATATGCTGAATTGTATTTTTTTATGATTGTACTTTTATGGATTTTTGTGTAATCCGAATAAAGATTTTGAATCGAATCGACCTAACTAGTGTTAAATGTTCTTCTATGGCCAAGTCCCAAGGCGTGAAGTACACTGTGCCTTGGTAGGAAGGCTCATGACCTGTAGTATTTAACTAGATTTTAGATAACATCAGCATTGCTCATTAGCCAATGATTGATCTCTTTGCATGGTCCCTTGCAAGGACAAGGCCAGTTTAACACATTAGATGCAACGTGTGTCTGATGTACAATTTTGATAATATTCATGTATTTGACAGAAATGCATTGAACCTTTCCTACTAACGTCCATTACCAGAACTTTCTACATAAGTCCCAATTATGAATGGCTCTGATTTAGGCGTGGGGATACTGTGTGGCTAGAAGTGGATTCTGACTGGTATCCCCTCACCTAAATCCAGCCATTCTGAGTTGTTGTCCCCAGAATGGGGAATAACAGGCCAAACTGAAATTGCCAAACCTAAATCTGCTTATGAAGCTCCTATTTGGAGGATAATTCTGCACTCAATTACCACTTGCATGTGGTAAAAGAAAGTTGGGCAATCCTTTGCTGAGTGGGGCAAAAGGTGAGTGTGAGGAGGGCATGAGGGGCAGGTGAGGCTGTGAGTTGACAGGGGATGGTGCTCTTCCATGCAGCCCAATCTGCACATGATTTTACCAACCAGATTTTTCACCTGATAAAATCACGCCCAGTGTTTCCGCACCTTGATACCTGGCCTCTTATGGTGGGGCACATACTACGCAAAACTAACAAACCAGAATACCATGGTCTACCAATTAATGTCTGGAGTCAGAACCTTCATACAAACACATCTCTGACCTTTCAACACCATTTCAAAGCTACTGGCTACAAATACCAAAGCTTTATTCTTCAACAATATGGACTTCTTCAGCTAATTAGAAGTAAAAGTGCCACCACCACCACCCTAAGACATCCTTTCCATTATGTTGACTACCCCCCCCCCCCTCCTGAATATTTCTAAGCGACAAATATTTCCTTAAGAAGAGCAGACGGGGACGCCATTCCAGATACTACAATAACCCAACCATTGTAACCATCCTCACACACAACTTCACTTGTAATTGCAAATATGGTCTGCAGGTTTTGAGGTCATGAAAGGGAGGACCAGTGGCTCCACAATAGGCAACACTTCTCATGTGTGACTTGGAGGAATACTTGAACCAAAGAGTAACAAAAATCTCTGCCAAATGTAATTTGTTAAAGTGATACATGTTCGCTATCTGGGCTTCTGTGAATGGCTAACAATAGCTATTCCAAGAGGATTACAACAACACCCACCCTTCCATGGAGCTCTCTTAGCTTTTCACAATTGTGACCAGCTACCTAGACATAACTGTGTTTATAAATGTGGAAACCTCTTTTGCAAGAGCATCACAAACAGACACTGGGATTTGCAGAAAGAACATCTCGCACACACACAATAAATCTATGAACTTAAACCAGGCCATTTTATAATCTGTTCTAACGCAAACAGAATAGTTCATCATCTATCTTCCCTATTCAAAGATTGCATCTAACAAGGTCACTCTGCCAGACGAAAAACAGTAATTGAGTTGTGTAAATATCCAGAAAATATCTCTTGTGATTCAGACGCAAATCATTATACTGTACGGTAGTAGCCCTATCGAAGATTTTGCAACCCATGGTAAAAGAAAGCAGTAACCTGAAACTAACATTTCTCGGGCAGACTATACCAGCATTTAAACTCCTAACTTCTTACAGTATCCTATTGACAATATATAAGTAACAACTACAGCATGGGTAACAGGCATACCAGCTCACGTGATAGCGAGAAAATCAGAACCTGTAAAAGTTTGTGGCTAAGCTTTCATCAAAGAATCTAAATGTAATTGTTCAGGTTACAAATCTTTCACCTGCAGATCAAAAGATTGTGCAAGAAATTTCCTTCTGGGAAAATGGAGCAATCTTGTTTTAGCCAGGATGATCAGTGACTGTTTCACAGTACATAACCCCGACCAAACACCTCCAGCAGATTTCACTTCTCTAGTGGAGGACATAGTGCAGTGGCCTTATCAGTCTAGATTCTGTAAAAAAAAAAGCTGGCTTATTTACTAATTATAAGTACCTATACGACTTGCCCACATGGGTGGTGAGGACTTTATATGCAAGAAGTGTAAAGTAACATTGAAACAAGGGAAGAGGTAGGAACAGATGAACTGTCCAGAGATTTAAGATACTTGTCTTTGAGGTAGACTCTAAGGAGATTGCCATTCGGGTCAGATAAATCAAAACTTTACCCCTAGAAATGATGTTCTAAATTAGATTATGTGTTCATGACATATTACATAAGAAGCTGTGTTTTGTAGTATTCTGGATTGTACCCATCCATTATGAATGTGGTGATGAAAAGACTGTCACTTCTGGGTGTAGGTAGCACAACTCGATGAAATTTGAAGTCAGTAAAGACTTCTCTGTTACTGCCATAAAACACAATTAAACATAGACTTCCTACAGATATATTTGTAAGAACCTTTAATTACTATCACAAACACTTATGCATTCCCAAGCATTTGTGAAACGTTACAAATGTGAGCTCACATCCCCCTTACAATTCCTCCCCGATCTTTTCTTTGCTAAGTAATGGCAATTCCCTTTATTTGTATCAAAGGATTGGTCCTTTCAGGTCCGGAAGCCTATGCAGATATCTCTTGTTGTGATAGTTATCACTGGGGTAGATCCAATAAAAGGCATCTTCACCTCCACGGAGTAAAGTTTTGTGCACTCAACATGGTGTGGAAGCTTTATAAACTTACGGAAAATATATTGTACAGAAACATATGGACGACAGTGTGCTACATTTTTGCATTTTTAGGGAAAAAAGCAGCACCACAGCATTGCATTATTTTGGTTGGACAGTTGCTGCTTGCAGTGACTACTACAGTCACACACATTTTGCCTCGTTGCCCCAACCCTGCACTGTGCCATATCCATTAAAGAATGTGTATACTCAGCAGATGCATAACAATGTTTTTGGAGGTAATATTGCGTATGCAGTAGTCATCTAGGATCTGATTCATACGGTTTATTCTCTAAGTCAGTATTATGACTTACTCTTGACTACCTGGGAGTACATCCTACCTAGTCCCACAGAAAAGCTTGGGGCCTTAAAATATTCCCTTTCTACCGTCCTGGTGGTGCAACTTCATTGTCAGCAATGCACGTAAATCACGGACTTCCAAATTAAATCTTACACACATTTGTGGTTGCCATTTGATAGGCACTATCAATCTTTGGCTATGATTTGTGTTAAAATGTAAATTCCCATCTAGTGGGCTTATGATACATCAGTGTTCTTTTCCATTCTCTCTCGAGATAGCTCGAGGGCTCAAGATTATCAATTCCCTGGCAACTGTTGCTTTATAGTCGCCGGTATATTGCATCATTTACGCTCAGACAGAGTTGTATGAACATGACTTAATAATGTAGCTTGTATCTTTCCTCTGCACCCTCCATTTCCCCGTCCATCTGTCTTTACGTTTCCCTTCCCATCTGCTCCTTCCTCTGGGACAAATATTTCCTGACCTGCAGAACTTTCAGTGTTGCTAAAAATAAATGTAAGTGCTTGTCCCTGGCGTGGCTTGTGAGCAGAAGGATAAAATGCACCTTCCTCAAATCAAACGTTCACAGGATGTACAAAAAAACACGTTTTCTGTTAAAATCAGGAAAACTCGTGGACGAGCTTGTTGGGGGGTCGGGGGTGCATGAGCAAACAATGTCTTCACTTGACAGAATGTAATATAATCACATTGAAAATTATGCATCAGGCACAAAAAATGGAAACAGAGACAGGTAGTGGATTGTATACAGGGTTATGGGTAAGGATTAATTAGAGGGAAGGGTAAACCATAGGGCAACGCTAAACGAACATTAAAAAAGGAATAAGGAAAGTGTAAGGGAAAGGATTATGGGGTTAACCCCCTAATTAAAATAAAATACATAATAAAAAAAGAAGAACTGAAATAAATAAAATATAACTAATTAGATGAGGGCAGTGGTGTTCTCCCTTCTCCTTGGTCGATAAAACAATGTGATAAATAAATAAAACACAATAGTAGATAACATAACAGACACTGAAATTCGTTTAGGATAAACACAAAATAAATAAGAGAATATCAATGTAAAACAAACTAGAAACCTGGCAGTGTAGAGGCACCACTCAGGTAACCAATACAGTGTGCCATGTAAGCCTTAATTTCGATCTACTGAAAGAAGGTCGAATATCATTGAAGACTAGGAGAAGGGGAAAGAGGCTGCACATACAGTGAGCACAATATTTTCTGCGGGTTAAAATCCTGAATCAGATTTACAGAATTTAATTTTTGTGTTACCCATTCCACGAAATGTATGTATTTATCAAACGAGTATGGGTACATTATCAAAACTTTAGGAAAAAGGAAATGGAAATTGATTTCTGTAGGTGTTACTCCTCACGGTGTTAATTCCACGCTGTTGCCGGTTACCATGCTGCCCGTTTTTTGTCTACTGTCGTATAGATTTTGATACCAGGTGTATCTACACCCGTTTAATCTACATTTGAGAGCCACTGTTTGAACCGTTGTGATTTACTTTGGAAGCCTAATTTTATGATCAAGAATTATTATTACGGATCTGATTGAAATTGGACATTTACGTATAGGTGGTGATATACACTTCAAGGGGACTATTTCAGTCAATTCGGTCATATTCGATCATCTGATTTTACGGGTAAGCCCTGACGAAGTTCCTGTGACACTAGGGAACGAAACGTGTTGGCTGTGTGCCGGTTTTAAACTTTAAATAAAAAGAAGAATTTTTGGATTATACGACTTCTATCAGAGTGCACCTTCCTTTTTTGTTATCAATTCATTGTATGCCGAAGTTCCATTTTTTTCAACCAGTTTTTTGCTCCTTGTTTCTTGTGTGGCCCTTCCTGGTGCTCTAGGTTTGTGGTGCTTTCAGTCATTTTTCTATTCAGTGCTGTTTGTGCCTACTTGTCTTTAGCCCTTTCTCTTCTTCTGGTGGATTCTACTGATTTGCCATGAATTCCTCAAGACTCAAACCCTTGTATATCGAATCTCTGAATTCTACATGTGGTTTCTAGCTTTTTCCTGCACTTGGGCTTTTTCTAACAATTTTGGCCCCACCTTTCTGCAGATACCTGCTCATAAAACATACTTGTAACTGTTTTGAGCATTAAAGGTATAGTCCTTTTCTTCCACCGGCCATGTAAATAAGCAATGATCATGTCCAGCCAGTGACAGCAGGGTTACCTCTGTTAATGAACACATGTTGTTTCCGGAATTCCAGAAATAGTCAAGGAAATCAATTTCACCCACATATTTCTATAAGTACTAACATGAGTAAGCATTTATGGGTGGGTAATTGTAACAGGTGTACATTTCTGCATTTGCAAATTGAATGCTAATGCACATTTGAACTATTTTGTACCTTTGTGGAGAAAACTCTTGCCGTATGCCCCATTCTCATCTCAAAAATGTACGCCTGCACTTCACTTTGGGCACTGACTTCTGAACAACACATGCGAGTTTCATTACTACTGAAGAAAAGGCCTGGATACAGTACATCCTTATCCTAGAAATGTAGGAGTAAATCTGAGTTTGCTGTGTGGGGACTACCTTAAAATCATTTGTGAATACACACAAACCTACTGGTTTGTGGGTGGCTACCCACTTTTGCATTTGGACCCACCATGAAACACATGCAGACGTGCACCCCATGCCAAACTAGCTACCGAGAGAATTGCATTATTACTGGCTAATTTCTTTAATTTAAATATATGTCAGTGTCATTTGTAAATTTAAATGTCTGCCATTCTTGATTCTGTAAGACTTCAGTTCTCAGTTTATAGATCTTGGTTATTCGGCTGGGAGTAAATAATTAATGAGCCATTTCATGCTTCATAAGTGACTGTTTCAGTACAAATCCTCCAGCACTGTCCAAAATGATGGCTGTTTGCTTGAAGATCCTTGACTGATATGATGGAAACTGTGGTTGCATAAATGTAATATGCTTATGAAGAGTAAGTACATTTGGTGTCTATGTTAAGAAACATCCTATGGGATCTGATAAGGACTGTGTTACGAAGAAGGCTTTTTCTATTGATTCATAAGCATTCAAGTATTAAATATACTCGTGCCCGTTAATCTTCTTTGCAGCATTTCGAAAAGATAAGTCTTATGCAGTGATTTGCATGTATTTTCTTATGGGGATTGTGAATGTCTTCATGATGTTATCTTGTAAGGGATCTGTTTCAATAAATGTCAATAAATAGCAATGTTTCTGAAACTAGTTTTGGGCAAAAATCCTCAAGAACAGGTCCAGTGAGCATTGCTTTGGGTTGACAGTGCTCTCCTTGTGTTTTTGCACTGGTGTGTGATTATGTACAGGCCCTTATTCTTGGCTACACATGGCCGTGCTCGGACCAAGCTCTTCATGCATTGACTCAGCTGGCACAATGTTCGTTATTCATTGAGACTGTGCCTAGATGAGGTTCTTCATTCATTGAGACTGTGCCAAGATGAAGTTCTTCATTCATTAATTCATTGAGACTGAGCCTACATGAGGTTCTTCATTTATGTCCAGATGGAGCTGTGTTTGGGAAAGGTTCTTCCTGTATCAACTGAACGGAGTTGCATTGGGTGGATATTCTTCCGGCTCTTGACCAGTGCGACTCTGTTTGGGTAATGTTTTACATCCATTGACTCAATGGAACCGTATTTGAGCTGATGTTTTTCACACAGTGACTGCCATGGTGACATGTGTATGGGCAGTTGTTCGTCAGTTTACCAGTTGACAATGGTAAACTCATGGTAACTATGGTTAATATTCATCCCTCATTGACCCATTGGAGATGTTTTGTATGAGATTTCTCATGCGTTGGGGGAATGCCCTGCTTTTGGATGTGGTTCTTCATCCACTGAGCCAGGGAACAGTGCTTGCATGTTCTTCAGCCATGGGCCCAAATGAGACCATGTCTGGACCCTGTTCTTCACTCATTGGTCCACTGGAGCTGTGTTTACATGAGGCTCTTCATGCAGGGGACAAATAGTATTTTGCTTAAAGTTGTCTATGTGTTAACCAATTAGACTTTAGGTTGGATGCATTTCTCAAGTAGTTACCTAATGGATTTGTGTTTGGGTGATTTTCTTTATTTATTTAACCACTGGGGCTGTGTTTAGTGGAGGCCCTTCATGCATCTATGAAATTGGCCTCATCTATGTGTGTTTCTTCAGTTATTGTGATTGAGTGTCTCTTGGTTCTGAAGATAGCCTTTGTCCAATGATAAGATGTAAGATGTGTATACCTAATGATTTTGTAAATTTGCACCTTGATTATATGGGATTGTTTTGTGATGAATGGCCTTTATATGCTGATGACTATTTTGTGTGTGGCTAAATGTTTTCATTCATTGATTTGACAATAGTAGTGAACAGGTAAAGTATATATGAATGAGTCTGTTTTTGCATAAGGAGCCAAATGTATTGATCCAATGCAGACTTTTTATATGCAGGCCGTAATACTGCGATAACATTTGAATTGTTTTGAAATAAAACACTTATTTGTGCCTGGATCGCATTCCCGTACACTTCTTAGACCGAAACTACACGGATAAAAAAAGTTTTTTTAATTACACAATGGAAAATTATATGATTTGTAAAAATGCAGAAACTGAAGATCAGGAATATGAAGCAGTGGTATGTCTTTTCGAAAGAACTGGACTATTGCATCATTTGGTATAAAAAATAACTATCCATCATCTCGGAGGTGTTTGAGAGTCAATTTGGCGAAACAACAGAACTTTTATTTCACCTCTGCATGCATTGCTGTAATAGGGTTACCACATGACTTTCTGTCAATTTCTTTCTAGTCTAAGACTTTTCTTTATCATATCTGTGCATTCTAAGAATTGCAGTTTAGTTGAACCCAGTTTAGTTGTGGCATTATGACGTAGAACCACATTGTAGCCCTGCAACAGTAACAATGACAGTTGGATCAGTCACTGGCTGTCTAACTTCTGGACACTGATACTTCTGAATATCACCAACTATTCTCATTACTACTGAAGAAAAGGGCCGGGACACTATGTGCTAGATATTTTCAATAATAGTGCTGTACGAATTTATGAGGACAATGCAAAACTGTATTCCAGTTTGCAATCATCACATTTTGTATCCTAAATCTATGTATAATTTACAAAATTAATCTCGACAGTGTTGAATAGAGCAAATTGTGATCTTTGTAATTGTTTTTTGTTCATTTTTCTCTATTACACCTGTTCTCCTATTGGTCATCCAACAAAAGAAAAAGAAATGGGACTGCGCAAATCAAGTATGTTCTGAGAGCAGCAGCACAAAAATACACAATGGGGCAGGCATGTTAGTGTGGTAGTGCGCACCTCTTTAAGACACGCGCTAGAAGACTGTGCTGCTATGCAGCAGCACTTATATTAAGCACACTAAAATGCTGGCCACAAAATGTCTTCTTGTAGCTATAAAATGCATGATTGGAAAAATGGTATGTGGCTAGGAGGTACTTTGTGAAGTTTGGGAACAGTATAATTTGCTCCCCGAGATTTGATTGGTGACCTTTATGTTTGATGGGGGAGGGAGAATCTAATCAAAGATTATTATGACACACGCCAAAGAAGAATCATCAAGAATCATGTGTTCTGACAATTAAATCTCAGTTAAAAAAGAAAGTAATTTGCTCCCCTGGCCCCTGCCATTTTGAAATCTACATTTTATTAGGCAGAAAATAATGAAAATATTTCGCGTTAGAAGAGAAATGAATGGGCTGTCAATCTGTCTCGTAGTGGTACCAATGTTTTTTCGTCCCCTGATGCAGATCATTATCTCCATTTATTATTTTAACAGGAGCAGGGAAGTTGATCCGCAAATCGGAGGGTTTTATGAGCAGAGTCTGGAAAAAAGAGAAGTTTGTGAAACTAATATTACGGCGGCTTGCAGTTTGCATTATTAGACATTCATTAGTCTTAATTGTAAGACTCATTAGTAGTAGTTAACTGCAACTACTTATGTGCATGATCATGACCCTCCAGTATCTACTACGCTTGTACCACTCAACTTCCTACAATTTCTAATGGTACAGAACAAATAAAAAAAACACACACATTTTATAAATTGGTGGTTCAGAACATAACAACAAATGCATGGTAAAAGTTGCTCCAGAGATATGAGATGTAATGATTTTTGCAATCACTGTTGGTGAAAAATGCATTCAGTCGTACCGCAGAAGCCACTTACGTGCAAGGAAGTCACCCATTCGGTAGTGTTCGGCAGTTTCAATGTGGCTTTGGTGTAAACAGAATACTTACCGCCAGAACCGCCAAGTGCCGAGAAGAGGGGGCATGTCAGGTGACACTCAGACAACATTTAAAAATGTAAAGCGTAGTTACTAAACGTCCTCTCCTGGATCCGCCTGGTCTGATATGGCATTTTCTGGCAAACAAGGGTAACCAAATAATTGTAAGTGGAACTGCACCTGTTCACTGTAAGCTATATCTCACCAGCATGGATTGAGTGAGGTGAAATGCATAATGGACTTTGTGCCCAATGTGGTGGTATACATCTATTAAAGACTTACTGAGTTCATGACATTGTGTTTGACTTTACGTGATTGGTGAAATGTCCATGCTGACAGAGCTTTGTTCGATTTGTAGTGGACTGCATTCCAACCAATGGGAGCGGAAGAAGCCCCACAAGGAGAAGTGATTCAAGTGAATGCAGGCTAAGGGCATTGAGAAAGACATATTGTTGTCGAAACGCGTCTGCCATTTCAACTGAATAAAATGGATTATTGGCAACCCGTTGAGTGCTTCTATTTGATGGATAATATATATACATGGAGACCAAGACCCCGTGAGAGGTCAAATCGCGTAATTTTTGTTTGTATCATTAAAACTAAGAACTTTATTAATCTGAAATTCGGAGTGGCTCGTTTGTCTCACCGCAATTTTCGTGAGGGAATTCTTTGTTTTTTATTTTTATATACATATATATATATATATATATATATATATATATATATATATATATATATATATTTCCCTCAAACTTAAAGTTGAAGAATAATGCCCTCCACCAGTTCTTGCTTCGTCATTTATTTTCTCATAAAATGTAATTTTGCTGCTACATAGCTAGGAAAAGGGCTAATACATTTCAGCTGTACAAGACTTCAAATGAACCATATGTGTACATGAATACCTCTATTTTTCCGGTGGAAAATTCCGTCTCATAGTTCATCAACTTATTATCATCAACATCATGGTGTATTATGTCTCACAGGATCCGACTATTTAAATATTTGCCAGCAGTGTTATTATCCAGATCATCCATTTCTTATATCAGATTTGCACAATATTTAAGAAAGGCAAGTCGATACAGCCCATTCATCTTGCAATATTTTCATTTTCTTTACACAGTTTGTTTGAAGTGACATCCAGATCATTTATAGATGAACTTGTAATTCGGCGTCAAGATTATGCCCTCTATGGGCTTGTATTCCTAGAGACATATTCAGCTCTTCTTAATTTTTACTCATAGTTTTTATGACCCTTAATTTCTGAAGTATCCTCAATTTCACCTTATTTGTGATACTTCCCACAAATATTTTCATGATGCACACCTAGTACTTACATTACAAATCCCTTCTCACTATTTTTTCTTTCCTCAATGCTGATTTGTTTGCTTTGGTGGTTTAACATAAGGGAATTTTGCGATATGTTCTAACTCACTGTCTCACATCGGTATAGCGCATGTTCTCACTGATTGTGCATGAACACTATCTTGATGGTATTTAAAGTCTGTGATTTTCAAGCATTACTGTTTTTACTGCTTGTTGATGCGTGCATGGACAAGTTCTTCAATTGGAGGGTGTTTCCACTACAGCACATGATGCAACACTGTTATTGGTTGGACAATTCCCAGTGTTTCCACCAGTTGCATGTACGTGATCGGCGACAACAAAGTCGATGGGCATATATCTTTTCTTTTCCTTCCCTAGTACTGGTGTTAGCACCACCATTCATTTTTCTTTTGTTGCTATGACAGCAAAGGCTCTTCGTAGGGAGCATTACATTTTTCTTTTTCTCCTAGCTTCTCAGTCACAAGTTCTCCTACCTTGTGTTGCCAACAAATGACAGCAGACAACGTTGATGGGGAGAAGCTTCTAGTGCATCGCCCACACAGCTAAGCTGCAAATTGTGGAATAGGTCAAAGCATGAATAAACATACCGATTCTTGCCTCCCAGTTGATCAAGTAACTACATTTTAATTCTGAATACCATTTCATAAGGATTCAGTTCTTCAGTGCATGTCTTGGCATATTAACCAAAGCTCTTTGTGTGATATACAAGTTGTTTAGCTCGAAAAACCTTCACTGTCAGTGGTCGTTTAAACATACCGTTGACAGTCTCATTTGAAATAACCCTAAAATGAGGTGAGTACTGAAGGTGTACCCCCATCTAGGAAGCCCTCCTGCTAATACCTTAGAGGTAAAAGCTGACCCTTGATCTCACTGGAAAGTACACACTTCCCCCATTGCTACTAGTACAAGTCATTTGCAACCACGCAAGCCATGAGTTGGCTCTAAGGCTGCATCATATAAAACAAACACAGGAATCTGATGCTATCAATATGTATTAGTATTTATTTATTGACTTAAGCTAACTAATGTGATCAAGATTAATGGTTTGGAAATGTTGCATTACTTTCACGTGGGAGGTTTGTGGTGGCCTTACTATGGTGAAGGGTGTTATTCTTTGGCAGATTTTGCACTGTAGTACGCCCTGCGTAGTTGATTTGGAAATGAATGGCCACCAATGGCTCTTGCAATAATACGAATCATTGTTGAGACTCGTCTATGCACTGAACCAATCCTTTCACGTGCAGCTTTAAACGTAACCTAGCAAATTCATTATCAACATCTGCATCATCCACTCGCTAGTATTGTAAATTTATGGTGACCATCTTGTCCCCGGAAGTTTGTGTGATAATTTTATTGTAGAGTATATTTGTGGGTCAATCTGAGTCTTTAACTGCATTAGTGCTACTATTTAGCATATCTGCACAGCCTGATCAGTGGCTGAATTTACTTTTTAGTGGATTCCCTACACTGGCGGGCCACTATGGGCTGAACATTCATCAATCAATGCTGCCTTTTTTTGTTTGCAATCGGGACCCAGGGCATTTGCACCTATCGCTGTACCTCTTGAGTCATTGAAACCATAATGTTCTAAATCTATATTTTGCATCTGTATATTAACCCCTCCCATGCTCGTGACGGAACCGTTCCGTCACGAGCCTCGGGTGGGCTGTGCTGGTGACGGAACGGTTCCATCACGGCCCGCTCGCCGCGCCTGCACGGCGCAAATTCCGCGCCTGCGCTAAAGGTTCTATTAGGCGGGCGGGGCAGTGACGGAACCGTTCCGTCATAAGCACAGCTCACCCGCGAGCCGTGACGGAGCGGTTCCGTCACGTGCACGGGACCGCCGCGCGGCCCCGCCTCCCCCTTTGCACTGCGGCGGAATAGCCGCCGCAGCGAAGGGGTTAAGACAAAGAGTCACACACCCTCATTGTCAAGAGTGAAGAATTGGCTTTTCACAGTGCATTAAATTCAGCTGTTTGTACTGTTGAGTCACACAACAACTTCCCATGTATAATTCTTGAGTTTTCAATGATGGGTCATATTCCGAGTGAACATCACTCCTGCACTGGCTTTCAGCCCATTGCACCCAGCACACATGTACTGTTCTTGAACTCTGTATGCGTACTTTAGTAGGTGCTTCCAGTGACAGTATGGGTGTCCACTAATTGATATCTTCCCTTGTCTTCCGCTGTCTGATGGACGTTTTTTTTAACCGCATGCGTGCGGGCGGAATTCCGCTCGTACGCTGAGATTTTTTAAATCGCACTTTACGTGACGAGCTGGGCTCGTCATCAGCGTGCGAGGAGGCTACGCCATGACGAGCCCAGCTCGTCATCAGCGTCGAAGGGGTTAAAATCTTGGGTGTTTAAGGATAGGGAATTCTGTATCATGATCAACGCTCCCCGCTGTAGAATCTAGATCTGATTGGTATGCAGTTTGTGTAGTCTGCCCTTCACTGAACATTATATATATAAATCCTGCCTGACTGGGACAAATTCTTCTTGTTAGATTGAATGCATTGTTTTGTGTCTGTAAATGTACATTTGAAATCATATTTTTTTGTAAAGCCCTGTGGATGTGTGTTCTTCTCTAAAGTCTTTCCCTGTAAATGTAAGGGTAATCAGACGGTATAATGCGGAAGTAATCAGCTTTCACTTGCGCCACATAATTTGGGAAATATGTTCATCTAAAACTTGGAGGGCGTTTACATTTAAATAGCATATATTGGTTTTCGTGAAGACACCTGTCTACGCAAATATAATTACTATTCTGTCTACTTGTTGGAGGTGATCATTTAAGTAATCTTCAGTAATGCCATCTGCCTAAGATACCACGTTCAAATCCTCCTTCAACAGTTCATTGATGTAGGCTGAGAAATCCTCAGCACCACTGCAATACCCTTGAGGCAATATCATGAATCAATTCTGTATCTCTAGTGAGGTTAGATAGTGAGTCTAAGGGCTAAACCCATTTTCAATAGAAATGTTGTATTTTCTGCATGTGAGTTAAATCATTTATCCAGTACGTGTGCATTTTGTTCAGCATGTGTTTTACAATGCTGGTTCACATTGCTCTAGTCCTGTACTGATCTCCGGGACATTTCTGATTACAAAACCTAAGTAAACTGAGGTGAGCAGAGAGTAATTATCCACTGATACTGCAATTCATCCAAAATGCTTTTCAGATTCCTTTTTTCGTCCAAAACTCAGTTCTGTACCTGGCAGGGTATTGACATTTTCAATCGTTTTTTGTCTATATCAGTTTGACTATTATAGCGCACTGGATCCACTGTAGTGCTCACTTCGTGGCATACCGGTTTCTCAGTGGTTTGGGCACTAGCTTCCATTATAACTTTCTCTTAAGCAGAAGTATCCTTTATAACTTGCAGAGCCCAGTCTTCCTCAGCCAGTATAATATCATACGAGTCTGTCACTTGAGTACAGAAAACCATGAAGATTGTCCTCTTGATGTCTCCCTCAATTTGAAGATTTGCTTTGTAGATTTATTATGGTTTATTCAAATGCCCTTCTGGTGTTTCTATCTGAACAAAGTCATTAGTTGCCTCTGTGATCATGAGTGGTCTGAGCTTCTGGTCGGCTATTGTGATGTCAGCTGCACTGTGTAGAACAGCCACTGCCCACTCCTTGCACCCGAGCCGGACCCACTTTCTGTATGGCATCTCTCTTCTGGTCTCAGCTGCTTTCTGGTTTTTAGAAGTGCTGTCTTTCTTCTGGACCAGATCCCCTTGCATCTCCTCTCCCCTGCTGATAGGTCTATTCTTTGTCAGATCCTGGAAGAAATAGTGGGCTCTCTTAAAGGCTTTTATCTCAATTGTCCTGTGATGAATGAGAATACTGATCATCAGAGGATTGATATCACTCTGAAGCCCTAACTTCTTTTCTACCTTTCCAGTTACACCCTCTCTGGTCTACATCTTTATGAAGATATTAGTATTTCTACCTCCTGAAACCACTCTCTGCCCCGGGATAGATTTGAATCCTGATTCCTTTCCTTCAGGGTTGTTCCATTCTCAGGCTTTGATTTTAATTGGTGCGCCTGTGCCATTGGACCCTGGCTGTCTCTTCCCACAAAAACATACATTTGAGAGATAATCTTCAGTAATTCTACATCTTTTTTAGCATGTAGAGTCTCAGCCTATCTTTGGTAAATGGTCAACAGAGCCTCATCACTTTTGGTTTACCATGCTTAGTAATGTACAGGGTCGCCAATATACACCCCACAACTAGCATTATTGTAGTTTGGCACTAGTCTGAGAGGAAGGCACATTCATTATACAATGTCTATCCTATGGAGTTTAGTGTGGATAATACGCCTCCAAGTGATTGGTTTTTCTGCTAGCCAAAACTAAAATTTGTTTTCCCCATTGGGGGGGAAGGAGGGACGGACGGACTGGGTAGCGGGTTTTAGCAGTGAAAATTAATTTGGCCCAGTAATACCTTATTTAAATCAGCTGTACTAATAAATATTCATATATTTATTACTATAGTGAAAAGGTCAAATACAAGTTTATTACACAGTACAGGAAATTGGAAAAACACTTGTTACTGCCTTACAGAATGCGTATAGCTATGACTTTACACAGAACAGCTGTCCTAATAGTTTCCATATCTCTTGAGTGGGATTTTACCTTGTTGAACAAATTTAACCCCTTGCATCCTAGTTTTGGTGATATATCTTTGGCTAAAACATTGCTTAAACCATATATACAGATGTGAAGAGTATACTGTGCCATTTCTCACCAGTGTTGAGGGAGGGGAGGGCATCATAACATTACTTTCTGTGAATTTGCAGTACAGAGGCCAAATACCATGTCTTTGTAGAGCAGAGACACATCTTCTAGGTCTTTTGAACCTAGATTATACCCTCCATCATCACTTTTTTTATACTATTGTCTGATTATTGATCAGATTCTGATCTGTATTTATATGAAATACCTGTGTTTAGAGCTAATGCACATGAAAGAACATCATAGCATAAACTATACTTGAAGATGGGCAAAGTAATATTTTTATTTTTACCATGGTTGAGACAGGGGAAGGAATCATGGCCCACTCGAGGCTTTGCTTGTCACGAGGCTTGTCCCTTCCCCAAACTGAACAATTGTAACAATTACCAAATTACACTCTGCACATCTGGAGATACACACACACACCATATGAAATGAGGGCCCACATACATTTGGCTGGCCTAAAACATGTCACTGGAAGCAATTATACTATTGAATCTGCATTCATATTTATTACTAAAGTGTAGTGGTCCCAATTGTACAGCCTGTGTAACTGGTGACATTAGATACATACACACATATATATGTACACCTTATGAAAATAAGGCAGAAAATTACTGAACTACTAGTTCTTAAAAGTAATACAGTTTAAGTAGTAATATTGTAAAAGGGTAAAACATATAATGCTTTGGAATGTGTACATTCTATTATCTTATGTAAACCGCCATTCCTGTTTGTACTGTTCCATCTCAACTGCTGTTCAACGTTTACATTTCAAGTGTTGACATGAAATCAGAACATTTTAAATGTTAACATTCACTTTTACCTTTTTAGAAATTGTTATGAAAAACATAACAGTTTACGCACAGGGCATATACCTTCATGCACCTAATTCCTATGACCTCACTGACCAGGGCCAGTCTATATTTAATGGGGCCAGTTTGTTATGCTTACTGTAGTATTTGTTAAAATGTCTCCATGGGGTTGTGCAATGGCTGCACAGTGAAAACATTTAAAGTCCCAACCATCAGCTCAGTGTACCATTTTAATTATACAAAGGGGTACTCCTTTTCTGCATGCTGCCTTCAGCCATTATACAAAACAGCCCTTAATAGTTGGTAAACAGCACTCTATAGCAGACCATGAATAATGTTTAATAATAAACCTATTGAAAGCAACGGATTGTGATCACCAGTCCCTGGTCCCTAATCACACACTGCTCATGTACAAGCTTATGTAGTCCTTTATTTATTTAGAAATTTGTCAGGCGGCACCCAGACCTTGGTATTACCTAATTCAGATTTTAGGCTGGGCAATGACATACATCCCTTTACATACTCCACTGGCTGCACCTAGCCAGACTCTGGCAATATAATTATTGATGTCTAACATAACCACATGGACCAGTGGTTGCTATTTGTCAAAATCAAGCTGAGTTCTTGAGAATTAGCTAATCTATAAGAAATACTTGATATGGAGCAACTGATGGGTATATGGCCCTGTACCACCTTGAGGCTACCATTTTTATGGTTGATTCTCTGGGGTCGATGGCCAACAGAATTTTGTGTTTTGATGCCAACTCCCAAATGTCACTTGCCGTAGCCTTCGGTGTTTTAATTCGTTCAATTAATTCAAATCCACATGAATTCCTCGTATCAGAGAAAGTGAAGTCATGTTCTCCATCCTCGCCAGAAATCCTCCAGCCTATCATAAACCACGTTTGACTCTGGATTTCTTATTAAAAATATAGAATGAACCTTGATGAAACTTGTTGTAACCAAAAATCTTTTCTTATCAATCCAGTGAACCAAAGTCTAACTCTTTAAGTGTTTGTTTTGTCTTAGTTTACATTCTAGTGTGCTGAGGAACGATCCAGGATCGAGGCGGTCCAGCAGTTCGACTATGCTGGATGGAGGAAGTGTGGGGAAGTTTGAATTTGAGATTTCGGATTTCTTCCTGTGTGGATCACCTCTGGGTCTAGTTCTTGCTCTAAGAAAAACAGTGATTCCGGCTTTGGATAGTAAGTCATCTGCAAACAGACTTATTCAGAATGTGATCATACGAGAGAATTTGCAATGGCAGCAACTTCTAATATTTAATTCCTTTTTTGCTGACATAGGGTGTTGCTGTAAGACAGCTTCGACCTCTTGGTGTTATATATTAAATTATCTGTAGGCAAGGCTGTGAGGTAGACCATGGGCCGTATTATGCATTGTCATTGTTTACACCTGGCGCACCTTTCAAAAGATGCGCCGGGTGCAAACAATGGCAATATGCCCCATTATGGTTAATGTGCTGCCCCCACGGCAGCCGCGAACTCACACTATGCTGTGGACAACACATTAATGTGAAAACACGGAGCGGATGCTTGCAGCCACTCCGTGTATTGACAGGGTAGACTGCAACCCTCCTGCACTTTTAAAGAGGATTAGAGATCCGTGACTGCGCCCGCCTTCAAGGGGATGTCTGGGGGGGTCTATTGGACTGTTAGTGCGCCCCCTGCGAGCTTCTTTGCCTCTGGGCCCTTGTCAGTAATGTGGCGTGGGCGCAGAGGCAAAGGAATTCCCTCATTTGCACAGGGCACACCCCATGCAAATAAGGGAATGCCCCCTGATGGTAGCGCTGGCGCTTTATGTGTGCCAGCTCTATCGGTATTACTGAAGGGGCCGGACAATCATCTGTGCCCCCTTCTGTAACACCAAAGTGCCCTGTGGCACACAAAGTGGGGGCAATCGCCTGTTGCGCCCCCAAGGCTCTTATTGTAATACGTCTCCATATATACTATGTATGTCCACCACTGGTCTGCCATAGCTTAAGTAGTACCAGGTTTGATAAACATTGAGTTTGAAATGGTTTCTTTTAGTAATCATTTTATCAGACTGTGGATAGTCTGCATGTCTGTGATAGTTCAAATCCTCCTGGCCCAGCAAACCTGGAATAGACAAAACACTGTGACTGGCTCTCTTATCCTCCTGCTTCGTTGGTTAACAGAACTCTTCTTTATTTTGTTTATTTCTGGATTAGCTACTTGATCAGCTGGTTACTCACCATTCCTTGCCTTTAGTCTCTTACACAAAGCTTCCTCTGAGAGTCTCTGTCCCTCGTCATCCCCTCCTATATCCTTCTCCTTCCTGTAGGTCTCAGCTATGCAGCCAATGGGAAAGATATCTTCATTCCACCTCTTACAGAATAAAAGTGATCACAAACCGAGGGCTTAAGCTGCATGACTAAATCACAGCTGAGCTCAGGATCAGTAGCGTATTGAGATATTACCAACCTTTGAGTAGTCCCCCAATAGGATCTGGAAGGCACATACCACAATATTATGAGAATGGAAATACAGATGGGCCTGTCATGGCTCGTTTGCTTACCTGCTGTGGCTGATTCAGATGACTTATTTCTACTGTAAATTGCTCAGAGAAGCAGTGTCCAAAGTGTATTTTTGAGGTTGTCTCCTGTAAGCCATTGTATAATCTCTAATATGGCTCATAGGAAATTATTCTCAAGCTGTGTAGCTCCTTTGGGATGTGATCATGACATATTTGTATGGTTGGTCCTATAAAAGACAAGCTAAAAACTATAATAGTACGAGGGTTGAGGGGGAGGGAGAAAGCACTCCGCTTGCATCTCAGCGAACGTCCCCCACTGTGTTTTGGTCAAAGCAGTTCATTATAATTTCTGTAACTCACAAGTAATTAAGTGTTCACCATCACTTGGTGCTAGTGCTGGTATTTCTTGGCATCTTTTGATACATGTTTCATTGTGATTGTCCTTCTTCACTAAAGCATACAAAAAAGTGATTGATAGAATGCTTTAAATAATATCAGCCATTGGTAATCATTGGGCCTAGGGTGACCAACTGGCATTGGTGCAAATTCAGGACGGTGAGTGTTAAAATTCAGGACAAAGGGTCAAAATTCAGGACACAAATTCAGGACAGGAGGTCAAAATTCAGGACAAAACTTCAGGACAGTAGGTAAGTTTTACAGACACATCAGAGGTCGCGCAATAGTATATAATTAAGCCCAGCCATTTCCAAACATATTCAACCATTTGCAAACCTATCCATCATGTATCCTTCCATCTATCATTTAACTCATCCATCCCTTCATCCATCCTTTCACTCATCCATCCATTCTCCATCCATCCACCCTGTCACCCTATCCATCTGTACACTTATCCATCACTCTTCATCCCATCCATCCATTCACTCATCCATACAGCCATTTACCCTTTCACCAATCCAGCCATCCTTTCACTTACTAATCCTTCCACCCATCCGCTCTTTTAGTCATCCATCAATCCTCCCGTTCTCTCTCCGTCGACCCTTTCACTTAGCCATCCTTCCTTCCATCCATTCATCCACCCACCCACCCATCTACTCATCCACTCATGAATCCATCCATTGACCTTATCACTCATCCATCTATCATTTCACACATCCATTCATCCTTTTGTCCATCTACCCTCCCCTTCACTCACTCATCCATCCTTACATCCGCCCTTTCACTCATACCCATTCATTCACACTTGCACTTATCAATCCATCCATCATTTCACTCATCCACCCACCCACCCATCATCCACCCAACCATCCACCCACCCACTCATCCATCCTTTCACCCACCCACCATCTAATCCACTCATCCATCCTTTCACCCACCCACCACCCACCCACTCATCATCCCTCCTTTCACCCACTCTCCATCCATCCATCCTTTCACCCACCAACTGTCCATCCATCCATCCATCCATCCACCCACCCAATCATCCATCTATCCATCCATCCTTCCCCTCATCATCCATCCATCCATTCTTCCCCTCATCATCCACCCATCCTTCTACCCACCCACTCATCATCCATCCATCCATCCTTTCACCCACCCACTCTCCATCCATCCTTTCACCCACCCACCCTCCATCCATCCTTTCACCCAGCCCCTCATCATCCATCCTTTCATCCACCCCCTCATCATCCATCCCCTCATCATCCATCCATCCCCTCATCATCCATCCTTCCCCTCATCATCCATCCTTTCACCCTTCCCCTCATCATCCATCCTTTCACCCACCCCCTCATCATCCATCCATCCATCCACCCCCCCCATCATCCATCCATCCTCCCCCTCATCATTCATCCATCCTCCCCCTCATCATCCATCCATCCTCCCCCTCATCATCCATCCATCGATCCTCCCCCTCATCATCCATCTATCCATCCTCCCCCTCATCATCCATCCATCCTCCCCCTCATCATCCATCCATCGATCCTCCCCCTCATCATCCATCTATCCATCCTCCCCCTCATCATCCATCTATCCATCCTCCCCCTGATCATCCATCCATCCATCCTCCCCCCATCATCCATCCATCGATCCTCCCCCTCATCATCCATCCATCCATCCTCCCCCTCATCATCCATCCATCCATCCTCCCCCTCATCATCCATCCATCCATCCTCCCCCTCATCCATCCATCCATCCTCTCTCATTATCCATTTATTCAATTTTTCATTCATCCATTCACCCTTTCACTAATTCATCCAGCCATTCACCCATCCTTTCACTTACTCACTCGCCCACCTTTCCATATTAATTTTGAGCTGAGCCCTTTTGAGAAGAGGCACATCAGGAACTTCACCCTCGCTGCAGGAGCCATTCCAGGACTGGGACAGAAGCCACCCAGGGCGGAGACAGGATCCACCACAGGGGGGGGGCAGGAGCCATCACAGGCAAGTGGGGGGAGGGGGGACAGGATCCACCACAGTGGGGGGACAGAAGCCATCACAGGGGGGCACAGGAGCCATCACAGGCGGGGGGAGGGGGGACAGGAGCCATCACAGGAGGGGGAACAGGATCCACCAGGGTGGGCACAGGAGTGGGCATGCAGTATTCTAGTATCATCTTGGGCTCCTCACCCCCTCCTGCACAAGACAACAAGAAGACAGGCTCTCTGTCCAAAATGCCATCCCCCACTGCGATGTACAGTACTTACAGGAGATACTCTAAGAGAACTGGTTTAACTGATTGTCCTCCATACTTTGTTAATCAGTGTGGGTGCGATTGTACCATTTCTTAATTTTATTACATTATAGACTGCATGTTTGAAGAACCGAGGTTTGCTTACAATTTAGTGACAGTAATTAAGCTCTGTGGAGAGAACCACGTGCTGCCTCGGTGTAATCTGGTCGAGTCTAGGATGTTTTGGGCCCTGGGTAGAAATGGAATGTGTGAGGCCCATCTAAATTTCAGACACGGCGCATTCAGGTCTGTTTGCATCTGAATAGATGCCATGCTCTTGAAGCTGCAGCCCCTCCCTCTGTCACCTTCAAGCACCTCTTAACAGCTCATCAAGGGCTGAAGGTGTGAGGGCTGCCATCCCGCTGTGCGTCTCCAATGCTGCTGAGTATGTGAGCTCTGGAACAGCATCGGAGTTAAAGAGGGAGGCGGGTGGAAGCTGTGCCTGGTTAAAATTACGGACAAATGGCGTCCGTTAAAGAATCCTTCACGGACAACGGACAGATGGCCAAAATTACGGACTGTCCGTGAAATTTACGGACGGTTGGTCACCCTAAGTTGGGCCGGACCTGAGTCCATTATTCTTTTGCACACCATTCCACCTCAGTTAGGACCCAGCCATACCCAAAGCATACCGAAAGCCCACGCATCATGTCCTCCATGACACATATTTCTCTACAGAGGATGTAATAACCCAGAAACCTTCCCACATCAGCTGGTAACTTGATCCATCAATGGTCATTCAAGCGGATGAATCACAGAGGCTGATCACTGCGAACTCAAGGCCCAAGACTGGAATGTCTCAAACCCCTCCTTGAGATCAGAATCCATATGCATGCTCTTTAGGAAATGTCTTGTTTTTTAAGTGAATTGTCTGGACTCTTTTTGGCCATGATCAATGAGCAAAGTGTATGGTACTGTGTGTTCTTTCTCTCTCTCTCTCTCTCTCTCTCTCTCTCTCTCTCTCTCTCCCCCCCCCCCCTTTGTTAAGGTTGAAAATATTTTTAATGTAAAGTATCAATTTTTAGGGCTCGGGCCTACGCAACACGAAGTGGGGCGGGGCTTCCGAGCTCTAATGTTATAAAAAAAAAAAGTTCAGAAAGGGCTGTGGGCTGCCGCATTCCAGAAAGCGCGCGGTTTTTGCGTGTGGTATTCTGCCATGTGAATGGTAATTGGTCCAGGCAAGGCTGTGTTTAAGTAAGGCAGCACGCCATAGGGCTTTGGAATTTTTTCAATGTCCACTTCCTGCATAAAGTGTTCGGACACGCGCAGAAGAATACATAAATCCTCAATTACCAGCTGTCCGAAGTGCCGGTAATTGAAGGCAGATGGTGCTGGGAGCATGTGCACTGCTGTGTTTTTTTCCCCTTGAGCTCTGTGTGCGCGCCGGCAAACCCGCGCCTGCTCTTTGACCGAGGTAGGCTAAACAAGCATTGGCAAAGCAAATAGGACTCTCCTGTACAAAATATGTTGGTTTTGTCAGGGATATGTTTAGCCATGTTGTACAGCAGCCTGGCTGCTATGCAGCACAGCTGAAAGTAAAAAAACAAACAAAGTGCTTTGATAAGCACTCTTGCCCACTCACCCGAACTCAAACTTTTAATGTCAAAATAGAAGATCACTTTAATTTACTGCCCTCATAACAGACCCCTTGCAGTAGCTCTCGTTGTCCTCTTACCAGATCCCTTGCATCTTCCCAGCTATTGCCAGATTCCTCACTCGCTCCCTGTCTCGTCACCATGACTCACTCTCTCCACCCTTTCATAAAAAAAACACTCCACCTCGCTTTCCTCTCACTGGGAGCCTCACATTTACTCTCACAGTCCGGTTACCAGATTCCTACTGCCGTTGTACCAGATCACTCATTGTACTATCATTCAGTGTCCTATCATTAGAGACTTGCTTCAGGCAGAGTAGGGAGGGCAGAGTAGGGAGGGCAGAGTAGGGAGGGCAGAGTAGGGAGGACAGAGTAGGGAGGGCAGAGTAGGGAGGGCAGAGTAGGGAGGGCAGAGTAGGGAGGGCAGAGTAGGGAGTGCAGAGTAGGGAGAGGAGAAGTGAGTAGTGAGTAGAGTAGTGAGTAGTGAGTAGAGTAGTGAGTAGAGTAGTGAGTAGAGTAGTGAGTAGTGAGTTGAGTAGTGAGTAGAGTAGTGAGTAGAGTAGTGAGTAGTGAGTAGAGTAGTGAGTAGTGAGTAGAGTAGTGAGTAGAGTAGTGAGTGCAGAGTAGTGAGTAGTGAGTAGAGTAGTGAGTAGAGTAGTGAGTAGAGTGCAGTGTAGTGAGTAGTGAGTGCAGAGTAGTGAGTGCAGAGTAGTGAGTAGAGCAGTGAGTAGAGTAGTGAGTAGTGAGTGCAGTAGTGAGTAGAGTAGTGAGTAGTGAGTAGAGTAGTGAGTAGAGTAGTGAGTAGTGAGTGCAGAGTAGTGAGTGCAGTAGTGAGCAGTGAGTAGAGTAGTGAGTAGAGTAGTGAGTGCAGAGTAGTGAGTAGAGTAGTGAGTAGAGTAGTGAGTAGTGAGTAGAGTAGTGAGTAGAGTAGTGAGTAGAGTAGTGAGTAGAGTAGTGAGTAGAGAAGTGAGTAGAGTAGAGTAGTGAGTAGAGTAGTGAGGTGAGTAGTGAGTAGAGTAGTGAGGTGAGTAGTGAGTAGAGTAGTGAGTAGTGAGTAGAGTAGTGAGTAGAGTAGTGAGTAGTGAGTAGAGTAGAGTAGTGAGTAGAGTAGTGTGTAGAGTAGTGAGTAGTGAGTGCAGAGTAGTGAGTAGAGTAGTGAGTAGTGAGTGCAGAGTAGTGAGTAGTGAGTAGAGTAGTGAGTAGAGTAGTGAGTGCAGAGTAGTGAGTAGTGAGTAGAGTAGTGAGTAGTGAGTGCAGAGTAGTTAGTAGTGAGTAGAGTAGTGAGTAGAGTAGTGAGTAGAGTAGTGAGTGCAGAGTAGTGAGTAGTGAGTAGAGTAGTGAGTAGAGTAGAGTAGTGAGTAGTGAGTAGAGTAGTGAGGTGAGTAGTGAGGTGAGTAGTGAGTAGAGTAGTGAGTAGTGAGTGCAGAGTAGTGAGTAGTGAGTGCAGTAGTGAGTAGTGAGTAGAGTAGTGAGTAGAGTAGTGAGTAGAGTAGTGAGTGCAGAGTAGTGAGTAGAGTAGTGAGTAGAGTAGTGAGTAGTGAGTAGAGTAGTGAGTAGTGAGTGCAGAGTAGTGAGTAGTGAGTGCAGAGTAGTGAGTAGAGTAGTGAGTAGAGTAGTGAGTAGTTAGTGCAGAGTAGGGAGTAGAGTAGTGAGTAGAGTAGTGAGTAGAGTAGTGAGTGCAGAGTAGTGAGTAGTGAGTGCAGAGTAGTGAGTAGAGTAGTGAGTAGAGTAGTGAGTAGTGAGTGCAGAGTAGTGAGTAGAGTAGTGAGTAGAGTAGTGAGTAGTGAGTGCAGAGTAGTGAGTAGAGTAGAGTAGTGAGTAGTGAGTAGAGTAGTGAGGTGAGTAGTGAGTAGAGTAGTGAGGTGAGTAGTGAGTAGTGAGTAGAGTAGTGAGTAGAGTAGTGAGTAGAGTAGTGTGTAGAGTAGTGAGTAGTGAGTGCAGAGTAGTGAGTAGTGAGTGCAGAGTAGTGAGTAGTGAGTAGAGTAGTGAGTAGAGTAGTGAGTAGTGAGTGCAGAGTAGTGAGTAGTGAGTGCAGTAGTGAGTAGTGAGTAGAGTAGTGAGTAGTGAGTAGAGTAGTGAGTAGAGTAGTGAGTAGAGTAGTGTGTAGAGTAGTGAGTAGTGAGTGCAGAGTAGTGAGTAGAGTAGTGAGTAGAGTAGTGAGTAGAGTAGTGAGTAGAGTAGTGAGTAGTGAGTGCAGAGTAGTGAGTAGAGTAGTGAGTAGTGAGTGCAGAGTAGTGAGTAGAGTAGAGTAGTGAGTAGTGAGTAGAGTAGTGAGGTGAGTAGTGAGTAGAGTAGTGAGTAGAGAGTGCAGAGTAGTGAGCAGTGAGTGCAGAGTAGTGAGCAGTGAGTGCAGAGTAGTGAGTAGTGAGTAGAGTAGTGAGTAGAGTAGTGAGTAGTGAGTGCAGTAGTGAGTAGAGTAGTGAGTAGAGTAGTGAGTAGAGTAGTGAGTAGTGAGTGCAGAGTAGTGAGTAGTGAGTGCAGAGTAGTGAGTAGTGAGTGCAGTAGTGAGTAGAGTAGTGAGTAGAGTAGTGAGTAGAGTAGTGAGTAGTGAGTGCAGAGTAGTGAGTAGTGAGTGCAGAGTAGTGAGTAGAGTAGTGAGTAGAGTAGTGAGTAGTTAGTGCAGAGTAGTGAGTAGAGTAGTGAGTAGTGAGTAGAGTAGTGAGTAGAGTAGTGAGTAAAGTAGTGAGTAGTGAGTAGTGAGTGCAGAGTAGTGAGTAGTGAGTAGAGTAGTGAGTAGTGAGTGCAGAGTAAAGTCCACATTTGTAAAGCGCACAATCACCCGTAAGGGTCTCTAGGCGCTGGGGGCCGTCGGGAAGATTAAGCGAGCTATTGCCCAGAGTCACATGGTGCTGGGCTAACCTGCCGCCGGAGCCGGGGATCGAACCGTGGTCCCCAGATTCCAGCGTCAGTCGCCCTGGCCGCGGCGCCACACCTCTTCCATAGTAGTGAGTAGTGAGTAGAGTAGTGAGTAGAGTAGTGAGTAGTGAGTGCAGAGTAGTGAGTAGTGAGTAGAGTAGTGAGTAGAGTAGAGTAGTGAGTAGAGTAGTGAGTAGAGTAGTGAGTAGAGTAGTGAGTAGAGTAGTGTGTAGAGTAGTGAGTAGTGAGTGCAGAGTAGTGAGTTGAGTAGTGAGTGCAGAGTAGTGAGTAGAGTAGTGAGTAGAGTAGTGAGTAGAGTAGTGAGTAGTGAGTGCAGAGTAGTGAGTAGAGTAGTGAGTGCAGAGTAGTGAGTAGAGTAGTGAGTAGAGTAGTGAGTAGAGTAGTGAGTAGTGAGTGCAGAGTAGTGAGTAGAGTAGTGAGTAGAGTAGAGTAGTGAGTAGTGAGTAGAGTAGTGAGGTGAGTAGTGAGGTGAGTAGTGAGTAGAGTAGTGAGGTGAGTAGTGAGTAGTGAGTGCAGAGTAGTGAGTAGTGAGTAGAGTAGTGAGTAGAGTAGTGAGTAGTGAGTGCAGAGTAGTGAGTAGTGAGTGCAGTAGTGAGTAGTGAGTAGAGTAGTGAGTAGAGTAGTGAGTAGAGTAGTGAGTAGAGTAGTGTGTAGAGTAGTGAGTAGTGAGTGCAGAGTAGTGAGTAGTGAGTAGAGTAGTGAGTAGAGTAGTGAGTAGAGTAGTTAGTGCAGAGTAGTAAGTAGTGAGTAGAGTAGTGAGTAGAGTAGTGAGTAGTGAGTAGAGTAGTGAGTAGAGTAGTGAGGTGAGTAGTGAGTAGAGTAGTGAGGTGAGTAGTGAGTAGAGTAGTGAGTAGAGTAGTGAGTAGAGTAGTGAGTAGAGTAGTGAGTAGAGTAGTGAGTGCAGAGTAGTGAGTAGTGAGTAGAGTAGTGAGTAGTGAGTAGAGTAGTGAGTGCAGAGTAGTGAGTAGTGAGTAGAGTAGTGAGTAGTGAGTAGAGTAGTGAGTAGAGTAGTGAGTAGAGTAGTGAGTAGAGTAGTGTGCAGAGTAGTGTGCAGAGTAGTGAGTAGTGAGTGCAGAGTAGTGAGTAGTGAGTGCAGAGTAGTGAGTAGTGAGTAGAGTAGTGAGTAGAGTAGTAAGTAGTGAGTAGAGTAGTGAGTAGAGTAGTGAGTAGAGAGTGCAGAGTAGTGAGCAGTGAGTGCAGAGTAGTGAGCAGTGAGTGCAGAGTAGTGAGTAGTGAGTAGAGTAGTGAGTAGTGAGTAGAGTAGTGAGTAGAGTAGTGAGTAGAGTAGTGAGTGCAGAGTAGTGAGTAGTGAGTGCAGAGTAGTGAGTAGTGAGTGCAGAGTAGTGAGTAGAGTAGTGAGTAGAGTAGTGAGTAGAGTAGTGAGTAGAGTAGTGAGTAGTGAGTAGAGTAGTGAGTAGAGTAGTGAGTAGTGAGTAGAGTAGTGAGTAGAGTAGTGAGGTGAGTAGAGTAGAGTAGTGAGTAGAGTAGTGAGTAGAGAGTGCAGAGTAGTGAGCAGTGAGTGCAGAGTAGTGAGCAGTGAGTGCAGAGTAGTGAGTAGTGAGTAGAGTAGTGAGTAGAGTAGTGAGTAGAGTAGTGAGTAGAGTAGTGAGTGCAGAGTAGTGAGTAGTGAGTGCAGAGTAGTGAGTAGTGAGTGCAGAGTAGTGAGTAGAGTAGTGAGTAGTGAGTAGAGTAGTGAGTAGAGTAGTGAGTAGAGTAGTGAGTAGAGTAGTGAGTAGAGTAGTGAGTAGTGAGTGTAGAGTAGTGAGTAGAGTAGTGAGTAGTGAGTAGAGTAGTGAGTAGAGTAGTGAGGTGAGTAGAGTAGTGAGTAAAGTAGTGAGTGCAGAGAAGTGAGTAGTGAGTAGAGAAGTGAGTAGTGAGTAGAGTAGTGAGTAGTGAGTAGAGTAGTGAGGTGAGTAGTGAGTAGTGAGTGCAGAGTAGTGAGTATAGTAGTCAGTAGTGAGTAGAGTAGTGAGTAGAGTAGTGAGGTGAGTAGATAAGTGAGTAAAGTAGTGAGTGCAGAGTAGTGAGTAGAGAAGTGAGTAGTGAGTAGAGTCGTGAGTAGTGAGTAGAGTAGTGAGTAGTGAGTAGTGAGTAGAGAGTAAAGTAGTGAGTGCAGAGTAGTGAGTAGAGAAGTGAGTAGTGAGTAGAGTAGTGAGTGCAGAGTAGTGAGTGGAGAGTAGTAAGTAGAGTAGTGAGTAGTGAGCAGAGTAGTGAGTAGTGATTGCAGAGTAGTGAGTAGAGTAGTGAGTAGAGTAGTGAGTTGAGTAGTGAGTGCAGAGTAGTGAGTAGTGAGTAGAGTAGAGTAGTGAGTAGGACATCACAGGCAGCAGCTGTGCAAGCTTCTTACACTCACAAGGAGACCACAGGCAGCTGAGTTGCAAGCTTCTCCCACTCACAAGAAGGACATCACAAACAGCAGCGGTGCAAGCTTCTCACACTCACAAGAAGGACATCACAAACAGCAGCGGTGCAAGCTTCTCACACTCACAAGGAGACCACAGGCAGCTGAGGTGCAAGCTTCTCCCACTCACAAGAAGGACATCACAAGCAGCAGCGGTGCAAGCTTCTCACACTCACAAGAACGACATCACAGGCAGCAGCAGTGCAAGCTACTTACACTCACAAGGAGACGACAGGCAGCAGAGGTGCAAGCTTCTCACACTCACAAGAAGGACATCACAAACAGCAGCGGTGCAAGCTTCTCACACTCACAAGAAGGACATCACAAACAGCAGCGGTGCAAGCTTCTCACACTCACAAGGAGACCACAGGCAGCTGAGGTGCAAGCTTCTCCCACTCACAAGAAGGACATCACAAGCAGCAGCGGTGCAAGCTTCTCACACTCGCAAGAACGACATCACAAGCAGCAGTGGTGCAAGCTTCCCTTACACACTCACAGCAGGTACTGTGCCAAGGCAGCAGCAGCAACAGAGCAAGAGTCCCTTACAAAGAACAGGCACAGCACAGAGATGCACAATGCAATCTTCTCATACTCACAGGCAGCAGCGGTGCAAGCTTCTCACACTCACACGAAGGACATCACAGGCAGCAGCTGTGCAAGCTTGTTACACTCACAAGGATACCACAGGCAGCTGAGGTGCAAGCTTCTCCCACTCACAAGAAGGACATCACAAGCAGCAGCGGTGCAAGCTTCCCTCACACACTCACAGCAGGTACTGTGCCAAGGCAGCAGCAGCAACAACAGAGCAAGAGTCCCTTATAAAGAACAGGCACAGCACAGAGATGCACAATGCAATCTTCTCATACTCACAGGCAGCAGCTGTGCAAGCTTCTCACACTCACAAGAACGACATCACAGGCAGCAGCAGTGCAAGCTTCTTACACTCACAAGAAGGACATCACAGGCAGCAGCTGTGCAAGCTTGTTACACTCACAAGGATACCACAGGCAGCTGAGGTGCAAGCTTCTCCCACTCACAAGAAGGACATCACAAGCAGCAGCGGTGCAAGCTTCCCTCACACACTCACAGCAGGTACTGTGCCAAGGCAGCAGCAGCAACAACAGAGCAAGAGTCCCTTATAAAGAACAGGCACAGCACAGAGATGCACAATGCAATCTTCTCATACTCACAGGCAGCAGCTGTGCAAGCTTCTCACACTCACAAGAACGACATCACAGGCAGCAGCAGTGCAAGCTTCTTACACTCACAAGAAGGACATCACAGGCAGCAGCAGTGCAAGCTTCTTACACTCACAAGGAGACCACAGGCAGCAGAGGTGCAAGCTTCTCACACTCACAAGAAGGACAACACAGGCAGTAACGGTGCAATATTCTCACACTCACAAGGAGATCACTGGCAGTACACACCACATGAACACACTCCATAACACATAGCAACAATACATTGGCATTTACAATGCCATTAGCTCAAACTCAAATAAATCCGAGCCCGATTGCATTTCTAATGCTTGTTATATTAGTCATTGTTAATTGTTTTTATGTATTCCCAATAGACCGACATTGGAACTGTTTATAAAATCACGTCTGTTTTTATTAAATATATTTTTGTATATGATTTATGATCTTGTGGCACTATATACTTCTGTTGGTAGGGCCATATGATGTATATGTGATATGTGAGCAAGTAACGAGAAGTGAAGTGTGCGGTGGGTGTGATATGTGAGTGTTTGTGGTTGAGGGAAAACCGGTAGCCAAAGGGAATATTTACAGATTTGATCATCAAAGAATACTCACTATTGGGCATGTTCTTCCCATTCAAACGCTCTTCCATGAGACTGGATAGTCTTCTTATCCCATCCAGTACAATGTACTGCAGGACAAAGCACGTCATAGAGTAGGTATCCATTTCTGCTGCTTTTTTCCTCATGCTGCACCAGTTGAAGGTTTACAGACGTCCTCACCACTTATATAATCATAATCTCAACACTATAATCTCGACATGCATTACTCTGATAGAGACTTCTAACCGCAGATTCCTCATTTTTTGAGAATTTCTCCAGGCGTCAGAACGGATCCGGAAACTTTTGAGAAATACCTCTAAATACACGTAGGTGGCGCTGTGTTGCTCCCCTCTGATGCCATTCTGCCCCAGAAATGATATACGGAGCCAATATAAGTGTGACTCCTGTGAGCTGACGTTAGTTCCTTTTCCTTTCTTTCTACGCCTCCAGATACAGAGCTACCTCTCATCTGTTTGGGACCACTTTACTTCTAAATTCTAAACAACAACAGTGTGTAAGGAAAAATGTTATCTCTCAATATGACACAGTATAAACCTGAGGGGGGTGGCAGCACTCTGCCTATCATCCTGATACAGTTCACCCCATTGCATTCTGGCAAATGCAGTACGCTTACTTTAAAGTTGCTGTCGTTTGTCATCAAAGTCGATGCAGATAGTGCTGTTATCTCTAGACAAATGTTTCTGGGTTAAACCCTTCATCTGTAGAGAGCAGAGAAAAGTAATCTGGGGTTGCTGAAATGCTGCCCAAGTCTTCACAGATCACAGTGCCACTCCACAGGTGCATCCCAGCTCATTGTGTGGTTCCGTGAATTCTGAACCCGTTTTATAAATAGCATGGTTTCGTTACGAATTTTATAGTAGCGAACCGTAACTGGTGAGTTCGGCAAGTACGAGTGATTTCGTCATGCTAGACCTACAGAATCACCATGTATGTGAAGATTTCGTTTCGAGCCCTGGGTTCCATTTTGTGTGTGGCAGCCATTTTGTGTGGTTGCCCTCACATAGGCCGATGACTGTGGCCGAGCGAGTCTTTAGTACACGTACACTTTAGCTGACTTCTGAATGACCTGAGCGAACTGACCTCGCTGCCTAAAGCTGACCTGACCGAACGAGTTCTTTGCCCTAGAGCTGATCAAGATTTAGGATCAGAGCACAGGACATTGTAAAGTTTGATATGCACACACACCTGCCTTATCTTGCTCTATATCTGTTTCTGTTCTTCCTTTATGGCTTCTTTTATGGCACGGGTTGTGGTCTTTTTATTATGGGTGTCGTTTGACCATTGTGAGAAAGAATGTTGGGCTTTTCCTGTATAATTATTGGTGGGCTGGGCAAACTAGAAAGTGGGTTTGTCGTTATACAATACCTCGAGTTGTGGTAAGATGTGGTTGGTTGAACTGTAAATAAGGAATGTTTGCCTGAAGCACAATATTTGGTATAAAAAGGGATGACTCGCTTTGTAAAGTTGAGCAGTCTCCTACGAATATACGCCATTGTACTTCGTGGACCTCTGTTTCTGGTTGCAGCCAATAAATTTGATCTTTGACGTCACCAAGAAGTTTCCGCGTTTCTGTAGTCTGAGACAGGTGAATCTGAAGACTTTGGGTGTGTCCCCTGGCACCGCTGGGTCTAAAAAAAACCCGGTTCTTCAATTGGCTCAAGGCAGCAAGGCAGCTCTGCTCTCTGCCCGAAATTGGCCTTGATCTCTTTTTTTCCGATAAGGAAGTCGTCCCAAGGTCGATCGTTGTAAACACCCTACAAATTCTTGAGTAATTCAAGAAACAGCATAAGAAATCCAACTAGGGCTCGGCCCCGTTCCAGCCACTCGGGTACTCCTGAGAAGGTGCAAGGGCATTGTCATGCCTCTCAGTCTCACTCCCGCACTCGGGTTTGCAACTCGTCCCAGCACAATCAGAGTTTCTGGGATCATCTGCGACACCGAGACAGATGCAAAAGTCCTGCAAGGCCATGCCCTGACTCTGTAGATCTCTTCCTACTCCCTCTGGTGCGCCATTGGGCCCACGGAGCCTAGAGGCCCTGCATCTGGGATACCCTTAGTGCCAGTCAGACCCTCTGAACCCACCACTGTACCCCTACTGGCGATTTTTCCAACTCTACCTCTGGCTTCAGATTACGCCCCGGTTCCCGGAACATTGACGCCCATGCCAACTACATTAATGCCGGAGGACAAGGTACTACCTGTTGTGCTCTCTAACTCCAATACGGCATTGTCTAGTCCTTTTTCTGAGGCCATGCTCGATGTCCATTGAGTAGCTGCCCTTGCCCACTCCAGCTGACCTCAGCATC
Source organism: Lissotriton helveticus (assembly GCF_964261635.1). NCBI lineage: Eukaryota > Metazoa > Chordata > Amphibia > Caudata > Salamandridae > Lissotriton > Lissotriton helveticus. Next base: position 1,061,360,490 of record NC_136072.1, on the reverse strand, counting down.
CGGGTTCGGCAGTATAGACCTCATACGCTGCATTCCCTTTTCTGGACAGACACTGACAATGATTATGTAGTGGGAGACGAGTTTGAGCAACCCTACTATGAACACAACTGGCATGAGGATCAAGAGGGCAATTACACTTAGAGGGTGGTGCATGGTCCTTTCCACGCATGGGGAGGACCTTGGCTCAGTTTCTTCGCCTCCGCTGAGAAGGCGCAGTGTCAGCAGTTCTGCGTGTTGCAGTTTCCAAGCTGTCGCTCTCTCTCAGAGACGTGTTCCGCTTACGTTGGAACTCAGGATTCCTGCTTGCCTTCTGTCCAGTACCTCTCCTTCCCCGAGTTGTGAAGCAAATCACGAATGTCTGAGCCCAAGTCATCATAATGGCCCCGGACTAAGCATGGAGGGCATGGTATTCAGAACTCCTGGGCAAGAGCAGCCGTCCTCCAATCACAGCCCAGCCACAGGGCAGGATCTTGCACCCATCCCTTTGCAATCTCCACCTTCATGTTTGGAGATTGAGCAATGGTAGCTGAACACCTTTGGCCTTTCTCTGAAGGTGATTGATTTAATCTTGGCAGCCATGTTTCCCTTATAAAAAATGGTATACGCCTGACATTGGGGCAGATTTGTTGTCTGGTGCTGTACGTGACAGATAGACCACTGCAAGCCAAGTTGTCTGATGTTTTGTTGTTTGTTCTCTCCCTCACCTGGCAAGGCTTTGCTTTGGGAACAGTCAAACAGTACTTTTCTGCTCTTTCTGCTTTTATAGTTGCCCAACCAGCCTTCTTGGTTTACATTAACTGTTGTGATTCGTTTTTTGAAAGGACTCCAACAGTTGTTTCCTGCTTCTCCCTTTGTAATGCCGCAGTGAGATCTTAACCTGCTCCTCACATATTTGATGTGCACTCTCTTTAGCTTTTACACAGCTGTCCTTTGCGACCTTCCTCCCAGAAAAACTGGTACTGCGGACTAGTGCATCCTTTCATCTCAAAGTAGTTATGCCATGCCGTATCAATTAAACCATCACTTTACTGGCGTTCTGTGCTCTTCCTCACCCCTCTAAGGAGGAGGAGAGACTCGATAGTCTAGACCCCAAAAGAGCCCTGAGTTTTTACATTGCTTATACCAGAGAACACAGAGTGGACGATCAGCTCTCTGTGTGCTTCACAGGAGCGAAGAAAGGAAAAGCTGTGCAGAAATTGGCCAAGAAGTAGCCCGCGGAAGGGTTAAGGTTTCATTCCACCAGACCCTAGTCTGCTAACACCGCATTGGTGCATGGAGTTCCTGTCCTGGAGATATGCCAGGCAGGTACGTGGTCGTCTCTCTAGACTTTCACAAATCACTACTATCTGAACAGCAAGATACGCCGTTGGGGGCTTTTTGCCCACTCTTTGCATCAGGATTTTTTGGTCTATGCCGATTCACAGACCCACCGCCGAGTAGGTATTGCTTTGGTATCTATTCAAAAGTTGAGGAATCTTTAGTTAGAAGTTTCTATCAGAAGAACATGTTTCTTTCCTTCGATAACGCTCTTTCTGGAAGGATTCTAACTGCAGATTTCTCAATGACCCTCCTATCCCCCACATTCTGTGAATCGAACTCTGCCACTAAAAAGATGCCAATTTTAGGAATCTACACACTTTTTGATGCCAACTAGTTACTGGTACTCTGTGTCTGAGTGTGTGGACTACCTCAAAATCAACTGACATCAGAGTGTGAGAGTGATACTCATATTGCTCTGCATATCATTTCTGGAGCGACCATCTGTGTGGAGCTGCACAGTGCCACCTACTGGCTCACAGAAGTATTGCTCAGAGGTTTCTGGATTCAGTCTGGTACCTGAGGAAATATGCAAAAAGAGAGGAATCTGCACTTAAATAGAGTCTCTACCAGAAAGAGCATTACCAAAGGTAAATAACTTGTTCATCTCAATGCTACTTGACATTGATTATTAAAATAGCCACTTGTCTCTTGCCTCCACATATACTAGGGTTGAAGGTAGAATAGCAAGTCCACCCTTGTCCAAAATGTCATGTTCGCCTTAAGCGCATTCGATATTAATAAATGTTGAGATTAGTGTTGAGATCACAGTGTGGCATGGTTATTGATGCTCAGTTTATGAGTAAATGCGGCGTGTCCTGGGGCAATTCATTCAAAGATTACCAAACAGTAGTGTACCTATATGGATAAATCCGTCATTTGACATGCATCAATCAATGCTGAAATAACAATGTAAACAAGACCTCTTTTCGTGTGTTGTGTGTGATATAGATTCATGTTGGGAAATGTCTGGAAAAATGGAAGTTGTCCTGTAAATTAATATTTTCTTACAATCTATAACGTTTGTGTGATTGTTTTGGTTCTTTGTAAATACTTGTTTAACCATGAACACCACGCCATCTGTACTTTAACGATTTGTGTCTCTACCAATCTATGATATACAACTCAGACTATTTTAAAAAAGAGTGGCTTTGATCCACCAGGACATTGTGCATTTACTTATCAAAATTACCCCAGTCGTAGTTCGGTTTACGGGGTTGGTCCATGTTCACACATACCTAAATTTATGACCATGCTCTGTCTGGAAGAACACAGCAAGTATCTCAGACTTGTAGCAGTCAGACTAAGGGAATAACATCTGTGAGGGAGTAGGAAGAAGCTTTAAAGACATTCTAATAATGAGATAGTGGTCAAGAAATATACACAGTACCATTGTCCATTGTCAATCAAAGTTAGAAGCAGTGTGATGTCTTGTATTACCTGTATAAATGTTGTTTAATGACTGATTTGTAGCTGAACCGTCTTCTTCCTGTCTAGTCTTTCAGCTGAGGCCTGCATGCCAGCAGGTGTACAATCTGTTCCACCCGGCAGACCCATCTGCATCTCGAGTGGAACCTCTGCTGGAAAAGAAGTTTCATTTGTTGCCCCCTTTTAACGTACCACGATACCAGAGATTCCCGTTAGGTGACGGCAACTCGGCCCTTTTGGGTAAGTCAACTGTTAAAGATGCTCTCCTTCAGTTCTGCTCCAGCAGTGGTGAGTTCTGTAAGCAACAAGTTTTCTCATGGCCAAAATAGTGCACCAGAAATGTTGTGTTTTTAAAACACTTTAACTATGATTTAATAATATTAAATGACAACATTGTGCCGTACTGTCCTCAAATCTTTGTTTCTTTTTCATCACTATTGTCCCACTCTATCCCAATCCTTCCACAACACCTGTTAGTACAGACAAATCAAAAGCAGATGGTATTCAAAGATCTGAAAGGAGATCTACAGTGGAGTAAAAAGGTCCTTATGAAGTAGATGAAATATAAATTCACTAAGGGGGTATGTAGATGGAAATTTAGTGGATTCTGTAGAACCACTGATTACCAGGCAACACCAGCACTTGCAAGAGTCAAGTTATATCTTACTAAAGAGTGTAAGACTCATTACTACCTATATTTATTATTCTGTCTTCTTGGTGAGATGGAAACAAAATCATCAAGCACAAATCTAAGACCATTATTTTCAATCAGCCGTCTGTAGGGAAGAGCACATTATTGTAAAGTATACAGATGGTACCAGGAACAAATGGAAGTACATCCTTCAACATCATACCTAAACAGGGACATACTTGAAAAAGTATTTCGTTTTCGGGCCTAAATATGATACAATTTTGTGAGGGGGAACAAAATTTGATGGCTCACATTATGTATCTTGGCATCAGGGAGACAATAATAAATCATCTCAGTTGTCCTATTATTGCTGCTATGCCAGTAACACTTCCCCTTGGCTTGTGTTGTCAGAAAGCTTGACACCATTAAAAACGTTGTGGCTGTCACAAAAGATAGTTCTTATTTGTTTTCTTCGACTATTCCAGTCATCAAGACGCATTACATTAAGGGTGTGAATTTGCTTCACGTATGGAGATAACTACTATATACAAAGTAGGATCTGAATATTCTTTTGTCTATAATGGCAATTGCTGCTTGAGCCTAGAGTATACTTTTAATTATCATTCATAACCTTACAAAAGCTGTCTTCCTTATGAGCATCACCTATGATGGAACTGTCTAGTACAGAATAAGGCATGATTCCCCCAAAAGCAGTCCCCCATACCTACCTGTGCTTTAAACTTCAAATAATGTCAGGTTTCCATATTGGCCAGGAGTTCTCACTACCTGTCTCTTGTTGCTGTTAGTCCTTGTATGCCAGAGGAACTACCTGGTATAAATGTGGAATGGACTCTTAAGAGTGTATCAAGGAATTAATTAACACCTCACGGCTCTTTGTACCTTATGGTTGCGAGACGTGTGTAGAAAGTTCTTCAAGGCTTCGCATGGCCTGTCCTCTTTTGTGAGCTCCTCACATTGAATACTACTTGGGCAATCTGTGTCAAGAAATTGATAACACAAAGTAGCCTGATAGCAGATTGAGGAAGATTTGTAGTGATTCCAGTAGTGCATCCATTATGAACACTGATCCCAAGTGCTTCGGCTACTGCCCCCGGTAGTGCATTTAGCTGACATTCCCTAGTTGCCACAAAGGAGACGTTGTTGGGATGGGCATGAGAGAGACACATTGTCATCAAACTTTAACTTGCTACAGCATGTTCACCGTGCAAAAAGCACCCTGGCTCGTGAGAAATGTCCAAAATTCATAACAAGCCATTTTATGTTGTAGTGCCTTTTCCCACCACAAGCTAGTAGACCCTTTCCTCTACAGCTTGATTTGATAATGGTAGATTTTAGCTCATGTGACTAGATGTGCTTAAGTTTGTTTTAAAGGTGACTAGCTTAGTGATAGCCCCACATTCGAAGTTAGGGCAGGATTCCTTTAGTATTTTAATGGTGGAATGTTTTCTCGAAAGAGCTGAATAAACAATTTATATTTGGATATTTCAGTAAATCCGATCTGTAAATGCAACTTTCTTAGGTTGTACATTTTCCTTTGTATCCACAGAGGGTCTGGGGGCTCACTCCCCTATAGTGACCTCCTACATGGCCCAAAACCTCTGTATAACTTGAGGCAACAAGCCAAAATGAAATATTTGGGGCCTCCCACACATTTTTGCTGGGGCTCCTATTATTTTGCGTTACAAGATAACAAGTGTCCCTTCTCACTCCCCTTAAAAGAGTAGTTTTTAGTGAGCCTTAAGAGGCTAGTAAATTCCACAGAGACCTACCGCCACAAACGGATCGTTTTAACCGCACCAGATGGAGTGTAATGTCATTGATAAAAAAAGAAGGGCGCACACTGCTAAAAACGTAACTGTGCTTATAAACTTCCCTGCCTCTGCATGCAGATTATAAGCATGCATTGATGGTCCGGATGCTGCTCTAATTCAGGTTTTCAGTGTAGCCTGTGAATCCCTATGATGGTGTGCACATTTATCTTCTGATTATTCATCTTGGAGATCCCGACTACGCAACTGGATTGATCCACTAAATGGTATACATGGTCTACCAGTCAGCACTCAAGCGCACCACTCTACTTTCATGTTATCCCACAAGCCTGTGGTTGGAGATGAACAAAGTCACTGGTGAAAATAGCAGCATATCAATTAATAGAAGTTTATGGCCTGGCAAAGGGATCGTAGTATGGAGCCTAAGGACATGTATAATCAGCATGAGAAAATTAGTGATGATTGGTGCTGGTCAAATACCTTCAGGATGTGACTTTGTAGCTAGGGAATGAGACATAAGATTGTCCTAACTCGTTTGTGTGTGTGTAAATATTTACAATATGTCTGTATATTCTCATACATTTGCAGATTGTCAAGGCCAGAATATCCTGAAGTGTTTTGTGTAAAGTTTCATCAACCTGTGCTTCTCTATGCCATGTTATTCCACTTCAAACATTGAATTATTCTTTTTCATTAAAATATTGGTTTACGGGGGAACTACAACTTTTTAAAAACACATTCAGCCTTCCACAGTCTATATATATTAAGGGAGACCAGACTGGAAATCCGCCACGTCTGTGATGGAGTATCACGTCTTTGACACTCTAAATAAGGCCTTATTTGTATTAGGAGATGAAGGTCTTTGTTTTGATTGTTGGAGATATTTGTGATACCTTTTGATAGAATAATGTATTTGATTGGTGACCCAGTGCATTAAGTGTGTGAATCTTTGCCCGGGACATCTTAAAAAAGGATTGGAAGACCTGTTTCATTAACTGAGCCATCCCTTTGCCATATGTTGTATTGATTATACAAGATTGTAAGATATTATTAACTTTTTGATCACCAAATTGTTTTTAAAAGGTTTTGGGTCCCCTGTTAACTGTGGAAACTCAAGGAAAGCATTTCATTTTCAAGAAAGTGTGTTTTTTATTTTAGTCCTACTGCTGTGGGGGTGGGGTTTGAAATGTAAATGTATGTCAGTTGCATTGTGTTGCTACATGTCTGTTGTTTTGTCGTTTTGTTTCCTTCCCCGCTCACGTCTAGTTGAGACTGTCCAAGGCAACCCTACCCTCATCATGGAAAGCAGCCCCCTGGTTGCTCTCACACGCCAGGATAGCGTCATGGAAACCAGTATACCCGTTCCTGTCCTTAACTGGCAAGATGTTTCCAGTAGAACTGCTGCGTTTGCTGAGTGTGTGTAATCTGTGCCTCTCTCTCATCTTGCTTTATGTGCCTTGACCACTGCTTGCATGGATCTGGAATCTTCCATTGCGGTGTTATTGATAATTTTCTTGTCATGACCTTGCATGGACATTGGAATCACGTACTGTCTCCCTATTCCCCTATTTCTGTCTTCGTGAGTCCTGTGTGGCACAGTGTTTTCACTTTTGTGCATCTTCAGACACACAAATGCACACGGTCTCTCCAGCATTCACACGCGCACGTTTTCTCATTAGTTTGAACTTACAAGAGCAATATAATTTCTGCTGTCACAAAGCCTGCAGCAAGATTATTGAGAACATAGTTCCAACATGCTCATTAACCCATTTTCATTTTTTTCCTATAGTGCTTACTGATTTTTTCATTTGCATCTTTTTGATTCCTTAATTTTGTCTACTTTTAATCTTAGTTAAATGTTTTCCTTTGTATTGCTCTCATTATATAATTTCCTTCCTTTTCTCCATCGTTTCTTTTCTCCTGATCCTACTTTCCTTCCCTTCTTGTTATTGTCTCCCTTCCTTACTTTCCTGCCTTTCTTGTACATCAATATCCTGTCTTCAGCACTACTCAACATCCAAACTGTCCTCCTATTCTTTCACTCTAGTCTACGTTCCACACTATCTTGCCTGCTACCCACACTTTTCTGCCTTACGCCCCCACAACCCTAAGATTTTCAGTGTCCTGCCTGCCTTCTACATTGTCCTGCCTTTAGTCTACTGTCCTGCCTTTCGTTCACGCTGTCTTGCCTTCCGTCATCACTGTCCTTCTTTCTTTTAACAAAGGTCGGCCTCTCTTTCACACTGCCCTTCCTTCCACATTGTCTTGTATAAGTTTCACACTGTCCGGTCTGCCTTCAACGTCATCTTGCTTTCTTTTGATACAGTCCTGCCTTTCTCACACACTGTCATACCATCCACATTATCCTGTCTGCCTTCCACTGTACGACCTTTCTTCCCCAGTGTCGTAACTTCCCCCCTGTCCTGCCTGCCTTCCACACTATAGTCACTCACACTGTCCTGCCTGACATTCACATTGGCCTGTCTGTCTATTGCAATGTCCTGCCTTTTTGCCTCACTATCTGTCTTTCCTTCCACACTCTCTTGCTTTCCACAGTGATCTGCCTTCCTTCAATGCTGTCCTGCATTTCTTCAACACTGACCTACCTGTCTTCCCTTTTTCGTTTCTACTAACCTCCTATTACCCTACCTACATCTCCTTTTTTCCTACCTTTGGCTTGTCTTATGTTTTTCTTTTCTTCCTTGTTTCCACTCCTACCTTCATTTCTTCCTACTTAACTTACCGAACCCATCCTTCCTCTCTACTTTACTTACTTCTTTTGTTTTTCCTTCTTTCTGTCTTTTTTCTGTTCCATTTCTGGTTTATTACCTACTCACCTCCTACATCCCTTATCTTTCAGCCCTCCTTCACCATTTACTTTCCTTCCCTTGACCTTCGTTTTGCCTTCTGTCCATTCCTTAGTACCTCCCCTCATCCATCATAACTGTGTACCCTTCCTAAGGTAATAGTATTGTAAATTGAAATATATTCCCACACCATGCACGCTATACATATTTCTCATTGCATGCTTTTGGATTCCTCATTACCCACCCAGTTATCCATCTCTGCTAGAAAATTAAGTCTGACATCGGTCTGCAGGAAGAAGCATGCACAGCAGCCGGGCCTACAAAGTATGAGCCCACCCCCAACTAGTTCTGTTTCATCATCGGTAGCAATTGGGTGAAAGAGCTCAACAAGAGTTTGGGGCTCACCATGCTTGAGCGCCCCATAACAGCAGTGTTGTGATTCTGCTCAGGTGAAATATGTATGCGCATATCTACTGACCTCTGTTGTCTCTCAGAATGTCGTACACAGAAGTGCCTTCTGACATAAATATTGAATTATGATGTTTACTGAAATATCGTCCCAGTGGGTGCAAATTTTCTATTGTTATCTCCAGCGGAGCAATATTGTTCTAGATAAAATGTAGGATATAAAATGGAATTTGTACAGCTGTATTCTGGTACCACACTCTTACCTAAGAAAACAAGGAGTGTACAAAGGCATGCCAGAAGCAGTCTTTCTTTCTTTTTTAATTGGGCCTTTCTTGCAATCTGCGTCACTCACCATGGGCATATTTGAAGATGGACATAGCTAGTGATAACAGCCTGTGTCAGTGCACATTCATGCTCTTCTCTACGCATACTCTACACAAACAGTTTCATGTCCATAATGCTTGCATTTGTTCCTCAGCCACTTTGAGCTTGAGTAGACCTGGTGATCTGCTTTTGTGCTTGTGTATCAGTTACTGGACTGCATGCCTGCACTGTCTACTAAGAAGCACTGCTACATTCTCAAGTATTGATAAGTGTATGCCTCATGATGTGCTTTTGGATTATCTCTGCATACTGTTTTTCATTTTACAGCACCACCTCCCTTTTCTGTTCCCATCCATCAGTCAGCATTGCTGATCTCGACCAATGAAGGGGAGAGCACGCCTATACATTGTCTAATACTGCAGCGGTGTCCACTACATTGCTTCATGTTGCAGGAATTCCGATACCTAGGAGTTGCCTCCCTCACCCCCATTTACTATGTTGAGCTACTCATTCTTGTCTTTTTTGCACACACGCACTGTGACTAAACAGTGTTCATAGCCATACCTATAAATATGCATTGTTATTAAATCACTTCTAAAACTAGCTCAATCAATTTAAATGGAGATAACTTTTTAAAGGCCACCTTTATAAAAGATTTTGTGGGGATTGTGTGCCAGAAAACTCTGTCTTTCCCCTCTAACTCTTCCTTTGTGCCCTGGGTCTTTGTACGAGGCTAGCTAAAGACAGTGTGCTACAGAAAATTATTATGGCTTACATCGGTTTCTTTTACAAATGTGCTGGCTGCCCTTTTGTCCTCAATATTATGTTGACCTCGGGACAACATTTTTGCTGTTTATGGATAAAACTAGATGCTTCGCAGCAACTTGGAGAAACTTGTCTAATTGTGGTTTGTCTGAATATACATTCCTAAACGTCCTAACTACTGCTTCAATACTTTAGCAGCCAAAGTCAGAGGAAGAGGTGTGGCGCCGCGGCCAGGGCGACTGACGCTGGAATCTGGAGACCACGGTTTGATCCCCGGCTCCGGCGGCAGGTTAGCCCAGCACCATGTGACTCTGGGTAATAGCTCGCTTAATCTTCCCGACGGCCCCCAGCGCCTAGAGACCCTTACGGGTGATTGTGCGCTTTACAAATGTGGACTTTAAAGTCACAATGCAACTAGTTCTTCAGTCTTGAAGAAGACTCAGGGCATCATTTTAACTTTGACAGACAGTACTCCATCCGTTAAGGTGGCGCGAGGACATTTCCACCAAATTTAGAGATGACCATCAGCTCAGCTGTCATCGCTGTACCTTGAAAGGTTCCCTCAGGGTGCGTAAAGCTAGGTTAGTAGTGTTCATCGGTTTTGATGGCCATTCACAAAACTCTTAACAAACTTTTACACTTTTTTCCCCAAATTCCCAAAGCAGGTGCATGTTTCAGAAAAATAAAAAGCTCATGACCCCCACACCCTGGGAGGTTTCTCCCAGGGTGTGATGGTCATTATTTGATTATTTCTTTTTGTCCATCTCTGCCTGGTTTTACCTGGCGGAGAGGCTAAAAAAAAGGACATTTCACTTCCAACCCTAAATAGGGCGGGTAGTGTAATGCCCTTCCTCTGATGGTTCCAACTCTGTCAGAGCAAGATTTCCATCGACAGAGCCAATAGGGCACATATATACCAAAAGCTTATAGTTTGCCCGTCTCTAACTGACATGGGTGGGAAAATAGTTTAGAGTACAGGGTACTCCATTGCATTTGCAATGGAGTGCCCTGTCTGCCAAACTCTAAATCATGCCTTCTGTCCTCATTTTAATGGATACTGTATCTGCCCCGGCTTTAAATGGTGAAGAAATTCTTGTGAAGTCATCTTGTGAACTTGCAATATGCTCTCGGAGTGTAAGAATTGGAAAAATATAGTGAATATGTCCCAACAGTGTCCACAAAACCCTTTTCCTTCCTCAGTCCGTTTGCACACTCATCTACATTAGCAAAAGACCGTACACCTACAAGGGAACCAGTCAGTAGTATTTTATACCTATACATACTCTCAATTCATAATGCGCTTCCTCTGCAGAGCTGTTGTGAAACCTGATGCTGAAAATGGTTCATCCCGCAGTGTCACATACACTGCATGTGTTTTCTGCAGTAAGAATAAGCAAATAATTGAATGTTCCTCTGTAAAATTGTATTATAGTACCAGCAGCATTAGGCTTCATTCTGCTATGGATTTTGTTGACTTTACTTCAAAGTGTCAGTTCTTTTGAGCTATGTGCAGAATTATTGAAAATGCGTGTAATAAACATATCCTAAGTGCCAGAAAAAAACAAGCTGAAAACAGGAGTGCATTTTACTGTGAAGCAAGGGCCTCATGTTCTGCCAATGGCATATGGCTTCCTCTGTTGACAAATACATCTTTTATTATCCCCCCCCAACCCACACACCATCTTTCCTTTTTACTCTCATGTACTCTCTCGTGGTCTCCCATACGGCACAGATGTCCATGCATACTTCTGCTGAGTTCTCTAGTTTGCCTCCCTGAGTTGCCTAACTTTGTTCCTTCTTGGGTAGAATGATGAAGCTCTGTGAGCTCAACATTCTCCAGAGTGAGAGACAAGTGAGAAGACAGTACAGGACCTCTCTATGTTTTGACAGCTGCCTTCTGTTCTTGTACGTAACTTTTTCAACCGCTACTACTCACTCTACATGCTTCTGATGGTGATTGCTCACTTTGCAACTACTTCTTTCGTCAAAACCTTTGCACATCTTTTCTCTTCACCGGTGTATCCCCACTTTGTGTCTTGCCCATCGGTGTGCATGTGGAGAGAAGCTGCTGACATTCTCTAAAACACAAGTTCAGTATAGAGCATGTGACATTATTATTCCAGTGATATGATGGCACCGCTACACCCCTGCCTACCCCACCCCCTCGAATAAGCACTGGCATCTGTAATTTCTATGAGGTTTGTACTTTTCAGTGTACACTTGAAACCCTGATTTTTTTAGACCATACATGGGAAAACATGATGAAGTCTAAAAATACTCTAAATATGTGCCCTCTGAGTCATGCATTCTCATCATCATCAAGTAACTTTATTTTCGATCACAAAGATCTTACAAAATAGGTATAACACAGCGCAGGCTAAGACAATATAGGAATAATAATCATTTTACAAAAAACATAACGCAGTACATGTCAGTGTGAGAATAAAAATCATTATTCAAAAGTGGACAAGAATTTATAAATACAGTTTAAAAAGTACAAAAAGACAATTCATATGATACATCTAAAAACTTTTTTTCCATAGTGCGTGCCAGAATCTGGCCAAACCAAAGACTAGTGCCCTGCGGGTGTTAGTGGCTAAAATTCTCAGAACGTCGAGGTATTGGCCGGGTCCAATTAATTTACACAGCAGGGTGAGCCACTTGCCCCTCAAACTCCTATACGGACAAAAGAATAACAAATGGACTAAAAATTCAGAACTAGCCTTGCACGCTGGACACTGGTCATCAGAGGGAACATTGCTACACCACATTTTACAGAGCAGTTTAGTGGGTAGAATCTTATATCGAAATTGTAAAAATAATTTGCATGCCAGGGGTGGAACAATTTCATCAATGGTCTCCTCATAAAATGGAACACATTTAAAACTCATAAAAAACTGGGTTAGTGTACACACCGATTTAGCCATCTCCTTCACCATTTTAGTTTCCCAGTAGATCGCTTTAACCCTGCTCTTTGGCATAAGGGACAGTCTTTCGGGAGTGAACCAGTACTCCTCCATCCCAAGTCTCCTCAGTAGACTTCTCAAAGAGCTAAACCATGGAATTGAATTTACCTGGGGTCGCTTCAGGAGATCGATTGTCATCGCTCGATAGGGGGCAAGCTCTTTGACAGACCACAAAATATGCCAAAACATTAGCAGCTTGTAGTCTAACTAATGTGACAGTTGTTTTTGGCCCAAATCCAAAAACATGGGAGCCAGGGGAAGGTTTAAAAGTGATCTTAAAAAGCGGTTTTCTATGGGATTCAGAGAATTTGTATTCCCACTACCCCACAATTCAGCCCCATAAAGAGCCCCCCACAGGTTTTGATATTATAGATTGCCAATGCTAGGGCCACTTTCCTGGACACCGTACTTTTATGAATTTTCCTTATATGGGCGGTCTACTGGATTAGCGACAGTTGAACTTTTTCGATATGGGGAGCCCAATTTAGATTAGATGTTAAGCGGATGCCCAGATAGTCAAAGGAAAATACTTGCTCTAGGGGGCTGCTTCCTACATACATAGATCTTTTAGCTGATTTAATATTCCCTTTAGAGAAGATCATTTTGTTTTTGCCTTGTTTAATACTAGGCCATGCTGCTTACAGAACCAAATAAAATCATTCAACAATTGTTGGAGACCTTGGGGGGATTTGGAGATTAATAGGGTATCATCCGCAAAAAGTAGTGCAGGTACTCTTCTCTCACCTATTTTCGGGGCGTCACACCCATCCGTAACGAGGTAGTCTACCACCCCATTTATAAAGAGAGAAAATAGGGTGGGCGCTAGGGCGCATCCCTTCCTCACTCCACGTTTAGTAAAAAATAGCTCAGTGAGTTGGTTGTTTTCCGCCACCTAACTTGGGCTGTATTTAGTGAGTGCAATCGAATAAAAAATTCTAATAGACTATGAAGTAGGCCCATCTCTGCCACCACTCTCCATAACTTAGCTTGCGGTACTAGGTCAAACGCATTGCGTAAATCCACAAAGGCGACATATAGCTTACCCTCTCTAATACCAACCTCCCTCCAATAGATGCACAGAAAGTGAAAAACCTGGTCCAATGTGCTAATGTTAGCACGGAAGCCTGCTTGAAAATCACACAGGATATGGTACTCTGAGATCCAATCCTGAATCCTAGACAGAACCTGCTTACAGAAAATGTTCTACAATGAATCAATTGGACTTATAGGTCTGTAACTAGCCGGGTTAGCTCTATATCCCTTCTTATAGATAGGGATTATTTCCGCTATGTTCCACGAGGGAGGAATGTTCATGCCTGATAAAATGGCGTTGGTTAACATATTAATATAGGGAGCCCAGACAATTAAGTCCTCTCTATACAGGTCACTTGGAATTCGGTCAGGGCAGGGGGCTCTAGCCAGGATACTAGGGCGAATCGCTACCTGAGTTTCTTCCAAGTAAAAAAACGAGTCCTCCATAGAAGTAGTGTGGCTCACTGGTTAGAGGCGGCAGACCCGAGAGCAGAGGACGGCCCGGGACCAGGGTTCGATTCCCGGCGCGGCAGGTTTCTGGACCAGGGTCAGCGGACTCGATAATTCTCTCGCCTCGGTGCCCACTCTGATCAGCGTTCACACTCGGCAACTCTGGGCATTAGCTTGCCTCATCTTCACTAACGGCCCCACCAGACCGCCGGGGATGCCTGGTCTCACCCTGGAGATACCCATTAAGGGACCATCTCTCAGGGAAGCCAGGAAGGGTTTCGCAGCGGTCGAAGCGCCTTGGGACCCTACGGGTAAGTAGTGCGCTATATAAATGCCTATACATACATACATACATAGCACCACACAAAACTTCCCCCCACAATTCAGTTGGGCCCTCAGCCTCTGTACTACCTAGCACATAGAGATCCCTAAAACGGGTCACCTACTCTTCTGGCTGGACTGTGAACTCCAATTTAGTCTTTCTACCATTAAGACAGTAGGCAGTTTTTTCCCAAAAAGACTTAGGATCCTTAACTGTTATGCCTTTTATATAGAGGACCATAGGAAACTTTCACAATTCTTCTTGCTGACTCTATTGCTTTCCTATATATTTTTCTACATGCCACCAGATCAAAGTGAACATTAGATTTTGCTGCCCTTACAAGGTCGGTCATTACTTTCCTGCAGTCCTTATTAAACCAAACTGCCTGAATTCCTTGCTTTGGCTGTGTCTTTTCTGGCTCAGGTTTCTGCTCCCTGCGAGATTTAACCAACAGATCCCTAATCTCGTTAAAGAGGATTTCATGCTGGGTGGTCCATTTCTCTGCTACTTTGTCTTTAGCGAGTTTGGATAACTCTTCCACCTCCAAGCGTATTTTACCTTTAACTGCTACCAAGACCTCTGAATGTTCCTCCACCCGGTCCCATCAAATTGTTCTCAAGTTTTTCGTAATGGACAGTTCACCCAGGTCTGTCCTACCCCTGATATCGGGTTTGATATCCCCTTGATTTATTAGAGAAAGAATCAGGGTGTTATTATCGCTATCAGATCGATTGGCCACTGACATATCATAAACCAATGGCCAAAGTCTTAGGGCAACCAAGCAATAATCAATCCTGCTAGCATAACCAGGTCTGTTGAAAGTTAGGTCCCCATTTTGATCTGATTTTGTTCTCCCGTTGGTGGGTCTCAGGTCATGTTGCAATGTAAGGGCCAACACCTGGCTTCCTCTCTTTGTCCATCTAACTGGAGGAAGATCTAACTGTGGGACCTGCCAAGCGCTGTCCCACTCCTCAGTCAAGTCTCGGGGGTTCAAGGCAGATGGTTCAAAGGTACAATTAAAATCCCCAGCTACCAAAACTGAGGCACTATCAGTGGGTTCAGATAATACATGATCTAAGACTTTAATTGTGTTCGTTTCTTCAGAACCCGAACAACTCTGTTGTAAACATTAAAAATCCTAATTTTCAGACCACTACATAATTCAAAGTCTATGGCTAAAATATCAAGGGAATCTACATGGACCAGCTTAACTTTTGAACCAAGAGCAATTTTGACCCAAGTCGCTAAACCTCCCGATGGCCTCCCACTTCTCTTTCCTTGTGGCACTTAAGCCTTAGGTAGACAGCCCACTTCTATGTGGGGTGTGCAGATTCCACGTTTCTTGGAAAAGTATCACATCATATAGGTCCACAAAGAAACCCCAATCTGGGTCTACTAACAATTTGGTAATTCCTGCCAAATTCCAGACCAAAATTCTTAAGTGTTGGGGGGCAAACTTTAGGATAGGTGTGATCGGTGCTACACTCAATAGTTACTCCCCCTTGCTCGGTATTGGAGAGATTGTCAACCCCCTCCCTCCTTAGGGTCACATTTAGCCTTAGTGGTTGCGGCCGACCTCAACCCTGTGGGAACTTTTGCTAGGGACCCGGTCGCATTTGGACCAGGGAGGATTACATATTCATCTTGGGGCAGCAGGCCTCCTATCTGTAGTCATACCTGTCTTCTTACTCCCTCTCCAGTTCTCATGGGGGTTCCCCAAGGGTCGGCCCTATCTCCTATCCTCTTTAACCTGTTCTTGGAACCTTTAGCTAACTCATTAAACTCCACTAGCATTCTCTTCCATATGTATGCGGACGATACGCAACTCTATTTGAAAATCTCTTCCCCGGAATAACATCATCTCACTCAACACTACCCTAACGTCTACTCAAAACTGGTTAACTGAGAACCATCTCCTGCTCAACACCTCCAAAAGGGAATTCCCGCTCATCTCCCCTCTGAACCACTCACTGCCTTCAACTGCACTCCTCTCATCATAGACTCAGCCAAATCGCCATGGAGAAGCACCTGAATATGAAAAATCATATCGGCAAGGTGTGTAAGGGAGCAAGCCACTTGATGAGGACACTGAGAAATATCAAACCTTTCCTTCCACAAAATGATTTCAAGCAGGTGGTTCAAGCGCTTGTCTTGCCGAGGCTTGACTACGTTAGTGCTACCCTCTGTGGCCTTCCCAAATACACCCTGGCTCCACTAAGGGCATCACTGAACACAGCGGCTAGACTGGTTACAGGCACCAAATGAAATGAGCACATATCCCCAGTCCTAAAATTTCTTAAATGGTTGCCCTACAAAACACAAATTCAGTTAAAGATTGCCGTTCTGGCGCACAAAGCCCTTCACTTCAATACTCCCAGGTACCTTGCGCAAAAACTTGAGCTATCTTGAGGTGTAAGAGCCTCAAGAAGTGCCAATACTTTCCTCTTGAAACCACTCATCCTTAGCAAAAAGAGAACTTGTCACAGAGCCTTCTCCGGCGCTGCCCCAAAGATATGGAGCTCTCTTCCACCGGAAGTACGCAGAATCTTCTTAACAACGGCGTTCAAATTGAAAACCAAAAGATTCCTTATGAATAAATTCTTACCCTAATTGGGCCAGGCTCATCTGCTCGAAGACATTGTTTCCTACTTCTTTTGTGCCATCATTTGTTACTGCTCCTCTTTACCGCATATTGTGACCCCCTTCATTGCCCGCCTATACCTGTTTATTGTATTACCCTCCAAGGTGCAATTGTCCTGGAATCTGCGATCAATCCTTTTTTTTTTTTTACTCCTACTTGATGCCGATTTTGCATTTATGACCTTCCTTCCATCCTAATGTAAAGCGCTCTGATATCCTTCGGGAGATTGTTTGCGCTATATAAAACTTTATAAATATATAAATAAACATATATTAGTTGGGGGCCCCCTCTCGTAAAAGACCTAGGTGGCCTATATAGCTCTTTATCGGTCCCTGTCGGCAGTCTATATCTCATAATAATAGAACTATTATCAATGGGGATGGTGCGAGAATCGATTGACATTAAACAGTCAACAGGAGCCATACAAAAGAAGATAACTTTGACTACATCCTTTGGTGACCCTCGGACCGTTACACTTTTGACATACTTGATGTCATCTCTTATAATTGAATAATAGTACTGGATGTCCCTGAACCAGTAGATAACCTTATTCTTAAGAGAGTCACAGTCTTCATATACACCCCTTGGAAGTTTGGGTGCCTCTGTTAGGTATATTACTGCTTTATTATCCTGGGGCTGTGTTCTGGAATAAACACCATCCTTTACTACCCCCTTCCCTATTAGTCCCCCAAGCCCAGAAATGGGAGGATGCCCTTCTTCTAGTGTGGTTTCGCCTCTGTCTATGACCCTACCCTCGCCCCTTCCCTGAGATACGCCGCGGAAAGCTATTGGCTTGTTGAGGTACGCACTACTACCAAAACCATTTTTCTGACAAGAGGGTTTAGAATGATCCTAGGGGTGAGGCACAGTAGGTCATATGTGAACTGAGGTATGTGGGTCCACCTTCCTCTACCCCTGTTGATCCCAAGCGTATAGAAGCTAAACTCTTAGGGGCACTAGGCGGGCGTTCAGGGCCAGTCTCTAAAGGAGTCCCATTGTTGGTCTTACCCCTCCCTGGTAACTTCAATCCTCAGAAGAGCTACTTCATCTCTCAGGGACTCGATAGGGGTTTTTGAGGCCTGCAATAAGGCAGCAAACACGTTGTTTGCGTCACCATGGCCGACTGTGCCACCTCCCGTTTCTCCACATGCCTCCTCTGCAAGAACCTCAAATCTATTGTGGCACTCTACTTGAGATACATTTACCTCCTCGGGGTGGTCCTGCAGCTCACTAATAGATGAGGTTAGATCTAATTGTGGCACAGAGCCAAGAGGGCGACTTCCAGGCCTCTTCCCTTTGTGAGAATTTTTAAACATCAAAGGAATTTGTATAGCAGATTTTTTTGCAATGGGTGGGAGGAAAAAGTTCCAGCGGGGCTCCTGAGTTGGTGTCGAGACTAATGGAATTTGCTGGTTGGGATGGTGGCAAAGATGTTCCCAGACTGGCTAACTCATGGACAGAAAGTAGGGATTCAATCCTGTTCATTGCCTCATGGCAAACTTCACCTAAATCCCCTTTTTTTGGGCGGGACACACACTATGCTTTGTCCTTACCCTTCCTTTTGCCAATGACTGAACGAACCCTCCAGGGGCACCACTTGTTGCTACTAGGGAGAGACAATGGTAAACAAAAAGAACACTTCCAATATGTACCCACCTAAGGAGGCTCAATACAAGACAGTAGCTCAGTGAATGTCCTCGTAGTAACCGCACCTTCCCTCCACAAGTTCTCCTATTATTCCACAAAGTTAATTTCCTGTCAATACGACAGCGGAGAAGTGTAAAAGAAGAGATGTAAGAGTGTAGAACAACCAACCAATACCAAGCACTGAGTGGCTGGTACAGTACCTTGCTAGCAAGCGGCTCTCCAAAATGACAAGCACACAGTGTGTAATATGCTCCCACGTCGTCCACAACCAAGGAGGGTGGGCCTGCCCCAGCTTTGACGGGCGCAGACGGACACGCCCTGAGCCGCTGAAATAGCGCCTCCTGGGGCGCCGATGATGTGCAGTGACGTTGGCGGCAATGCAGCCGCAAGGATGGCTGGTGATTGTGGTCTCCTGCTTCCTGGTAGCAATGGCAGGCTCCCAATCTTCAAGTAATTTTTTCTCTACTTTGACCTGCCGTATGTCTCCTAAACCTGCTTTACACCTTCTTCCCTTCCATTCCAGTTCAGCTTCCAGCCCCTTTCTGCTCCGCCCGATTCATGCATTATATGAATTTTATTATTTCACAGGCATATTAAAATATCAGTTTTGCATTGCAAGCACACAGCATTTTGTTGGAGCAACTTTTTTCGGAACCGCTTAGAACATAGAGGCATTTGTTGAGTGGGTTCAACCAACCTGTGAATATTGCCAGTCTTGTGACTCATTTACATAGCCTTTGGGAACATGTAGGAGTAGGACACTGTGGGGCCCATTTTTCATAAGTATATATAATGTTCTTTTCCCTGACTAGGCCTGGGTGTAGTTCGCATAGTTCTGCTACGCAGAACTCTGCGAAGCGCCGAAAAAACTCTTCCGCACTCTACACGGATCGCAGAGTGGGCAAAACTCTGCGAACTGTTCCGGCTGAACGGAGTTCACCACCCACCCCTGTTCCGAACCAGAAACTCTCTTTTATTTGAATACTGGCAGCGAATAATGCCCCAGTCACACAACTCTGGAGCTTCATTGTCATTGTGGCCAACAGTGCCTTCAAAACATCAGTATTCCCTGGACAATTCAACTTTATTTCCCACCATTCTCTAGCACTTTATTTCTCTGCTTTGCTCTCTCTACACACTCTTTCCATCTTTTCCCGCCATTTCGTTTTCTCTTTAGCGTGCGCTTTATTACCCTTTACTCACTTTCTTTCTCTTACACTCTGTCGTCTCTCATTCCCAGTCTACTCTCACCCACAGCAAATCCTTTAGTTATTTGAATATCTAGATATTTGAATGAGGCTTCTTAGAGCATCCCCCTCAATATTCGTGTATTGAAACTAGAGGATGAGAACCCCCTTTCTCTAAAGAGTCTCTGAGGATGCAGTATTTCATAATGGTCTTTTCTTAATCTTGCTTATTTTATCTGCACTGCCATAAACCACCTCTATAATGAGGCGGGTTCCTCGTGTGAAATGAATCGGTCAAGCAAGAGATTCCAAGACAGGAACCCCTCTTTCGACAAGACTATTTTGTTGACAGATTACACACTGAGTATACAAGCGAGTCCCTCAAGCTTCGAAAAGCAGGATCCATCAGCAGAAGGTTTTGAGGCAGAGACTTGAGGGAAGGATGGGTTTCGAGCAGGATTACCTATCCAAGAGGGAAGTTCACCTGCACAAGGAACAGTTGAGCAGTGTTGCCTGCCTGGCAGCCATGCTGCAAGCAAATTGTTGAAGTGTGAGTTGCTTTTCGTGAGCGGCATTCCCTTTTGTCTTAGTCTTGGTGCCTTCCTATGCACTGTACTATGGAGCATTGAATGGGTTGTTTAGTTCCAGGCAGTCATATCAGTGTGAGCTCTGTGCTTTTATCCAGAATATGTGCACTTTATTTGCATGTGCACAACTGGATGCTTAGTCTGTAACCTTGGTACTCACATCGCTCGAATTACCCTGTTTGGTCATATTTTGAAGTCGAGCTTCAAGTTGTGCAGTGTTTATGCCCCATTGTGCAGAGTCTGGTACTTCATTTTACATAACCTCTTAGTAGGTGTGACCATGAATTCTTGGGTTTGTAGAGCTGGTTCAGAATCTTTAATAGAGCAATTCTCAAGAAATGTACTTGTTCACCTTAGGAGATGAAACTTTTCCAGTTTTGTAATTGTATAGTCCCTTTCTGTTTAACCTGTTTTTTATGTTTTGCTTCCCCAGATCCCTCTTTGAGTTGTGTAGCTGGGCTATGTGCAGTATCTTTCGATGTATTTATTTAACTAAGGAGAGAGATATACACTGCTCAGTTTTCTATTCAGTGTGGAGATGTGTTGGATTGGCATATAAGACATGAAGTTTTGAGTTTTCTATTCAGGATTGAGATATGTTATATCTTCACAGGTCTTTGTATCCTCCAGGGGAAAGACATGTAGTGTGAGTTTTCTGTTGAGCAGGGAGATATGCGGTCTCTTTCTTTGCTTTGTTGAGGTAAAATACATGGAGGGAAATGTGTTATAATTTAGTATGTCTTTGTTTCCAACATGCAGTGTTGAGTTTTCTATTTTGGAGTGTTGTGTGTTGTATCTTCCTATGTCTGTTTCATTAAGGATAGATATATGCACTGTATGGTCTCTTAAGGT
Organism: Lissotriton helveticus; assembly: GCF_964261635.1. NCBI lineage: Eukaryota > Metazoa > Chordata > Amphibia > Caudata > Salamandridae > Lissotriton > Lissotriton helveticus. The sequence goes on along the minus strand of NC_136072.1, from coordinate 1,061,339,336 downwards.
AGGAGTTATCGTGACCCATATATATCAAGTGTAGAATATCGAGGTCAATCCCTCCTTCTCCATGCGAGGGCTGCCCACCTCCTGTGTAAAACCTTTGGAATGCGAGGTTGACACACCTCTTGAAGGGGCTGTAGGATTTATCCCTACCATATGATTCATACCTTAAGAAGAAATGGGTGCTCTTGTCAGGCGACTTCTACTGATCTTTGGTCTTTGTTATCTGCCTGGGACTGATCTCGGAATCCCTGCTGCAGTCTGGCAGTCTGTCTCATCCCATCTAAATTGAATGTAGGATATTGAGGAGAATATCTCCTTCTGTCTATGAGGGCAACTCACCTCTTGTCTAAAACTTTAGGAAGTTGAGGGGAACCCGTGTACAAAGGGGAAAGAGGGAGAAAACAGCACTTGCTCAAGGAGATAGATCATTAGAAGACTTGAACTGGGGTAGCAGAGCCAATGGTAAAGGAACATCATCTTGGGCCAAGTAGAGGAACTACAGCTTCCCTGCCATAAAGGGAGAGTATCCTAAGTGAGGACGCTCTAGTACATATATGCATTGGACACAGCAAATATTAGGAATTTGACTAACTGGTGTGGACTGCAAAAAGACTGTGACTTACCCCTGCAAACCAAGCATCTTGCCCAAGAACCGAAATAGAGTGGTACAACTTTGCAGCACCAGTAAGGGGTTGTCTAAAAGTAAGGAAAGCAGGCAGCAAAAATGAGTTACACGCCCTCCCCCCCAAATGAGTTGCTGTTTAGACATTTAATTATACTTTTTATCTTTTCTCACTTCTTTTTGTCAGTTCAATAGTTGAATATCCATTCATAAATATGCACTGGCTTCAAAATCATTGTTGTTAGTAGTTATATATATATTTGTTTATGTTTTATTCAAGGGTGCAACACCCACTTGGGTCGAAAATTTTTGTGGCCAAACAACGAGGTCCATAATGCTATGTGAGGTCACATGACGATAATAAAAGGAGACTACCTAATTGAACCTGTTTAGTGGTTTTGAGTGAAATGCTGCACCTTTGAATTGACTGCCTGTGATCAAAGATATATTTATCCGAAACGCGTTAGGCTGGAGGTAAATGTAAATGTAAATGTAGTTGAGCTTATATAGCGCACAGCTACCCGCAGTGGGTTTCCCGGCGCTTGCTTAGGGAACCCTTCCTGATATTCCCCTGTGAGATAGCAGGGTATCCACAAGGTGAAAGTCAGGCATCCCGCCGCGAGGGGCCGTTGTGGAGATTAAGCAAGCTGTTGCCCAGAATCGCAGAGTGTGAACCCGTGAGTCGAGGAGGCACCGGGGCGAGAATTATCGAGTCCGTGGAATTTTTAGACCAAGACCCGCCGGGGCGGGGAATTGAACCCTGGTCCAGGACCGATCTCAGATTCCGGGTCTGCCGCCTCTAACCCCTGAGCCACACTTCTCCACACCAGGTCAGCATGTCATCTGTTCGGAGCCTCGATGGGCGTGCTGGCTTTGTCCCTTTGGACAAAACTTGGGACATTGGAATGCGCTAGAGGAAGCAGCGAGCTCTGCCCACTGTGGAAGAGGTGCTGACCTTGAGCATCTGCGCCTACAAACTCGGAGTGCCGAGATCGGGGTATTCCGCCACGCCCACTTTTGGGTGTTCGCCTATCAGAGCAAAGCCATTATTATTTAAAAACATGAAGGCCCACAACGTTTGTTGTTAAAGACATTTGAAAAAGGCAGCCATGCCAAAACGCATCATGCTGGATGATTGGATGATTAACGTTGCTGGTTCCACAACCCGTGTGTGCTCGGATCTTTTCCTGTGGAGAGGTTTGGTCCTGGGCTTTGATTGATATATATATATATATATATATATATATATATATATATATATATATATATATATATATATATTGATATATATATTGATATATATATATATATATATATATATATATATATATATATATATATATATATATATATATATAGAGAGAGAGAGAGAGAGAGAGAGAGAGAGAGAGATCTTAAACTGTGCTTCCCAGGACACCTAATAAACAGCAACTTAAAGGTTAAGTAATAAAAACACAGATAAAAAAATAACATTGTAAATCATGCAGAACAATGAAGCTAATATTTTAAATCAGTGAAAACTGTAAGGGACTACATACACACGTTTCACAGACTTGAAACACTTTAATAATGAATACAACCAAATGGAAAGGGATGTTGCAGGCGCCCTTTTAATTTAATTAAAAGGACCATAGCAGGAGATATAAGATACTTTTCCATGCACATATTTTGCCGTCTGCCCAGGAAAGTGAATGATTCTAAAGTTCTTTTATCGAGCTTTATGTCACCCATTTCAGGCACAATCTGTGAGTTAGGTGGACACTTTAATACTTCATTAGAACTCAATGATTTCCAGAGGCAGCTGTTAGAGAAAGAAGGCAAAATGATATGTTGGTTGATACTGCAATGCGACTTGAACATGGTACTAGCCATAAACCTCCCTAATAGATGTGACCAGCAAGGAGCCAATCAAAATGCAACATTTTAGTAGCATTCAGCTGTCTATAACAGGAGACATTAATCTAACGGCAGTTGGCTACAGTGGAAACTTCTTTGAATCCTAATGTTGCATTGGACTGGCACACGATTAGCGACAAATGCAAAATAGTGGATCTTGGTTTCTAAGTGTATATTTACATTCAATATAGTACTACTGAGCGCATGCATCTCCCTTAAATGGGAACTTCACCTTCCAGAAAGATATCTTTTTTTTGAAAGATTGTGACTTAAAAAGTTGAATACCGTTTTCATCATTTAAAACACAACCCAAAAAAGACCCCTCAATGGTTAGCAGTGTATGCAGACCATTAGCCTTATTCTCCGTGACACAGTCATGATTATCCGAGACTGTCATGTCACCGGTATGTAAAATAATAGATGTGTAACAGTGATTAACAGGGTATTTTTTTATTGAAGGGTTCAGAGTGACATCAAATAGACAACAAGAGCAAACATGCCAGTTGTTCATTTTTGTCCACATATAAATACATTTTATGCCTATTATCTACATCTTCTTTCACCTGCTATGCAGGGAGAGAGGAATAAGGGGGAGGGATTCGCAATATGACCCCTTCTTCCTCTCCCAGATGGCCAAAAAATCCTGGCCTCCTGCCACCCACCCCCACTATATTTCTTTCCCTTCCATTGCACTCCAGAAGCGGCTCCTTCTGCTCTCCAGTAGAGCAGAGACCTCCCGCTGCACTGATAGGCTAACAAAGAGCCCTGTGAGAAAAGCCTGGAACTCCTCTATGAGACAGAAACAGAGGGGAACACCCTTTCTGTCCCATATGTGCAATGTCATAGCGGTGAATAATCAGTTTAGGAATCTGGTATTATGATAATGTTGTTAAGTGAGAGCCATATATAACAAATATATTGAAACTGGCAAATTCATTCTTGTCTAAATAATTTATTTGCATAAGCAGTGCTGTAAAACGGCCCTGGTAGGATAAACTTTCTTAAGAAGTGCAGTTGTGTTAGTTAAAAATAAAAAAGGGTTTATTTTGAAAAAGAAGCAGCATCCGCTAACATAATGCAGCTTCACTACTTTCGGTCCCAAAAACAGTTTTTCAACCCCTTAATGTCAGCCCCCCCCCCTCCCTCCTTCCATACCCTGCTCAGTGACCACCAAAGTATTTCATAGAGACCATTGCCAAATAGTTGGGGGCCTTGGGGAAGAAACGGGCAGGGTGACCTTTGAGTAGAAACAGGCAAGATGGCAGCCCACTGGTTGTCACTCCTACTTACTAGAGTTTAAATTAGCTACTTCACTTTACGGGCATTAGAGAAATGGAGAGGAAAGATGTCATTATTTTGTACGTTACTATTTTCACCAAAGCGACTTATTATTGTTTGACCTCCAATTTCTCTCTAAACTGAGCCTTTTCTTTTTTGTTTTAAAAGCTTTTTTTCTACCCTGCGTATGAGAAAAACCAAATTTCTATAGTTTTTTTATTTTCCCTGCCAGTTTATGTTAGGTATATATAGATATGTATGTGCTCATATTTGTATATACACAGTACTTATTCTTTTCATTTAAAACAAATCAGTTTATGATTTCACACATCGTTTTTCCATCCCAAATGAATGAAAAATGTTATTTTATGTAATTGTTTTCTTTGAAAAGCACTCAGATGAAATACATTTCTGTCAGTCTGTTTGAAAGCATTCCATCTGAGCTAGCTTGCAGTCTTGTTCCGTTCTCTCCTTGAGATTTGTCTTTCATTTTGTCTTGCCTGTTAGTCTAATTTTTTGATTTCCCTGTTTCGGCTTCATAGCGGATGTTGTTCAGTCGCATGGTGCACTCTTCGTGGAAAACTCGTCCCCCTCCTCCCCTATCACTGCCCCCAACTTCAGGGGATTCCGGAGGGCAAGTGAGATCAGCATTGCCAGCCAGGTCTCAGGAATGGCAGACAGTTACACTGCTTCCAACATAGCTAACAGTAAGTGTTTAACAGCCTCCATGTCACTCACTGCAGGGTCCAATACCACATACCAGATTCATGTCATCATACAGAGCAAAAAAAAGAACTCATCCATCACTTGCTTTTTTGTGTGTGCCTGTTCGTGTGCATATATGTATTCTTATAAGCCAGGCTAGGACTTTGTGTATAGGACAGAGGAAAGCTATCCTTCCTATATGTAAACCACTGCCTTCTAGTTCTTTCAGAATCCCCACATTCATTGCAAAGCGTTCCTTGTTTATCTGGAATGTTTGGTGTCCATCTTGTTTCACTTGGACTAGGTCATTAGTGTCTCAACAAACACCTTTCAGTGATCCCATCAATGGGATCAACATGCTTAAAGTCCTGTATTCCACAAATAAATTATATTTTAAAGAGTATGGGAAACTTGTCATAATTGAGGCTTTTTCTTCTTTTATCAAGATAATAGTATAGTGGGCCCTAGCTTTGTGTTCCTTCACCAAACATTGATCCTCAATTATATTAAATAGTGTTTTGAGCATCCTCATCTCTACCTCTTGACTAAGTAGAGCAAATGGTTTCCTATAGGCTAACATAGGGTTGAGGATTGTTTCCATATGTTACCGTCATCATATTATGTGTTGGGTAATGTATGATTTATTGAGCATATGTTTATTATTTGTTTGATAAGTAAAATATAGCAATACATGACTTTATGATGTTAGGCCCCAAAGGCCAAATATTTATACCTAATTTTATACAACACCATGAAGCGGGATAATGCTTATATATGCAAAGAGTATAGCCCGTAGAGGTGTCTGAATATCATAAATGTGCCTGAGGAACACTTTAAAGAATAAAGAGCCAGGTCCCTTGCACAGTGTCATATCCACACATTGCCGCGGACATGCAAGCTTTTTCTGATGGATACTTCTGCCTGCAGATTCGTCACCCTTGAATCTCTTCCATATGCCAGACGGGGTCTGGAAAGTTAAAGTAGCTCTTCTGTGCCACTAGGTGGTCCCTCAGCTCCAGAATCTACCCTTGATAGAACATCACGACCACCTTGGCTCACTGATGTTAGTTCCTTGTTTCCACCCTTCAACACTGATCCGAATTTGCCCTCCTCAGAATATTTTCCAAATTGCTTTACCAAGCAATGTTTCTTGGTTGTCTCCCATAAAAAAATCAATATTTACATGGCTCCAATCCTGAGGCAGATATACTTTTATCTCATATCTGCATAATGACTTTCTTTGGTACCTGAAGCTAAACTCGACTCCAAGTCGTGTGAGAAGTGAGGCTCCATGCATAAATGGAAATTGATCCGATACTCATACTAATATTGCGTTAGAATCCGTTATTTTCTATATCATTAAGCAATCCACCCTTGTGCGCCTGGCTACTGCACAAGGAGCTGCCCACCACAAAAGGCTGTGGGTCACTCCCTTCTAACTGTGATCCTTAGTTCATCCCCTGTTCACAGTCCCCATTAGACATGGCCGTAGAGCATGACCTGCTGTACTGCACACAGCACGACCAACAGACATGTGTGTAGTCCTCAGAAGACATGGTCTTAAGGCCCAGCAAACAGAAGCAATGCTTACAGGGCATGGGTGAAGACCAATGCGTGTTTACTCTTGTCTACCTGGTACGGTCATTGCTAACAATAGTATTGTCCGTAGGGCATGGCCATAGGCTACCGGCCATGTCCTACAGGTATTTGGTTAACGTATATGTTTACAAAACCCAAGAAAATCTGGGAAAAAGCTATGGCAATGCGTTATGTATATCTTTACAAAACTCAAGACATTCACTGAAAAAATCATGGTTATGTACTAAAATGACACACTAGCCTACCTTTGGAAAGAAAATAGGAATTCTCTGAACAATCTCCTTTTGAAGAAATTGTATAGCTGTGCATCAATTTGTAAAAAACTGAAGAGTAATAGTTATCTTTAGAATCAAAATTGTTCCCACTCTTGCTCCTTTCGTAGCCTCGTATACGAAATTACGTGATATCCTGTATGACCTGCCAAAGACCTCATTGTGGTGAGCACAGGAGTGGCCATATGTGAAGCGCTTTGCCCTAACAGATGGTGCATTGGGTGCCTAAATGCACTATACTGTGCACGTCACATGACTGTGTCCCCTATGCCATGGTGTGTACCTGTTGCCTGGACCATGCAATACATGCCTTATGTCCCTAGACATAGCAGGCATGGAACATGGCAAAAGGGACAGATATGCCAACACTGATGTTGGCATATGGCATGATGTTGACAAATTACATCAGTGGTGTAATTTGTGATCTCATCTATAAGGGCAGGAGCAGTGCAGTTCAGCTACGAAGCCACAAGCAGTGCATTTTGTTGGGGGGAGGTGTTTGCTGGACCACAGCGTTGCATCACCTTAGGTTTAATAAGGGGATTTTGAAGTCTTTAACTCATTCTAGTGTGTTGAATGAACACCAATGTACTACTATCCAGATGCTGTTAATAATTAAGGACATATCAGTTGTTTGAACTATAATATTTTGTTTCAGGAGGTCAATGCCTCAACTTCACTATCATAAAGCGGATAGATCATTGCAACTTTTTAAAAAATGTATATGACCTTGGACTGTATTGAACATAGTGAACATGTTAAACACTAAGGTACTGCCCAGGTAAAGTTTAGATATATTTTATTAACCCATTTGTTCATAATCTTCCAGCAGAATTTTTGTTTATTTATGTATTTTACATAAATCGACCCAGCTAGTGGGTTACAATGAAAAGAGACATATACTAAAAAGCAGGCATAGTTGTATATAGAAGACAATGGGAAGTTTGGTGATATGGGTGGCACAGGGTTTATGTAGCTAAGTGCTTAGATAACCGACTGGGAGTGATGGAGTTGAGGGTGAAGGGCACCAGTCAGCAGTAAAAGCAACAGATGGCAGAGTCTCACAGCTGGAGAATAACATTGGGGAACTGAAGCAACAGCAGCAGGGACACAGTGATTTCAGGCAGACAGTGGCATCCGTCGTAATCGTTCTGGAGAGTCGGGTGGAAAGGGCAGAAAACACGTGAAGAGGGTCCAACCTCCGAGTCCAGGGGTTTCCTCCAGTGTCCCAAAAGAAATCTATCACAGACACAGTGTGTTCTTCTTTCCACTAACATCAGTTGGTTCTGCAAAACCATGGAGTTGATGAGGTAAGGAAAGTGCTCGGCTTCCATCAAGGATTTCTGGGCTGGGCGCGCGTTCCTGTGTGGGCATGGTTACTGTTCTCTGAGATCCGGACATCCAGGAGACTGTGTTGGGGAAGGTAGCCACTCTGAAAGAATCTCTCCAGGTGGAAGGTAACAGAGTGCTTCTTCTTTAGTATGGAGAGCAAACTTAGTGTAGATGGCATCTCTTTCAGCTCCCTTATAAGGATTACTGCAAAATCTCAGTATGGAACTCGGTGAAGTTGAAAGCTTGGCACAGTGACAAATCATGTTTTTGCGCTAGCCTGAAGGAAGCACAGTCCTTCTTGGACAACCTTGAGGCATCAATCTGACTTCATTGTGTGACATCGACTCCCCCTTTGTGGTCTATGGATTGAGGTTTGATTCTCTGTTCTATTTCCCTGAAGCATCTGAAAGGTGTAGAATGAACTAGGAGATGGTTTCCAGAGTAGTGCTTTATAGATTGAACTACTGAATGTCAACACCCAGAATTATTGTGGTGCAAGAATACTGAGGACAGAATAATGAGAGACAAAATACTGAACATAGGGAAGTATAGGTTTACCTGGGTAGTCCCATATATGTGGATTTAGGTATAAAAAATCTAAACTTAGTTACCGGTCAAGTTATTTTTTTTATACTTTGTCCTGGATATTGTGTTCCATCGATATTTTGAGTTCGCTATTCAGGGAACACACCCGCTTTATATTAGTATGAGTATTCCGATGATGGTGTCCCCTCCTCTTTTTCCCATTGTCCATCTTTTTCCATACCTCCCTTTTTCCTGTCCGATGGACAACTTTCTTTTTAGTGTTATTTTTCAGAGAGGATGTAGACTAAAGGATGTCTGCTATGGATGTTAAAGAGTTGATAATACAGGCAGAGGGCAGTTTGATATACTATGGAGATGAGCCCATTATGGTGCGATTTTGCGGCGGATGATTATTGTGATCTTGAGAAGTGTGATCCATTGTACCTGTGGTAATATATTGTGCTGGCCAATAGAAATGTTTGAATTATAAGTCACAAATCTTTCCATTGTAGGCTTCCTCCTAAGTATTGTGTGGATTTTTGACATTTTGCATATTCACAAAAGTTCTAGAAGTGTTTTTCGAAATCTGCACAAGTCAGAGGGGGTACTATAGCTTCCCCATATAAACCATTGCAGACTATCAGAGCAGGGTGGACACACCCAGTTTGCATGCCATTTCTGTCATGAGCTAAGTGGAAGTAGAACCCATTGGGAAAGTATTTGAAAACGCACGAAATGATTATGCTATGGGTGTGTTATAGTTGTTCACCACTTTCCTAACAGGCATTTCCCTTTTCCACGATGTGTAAACAGAAAAGGAGTTTAGAGGGAAAAGTAGAAAACTGGGCGCCCTCCACTCTATGAATAGCCAAACACAAAGTGCCCTAGTTTTCAAGGCCGTTTCTATTTACTGATCTGTAGACATCACTGGTTGTATCACAATTACAACACACCTCTCCTTTTGCAGAAAATGAAAGTAGGGGATGTCTCAGTCTGCTGCCATTATTAAAATAGCCCACCTCTGATTAACAAACATTTACACCAACATACAGCCCACATTCACCTAGACTGACAACAGGAAAAGGTGAGAAAGGCAGGATGGCACCTCACGGACGCACCACCAATGGGACCCCTGGTAGGTACTCACCAGGATGGCCCTTTTATCATCATTGGTGCCATCAAGCCAAAACGGAAACATGTCCTAAACCCAAAGAAATGACAGTGAATGGTGCAGAGAACAAAAATTATATGTACAACACTTACAACATTTAACACTTAACATATAACCACTGAGCAACCAGGACGAAAAACTTTACTAATGTTCCTTTTTGTTGCAAACAGTACACAAAACACTTATAAAAAGGAAGGTGTGGATACTCCCTATCGATTCACACCTTACTACCAGCTGGTAGTAAGGTGTGAATCGATAGGGAGTATCCACACCTTCCTTGTTGTACATATAATTTTTGTTCACTGCACCATTCACTGTCATTTCTTTGGGTTTAGGACACGTTTCCGTTTGGGCTTGATGGCACCAATGATGATAAAAGGGCCATCCTGGTGAGTACCTACCAGGGGTCCCATTGGTGGTGCGTCCGTGAGGTGCCATCCTGCCTTTCTCACCTTTTCCTGTTGTCAGTCTAGGTGAATGTGGGCTGTATGTTGGTGTAAATGTTTGTTAATCAGAGGTGGGCTATTTTAATAATGGCAGCAGACTGAGACATCCCCTACTTCCATTTTCTGCAAAAGGAGAGGTGTGTTGTAATTGTGATACAACCAGTGATGTCTACAGATCAGTAAATAAAAACTGCCTTGAAAACTAGGGCAATTTGTGTTTGGCTATTTCCCTTTTCCACACCTTCCTGAGGAATTCTTATGTTCACATTTCCAACCCTAAAATCTACTACAGTAGAGCATCCATATTAAAGGATTTGTTCTGCCATAGTAAGTGTAATTTAGGTTTGGAAACGTTTTGCTTCAGGCTTAGAATATACTTTAGCAAAAAACGTTAGGAAGGATTCTTTAATTTCCTCATTGCTTTCGTGCCATGCTTCCCTTCCTCTTAGATCAGAGACTGCTTCCAAGTATAACATTATTTTAAATCATTTAAACAATCTACTTGAAAAGGGTTGTTTTAGCACATCTTAACCTGACATTATTGTTATTTGTTATGTTGTCATGGATTGTGCATCTTTCATATCCCTCCTCCACGTCAATATTAAAGCATGACTTGTGAAAAGTGATAGCATAGTTATAGAACAAATAATTCATTCCAAGTGTGATGTTTTTGCTTGTGTATTATTCATTTCTACATAACCTTATTTCCTTTTTGATGTTCAAAGATATGTTAGATTTGTATTTGCATGTTTGTGCTCCTAATGTGGTGTGTCTGCTTTGTTCCCTAGAAAAACAAATACATCCCAATCACTCAAAAAGGTTAAGCCTGCTATCCCAACTTGCTCTCCCACATAACAAATCTCTCCCCAAAAGATCTTCACCTAAAAAACTTAGGACAGACCTAACCGAAAATTACAAAAAGAGGCGGCTCGAGACAGCACCTAGCCAGGGAAAGCTGGCGCTAATTGCAGACCTGGACGTTAAGAAAGGTATTCCTGTGATGCATCAGACACGCCTCTGATTAACATGGCGGCGACCACATCGCTCAGCACCAATAACCGTCTCCAGCAACAAGCCTGGCGTCTGCCATCTTCCTTTCATTGCTTCCGCTCTGTCCAGATCCTGCACTGTAGCTCATTAAATTCTTGTTTTTGTTTTGTGTATAATTCTCTACTCATTAAGATTAAAGCGGTTTAAGGCAAGCTTGTTTTCTTTGCCGCGTCTACCAATGTATCCACTGTGTGGAAAAGGGCATCTGTTGCCTGCTATATCCACTGTATCTCGGTCTAGTGCTTCTTGCTAACAGCCTGAAATTAACCAGGATGGATGATTGCATGAGCCACACAAAGCTGGGATTTCCTTCCTGCCTAAGCCGGTGAGAGGGGGGATGGAAAGCTAAACTGATTGTCTGCCCAGCATGTAGAAGTAATTGCACAAGACAGTCTGTTTGCACTCGACAACCTACGCTCACAAAAACACACTGAAGTTTGCAGTTTCACCTTACGTTCCTCTACCATTTCACTTTCTCCTTCTTTAAAAGGTAGAATCAATTGAGCTGCTCTTCATAATATATGCTTAATCGATTAAATTATTTTTCATAAATTTACTCCATTTCCTAGACGAAATGGCAATTGTTAATTTTATGAATTAGTCCTCTCTTTAAATGCAAATTAGATTCTAGCAAAAAAAAGGAGCCAGACATTAACAATTTTCAAAACTGCCTGTGCCAAATCCCAGCTTTCACGCGCACAATGGACTGTTTTCATCTTCCTTCTCATACTAATATTTGCTCATTTTTTAATCCCTTTTTCCTCAGAATTTCAGACATTTTACAGCTGCTGGCAATGGAACATAAAGCTGACTAAAACTAACATTGTTTGTATTTTTAATTAATTGTTCCTTTTTAGGTAATTGCAAATTCACCCCGTTTTGCTTTATTATGATGGTCCTTAAAAAGCCATTTATTGGTTATGTCAGTGGTTTTCTATTTTGTAAAGTAATGATCCCTAAATGTACGTATAGGTATGAGAAATGTTTATCATGCAATTTTCCCCCATTATTTTGTCAGTTTCCATTTTGTACTTACTCTCTTTTTGTAGCGCTGTGTCTGTAACATGCCTAAACTGGGACACGTTCAACACGGATTGGTCACACTTTGTGTATCTTGACCTACAGTATGTGAACCACAGTGTTAGACTTCCTGTCACTTTCAGGTTTAGTAAAACATCAGTTTGGTTAGTTTTGAAGTAATTTGGCTAGTTGGAAAATTTGCTTTCATTCAAATTTAAAATCAAAAGTAGCAGGATCTAGACAGTCGTCTTCAAAAACTGAATTAGAAGCCAGGCAATAGACAGAGAGTAACACTGGTAATGTACGTGTTGTCTAACAAAGTATTTTGCTCTGATAGTTGCTGCACGATGGTGGGGTGCGAAAAGAATCGATTATGCCCTGTACTGCCCAGATGCTCTCACCGCCTTCCCCACCATTGCCTTACCACATCTCTTCCATGCCAGCTACTGGGAGTCAACGGATGTAGTCTCCTTCCTGTTACGACAGGTACTACGACCTAGTATGTTTATTATACTTATTGCTTTAAGATACTTAAACAAGGTTGCAAACAACTTCTTAGCATGGTCTTTGTCTTGTTTCTTCCATGCCGTGTTTGTTAATCAGAATTGAATACATAAACTGATTTTCAATTGATCACTGATCTTTAATCGCTTTCAAGCACCTGCATACAAAGGGCAATGAAAGATCTGGCTAATCCCTTAAAATTTCTTTAAAAACACGATTTTTTGCATCAAATAAACATACCATGAACAATCATCACATACTACAAGTAAAATATGATCCTGAGTCACAAAAGCATGATCATTGTATTTTGGCATGCATAGATGTTAGTTGAGAAAATTGCATGAAAAGTTGCACAGCAAGTGGCAGCTACCTTGACGTTGCAGAATGTGAACGGAGTAGCAAACTGAGCTGCCACCAAGCATACTCTCCTCTCTCACGTACGTGTGGGTTTGTAACAGTGTAGATGGTGCAGTGACAGCCCAGTTACCCTCTTATCCTCTGTAAGAAAGCAAGAGAGGGGTGGAGAGATATGGAGTCCACGATAAGTAATAGGCACACAAACAGAGAGGACACAGGCGGCTGTAATTGTTGTCAGTAGGTAATCTTTATTGGTCAATGAGATAGAAAAGCAACGAGAGTGCAAAGATTGATTCTGCAGCTTTAGTATGTGGCACCTGTTCCAATATGAACACCAGTGAAGAATTGCTGTGCTCAGAAGAGGATTAGTGACAATGGTTTCAGTGGTAGGCCCTGTGGAGGGTTTATATGCTTGGAGGCAAGGAATGTGATCTGAATTGTGACTTCCTGTCATACGGTTCTTGCACTACCATACATGTTTTGTCTGGTGCTAGGACAGCTGCCCCCTGTTGTCTAACCTTCTCTTAGAAATACTGTTGTTTGCTGCCTAAGGATTGTCTCCCTTTCCCTCAACAGACTGAATGTGCAGCACTGGCTTCCCTATACACAACATGCTACAAATAAAAAAGGGGTTTGCGCGAACAGTGAAACCTAATACAAATAGGTGGACGTGAACAGTGAAACCTAATCCAGCCCTGAAGCATGCAAACCCACAGCACAATTTAGTTTGCCATGTCTGTGCAGCTCTTTGCAATTACGATCATTTTTTGAACTATGTTTTGATATGTCATACTATTCTTTATTAATAAAATCTATGCACCCAATTCACAAAGCGCCTCCGCCGTCGTGGCAGTATCTCCGCACTCATGGCGGGATCTCCGCAATGAGAAACTGCAGTGTGGAGCCTCGGCTACGACTGAGGAGACTGTTTGTGAGTTCGGCCCTATCTGTTAATTGTACATCTTTCCTTATATAATTATTTTCTTTACTGTCTCCTGAATTAGACATTTTCATGGCATTTGCAACAGATGCCCTTTCCATCTATTCCTTCACTCATGGGAAGTTTGTTGATCGATAATCATAAGACCGTCTTCGTTACCGCAAAACAATTGTACATACAGTCAGATGAACTAAAGATAATAAAGTTGAAAGGGGTAATAGCCGTGTTGTACTCACTCTTTGAATGTCACGGCTTGCCTCCTTAGGTAATGAGACATGAGAGTTCAAGTATACTGGAGCTAGTTGGAAAAGAAGTCTCGGTGTTCAGTCCTACAAAACCAAGGGAGAAATGGCTACGGAAGAGGACGCATGTTAAACTAAGGGTAATGGCAGTCTTCTTTCACACAGCGATATGATCAATTTTTAACTTTTTTTGAACCAGTATTTTCATTTATAGTTGTGGTTTATATAAAAATATTTACTTTCCGATTATGCAGCTACAGCATTTTACAATTGATTTCTCTCACACAAAGTGTTCTGCATGGACAGGCACCTATGAATCTGCAATACTCTAGTGGTTGGGTCCTCAGTTTTTTGTTGAGAGATACTAAAACTCAAAAGTGGTAGTCAATATATGATTTCACAACCCTGAGCACAAACCTGTTACTGTACACCACAGCTGGCTTTCTTTTCTGCCGTCAAACAAGGGAACTGATTTATAGTTTGGCAGGCGGGATACTGCATTCCAAAAGTGACAGATATCCCGTCCGCCGTAATAGAAGTGCCATAGGGTATAATGCACTTGTAATACGGTGGACGGGGTATCCGTCACATTTATGATGGAGTTTCTTGTCCACTGAACTTTAATTCAGGCCCAAGGTCTCCAGTCAGGGCTGATACATACATATTTGTCACCCAAGGTTACGAAATCTATTGACACCCTTCCCTAACCCACATGGGGCAATATTTAAGCATTTTTATTGTGAGGGGATTCTGTTACCCCGCCATTATTGTTACTGGCATTCAAATTAGAATACACCTTTTCTGACCTCTGTTTGATTCTCAGTGTACACATTTCTGATGGTATGGGGAGTGATGCACGTTTTATGGCCATGTGCTCCTGCTGAAAGTTTCTTATGGGACTGGATTCTTTTTTGATCTATTTTCTTGCATTCTGGAGCTCTGTGTGTCACCTTGCAATCACTTCATATACCTGTATTTTAAGATCGGAGACTAGCAGACAGCACATGCTGTCTGGTTGCTAAAGACTTCTTAGAGACGTTCTAAAAGCTGACCTAAGAATGCATTCTGCCCATTGCTTACCATAGGTTTTGTGGTTTGTACTCACATTTCCTTGTTTTCTATTTGCTGGCTATATTTATATCTGAAAGAAACACATGGTGATAGATTCCTTACCTTAGAACTACCCCCAGGCGTCAGACTAGATCCGGAAAGTTTTCATCAGCAGTACCCCTGCGTGTCGGAAGGTGGCTTTGTGCGGCTCCAGTTTTTTTAGGCTTTTTGTCTCAGTTTTTTCGAGTCGATCGACTCCTGGTGTCGTAGGGATGCCCGGTTTCAAGTCTTGCAGGGACTGTCATCGGATGATCGCGTGTGTCTCTATGCCTGGGGCATGACCACGACCCCAATTCGTGCCTTGACTGCCGGGCCATGGCGCCAAAGACTTTGCAGGAGCGATCCCGAAAGTTGCTTGAAGTCCGGCAGTCTGCTCCACGCCGCTCAAGGTCCCGGTCCCGTGGGAGGCTGAGGGACCGGTCGCAGAGCCATCACCATCGTTCATCAGGATCGTAGTCTTTGCACTCAGGGTCAGGTAAGATGAAGCACAAGATGTCGAAGAAGCATCATTGCTCGAAGACTTCCTCTCGCCCGTCGCACGGTTGAGGGTGCGGGTTGTGCCTCCCCCGAGGCTCCGGCAAAGCCTACGTGTTGCCGTCGGCCTACCCGCCCTTTAGGTCCGTCAGCGACTCTAGCCCAGCTGCATGAATTTCTGTCAGCCATGGCCTGCCTCTTTGGGCCGTTGGGCCCCGCCGGAGCGCCTTTGGGCCTCGTGGGCCCGACAGGGGGCCCTCGCCCTTAACTGTTGGAGGTTCCAGCATTGCTGCCGGCTTCGGCCCCGGTGCCACAGGGCCCCCAAGGATCCATGCCTGGATCCTGGTCGACGCCGGTTGACTTCGTTACACCTCCACCGCTTTACTTTATAGTACTTTGCGGTACTTCACTCTACAATACACTACTCTACGACACTCCACTCTACGCCACTTCGCTGTACTCCACTCTATGACTTCCCACTCGATACAACAACACTCCACTCCATGACAATCCACTCTATCCCACTCCACTCCGCTACGCTCTATGCCACTCTATGCTACTTCACTCTACGCCACTTTACTCCTGCCACTCTACTCTACAACACTCAAGGCCACTCTAATGTATGACACTCTATGCCACTTAACTCTAGGTAGTTCTATGTGTCTTCACTCTATGCCACTCCTATCTAGAACACTCTTCTCCACTCAACTCCCTCTATGCCACTTCACCTTACTCCACTCTATGCCACTCTACTCTAGCCACACCACTCCATGCCCAACACTCTACACCACGGCACTCCATTCTACTCCACAACACTCCACTTTACTCCAGGACACTCCACTCTGCGGCACTCCGCTCCTGTTTACAACACTCCACTCAATGCCACTCAAGAACCCATGCTGATATACAACATGGCTAAAACACATTGGCAAAGCCAATAGCTCTTGCATAGGCGAGACCTATTGTTTCTTTCCAATGCTTGTTTTGTCGACAAGGTCGTTGTGGTAGAGGAGTAAGGGCAGTTAGAGGCTTCCTTCGATCCCCTGACCTGTGTACAGAACAGATAAAGGCAACATTAAATAGTTCCGTTGTGGGGTATGTTCTTAAATGTATGTGTTTCATTTACACCTTTAGGCTTGCTTACAAGGTATTCCTGGGACACTAAGCACATAAGGACTTCTCTTTGTGATTTGTCTACTTAAAGGTGCTTTGACTGGTCAGAGATGTTTAAACACATCATAGATTCATTGTCAGGAGCCCTTTTCTGCAGCTATCCTGGCCCTTTGCCCCGGTAGGCTTTATCCAAAAAACTGCAACTAAAATTCTTACGTCCACCAGGAGCCAGTACAGGGCTTGAAATGCTGTTTGGTTTTCTAAGTGCTTTAATAGGTTCAAGCACATTTTGTCCGCCTGCTTTGTAACCTCTGCAACCTGCCAATTAGTTTCTTTATGTAGTTTATTGTAGTGACATGCTAAATTTTACTATTGCTTTCCCTATTGATTGTTGTGAACCCATGCATCAAACAGCAACTCTTGGATTCCTCTCTTTGGTCGCTTGGTCAGCTGTTTCTTCTAATCCTTCATCCCATTTGCCATCGTTCTTCCAAAGCATTTTTAAATGAGAAGGGACTTTGAATTCTGACCTGAGATGATTCTCTTTTTCTTCCAGATGTGTTCTATGCCACCCTTCAGGAGGCCGCAAACAAGCCAGCTATTTATCTTCACCAATCACAGTATAATGTCGTCCCTTAAACATGCAGATTCATACTCTGTCCAATTCACAAATTTTTTTAACACAGGCAAAGTAGTGAACAATTTGTTCAGAAACATTGCTATTTGTGCTTGTGCTAATTGTGCAAGGTCACAAAAAGAAGAAAACAGAACTCCAGTAGATTTGCAGTTGCATTTGCGCTTCCTTTACCAGTGCGAATTATAACTGTGGTTATAAATGAGTGGCTACAGAAAGTTTTGGAGATGATGATTTAATCCCATTTCCATATATAAATTGAAGAGTCCTGGAATAAAATGAGTGTAATAGGACTGTGAACAAGTAGCAGTACGAGCAGGGTTAAGACCCAAAAAAGGGGGCGAAACAGAACTCGTTTGATCATTCACAAGACACTATTAGGTAATCTGCTCCTGTTTACCTAGGTCCTCACTCCTTTTCTCCTTTTCAAGTAGTAGAAGTTTTTTATTCATTGATTCTTTTTTTGTTTTGTTTTGTAGTTTTAGTTTGTGACCTAGAGCCACTTTGTAGCCCTTTTCACATGAAAGATGACACATTCTTTTGTTGCTCATTCCCTTTTAGGTCCAATAAATTGTTTTCTTATAGAGTCAAGATATCCTGTAGAAATTGAGGTCCAAGACTTACGGTGCACTTTGAGGGACCATATCGCCTTTTAGAAAAAGAGGTAGTGCAACTGGTCTCCTGATTAGAAAAGACATTTTGAAAGGTTTGATCTGAAAGAAACACATAGTGATAGATTCCTTACCTTAGAATTACCCCCATGCGTCAGAAAGGATCCGTAAAGTTTTCGTCAGCAGTACGCCTGCGCGTCGGTAGGCGTTGTCGTGCGGCTCCACATGCATTGTTGGCGCCGAGATGACGTCGCTGGAGCTACTTAGACGCGCCCACTCGCGCTGACGTCAGTTCTTTCTTTTTCTGCGCCTGCAAGTTGAGATCCGTGATGAGCAAGTACTCCCAGTAATTTTTTGACTGAGTTTTTCAAGGCCTTTTTGTCTCCATTCTTTCGAGTCGATCGACTCCTGGTGTTGTAGGGATGCCCGGCTTCAAGAACTGCGGGGACAGTCACCTCATGATGTCAGTGTTGGACCAGCACCGCGTGTGTCTCTACTGCCTGGGGCGCAACCACGATTCCAAGTCGTGCCCCGACTGCCGGGCTATGGCGCAAAAGACTTTGCGGGAGCGGTCCTGAAAGTTGCTAGAAGTACGGCAGTCGGCTCCACGCCGCTCAAGGTCCCGGTTGAGAGACCGGTCGCGAAGCCATCACCATCATTTGTCTGGATCTAAGTCTTCGCACTTGGGTTCGGGTAAGTCGAAGCATTCCAAAAAGAAGTCGAAGAAGCATCGTTGCTCCTCGACTTCCCCTTGCCGGTTGCGCGACGCGGCTGATGGTGTGGGTGGTGCCACCCCCGCGTCTTCGGCCTACCAGCCCTTCCTGGGTCCATCAGCGACACCTGCTCAGGTGCAAGAGTTTCTTGCTGCCGTAGCCCGACTCTTTGGGCTGTCCGGCCCCGCCGGTGCACCTTCGGGCCCTGCGGACCCGACTGAGGGTCTTGTCCTTCCATTGCTGCCGGCTTCGGCCACAGCGCCGCAGGACCCCCTGGGAACTCGATTCAGACCCCGGTCGACGCCGGTTGACCTCATAACACCTCCACTGGTGTCGACCCCTCCGGCACCACCTCTGACGTCGCCCGGTACTGCCGCCGACGTAGACCCCGGTTTCAGCCCCAACCCGGACACAGCGCCGGAACGGCGTCAGTCGACGCCGATCCCGACGCAGATGAAACCTTTTACCGCTTTGTTCGTCCTCCTTATTTTCAGCCTGTTTCATAGACTTTGGAGGAAGGGGAGGACTGGGAGGGGTCTGAGGAGCCTCTCACACAACAGTGTGGTTATGATCCCGACTGGGCAGAGGATTTGGGGAATGCCAGTGGTCTTGACCCCTCACCTGACCTTGGCATGCTGTCTCCTCCTTCCGTGGCTACTGAGGAGGGAGCAAGTTACAGTGGCTGTCAGGACTAACCTGACAGAAGTGCTTCAGCTGGCGGCTACCTCTGCGAAGCCACTGCTGCCTTTCAATGAGGCACTTTCTGACGTTCTTTTGGGCACCTGGTCTGGACCCAACACAGGGGCTCCTGCGGACAGGAACGTGGCCCAACGCCATAGTCCGGCTCCGGGCGACCCCCTCTTTCTCTCTCAACACCCCACTCTTGAGAGCCTGGTTGTCCAAGCCTCTGCTTCCCATAGCGCGTTCCCTTCCGCCCCTCCGGATAGGGAATCCAAGAAGCTGGAGCAGCTTGGCAAGAAGCTATTTTCATCTGCCAGCTTAGGGTTGCTGTCGGTGAATCCCGCATGCCTCTTGGGCCGTTATTCCCACTCTGTGTGGGACACGGTTGCGCAGGTGCTGCCTAACTGTCCGCAGGAGGCCCAGACAGTACTTTCCCAAGCTATTGTTGCTGCTGGGAAAGATGCAGCTAAGTTGACCATTCGTTGTTGGCTTGATACCGCCGACTCGCTGGGCAGGGCGATTTCCACGACGGTGGTGCTTCGGTGCCACGCCTGGCTGAGGACAACTGGCTTCTCAGGGGATGGCCAGAACACTCTGATGGACATGCCCTTGGATGGCATTCGCCTCTTTGTCAATAAGGCAGATAGTGCGTTGGAGCGCTTTAAGGACTCCCGGGTTACGGCCCAGTCCTTGGGCCTGTCTGCCACTCGGCCTCCTCTGCCTTCTACCTTTCGTGGCCATGGAAGGGGTGCCCCAACACATTTGTTCCAGAGCCACAGTCCGGCGCAGCAACAACATCAGCGCAGCAGCGGACGTGGGAACAGCGGAGGCGGTTCTGGGGGCCAGCGGGCAGGTAAATCCACCTCCAATTTCAGGCCCATCAAACACCAGTGGGTGGCAGAATTCGCCATCATCTCCCCAACTGGTGCAACATCACCTCGGACAAGTGGGTGCTGCAAATCGCCCGGAGGGGCTACTCCCTCCCCTTCGAGACTACCCCCCAGCCATGCCATGCCACCTTAGTACCACTACATGTCGGAGGACCATCTTGCGCTTCTTCAGCAGGAAGTCACTGCCCTCTTGGCCAAGGGGGCCATCGAGCGCGTTCCTGGGCCAGAAGTAGGTTGTGGTTGTAATTCCCACTACTTTCTGGTCCCCAAGAAGGACAAGGGCCTGCGTCCTATCTTGGACCTCAGGAACGTCAACCGCTTCCTCTGGAAGGAGAAGGTCAAGATGTTGACGCTAGCTCAGGTCTTGTATGCCCTCGATCCTGGAGACTGGATGGTAGCTTTAGACTTTAGACTTACCACATCCCCATCCTGCCGACCCACCGGCGTTACCTGCGGTTCACGGTAGGCCACGAGCACTTTCAGTTTACAGTGCGCCCTTCGGGTGTTCACGAAAGTGATGTCGGTGGTTGCAGCTCATCTGCGCAGATCAGGGGTTCCAGTCTTCCCCTATCTCTATGACTGGCTGTTGAAGGCGGGCTCACCCCAAGCAGTCGTCAACCACCTCCAGACTACAGCCGACCTCCTGCATTTGCTGGGGTTTTCCATCAACGTGCCGAAGTCGCACCTAATTCCCTCTCAGAAGCTCCTCTTCATCGGAGCGGTTCTGGACTCGGCGCAGATTCGGGTTTACCCTCCCAAGCAGCGAGTCCGGGATATTCAGGCTATGATTCCGATCTTTCAGCCTCTATCCCCGGTTTCGGTCAGGATGACCCTCCGGCTACTGGGCCTGATGGCCTCCTCCATCCTGCTAGTGGATCATTTCAGATGGCATATGCGGGCTCTGCAGTGGGACCTGAAGTTCCAGTGTGCACAGCATCAGGGCAACCTGTCCGATCACGTCCAGATCTCAGAGGGCACTGCACGCCAATTGCAGTGGTGGCTCACGAATCGCGATTGGCAGGTCCCTCTCCCTTCCCCAACCGGAGCACACTGTGGTGACGCCTGCGTCCCTTCTGGCATGGGGCAGCCGCTTGGAGAGGCGGAGATCAGAGGCCTCTGGTCTCCGGCAGAGTTCCGACTCCATATCAACCTCTTGGAGCTGCGGGCGATCCAACTTGCACTGAAGGCATTCCTTCCCTCTGTCAGGGGAAGTGAAGTGCAGGTGTTCACAGACAACACCACCGCCATGTGGTACTGCAACAAACAGGGCGGGGTGGGGTCCTGGACCTATGTCAAGGCATTTCCCAGGTAGTTCAACACCTGGCAGGTTCTCTGAATGCCAGGGTGGACGAACTCATCCGCCGGGGCTTAATGGATCAGGAATGGCATCTGCACTCGGACGTGGCGCAAGGTCTCTTTCTGCAGTGGGGAGAGCGTTGGTTAGATCTGTTCGTCACCAAAGAGAAGGCGCAATGTTATCAGTTCTGCGCGTTGGAATTTCCAAGGCGGCACTCGCTCAGAGATGCTTTTCGTTGGGGTCTGTTGTATGCCTTTCCGCCTATACCACTTCTGCCCAGAGTGCTGAAGAAGATCAGGCTTGACCGGACCCAAGTCATTCTTGTGGCTCCGGACTGGGCTCGAAGAGTATGGTATCCCAAGCTACTCAGTATGAGCATCAATCCCCAATCCGTCTGCCTCTCCGGGAGGATCTTCTGTCGCAGCGGCAGGGGACTGTCCTCCACCCGAACCTGTCCAGTCTCCACCTCCATGCGTGGAAATTGAGCGGCGAGAGTTGACACCTTTCGATCTTCCTCCCGAAGTGTGTGATGTCATTCTGGCAGCCAGGCGTCCCTCCACCAAAACGGTATACGCCTGCAGGTGAAACAGGTTTGTGGCATGGTGCACAGCAAAGGCTCTGGATCCCCTTTCTGCCCCTCTTTCTGAGGTCCTTCTGTTCCTTCTATCTTTGGCTCAGCAGGGATCTGCTCTGGGCACTATCAAAGGTTATCTTTCGACCATCTCCGCTTTTCTACGGCTTCCCGATCAGCCTTCTATTTTTAAGTCCCCGGTTGTTAACCGTTTCCTTAAAGGCATTACGCATACGTTTCCACCCGTACCCTTCATAAAGCATCAGTGGGACTTAAATCTTGTCTTGACTTACCTGATGTGCGCTCCCTTTGAGCCCCTTCATAACTGCCCCTTACGTCTTTTCACCTTAAAGACGGTTTTCCTGGTAGCTATCACCTCTGCCAGAAGAGTGAGTGAGCCCCAGGCTCATTCTTCTAAACCTCCTTTCCTTTCTATTTATCCGGACAAGGTGGTTATGTGGACCCGTCCTTCTTTCTTACCAAAGGTTGTCACGCCCTTCCACAACGGGCAGACCATCACTTTGCCTACCTTCTTTCCGCCTCCGCCTCCTTCCAGAGAGGAAGAGAGGCCCCACCGTCTGGACCCGAAACATGCGCTCTCCTTCTACTTGAGCCTTACACAACAGTTCCGGGTGGATGACCAGCTCTTTGTTGGCTACGTGGGCGCCAAAAAAGGTTGGGCTGTGCACAAACGGACCATCTCTCGGTGGTTTGTTCTCTGCATTAAGGCCTGTTATTCGTTGGCTAAGAAGGAGCCTCCTGTAGGGTTGCGTGCCCATTCCACCAGGGCAACGGCAGCCACTACTGCCTTGGGACACAGCGTTCCCTTGCAAGACATTTGTCAGGTAGCTACGTGGGCCTCGCTGCACACGTTTACCAAGCACTACTGCCTTGACAGTCAAGTCCGGAGGGACAGCTTCTTTCAATCAATCAATCATTTGTAAAGCGCAATACATACCCGCGAGGGTCTCAAGGCGCTGGGTTGGTGGGGCGCTACTGATCGAACAGCCAGGTCTTGAGTATCTTCCTGAAGGTCAGCAGGTCTTGGGTCTGTCGTAGGCTCAGTGGTAGGGTGTTCCATATCTTTGCGGCGAGGTGGGAGAAGGATCTCCCACTGGTGGTTGTTCTTCGGATGCACGGGACGGTGGAGAGTGAGAGGTCGGCGGAGCGGAGCTGGCGATTGGGGATATAGACGGAGAGACGTCTGTTGAGGTAGGCTGGGCTGGTCTTGTGGAGTGCCTTGTGTGCGTGGGTGAGGAGCTTGAAGGATATGCTCTTGTTGACGGGGAGCCAGTGCAGGTTTCTCATGTGGGGGGTGATGTGGCCGTGGCGTGGTACGTCGAGGATCAGTCGTGCCGAGGCGTTTTGGATGCGTTGTAGTCGTTTGAGCTTGGTCGGGGCTCCCGCATAGAGGGCATTTCCATAGTCAAGTCTGATGCTGACGACAGCCTGGGTGACTGTTTTTCTTGTATCTGTCGGGATCCATCTGTAGATCTTGCGGAGCATGCAGAGGGTGTTGACGCAGGAGGAGGAGATGGCGTTGACTTGCTTGGTCATTGAGAGCGTTGAGTCGAGGATGATTCCCAGGTTGCGTGCGTGGTCGGTGGGTGCTGGGGCTGCCCCTAGTGCCGTCAGCCACCAGGAGTCATCCCAGGCTGAAGGGTTGGAGCCGAGGATGAAGACCTCTGTCTTGTCTGAGTTCTGCTTAAAATGGCTGGTCTTCATCCAGTCGGCGACGGCCTTCATTCCTTCGTGGAGGTTGGCTTTGGTGGAGATGGGGTCCTTGGTGAGGGAGAGGATCAGCTGAGTGTCGTCGGCGTAGGAGATTATGTTGAGGTCGTGCTGTCGGGCTACTGTGCGATCGGGCCATGTAAATGTTGAACAGCGTCGGGCTGAGGGAGGATCCCTGGGGTATGCCGCAGATGATCTCGGAGGCTTTGGAACGGAATGGGGGGAGGCGGAGGCTTTAAGTTCTGCCGGAGAGGAAGGAGGTTGTCCAATCCAGAGCCTTGTCTCGGATCCCTGCGGCGTGGAGGCTTGCGCATAGTGTGCGGTGGCAGACGGTGTCGAAGGCGGCAGAGAGGTCTAGGAGGATGAGTGCTGCGGTCTCGCCGTTGTCCAGCAGGGTCCTGATGTCATCGGTGGCGGCGATGAGGGCAGTCTCGGTGCTGTGGTTGCTGCGGAACCCTGATTTGGAAGGGTCCAGGATTCTGTTTTCTTCGAAGTATCGTGTTAGCTGTCTGTTGACGGTTTTCTCGATGACCTTGGTCGGGAAGGGAGCAGAGAGATGGGCCGGAAATTCTTGAGGTCTCTTGGGTCTGCCTTAGGTTTTTTGAGTAGGGCTTTGATCTTGGCGTGTTTCCAGATCTCTGGGAAGGTCGCGGTCTTGAGGGAGAGATTGATGACGTTGCGCAGGTGGGGTGCGATGGAGCTGCTTGCTCTGTTGAAGATGTGATGCGGGAATGGGTCTGATGGAGAGCCGGAGTGGATTGGGCGCATGGTCTTGATGGTGTCATCGATGCTCAAGCTGGCCCAGGCTAGCAGGGGGTCGTGGTAGATGGTGTGCGGAGGGTCTGTTGTGTTGCTGTCTGTTGGGGCTGTCTGGGTGTTGAAGCTGTCATGGATGTCTGCTATCTTGTGGTGGAAGAAGGTGGCGAGGGAGTCGCACAGGGCTTGCGACGGCGGGATGTCGTTGGTGTTGGAGCTGGAGTTGGAGAGTTCCTTCACGATGTTGAAGAGCTCCTTGCTATTGTGTGCGTGGTTGTCGAGGCGGTCTTTGAAGGAGGTCCTCTTGGCCGCCCTGATGAGGTGGTGGTGGTTGCGGACAGGGCCGGACTGAGAACCAAAACCGGCCCTGGCAAAGTGCTCGGCCGGCCCTCTGGGAGAGCGACCGAGCTCTTTGGCGGGGCCGGTGTTCGCCCGATTTTGTTACAGGGCCGATTTTGCAGATATGCTGAAAAAACGGCCCTGTAACAAAAACGGCCCCCAGGGCACAAAACCGGCCCCCACCCTTGCAGCGCACCGGGGGATTGCCCGGTGCCCCCAACGGCCAGTCCGGTCCTGGTTGCGGATGGCGTCCTTGTGTGCTGCATGGCTGTCCGGAGTTTGTTCACTGTGCCATTTCTTCTCTAGTTTCCGGCAGGGTTGCTTGGAGGCTAGGAGTTCTGGGGTGAACCAGCTGGCCCTCTTGCTGGTGTCTCTGTGGGGGGGTTTCTTCAGCGGGGCGAGGGTGTTGGCGCAGTCCTTGATCCAGCGTCTGAGGCTGTGGGCACTTCGTCGGTGTTAGAGGGTTCGGTAGGTGGGCTGAGAGCGAGGTTTGCATGTAGTTGGTCTTCAGTGATTTTGTTCCAGCAGCGGCGGGGGATCTGTTGGGTGCGGTGGTGGGCTTCTGGAAGGAGAAGGGGATGCAGCGGTGGTCGGTCCAGAGGAGTTCGGAGGTGTGACTGACGGAGACGTGCGGGTTTGAGGAGAAGACGGGGTCGAGCGTGTGGCCGGCGGAGTGGGTGGGCGTTGTGACGAGTTGCTTCAGTCCGAGGTTGGTGTGGTTATCGAACAGGGTTGTGGAGTTGTTGTCGTTGTTGTTCTCAAGGTGAAAGTTCAGGTCTCCGAGTAGGATGTAGTCGGTGGAGGTCAGGGCGTGCGTGCTGATCAAGTCGGCGATGGAGTTGCTGAACTGGGGGCGGGGGGCGGTAGATGAGGGTGCCTCTGAGGGTGGAGTTAGAGTCTGTGTGGATCTGGAAATGCATGTGTTCGGCGGTGCTGAGCGCGTCGTCGGTGCTAGTCGAGACCCTGATGCTGTTCTTGTGGACCATAGCGATTCCTCCTCCGACTCCGTTGGTGCGGTCTCTGCGGGTGATCTTGTAGCCGTCTGGGATGGCTATGGCGATGTTGGGTGCGGAGTAGTCGTTAAACCAGGTCTCTGTCAGGAAGGCGACGTCCGGGGATGTTGTGTCGAGCAGGTCCCACAGCCTTCGGTGCGCCAGCTCCGTGGTCGCTCAGCAGCCGGCATATATGGGGAGGTGGGAGGGAGGAGCAGCTGGGAGGCGGGGGCAGCGAATGGGCAGTGGGCCGTCAGGAGGGCGCCGGGGACGCAGCGGCGTGAAGGGTGAGGGACAACGAAGGTAACAGAAGGAAAAAGGGGCACAAAATCGATGGGAAAACAAGTGGCACAGAAGGCAAAAGGGCACAAAAAACGAGTGGAACAGAAGGCAAAATGGGCACAGAAACGAGGGAAAAACGAGTGGCACAGAGGGCAGAAGGGCACAAAAAACGAGTGGAACAGAGGGCAGAAGAGCACAAAAAACGAGTGGAACAGAAGGCAAAAGGGGCACAAAAACAAGGGAAAAACGACTGGCACAGAGGGCAGAATGGCAGAGAAAGCGAGTGGTACAGAGGGCAGAAGGGCACAAAAAACGAGTGGAACAGAAGGCAAAAGGGGCACAAAAACAAGGGAAAAACGAGTGGCACAGAAGGCAAAAGGCCACAAAAAACTGGTCTGGTAGATCTCCATTGCAGGAAGACTCTGGAATCATGAGGCCTTTTTAGCAAACTTGTGGATTGCCCCTGCCCTATGATTTAACAGATGCAAGCTTTTGAGGATCTGTGGGCCCAAGAGCCAGAATCCACTAGCCGGATCCCTAAGTAATCAAAGTTCCTGATGCTTTCTAGTGCTTCCCTTCCCAGGTTTACAGTGCAATGCTTTGTCTTTTTATCCCTGGTGGACAGACCCGTGCACCAGGGTCAGTTGCTTCTAGCCCTTCCAATGGTCAGCTCCTCCTGCAGGTTTGACTCCCTCCTTCATTTCTTATTCAGACAGAACTCCTTGGGTTCCAAGGACAATTCAGGCAGTTCTTTCTCCACATCAGACTCCACCTCCTCACCTTTGCGGAGTTGGCTGTCAAGCACATACCATATTGCACCATATTCCTCTTAGTACTCTATGGAGCACCGCCTCCTTGATCAGAGAGAACTTGAAACTGGAACCACAAGTGGATCAGCGGCTCCCACCTTTAAACGGAGGCGACAAATAGGGAAATGGATTCTTTGTAGATGCAGAAATGGGTTGGATTGATTCCCCTTTCATTTGTCCTTCTCAGGCTGTTATCCATGCGCCATCCTTTGTCTTGAGTGATGTTTTTCACAGCAGGGTTGGCTCCAGGTTGAGGCACCCACAACTGGGGAACAAAGAGCTGTGAGGAGTCTGTGCCTCACTATAAACAGCCCCATTTGATAGTGATGAGAAAGAGAGACACAAGGCTGCACCTTTTCTGAAGGACCCTTAACATTCTAACAACAGTCCCACCCCTACAATCTACCAAATGACAGACTCACTATGACTAATCAACAGCCCTCAATATCAGAAAGGACCCTGTCTCTTTCCCCACTTCAGTGTCTAAGTTCCCTCCCTTCAGTCTAAGGAGTGTCAGCAATACATTACTGTCCGGGAGAGCAACCGCCATCTTCTGTACATTTACAGGCCAGGGGCTTACGAAATGGAGCCCACGGACCTTTATCAGAATTGGGGCGTGGATTCGCCCCAACCAAATGCACTGTTATGATTGCCCTAAAGGCTGTCACGTCTTCCAACATATTTATCCATATAATCCAGTGTAATCCTTCTTTTCAACGCTGTCATCCAACGTATTCACATTTTTTTTCATCCACAGGCGGAGTGATGCTTGCCAATTTACCTAGTTTCTAATGTTTATGCTGTGCCATCTGAACCTCTCGCAAGAAACACGAGTGATGCAAATTCGTCTGAAGGCAGTGATGTTTATTTTAAAAAAGCCCAATGCATTTCGGGCAACTGGGTGCCCTTCGTCAGGGGTCACTACAATAACAGATTCAAAGAAAACCACATGTTACCTTTTATACCTTCATTTTCATCCACATCAATGCATTAATACAAATCATTAGAGTGCTTCATATACTTTAACATTCTTATTAACAATTCATCCATTAGCAAACTAAGCTCCTGAACTCTGACAGCAATCTTCACCTTTCTCATATTGTGCATTTAAAATTCAGCAAAACCTCTCGTTAACCTAACTCTCTTATCTCAGGAATTCACCGAACGCCGTTCCGCTTCTCATTCATCCAATCAATGCTTATATTCTACGGAACCTCCCTTTCGCTTGCTGTATTACACCTTACACCCCTCTATCTCCCCAACGTAGTGAGGCTGCAGTACGTTATGAGGCAGTACTTGCAGTTATAAAAAAGAAACAGATACTACTAGACTGTCGCAACCTGCTCCTTTCTTTTTCACATTTGGGAAACTGACAGTGGGTGTCCATGGGGCTATTTTCTGAAGAGACTTTCCCAGGGTTTGAACCCCAACCCTTGCCTGTTCACTCACACATCTCCTCTACAATGTCACTGAATTAAAGGCTAGCACTACTACTGATAATAGTACTGCTGCTGTTACTACTGATGTCCCATGTGGTCCCACGTAAGCGGTATCGGTAGCTTACTCCGTACTGGCGATCCTTTGCATTCTGCTACTTCACGTTCTACTTTAGGGTTTGACTTCAAATGTCAGCAAATTCACCATATAGGGGCAAATGTACAAGTGCATTGCACCACCAGAACGTCACTTTTTTTATGTTGCAGTGCCGCAATGCCCTGCGCCATATTTAGAAAGCAGCATTAAGCCACTTTGCATATAAATATGGTACCTTTTCATGCAGGTATCTGCGTGAAAGGCATGTGCAATGGGTGTTGCTGTGGGCGTTCCACCGTAACACCCACTGCTTTTTGAGGCTGTCCCCGATTTACAACGATGTGTAAATCTGAGGCAGCGCCAAAAACTAATGTCATACAAAAGCAGGCGTTAGATTAGCGCAACAAGGGGAAATACTTTTATTTCTCCTTGTTTTTTCTCTGTGTGCTGCATTCTGAAGCATACATAGAAAGAGCAAATCACCATTATTGATTGTATACGTGCAGGAATGGAATCCTTCCTGCACATAAACAATTATCCCTGCAAAACAGACACCCTTGCACTATGGCGCAAGGTTGTCTGTGTTGGAGCTAGGCAGCTATTTTTAGCTCCAGCGCTAGGGAAAACACCGGGGGTGCGCCGTATTCTTGTTAATACGCTGCATCCCTGCATTTTGGAAATGACATAGTGCATCACTGTAAAATGTGCCGCAGCACTGCACCATTTCCTTATACATATGCCCCATTGTGTTAAGTTTGCAGTGTGTTTGGCTATCTCATAAATAAAACCGATCCAAAAATATGTGCTGTATCACAGAGGAGGAAACCGGGCTGGGTGATGGCTCATCCCTGATATGGCAACACCTGAGACATGTTACTGTCACACTCTTTAATAAAGTTATTACACTTATAATTTGCTAGACATTTAATCATAGTCATAAGCACTGTGACGCTGTGTTATGTAAGTCGCTCTACATTACTGCTCATTCACTTGAAAGATGAGCAACTTCATATCCCTTCGGTCCCCATAGAAACTGAGAATTCATGTGAAAGTCGGTCCGGCTATATAATATGGTGTAAACATCAGCGTTATTGATTAATCAATAATGCACTCTTGTATTTCATATCCTGTAAATGTCATGGCTGGAGGCTGCAAACAAGGTGGTTATTTAAACATTACAGGTGTGTGTTATTTTTCTTCCAGAACGTTGCCGCCAACCACAGGATCAACGATGCTGTCGCGAATGAAGACGGCCCTCAGACCCTCAATGGGCGGTTCATGTACGGTCCACTGGATATGGTCACTCTCACTGGGGAAAAGGTGTGGTTCCTATATAGCACTCCTTACAAAAAGCGTTTTTCCCAATCATCAAAATATATAAGTACTCTGTACTATTCTCTTCACATTACAGCCTAATACAGATGATAAGTTGTTCAAACGTCTTCCTGGGTGCTGCTCTGTTGTTCTGCGTCTATATAATAGTTCACTCCAAAACATCATAGTTCCAACCAACAACACAGAGGTAGTTTGAAAATAATGTCTTGAGCTTTCTTCAAGGTGGTGGCTGTAACCTTTGAAAATAGTATTGGGGCGCATGTCTTGGGTTCTGTGGTGAGTGGGGTAAGAGTGTCATTCTTAGGAAGGAACTGCTACTCCTATTGCTGATTGGTACTGCCACAAGCAACTTTGAAAGCTCTTTGGTGAAAACAAACTGACTGACAAATAATATCTTAAAAGTAAGCCTGCCTTTAGTCTTTAGTCTCTACTAATGTAGCTGCTAGGTATTTTGGGTCTGTACCAAACACTTTTTGTTATAAACCTGCTGCAGTCTCAGTTTTTTTTAAATAAAACAAAAAACCGACAATGAGCAGTCAATGACTGATTTCACTTCCCAATGTCTGTCTGATTTCACTTCCCAGTGTCTGTCTAATTTCAGTTCCCGTAAAAGCCTTGTGGTTATTGGGTATGTGATGTCACTTCTACTCCAGTTGTAGACTGGAATTAGCATAGTAAATCTGATTCCCACAATGTATCCACATTCCCCACCCCCCATTGAGTTAGAATAGTGATTTTAATCCCTTCACCCAATGTCTACACTTACCCCATTGTCTGTCAGACAATAAACCCCCAAAATATGTACTTTCGCCAATGTGTGTTAGACTGGAGTTAGAATAGTAATTCTGATGTCTGCACTTTCCCAACCTTTGTTAGATTGGAGATGGAATAATACAATTTCATTTAGTTGTTATTATTAACATTTTCTGACATGAATTGTTCATTTGAAACATACTCCTTGACATCTGATTAAGGCTGAGACTAGCTGCATAATTATCTTCCTGTGCTCTCACAATTATTATCTCGATACCTGTTTATTTTGCATTTCTTTTGAATGAAGTAATTGAGGCATTCCAAATCAAGTAGATTGATGCTTTTTCTATGCAGATTGAACAGTGAGCTGGGAACAAAAGCCTCAATTTCCACTAGTCTACCATACAACAGCTGGTTCTTTCTTTAAATGGTTATTCTGTTATAGGTGGACATTCATGTCATGACCCAGCCTCCAGCCGGGCAATGGGTCTACTTTGACACAGAGCTAACCAACAGCAGTGGTAGGATCTCCTACGTCATTCCAGAAGACAAGCGTCTGGGGATTGGGGTGTATCCCATCAAAATGGTGGTCAGGTACTGTAATTTAATTTTTTGTGACTAATTGTTTCAAATGTAGTACAATGGCCATGGAATGGCAAACACACACAAAACTATTTTTGTTCATGTCAATTTTTATTTTATTTTTTAGATATTTAAATATAGAAAAAAATATTGTTTTAATGTTTTATGATAGGTTGTGGATTAGCAATAAAAGGAAAACATTTAAATAAAGAAAATGTATAGTTTTAATGTTTTACAATTATTTGTGGATTAACAATAAAATTAACTGATCCAACTATTTTACTCCAGATTTCCCATCTCTGTGGTTCCTGTGATGAATTATCATTAAACTTCAACTAGAAGATCTTTCCACAAGGGTAGTTGCACAGTATGAATGAATGAAAACATATATTGCACAATTACTTAAAACCATTTGCAATATTTCTTATATTTATAAATAAATTAAAACCATGAGTAAAAATGCAAACCAAATACTGCAATAAAATTGTATTAAAAAATGCTTATTTGTCTTTAGGAAAAGGAGTTATTTTAGCAGCAATTAAGAAATTAGAGTCCAATTCAATGTCTTGAAGCCATCGGGCAGCGGAAGTGTAGAACAGTAGTGACATCTAAATCTACCACCGTGTATCTAAGCACCACTAGGTTTAGGGTGACTGAGTGCCTTGTGTCATGTGAGAGTTTGATGTTAAAATTGGAAAGCAAGTCTATTTCCTGTTTAGTTACTTTGCTGCCATAAGAGGTCTTCAGATTGTTATTGTTATTGTTAACTTCGCTTTATATAGCGCCGACTCACCTACAGGTCTCTAGGCGCTCCAGACCAATGACAAACAATAACGGAAAACATAAGAAAGGCAAAGAAAGGCCTACAGTGCAACTATTAAGATGGGCCAAATGCCTCCCTGAATAGAAGCGTTTTTAACAGCTTCCTAAAACGCAGGAGACTTACTTCTCTCCGAAGCAGTTCTGGTAATTTGTTCCATATCTGTGGAACCAAGACCGAAAAAGATCTCCCTCCTTTAGTTGCTAGCTTAAATCGAGGGCAAACCAGTAACTGGGAATCAGCTGACCTCAAGACTCGTTTGGGGTTATAGACCTCCAGGCGTTCTTTAATATAGGCAGGGGCTTGCCCATAGATAGCCTTATGGGCCGTGCATAAGCTCCTGAACTCCGCCCTCTGCTCAATCGGGAGCCAATGTAACTTAAGCAGTAAGGGGGAAGCATGGGTTCTTCTAGGTAACCTGAAGATTAGACGCACCGCATCATTCAGGACCACCTGCAATCTATTGGTCAAGGTTTTAGGCAGACCTAAATAGAGGGCGTTCCCATAATCCAACCTCGAGATGATTGTAGCAGAAACCACCATGCGGAGCGTGGAAAAGGAAAGAAGGGGGGCTAACTTACGCAGTTGTCTGATCAAACCAGTACACATCCCTACTACGGAGGAAATCTGATGGCCATTGACAACTCATTGTCAATCTTGATACCGAGACTCTTTACTTTATCACACGGTATCGGTGAAGGACCTAATTCCTGGGGCCAATATAGGTCACTCCAAGGTGAGACTGCAGTCGAGACCACCAAAACCTCAGTTTTTTCCGGGTTTATTTTCAACAGGTTTGCAGTCATCCAACCAACCGTATGTCTAAGAATGTTCTGGGCGTTGGTCTGCGCCAGAGCCGATTTATCAATACTCAGTAGCAGCTAGGTATCGTCGGCGTAATTAAACACACGACAACCCATATTCACTAGAGAGTCAATCAGCGGTTGCAGATAGAGGTTGAATAAAAGTGGGGATAATGCAGAGCCCTGAGGGACTCCGCACTGCAGCATACCCACATCGGAGATGCAATCCCCCAGTTGAATCCTCTGCGTCCTGCCCGTGAAGAAGGATTGAAGCCATTGATGGGCCAAACCCCTTATCCCAAAAGTGGCCAGTCTGTCCAGTAACAGGGAATGGCTGACAGTATCGAACGCCGCCGATAGATCTAAAAGTATCAGGGCGCTCGGTTTCTTACTGTCAGCCATACCTCTAAGCTCGTCCAGCACCGAGAGCATCACCAGCTCGGTGCTGTGATGTGCCCGAACCCTGCCTGACGCTCCTGGAGTAGATGGTGTGACTCCAGGAATAAGGAAAGTGACTTCAGGACATGTTGCTCCAAGACCTTGGACAGAAAAGGCAGTTGGGATATCGGCCTATAGTTTTTTAAAATAGCCGGGTCGGCTCCCGGTTTCTTTAACAAAGGCTTAACACGTGCCTCCTTAAGACTTGATGGTAAATGGCCAGTCTCCATTGAGCTTTTGAGAAGGGAGATAATATGGTCTTCTAAAATAGGACGCGACAGACGAAAGACCCTAGGGGGACACGGGTCCGCCGGGGAACCAGACTTGGTTCTACTCATAAGCTGCTCAAGACTTAGAGAGTCTATCTCAGGAAACCTTGAAATAGAGGCTTCCAAGGAGATTTGAGCTTCCTGTGACGGAAGAGGGCCATTCAGGGTGCTGTTCTCGATCTCAGAAAGAATAGTCTCCACCTTCTCAAGGAAGAAACGTTGGAAGATATCAACGTTTATTGTTGTTTCCATCATTTCTGTTTTTTTACTCAACTCTCTTAAGATTTTGAACGTTTCTTTCTGAATATTCTCGGCCTGGTTTATGCGGGTTTCGTAGAATTCTGCTTTTGTTACCATAATCAATTTTTTATATGAATTGAGTGAGATTTTATACTGCTCCCGATCTATACCATCTTTTGTTCTCCTCCAGCTCCTTTCTAGATGACGGAGCTTCTTTTTATGGTCCTTCAGGAGCGGAGTGAACCATGGGGCCCCTTTTCCTACTCCTTTTGCTTTTTGCAGTTTCTCAGGTGCTATTTGGTCAATCGCCTGACTCAAATTCCGCGTTATGTCCTTATAGTGCTGATCTAAATCCCCACTAGGGGCCAATGATTGAACATGATTAGGGAGAATACTGGTCAAAGATTGTGAGTCAACTTTTTTCCACTGACAAACTTTTTTCAGTTTTAGAGGTCTTTGAGCCGAATAACCGACAGTGGGAATATCACAATTCACCAAGTAATGATCCGACCAGACACAAGGTAAAATGTCCACAAGGTTTACCTTTGGGTCTGAGGTCCAGATAAGATCAAGGATATGCCCCTTAATATGTGTGGGGGCATCTACAAGCTGTTTAATGCCAAGAGAAGACATAATATTCTCCAAGTGTCGAGCTGCCGGGTCTTTCTGGGCTTTATCCCAGTGCATGTTAAAGTCCCCGGTTACCACGATTTTTTTATATCTAGTGCAAAAATCAGACATAATAGGGGCAAATAAATCGTTGAATGCTGAGGTGGAGTTTGGAGGACGGCAAACTGTAAAGATCACAAGGCACGAATTATTCAGAGTAAGCTTCACTCCAAGTATGTCGGCTAGATCTACGGTCTCAGCCGCTATTTTGACAGCCTTTAGATGTTTTTTTAATAGAATTGCTACCCCCCACCCCGCGCGTTATCCGCACGATTGTGCCATACCGCCTTCTTTGTCGGAGAGCTGAACATGCAACTCAGCCATATATTTAACAAATTTGGTCAAATCTGTTGGTGCAGTGCAAGCGAACAGAGCTGTTACCGCTTCTTTGCGTGTCCGAACCCTTTTAGATATATCGTTTTTAACAACTTCTGACCTTGTTGTAGCAGGCCGGGGCAGCGGCAGACTAAAAGTAGCTGAGACTCCTTTTTATAATTACAGAATCTGAAAGAGACAATTAGTTATAGATTCCTTACCTTGTGAATTACCCCAGGCGCCAGACTGGATCCGGAGAATTTTTCATAAGCAGTACCCCTGTGCGTCGAAAGGTGGCGTGCTCTCCCATGCAGTCGCCGAGGGGAGAGACACAGCCAAGTTTACTATCCGATGTGGGCTGGACATCTCTGACTCACTAGGCAGGACGATTTCAATGTCGGTAGTCTTTCGACGCTACGCCTGGCTGAGGTCAACTGGCTTTTCCGGGGATGTCCAAGCTACCCTTATGGACATGTCCTTTGATGCCCGTCGCCTGTTCAGCGACAAAGCAGACAACGCACTGAATGGCTTCAAGGACTCTTGGGCTACGGCCCAGTCCCTGGGCATCTCCACCACCTGCCCTGTGCAGTCTACTTTTCACCCCTTTCGTGGCTACGGAAGGGGTGCCCCGCCACATTCCAACCAGAGCCACAAGCCGGCGCAAGCTGTTCAGCCCCTGCACGGCAGGGGACGTGGGACCCACCGTTGTGGGTCTGGGGGCCAGCGAGCGGGCCAGTTCACCACCGCCCCCTCTGAAGCAGCCTCCAAACCCTCCTAGTCCGACCTTTCAGCGCCACCAATCGCCAGTGGGCGGCAGGATTCGCCATCACCTTCCCAACTGGCGCTCCATCACATCGGACCCGTAGGTTTTGCAAATAGTCCGAAAGGGCTACTTCCTCCCCTTTGAGACTACCCCACCCCCCAGCCATGCCATCTCAGTATCCTGGCATGTCGGAGGATCATCTGGCCCTTCTCCAACAGGAAGTTACAGCTCTCTTGGCCAAGGGAGCCATCGAGCGAGTTCCTGCCCCAGAAGCAGGTTGTGGTTGCTATTCCCACCACTTTTTGGTGCCCAAGAAGGACAATGGCCTGTATCCTATCTTGGATCTCAGGAACGTCAACCGCTTCCTCCAGAAGGAGAAGTTCGAAACGTTGACGCTAGCTCAGCTCCTTTCTGCCCTCAACCCTGGAGACTGGATGGTAGTGTTGGACTTACAGGATGCCTATTTTCACATCCCCCTTCTGCCGGCCCTCCGGCACTACTTGTGGTTCACGGTAGGCCACGAGCACTTTCAGTTTACCATGCTTCCCTTTGGTCCTACTTGCGCACAGGTGTTCATAAAGGTGATGGTGGTGGTCGCAGCTCATCTGCGCAGATCAGGGGTTCCAGTCTTCCCCTATCTCGACCACTGGTTGTTGAAGGCGGGCTGGCCCCAGGCTGTCGTCTCCCACCTCCAGACTACGGCAGACCTCCTGCATTCGCTGGGGTTTTCTATCAATGTGCCGAAGTCACACCTGCCTCCCTTTCAGAAGCTCCTCTTCATCGAAGCGTTTCTGGACACAACGCAGTTTCGGGTCTATCCTCTTGAGCAGCGAGTCCAGGATATTCGGGCTATGATTCCGATCTTTCAGCCTCTATCCCGGGTTTCGGTCAGGGTGACCCTGAGGCTACTGGGCCTGATGGCCTCCTGCATCCTGCTGGTGGATCATGCCAGATGGCATATGCGGGCTCTGCACTGGAAGCTGAAGTTCCAGTGGTCACAGCATCAGGTCAACCTGTCCGAATGCGTCTAGATCTCGAAGGGCACTGCACGCCAATTGCAGTGGTGGCTAACAAACCGGGATTGGGTCAACAGCAGATTACTGTCCCTTCCCCAACCAGAGTTCAAATTTTTGATTGCCACGTAGGTTAGGCCCTCTCATCCCCAGTTTTTTGTTGCCAGGCCCAATAATTCCACAGCTTCCTGCATATAACTTATCCATGGATTGGTTGTCTCTTCGTAAATGGGCTTTAGCATGCTCTTTAGGCTTTCAATTGGTGCATTCAACACTTGGTAATAGTATTTTGTCTGCATTCACAGGCATTCATAATGTTGTTGCACCAGACTGAACTCCAAGCGAATCACGCTGCTCCGGGTGCATTTTGGTAGCTTAAATATACGTTTGTACGCCTGGCATTGTGATTGCCATAGCATAATGTCTATTTTGCCTGGCAATGCCTGCTGTGTATAGCCAGCTATTGCCCTTATTTTGGACTGTATGACTCTTCTTATTGGGACTGAAGTTGGACTTTGCAATTTCTCGTGGAGTTTGCACAGAACATTAAATTGTTGACTGCTCTTTTGAGTGCATTTTTTGTAGGTGTAAGGATGCTGTCTGTGTGTTGCTCTGTCTGTGTGTGGCTCTGTCTGTGTGTCTCTGTCTGTGTGGCTCTGTGTGTATGGCTCTGTGTGTGTGGCTGTGTGTGTGTGTGGCTCTGTGTGTGTGTGTGGCTCTGTGTGTGTGTGTGTGTGTGGCTCTCTGTGTGTGTGGCTCTGTGTGTGTGTGGCTCTGTGTGTGTGGCTCTGTGTGTGTGTGGGGGAGGGCTCTGTATGTATGGGGGGCTCTGTGTGTGTGTGGCTCTGTGTGTGTGGCTCTGTGTGTGTGTGGCTCTGTGTGTGTGGCTCTGTGAATGTAAATGTACAGGAATTTATATAGCGCAAATCACCGAGCGGTTTCTAAGCGCTTGCTTAGGGAACCCGTCCTGGTATTCCCCTGCGAGATAACTCCGGCAGGGTATCCGCAAGGTGAAAGCCAGGCATCCCGCCGCGAGGGGCCGTAGTGGAGATTAAGCAAGCTATTGCCCAGAGTCGCAGAGTGTGAACCCGTGAATCGAGTAGGCACCGGAGCGAGAATTGTCAAGTCCGTGGACATTTTAGGACTCAAGACCCCACCGAGCCGGGAATTGAACCCTGGTCCCGGGCTGACCTCTGCTTCCAGGTCTGCCTCCTCTAACCAGTGAGCCACACTTCTCCTCTCTGTGTGTGTGTGGCTCTATGTGTGTGGCTCTGTGTGTTTGTGTGTAGCTCTGTCTGTGTGTGGCTCTCTGTGTGTGTGTGTGTGGCTCTGTGTGTGTGTGTGTAGCTCTGTGTGTGGCTCTGTTTGTGTGTGTGTGTGACTGTGTGTGTGCGTGTGGCTCTGTGTGTGTGTGGCTCTGTGTGTGTGTGGCTCTGTGTGTGTGGGGGGGCTCTGTGTGTGGGGGGCTCTGTGTGCGTGTGGGGGGCTCCGTGTGGGGGGGGGCTCTGTGTGTGGCTCTGTGTGTGTGGCTCTGTGTGTGTGTGTGGCTCTGTGTGTGTGTGTGTGTGTGGCTCTGTGTGTGTGTGTGTGTGGCTCTGTGTGTGTAGCTCTGTGTGTGTGTGTGTGGGGCTCGGTGTGTGTGGGGCTCTGTGTGTGTGTGTGTGTGTGTGTGTGAGTGTGTGTGTGGCTCTGTGTGTGTGTGTGTGTGGCTCTGTGTGTGTGTGTGTGGCTCTGTGTGTGTGTGTGGCTCTGTGTGTGTGTGTGTGGCTCTGTGTGTATGTGGCTCTGTGTGTGTGTGAAGCTCTGTGTGTGTGTGTGTGTGTGTGGCTCTGTGTGTGTGTGTGTGTGGTTCTGTGTGTGTGGGGGGGCTCTGTGTTTGTGGGGGGCTCTGTGTGGGTGCAAATGCAATAGGTCTCGCATTTGCGAGAGTTTAAGCTATTGGCATTGTAAATGACAATGCCATTTATTTATATGTTTTAAAAACATATACAAAAATAATGTCATGAGCAATGCCAATAGCTCTAACTTTAACAAAGACGAGACCATTGCATTGTAAAAGCTTGTTTATTTTTTCATGTTAGTTTGCTAGCTCAGATAAGAAACGGCCACTATGTTGTCAATTGTAGACCCTCCTTTGTGAAACACGATTTGATATGGGGGAGGATTTCTTTGTCTTCAATCCAACTATTCAGCTCTGCCAATAGGGTGCTAGCGTAAGCTTTCCCTTCAATGTCCAGAAGGACGGTCAATCTATAGTTTTTTGGCTCTGTGTTGTCTCCTTTCTGAAATATGGGATGTAGCAGTGAGCCACCCATGAATCCGGACATTGATTTGCAGGCGACATTCAGTGACTATTGTGGATATGACTCCACCCCAATATACTGAGTCTTCTCTGAACATTCCTCCCGGGAGCCCGTTGGGACCCAGGTCCTCATCTTTTCTCATCTTTTTTCCTATCTTCTGAACGACGGGGCCATCTTGATCTTTGCCTCCAGTTTCTGACCTAGGCTCATCATTGCCATTTACACCCTCAACTAGGCTTTCCTCGATGCCCGCCTGCTGAACACCTCCGTTACTTTCTATGTAGATGGTAGCTTTGTGACTTAGCCATACCTCGGCGGAAACAGAGTTGCATCAATCCGCATTGTCATTTTCCAACCTGGCAATGTATTGCCAGAACTGCCGGTGTTTATGGTTCTTGGAGAGCTCATGGATTTTGAT
Source organism: Lissotriton helveticus (assembly GCF_964261635.1). Taxonomy (NCBI): domain Eukaryota; kingdom Metazoa; phylum Chordata; class Amphibia; order Caudata; family Salamandridae; genus Lissotriton; species Lissotriton helveticus. The sequence goes on along the minus strand of NC_136072.1, from coordinate 1,061,300,123 downwards.
CCCTTCTTCCTTGAGAATCTTCTGTTTTAAGTTCTAAATTAGCTGTTTGCGCTCCAAGTTGAGTTCCCTGCACCTGTGCTTAGTGACCTGTATTCCGGTAGTTCCTTTTTGCCAGTTTTAAGTCCCAGCTTAGTTCTCTTGTTTTTTTGTTGGTTTTCATGACACGTGGAGTGTTTGCTTGGAAGGTGGTCTTTGCTCCTCCCCAAAGGGTTGTTTTCAGGGCAGAGGTTCATGCTCCCCAGTTTTTGATAGTGTTTTCGACACTAGAATTGTTACTTGTACGTTCCTGTTCGTCTTTCCATGATGTTAGTAAGGCGACTTTCTACTCTTTCCATCTGATCATCCTGAATAATGTGTGTTCCTCTATGCCTCTGGAGTGTGCAAGAGTTATGACCTGTTTCAGTTGTTTAGTGTTGATGCTTAGTTCCACTTGAAGGGCTGCATAGTCGCTTGTTTCATGCATCACAATTGTAAAATGAGATATTTTATGACTGAGATGATTGCACAGGAAGATGTAATCAATTGTTGTACGGTTGTTGTAAGTAAGTATTTCTGGTGAGTTTAGATTTAGTTTAATGCCTCGGCAAACATAAAATTGTAGTTTTATAGAAAATAGTTGAAGATTTTTTCAGAACTTGTTAGATACTTTATTTCGTTTTCCTCCATTCCTAGGTGATGGAGGTTGAAGTCGCCCATGATCACCTTGGCGAATGAATGATGCGTGCATAGGATTTCCTCTATTGTGGCGATCGTGGATCTTGTTGTCTCCAATTTTGCCTGACCCTGGACACTGAGATAAACATTTATTATTAACAGTGAAGATCTTCCTTCCATATCCTCATTTCCTCCAACTCTGAATGCCTGCAACATTTCTGAATCTGCTTCTATTTTCCTTGTTGTGAGCTCCTTTGCATGCTTTATGTACGTCGAAATCCCCCCGATGGTCTGTCATGACGTTGGTGTCTGGTTGTTGGTTTATGAAAGCCGGCAAAACCTTCCAGCTGCGTGGAGTTTGTGGGCCAAGTTTCTTGTAGGCATACAATGTCACCTTCCTGCATTATTTTCCTTGCTGATTCATGTTTGAGTGCTCTCTGTATACCAGCAACGTTCCAGGATACAATTTTGATGCCCGATTGATTGGCTTTATTGATGGACTGTGTTCCCTTATCCGCGGCCCTTATTTGTTAGGATTACACAGTTCTTTGCGGACCTCCCTGTTGTCAGGAATGGTGAGAGACATGCATTGTCTCACTGCTTGTCCTGTGTTGTTCATCCCTCCTGAAGTGCTTCATCTGCTACTGATCTATTTTTGGTCCTCCCGTCCTGGGTTCTTACTGATATACTCAGGTTATTGTAATTCTAAAATGATTGTGTTTTTGTGGTTCCTCTCAATACACTCTGCGAATTCGCCTTGGATTTGTTTGTTTTTTGTGATGTTTATTAGTTGGTGTTACATAGGAGGATATTTGTCCTGCTTTAGCTCGTGTATTTCTATGCCCCAATTTTCAAAGTTTTTTTTTCCCGAAGGACTGCTTCAAATTTGTGATGACTGTTCCATGTCACTCTAGTGTTTTCCTGGTTGTTGTAGTTCTCTTTAGGTGCGAATTGTATTCTAACCATGTCTTCACTTGATGTTTCTAACAATGACGGTATGTGCTGGAACAGCCTCAGTAGATTTGCCTGGTTGAGTGAATCGTGCCTACCCTTTGATTTATGCAAAGGCTGGAGTAGAATCTTCCATTAGCTATTTTTGTGAGCAAGATTTGCTATATTTTCCCTCGCAATCTCTGAGTATGTCTTTCATTTGTGCGGTTCGCCTTTAGGTGGGTCACGAGCCAGGGTGTTCATTTGAGTTTCTATTGATGTTTGTAGTCCCCCTTTGTGGTGTGGTCTCCTTTGAGCCTGGGGTTGCACAGTATTCACGAGATGTTTGTATATTTTTAATAACTTTCCCAGTAAGAAGCGTTTCATGCAGAACTAATGTTCAGCTTCAGAATTCTCCCACAAAGAAACCTTTTTTAAAAAAACAAAAGTGGCGGTTTTGTACTGAAAAATCTACCTTTGCAGGTTTTTTCAGCCATTTTTAGAAACTTCATTCACATTGTGTAGTTTGTAGAGTTGCACAGTTTAGCACAATTGAAGTCAACACTCGCCAGCATAGTCTTCTTCACCTGCGGTGTGCACTCACACCCCCCATTGCATCCTTGAAGGTGGTGCACAATACATCTGCTACTTTCAGTGGGCTGTCAAATGCCTTATATTACCAAAAACAACTGCTCTAAGCGCAGATGTCAAATACTGAGCACCTAGGTGGTAGAAGGGTGCAGGAGCGTTTAAACCCATGAAGCGAGAAGAGGGTCATTGCACGAACATTATTGTTGGCTCCATAAGCTAGGCCTGAACAGCCACTAACCCAAGTTAAAAACCATGGATTTTAGGCTTATTCCAACTGGGAACCTTATTATGAAAGACATTTCAGTGTTGTGCCAATCTGTTGATTTTTCCAGCTCCCCTAAGTCTTCAAATACCACGATAGGGGATGATTCTTCAGTGGTCTATTCTGCCTTTGATACAAGGGGCAGAGAGCCTTGCAAAAATATGCCATTGTGTGGCATTACTTTGAGAAGGTACAATTCCCCGAACAGAAAGACCAGTAATGTCTTCTCAGTCGGTACTAGGATTTCAGATACATATCTATATGAATTCATACATTACTTACGTATTCCTGGCTGAATATGAAACTATTCTAGTCGGCATGAACATCAGGTTCTTGGTTGCTAGGCAGTAAGCGATTTTCCTGATGTAGCCCATCGCCTGTCAGCATCCAATGGCAGTCACTCTCCACCCCCTGAATTAATCACCCCTTTGGTCCCATTGTCCAGAAAGATGACTCCACTTATTTGCCGAAGAGCGCAGCTAATTGCCTTTAAATGTGTCTGTTCTTCCTCTCATGGGCTGTGTGAGATGTGGACTCTAGCAGTAAATACTTCATCGCTCTTCCATTTCATAAATTTAGATTCCCTCGCTGATATGTTTAGTACAATATTGTCTGTGCGATTATTTATACCGCAGCAGTTTCTAAACATTTGAGGCCTCAGTTGAGCCTCAGCGCAAGTGCAAATAGCAGGCAAAATGAATGCCTGACCCCATCTTTTCAGAAGTGCTGGTTAAGGATGAAGCCTCTTGTAAGGCCTGCTCTGCTTTAGGCACAGTGATACCCTAACCTTGAAGGTGAGCTTGGCATGTGTAGCCAAAAGAAGGAGATGGAAGTCAAAAGAGGAGAAAAACTGTTAGCCCCTGTTATGCCCCATTTTATTTCTGCAAAAGTGAAATGAGCCCCTAAACAAGATGATCACATTTCACAAATGTGATAACCCATGATATTAGTATGATGGTACAAATGATCATACTCTGCCAAAGTTTTACAAAAGATGGCCGAGTGAGCCAAGTTTAAAGCATTTCATCGTGTGCAGGAATTTCAAGTTGTGTCACATTGCGCTACAAAAGACCTTTCGTATATTGCCTGACACGGTTAAGTGGAGACATATTTATTTCCTCCTCAGATGTGCAAATCTGGAATGGAAAGCGTCTGTGTGTTTTATTTTTAGCACTTAGATTGCTCTGTCTTTGGAAAGACATGAACAAGGATTCCAAGGCTCATCTTGGTGCCTGATTGGGCTCATTGGGCCATGACTGACAGTGCGGGGACGCGGTACCCCTGTTGTCTGACTCTGCTGGCATGGCAATCTCTGACTCAGAATGACTTGATGCTGTGTTTTTCTGCTGCGCATATTATATTGTTGGCATGTGATGAAGCCACCTACACAAATGTATAAATTATATTTCGCACCACAGCAGCCACCAGAATCTCAAGAAAGCCACACATAGCAATACAAGTACCTTCTGTTTTATTTAGCTCTTCATTTCACACACTGAACTCCGATTTTCTCCATATTAGTGCATAAGATGCCGACAGCAAAGTTCAAGTTCAAGTTCAAGTTCAGAGATTTGTATAGCGCACTACTCACCCATAGGGTCTCAAGGCGCTTGTGGGAGGGGGAGCATTATTTATCGAATAGCCAGGTTTTAAGTTCCTTTCTGAAGGAAATGTGGTTCTGTGTGAGGCGGAGGTGAGTGGGGAGAGAGTTCCAGGTCTTGGCCGCCAGGTAGGAGAAGGATCTTCCTCCCATGGTGGATCTGTGGATGCGCGGAACTGCGGCGAGCGCTTGGTTGGAGGATCTTAGTTGGCGGGTGGGTGTGTAGATGGACAATCGTGTGTTGAGGCATTCGGGTCCTAGTTTGTAGAGGGCCTTGTGAGCGTGGGTGAGGAGACTGAACGTTATTCTCTTGTTGACGGGAAGCCAGTGGAGGTCTTTCAGGTGGCCGGTAATGTGAGCTTGGCGAGGGATGTCCAATATGAGTCTGGCCGATGCATTCTGGATCCGTTGGAGTTTTCTCTGTAATTTGGCTGTTGTTCTGGCGTAGAGGGTGTTTCCATAGTCCAGTCGGCTAGTGACCAGTGCGTGGGTGACCGTCTTTCTTGTTTCGGTGGGGATCCAACGGAAGATTTTTTGGAGCATACGGAGTACGTTGAAGCAAGAGGATGAGACGGCGTTAACTTGTCTGGTCATCCAGAGGGAGGAGTCTAGGATGAAGCCCAGGTTGCGTGCGTGGTCTGTGGGTATGGGTGCTGTGCCCAGGGCCGATGGCCACCAAGAGTCGTCCCATGCAGAGGGTGAAGATCCTAGGATGAGAACTTCCGTTTTGTCTGAGTTAAGTTTTAGGCGGCTGTTTTTCATCCATTCGGCTACTTCTTTCATGCCTTCATGAAGATTGGTTTTGGCGGTGTTAGGGTCTTTGGTGAGGGAAAGGATCAGCTGGGTGTCGTCAGCGTAGGAGATGATGTTGAGGTTGTGTTGTCGCGCGATGGATGCGAGGGGACTCATGTACACGTTGAAGAGGGTGGGACTAAGTGATGATCCTTGTGGGACTCCGCAGATGACTTCGGTGGCTTCTGATTTGAAAGGGGGGAGTCGGACTCTCTGGGTTCTCCCGGCGAGGAACGAGATGATCCAATCCAATGCTTTTCCTTTTAATCCGACGTCGCTGAGGCGTTGTATGAGGGTGCTATGACAGACTGTGTCGAAGGCGGCGGAGAGGTCGAGTAGGATGAGGGCAGCTGTTTCTCCATTGTCCAGTAGCATTCGGATGTCATCTGTCGCTGCAATGAGGGCGGTTTTGGTGCTGTGTTTGGCTCGAAAGCCGGACTGTGAGGGGTCGAGGGAGTTGTTGGATTCAAGGAAGGCGGCGAGCTGGCTATTGACGGCTTTCTCAATGACTTTGGCTGGGAAAGGGAGGAGGGAGATGGGGCGGTAGTTCTTAAGTTCAGAGGGGTCAGCTGTGGGCTTCTTCAGGAGGGTAGTGAGTTCTGCGTGTTTCCAGCTTTCTGGGAAGGTAGCGGAGTTGAAGGAGCAGTTGATGACATCACGGAGATGAGGTGCGATGATGGAGTCTGCTTTGTTGAAGATGTGGTGGGGACAGGGGTCGGTTGGCGATCCTGAGTGGATGGAGTTCATCAGGCGGATGGTGTCTTCAGTGGTGATTGGGTTCCAGGCGTTAAGGTTGTTAGATATCGGTTTGGTTTTGGGGGTGGGTGGGGTGGGCTGTTCTTACGAAGTGTTCTTAAAGCTGTTATGTATGTCGGCGATTTTGTTGTAGAAGAAAGAGGATAATGAGTCGCAGAGGTCTTGGGAGGGAGTAATGTCGTTTGAGGCTGCGGTGGGTTTGGTAAATTTTTGACGATGTTGAATAGTTCCTTGCTGTTTTGGGCGTTGTTGTTTAGTCGATTCTTGAGTGCTGATTTCTTGGTGGCGCGGATCAATTGGTGGTGTTTGCGGGTGGCTACCTTGAAGGTGGTCAGGTTGTCAGTGGTTGGGTTTTTTCTCCATGTTTTTTCTAGAGTACGGCATAGTTTCTTGGAGTTCTTACGGTCATCATTGAACCAGGGGGCCTTTTTGCTATCTTGTGTGATCTGGTGGTTTCTTAGGGGTGCTAATTCGTCAGCGCTGTGAATGATCCATTGTCTGAGTTTGGTGGCAGCTTCGTTTGGGTCTGATGAGAGGGTTGGAGGGTTTTGGTTGAGCGACGTGATGAGTTGGTCGGTGGTGATTTTGTTCCAGTTTCTTCGAGGAATAGGTAGTGGGGGATTGTGAATCGTGGTAGTTTTGTAGCTGAAGTGAACACAGCTGTGGTCCGTCCAATGGAGAGCTGTGGTGTGATTGAAGGAGATGTGTTTGCTGGAGGTGAAGATAGGGTCGAGCGTGTGTCCGGCTAAGTGGGTGGGGGTGTTAACAAGTTGTTTGAGTCCGAGATTGGCCATGTTGTCTAGAAGGGTGGTGGTGTTGTGGTCATTTTTCTTTTCCAGGTGGAAGTTGAAGTCTCCCAGTAGAATGTAGTTCTCGGAGGGGAGGGCGTGTGGGCTGATGAAGTCAGTGATGTCTTCGCAGAATTGTTTACGGGTTCCTGGTGGTCTGTAGATGAGGGTGCCTCTAAGTGTGGTTCTGGGGTCGGTGTGGATCTGGAAGTGGAGGTGTTCGGGGGTTGCGAGGTAGTCGTCGAAGCTGGTCGTGATTCTGATGGTGTTTTTATGAACGATGGCGATGCCGCCTCCTGTTTGGTTGGTACGGTCTTTTCGGATGATTTTGTACGCGTCTGGGATGGCTATGGCGATGTCGGGTGCTGATGATGCGTTCATCCAGGTTTCTGTAAGGAAGGCGATGTCCGGTGACGCAGTGTCGAGTAGGTCCCAGAGTTCTGTAGCATGTTTGTGGATCGAGCGGGTGTTTAGCAGGATGCATTTCAGGTGGTTAGAGTCGGAGCTGTGTTTGGAGGTAGTGGATTTGGTGTGGGTCTTGATGCTGGTAAATTTGCAGGAGTGGCAGGCGAAGGGACCGTGGGTAGGTCCTGGGGCAGCTTCGTAGCATTGTGGTGTGCGTCCGGAGTTAAGGGCTAGGAGGGTGGCGGCGTCATACGTTATGAGGGTGGAGTGTGGTTTGCGGGGGCCAGGGGGTCTGGCGCTGGGCGCGGTCCAGGCGCGGTCCAGGCGCGGTCCAGGCGCGGACGGGCGTAGACGGGCTTACCTTTGGCGCACCTTCGGCGCGCATGGGTCGCGCCCGCTGCGCGTGACCGCTGCGCTCAAAGACATCTGTCATATATAGATAGTGGGGGGGAGGGGCGAGGGCGGAGCAGCTGGGAGGCGGGAGGCGGGGTGGAGATCCGGGGAGGGAAGGCAAAACAACAACAGCAAAAACAAGATGGCAATCGGCCAAATTCAGTGCAGGGTTGGGGCACAAAGTATGCAAAAACGCTAAGATACTTCAAGTGGGACCGGCACAGGACACAATTAATTAAAAAGTTAAATGTTGGCAGCTCAAACAAAACAGAGCGTTGCAGCGCGCTATGGAAGGCTAGCGCTACGGTAATATGCTAATCAGCACAAGCGCTACGTTACTATGTTAATCTGCACAAATACTTCAAACAAATTGAGCGCAGTTAAATGCAGTTAAATCGAGCTCAGTTAAATTCAGGCAGTGGTCTTGTGGTCACGATACCGGAATGAGGGTCGGGGAAGCAGCGTGAGGAGGAGCGACAGCTTCTGACGAGTCAAGACGGTCAAAGTTAGAAAACAGAGTGAGGTAATCGCTGCTCCTGGGGCCTCATTTATGAGGCCTTGCGTCAGTTTTGCGCTTCCGATGCGTCACTTTTTGTGACGCATCGGCGGCGTAAAACATGCCTTTTGTTCCGCCCTATTTACAAAGTGACGCATCTAAGCAGATGCGTCACTTTGTAAACCCCTGCGCTACATTATACCTGCGTCAGGTATAATGTATGCAGAGGGGGCGTTACCCCGCAAAAAGCCTCATAATAGTGACGCAGTGAAATCTATGAGATTTCACTGCGTCCCTTTTAGGACGCTGGTGCGTCAAAATCTTGCGCCTGCCTCACAGCAGGCGTAAGACTGACGCGGGCCCTTTCACATGGGGCTTTCCCCATGTGAAAGGATGCATTGCTGGAGTTGCGTCACTTTTGTGACACACTCCAGCAATGCGTCACTTTTGCGCTTACAGATACGTCAGAAATACTGACGTATCTGTAAGTCCTAGCGCAATGATGCGTCATATTGTAAATATGACGCATCATTGGGGTCGCAAGGAGGGCGCAATGAAAAGTGACGCATCGCTGTTTTCTCGCAGCGATGCGTCACTTTTCATAAATGAGGCCCCTGGTTTCCAAACTGTTTTCTGCAGTTCGTGCACACTGACTCGGAGAAATTCAAAGTTTGGTGCTTTAGACACCGAAGACACAAAAAACGCAGTCGCTCTGCCTCGTACAGTCACAGGCATTACTATTCCCATTTTAATAGTACTACATTTACTGACCTCAGAAAGATAGCAGGCTGAGGTATTCTTATGACGCATTAATGATAGATCACTACACATCTTGGGGACAAGCTCACATTTCATCATGCCATTCTGCCAACATAGGGTCCTTAATATAAAAGTATATAACTATAAAATAAAAGCAGGAGTAAAGTTTGGAGGCACGTTGAGGATCTCCTCCATTCACCATGCACAAGTGTGTGGTCCCGGTTAGTTTATTTGGTGGATTGCACATGTTCAGCTTTACTCCGGATTGGCTCCGGTAGTGACACCACCTGGCCCTGCTGGACTTCTTCTGATCTGGGCATTGGATACTCACTTGAGGTTGACGTGATTAATGGTGCTTTTTTAGTCTTGAGAAGACCCCACATACTAACGATATGGACCAAAACCTCAACATTTTCATAGGGGTTGCTCTGTAGACAGATTACATCGAGAAGAAACAAACATACGTTGGACTTGTATACTGATATTAGGATCAAGAGTCGCCCTTAATTGTACATCAATCAGGATTTAAAAAGCGCAGGTAATCATCCAATAGGGTATCCAGGCACTTGCAGACCCTGGAGGCTTGTTCTAACAGCCAGGTCTTGAGGGCCATTGGGAATTCAGGAAGTGTAGTGATGGTCCGGGGTACATGGGGAGGCTGTTCCAGTTCTTTGCTGCGATGTGGGGAAGGAGCCTCCTCCACCTCTGCTTCGATAAATGCGGGGGGAATGGGCAAGTGAAAGGGAGGCAGAGCATAGTCTTCTAAACGGTTGGTGGAAGTTCAAGCTATGGTTAATGTATGCTGGTCCTTGGTTGTATAGAGCCTTGTGTGTGTGTGGATCAGCAGCTTGAATTGGCATCTCTTCTGTACGGGGAGTCAGTGGCGTTTCCTGAGGTGGGGTGTGATGTGGGTTTGTCGGGGAAAGCCGAGGAGAAGTCTGACTGTGGCGTTCTGTATGATCTGAAGTCTCTGTAGCAGGTGTGCGGTGATTCCTCATAGAGGGCATTGTCATAGTCCAGTATGCTTGTGATGAGGGCTTGTGTCACGGTGCGTCTCGTGTACAGGGGTAACCACTTGAAGATCTTACATAGCATGCGCAGAGTGAGTGAGCAGGCGGAGGACCCAGCGTTGATCTGTGATTTCATGGTGAGCTTGTTGTCAATGATGATTCCAAGGTTTCTGGCATGGTTGGAGGGGGTGGGGCGGTCCTAGGTCTGATGGCCACCAGGAGTCTTTCCATGTGTTGCTGCTGTTGCTAAATATCAGTACTTCTGTCTTATCTGTGTTCAGCTGCAAGCAGTTATTCTTCATCCAGTTGTCAACATTTGTCATGCATCTACGGAAGTTGGTTCTGGTGGTGGTGGGGTCGTCAGTGAATGAGAGGATGAGTTGGGTGTCGTCTGTGTAGAAAATTATGTTGAGACCGTGAGATCTGAGGATGTTGGCCAGCAGGGTCATATATGCGTTGAAGAGCATGGGGCTGAGGAATAAGCCCTGGGGGACCCCGCAGGTGATCTCCTTGGTTTCAGAGGCGAAAGGTGGGAGGTGGATCCTCTGGTTTCTTCTGGTGGGGAAGGAGATGATCTATCTAAGTGCGTCCCCTTGGATGCCGATGTGGGGGAGTCTTTCAATCAATGTTTCCTGGTATATGGTGTCGAAGGCGCAGAGAGGTCGAGGGGGATCAAAGCTGCTGTTTCTCCTCGGTCAATGAGGGTTCGTATGTCGTTGGTGGCTGCAATCAGGGCAGTTTCGGTGCTGTGATATTGTGGAAGCCGGATTGGGAGGCGTTGAGTATCCGGTTCTGCTCCTGGTGTGTCATGAGTTGATTGTTGATGATCTTTTCCAGTTCCTTTACTGGGAATGGAAGCAGGGACATTTTTGAGCTCGCTGGGGTCGGTGGTGTTGTTTTTTAAGTAGTGTTCTGACTTCGGCATGTTTTCAGTGGTCAGGAAATGTTGCAGTGGTGCTAGAGGTGTTGAGTAGGATGGTGAGTTTCTGGACGAACCTTTGGTTTTCGGGGATGAAGATGTGGTGCAGGCATTGGTGTGTGGGAGCTCCTGAGTGGATGGATTTCATGGTGGAGGTGGTGTTCTAGGGCAGGGAGGATATACCAGGTGGTCAGTGTGTGGTTCGTCAGTTACAGTGGTCCTGTGGCAGAGGGTGTAGGTGAAAGGTCCGACCGTTGAGCGTGGGTCAGCGCAATGGCAGTATTTGTTGCTGCGCCTGGGGTCGAGGGTGTAGAGTTCGGCAATAATGTATCTTTGGTGGCAGGCGGGCCACCAAAACGGACAGGCGCAGATGGGCTAGCCTTTGGCGCGCCTTCATTGTATATATGTATCACTGCATCTTCACTTGAGCACTTTGTCTTCTTCACTATTGTTTATTGTGATATCAACCACGAAGAAATGAATTGTTTTACATTCAGAAATGTTTCTATGACTTAATCTGTTTTGAAGAAATTGGAGTCATTGCATGTTAGCATATTAACATGACTATAATAGATTAGCATATTGACATGACTAGACTAATATTGCATATTTGGTTTGGTCCTGTGATGTATTTTGCATGTGATATATTTTGCATGTCTCTTTGGACATTCTAAACCCAATTCGATAGCGATGCAAGTCAATAAGCGCCGATACTGAAACCCATCTTTGCACAGCACAGCGCCCCCTGATTGGCAATGGCAATTTTTCCTTTCAAGGTTGGAAAATGTACTAGTTCTTTGGGACTGGGAAATAAAAGAAAGGGGCCACACTGAGAACAGAATAGCTCTTAAGGATTAGGAAACTTTGGTGGATGCTCTCATTAGAGCCGAGAGCGTCTCCTGAATCAGAACACGAATGGGAGTTGAATCAACATTTAACAGGGAGGATGGTTTTTCAATGGGATCATGTTTGTGACACCATTAAACAGGAAATGCCAGTACTTCACCAGCAGGGAGTTGCATTCGAGATCAACGGAAATGTGTTTCTTGATGTCATGGTACAAGACCTGAACATACACTTTTCCTCAGCTTCCTCTCATACAGAGGGTTCTCAGCAAAATCAAGAGGAACCTTACCGGCTGATCCTTATTGCCCCAACCTCGGCTTACTAGTCAATGTTCTCCTATCTACTTCTCTAAGAAGCTTCATCTATCCCTCTAGGGAAACATTACAATCTTCTTTTAAGAGAAAAAAGGCAAGTCCTGCATCACAATCCAACATCCCTGAGCATTTGGAGTTTCTACAGTTCTGACAATATAGCTTAACTCAAGCCAGGGCCTCTTCCAAAAGACTTATCAGGCCAAACGAAAATGTTTCTGTCTCTGGTGTCAAGATTTTGCTTTGCATACCATTTCATCACAACCATATCAAGTTTTACCTTTTCTCTTGCAACCGGTTCGATCTTGCCTCAATCACCATGAGATTGAATAAATGATTCAAGCATTGGAACATGAAAAATACCCTGGTGATCCGTAGTTACATGTAAGTAAATTAATTCTCTCGATATGCAAGCCTATTTTTGTGATATACTGTAATAGGCTGTCAAGTTAAGGAGTTTAGAAGTGCAATACTTGCTGAGAACAGGTATGTAGGTATCAATAATGTTTTTAAGTATGATTCGATCCAAGACCATATAAGGAAAACAACCTTACATTCATCCACCTCAAGATACATGTCCCCTTTAGATTCATGGCATTTTCCACACTTGTCTGACCATAAAAGTGCTAACTTAAATAATCTGGTGACCAGTTACCCCAGTGGATTGACCAGTATCTGCACTGTAATAGTATGAAAGTGATCTTTTGCTGAACTTGAATATTTACAGAGGGAGCTCTACTGTGTTTCTGAAAATGGGTTTAGGGCCATGGCAAACTGAGAATCATTCCATTTATTTTAAACTCAAGGGGCCACATTATGAGAAATGACGCATCGCTGCGTGAAAGCAGCGATGCGTCACTTCTCAGTGCACACTCCTTGCGACATACCTGATGCGTCATATTTAATGTATGAAGCATCATGTCGCAAGGAGTTACAGATACGTCAGTATTTCTGACGTATGTGTAAGCGCAAAAGTGACGCATTGCTGGGGTGTGTCACAGAAGTGACGCAACTCCAGCAATGCATCCTTTCACATGGGGCAAGACCCATGTGAAAGAGCCTGCGTCAGTCTTACGCCTGCTGTGAGGCAGGCGCAAGATTTTGACGCAACGGCGTCCTAGAAGTGACGCAGTGAAATCTCATAGATTTCACTGCGTCACTTCTACGAGGCTTTTTTGCGGGGGATCGCCCCCCTGCATACATTATACCTGACGCAGGTATAATGTAGCGCAGGGGTTTACAAAGTGACGCATCTGCTTAGATGCGTCACTTTGTAAATAGTGCGCAACAGGAGGCATGTTTTACGCCGACAATGCGTCATAAAAAGTGACGCATCGGAAGCGCAAAACTGACGCAAGGCCTCATAAATGAGGCCCAAGATATGGTAGGACTTAATAGGTGGGAGGAGTCTATAAGATTTAGAGGCAGGACAGCCAGAGACTAAGAGACATCCACTAGTCACAGGTTACACCATAGCAGAGCTAGGGTAGATTTTGAGATCTATAAACCCCTCTTGTCTAGCTGTAATAAAGCATATCTAGTATCTATAAGTATGTTTCTAGAATAATTTGTCTTAACCGTTTTGTTTTGATTATGATGACCGAGGACAGTCTGGAATAAGATTTTGGTTTGCATCCCTTTTCAGCACAACCATATCAAGTTGTACTTTACCACTTTCTACTGGTTCAATCTGAATTTAAATACACCTCCGCGACAGTTCACTCGGCACATATCACAAGGATAAGGAGATCACCGTACATGAATGAGTTGCATCGTTTATATAATGGTTGATACCTCAGTTGTATCCATGTTCAGTAAGAAGCCAGAGACTTTGCCATTAGGTTGTATGGTTTGCACTATTTCAGGGATTGCTGTCTACGCTTCATAAGAGATGACCAAACCATTGTTTGCTTTCGCTGCTACTTTATAAATATTTTGGTCTAAGGGTACCCTTTTATATTGGTGTTGTTCCTGATAGCAATTAGTAGGTACTCTGTTGCTAGCAGAAAATGTAGCACTGATAAGGAGTAACCTTGTTCTCCAGTATTAGGGGTGTCTTTCATAGATTCACATGCCTGAATCATTCCCCGTCGTCGGAGTGGGAGTCCCACGGTACATAAAAAAGCAATAATATGCTATAAATACATAGTAAATACCAATAAAAACAAACCAGGAAGTAAAGTAGCCAAAGCTACAGTAGAAAAAACTTCCACACCTATGACTATCCTAGTCATTTTGTATAGTCCAAAATACAGCCAATCAGGCGCCAGCACCCACCAGAAGGTTCTCCCCAGAGGCTCAGGCTCTCAGATTTTCTACCCCACGTCGTGTGAAGGGAGTCTCCCTGAGCTCTGCTCAGTTTTTCTTCTCTTTCTTCCTTTTGGATCTTTTCTTCAAGGAGGTCTTCAAAGAAATCTCTGTTTAGAGCCTGTGATTCTTGTGGTAAGCTTAGGCTTTTTAAAGAGGACCCCCACAAGAAATGTATTTATTGCCTGTACCCAGATCACCAAGTCAAAGACTGTAAGATCTGCAGGACTTTTCCTCAGAAGACGCTCAGAGACAGAGAGGGTTGGTTGCTTTTGTGGCTACAAAAGCTTAAGGATTCTGATAATCCTGTGTCCGAGGTTGGCAGTATAGCCTCTGGTTCCACTTCAGCGTCTAAAAAGAGGCCTGCGTCTGAGGTATTGCCATCTCCTGGAGCTAAGGTTGCTAAAAAACTTCAACCTTCTAAGGGATCTGACAAGCCTTCCACTTCTAAGGCTAATCCCACAGGCAAGGATATGGAGGGTTCTTCTGCACCTCAAAAACGGTCCATCAAAAGATTGCCTCAGGCAGTTGACAAAATTTCACCTCAGACTGTTTCTTTATCGTCGACAACGCCATCTTCTGTCTCATCGTCGACGAAGACCTCCGTCGACTCTACATCTACGTCGACGGTGACATTCTCATCTCCCAAGCCCCAGATGCTCATGTCGACGGCAAATTCTTCACCAACTATGGTCTATGTATCTGTTAGACCTCTATCGTCGACGACGGCCGTCGTCGACGCCTCGTCGACGACTCCTCTGAACGCTCTACCGTCGACGAAGAAGATACCGTCGACGGGCCCGTCGGCGAGCTCCGCACCGTCAACGAAGTTGCCACCGTCGACGAAGGCATCGACGAAGCTGATACCGTCGACGACGATCCTACAGTCGACGAAGCCCAATCCGTCGACGAAGCCTGTCCCGTCGACGAAGTCTATTCCGTCGACGAAGGCTGTACCGTCGACGAAGCTCGTTCCGCCGACGAAGTCCGTACTGTCGACGAAGTCCATACCGTCGACGAAGCCTGTGCCTGTGCCGTCGACGAAGCCTGTTTCGTCGACGAAGTCTATGCCGTCGACGACGAAACCATTGACGTCTGCCTCATCGGCAACGGTGGATGCACCGTCGACGCCGCAATTGTCATCTTGCACTGCGTTGCAAGTCTGGTCACCGTCTACGGTGTTCTTGACACCAAAACAGTCTTTAGTTCAAAGGCGTGAACCAGCTTTCCAGCTCTCACCCCTACATATTTCACCTCAAAGATCGTCGTCGCAGGTTCCGGACCAGCTTTTAGACTTTGACAGTGAGGATGAAGTGGTTCAAAGGACATTCGGTGCAGCCACTAGTCCTTCTGAGTTAAATATAAAATATCAAGAAGAAGAAGAACAGGAGTATATACAATCACCTGTACGTATGGCGTCTCCTGTAGACAGAGTCCCTGTCTCGCAAGTGCCAGTTGCTTTATTTACTAACTTACAATATATGTTGGATGATTATTATAGAAGGTTTCCACCATCTGAATCTACAGGCTCGGTGCCTGTTACTCCGGCTACTGAAGCGCCTTTGCCAGTTTCTCAACCAGCAAATCCTTCTTCACCTCCACCACACGATCAGCCTGTGGATGTTCAGTCTTCGGATGAAGATGATCAAAGAGAAGAAGGAGAGGTACAGGATGAGTCGGAGTGGGATGAATACCAGGTGCAAACTCCTTCTCCTTCACCTCAGACTGTCTAAATTTCACCGCCGGTGGACGTGGGCAGTTTCCACCTTTTGATGGAGCGTGCTACTAAACGCTTTCATATTAATATGGAACACATGGAACAAGACTGTTTTCTATATGATTTTAAAGACCAGCCCAGAAAACAGATCAAGTCTATTCCCATCATCAACTTTATTTGGCAAGAAGGGATTAAGGTCATGGCAACCCCGGCGTCCATTCCTCTAGTCCTGCCACGGATGGAGAAAAAGTACAGGGCACCGGACAAATCACCTGCGTGCCTTATTGGACAGCCTAAACTTGACTCTGTAATTGTCCAAGCAGCACAAAAGAGGGCTAGAAATCCTTCTTTTCCTGTTACAGCTCCGCCGGACGGAGATGGCAAACGCCTAGATTCTATTGGGAAGCGCGTCTCCACCATGGCGGCTACGACTGTTCGAGCGGCTAATTCATTGGCCATCTTGGGAAGATATGACCGACAGATGTGATCCAACATCGCACCGTTCATTGACCTCCTTCCTGAGCCTTCCAAGGCTGAGGCGCTGAAGATCCTACAAGAAGGCCAAAGAATCTCAGAAGAGATTATTGATTCAGCAGTTGATGTAGCCTCAACTGGCTTTCGACAACTAGCGGGTGCTGCGATCCTCCGTAGGCAGGGGTGGCTACGTTCCACTTCCTTCAGACAAGACGTCCAGAATAAGGTATTGGACATGCCATATAATGGTGAATATCTGTTTGGCCCCCAAGTGGAGGAAGCCTTGCAGACGATTAAAAAGGATACGGAAACAGCGAAATCCTTAAGCAGCCTTCAATTCCGCAAGCAGCCATTTCGAGGAGCGAGAGGACGGGGATCGCCCTCCAATAGAGGTGGATATAACCAGCAATCCTCCTACAGACAGGGCAATCAGCGCTTTCACACTCAGCGCTACCAATCTTATGGCCAGAGAAAGTCTATTTATACCCAAAACAGGTGAAAGACAAATTACCGTGGAAAGGATAAGCGCCAATGAGACATTTCACCTGCCACCACCACAGCCCCACTCTCGAGAAAAAATTGGAGGACGAATATCAAAATTTTACTCAAATTGGCTGTCGATAACGTCAGACAAATGGGTCCTGGAGATCGTGGCCAGGGGCCATGCACTAGAATTCGAGAAATTTCCTCCAAATGTCCCACCGAAAGGACCTCCTCCAGCTCACTTGAAGGAGTTGTTTGCCCAAATCAAATTGATGATTAAAAAAGGAGCGATCAAGAGTGTACCTCAGAAAATAAGGGGCATGGGGTTTTACTCCAGATTTTTCCTAATAAAGAAGAAAAACGGAGAGTGGCGCCCGATCCTAGATCTTCGCGCTCTAAACAAGTATTTAAAGAAGTTAACATTCAGGATGTTATCGCTTCAGGAAATATTACATCTTTTGGCAGCGGGAGATTTCATGGTCACCTTAGATCTCCAAGATGCATATTTCCATATCCCCATTCTACCTCGCCACAGGAAATTCCTGCGCTTCAGGGTAGCTGGCAAGGATTACCAATTCAAGGTCCTACCTTTCGGACTACGGTCAGCGCCAAGAGTATTTACGAAAGTTTTAGCCCCGGTGGCGGCGCACCTCCGGCTGGAGGGAATTCAAATTTTCCCATTTTTAGACGACTGCCTTATAAAGGCCAGTTCTCGCGAGGTTGCACATTATCATCTACAACAGTGTCTACACCTGTTTCAGTCTCTGGGTCTGTCCGTCAACCTCGACAAATCCCAAATGAAACCTTCTCAAAGACAAGCTTTCTTAGGAGCAACATTGGACACCCAAAAGCTCCAAGCCTTTGTCTCGGTGGAAAGGCAAATGAAGATCAAACACATGGCGCAGAATCTGCTATCAAGAAGATTAGTTTCAGTTCGACTGTACAAGTCTTTTCTGGGGATGATATCTTCTTGTATCCCATTAATACCAAACTGCCGCCTCAGGATGAGACCGCTTCAGGAAGAACTGAGCCTACAGTGGCTACAGGTCTCCGGCACCTTCGAAGATCTCATCAGGATTACACCGCTCATGCGGAATTCTCTCCTCTGGTGGACACAAAAGCGACATCTCCAGAAGGGGTGCGCATTCCTTCAAGAGGCACCAAGCCTTACCATCACTACAGATGCGTCTCTAGAGGGCTGTGGAGCGCATCTTCAAGGCCTCACAATCAGCGGCAAGTGGACTGCTCAACAAAGGCGGTGGCACATCAACCGTCTGGAACTGAGAGCCATTTTTCTTGCACTCAAGGCGTTTTGTGCAATCATTCAGGATGCCAATGTGTTGGTGAGAACAGACAACACAACAAGCATGCACTACGTCAACAAGCAGGGAGGAACACAATCACTTCTCCTGTCCCAAGAAGCACAAGACCTAAGGGCATGGGCTTTAAAGCACAACATAAATCTTCAAGCAGTGCATGTTCCGGGAACAGAGAACGTCCTGGCAGACGCACTCAGCAGGACGACGGTCTCCACTCACGAGTGGGAGCTGCATCAGCAGACAGTGGTGCGCATCTTTCACCTGTGGGGTCGACCAAACCTAGACCTATTTGCAACAAAGACCAACAGCAAATGTCAATTCTTCGCAAGCTGGCATCCCCAACAGAACTCTCAGGGGAATGCGTTTTCAATAGATTGGTCTCTGACATATGCGTACGCTTTTCCACCGATTCCACTAGTCCCCAAGGTCCTGCGGAAAATTGCTCCCAGATGGCCACGCCAGTATTGGTTTACAGAGCTCCTTCTTCTGTCGGAGTGCGAACCGATTCAGCTGAATCCAATCCCGAACTTACTCAGCAATCAGAACGGACAGGTGTACCATTTGGATCCAGCTTCATTGAAATTAGTGGCCTGGCGCCTGAGTACCGTGAGTTCGCCCACCTAAACATCCCGGAAGACTGCAAAGAGGTTCTGGCCAAGACAAGGGCGCCCGCTACCATAAAGACATACAGTCTTAAATGGAAGCGTTTTTGCATCTGGTGTCGCTCAACCGGGGTTCACCCTTTTTCAGCAAAGCCGGAGGAGATTCTGCCTTTCTTCCTGCAATTAGCAAGAGCAGGCCTATCTCACGCAACCTTGAAGGTCTTTCTGGCTGCGATCTCAAGGTATCGACAGGATGGGACCAATTCCCTTTATTCTGCGAGGATTATACAACAATTCTTTAAGGGCCTTTTTAGAATGTTCCCTCCAGTACGCCGTCCACCTCCGGCGTGGCATCTAAATGTGGTCCTGGCACAACTTATGCGTCACCCATTCGAACCCATCCACAAGGCAGACCTGAAATATCTCTTGTGGAAGGTATCATTGCTGCTGACTTTAACGTCCTCCAGGAGAGTCAGTGATATTCAGGCGTTCACTGTTCACCATCCTTTCCTGCAGTTTACAAGTGACTCTGTAAGGCTCCGCACTAATCCGAAGTATATCCCCAAGGTACCTTCGGATTTTCACCTCAACGAACCGATAATTCTAAAGTCATTCTTTCCTAACCCGCAAACACCGGCGAAAAGAGCGTTGCATACGCTGGACGTCAAAAGGTGTCTTACATTTTATCTGCAGAGAACATCAACTTTGCGCAGTTCTGACCAACTATTCATCACCTATGGTTCAATTCGTAAGGGGCTGGCAGTTTCTAAACAGACTATTGCAAGATGGATATCTTCTGCCATTGCCTTTTGCCATGCACAAGCAGGACGACCATTGCAAGCAGCTCCTAGAGCGCACTCTACAAGAGCAATGTCGTCATCTACGGAGTTCCCCTTCAGCAGATCTGCAGGGCGGCTACTTGGGCCAGTCGCCATACATTTACCAGACATTATTGTCTGGAGGCAACCAGCAAAGCTGATACTTCTGTGGGTCGAGCGGTGCTACGGAATCTTTTCAACTAAGGTGAGCCTCTGTTTCCCACCTCCTTTTACTGCTGTCAGACGCTTCCTATGTTCTATTTATTACACATGCTTGCATGATTGCACTCTGCTATGCTTAAAATGATATGTGTATTTTCAGTTTGCACTGTTGTATGCCTTATATGCTGACAAGCTTGACTACAATTGGCGTATGCCTAGCACGGATGTACTGCTAGCTACTCTGATTCAGGCATGTGAATCTATGAAAGACACCCCTAATACTGGAGAAGAACAATAGTTACTTACCTGTAATCTGTGGTTCTCCAGTATTGGTGTCTTTCATAGATTCACATGCAACCCGCCCACCTCCCCTCAGAGGCTTTTAGGCTATATTGGTTTACCTTCACTCCTTGCGAGAAAATCTGAGTGCCTGAGCCTCTGGGGAGAACCTTCTGGTGGGTGCTGGCGCCTGATTGGCTGTATTTTGGACTATACAAAATGACTAGGATAGTCATAGGTGTGGAAGTTTTTTCTACTGTAGCTTTGGCTACTTTACTTCCTGGTTTGTTTTTATTGGTATTTACTATGTATTTATAGCATATTATTGATTTTTTATGTACCGTGGGACTCTCACTCCAACGACGGGGAATGATTCAGGCATGTGAATCTATGAAAGACACCAATACTGGAGAACCACAGATTACAGGTAAGTAACTATTGTTCGTATGTCTCCTGAACTAAAGGGAAGCTCGTTAAGAGGTCATTATTCAAAACTCTAGCAGTAGGCATATTATACAGCGCAGGGATCTTTAGGGAGACGCTATATTGTAATGTCTATTGCTGTAGCACAGCACCTATAGAAGGCCAAGATACCTTGTCAAAGGTTATTAGAATCTTATAGAAGTAACACTGCACGGTCAACAATAAATGTGTTACTTAACACATCATGCGGGTAGGGAAAGAAAAGGAAAATACAAAGCAGGAGATGAGTGCAATTATTTTCCACACTGACTGGTTTTTGTGAAGTTCACAATTTTGCTAGATATTTTCCAGTGCATTGCAATGTAATATTTAATTTAATTGAACCCAACATCGATGGAAAATGTGTGCATTCATGAATGTGGACACCAGCGTCACCTGGGAAACTCCTTTGCTCGTGCACGTCAAAATCTATTGGTGGATGTAGGGGCACGCCTTTGCACCACCCATTGAATGTTTCCTTGATGCAAAGTAACGTAAGGGAGTGCATTACACTGCTTTGTGTTACTTTAGGTTACAATCCAGCGCAAATCTTGATTATCGTTTGATTGTAAATACGAATCCAACATTTTGCGTCAAGTCGGCATTAAAAAAGTAACACAAAGCGTTTGTAAATGTATACCAAAGTGTGGAAGCAAATCAGCACTTTACTCAACGGCCTACAATAGGCCTAAGGGGGAGAAAAGAGAGACAAATTAATGAAATGGGTTCACTTAATCCATGCAGAGGCAAGGCAGCGCCACAAGGCCTCTTTGTCCCCTTCCTATACAGGTTACACACCGCTGCATATCCCAGTGGGACTCTGCCCGACCTCTGCCAGTGATAACCAAAAGAGTGGCCAGTACCAGGGCAAAGGTAAAAGGATCAATAATTATCAAGTTACCCTTCCCTGGTAACAATTTGTTGAGCATTTTGTGGATTTCATAAAAAGAGATGCTCGATCACACTGGTAATGAAGATTTACATTGGTTAATTAGACATACTTGTACTTGATGTGCCTTGACCTTTGCAATGATGTCTGCTATATCAACATGGTGACAATGAAACATTAAAATGTAGTCAACCGTTCCAAAAGTGTACTCTTACAGTAGTTTGTAAACGGTTTCCCTTCAGTTGCCATACTCCTGTTACTCTCAAGGGCACTAAACACTCTGCAGCATTTATATTTGCTGTGGATATTGATCACAGATTTGACACTGATGCCACACAAAACAGCAACCATTCGGTATTCAAATCCTACCTCTGGATATTGAGGTGAGGTAAAGCTTATGTAGGCGACGACTCCCTTTTCTCTGGAATGTTGCGTGTCGATCAATATGCATATTGTAGGCAAATGCACGTGGGCCCATGCATCCACTATAATGCAGATGCACAGATATGTTGTCACGGACCTCTGTGCAGTTTGCTTATGCTACCTCCTGCCCCACCCGTCTTTATCACCTGTGCTTCGTACAGCAGGTTCTTCATTGCATTTTCCACAGAAGTCACACCAGGGATCCAAAACACTAGTCACCTGGTCTGTGGCCGCTCCCTTGACACACACCACTCAGCCACACTTATACAAGCCAGAAGAACAGTTGATGGACGGAATTCTGAACAATGTCACTCACTCACCCCCAGTCAGAAATCTGGCCCTAAACCCATCCGTTTGGACCCAGTGATATGCAAATCAGTCTTGACCCTGCTCCCCATGGTAACAGTCCAGCCCGAACTGCCAAGCCAGGTCCTCCCTGGACTGGAAACAGGCATCCTATGACCAGTTTCAGGGTATCATCCCTCATCAGCCAAGATAGCTTGAATCAAGCTGCATGGCGAGCACAGGACCCATGCCTGGGCATACCCATCCCACTGGGGTAACAAATGCAAATAGAACATTGATGTGCAGAATGGGATTCAAGCTATCC
Source organism: Lissotriton helveticus (assembly GCF_964261635.1). Lineage (NCBI taxonomy): Eukaryota > Metazoa > Chordata > Amphibia > Caudata > Salamandridae > Lissotriton > Lissotriton helveticus. Next base: position 1,061,278,066 of record NC_136072.1, on the reverse strand, counting down.
TTGTTGATAAGTAGTGATACCCCAAAAGCGGTCCTAGGCCTGGCAGTTCAGGTTGGACTGTTCCCATCGGCAGCAGGGTCAAGACTTATTTGCATGTGGCTGGGTCCAAAGTGGAAAGAACAAGAAAAAGATGGATTTAGGCCCAGATCTCGGGTGAATGTTTGACATTGTTCAGCATTCCGTCCATCAATTGTTCTTTTTACACTTCTACAAGCCAGCATGATGAACCCACAAGTTCTTGGAGCAGATACTTCCAAAACCATTGGGGGCATACCGGCGGTTTACAGCATTACCTGTACTGTAGCAGAGGCATGGATCCACTGAGGATCTGTCCATCTCAGGAGAACAAAATAAAGGACCTAATTTAAAAGTCAGTATGTGGGCCACAGTGGCACTGAGGCACTGCCTCCGCCAAGCCACCCACAGTCCGCTTGCCAAACATATTAGAAACTTTCACCAAAACGAGGTGGGAGATTTTTCAGGTAAAATATAGAATGCAGACCAGCCGGCCATTCCTAGGCAGGGACTCTTCCTTTTACAAAGATAGACCCCCTCACTGGGAAATGAGGAGGTTTTCCTATAAACAATGAAAAAGCAGTGTCCCTCAGAACTGGGAAATTTCTTCCAAGCCGTGGGGGGCTTGTTCCATTTTAATGTCCAGCATCGCCCTGCAGTGTAGAAAAAAATTAAATAGCGTAGGCATGCCTTGCTGCAGCTAGCCTGCCACTATGGGACTCCAAGAGCAGGGCCGCTAAGACTCCATCATTTGAAATGTATCAGTTCCTCCACCTTTCTGTATGATACCATAGGACCACAAGGAATTTGGACAGAACAACCAGATGTTTGGAGAAGACCCAGTAACAGCCTCCTGACCCCGACAAGGCCTTTTGGTATCACAGTCCCAGATGAGGCTGAATTTATAACATATTAGACAGTTATTGAACTTCTTCAAGTGTAATAATAATATTAAATAGACTAATAATTATAGTGGTATTCTAACCATACAGCTTTTGTTGGAAAAGAAATGCACAAAAGCTTGTATTTTAGCAACTTCAGTGCATCTCAATAGCAAGGTTAACATCCATTGCCTCGATGACTGAGCAGTTTTGGGAAACATCCTTTACAACGCTACTTTTACCACGCAGTGCCTTTACAAAGAAGGTTTTTCAACGCAAGTCATTACAACGAATTGCGCTGGGGGCACTCTAGGATAGGTAATAGTTTAATTTACTATCCAACACCTTCCCTACTATCCACGGGGACTGGAGTTGGAATAGTAAATTAAACTATTCACTATCCAGCACCCCCCAACGCAAGTCGTTGTAACGACTTGCGTTGAAAAACCTGCGTTGTAAAAGCATGCGTGGTAAAAGCATGCGTTGTAACAACGTACATCCGCAGTTTTGCACCGGTGACCAGGCAATTTTGCACTGACGAACCAGTTCATAATTATATTTGTATGGACGCGTTAGTGTAAGAACAATCTTCATATTAACTTATAAAGATGCTTTGCACTGGTTGGTCTGTGGAAATACCAAGCTCTTGTTAAAGAAGACTTAAGGAAAAGTTTGTGCCAAAGGAAGACATTGTGCTGCTGAACCACTAGTTCAGACTTACAAAGCACGTAGCTGCATATCAGGAGGAAAGTGAGAAAGATTATGGAAACACAGGGAGGGCTAATTGGGACTAGTGAGCAAGCTTGATAGCTTTGTACGGTACTGAATAGAATTGTTATCTGCTGTAAGGATAAAAACCATCAGTCACGCTGTCATCCCACTACATTTGCAGACAAGCATGTTGTGGTCACTGTATTGACAAAATGTTATCTGCACCTAACTTGAGTGAAATAAATATGAAGTATTTAATGCATTGGTGTGCTGTCAGTACCCTGCAATCATTCCTTAAACCAGTGTACCTGTCCTTTTTTCAGGGGGGACCATACCTTTGCAGACAGCTACATGACAGTCCTTCCAAAAACCAGTGAATTTGTAGTATTCAGCATCGATGGCTCGTTCGCGGCCAGTGTGTCCATCATGGGGAGCGACCCCAAAGTTCGAGCCGGAGCGGTTGATGTAGTAAGGTGAGTGGGTGGAAAAATACATAAATTCACACTTAAGGTTAATCTTTACATATAGATGTAGGGCCAAGTACACTATTACATCGTTGTATTTCTTTTGCAGGCACTGGCAAGACCTTGGCTACCTCATAATCTACGTAACAGGTCGCCCCGACATGCAAAAGCAGCGGGTAGTGGCGTGGTTAGCACAGCATAACTTTCCTCATGGGATAGTCTCCTTCTGTGATGGCCTTGTGCATGATCCACTGCGGCATAAGGCTAACTTCCTCAGAGGTTTAATCACAGATGTAAGTACTTTGTTCTACTAAGGTTTTTTGAGAAACAGCAAAGAAAGACTACATTGTTTTATTGATTCCCACTGAAGCTCCATTGATGACCATTTTCATCTTTCACCCACGTGTACTCACTCCTCTATTCATTTCATATCCTCTGTGTCTTCCCAGCATGGTGTTTAGTGGTGCTGCAAGTTTCAGTCTCTGAACTGACCCGTACGGTGGGCCCAGCTAAAGAACAGTGATTACCTTTGTCTGTTTTATGCATTTGTGGTAGAAGTGCAGTTTTATATCATGAAGCTTCTTTAAATTATTCTTAGGTGCAACAGATTATTTTTGCAGGGTTCCTGGAATTTAGTTCCATGAAGGGTTAGTCCAGAGATGAGAATCCCTGAAAGGAAGAGTTTATGGCAACATAGAACCCTGGGAGCACAGCCTTTGAGCAAGCATGCAAGATGCTAGAACCCATAGCATTGCTCTCTAGAATACTCAATGAACCGAGGGTGTCTGGGGTACTATTAGACAGCCTGCCAAGGGAAGGATGCCAGTGCAGGACAGGCATGATCAGGGCATCCCAAATATAACAGAGTGGGTTGCCTTGGTTTGGGTTAGGTGCAGTCTGCCAAAATAAATGTTCAGCGATCTAAGGCAGTATTGCTGTCGTCGAATCTCGATGTATTGATACATTATGAACAGGACAGTTTAGGAGCAGATGTGAAAAATGTCCTCTGTTGTCAGGGGTATATAGCTGGTAAAAGGCAAAAGTGAGTGACTCATTCAGTTTGATCGGTTAGCGGAAGGCAAGCTGTGAGTGTAGTGTGAACATTTTACATTGCACTCATATTCATTCAACTCAAGGCTGTATTCCACCAGACTATCCCTCTGGAACCAGTGATTGGAGACAGCTGCACTTGCAAACACATGTTAGTGATGTAAGTTGATGCCCACCTTCAGCCCTTCACTTGGGTCTCAGCAGCAGTCATGGCTCTGCAACAGTGGAGCCTGCGTTCGATTCCTCTCTGCTGCTGCAGCGTATTGACGAAGATCTGCAAATAGATGTTCAAGATAACCAAGCATTGTTCTTTCTATGTCCTTTAACACTGGCCCACTGTCACCCGCTGAAGAAACGCCTAAAAAGAACCGTAGCGTTCCACAAACTACCCAAGATCATTGAAATGTACCCACTTATCTTATGCCGGCATGGTACAAGGATTGTAATTTCTAAAATATTTCAGTTCATACACAACACTATAGTAAAATATGCGTTTTATGTAGTGTCACTATGATATAGTATCAATAATGGCTCAATGAGGTAGAAAGTATCTCCCAGCCACTCATAATGTCGAGGAGAATTATTAAGTATTGACTTTGTTTGAATTCTTTACTCAGCTCAAGTCTCAAGGACATTGATTCATTTGAGGAGAAGGAATAAACCCCCCCCCCCTCCCCCATGGATGAAATAGCATAAAATGCATTGTAGTGATCTATGTATAATGTTAGTAATCAGTGCATTTACTTAGGTAATGCTCGTCTCACCTGTGTTACTATCATGTAGCATTTGCTAACCCACTTCTGAAGGGTTGGTAGGGCTGGGCATCACATATCTGTTTAAATTGAATTTATAGCATGCTTACTACCCTTGACAAGGTGTCAAAGCTCTTTACGGCGGGTAGCATGCTACCCAGGACCCCAAAGTTAGTGGTCCGTCGATTAGTTATTGGGGTTAGTTTTGCATGTTCATTCCATGCATTCACACCAGTTTCTTTGTGGCACAATATTGACACCGATGTGATCATTAGAGGGGGGCATGTGAGAAGCAATTGCTTGCTGGAATTAATAGGATAGTTATGGTTTCCAAAGAGCTTAAGACAGACAGGCATGAGATTTAGAGTAACTTGTATTCATAAGAGGCAGGAAGAAGGGAAACAGCGGCACACTTAAACAAAAATTGGGATGAAGTAGGTAAATGTTCGATAGAATGTCAATGTGTCATGCAGGATGGGGGGCGTGGCTTAAGCGCCGACCGGGATGGCTGCGTGAGCGAGTTGCTCCGCGCCAGGTCCCGTACTTTCTCCTGCAAACCGGAGCCCCGGGTCACCTGACGGCGGACATTGAGGTCCTGGAGGGTCACTGACTGGCCCCTGGTCGCCAAGTGTGGGCTGACCTGGAGACTGGCCCGGTCTGGCCGGACCAAGACGGCAAGATGGCGGCGCCGAATAAATGAAAGCGCCGAGGGCTGCGCTGTGAGGAGGCGCGAGACTGGAGGAAGGTGCCTAGAGGGCCGCTCCGAGGCGGTGAGCCGGGAGGCGGACTGCAGGTGCGGGCCGGAGCAGCAGCGGAGACCGGAGCGGCGAGCGGAGGTGGGTGGCGCCCCTCCCCCACCTGATTTCCCGGCCGGCCGGCTGGAGAGCTGGGCCCCGGCTTGCGCTGGGCGGGCAGAGGCGCGGCTGGAGCGGAGGGCCGCCGGGCCGTTGAGACGGCCGCAGCAGAGGCAGCAGAGACACAGCGAGAGGCAAGGAGTACCGGAGTGCTGCAGTGGGAGCTGCCCGTAGCACCAGGGCGTCCCGCGGGGCGGATTGACCGAGTGGCGGCTGGCGGACTGATCGCCGGTGCGGGGCCCGCCCGGTGGCCGGCGGGGGTGCGCTGGGCCTGCGCACTGATATTTCGGCCCCAACGAGTGCTGGAGCAGCGGTGGCCTGAATTCTGCGGCCCAGTTCGGGACATTGTGCATTGCTCCGAGTGAGCCTACGCTGGGCGCCAGGGGATGAGAACGCTACCCGGCGGGGAATAGCAGGATCTGCAGTGGGGCCTGGGGCGAGCTCCCGCTATCAGTCCAGTGTTTGCCAGGGGAGTGCTCTCTTGCGCCAGTGGCTGCCTGTCCCTACTTGAAGAGTCTGGGTGACGCTGCCCACCGATCGCGGCCGGCCCTCTCCTGGCGCGGGGAGTGGGCTGAAGATCGCAGGCTTGGCGGGGGCGGCGGGTTGGGACGGAGCCCATTCTGGTGCGGCTGGCTGGACCTGCCCGGGGACGTGGACTTCCGGCTGCCCGCCATCACGGGAGGGCGAGTGCTCCCTGGACCTGGGGCGCCCTGTGATTGTTGAGGGGCCTGCACCTCTGGACTGGAAGCTACCGGCTGGGAGTGGTGGCAGGGAAGCTGGCCCCGCGCGGTCAGGTTTGGCCTGGACATTGGAGAGTTACGCTCCTTCGGATATACCATTAGACGTCACAGGGCGAGCCTAGGACCGAACTGTCCGGAGGGACCGCCACCATAGGCTGTCTTCAGAGGGAACTGCTTGCTCAAGATGGCCGCGCAGGGAAATGGCGTCGTGGCGCCGCCTGAGCGTGGAAGCAAGGGATCTGAGGACGTGGAGGGCGATATCACGGTAGGGCCGTCGCCACAGGAACAACGGCTAAATCTCCGCCTTGATGCTATCTTGGCCGCGATTACTGCCACAAAGGAAGAACTACACCAGGACATAGCACAGGTGGCGACGGGGCTTGGCCTACTGAGAGCGGACCACGCCAAGCTCTCGGACAGAGTGAAAAACAGCGAACAACTGCTCCAGGAGCTGAAACCGGCAGTGGTTACCGCGGAACATAAACTTGAGGACGTTCTTCATAGATTGGCGATCCTGGAGCGGCGAGCTGAGGACGCGGAAGGACGTAATCGACGGAACAACGTGCGGGTGGTGGGGCTTCCAGAGAAGATTGAGAAAGGTGACGCAGTGTCCTACATGGAGGACTGGTTTCGAACAGTGGTGGCACCGGAAGGCCTGTCCCCCTTCTTCTCGCTGGAAAGGGCGCACCGGGTGCCTGCCAAGCCGCCCCTGGAGGGCAGACCGCCCCGACCGATGGTGGTCAAACTGCTGCACTTCAAAGATCGGGATCTGCTGATCCAGCGGGCGAGATCCCTGGGGCCCTTCCAGGTGGATAACAGTAAGGTGACGATTTTTCCGGATTACACGCAGGAAGTGCAGAGGGGCAGAGCTTCCTTCCTGTCGGTGAAGAAGGAGCTAAGAGAAGAAGGAATCCAATACTCCTTGCTTTTTCCGGCCAAGCTACGGGTCATAGTGGATGACAGGACTCATTTTTTCCAAACGCCCGATGAAGCATGGTCCTGGCTGGAACTGTATCGTGCGGGGACTGATCGTGCGCACAGGCCTACCAGGGATCGACAGCAGCCGGTCAGGGTCAGGAAGTCCCAACGTATCTGCTCCAGGAATAGGCGCCAGCGAGCTGAACGGGAGGCACAAATGCTGGCCGATAGACAGAGTGCGTTGGAGGCCACGGCTAGCATTACGGGGTCACAGCAAGAGGACGCTTCCAGAGGCTCGGCATCGGGAGGGGAAGGAGAGAAATCCGGTGACGAGGACTCAGAAGTGGGTGGAGGGCTGGGACCGGAGGTCACCCCACAGACATCGGATGGTATCTTTAATGGATGATGCTAATGGCTGCTGAGCATTTCTGGGTGGCCTGAAGGGGCGATTGATCCTGACCTTTACTTGCCTACCAGGTACGGGGCTGCACTAGCAGTGTGGGGCTTTGGGCGCGGGGTGGTTGCTCTGTCGTCCTGGTTAGGGGCTCCATAGCCCTCAATAGACCCTTAAGGTCTTCTGTGGTGCCGACCACAGGTTAGTGTGATGTGTTGGGTGTTTACGGTTTGGAACGGGGCTGAAGCTGGGTTACTAGGCCCTGTCCTGGGGAGGGGGTTGGGGGGAGTTGGGGTACATGTTTTGAAGGGGATGCACCATTGCTGCGATGCGGGTCACACATATTGGCATGCGCCACTGTTGGGATTGATGCTCTATGGGGACGTTACCTAACCTGAAATGTATCACATGGAATGTCCGGGGTATTCGTACTATGGTGAAGCGCCACAAGGTACACGCCTACCTGGTGAGGCGGGGTGTTCAAATAGCGATGCTTCAAGAGACACATTTGACGCAGCAGGAATGTGGAGCGTTGCAGAAGAGATGGAGGGGTCAGGTGTTTGGCACGACTTATTCGGCATTCGCCAGAGGGGTATTGATCTGGATTAGGGCGGGCACGCCTTTCCAAGTCACGAGTCAGAAGATAGATCCAGAGGGTCGCTATGTGGTGGTGGAGGGGCGGCTACATGGGAGGGAGGTGGTGCTGTGTAATATCTATGCCCCCAACGCTGATCAGGCTCGTTTCTTCGAGGGTTTATCGCGATCACTGGCATATTATTTAGCAGGCCCCGTACTGTTGGCAGGGGATTTTAACTCCATTACTGATGTGCTGATGGACAGATCGCACCCGCCCTTGGTTGACTCCCCAGTGCGCCGTCTGGCGACCCATAGGCGGGATTGGCAGGATAAGTGGGGTCTGGTAGATGTGTGGAGGGCGCAACACCCCGAAACTCGAGATTACTCCTACTTCTCTACGCTGCATGACCTACATGTTAGACTGGATTCAGTGCTGTGTAGCGATTCATTGGCGAGGGTGGTGACTGGCTCTGAGTATTTGTCCAGGACCATCTCGGACCATAATCCCCTGTTGCTCTCTATGCAATGGCAGCTGGCGAGATCGGCAGTCCCTACGTGGCGACTGCGTCCGGAAACGCTGGAGGACCCGGTGTTTTGCGACACGGTCCGCCAGGGCATAGACGGTTATTTTGAGGAAAATGCTGGATCGACAGCAGCTAGGGCGATTGAATGGGACGCAATGAAAGTGGTGGTGAGAGGGGTGTGTATGGGGCGGTTTCTGACCGTGAGAGGGGCGGTGCTGAATGACCTTGCGAAAGCGGAAGAAGTGTTGAGAGGGGTGGAACAGCAGAGGCCCGAGAGGCCGGAGATTCAGGACCGACTGTTGCAAGCCAAGGAGACTGTGGCGACTGAGACAGAGAGATTGCGGTGCTATGATTACAAATTGTATGCTGTGAAGGTACATGAGGAGCGGGATAAGGTGGGCACGCTCTTGGCGAAGCTGGCTGATCCGAACCCTAGGGGGTGCCCGGTCATGAGTGTGCGACAGGAGGACGGGGAGGTGGTCTACTCGCAGTCAGCGGTCCTGGGGCGCTTCCAATCTTACTATACAGGACTGTATGCCAGCCACCTCGAGGCGACGGCCACGGAAATAGAGGATTACCTGGAACGGATTCCTTTACCGTTACTGGATGGGGAGGAAGCCCGGGATCTAGGGAGGCCCATCACCCTGGCGGAAATCAAAGGGGCAATTGCTCATATGGCACGGAACAAAACCCCTGGGGTAGATGGACTGCCGGTCGAGTTCTACGCTAAATTTATGGAGGTATTAGCGCCCAGGCTGCAGATTGTATTTGAGGAAGCGAGACAATTGGGGCGGTTGCCCGACTCGATGAGGGAGGCGCTGGTGGTGCCGCTGCTGAAGCCGGGCAGGGATGCATTGGATGTCTCTTCTTATCGTCCATTGTCTATGCTAACCGTAGATTACAAGATCTTGAGTCGTATTCTAGCTACCAGGCTCCTACCGCTGATGACCTCCCTGGTGCATGGGGACCAGGCGGGCTTTATCCCGTCTAGGAGCACTTCGATGAATGTTCGTCGGCTGATCGGGGTTATAGATAGTGCGGCTGAGGCGGAACAGGGCCCAGTGGTGTTGACGGTTGATATAGAGAAGGCGTTTGACAGCTTGGAGTGGGACTTTCTGGATGGCGTGCTGTTGAAGTTCGGAGTCGGGGAGGGGTTCCGGCGTTGGACGAGAGTACTTTACTCCTCGGCTAAGGCGCGGGTACGGCTGGGGACCTTGGTCTCTCAGGTTTATCCTGTTGGCAGGGGCACGAGGCAGGGTTGCTCGCTTTCCCCGCTGCTCTTTGCCCTGGCTATGGAACCGCTAGCGGCGCAGGCGAGATCAGGCGTTCTTTACGAGGGAATAGCACAGGGTCCTGACTCGCACTATATCTCGTTATATGCCGACGACCTGTTATTGTACTTAGCGGACTCCGGGAGGGCGTTGGAAGGCGCGGTGGACATGTTGGGCAGGTTCGGGAGGCTCTCAGGCCTCAGGGTGAACTGGACCAAGACCTGCGTGTTTCCATTGCGGAAGACCACGCTCTGCCCACCGCTCTCGAGGCCTGTAGTGTGGGAACCTTCTTGCTTTGTTTATCTAGGAGTGCGCATCTACCATGACATAGTGGACCTCCTTGAGGGGAATGTGGGGCGCTGCATCCGAGCGTTGAGGGGTAGTATGGATTTCTGGGCGTCCCTTCCGCTGTCAGTGCTGGGTCGTGTTGCGCTGCTGAAAATGGTGGCTCTCCCGCGGTTGCTCTATTACTTTAGAACATTGCCGATATGGATCCCGCAGAGGATCTTTAGGGAACTGAGGACGTTGGTGACTGGCTTTCTGTGGGGCCAGGGTCGCCGGAGAGTGGCGCTGACCACCTTGATGAGACCCAAATGTGAAGGAGGGATGGCAGTCCCCGACTTTGAGTTATACTATTTGGCGGCGCAGCTCCAGATCCTGACTCAAAATGTGGCTAGGGAATTTAGGGGGCCTGATAGCGGCCGGGGGATCGGCGTTCAGAGGCATGTCTTGTCGGCTATCGTGATGCAACAGAGACTGGTTGATAGGGATCTTACGATGGAGGAGAGGACGCTTAGATTGTGTTGGAATAGGCACCTGAAGAGGGCTGGGAAGCGCCGGCCGTATGCTCCGGAGATTCCGCTGGGAATGCTGACTGCCTTGCCGCATGGCGGTGATTGGTCCCAACTGTTAACGTGGGAAGACCTGGGTTTGCAGATGGTGGGAGACCTCTATGTGGACGGGACGCTGGCCCCATTCCAGACTTTACAAGAGCAATTTGGCCTGCCGAATGGTACCTTCCTGTTGCATGCGGCGGTAACCGCTGCGCTGCAGCGGCATTGGGGAACTGGACTGGTAGAACCGGAGGTGACGATGGCGTGCCAATACGTGGTGATGGCCGCGGGCACCGTCAAGGCGGTGACCTGCCTCCACAACAGAATGTTGAATGAGGGACTGGTGCCTTTGGTTGAGTTGAAGTCACGGTGGGAGGCCAGCATAGGTAAACAAATCCCAGACGCATTATGGGCCCAGGTGCTGCACAGGACCTGGAAAGGAACGAGGAACGCGAGGTTTCAACAGGTGCATTTTTTTGTTATTCATCGAGCGTATTTGACTCCGGAGAGGTTGCGTCGACACTTTCAGGTGCTTGACGCCGTATGCCCCAGATGTCTAGTGCCTGCGGTAGATCTGGACCACATGCTGTGGGGGTGCCCGAGATTAGGGAATTACTGGTCTGAGATAGGGGACCTCCTGCAAGCGGTTACGGATCGAGAGGTGGACTTTGACATGGCTGCGTGCTTGCTTCTTTGGTTCCCGCACACCAAAAAGACCAAGGTGACGAGCAAATTCATTGGGTTGGGTTTAATACTGGCACAGCGGGAAATCACTTGGCACTGGAAGTCTAAAGAGGGGCCGTCTGTGCGGCGATGGAGGAATGAGTTGCTGAAATGGTCGGGCTGTGAGAGTGTGCTAAGGATGCGTCAGGCCACTAGAACTGGTAACGAGAAATGTTTAGAACTGGCACGGTCCTGGGAGTTGGTGGTGCAAGCTTTACGGGACTACTTAACGGAAGGCGAGGAATCTGATTAGATATTGGCCGGGATTCCATGGAACTGTTTGAATGTCAGAACTTCCTGGTAGTTGGCACCCTGGAGTAGGAGAGGAATGTTGGAGCCCGCATTAGCAGCAGTTGGTGGGGAGTGGGGGACATTGGGAAAGGATCATGGGAGGGGAGGTTAGCCGGCTCCGCAGCAGCCTCCCGGAATCGGGGGGCCCTGGGAAGTCATCATGAAGATTAGGAGAAATACTGGTGAAATGTCCTAGCGCGGGCTGGAGTGGGGTGAATAGGTTGTTATGGGGTAAAAGCAGTCACGATATGTTGCGTTCGACCTATGGCCCGACCAGGGCGCACGCTGAGGTGCCTCCAGTGAACTGATTCATTGATACGCCGCCCTGCCTCCGGGATGTGGGCTAATCGGCTGTGTATTGTGCTACTATCAGTCTGAATGTTGAGGGCCCTCAGTGTATAGGTTGGCCTGTTGCTCTTGGTTATTCCTGATTCTGCAATAAAAATATATTTACAAAAAAAAAGTTGTCATGCAGGATTTTAAGGAATGTAGATGTGGAGAATTTTTGCATGCAAAATGTAGATGTAAACCTGTTGAAAGAAACCCCTTAAAATTCTGCTCCTATGAAATATTGCTTACACAACCTTTGTAGAGGCATTTAAGAGGTGACACAGATACTTCCAACAGTGAAAAGGAAGCCCAGTGCTTGTTGAGACCCCTTTACTGTCAAGCAGTGCGACAAATCAGGACATTCCGTTACCTATAATTTTTATTAATTTTTTATTATAAAGCCCCAGAGGCCCTTTTTATATACCTACTACAGTAGTATATTTAATACTGTAAAGAATCGCTATGGTTTATGCAAATCATATGCCCCACACATAAACTATGCCTACAATATGAAGCATGTAAACACACAGCAACTTACAAATATAACAAGCCAATAGATGAACACATTACAGCAGTCATTAGTATATTCAGTCCATATTTGTGACTCATTCAATACCTGGTTCAGCAGTTATTGCCTTCTGCATCCACCTGAAGAGCACCCCCACAGAAACACACCATGTCCGGGAGAATTGATGCTCCTGAGGTCTCCTTCACCTTCCAGCATGCACCCTGATCGTACCTGTGCACGGGCCCTCTGAAAAGGGCAATGCCCCTAGCAAGTTCTGGATAATAGAAAAAAGCAAAATTGTAAGTCCAGACGTGCTGCTTGTTGAAGGTGTCACATGACACAGGAGGCAGTCACTGGTCAGCATCATCTCGAAAGAGGGCAGACCTGGAGCATGGTCTATCACATGTCAGCGTTAGCACTGGCAGGCTGGCAGCAGGGATCGCCTCTGAAAGATCCGGGTAAAGGTGAAACACCTCACAGATGTACGGGCTTATTTCAGGTTTCGTCAGACCAGTGACGGGACACAGGACAGGATCACATCTGAAGGGCTAGCAGGGCAGAATCAGTCATGTGGTAGTCTTGCATCCGAAATGGTGATAGAGATTTGGAAGAGAGAGTCCTGTCCTAAGCACCCTCTTTTATCCGATGCCCCACACCGAGCACTCCTGTGGGGTATGATGAAAATTAACTGAACTCAACAGATCCTGGGTATCTGTTGTACCCCAACAGGTCTCTTGGTACTACTGATTGAAAGTAGATGTGCATAGGTGGAAAACGTGATCATACTTATTTTATCAACCTCAGAAGGATAAAAGACTGAGTGGACCTGCTGGGGTATCAACTGGTGACGGTGTGGTCCAATACAGATCTCTGCAGTGGATGCATTTGTCCAATAGCCACCAGCCCCTGCTTAGAAGAGTCATATGACAATTTTTAAAAACAAGCCCTGTGTACTAGTGGCTAAATGTACATTTGGTAGCTGAAGACCTGGGTCCTAATCCTGGCTGCGGCAAGTGGCCCAAAATGTTTGATTCATGAAAAACCTCTTTATTTTCTATCCCTCAAACTGCAAATATGTGTTGCGCAAGTATGAGCTGTCTGTTTCTTAACGCCTCAATCCATGTCCCAACCCACAGCTCCTCACTCCTCATCACTGCAGGTTTCTGTAAGACATTCCACCACTTATATATTTGAAGGCTTTCAAAAGATTCCACCTGTTGCTTCATTCAAATTAAAATGAAAGCACAATTGCTAAAATGAAAAATATTTTTTCAAATATTTAGACATTTATAGATTACAAATATTGTGGGTTTTTCTCAAATATATTTAATTGCTCCAAAAATCTTACATTTTCGGTAGATGGTTTTCATGATAGAAATTTGACTGCATTAATTTGCTTTTTATGCGGTACCAAATCTTGGGTAACCCATGAAGGGCCATGTAGACAATATTCATTGTATTTTGTCATTTTAACCACTGACTATAAAACAGAGGTCTATTTAGATACCTGTGTATACATCTGGCCTATTTGGATGTACACTGAAAACCCTTCTTCTGTAGTGTACACATGTAGACATGTTTGTGCGCCTATTTTGCTTTTAATACCAATTATATATGAGCTTGTATGAATCTACATTTTAGTATGATGTTCAAAATCTGCTTTTTATAGCCTTCGTAGTACAGCAAATTGACAAACATATCCTTCTATAGACACCAGGGGGCACATTTATCATTCATTCACGCATAAAGCCAGCTTGCTGCGCTAAGGGAAAGGGTAGGAATATGCTGTATTTACATTCCTATCCTTTCCTAGCGCTGGCACAATTTTGGCTGCCTTAGTGCCAACGTAGTCACCCTTGCATCATGGTGCAAGGGTGCCTGCATTGTGGGAAGGATTGTTTTTGTGCAGGAAGGAGAACCTTCCTGCACAAAAACAATCCTGATCAGCATTTTCCTCTTGCAATGCTATTTCTGGTCCGAATCAAGGATGTTACTGTATGGGAGGGGGTTCAATGTTGGACACCACGGCTTGGACACCATGGGCGTTCCATGCCCGACTGATAGAATAATCACAGACTTCATAAATAATTCCGGTTTGTTTTTTAAGAAAATTATCCCATGTAGATATAACATATTACATATCCCATGTGGATAATCTGAAATTCTGGTATGGGTCTACCCTTGTATTTTATTGAAGGACACCGTGGCCTTACAGGTTCATCAAAGCTGTAATGGCAAAACTAGCATTGCTATCAGTTTGTGAACATGAGACCTTTTCCTGACTCTTTCAATTATACCTTTCCACAGTTGCACATGAAAGTTCATGCAGCGTACGGTTCTACCAAGGATATTTCCGTATACAGCACCATCGGTCTGCCGCCTGCACAAATTTATATTGTTGGTCGCCCAACCAAGAAATTACAGCATCAGTGTCAGGTAATATAACTATCCTTTATATTTTTTGGGGTGTTCGAAACCAAGTGCGGGTTATTGGTTCTCACCCTGAGCTTTACCTACCATTGTAATTGGCGCTAGCAACTCTAACGTTGTGTGATAGAGAAAAATAGGTAGATTTTATTCGGACATTCTTAAAATCTTTAATGCAACACATTTCTACACCAAGGGAAATAACAAGCTCATCAGGTGTGAGTGTCTTTCTGTCCTTATCGCTGCAAGTTCAATAGCACTGATTAAGAGTTGTGCAGAAGGAAGGCACCACAGCTTGTATGCCTTAACCAAGCCAATTTTACAAAGCACTCGACAGGGTAATTTTATGATATACATATGTAGGAAATTTGCCTTTTGTGCGGTCTACCCAAATTATTTATTTTTATAGGATTGAAGTTACTGGTATTGTTTTAATTGGGGCACAAGGGAAATGGCTAAAGTTCCTCATGCAAGTGCTCTGATCCCTAAATAAGATGACAGTTTGGCCAATCTCAAGTGGTATATTTAACATTAAAGTAAAAATACATACATTTAATGCAGGAAGTACACCAGTGACATAAAGATTGTATGTAACATGAAGGCTGAATTGTGCATTGTGGTATATAAATAAATAATACCGGATCTAGGTTTGACTAGGCATAGTAATAACAGATAGCTCAATAAATAAGAGTCAAGATTCGAGGTAGTAGGAGTTTTGCAGGTTTATTACAGCATAAAGGACAGGAACAGGACAACCTGCATAGGAATAGGATGGCAGGGCCCGGCAGCTGCCGGGGCTGGATCTGGGATGAGCGTGCTAGCATTTAATAACAATACACAAGCATATATAGTAAAACAGTTGCATTACAGTACATATGATAGGCGGAGCGGTGGGTGGAGCAAAGGGTGTGACGCGTAGCAGTCGCGAAAGATAAGGGTGAAAGTGGGTGTAACAGGGCGTATACATAGATATGTGATGCAAACGTAGCAGAATATGTCATAAATGGGGCGGAAACATGGAGGGGGCTACCTAAGGAGCCGGGACCTCTAACCTGATGGTGCGCGCAAACTGGCAATGACGTATTACTAGGAGAAGCTGGGGGCTACGAACTCTGTGCTAGGAGCAGAGACTGAAGTCTGGAGAGTCAGGGCGACATGTACCTAAACAGTATCTAGTATCTGATGTTTAGAGAACATGTTGATATAAACTAGAAGTCAGGAGGGGAAAGGCTAACTTGATTCTAAGACTGGAGCATGCATTATTCTACATGTAGTGCGTGATGAAGAATACTAAATGACCATTAATACAGTATTTCTCTTACATGGAGACGTAAAGGCTAGACTATGACGGAAACTATTGATGCGGTTCAGTAGCTTAGGAATGCAGAGAAGGAGGGCTGGACTGATAACTAGAATCATAACATACTCTTGGCAGACTCAGAGGCAGAGCCAGGCTGGGCCAGGCACTGCGAGGCAGGAAGTGAGTGAAGGGTCAGGAACACAGGTGGGGGCTGTATCGCTCCTCAGCGAAGCTCAGGAGACAGAAGCTGAATCTAGTGTCCGGGCCCTTTTGAGGCCTAGAAACGGGGACTTTACAATGAAATAACGTGCACACTGAGAAACGTGGCAACGTAACTTTACATAGGCCTGATATTCGTAGTATTCACGAGAACTGGAAATAGACATACTAGAGATGGACAAAACTGTAATTGCGTCATTAATCGAACATGGGGAATACATATGCATATTAATCATGCACAGATAACATATGATGGAGGACGCGTAGGGACACAGAACATGGCAAAATTTACTTTTCCACAGCATCCACACCACCTACATGAGTGACTTTAAAAAGAAGCCTTCAGCCTTGCCAGCTCAACCCTAAACTACTATGATCAAAGCAGTAGCAAAGCCATGTCAAAGGAAACCGTTTTTGACATGTTTACTTTTGACATTAGTTAAGTCACCTACAAGTTGTGGTTCAAAGCCAAACAGTCAGGGTGCGTAATGTGCAAAGCTGAGGTATGACTATTATTTATAGATCAAAAGGTCCTGATACGTTCCTTCCTCCTATTCAGCACAGGGTAATTCTAGTCAGGATGGACAACACAACTGCCATGTATTACTTACAGAAAAAAGGTGGCACACAATTCCTGCAGTTGTCTTCTCTAGCTCAGAGCATTTAGCGGTGGGCTATAAATCATGAAATCCATCACCTCATAGAATACGTACCCGATGTGGACAACGACTTGGCAGATCTGATCAGCAGGATGTATCTGAAAATCCATGAGTGGGAACTTCACCTCCGAGTCCTCCTTCCACAGTTGGCAGTTCACATAGACCTGTTCGCCACTGCCAAAAATGCAGGCCTCCAGGCTTCCACATCCACAATTGATGCACAATGCACTATGAATAAACTGGTCAGGGATATTTGCCTGTGCTTTGACGCCTCTACCACTTCTTCCATTCCTGGATTGGAAGCTTCGGCATACATCTCCTACTCTCATCTTAGTATCCCCAACCAGCCTTAGTTCACCACCCTTCTCAACCTCTTTCTAGTGCCTCAAAAGAAGATGCTCAACCGGACGGATCTTTTCTCCCAAAACCAAGGCACTCATCCCAGCCCATAAACAGCTTAATCTTGCGATTTAGCTCCTGAAGTCCTAGAATCTGACCATTCTTAAAGAAGCACGCAGGTCCACAACCAGAGCCTGCTGTCCAGCTAAGTGGAAACAGTTTGTACATTACTCCATCCCTAAACACATTGATACTCTCAAGGAAAAAGTTCAAGACATTGTTTGTTACCTGCTTCACTTGCAGAGGCCCGGACTGGCTTATACTCCTATCAAACTCCACTTGGCTGCTTTCACTGCTTATCTTCTCCAAAACTGATAACACACTTCGCTTTTCAGGGTGCCTCTCGTCAGAGCCTCCATGGAAGGGCTCCAAAAGTGTATTCAACCATGGATGCCACCTGCTTCTGTGTGGAACATCAACATTGTTTTCACTAGACTAATCACACTACACGCTTGACCCTTACAGTTTCCTACCTGGAAGGTGGCTTTTCTGGTAGCCATCACTTAGTTCATGTGTGTTAGTGTGATACAGGCTCTTGATTAACCTTTTTTCAAGTACACCACAATAGGGTTGGTCTCAGGACAACCCCCAAATTCCTACCTAAGGAGGTCTCTAGCTTCCACCTCAATCAGACCATAGAACTCCCAGTGTTCTTTCCACATTCAGAATCTAGCAGAATAAGCTCTTCACATGTTAGTTGTCAAAAGAGCGCTTATGTATTACCAAGCCCTTCCATATGACACAACAACTTTTGTCTCGTTCTCCAAACCACACAAAGGACATGCTCTATCTAAGGCATTTACAGCATGCTAGCTGGTCAGATGTATACAGATCAGTTATGCTAAATCCAAACGATCTATACCTGCCCCTCGAAGAACTCACTCTACCTGCAAAAAAAGAGCTTCTATGGCTTTCCTGGGCAATATTCCTATAGTCGACATCTGCAAGGCAGCTACTGGTATAACCCTCCCACATTTACAAAACATTACTGTGTGGATGTTTTAGATCACCAACAAGCTAACTTTGGTCAGACTGTCTTTGGCACGCTTAACAAATCTTCTGCAACATCCTCATGCTAGCCACCACTTCTGGGAGGACTGCTTTACAATCTATAAACACAGCATATATATATCTACAGGTAAACAAGCCAAGAACGGAAAACGTTACTTACCTTGTAATCCTCTCTTTTTGGCATGCATTGCTGTAGATTCATAGGTGCCCACCCTCCTCCCCTGATGTTCGTAGGTGTTGCAGACATTTTTTGTTTCTTTCAACTTTGATCCTTAATCTTTCCTTAGCATGATGATCTTTCTGTATCTCTATGTTCCATCTACACCCTACATGCAGAAAAAAATCCAACAGTGGAGCCGATGCCCTTGTGCATTACCAGGTGGAGTCACTACACCTTGTCACTACACCTTTTGACGCGGAAAGACTTCTAAGAAAAAGAACTTGCACACGTCCAAGACTAACACTAAATGGCAGGAGTATGCACTCCATGTGGATCTAAAGCACTACATGATGCAAACAGATGTTTACAGGGTAAGTAACACTTTCCTTTCAATGTTTAATGGACTTTCCCTAATCTCTATAACAAACAAATCTGTATTTTAATATTTCTTCATATTCACTTTTTCATGTTATTTTCTTCACAATGGGATTCTCCATTATTACAATGAAATTCTGCATTTGCAACAGGTAAATGCAATAACATGCAAATTCATCTCTGTCTCACCATGGCAGTCATTATCAGCTCCCTCCGCCTTCTTCAGTATAGTAAGATGTATTCTTATTGGTATTTATTAATCATGCCTTAGCCATGTCAGATGTTTGAGAACCATACTATTGAGTTCTTTAACATAGTTTATTTTGCTAATTTTCTTCAAATACAGCATATCTTTACCCCAGCCTGTATATTTTATATCAACAATATTTCTAGGTAGGCACTGCTATTTCAGGTCAAAGCTCAAAACTAAAGTACATTCCTTTCCCAGAAATAAATGTCTATTTATTTTAGAGATTAACTTCAGACACGATTCTTGTTCAGGCATTCACAAGGCTTTCCAGATAAATGCAAGTGCTTTGAAGCTTTTTTGTTTCCTGTGGTTGTGCCCAAGTTAAGTGCTTTCTTTTGCACTAATGCAAATCCTTGTGTATAGAACCCCCCCTGCCACCACCCGCCAGCGATCTGTATGTGCAACAACAATCGCCTTAACCTATCCTATCTATGAAGGTTCGAATTTCGTCATCTAACATTTGTTGCATAGGGCCAACACATTACTACAGTATTCCACCACGCCTGCCACACCTTAGCATGCTTCTGCGGGCAGCCCTGTGCCCTATACACCACTATCTCTAAACCCATGGAGTGATCCATGCCCCTCCTCCTCTCCGGCAAGGAAGGGGAAGTCGTGACTTTCCATTCTCGCTATGTCATGTTTGGCAACGGTCAACCCCGATTAGTTTGTACAGGTTACCACCCAGTATACAGTTAATATGTAGGAGGGTAAGTTTTGGGTTCCACTGGGACATTCCAACTCAGGATCCTGCTCAGGCAAGTAGTCTCTCCGAGCCAAACCGATCCAAGATAGGACAGCCCCGCACAATATGTAGGAATGTCCCCTCTGCGTTTCAACAAGGGAGGCAATAACCCTCATCCTCCATAGGCGATGTCTTGTGAGGTGTGTCCTGTGAAGGTATTTAAGTTGTATCAGTCGAGCCTGGCTGCAATAGTCTCTGCTCTAGGTGGACCCCAAGCCTCAGTCCAGTCATCATCTTCAGGGTTTCCCAAATCACCTTCCCATGCCCTCCACAAGGCAGTGAATGTGTCTGGTTGGTTGGAGATGAGAGTCTGGTATATACTAGCAACCTTATGATCTCCCAGGTCCCCTGAGAGAAGCTTACCCTCTAGCGGATTAAATCAGAGGAGTTTATTTAGGGCTGTTATTGTCACTGGGAGCCTAATGTGGAGAATACGGTTAAATACCGTCTCTCAGGTGCTATATTCTGGCAGAAAAGTCAATTTGAGATATCAAGCCTGGTTTTGTATTTTTTCCGCACTATATTATTCATTAATGCAGCACTGCGTGCATTTTGCACTACAAATGTCTTAGTGCAAGTGTTTAAATGTCTGTAATACAAAACTAAACTATATGAATTGTACGGTTTTGATATGGGAAACCAGGGTTATTCATTTGAGAGGTGCAAATTTCAATCACACCTTGGTATTAAATTTGATCTAAGATCTCCCTGACCTCTTTTTTTATCTTCCTGCTTTATTGGATTCTGCGTCTGTGCAGTCAGAGTATTTTTTAGTGGAATAATGTAGTAGGTTGAATCCTCATCCCATCCAACATGGTTTTTGCATAGTGCCACAGCTAGGGCTACCACCCTCTCCTGTACATATGTATATTTGAGATATCTGAGAACAGGGTCGGAAAATGTTGGTAAAATTACAGTTTCTCCCCTAGGGCAGCCCATGACGAATGCTGGAGGCCCATCTTGTTCAGCTAACAAAATGTCATAGCCTCTAACTTTCCTGGGCGTGTCCCCCTCCGTTTGGAGTGATATTTCATATAACTTATGTGGGACACTTACCCTAGTATCAGGTGTTTCCACCTTGATGTAATCATTCAACTCCGCTGTCACCAGAAATTCCATCAGGTTCTGGCAGGCTATTGTTACTTTTGCTGCAGTGTGTAACTCGTCAGAGCCCATTCTGCGTTTAGCAGTAGAGTCCTCAGAATTCTGTCCCTGTCTGATATTTAGACCTGCAACCTTCTTCTTTTTGAACTGTGGCTTTTGTTTTGGTTTATCTTCTTTTTTGAAAGTATAGTCTTGAGCGTGCTACTTGTCTCTGGACTTTGTACGCTCTTCTTGTCTGTCTGACCGTCCTTCCCTCTCAGAGTTTTTTGTTGAACCCTGAAAGGAACGAGAGGAACGTGTATCAGTATCCTGATACCTGTCAGGTTTCATAATATGTTGTGCCTATTCCTAAGGTTATACCTCCATTCGGAAGGCTCCTGTGGAGGAGATCTACCTCTCAATTGAGATGTTTTCTTTAACTTTTTGTTTTTTGTTATTGTCCCACTTCTTTTTTGATGAAGCAGGCGTCTGCTTGAAGGTGTCCTTTACGGGACTACCCATTGGTTGTGGTTTTAATGCTTTTCCATCCAAACTGTCCCTGCCTAACTCTGCATACGCAGTTTCAATTATTTTTGGCAGTTCATGCTCCTGTTGTAAAGGACAGAACTCTCTTAGGCATTGGCGGATAGCCACTGATGCTGCCTCCCCTTTAATATTTGCTAATATTATAGCTGAAACCTGGGCATAATTACCTAGTACTGTCATCCCTAAGTTAAGAGCAGGCTCTGCTCCGTATTCATTTTGTATTTGTCTTAATACATCTGGTATTACTGCTAATGACGGGATACCATGAGTTCTGGTATATATGGCAGTGAAAACTGTACCCCAAGAGATACAATCCTCTATCTGTGCTGTTATCCCCATGGGCAAGCAGATTTTCAGCATTCTGTGTTTTTTATAAAGGCTTGTATTCGGAAATACTGCTTCTAGCTGTGTTATTTTCTGAGCTACCCAGGCCAGCATTTGTTCACGTTTTGTGGGCTTTTTACTCATTACTGCGTGTAACGTTTGTGGTATTATTTTAGTTGCTGTACTTTGAACTAGAGTTGTATTTGTTGTAACCGTTGACGGCTGGGCTGTAAGTGTCCTCATGACAAACTGCGTCATGTTTCTGTACAGTTTTAATAATTCTTTGTGAATTATTAGTAAGTTTCCTCCTGGCATTGTTTCGATGTCAGGATGTGGTGTGTAGGCCGTTAATATTGGCCATGTTGCTCCTTCTCTTCCGAGCGGACTGAGTCTTCTTGTATGGGGAAAGGCGCCTTTAAACCAGTATAAGTGTTCCTGGTAGGTGAGCAGAACTTCAATGTCCTCATACGGACAATATTCTGCCAGTGCTTCATCTTCTGTGTTGAAATTAAATGTTTTTGTTCTTGCATTTGCTGATGGGAATGTAACCCAGGAATAAAATACCTTTGTTCAAGCTACTACGCCCACCCCTAGTTGTTAGACCATGCACAATATGTATTGCGTTTGCATCTTCCGAGAGGGGCAGTGGCTGCTCTAGTGGGTCTTTGTCCTGGTTAGTAATTGTGTTTAGAACACGTAATAACTTTTCAAGGGAACTAAGATAAGGGGGCAGATTTATGAAGGCCTTGCGCCGCCGGTGCGTCACTTTATTTGACGCAACGGCGGCGCAAACAATGCGCCCTATTTACAACGTGACGCATCTAGGAGATGCGTCACGTTGTAAAGCCCTGCGCCTTAAGGAGGCGTTCCGGCGCAGGGGGGGCTTTCCTGCGCAGGAACGCCTCCTAAAAGTGGCTGAGTGAAATCTATGAGATTTCACTCAGTCACTTTAAGGACAATGCTGCGTTAAGCAGCAGGCGTAGGTCTTGACGCAGCATTGTGGAGATGGGGCACCCCCGAGCCTTGCTGGAGCTGCATCGCGCTTGCGACGCAGCTCCAGCAATGCGCCACCTTTACGGCACAGATGCGTCACGCATCTGTGCAGTTTTTGCCCCATGGTGCGCCGCATTATAAATGCGGCGCACCATGGGTGGCGGAGCAGCGGCGCAGGATGACTGGCGCATCCCCAGGGATGCGCCAGTCATCATAAATCTGCACCAAGGTGTTTTGCAAATTTTTTAGGAACATTGGGGCATATTACCAAGGGCCATTATCGCCGCTTTAGCGGGACTTTTTCCCGCTAAAGCGGCGCTAATTTTATCGCCCTATTACCAAGCTGTCGCTAACACCAGTTAGTGACAGCTTGTAGGCGATAGCGGGCATTTTGGGGCCCGCTTTGCATGTCAGCGACTATTATCCCTAATGACATGCAAAGTGGGCGTGCCAAAATGTCAGCGACTGAAAACAGTCGCTGCAATCGCTATCGCCTATGATCAACACAGGCGTAGTTTTGGAAATATTCGCGCTAGGCGCGAATATCTCCAAAAGCTAACGCCTGCCCTGACCAGTTCTTAGACATGTTATCCAATGAGAGGTGGATAACATGGCTAAGAGCATTGTCACGGTAATGCCTGAATATCGCTGTATTGACAGCGATATTCACGCATTTCGCCTGTTTTTTATGATAAACCTTGCTAATAGCAAGGTATCTCAGCGATAAAAACAGGTGAAGGGCAGCGATAGAAATATTCCAACTAAGCCAACTCAGCGATAATTATCGCTAGTTGTTGGTAATATGCCCCATTGTGTCCTTCAAACTTGATTAACCAACAGCCAATAAATAGGACTTTTCGCCTATTCAGTTGTGGCGGAGTTTTGCCTACCCACTCCAGATGTCTCTGGTATTTTGTGAGTAGGGATTTCTGAGAATAGCATGACTGAACTACTCGGATTCTACTGTTAAATAAATACCCAACCAATGCTGGGCACCATGTTGTCTAGTTACTATAATAATTATACAGGATCTGCATGTTTAGATAACATACACTGTAGGATTGGAGTCAGACTGATTCTGAACACCCCACCGGGTATGTAGGCCTTTTGTACCAACTAACTCACAGTGCCACTTCAATCTCCTCTTACCAAGGAGAGAATAGTTCTTGGCAACCATCGAACATGACAACCCTGATCCCTCAGGACTGTGGAAACAATATACTACTTTTCGCTCAGTCACTCGTGCTTTCTTAGTCTGTCTCAGAGATATACACAGAATAAACAGGCTGGGCATTTTCAATAAGTATTTATTGAACAGTTGTTATTCTGGTGTAGAATAGATGAGCTGAAACAACCATTAGTATAAGATATAAATGTTTAGCAGTACTATAAAGGTAAAGGGATGGTATAGCTCTACCATCTTACAATAATCATGAATACATTTGAGTATATAAAACACATGATAAAAGATGCGTAATCCTACGATGCTTCCCTAACTAGATGTACTACAATGTACCTAGGATGTGTATAGGTGTTAAGCCAAGAATCCCTCTAGGATTTAGCCAACCCCATTACCTGAAGTGAGAGACTTTGGGACCCCGTCCTGGTCTCGAGTTGGACACCCCGTGAGGGATGTTGGACCACTGTGAGCTGGAGTATCTGCATACAGGAACCTCAGCGTCTCTGGTCAGTGTGTCGGCCGGAAAGTCTTGGTCTCCTCTGCTCTATCTTAGCAAGATGTGATGTATATGTGGTAAATGCATGGCAGAACTTCAAGTATCAATGTAACTGACTGCAATGAAGCCCATACTCAGTTTGCAAAATCTGAAAGGACTTGAGGGTGGTCCTACTCATAACGTCACCCAGAGTAGATATCCCTATCAGGTCCCAACTCTGAAATCTCTCCAATCCGGCTTTCTGGGACAGTGAACAGCCTTGCCAGAGCGTTGTCACCTCCATTAGTCTCCCCCACCAGCACATCTGCCGAAGGGTGCATCTCCACAGTTAGAAAATTACCCTGGTTGCTAGTGGAAGGCAATCAAGGCTGCCACAATCATATATATAGGAGATAAGGTGGTGAACCCCCTAGCCCACCACACGTATAGAAACGCGGGATCACCACAGAAGTAATACCACCAATCATTAATGATCAGTAAATGTGAGGTTCGATAGTAGGGTTCTATGTCAGTTTCTGCGATGCAACCAAACTAGGTAGATTTAAAACATTTTTTAAGAGCAATACGGGGAATGTCACTGTCCCATAGGAAGCTATGAAGGATAGAATTCATTTTCCAAAACCACGTTCTCAAGATGCCAAACAGGAAGTTTTGTAACTGATATAAGAAGTGGGGCAAGGACACCCTTTGAAAGATTGCTGATCTTCCAGTCTGGGAGAAGGGTAAGAGGCCACTATCGAACATCCTCCCTCAGACAATTCAACACGCATCAGCGGACACAAACACACCTAGGTATTTAAAACCCCTTGGCAATTTGCAGCTAAACCACCCAAACAAAGCTCTGTGGGTAGACGTTTGCCGGGGAGACTAAATCTGGAGACATTGATGTGGATCCCCGAAGTATCCGCAAAGATGCGCAACATTTATAGTATATCGGGTCCCGTATGTTCGGGGGTCGGTTAAGAAGAAAAGAACATTGTTGGCATATAATGCTATTCTGTCCCTATCTCCCCACTCAAACCCGCACACTTGGGCTTCCATTCTCACCCACACAGCCAGCTGCTCCGTAGCTGATAGCTACCAGAAAGGTGGCATTATCTGGGGGTGGGATCACATTGCCCATCCATCCCAATAGCCTGTGTGGCACTCCCTGAGTGTCAAGAGGTGGCGAAGAGCAATGAGAGGGGCAGCTGGACCCTTTAACATACCAGCTTGAAGACTCTATGGACTGGCGGATGGACCTGGGTGATATATATGCATATATGAGCGTGACATGAGGAAGTAGTCCTAAGCATGAGAAGGAGCCATGCACCTGAGAAAAGAAAGTGTAACGTTGCTCAGAGGGGTGATAGGTTCTCCAGACGTCTATCAGACCTAAGGCATCAAAAAAGAGAGGCATACAAGTGCCTCCAGCCCCCAAGGGCAATCCATGCGGTCTCAACCAGTAAATGGTGCTATACATGACGCTGTTCCAATCTCCCCCATCACTGTGAGTCCCTCTGAGAATTCCCCCTACAGCCCAGTGATTAAGTTCACAAACGACTGACTTAGAGGAGTAGAGACATTGATGCTGAGAAATGTGAGGGGTTCCCCAGATAAATTACCATCACAGCCATGCACCTGCCCTTTGGATCCACCCAGGACTTAACACAATGAAAGGGAATACAATTCTTAATTAGGATACCTGTTTCCCTTGAGCCCCTTGTCTGTATAGCCATGCCTAGTCAGACCCGGGACCTTTTTATCCATAAGACGAGCCTCCTGCAGGAACAGGACATCGACCCCTAACGTCTGAGTGTATTTAAGGACTGCATTCCTTTAACTTTTATTCAGCGAACCGTTCACATTCCAGGACACTACATGGAGCTGATCAGCTATTTCTCAGACTGGATTACCGCTCATGGTGCACTAAGGTGGAAAAAGAATGGGGGTGTGGTCAGCAGCTAGGTCGTGGATGATGCGCAGTGAGTGGATCTACATAACATAAACAAGAACATCTTCCCTTCACCCGCACCCCCTACTTTCAGAACAGGAAGTATCTGTCGCGGGGCAGACCACGGCGGGTCCCAACAGAAAACCATTCAAGGCCTGTCCCAGTGATCCCCGATAATACCCAAAGCACCACCACTCTCTAAGCCACAGTGGACCCCCAACTCTCAAAGTTCAATACGGTGTCCCCTCAACAGGAAGGTATACAACAAGGGAGTCAAACTACACCACTCCCACTGTTGCACAGTCATTAAAGTCTTGCTCCGCATCGGGATTCGCTGAGGGCAATGTCAGGAGCATTCTGTCGCTTACAACCTCAGGTTGCAGGCATGGTAGCAGGTATTGGGGCAGAAAGATCTACCTCTCCTGCCGGGTCCTCCCGATTAGGGCACGTGGAGGGCGGATCTCGTCAAGAGTTTCCCCAAGGGAAGTGTGGCCTTTTTTGTCTTTTCACGAAGGTTTTTGAGGATCTGATGGGTCTCTCCCCCTGAGGCGAGTCTGAGTCCATTCATGGAAGAGTATTCTGTTTAAAGTGAGCTCTCATCTGTCCGGTGGAAAACCTTCTCCGGCGTTTCAAAAAAAGCGATAGAGCACCTTTATCTTAGTCAGATACATCAACATGTACTGAATGTTTAAATCACAAAGTTGTTTTTTGGATGCCGAAAGGATTGCCGTTGTTTCTGCACCATCCTAGGATAGTCGGTAAAGATCATGATGGTTTGGGACTGGAACATGACTTTGCCCTGTAACCAAGCGTGTTTAATGATTGCTCCCTGTCTTTCCAAGTAGCTCACGAGTTTTGCCATCACGGGCTGAGACTGAGCTCCAGGTGGAGGGCGTCGATGAGCACGTTTGATGACAAAACAAGGAGTCAGAGCCTCAGAGGCAAAAGGGATCTGAACTTTTGATCCAAGAGGAGCTCCATGGATGTGCCCTCACATCCCTCTGGGAAGCGCACAAACCCTAGATTGTTTCGATGGGCTTTGTCCTCAGCATCCATCCTCGACTCCTGCCGGTAGTTAAGTGATCACTGCTTTGAGTCTGGTCACCGTCTGTTGGACTGTGTGAACGGAACCCCTGACACTCAGGTTTCTGCCTCTGTGATCCACCCAACAGCCTTCCATAGGTCCTGATGCAGCAGAGTGACATCGCTTCCTACTTCACCAATCTTGCCATGTGTCTGGATTTGAGTGATAGCTACCAGAAAGGTGGCATTATCTGGGGTTGGGCTCACATTGCCCATCTATCCCAATGGCCTGTGTGGCACTCCCTGAGTGTCAAGAGGTGGCGAAGAGCAATGAGAGGGGCAGCTGGACCCTTTAACATACCAGCTTGAAGACTCTATGGACTGGCGGATGGACCTGGGTGAGGCCAGTGGGTTGGACACTTCCCCTGACACTGGCTTGCTTTCTTCCCCTACCGTGGCTACGGAGGAAGGAGCCACCTACACGGTGGTGGTGAGAAAGGCAGGCGAGGTCCTTGGCCTCGGGCTGCCTTCGGTGGCAGTCAGAACTAACCTCCTGACAGATGTGCTTCAGGCTGCTGCTCTTTAATGCAGCCCCCACTGATGTGCTAATGGGCACTTTGTCCAAGCCCATCACAGGGGCTCCTTTGGACATGAAAATCGCCCGCCGCCCTGCTCCGGTCGACCCAGCTTTCCTTACGCAGCATCTTCCCCTGAGAGTTTGGTTGTCCATGCCTCATCTTCAAAAGATGCATTACCTTCTGCACATCCACTAGGGAATCCAAGGAGCTGGACCGCTTTGGAAAGAGGAAGTTTTCTTCCTCCAGCTTAGCATTGCGGTCAGTAAATACCACTTGCCTCTTCGGGACAAAGGCCTTCGTCCTATCCTAGACCTCCGGACCCTCAACTTCTTCCTCTGTATCCCCGTCCTGCTAGCCCACAGACGTTACTTATGGTTCACGCAGGGCCACGAGCACTTTCAGTTCACCATGATCCACTTACCAGTGCCCCTCGGGTGTTCACAAAAGTGTTGGCGGTGTTTGCAGCTCATCTGCGCAGATAAGAGGTGCCAGTCTTTCCCTATCTCTAGGACTGGCTGTTGAAGGCGGCTCACCCCAGGCTGTCGTCGCCTACCTCCAGACTACGGCGGACCTCCTGCACTCACTGGGGTTCACTGTCAATGTGCTGAAGTCACACCTGAATCCCTCTCAAACACTACCTTTCATTGGGACTATTCAGGACAGGTTTGGGCCTATCCTCCAAGTAGTGAGTCCAGGATATTCGGGCTATGATTCCGATGTTTCAGCCTCTCTCCCGGAATTCGGTGAGAATGACTCTGAGGCTGGGCCTCATGGCCTCCTGCATTCTGCCGGTGGATCACGCCAGGTGGCATATGCGGGCTCTGCAGTGGGACCTGAAGTTCTAGTGGGCGCATCATCGGAAATCTTTCCAACTACTTCCAGATCTCAGAGGGAACTGCACTGGTGGCTAACAAACCGAGATTGGGTCAGAGGCAGATCCCTCTCTCTTCCCCAACCAGATGTGATGGTAGTGACAGATGCATCACTCCTGGGATGGGACGGCGACCTGGGAGAGGCAGAGATCAGAGGTTTCATGTCTCCGTCAGAGTCCGATCTCTATATCAACCTTTGGGAGATCAGGGCGATCAGACTGGCACTGAAGGCATTCCTTCCCTCTCTCAAAGGGAAAGTGGTGCAGGTGTTCACCGACAACACCACTGCCATGTGGCACTGCAACAAACTTGGCGGGGTGGGGTCGTGGACCCTTTACAGGAGGTTCTCTGCCTCTGGACATGCTTGGAACATCAAGGCATATCCCTGGTGGTTCACCACCTGGCGGGTTTCTCTGAACGATAGGGCGGACAAACTTAGCCATCAGTGCTTGGTCGATCACGAATGGCGTCTCCGGAGGTCGCACAAGGTCTCTTTCAGCAGTGGGGAGAGCCTTGGCTAGATCTGTTCGCCTACGAAGAGAACGTGGAATTTCAGCAGTATTGCGCGTTGGAGTTTACAAAGCGGCGCATACTCGGGGATACTTTTCATGGCGAGTGGAGCTCTGGCCTCCTCTACGCCATTCCGCCTATACCACTTCTGCCCAGAGTGCTCAGGAAGATCAAGCATAACCGGGCTCAAATCATTCTTGAGGTTCCAAACCTGTCCAGGCTCCACATCTTTGCGTGGTTATTGAGCGGTGGCAGTTGACAGCGTTCGACCTTCCACTTGAAGTCTGAGATGTCATCTTGGCAGCCAGGACGGCCCGCCACTAAAATGGTATACGCCTGTAGATGGAACAAATATGTGGCATGATGCACAGCAAAAGCTGTTGATCACCTTTCTGCACCTCTTTCGGAGGTTCTCTTGTATATACTTTGTTTGGCCCAGCAGGGTTCTGCTTTGGGCACCCTTATTGGTTATTTTTCGGCTATCTCTGCCTTTCTGAGACTTCCAGATTGTCACCAGATTCCTTAAGGGCCTTACTCACTTGTTTCCTCCGTCTCCTTTCATAATGCCCCAGTGGGATTTAAATTTGGTTTTGACTTTTCTTATGTGTGCTCCCTTCGAGCCTCTTCATTATTGCCCTCTCAGACTTCTGTTATGTTATGTTAAAATTACTTGTACAGCGCACGGACACCAGGCGGTTTCATGGCGCTAAAAACGGATGAACAATGAAGGGAGACAGTGCGCAGTTGTTATTCATAGGCTTGACAGAACAAGTAGGTTTTCAGGAGTTTCCTGAAGAGGGTGTAACTGGAAGTTGACCTAAGTTCGTATGGAAAGGAGTTTCATAGACAGGGTGACAGAAATGAGAACCTAAGGCCCCCGTGTTTTTTCCGTTTGAAAGAAGGGACGGAAAGAAGGTTATGGTAAGACGAACGAAGGTTACGGACAGGGAGGTACCTATGAATCCTGGAAGCAATATAGGCAGGGCCCTGACCAAGTAGTGACTTAAAGATGGTAGAGCCAACTTTGAAAATGCAGCGTTTGGCCACCGGGAGCCAGTGAAGGCGCTTCAGCAAGGGGTACACATGTTGATGTTTAAGTTGATGGAAAATCAACCTGGTTGCTTGATTCTGTACCAGTTGTAATTTGTGAAGCTGATAAGCCGGAATGCCAACATAAAGAGCGTTGGCATAGTCACCAGGGCCATGATGACATGTGTGAGGGCCTCAGTGGTCAGGAACCTGCAAATTTTCCGGATTCTCCGAAGATGGAAAAAACACGAGGAGGTAACAGCGTTGATTTGAGGTTTTAATGATAAGTCTTTGCTGATGATAACCCCAAGACTCTTCACTGAGTACGCGGTAGAGGGGGTAGTGCCCCAGGATGGTGGCCAGAAACTCGGGTTCCAAGGGTTGGAGAGCCCCCCAGTTAGGATAAGCTCTGTTTTGTCAGGGTTAAGTTTCAGATGACTGTGGCACATCCAATCACTAATGGAGAGCATGGTAGATTGAAAATTAGTGATGGATGCCGGGGTAGGATCAAGATTGAAAAACCAATTGAAGGTCATCAGCATAGTTGAAAATAGTAACCGGGCTATTGCGTAGAGAACAAATCAAAGGTTGCATGTAAAGGTTGAATAAGAGATGTGATAGGGCAGAGCCCTGAGGGACCCCGCAAGTCAGTTTCATTGGAGTAGCTGAAAAGGTGGATAAATGGACCGCCTGGGAGCGATGGTGTAAATAAATCATATCCACTTAAGAGCCAAGCCCTGGATGCCGGCATTGTTGACACGGTCGATCAAAAGTTCATGATCGACCATGTCGAAGGCCGCCGATAAGTCCAAAAGCACGAGTGCCTGGGTGATGTTATTATCGGCTCCCCTCCTAAGCTCGTCCATCACAGCCACAATGACCGAATCAGTGGAGTGGGCCGGCCTGAAGCCTGCTTGCTGTGAGTCCAAGAATTGGGAACGCTCAATAAATGAGCTAAGACAATTAGTCACATGAGCCTCTAAGATTTGACTGAGGTAGGGGAGCAAAGAGATGGGGCGGAAGTTGCTCAACACCGAAGAGTCAGCATTAGACTTTTTCAGGATAGGCACTACTGCGGCGCATTTAAAAGAGTCCAGAACAATGCCTGTGGCTAGAGAATTGTTGAGGAGTGAGAGTGGGGATCAGGGCAGGCAAGAAAAGCTTCCTTCAGGATATAGTGGGGGCAGCAATCATTAGGAGAGCCGGATCCCACTCTGTTCAAGAGAGTTAAAAACTCAGCTTTGGTGATCAGGTGAATATGATCCAATAAAGAAGAGTTTTTAACAGTGGTGGTAGGGGCAGTGGACAAAGTGAGGGGAGGAATATTATTTTTGATAGTAATGATTTTATTGATGAAAAAGGAATTCAGTGAGTCACACAATGTCTGAGGGGACAGGTTTAACAAGTACCCGGTCAGGTTGTGTGAGCTCATTGACAATAGAAAAGATATCTTTGGATTTAGAAGATGAATTAATAATTTTTTGTGAGAAGTATGTGGTTTTGGTCTGAAGAATAGAGTTTTTATATTGTTTTAATAAAGTTGTATACACGGTTTTATCCTCAAGGGTATAGGCGCGCCGCCAACGGCTCTCGGCCTGTCGAAGGGCCAGTTTTTCCTTTTTTAGTTCCTCAGTGAACCATCGCTGAGCATCGTGGGGGCGTTCAGTTTTAATTCTTGTTAGAGGGGCGACCTTGTCGCTGGCTGATTCTAGCCAGCTGTGGAGGCGAAGCGCCTGACAAGAGATGGAGGCCTGATCGTTAGGAGCAGAAATAGCCAGTAGCGTATGAAATTCTTCCTGGTCGACCCGTTTCCAGTTTCGGACTAAAAGATTGCTGACTGGGGTTGGTGGGACAAAGGAGATATGAGTCATGGTAAAGGAAATAAAATAGTGATCAGACCAGGAACAGGGGAAGATTGTGGGAGGAGTGATAGCAATATTAGAGGTCCACAATTGATTCAGGATGTGCCCCTTAATATGAGTGGGTGTGTGAACATGTTGGACAAAGTTCATGCCAGAAAGAAGGTCCGAGAACTCCACCGAAAGGTTACTTTCACGGGAGCCGGAGGGCCAGTAATTAAAATCGCAGATGATGATAATCCTGGCGTGGTTGATGACTAACTGAGAAACCAGTTCACCAAAGAGCTGAGGAAATAAGGGCATATGGTCAGGGGGACGGTAGAAAAGAGCACAAATGAAGGAAAGCTTCGGGGAGACAAATTTCAGAATGATACTGTCAAATCGAGGGAGGCTAACCCTTTCTAAGATGGTAAACTTGTGCTTTTGATGAATGATAGCTGCCACTCCACCACCCATTTTACCCTGTGGTCTGTTGGACTGAAGTATGTAGTACCCAGCAGGTACTGCAGCTAGGATGTCAGGGGCGGATTCATCCGTCAGCCAAGTTTCCGACAGGAGGAGAATATCAATATTATTGGTATCGAGAAGTTGGAAGATCTCGAGTTGGTGTTTCACCATCGAGCAAGTGTTAAGTAATGGCAAAAGGGAGAGAAACCAAAGGTATGGAGCTAGGGGGAGAGTAGGAGATCCCAACGGATGAGGGAGGAACCTGCAACGTGTGAGGGTCAGAGGAGAGTGGCCTCGAAACTAAGATACCCGAGTTAGAGGCTGCCGTCCTGGCTTGGGGGTTGATAGGCCCAGCATGTTGTAGTTTATGGAAATCAGAGGAGGAATAGATGATCGATTGGGCATTATAATTGGTCCCTGGTCCCGGCCTGGCGCGGACGGGAGCAGACGGGCTTGCCTTTGGCGCGCCTTATGCGCGCCGCCATCGCGCCCGCTGCGCTTCCTTCTGATCACCATATTAAATAGCCCAGGAGGGGGGAGGATAGACCGCTAACCCCCGGAAGTGAGGGCTCAGGCCGGATGTAGTGTTGCTCACTATGCGACCCTCCGCTCAATCGGCACTTTGCCGCGGCGAAACGGGGTCGGGAGCAATCAGGAATCAAGTTTGCCAGGTAAGTTTAAGAGCAGTACACAAAGCACAATTGCACAGTTTAAAATTCAGAAATTCCTTTAATCACAAGTTAAGATCAGAGCGCTAAGCGCGTGTCTAACGGCCCAAATCGCCGCGTCCGCAGCCAGAGCGTCTGAAAAGGCGTCTTAATATAGCCAAGGTTCCTTAAAGACTAGACCGCTAACCCCCGGAAGTGAGGGCTCAGGCCGGAAGTAGTGTTGCTCACTATGCGACCCTCCGCTCAATCAGCACTTTGCCGCGGCGGAACGGGGTCAGGAGCAATCAGGAATCAAGTTTGCCAGGTAAGTTTAAGTGCAGTACACAAAGCACAATTGCACAGTTTAAAAATCAGAAATTCCTTTAATCACAAGTTAAGATCAGAGCGCTAAGCGCGTGTCTAACAACCCAAATCGCCCAATCATTGCCATCACCTCTGCTTGCAGAGTTAGTGAGCTCCAGGCTCTCTTCCAAGTCTCCCTATCTGTCTGTTCATCCAGATAAAGTAGTACTTCAAACAAAAGCTTTGTTCCTTCCTAAGGTGGTTACGCCCTTTCATGTGGGACAATCCATTCCTCCGTCTGGACTCAAAACATGAGTTGTCTTTTTATCTTGATCATAGTAAAGAGTTCCGGTGGATGATCAACTCTTCATTGGCAATGTGGGTGCCAAGACAGGTCAGGCGGTACAGAAAAGGACCATCTCTCAATGGGTTGTCCTCTGCATTAAATTCTGATACACTTTGGCAAAGAAGGAACCTCCTGTGGGGTTACATGCTCACTCTACTAGAACAACAGCGGCAACCACTGCACAAGCATGCAGGGTCCCAGTCCTGGATATCTGTCAGGCAGCAACGTGGGCATCCCTGCACACGTTTACCAGACACTACTGCGGGACAGCCAAGTCCGGAGGGACGGGCACTTTGCCTGCTCGGTCCTCTAGGACTTCCTTATTTGATCTTGGTTCGTAGACCCTCCTCCAGCGTTGGTATTTCTGTGGTATCTATTCACAAGGTAAGGAATCCTAGAGTCTCTATCAAATAAATACGTTACTTACCTTCGGTAACAATGTATCTGGTAGAGACATATTCTAGTTGTAGATTCCTTACCGGGCCACCCATCCTCCCCACTTTGTGATCTGATGTCTAGAGTTAGGGACTTCCCTAAAGGGCCCTAGTTTTGACTCATAGTGGTCAGTGTTTTTCTTGGCTCTGCGCTTCTGGCCTGGAAAGTCATGTTACGAACTGACGTCAGCACGCCCAGACAATGTCTATATAGGTCCCGCAACGTCCTTTTTGATACACATGACAACGACGACGGATGCCGTGCCGACCTACGCCGCCTACTGACGCGCAGGGGTACTGCTGATGAAAAATCTCTGGATCCAGACTGATGCCTTGGGGAAATACACAAGGCACGGAATCTACAACCAGAATATGTCTCTACCAGATACATTGTTACCGAAGATAAGTAACTTCCTTGTTAGGGAGTGAATTTACTATTGCTGTAGTATTTTATAGTGGAGTTTGACCAAGATGAAGTTAACAGAATTACATTCCATGCTTTGTGGTTCCCTCCAGGATTGTGACATCAAGCCCGTAAGAAGTTCGAGGGAATTCCAGGACTTCAATCTAGCAATACTAAACATTAGAATACATAGGAGACTGGCAAGGTCCTCTGGTTATTTAGTTAGTTGCGGAATGGATTCAGAGTTGTTAGTAAGTAATTGAAGTGAATGCATGTACTTTACAGTATGTTAGGTGTAGGCTGTATAGACAAAATCTTAACTATGTTTTAAATATTTTTTGTCCTTAGTTTATTACTGAAGGGTATGCCGCACATCTTGCCCAACTGGAGTATAACCATCGCTCTAGACCAGCTAAGAATACCACCAGAATGGCACTTCGAAAGGGGAGCTTTTGCCTTCCGGGGCAGACTGACTTCTTAAGAAAGAGGAACCACTTGCTACGCACCATCTCCTCGCAGCCAGCAGGGAGTACAAACCCTAAGCCCGAAAGAACACAGAGCCAATCTGAGAGCGATAGGGAGCGAGAGAAGGAGCGCAGCCAAAGAAGCATGAGCCTTGCTGCAGGATGTTGGGGACGGAGTGCAGCAGCCCCTGCTGCCAAATTAGAATCTGGCGTTTTAAGTCAGAAGTAACTTACCAAAAGATAGAACAAGCTGGCTGTAGCAACACAGAACACAACGGCAGGATGGACGTTGCAGGACGGGTGATTATGGTGCTACAAAACAACAGGTCTGAAAGAACAGAGTCAGGCTAATGACACAAGAAGTGGGGGCCATTCAATATAGCGGTTGTGATGGTGTGACATAATTGTTGGCGTGTGGGACCTAGAATTCCATTTTACTTGTGAGGATTGGATTTGGTGGTTCAGAAAGGGGAAATGAAGTTGTGTGCTACACCAGCTGTATGCTAAGAACATATTCTGCCCAATGTCCTTTCTTATCCAGGTTCAGCGACTACAACTGTAAATACGTGCCTCCTTCCTCTACTTAGCCATTGATAAAAGGACATGTCAAACTGAATAATGCACAGAATGTGGGTAGATGTTAGAAGGTTTGGATCTTTCACTTAGCCTGTTCTGCAGCCAGACACAGCTACTGTGGTATAACCATGTACCTTTTTTCGCAGTGGAAAACTGTTCTACAGGTAGGAGGACGCCACTAGCAAACAGAGCTTCTTGTGCAATGCATGGATATCGGTCCTCATAATCTGCAGCTAAAGATCCTCTTTTTTCCGCTAATTTTGACAATTGGTGATTTAGCAACCACAGATGATATTTGCATACAAGCAGAGAACTGTTTGTGTGTATTTTGTTGGATAATTTAACAAGTTTTCGTTTCTGGTCAGTGGCGCACATCAAGTTGCGTATTTCGTTAGAACACTAACAGACAGGTCAAGCCTTGAGCATTAGGAACCACTCCATTTCTCATGATGGGAACTCAAGAAGGCTAGGTCCAAACCTTAATATCCTGGTTCATAGTTTCAAGGGTCAATAAGCCCCCTGTAGCAACTGTCACAAGGAGTTAAAATTGCTTTTTTACCTGTAGTTCCTCAACTGTAAAACCTCATTGTTTTTTGCACTGATATTTTTTAGAATGGAGACTTGTTACCATCTCATGTAGCTACACATGATTTGTTGGTAGTGCATGACAACAGTATGTTGCTGAGGTATATTTTTGTGCAGTCATTCTTCTAAACAATAAGACTGATGAAGGGGAGCATGCCAAAAACATACACCGTATTGCAAAAGGCCATATCTTAATTTTCCTCTCTCAAGCTAGACGGCAAGGCTCCTTTAAAAGCTTTCATGATCAGGATTTGGGACAGAACAGATGAGAATTTTTTTACTCCCAACACATAGGCAGAGCCAAACGAAAATGCAGCTTTACCGTCCACTGTAGTATATCGCATTTATAACGCTTTCTACTTGATAATCCTATTTATAATGAGATTTTTAATGAGGCTACTTTGGTTTAATAAGTCATTATCTCCACCAAGAGTGCGGCATTTCTGCACTCAGATACCCAGCACTGTGAAATCTGCCTAAGAGCAACTCATTACTTCACCTTGTCATCCCAGAAAAGAAAACAGGGTGCATTACAGACTGAGGAGACGACTTTATGAAAACAAAAAACCAGAATCTCATGAAAAATCACATTTATACTAAGTTGACGTAGTCTTAAAAGACGGTGGCCGTAAGTGCTGGCTTATTCCAAAAGCCAACAATAACGGAGATTAAGTACACCATGCATCACCTGACTTTTAAACTTGACAAACTGCAACAATATTAGGTTACTTTTACCTACAATACACTAGTACCTAGATCGATTTTTACACATGAAAAAATACTTCCCTTTCTCATAGCGCAGAATACGTGTCTTGAATGTGCATCTGACGCTGCTGCTATAATGTGAATTACTTTATGTATGTTGTTAGGTTAAGGATGTACTAATGTTTTGCCATCATCAGTTACAAGGGCAAGTCCAAGTCAACCATGTTAAATTTCAAATAAAAAAATATCACAAACCCACTGCCAAATTTGGATATGGCCTTTCATGGTTGTGGACCGACAGACACATGTAGGCAATTTCTGGAAAAGATGTGGAGACGTGTAAATTTTCCAATGAGGGATATTAACACAATATTGTGTGTAGATAGTGTAAAACAAAAGAAAATGTAAATGTTCAGAGAAGTTGGTTATGTACAAAGTGAAAGTTATTTATTTATGTAGAGAAAATATCTGGAAGGAACAACTTTCCGATTTTATTAATATTTAAACATGTAGCTTTTTTTTCATTTCAGGCATTATGTAAAAAGTCTTTTTCATGGACCAAGTTTAATGTACATGTAAATGCAAAAGTGCAATATTATATTCAATTCCTTGTTTTTATGAAAACATTTAAGAATGACAATCCTCACCTATGTGTACATTTTTGGTTTCAAGATCTCTGGTCAGCTTCTTGATTTGTCAGGCCCTTTCTCTCTCTGTCATTACAATTGAGATCGAGAAACCAAGATCGCTGGAGCAGAATCTAATTGTTTTCATGACCGCAATAATATAAGTTAATGCAGATTTATTTTCTACAATGTGGGTGGAAACTAAGGCCTGAGGTTTTTACTGTACAACTAGTCCATGCACTTATAGTATAATTTACTTCCCAAACCCATTGTTTTATATTGCTTTTTGATGTGTAAATGTTTCTTTTAATAAACAATAGCAATAGAAATCTTTCCATTTGCAAAGTTAGTTTAATGGTTTTTTGAAGGTTGCATGTACAGACTTGAGTACAAAATATTCCAAATTTGATGAATGTGATGAAAATCATCTCAATTAAAACATCTCCCTTTCACTTACAAATCCCTTTATTGTCACATGGCCTCAGCAAAATATTCAAGAGTGGAAAGGTTTATTTTAAGATACCAAAATGGTATTCATTCTAAGCCATTGACTATCACATGTGTTACTTCTAAAACACACAGCATCTCCCCTAAGCGCGAAACTTGCAGTTCATAGCCCAGGTAGATATGGTGTTTTCACCTTTGCTGCATTTTCCTATTAGTTCTAGAAGCCTTATATTTTTTCCTACTCTTGTATGAAACCCCTGGATAAATTGATAACGACGACTGTCAATTTTATATTCAATGATGTTATATTTTATTTATAAAGAATGGTATCTTAAGGACACAATTGAAAAAACTAAATAAAAGTATACTCGGAGCATGAGTATAACAAACGTGGGAAAGTCCGACACACCAAGGACTTTTCGATACATCAGATTGCAGCTTCCTGATTTTGATTTCTTGCATTACTTTTACGTGTATACAATACTGTTAAGATCTCTTTTGCTTGTATGTAACAAACCATACCTAGAGCTTCTTCTTCTTGCTGTTAGTGCATTGTCTTAATGCCTGGGT
This sequence comes from Lissotriton helveticus, assembly GCF_964261635.1. NCBI lineage: Eukaryota > Metazoa > Chordata > Amphibia > Caudata > Salamandridae > Lissotriton > Lissotriton helveticus. The sequence continues at coordinate 1,061,239,707 of NC_136072.1, read as the reverse complement.
GTGCTTTGTGTACAGTATCATTGTACGTTACACAGATTAAAGAATTGGGAAGGCTCCTCTTGGTGTGTTTTCTTTCAATGGTTATTTAAGTGATGTAACAGATGAGTAGCGAAAGGAATCTTTGGCCAATCTGATGGTAGCAAAACCTTCTTAAGTTCAGTGACAGACTTACTGCTTAGACTGCTTTTTGTTTGTTCTATTTCTTTGTATAATTTTGTGCCTGCCAGTTTATAGAGTAATGATTTAAAAAAAGAAAATAAGAACACAAATGTGTCCAGTTATTCAAATGGCTGCATGTGAGAAAATAAGAACTACAGTTTTGCCGCATGATCCTATTCTAATTTCACATGCTGTGCATTATTCCAGCATCTGCTGGTTAAATCTAGAAGTGGATAATTAATGTAAAAGTTTTAACTGAGCATCGGCCACTGTGATGTTGATTATAAGCCCACCATGTCCCAATGCATGGATTACATTTTAGATTTCTTTTTTTTTTTTTGCTTTCAGGTTTGAGGGTCTATTTTTGGCGGGCTGGCAAGGAAGTTAAAAATTTCAAGAGATATTGAGCTGCAATTGAATCCAAAGAAGTTTTGGGAATGACAACAGGGGGTTGAGGAGAACAGGTTTTTAGGTCTCCCCTATGCAGTGTGCAGGAGACCTTTAGCCGCCGTACAGCTCTTTTTCCAAGCACATGCTCGTGCTTGTGGCGGCATACAGCTTGCGGGAGCGCGCAGCGGTGCGACACAAGCACGAGTGTGTGCTTTGAAAAAGACCAAACAGCTGCTGCTTAGCGCACACGTGCACTCCCCCACCCCTCCCACTTGTTTACTTCTTCAAGGCTCAAGCCCACCCAGCTGCAAGAGTTGTCTCCTGTGTGTGCACGCGTGCGCCCCCCCACCCTTCCCACTTGTTTACTTCTTCAAGGCTCAATCCCGCCCAGCTGCAACAGTTGTTTCCTGTACCGATATTCCATTTTGCAACTTGTATAATTGTGCCTGCTTTGCAACATGTAACACTTAAAAAATATAAACATTTCTTCTATGGAGTCTAAGAGCTGGGATGATGCTCGAACGTGACTCAGCAAGGTGGGCTCCGAGAGGCATCTCTTCTCCGATCCTCTGGTCCAACTCCATCCTTTAACTCTTCTCCGGCCGCATTTCTTTTTCCACCCTTCCCTTTCTTTTCCCCCTCATCTCTGCTCTCCGCTCCCTTTTAACGGGCTTCCTTTTCGTCCACCCCTTTCTTTCCCTCTTATCTTCGTTTCCCTTTTAAATACCCGTACCACTCCTCTTGCCTGCAGGGCCTTAATTAGGGCAGTTTAGGTGTTAGTGGGGTCATCCGGGAGGTTGTGTCTTGGGCGTGACCGAGGAACAAACCAGCTCGGGGAGAGGAAGCAGACAGGCGGACTTTTGGCAAATGCGAAATATTAAACTGTTGCATGGCTAATAGAATTTTGTTGCGCTACTTTACAGACAAACTTTATTCGTCAATTTGCACAAGAGGCACATGGCTCTGCACTCCAGATTCCACTGCAGTATCACAACACAGGTATATGGCAGCAATTGACTTTTTAGGAAAACAAGACCACCAGCAAATTCGATAATGAGTGTCATTTAGGAGAACATCCCCATGTGCCCCAACTGTTCCCCCCCACCCGCCCCGAGTTGCGCAACCACCACCGAGACCCACCCACTCGAGCACACACACACCCCAGACCTCCCCCCTCCTGCGCCAGGCCCAACCACCCCATCCCTACCCTCATTCCACCGAGATATCATCTGTTTCAGCCAGAGGCTCCAGCCACAAGCCCCTATAGTCAGCCCACCGCTTCCAAATTTTGTAATGCTTACGCGGGCACCCCCGAGCCATAAAGATTGGCTGCTCCAACCCCATGCAGAAGTCCAATCCGTTTTTCCAGGCGGCCACCGTGGGCGCCCGCGTATCCTTCCACCTCGGAGCAGTATCACGTTTCGCCAATGTGAGGCCCAACTGTAACAAATGCCGTTTATAGATATTGCCCCCGATCCCTTCCATCACGTCTAATAGGGCAAACGGTGGCGTACGTGGAAGCGATAACCCCAAGACTTCAGAGAGGCAGGCGAATATCCCTCTCCAAAAACGGTCTAATGACAAGCATTTCTAGATGGTATGTAGGAATGTGCCTTCCGTCCCACTGCACAGGTAACATTCCGGGGAAGCGATCAGCCGCGCCCGCCACAATCGTACCAGAGTAAAATAAACCCAGTGAAGATATTTAAATTGGATGAGGCGGAGACGCATTGCTATGGCTGACCCCCATGGTGCGGCTAAGGCCTCCCTCCAGTCTTCTTCCTCCAAGACCCCCACATCCTCTTCCCACGCTCCTGTAATTTCCCCAGTTGGGACGCACTGTGAGTGACCAGGGTCTGGTATATTCGTGATATCTTTTTGGTCTCCAGGTCACCCATAAAAACTTTAGCTTCCAGCGGGCTAAACTCAGGAATAGAGTCAAGGCCCTCCAGACTAGGGGTAAGAGCGTGTCTGAGCTGGAGATACCGGAAGAATTGCGACTGGGGCATGCTAAATTCCACCTGCAAATCGCGAAACGATTTGAGGGATCCATCGCGCCCAACATCGCCCAGGGTGGAGACGCCAATGGCGTCCCAGCCCCGAAAGCCCTGTAGAGCCGCCAAGGCAGGCAGGCGCCCATTATGCCACAGGGGGGTTTCTTCCGTAAGTGTGTTCCACCACCCCATGCGCTTCAGCGATTGACCCCAAATTTGGAATACTATTTTTGTCGCCTGCGGCAATATACCACGCAACGCAGCAGAAAAAAGTATCGTATGGAGAGTGGACTGCCCCATCATGTACCGCTCCACAGCATAGGCCGGGTCCCCCCTGTCCCTATACCACCACTCGATGACCAACAGGTGCGAGGCCTGATAATATGAAAGGATTTCTGAGGTCGCTAGGCCTCCACAGTAAGTGGAGAGAAAGCACGTATGCAATGCGACACGCACCGCTCCTCCCCCCAGAGGAACTGCCCCAGTGTCGAGTTGACCAGCCGAAACCATCTGGGCGCGATCAGGTACGGGTGGTTCTGCAATTGGTATAGCAGGCGGGGGAGTGCGACCATTTTGAATATTGCTGACCTGCCATAGATCGTTAGTGGCATACGGGTCCAGATTTTGATATCCGCCTGTACGCGCTCCCAAACTGGCACCACTTTCCGCTCCCATGACACCGCTGCCACGTCAGAGAGGAAAACGCCCAGCTATTTGAGGCCTCCCACCGCCACCTGTAATGTAGACACCCATGCACCAACTCCATTCCACGTCCCCAGCACCCATAGCGTAGACTTACGAGGGTTCATGTAGAGCCCGGATGCCTCCCCAAATATTCGCATGATCTCCAGGATCCGCGTCCCCGACTTATTCAATGCCGTTAAAAAGAAAAGAACGTCGTCCGCATATAATGCGATCCTACCCGAGAGACCAGTAGCCCACTCAAACCCCTCCAGCTGAGCATCAATGCGCACCCAGGCCACAAGCGGCTCCATAGCCAGGGCAAATAAATAAGGCGACAGGGGACACCCCTGCCTGGTGCCATGACGGATGGAGAAGCCAGGCGATACCGCACCCGCCACACGGACCGACGCTGTCAAGTCGGTGTATAGTAGCCTCACATACGACAAAAACCGGGGGCCAAGATTAAGCCGACGAAGAAGGGCAAACAGGTAGACCCAGCTCAGGGAGGTGAACGCCCTGTCTATGTCTGCCAGTAGGAGCGCCGCTTGCACCCCTGTCCGTCGGACCGCTGCCAGAGCTACGTGGGTCCGCCGTATGTTGTGCTGCGTCGCCCACTGGGGCATGAACCCGGCCTGGTCCGGGTGGACCAAAGCGGAGATATACCGCAGAAGGCGGTTAGCTAGAGCCTTGGATAAAATGTTTGCCTCCACTTTTTTTTTTTTTTTTTTTTTTTTTTTTTAGTTCAAAACTGCTTTATTGCATAAGGTGAAACAGAGTACACAGCTTTTCGCGCCCACAACCCGGAGGCTGGCAGCGTAGTGCAGTAATTATAACACAGCCTTGTGACCGGCATCCCTGAGGCCCGGCGGCGCAGCACATCTGCGAGCGAGGATGGTAGCGTAGCCGGTGTCGTGGGGCACTGGAAGGATGAGCAGCAGCAGAACAGTGTTATCAAATTTACGTTCAGTTTCATAACAGTTAACAGAACTTCCCAACAGTAAAGAAACTAAGAGGCAATTCATTCTCCCTCGGAAAGCAAGAGGTATCAAGTCGGTATGGCAACCCAGATAGGCAGAGTCATGCATGTCACAGTAGCCGCACCCCAATAATCCCAACAGTTAACCATCAACGCCGTTGACAGTGACGTGTGTGGAGGCAGGAAGTGTGGTGTGATAGAAGAAGACTGCGAGTATATGCTGATTGTGGCGTAGGGGATCCCGTACTACCATGGGGGGGGGGGGGGGGGGGCAGTCGCCATCAGGAGGGGGGCCCTCAATGTCGGGCACCGTGTGGGGCATGGAAGGTAGGTCGAATCATCGCGGTCCAAGGATAATAGGTCTCGTGGAGGGCTGTCCACAATGAGATGTGGACGTGGGATTGGGATTGATGGCCTGTGCCAGAGTTGTAAGTCATATCATCAAACAACAGCAGGGTTTTCTTCAGGCGTGTCCGCATCGTCTGAACGTGCGAGCAGATAGCTTACTTGAGGACCCCAAATGTCCTTGGGCCGACTGGAGATGGGTAATAATTCGGCGAATGTAGTATGTTGGTCTTGACAGTAGGTCAAGTCCGCTAGCCAGTCCTTAAATTTGGGCGCCCTACCTCGGCCCCAACGACAAGCCACATGCCTCTTGGCCAAGAGGAGCGCAGTATCAACGAATTTCCGGCAAGAGCTAGGGATCCGCAAAGTATACCCGAGAAGTGTCACCAAGGGGTCTATGGGCACAGTTTCTCTCGTCATGTCTGCGAGGGCACTCGTCACCTGCTGCCAGTAATGCGCTACCTGAGGGCATTCCCACGCCAAATGCAGAATACCCGCATGTTCGGCACGGCAGCGTATGCAACGATCATCATCCGTCAAGCCAAATCTATGTTTTCTCACCGGCGTATAGTACAGCCGCTGGAGAAATTTGTAATGTATAATTTTCAATCTGCTGCTGGCAGAGATGCGGGAGGTGAGCGCACAGCAGTATTGCCATTGCTCGTCAGTGATGTCAGTAGCCAGTTCAGTAGTCCAGCGCGCTCGAGCACTAGATTCCGGCATCGGAGCTGCGCCCCTGAGCTGACGGTAAAGGCCAGAGACCAGATGAGTCCCATCCTGTGAGCATAACAGGAAATGAAGCGGAGGCAGGATCTCAGGTTCGTCAGGAAAGTTGGGTAGGATGTCTCTCATCCCCGCACGTAAGTTTATGTAATAAAAAAGCTCAAGAGGGGTGTGGCTGTGTGTCGCGAAGAAAAGTTCTGCCGATTTAAACTGACCGTTAGAGAACAAGTCACCCCACCAGGTGACATGAATCCTCGCACAGAGGCTGCGGAATCCTTGTTCCCACAGCAAGGTGAGATTAGGATGATAGGTAAGTGGCAACCTAGGTGAGTAGAGTAGGTGACAAGACAAACTCTTGGCTATACGGCGCCATGCATCCATTGTGCAAGAGACCAAAGTATTCGGTGTGGTGATGGACGATTCCGGACAGTGAAGCAATCCATTGAGCGGAAGGGGATGTACTATCCAGTCCTCCACCGCAAATATGTGGCATGAAAGGCGTAGGAGCCATCCAGTGGTAGGCAAAATGTGCCTGCGCGCACTGATAATACTCCTCGTAGGCAGGGACATCGAAGCCGCCTTTGTCATAGGGGAGGGTAAGCGTGGACCATTTGAGCCGTGGGCTCTTGCCTCCCCAGAAAAGCCTGCGCAGCTCCATCTTCAGGGTTTTAAAGAAAAAAGCGCCGGGGAAATAGGGAATGTTAAGGAAGAGATAAAGAAAACGGGGGAGGATAACCATTTTTATAAGGGACGCCCTTCCGGCCATGGAAAGCAGTAGGGTAATCCAGCGATCCACAGAGGCAGTCAGCTTGGTGATTGCCACTCCATAATTGGACCGTAATGTCTCCTCCATATCCCGGGAGATACGGATCCCCAGGTAACGGAGGTCCGTCCGGCACCACTCTAGCGGATAGTCAAGGGGAAAGACATCAATCGCATCTGTTAAAGGGAAGAATTGGGACTTGGACCAATTAATATGCACACCTGACATCCCGCCAAACATAACAAACTCCCTGAGTAAGGGATTGAGGTGCGTCTCAGGGTGCTTAACATATAGCGTAATATCGTCTGCATAGAGGGACACATCTATTTGTCGCTGTAAGCATTGCACCGCTCCGTCTCGGTGTAGTTGATGCAGGCGACAGGCAAGAGGTTCAACAGCTATGGCAAACAATAGGGGAGAAAGTGGACAGCCCTGGCGCGTGCCTCTGGTAATGTCGATAGGTTGTGATAGGCGATTATTGACCAATACTCTCGCCGTGGGCCGAGTATAAAGCAGGCGAACCCAGGATATAAACAAGGACGGAAATCCCATGCTAGCCAATACAGAGAATAAGTAAGACCATTCGACTGAGTCGAAAGCCTTGGATGCATCAAGAAAGACGGCTGCGACAGGTACGTCGGGATGAACTGTGCGTAGTAGAGAGAACAGGGTACGGAGGTTGTGTGAAGTAGACCGGCCAGCCACAAACCCAGACTGATCGGGCAGCACAATTCTAGTCATCAGCAGCAATAGTCGGGTAACCAGAACCTTAGCGAGTATTTTAACATCACAGTTTAGGAGGGAGAGTGGGCGGTAAGAGTTGCAGGAGCTGGGATCTTTGTCAGGCTTTAGGAGAGAGGTGATTATCACTTCTCGCATGGAGCAAGGGAGAACGCCGTCGCTAAGTGATTCCGAGTAGACCGCTCGTAGGACAGGAGCCATGATATCAATGTATGCTTTATAAAACTCGGCAGGAATGCCATCAAGGCCTGGGGCCTTACCATTCTGGAGGGACATGATGGCTTCACGGATCTCGTCTAGCTCGAAAGGTGCCGCCAGGAACGCCCTATCCCCATCACTGAGCCAGCACAGCGCTACATCTTTTAGGTAATCAGCATAAGACGTTTCGGATCCTGCGTTGGAATTGTAGAGCGAGCGGTAATGTGCTGTGAAAGCAGTGAGGATCTCATCCGCGTCCCTGATTGTGGCGCCGCATGTATCCGTGAGTTCAAATATGACATTACGTGCTCTCGGAGTTTGTGTGAGCGCGGCGAGCACCCTCCCAGGCCTATCTCCCTCGCAGTATTTCCGGGCTTGCCAGTGTTTTCCACGGAACTTAGCCTCCCTAGCAGCCTCTTCTTCATACCTTGACAACGTCTCCCTGAAAATAGCATACAGTTCGGGGCCAGTCTCATCCACCATACGGAGTTCCAGAGCTCGCAGCTCCTTCTCCAGTGTGCTAATAGTACGGAGGATGTCACGCAAAACCCCACAGCTCTTGGAGATGCAATAGCCCCTAATGGTTACCTTGAATGCCTCCCAAATGTGTTCAACCGAGTCCACTGATCCCTTATTTCTGGGGGAAAAGGCAGCTATCTCTTCCCCTAGTTCAGTACGAAACAGATTGTCTAACAAGATTTCAGGGCGGAGTTTCCAGTGTGGCCTTGGGCTATCCCACCCAGGTGTACGGAGGTGAAGCAGAACGGGACTGTGATCAGAGTATGTTCTCGGTAGGTGCGCCACCTCTACCAACTCCGTGGCGATCCCTTTGGTGACTAGAAAGTAGTCCAATCGTGCCCATGCTCCCATGTGTGAGGTAAAGTGTGTGCCTTCCCTCCCATATGGGTGCAAGTGTCTCCAGGCATCGAGCAGCTCGCCCTCTGCGATCACTCCCTCCAGCGCCTCTCGCGCTCTAGGCTTATAGGAGCAGACTCCGTCTGCCCTGTCTAGTTGAGGTACCAGTGCCAGGTTGAAGTCACCACCCCAAATGACGTGTCGTGAGCCTGCGGCTATGATCTTACCCCACAGAGTGGTGAAAAAAGCAGGTGTATTCACATTCGGTGCATATGCGACGACAAATGTGTAGGTGTCCCGACCCAGTCTGCCCCACAGCAATGCATAGCGCCCCTCCTTATCGTCCAGTTCCCCATATCTGTGAAACGGTACATTGCGGGGTATAAGGATAGCCACCCCCCTCGCATAAGTGGAATATGAGGAAAAAGTGCGGTCCCCAGCCCATCTGCTCGCAAAGGTAGTCCTATCCTGTGGTGGCAAATGGGTTTCCTGCAACATGGCCACCTTAACGTGATGTCTATCAAGATAGGCAATGATATTGCGACACTTTTTAGCATTGTTCAAACCGCGAACATTCCATAACAAGCAAGTCAATTGTGTGTTAGCATTCAGAGCAGCCATAAATAGGGCAACAACAAAAACAGTAGTGCCAGCCAAGGCAATGAGATAGGGCCTGCTCCACCCCACCAACATAGGTGCACATACCATCGTAGAGTCTGCATATACATTCCAAGCGATAAATGCCTCTTCATAGAACAACCCAACCCCCCTCCCACCCCGGCATCCCAATCATGCCAGTAGCCATTGAGCCCCACCCAACATCCCTCCCCCCACCACTTCCAACCCGTGCAACAACAACAACAACAAAAAGTAGCAGTCTTAAGGGGAACACCCTGTAGGGGTATAGCATAGAGTATGTACAGCCACCTCCCGGTCCATAGCTCCAGTCTGTACCGCCCTCGGTGGAGCCTAGGGCCAAGAGAGTGGTCCTTGGTTTACGTTACCACAGGAATGTCGAGGCCGTGCAGGTCCATCGCGTGTAGTCACCTCAGTATCTACGTTTAGAGCAAAGAGCAACATTCAAACAGTGCAGGTGAAGAATCCAGCGCAGCCGGTGTAAGCAGTCAGTGTTCGTTTAGTGCCGGAGGCAGGTCTTCGTCCCCCAGTTCTTCTGCAGCATCGCGTTCTTCCCTACGTGCTCTCCGGAGCGATTTCAGGAAGTCCTCCACTTTTTGCGGGTTCAAGAAAAAACGTTGCTTTCCCTGATGTGTAATCCGCAGCTTTGCCGGGTACAGGAGAGCATAGTCCACTTGGGCTTCCCGCAGCTTCTTCTTAACTGGGAGAAATTTGCGTTGTTCTTCCTGCACCATCGGTGTGAAGTCCGTATATATGGAGAAGGTGATGCCATCGTATTGCAAGGTCCGTTGAGATCGGGCCGCCCTCAATGCAGTGTCGCGGTCTCCATAATTCAATAGTTTGGCAATAATAGGCCTAGGCGGCAATCCGGGTTTGGGCACAGGTGCTAAGGAACGGTGTGCTCGCTCAACAATGAATTGGGGAGAGAAAGCGTCCTCTCCGAGTGAACCTTTAAGCAGTTTTTCGATATAGAGTTCCATCCTGCCCGTGTCAGTAGATTCCGGCACATTCGTGACGCGTATGTTGTTCCGGCGGCTGCGGGCTTCCAAGTCCTCATTTTTAGCCGCTATGACTCTGAGCAGATTGTCCATCCTAGTTAGTTGCGTCGTGTGAGTCGAGGTGACATCCGCATTATCAGATACGCGTTGTTCCGCAGCCGTTAGCCGCTCCTCGTGGCGATCCACCTTATGGACCAAGGCGTCCAGTCGTGCAGTGACGCCGTCGACCTTTTCGACAACCGTTGCAAACCCCTGCCTCATCTCCTGGAACCGGCTGTGTAGGTCAAGGTCTGCTGCGGGGGGCGCGACGGCCTTCGAAGCCGCCTCGCTGGGTCCAGGACCAGCAGGTACTGATTTCGCGCCTTTCTTGGCGCCATCAAAACTTAGCTTCGCTTGACGATTATCAAGGCGCCCCATGGTGGTAGCAGGTCGCGGCGCCCAGTTGCCGTGTATCTCGTCGGCGCTATGTGTCCAGTGGTCGAACAAGTGGACACAAAAGCAATAAGTGAGCTTGGCGCGTGTAGGCAGATCTCAATGTGGCAGCCGCCGGAGAAGATGGCGACGATGCGGGGCAGTAGTCGTCAGGGGAGGGCACAGGCCTCCGGCACACCCCGTGCTCCCAGGTATTCTAGCGATGATGGGTTACAAGGTCCAGGGGGCAGCGGTGAGATAGCTTCGATCGTCCTGCGGACCGGGCGGGCCGCGGGTGCCGCCCCGTAATCTAATAGCAGATGTAACGGCCGCCGGCACCAGGCACAGGGGAGGGCAGCGTCCAGGATGATCCCAGTGATTACAGAGGAGCCGCCGCGATCAGGCACAGGGGAGGGCAGCGTCCAGGATGATCCCAGTGATTACAGAGGAGCCGCCGCGATCAGGCACAGAGCAGAGCCCAACCTCGCAGCTCGCTAGCGGGAGGTGATGCAGTCCAGCCAGCCCGAGGGGCCTGGCCCCGCTCCCAATGAGACCAATGAGTCCACAAATGTTCAGCAGTCCACTCGGTGCAATGCGCAAAGGCCAGGTGTCTCACAGAAATGGCCGAGCGCTGCAACCCCTCCCGCAGAGGAAGTAAAAAAATGCGGCTGCCGTCGTCAGATTTGGGCATTCCGCGGTCTCCACCACCCCGTCGAGATGACCGGCTTGTTGTAGGCCTCTTCAGACGTTCGGGGGGTGTCCCGCCGCCCGGCGCTTCTTCGGGTATGAAAGGCAGCTCACCTGCAGTCCGAGGCTCCGAGAGTCAGCAGCAGCGGGGTGGGGGGAACAACACAGGTGATGGGGCGACTACACCCCGCCCCAGCCGCATTTTCTAACACAGGATCTGTCCCGACTCCGGGCGGCCGCCCGAAATCGCGGCCTAGTCCCTCGTGGCCGACCCCGGTGTCACGTAGACTGCCGCAGCCGGCTCTCTCCACTCGCAGGCTCCAGGTCAATTTCCGGTGATTTTCGGAACGGCCGCAACTCCGGCTCTGAACCTCGCAGCGGCACCAAACTTGGGTTGAGTGTAGATGGCACCTTCCTGCAGCATATGAGGGGCATTTACGGCGATTCGGTTCCCTGTGGCCAAGGATAAATGAAGGATAGCTTGCCAAGGCGCGGGAGCTACTTGCCTAAGCAGCCATTCCACTTGTGCGCCCTCTAGCGCCCCCATGTTTGCCTCCACTTTAAGAAGAGAAATGGGGCCGTAAGAGGAATGTTGCTCCGCAGGCCAACCCGGCTTATGAAATACCACCACCTCCGCATTGGCGCCAGTCCGGGGGGGGGGGGGGGAGCAGACCAGCCTCCCTGGCCTCCTCCACTGCTGCCCGATAGTAAGATGCCAGCTGTAGATTGTACCGAGGATGGAACTCAGCGGGAAACCCATTGGGTCCCCGGGCCTTCCCAGTATTGAGTTCTCCCAGGGCCTTGCCCAGTTCTTCAACCGATAGGGGGAGCTCAAGCCGTTGGCGTGTATCATCAGACACCGCTTTGGGCGGGAGATCCGCAATAATCTTGTCAACCGTCTCCTTGGGGAGACACTCCCGCGGAGCATACAGATCAGCATAATAGGTGGCGAATCTCTCCGCTATGGCCCTTGGGTCTGTTAGCAGCGCCCCATTCTCATCAAGCACCCCTGGAAGGGCCTGTGGATGAAAAACGCCCTGGCAGAGCCGATGTAGCATTTTGCTCGACTTGTCTCCCCATTGGCAGATTCTGCTACGTGTCGCCAGCCAGACTTATCTGAAAGAGACACGTTAGTGATAGATTCCTTACCTTAGACTATCCCCAGGCGTCAGACTGGATCCGGAAACTTTTGCGTAGCAATACCCCTGCGCGTCGGTAGGCGTCGTCCGCGGCTCCGCGTCCGTCGTCGGCGTCGTTAGCGCCGGAATGACGTCGCCGGAGTACTTAGACGCCGCACTCGCGCGCTGACGTCTGTTCTTTTTTTCCACGCCAGCCAGCGCAGATCTGGAGAAGCTCTACCCCTTAGTCACTTTTTGACTAAACTTTTTTGATCTTTTGATCTATTTTTCTCGAGTCACTACGACTCCTACGGTGCCGGTAGGGATGCCCTGGTTCAAACCCTGCTCCAAGTGTAGCCGACTGATGTCAGTTACCGACCCCCATCGCCGGTGTCTTCAGTGTCTAGGCCTCGACCACGACGACCGAACCTGCTCGGACTGCCGGGCTTTGACGTCTAAGGCTAGGCGGGAGCGGTCCCGCAGGCGGCTTGAGCTCTGACAGTCGGCTCCGCGCTGTTCAAGGTCCCGGTCCCACAGGAGGTCGAGGGACCGGTCGCGGGGTCGGAGCCCTCGTAGCTCCGAGAGTCGGCATCGGTCTTCAGGATCCCGGTCCTCAGGTAAGAGGCATGAGAGATCGGAAAGGCATCATCGTTCTTCCGACCCACCCCGATGCTCGCGCGACGCGGCCGGGGATTCGGGTGACACCACCCACGCTGCTCCGTTGGAGTCGCAGGCATCGCATCTTGCCCCATATCTTCCGGTCCCTGGGCATGATGCGACGCCAGGGGAGATCGAGCGGTACCTCATGGCCATGAGGTCTCTCCCTCCTCCGCTGGGCTCCGTGGCGCCTTCGGGCCCAGCCGTCCCGGCTGAGGGGCCTAGCGGGTCGGGTGCTACGGCTCCGACGCCACCGGGTGCTTCGGCCCTGGCGACTTCGGTCCCGGCGCCGCAGGCCCCCACTGGATCCGGTTCCGGATCCGGGTCGTCGCCGATCGACCTCACGACCTCACCGATGCCGGCCCATAGAGTGTCGCCCCGGGCGACGCTGTCCCCAATCCTACCCTTGATTCGGTTCCGGCGCCGCTGGGCGCCGCTCTCGACGTCGTATGGAGACTTTTACTTCCACGAACCGGCCCCATCCGTTGAACCTGAATTTCAGGTGATGGGTGACGAGGGAGATTGGGAGGGGTCTGTGGACCCTCCGGCACAGGAGTGCCAGTCTCAACAGGACTGGACATATGAGCTTGGGATGCCAATGGACTGGACACTTCGCCAGACACTGGTTTTGTCTCCCCTCCAACCGTGGCTACGGAGGAGGGGGCCGCCTACAGTGTAGTGTTGACGCGGGCGGCCAAGGCATTGGGCCTAGAGCTCCCCGTCGCAGCCCTGAGGACTAAACTCCTCGCTGAGGTCCTTAAACTGCAGGCAAGCTCGACTGAGCCTCTGTAGCCGTTTAATGAGGCCTTGTGTGATGTTCTTTTGGGCACTTGGTCCAAGCCCGCTACAGGTCAGCCCGTAGATAGGAACGTGGCCAGAGGCTACCGCCCGGCTCTGGGTGCCCCTTGCTTCTTGTCCACCCACCCCACCCCGAGAGCCTGGTTATCCAGGCCTCTACGTCCCAGACTGCATTCCCAACGGCTCTGCCCGATCGGGAATCCAAGAGGGACGAGCAATTCGGAAAGATGGTTTCTCGTCCCTTAGTTTGGGACTGCGGTCAGTCAATACCGCTTGCCTCTTGGGCCACAACACCCACACTCTGTGGGACACGGTCGTGGATGTGCTGCCACAATGTCTGGAGGAGGCCCGGATTAAACTCGCCCAAGCCCTTGCAGCGGGTCGAGATGCGGCACGCTATTCCATCCGGTGTGGGCTGGATACTACGGACTCACTGGGCAGAGCGATGGCAACGACGGTGGCGGGTCGACGCCACGCCTGGTTGAGGACCGCCAACTTTTCGGCTGATGTCCAGGCCACCCTTCTGGACATGCCGTTTGAATGCCCTCGCCTCTTTCGCGACAAGGCAGACCATGCGCTTGAGCGTTTTAAGGACTCCAGGGCTACGGCCAAGTCCTTGGGCCTCTCGGGCCCACGCCAGCAAACGGGTGCCCTTCGCGGCCAAGGAAGGGGCGCCCCCACACGTGCTGCCAGCCACGCACCGCAGACTAATACACAGCGCGGTGGCGACCATGGAAACCGCCGTGGCGGTGGTCGGGGACAAAGGCGAGGCCAGTCCACACCTTCCCCTGCAGCATCCGCCTCAAAACCCTCCTAGTCCGTGCGTTCAGGCCCATGTGACGCCAGTGGGGGGGCAGGGTTCGCCATCACCACCTCCACTGGCGCACTGTCACGTCGGACATGTGGGTGCTGCAAATCGTCCGAAGGGGCTACTCTCTCCCCTTCGAGACGACCCCTCCAGCCATGCCACCGCAATACCACCGCATGTCGGGGGATCACTTGCAACTTCTGCAAGAGGAAGTTACGGCCTTCTTGGCCAAGGGGGCCATCGAGCGCGTTCCTGGGCCAGAAGTAGGGTGTGGTTGTTACTCCCACTACTTTTTGGTACCCAAGAAGGGCAAAGGGGGCCTACGCCCTATCTTGGACCTACGGAACATCAACGGCTTCCTCCGGAAGGAGAAGTTCAAGATGCTGACTTTGGCTCAGGTCTTAGCTGCCCTAGACCCAGGAGACTGGATGGTAGCGTTGGACTTGAAGGACGCCTATTTCCACATCCCCGTCCTGCCGGCCCACCGGCGTTACCTGCGGTTCACGGTAGGCCACAAGCACTTTCAGTTTACCGTGCTCCCCTTTGGCCTTACCAGCGCCCCACTGGTGTTCACGAAAGTGATGGCGGTGGTCGCAGCTCATCTACGCAGGTTAGGGGTTTCAGTCTTCCCCTACCTCGACGACTGGTTGTTGAAGGTGGGCTCGCCCCAGACAGTCGTCAGCCACCTCCAGACTACGGCCGACCTCCTGCACCTGCTGGGGTTCTCCATCAATGTGCCGAAGTCACACCTGTTTCCCTCTCAGAAGCTCCTCTTCATCGGAGCAGTTGTAGACTTTGCGCAGTTTCGGGTTTATCCTCCCAAACAGCGGGTTCGGGATATTCAGGCTCTGATTCCAATCTTTCAGCCTTTATCCCGGGTCTCGGTCAGGTTGACGCTGCGGCTTCTGGGGCTGATGGCCTCCTGCATCCTTCTGGTGCATCACGCCAGGTGGCGGATGCGGGCTCTGCAGTGGGACCTGAAGTTTCAGTGGGCCCAGCATCAGGGCAACTTGTCGACCATGTCTTGATCTCGGAGGGCACTGCAAGACAGTTGCAGTGGTGGCTCACGGACCGCGATTGGGTCAGCGGCAGATCCCGCTCCCTACCCCAACCGGAGCACGTAGTTGTGACGGACGCGTCCCTCCGGGGCTGGGGGGGCCACATGGGAGAGGCGGAGATCAGAGGCCTCTGGTCTGCAGCGGAGTCCCGGCTCCACATCAACCTTCTGGAGCTGCGGGCGATCCGGCTTGCACTGAAGGCATTCCTCCCCTCTGTCCGGGGAGTGCAGGTGTTCACGGACAACACCACCGCCATGTGGTACTGCAACAAACAGGGCAGGGTGGGGTCGTGGACCCTCTGCCAGGAGGCTCTGCGCCTCTGGGAGTGGCTGGAACATCAGGGCATGACCCTTGTGGTTCAACACCTGGCAGGTAGGTTCTCTGAACGCTAGGGCGGACAAACTTAGCCGTCGGTGCATGATGGATCACAAATGGCGTCTGAACTCGGACGTGGCGCAAGGCCTCTTTCAGCAGTGGGGAGAGCCTTGGTTAGATCTATTCGCCACAGAAGAGAACTCGCAATGTCATCAGTTCTGCGCGTTGGAATTTCCAAGGCGGCACTCGCTCGGAGGCGCTTTTCGTCGCGAGTGGAGTTGCGGTCTATTGTACGCCTTTCCGCCTATACCACTTCTGCCCAGAGTGCTGAAGAAGATCAGGCGCAACCGGGCCCAGGTTATCCTTGTGGCTCCGGACTGGGCACAAAGATATTGGTATCCAGAGCTACTCAGCATGTCTGTTGATCCCCCGATTCGTCTGCCTCTTCAGGAGGACCTTCTGTCGCAGCAGCAGGGGACGGTCCTCCACTCTAACCTATCCAGTCTCCACCTCTATGCTTGGAGATTGAGCGACGACAGTTGAGGCCATTTGACTTGCCTCCTGAAGTCTGTAATGTCATTCTGGCAGCCAGGCGTCCCTCCACAAAGTCGGTATACGCCTGCAGGTGGAACAGATTTGTGGGATGGTGCACAGCAAAGGCTGTGGATCCACTCTCTGTCCCCCTTTCTGAAGTTCTCCTCTTCCTTCTTTCTCTTGCCCAGCAGGGCTCTGCTCTGGGCACTATCAAGGGCTACCTTTCTGCCCTTTCCGCCTTCTTAAGGCTACCTGATCAGCCATCTTTGTTCAAGTCGCCAATTGTAAATAGGTTTTTGAAGGGCATCACACACATGTTCCCTCCTGTTCCATTCGTGATGCCTCAGTGGGACTTGAACCTTGTACTTACTTTTCCGATGTGCACTCCCTTTGAGCCACTTCATAACTGTCCTCTCCGTCTTCTTACTCTGAAGACTGCTTTCCTGGTTGTCATCACCTCTGCCAGGAGAGTGAGTGAGCTCCAGGCTCTTTCTTCCAAACCTCCTTTCCTTTCTGTCCATCCGGACAAGGTTGTGTTGCGGACAAGATCCTCTTTCCTGCCCAAAGTAGTCACAGCCTTCCACATCGGGCAGTCCATCACCTTGCCCACTTTCTTTCCGCCTCCGTATCCCTCGAAAGAGGAAGAAAGGCTCCACCATCTGGACCCAAAACGTGCGCTCTCTTACTATCTGGATCGCACACGCCAGTTCCGGGTGGATGACCAACTCTTTGTTGGTTACGTGGGCGCTAAGAAAGGACGGGCGGTGCACAAGCGGACCATCACTCGGTGGATCGTATTGTGCATCCAGGCATGTTACTCTTTGGCTAAAAAGGAACCTCCTGTTGGGCTGAGGGCCCACTCCACTCGGGCCACGGCAACTACTACTGCCCTGGGCCGAGGAGTCCCCTTGCAGGACATTTGTCAGGCAGCTACGTGGGCCTCGCTGCACACGTTCGCGGGACATTAATGCCTGGACAGTCAAGTCCGGAGGGATGGCTTCTTTGGCCGTTCCGTCCTCCAGGACTTTCTGGTGTGATTATTGGTTCGAAGACCCACCACCGGGGTTGGTATTGCTGGGGTATCTATTCTAAGGTAAGGAATCTATCACTAACGTGTCTCTTTCAGATGCACAAGTTACTACTTGTGTAACGATAAGAGGCAATAGTTAGTGATAGATTCCTTACCGACCCACCCATCCTCCCCATTCTGCGAACCGATATCTAGGGTTAAGGTCATCCCCTTTCAGGGCCCTAGTTTCATGGCACCAGTGTTGGTTCTATCATGGCTCTGCGTATCGGGCACGGAAAAGCTGTGTATCAGAACTGACGTCAGCGCGCGAGGGCGGCGTCTAAGTTCTCCGGCGACGTCATTCCGGCACTAACGATGCCTCCCAGAGCATTACTGCGCTAGAAACCGATCCCACATTGGCGAGAAAGTAGTCCGCGATCGCCTCCCGCATGTGCCTCTTGTATTCGGCATTCTGCAAATGCCATACCGCTAGACGTCAGCGAAAGGGATGTCGCCCCCTACCCAACCGCATCTCCGCAAACACCGGAGAGTGGTCCGACAGCCCCCTGGGGAGGATCCCAGCAGACATCACATTCGTCACCGTCACCCGGGAAACAAAAACATAGTCTAGCCTAGAGAATGATTTATGCACCGCCGATAGGTAGGAAAACTCCCTCTTGTCGCAATGTAAGTGTCGCCAGGTGTCCACCCAAGCCACACCAGTAACCAGGGAGTGTAATTTTGTGGGGTGCGTGCTGCTCAGGCCCCCTCCCATCCTACTTCTGTCTCTACCCATATCCATAATATCATTTCAATCCCCACACACTACTGAGGCCACGTCTGGCATATCTGCCCACAGAGAGAGCAGCCGCTCAACTAAGGACCACTGTAAAGGGGGAGGGGCGTACACAACACCCAACACAATGGGATCCTCCCCAATCGTGCCCCGAAGGAACACGTAGCGCCCCTGCGGATCCAACCATTGCTGCAAATGCACATACGGGACCCTGCGGTGGATTAATACTGCCACCCCCTTGAACCCTGCGTGAACCCAGCATGAAAGACCTGCTGGAAGCCATAGCGCTGCAGGCAAAGGACCTTGGAGCCCATCAAATGGGTCTCTTGTAGCAGGAGGACATCAGCTCTGGCTCTCTTTGCCTGACGCAGGACAGCCCCTCATTTGATCTTGTCCAAGACCCCACGCACGTTCCAGCTCATTACCCGGAGGGTGCCCGCGGACACCCGAACATCTACTGCACCATTAGCCATCAGGCACCAAGCATGGTACATTATGGACAGGAGGCCCCGGCAGCGTGCATGCGTATAGTGGTGTTCCCAGTGTAAAAGCGCAACCCAAACCCCCAACCAAACCCCAGTCCTACAACAAACCCCCCCACCCCATACCTCAAAAACACTGAAGTACCTGTCGCTGCGGGGTCAACACCATACCCTTAACGGGGAGGCACAGTCTGCACCCACCAATGGATCCCCAACTCACAGCCCATAACCCCCAGACACACACCATACAGGTGGGGGTTCAGCCCTCCTAGGGGCTCCCTCAACATAACATAGTGTAATCGATCACACAGTCCAATTGGATAAGCATCTTGGCGCCTTTCAAAACACAAGAATCAAGGATCCAAGGGGTGATGTTGGGAAGCCGGATCTCCCCGGGATAATGGCACATTCTCGATGCTCATTTGGCTCTTTCTCCTTCAAGGTGGCCCATATTTACGTGCATTGAGCTTGATATGGTGAAGTTTAGTGCTTCCTTCTTTATGGCCCATAATTAACGCATATTGATTTCACTTCCTCAATCATTAGTGGACCTACTTATTGTGAAGCGATTCTACATGCAGTGATTCTCACATGGCGCTTCTTTACTTGTAGAATCCACTATCCCTTAGTGGATCCTAGGAGCAACTACCTGGGTGGCTCACCCTTAATTTTTGCGTACTTCCTACCTCTGGGTGAAACCCTACGCCATTTCCTAGACCCGTACACACACATGCTTCCTCCACCCTGTCTCTTCCTACACCCTCTCTCTCTCTACCTCTCTCTCTCTCTTCCTCCACCCTCTCTCTCTCTACCGCTCTTTCTACCTCTCTCTCTCTCTCTCTTCCTCTCTTCCTCCACCCTCTCTCTCTACCTCTCTTCCTCCACCCTCTCTTCCTCTCCACCTCTCTCTACCTCTCCACCTCTCTCTACCTCTCTTCCCCACCCTCTCTCTCTCTACCTCTCTCTCTCCTCCCTCTCTCCACCTCTCTCTCTACCTCTCTCTCTCTCTCACTACACCTCCCTCTCTACACCCCTCTCTACCCCTTTCTATACACCCCTCTCTCTGCCCCTCTCTCTCTCCCTCTCGCCCTCCCTCTCTACCCACCTCTCTCTACACACCTCTCTACCTCTCTCTCTACACCGCTCTCTCTTTACTTATAAGTGGCAGCCGGAGCCTGATAGCACTGCTTCTCCTTTATAATAAAAAAACAAGCTTTGGCATAGCCAATAGGTCTCGCCTTTGGGGCCTTATAAGTGTTTAACCATGCAACAGTTAATGTTGTTGCGCCAAGGATATTGTGCTGCATAACTAAATACTTATAAGGTCCCAAAAGCGAGACCTATTGGCTATGCCAATGCTTGTTACTATGGTCTGTGATAGTGTCTTAGAATGTTTGCTGCATATTATGTTTACCTAGGTCTCTTTGTGCCGTTTTAAAATAGATTGTGCTGAGCACACTATTTTAATTCTGTCCAAATTGCCACAGACAATTTGCCCTAAATGATGAACATGCCGTGTGCATGTTATGCCTACCAAGGGGTCATACGTCAGAAGACTGTTACTTATCTTCATTATATAAATCACAGACTCTAGGACACAGAGACAACATTAGTTTGCCACACTAGGTAAAGATGGAGATGTCATACATAAAAACTGACGAAATAAAAGATCCAAGAGCCATCCATGCAGGATATTAGTTGCTCAGAAGATGAGAAGGTGTCTGTAACAAGAGGCTCAGGGGTAACATAATCAAGAACTCTACTCTTATAGTGTTGACGCTGCAAATTCAGTCATATGAAAGATTCTACTAAGAAAAGAAAAGCTTTACAGCTCCTCAAACAAGAAGGCTTTCTGGAGCCATAAGGAAAGGCATCTGCTGATAAAGATATGATATTGAAAAACTTTGCCAATCTAGCAAAGGCTATCAAGGGCAAGTGCTCAACGTCAAAACATGGATCACTTGAGGAGGATGCCAAGAAGTCCATTTCTTCCAGTTTCAAGGGACACTGGCAAGTATGCTCTGAAACGCTTCAACTCAACATCTACAAATAATCATGATTCAAAGGAGGCAGAGAGGTCATCAACTTCAAAAACAGGAAGAACTTTTGAAACCCACTGAGTCTACCAAGCCATCAAGCATTATCAAAGCTGTATAGAACAAGCATTTGCAATGCAATAGGTCTCACATTTGCAAGAGTTTGAGCCGAGACCTAAAAAACTAGAGAAGGATTTTGCAAACTCATAATGGGGCTCAAGGACGAGGATGGGTCCGAGGGGGGGTTAGGAGCGCTTTCTTGATTGAAGACTTAACCCCTCTTGTGCTCATGACGAGCTCAGCTCGTCATGAGCCACGGCGCTCCGGTGCTCATGACGAGCTCAGCTCTTCATGGCCCGTGGAACGCTCGCACGCTGGGCTGATTCCCCTGCTGTGCTGAGTGTTCCATTAAATGGGCGTGGTCGTGACGAGCTGAGCGCGTCATAAGCACTGGAGCTTTGTGGCTCATGACGAGCTCGTCATGAGCATGGGGGCGCTGTGTGTGCCCCCCCCCTGCCCCCCCCGGTCCCCAGCATAGCAGGGGAATCCTGCCAGCAGCAAAGGGGTTAAGGACGGACACATAAATAAATGCCTGTTTACTGCTAAGTAAGCCAAGGGAGGGTTGTTGCAGCCTGGCCTGCAGGGGGTTTGCGGTTGGGCTGTCAGGATTGACGGGTGCGCAGAGATGTGGTGCGGAGTGTTGGAGGGTAAAGAGAGGTATTCAAGTGCAGTGGAAGGGATGGGGGGGTGGCCACACCCAATGTTTGGCCCGGGTGCCACTTTATGGGCCCAGCAGTAGCGCGCATGCGGGACGGAATTGCCCCCAGCTCGAGGTTCGTCCTGCAGCGGGGGTGGAGCAAGGTGCGGGAGATGGTGTGGGTTAAGGGTGGGGCTGCGGTGTTGGTGCTGGCCTTTTGGTGGTGGTGGGAAGTTTGCAATTCGTGGTGGGCACGGAGGGAGACAAGATTGAAGGAGATATGTGTGGAAAGGTGCGCATCCTGGGGTTGGAGGACGGGTGTTGTGGTGCTTGCCACGGGCTTGTAGCGTGGTGGGGTATGCAAGGGGATCGGTATTGGCACTGTGGAAAAGTAAATTTTGCCATGTTCTGTGTCCCTACGTGTCATCCATCATATGTTATGTGTGCATGATTAATATGCATATGTTATTCCCCATGTTCGATTCAAGACGCAATTACAGTTGTGTCCACCTCTAGTATGGCAGTTTCCAGTTCTCGTGAATAATACGAGTATTAGGCCTATGTAAAGCTACGTTGCCACGTTTCTCAGTGAGCACGTTATTCCATTGTAAAGTCCCCGTTTCTAGGCCTCAAAAGGGCCCGGACACCAGATTCAGCTCCTGTCTCCTGAAGCCCTCGCTGAGGAGCGACACGGCCCCCACCTGTATCCTCGACCCTTCACCTACTGCCTGCCTCGCAGTGCCCGGTTCAGCTTGGCCCTGCCTCTGAGTCTGCCAAGAGTATGTTATGATTCCAGATTATCAGTTCAGTCCTCTTCCTCTGCATTCCTAAAGCTACTGAACTGCATCAATAGTTTCCGTCATTGTCTAGCCTTTACGGCCCCATGTTAGAGAAATACTGTATTAATGGTCATTTAATATTCTTCATCACGCACTACATGTAGAATAATGCATGGTCCAGTCTTAGTGTCTGTTAGCCTTTCCCCTCCTGACTTCTAGTTTATATCAACATGTTCCCTAAACATCAGATACTAGATACTGTTTAGGTACATGTCGCCCTGACTCTCCAGACTTCAGTCTTTGCTCCTAGCACAGAGTTCGAAGCCCCCAGCTTCTCCTAGTGATACGTCATTGCCAGTTTGCGCGCACCATCAGGTTAGAGGTCCCGGCTCCTCAGGTAGCCCCCTCCATGGTTTCCGCCCCATTCATGACATATTCTGTTACGTTTGCATCACATGTCTATGTATACGCCCTGTTACACCTCTTTTCACCCTTATCTTTCGTGACTGCTACGCGTCACGCCTATTGCTCCACCCACCGCTACGCCTATTGCAATGTAATGCTATGTGTTTGCGTTATGTATATATGCTCATGTACTGTTATTAAAAGTTAGACGCCGTCATTCCCGATCCTGTCCCCGGCAGCTGCCATCCTATTCCCGTGCAGGTCGTCCTGTTCCTGTCCTTATGCTGTATTAAACCTGCAAAACTCCTACTACCTCGAATCTTGACTCTTATTTATTGAGCTATCTGTTATTCATTTATTCATTCAAAAATAGGGTATTATTTATTTATTTACCACATAATGGCGCCCGAACAGGGACTTGCCCTTTCCCCACGCGTCGGTGAAGCCACGCCGACCCCCTGACCCTCTGCAGTCGTGACGGAACTCTTCTGCGCACCGGCAGATATTTCTGCTTCAAGTATCCCTCAGGCCCACGGAGGAGACGGAGGAGGCGGTCCAGCATCCAGACGAGACGGTGGAGGAACGCGGCGAGTCCCGACCAGAGCCCAAGCCGAGAGTCCAAGGTCCGAGGTATCCGGAGGTCCACCCGTAACTAAAGTCCGAAGTTCGTCGTCCGTCGTCGTAGCAGTCCAGTCCAGTCCGAGGCCTTCCGTTCTTGCTGCCCGGTGAGTACCATTACTGGGGTAGTATCTAGACAGGGTCAATTTAATTGACTCTGGTCCATGGGTTGGTGGTACACAGACCCACAAACGAAGTGTCCATTTCGGTGGATGCGGGTCCTGACGTGTCTCTTTATGAGACCGGTAAGTTTCGTACTGTTTCAGCAGTGCATCTGGTTTCTGTTCTAGTCAGTTCTGTTCTCGAGAAAATTCATGTATTCTGTGTTCCGTATTCCAGGTAGTATTCTGTTCGAACTGTTATTTTAAATGTTCTTCATGTATTTTAATGTCGTGGTATGAATGGGGAATAAGTATAGTGTTCATTGTGTATTGTATTGTGTCTAGATTACAGTCCAGTCATGCCCTTGTTTTCTAAGTTACGTCAGTTAAAAACTAGAAAGGGTCTGCTGGAAGCAGCAGTTCCAGTTCCGCCTAGGGACAGTCCAGGTCATTTTATGTATCAGAAGCATGGCATAAGCGCCATATTATATCTAGATTTATGGGTAGAGTATACCAAAGAGTTGGAAGAAAAGTATAGATGGCCCGTATCAGGTACGTGGGATGCCGAGTGCATCATGAGAGTAGAAGAGGCATTATGGAAAAAGAAAGCCAGACAGTCACAGAAAGATGCCATCGAGTTATGGCGCAAAGAAGCTCATAAAAGAACCGAAAAAGAAATCAGAAAGTCAGAATTAAGTAGAGAATCCTCAGAACGAGCACAAGAAAAAGAGTTAATCGAGATAGGTGAACGAATTAGAACTGAACAATCAGAGAGACAGAGGAATGCTCTTATTAAGGGTATGTATCCTCTTCTTGCCGAGGGCTTGCCAAAAGCGACCCCGGAGGCATCCAGTAATTTCCCGCCACCATTAGTTCCGACCAAGCTACGTCACAAACCGACCGCAGCTGATATTTTTATTTCGTCCTATTTGGACGACACAGTCCCAGAATATGCAAATCCTGTTCACGCTCCGCCAGTCCCTGTAAATCAGGCACTTCCTGCTCCTCCAGACACCGGAGTACCTGTTACGGTACCCCCGGTCCAGCCCGCCATACAAGTTCAGCCTACATTTCCATTTCCCACTCTGCCAGGACGAAGAGCATCAGTAGACGACTCTAGTTTAGGGGCCGCAGGAGGAGGTCCTCCTCAGACCCCGCCGCCACACAAGCGTTTAACAACAGCCGAATTACATATGCAAGCGTCACAGCGTACGCCCAGACATCAGTCTGTAGCAGAAATAAGAAAAGCCCTTAATGAATGCGGCTATGATCCAGTCCCAGGCGAGGATAATATGGTTTTATATTCATTACGTGTAAGAAGGGTGGCCGAGTATCTAGTCACCCTACCGAATATGAAAGAAGACCTAGACAGAATATATCGTTTCATCCGTACAGGGGATGATCCAGAAAGCATTGGCGAGGCCATGTCTCAAAGGAAAGCTGAGACCCAGCTCATGATATTAAAGTTTCTGATCAATTGTCTAATAAGAGAACAAGATTACCCGTCCAAAGATCAAGCCGAAATGAGAACCCTGACAAAGTGGAGTGATAATATAGCCGAGGGTAAGCACAGAACCATGAGTGCTATGGACAGTATGTACAAGAAAATTCGTAAAGAAATAATAAGGTTACACGATCAACGTAAAGCAGCACAAGTAAGCGAGAAAGAAAGTAACTCTGATACTGAAGAGGTAGAGGACGAGAATCCCGACAGAATAGCGTATGTAGGAAAATCTAGATTTCCAGATCGTCATTTACGCCTAGAACACAAGTCTACTTTCCATCATCCAGCACCAGAACAAGGTTCTCTAGAACAAGTATTCCAAGCTACCGATCACATTCTGAAATCACGAATCGGTTACAGTGAGTTGAGTACCATGCATGAACAAGAACTAGTCCGATCAGCAGTCCGATGGATTACTGATTCTACCACTTTTCCAGACGAAATAGTGGCACAAATGTTTCTGAAAATGCCCCCAGCCGAGCAACGACTGGCGGGTATGTATATGATTCAGCACCTCATTACATTGTATGAGGGTCAGCACTCTGATCCAGGCCCGTTACATGATATCCTGAACGAGTTACTCCAGTATAGATGGAAAGGTTTAGGTACCGATTTAATTAGTGTCGTTCTAGAACAACGTCACAAATATAGAACGTTTTTGAACCCGCATTTTGTTCATGTCTCACCCCCAGAAAGTAAACCATTTTACATGGAGAGACAGAATCCGTTACGAGAAGTCCACCCAGTTAGAGGAACGGGTGGCGAACTAGAACGAGTGTTTGTTTACACTCCGATTACAAAGATGGAACTCCTAGAGATGAAGAAATTAATTCCCTGTCATGATAAAGATCCAGCAGGGTTCCACCGAGAATTAAAAGACATGCTCCGTATGGGAGAATACACGTATCCAGATATAATTAAAATGTTAAAGGTTCTGCTGCCCGCAGGGGTGTATGAAAAGCTCAAGGAAAAAGAATGGGAGGTGGGAGAGAAAAAGATCGATTGGGCAGTTCTAGAAGCTGAAGATAAGGCACGAGTACCAGGTACCGGTCTTGGAGATAAATGTAAAGAATTGCCAGAATTATTGATTCAAGTTTTACCCAGATTGTTAACGACTAGAAAAGAAGACTGGGATGCAATCTCAGCCTGTAAACAGAAACAAGATGAAGACATTAGTGATTTTTATTCTAGATTTGAGAAATGTTTTAGCATCAACAGTGGCCTCAAGACAAGTAGTGAGTCATACCCTCATCTTTTTGTTACTAAATTAGTCGAGAATTCAAGTCCACAAATTAAAAATCGAGTTTTGAAAGTCGAAAGTACCTGGCAAGCTAATACCCCGTCCCAGATGTTGCAGATGCTCCAATACCACCAGAATAGAATCAGGGAAGAGCAAGACCACGAGAGAAAACGTATGAAAGACACGAAAATGAAAGTACTAGTTGCACAATCTGTTCCTCAAGACAGTCAGAAGAGGGGTCCAAATCAAGCCAGTCATCCTGCAGCTCCCGTTAAAGGGAACTGCAATTATTGTAAACAGCCAGGTCATTTTATAAACGAGTGTGCAGTTCTGAAACATAACATAGCTACCGGTAAGACTAAAGAAAGACCACGTCCGCCTAGACAAGAACAAGTTTCACAGACTCCTCAGCCACAGAATGCACCACAGACAGTTACAGCACCGCAGCCCATCGCTGCAACACAGCATGTTACACAGCAGATGTACCAGTATGCACAGTCTGAGTATCCAGAGTACCAGCAGTATTCATGAAACAGCCTAGAGAGGGAGGTAGGCTTGCCTCTCATCGAGATACCTGTAGATCAAGAAGGTCCCTATGTTCACAGTCAAGTATTAGGGAAAGACAGAAAGTTTTTGATTGATACAGGGGCAAGTAGGACCACAATTAGTCACGCCGAAGTTCCAGGGGCTCCGCTCTCAGGCTCAAGAAATGTTTCCCTTGGATTTTCAGGAAAACCTATCGTAAATGAAATTTCAAAGCCAGTTACTCTAGAAGTAGGTCCATTGTCCCGTACTACTGATCTGTTACTTACTAAGTCATGTCCAGAAAACCTATTAGGCATTAAAACACTGAAAGAATTAGGTGCAGTTATATGCTGTTCCCCAGAGGGAATACGTCTGTTCCTACGTGACTTCAAGGGTCACTATGTATTACGAGATTTTGATCCCAGATTGTCTAATGTTCCGCAGCATTTATGGGCGCAAGGTCCAACTGATGTAGGTTACATGCAAATCACACCCCATCGTGTGACTCTCAAGCCAGGTGTAGTGTTACCACGAATCAGACAGTACAGATTGCCACCTGAGGCTGTAGCAGCCTTATCCAAAATTATTGACGAACTCATCGCTCAAGGAGTAGTTGTAGAAACTGACTCCAATGTATGCAATTCTCCGATCATTCCAGTCATGAAACGTACTGATCCAAATGCACCCCCAGTATATCGATTAGTGATTGACCTACGAGAACTTAATAAATGTATTACTCCCCAGTATCCAGTAGTCCCAGATATCTCTTCCCTATTAACAGCCATTGATTCCGAAGCTTCATTTTTCACTGTCATAGACCTCAAGAATGCATTTTTCAGTGTCCCCATTCATCCAGACAGCCAGTTCCTTTTCGGATTTTGTTTAAATGGAAGGAGCTATATGTTCACACGAGCTCCTCAAGGTTTCACAGAAAGTCCTAGTATTTACAGTCAAGCACTCAAGAGACAACTAGACAACATTCACATGCCAACTGACACTGCCCTGCTCCAGTATGTCGATGATCTACTGATCACAGCCCGTTCTGAACGTGATTGCGAGCGAGCATCCCTTACAGTCTTGTATTTCCTAGCCGAGATGGGGCACAAGGTGTCCCCTTCGAAGCTTCAATTCTGTGTCCAGCAAGTGGTCTACTTGGGACACTTACTGTCCAAGAGGGGTAGGCAGTTGACACCAGACCGTATCCAGTTAATAGCGAGTCTTCCTCAGCCCAAGACCCAGAAGGAGGTACGTGCTTTTATCGGCCTTACTTCTTATTGTAGACAATGGATTCCTCAGTATGCATTTCTAGCCAAACCACTGATACAGTTAACGACACAGGAGGCAGCCGCACCGACTGTCCTCCCTTGGACATCTGAACATACACTCAGTTTCAATGAGTTAAAGAAAGCCCTATGTCAAGCTCCAGTTCTAGCTACACCGAACTACAGTAAGCCTTTTACACTTTTCGTCACTGAACGTGAAGGTACAGCATTATCTGTTCTCACACAAGATCAAGCAGGACAATACAAGCCATGTGCTTATTTTTCGAGCACATTAGATCCTGTAGCCCAGGCTCTGCCTGCGTGCCTCAAGTCAGTTGCAGCCACAGCACTAGCTATCAGACAAAGTGATTCCATAGTCTTAGGACACTCCCTGACAGTACAAGTTCCACACTCCGTGGAAGTTCTTTTTAACCGAACACAGACTCAGCATTTGACAATTGCACGTTTAACAGGTTATGAATTGACACTGTTTCAGCCACACATAGAAATCAGACGCTGCAACATCCTGAACCCTGCTACACTGTTACCATCAGTTAATTCAAATTCTGACACACACGACTGTGTGGAAGTAGTTAACATTACGACAAAGCCAAGACAAGATCTGACAGATATTCCGTTACCAGATCCCGACCTGACACTTTATGTGGATGGTTCATGTATGAGAACAAGTACAGGAGAACTAGTCGCCGCATATGCAGTGACTACCGACACCGAGGTTATTGAAACACACCGTATTGACACCCTGTCCGCTCAAGCAGCAGAGCTAGTTGCTCTGACACAAGCCTGCATACACGCTAAGAACCGGAAAGTTAATGTTTACACAGATTCACGCTACGCATTCGGAGTTGTACACGACTTTGGAGTGCTCTGGCAGGAGAGAGGTTTCATGACTTCTCATGGAACCAAGATTCAGCATGGTCTCCTTATTCAAGCTCTGTTAGATGCCATACATTTACCGACATCCATTGCTATCATGAAGTGCAAAGCACATACGAAAGTTACTGACATTATTTCCCAGGGTAACGATCTAGCAGATCGCACAGCCAAGCTTACAGCACAGACTCCAGACATTCCAGTTAACATGACACACACTCCAGATCCGACTACATGCATGACAGTTAAGGACCCTACACAAGATGTCATAGATATCCAGTTACATGCTACTCCTGAAGAAATCAAGAAATGGTCCGAACAAGGAGGGGTCCAGACAGATCAAGGATGGTTAACGAAGGGTAGAGCCACATGGTTTCTCCCCGACTCTATGGTTCAAGTCATTATCAATACCGCACATAGTCCAGCACATTTAGGAGAAAAAGCTATGTTAGACAGTATCCAGAACATTTGGTTCAACAAGCATTTACGAGCTGCAGCCAAGCAGAAAGTCCGTACCTGTGTGATATGTTGTCAGTTTAATCCAGGTAAAAGTGTCCCGGTGGAACAAGGGGGATTCCAGCCTCCTGACCACCCTTTTGAAGTCCTCCAGATGGATTATATTCAGATGGAGCGATGTCGAGGTTTCAAGTATGTCCTTGTAGTTGTATGCGCTTTGTCCAGGTGGACAGAAGCATATCCAGTCCCAGATTACACAGCTGCGACCACTGCCAAGCAGTTGGTTCGTGAGTTCTTCCCCCGTTATGGACTCCCTAGGGTCGTATATTCTGATAACGGCCAGCCATTCTCATCAGAGTTAATGAAACACGTTTCCCTATTGTTAGGGTACCAGTGGAAGTTCCATTGTGTACGCCATCCTGAAGCAGCCGGTCTCGTAGAGAGACATAACCAGACCATGAAAATTCGCATCGCAAAAATTTGTAAAGAGAAAGGTGTGGACTGGCTAGTAGCTCTGCCAGTTGCCTTGTTCTATATGCGCATGGTCGCACATTCCAGATCAGGTCTGTCCCCGTATGAGGTCGTTTTCGGCCGCCCCCCTAACATGTGGGGTACTCCTAGACCCCGAAGTATTACCGATGTTTCAAGTAATATGCTGACAGATTACCTAGCTTCCTTGATGTCTGCCCTCAACTCTTGTCGTTCACAGGTTGCCGCCGCATTACCAGACAATACCGAGGTGGCACCGCATGAAATCGTTCCAGGATCCATGGTCCTTGTCCGGAATTTTGACCGCTCAAGTCCGCTGGAGCCTCGTTGGAAGGAGCCCCGACAGGTCCTCCTCGCCACCCGTACGGCCGTGAAGTTGGAGGGTCGCAAAGGCTGGGTGCACCTTTCGCACGTGAAGAAGTTTTATGGACTGAAACCCGTCTCAAAGAACATTTCCCAGGATTTGAAGGATTGCCAAAATATTGTTCTCAAGGACTGTCCCGCAAAAGACATTGCTACAAACCCTCCCCCGTTAGAGAAAACTCCGCAGCAGGAGTATAAGTTGAAACTCCAGTCTAGTAAAATAAGTCAGCCAGTTTGATTGTCTAAGTCCTCCCCTAGGTGAAACGGTTAGACTGTTTCTGACATGTATAAAATAGACCCCCATAGTGAGAGAGTTAGTCAAAACTCAATCCGATGTATCATTTTTCTATGTTTCATATTATTTCTCAGCATTATGATTTCCTGCACCAGTTATGCATTTTACCTGTGTTTCCCAGTTTCTCATGTAAATACGTCTTCTAATGCTACAGTAGAACACACGTTTAGTGATCTGCCTCCTCATGAACTCTCTTACCGCCTCGCTATGCGAAATAATTCTTTTATCCGCATGCTACATTACTCACACCAAACCAGCAATGCCACTAATTGTTGGGTGTGTGGTCGACTCCCCCCTTTCCAGACACCGAAGGGAGTTCTGCCACTCTTTCCTTATCCTTTTTCACATAATGGTTCGTGTGGAGCATGGTCCACGTTAACGTCATCCTCAACAGATATGTCTTTTCTTAACAATACATGTTTTCCAGACAAGCAAGGTCTTCCCCACAGAACCGGGTTAGATCTAGAGAATGAAGTTTACAATTTAGGTAATTATTCTTCGAATTTCATGGTCCTGAATGTTCAGTCTGATACTACTCCAGACTTACCTGCAATTTCAGTACTACCAGTCAAAGGCGAATTATGTGTCCGAAATAATGGTTCCGTACACGTAGGACATAGTGATTGTACTACTATTGTCAAGTATAGTGACAGTGGGAAATCTATCTTCAAAGCTTCACGTCATTCTTATTTTATTTGTGGTCAAACTGCATATGTTCGTCTGCCCCTCGATTGGGAGGGAACCTGTTACATTGCCTTGCTACTGCCACCAGTTTTCCTAGCCCCATCTGATTATCATAGAAACACACATCTAGTACACATTAGACATAGAAGGGAGTCCCCAATTGTCGATTATACTGAAACTGCTCTAGAACAGTATACAGATTTCAATAGAGGTTTCTTTTTCTTTATAGGACCTATCCAGAATAGTAAACTAATCCGTAGGTTAACCAGAACCCTTGAAGCTGTAGTAAATGAGACTGCCTCTGCTCTAGGTAACTTAACCGAAGAGCAATCTGCTATGAGATTTGTAGTTTTGCAAAATCGTCTCGTCCTTGACGTCATATTGGCCGATAGGGGCGGGGCCTGTAGAGTCATCGGATCTAGTTGCTGCATTTTCATTCCAAATAACGCGCCGTCTGTTTATTCAGCTATAACCAGACTCCATAAAATTTCCCATCTGTTACACCAAGATCCAGGCACCTGGACATGGTCCGGTTGGTTCTGGAATATAATTTCCGCCTGGGGATGGAAAGTCTTGTCCTTTCTAGGTATTGCAGTAGCGATTATATTCAGCTGCTGCCTCTGTATACAATGTGGCCCTGCGATTTGCGGCATTTGTGCTACCTCTTGTATTCCCAGTCCCAAGCCCCGTTCTAAATCCCGTTCAAAAAAAATTCGAGACGAGCAAATGATACTGTATGAAATGATAGATGGTATCATGAATATTGATGTTTCCTGATGGAAACGTAGTGACAAGGAGGGAATGTGGAAAAGTAAATTTTGCCATGTTCTGTGTCCCTACGTGTCATCCATCATATGTTATGTGTGCATGATTAATATGCATATGTTATTCCCCATGTTCGATTCAAGACGCAATTACAGTTGTGTCCACCTCTAGTATGGCAGTTTCCAGTTCTCGTGAATAATACGAGTATTAGGCCTATGTAAAGCTACGTTGCCACGTTTCTCAGTGAGCACGTTATTCCATTGTAAAGTCCCCGTTTCTAGGCCTCAAAAGGGCCCGGACACCAGATTCAGCTCCTGTCTCCTGAAGCCCTCGCTGAGGAGCGACACGGCCCCCACCTGTATCCTCGACCCTTCACCTACTGCCTGCCTCGCAGTGCCCGGTTCAGCTTGGCCCTGCCTCTGAGTCTGCCAAGAGTATGTTATGATTCCAGATTATCAGTTCAGTCCTCTTCCTCTGCATTCCTAAAGCTACTGAACTGCATCAATAGTTTCCGTCATTGTCTAGCCTTTACGGCCCCATGTTAGAGAAATACTGTATTAATGGTCATTTAATATTCTTCATCACGCACTACATGTAGAATAATGCATGGTCCAGTCTTAGTGTCTGTTAGCCTTTCCCCTCCTGACTTCTAGTTTATATCAACATGTTCCCTAAACATCAGATACTAGATACTGTTTAGGTACATGTCGCCCTGACTCTCCAGACTTCAGTCTCTGCTCCTAGCACAGAGTTCGAAGCCCCCAGCTTCTCCTAGTGATACGTCATTGCCAGTTTGCGCGCACCATCAGGTTAGAGGTCCCGGCTCCTCAGGTAGCCCCCTCCATGGTTTCCGCCCCATTCATGACATATTCTGTTACGTTTGCATCACATGTCTATGTATACGCCCTGTTACACCTCTTTTCACCCTTATCTTTCGCGACTGCTACGCGTCATGCCTATTGCTCCACCCACCGCTACGCCTATTGCAATGTAATGCTATGTGTTTGCGTTATGTATATATGCTCATGTACTGTTATTAAAAGTTAGACGCCGTCATTCCCGATCCTGTCCCCGGCAGCTGCCATCCTATTCCCGTGCAGGTCGTCCTGTTCCTGTCCTTATGCTGTATTAAACCTGCAAAACTCCTACTACCTCGAATCTTGACTCTTATTTATTGAGCTATCTGTTATTCATTTATTCATTCAAAAATAGGGTATTATTTATTTATTTACCACAGCACAGTGGGGTTGGTTCCAGAGGATTGGTGCAGGCGGATTGCGGTGAAGTGTGGGGGGTTTGGCAGGGCGAGGTGAAAGGCTAGAAGGTGTCGGGGTGGAGTTTGAGAGGGATGTCAGTGCCGGGGATACTGGATGATTTTGTGAGTTGCAGAGGGGTTAATGGGGCCATCAAGGAACGGTAGGCCATGGCGGGACCGAGGGGGTAGAAGTGGCGCTATGCGCGGAGCCGCCAGGTATTGGAGCGGATCAATTTGCGGTGATCCTGCGCAGATGATTTGGTCATCTCGGAGTGCCACAGACCTGGTGTGTGGGTTAAAGTGATACACGGAGGATCGGGAAGAGGGGGGTTCGATGTGGAGTCGGAATGGTGCATGGGAGTTGGATGAGGGGCACGCGAGTGGGAGCAGCGGGGGAGGAGGCTGCTTAGGGAGCCTTGGCTTGGGAGTGGTGTATTGGGTGGTTGAATGCAGGAGCGGAGGGTCCCTGGGTTGAGAACTGCCGACGTTGGAGCGGGGGAATCATGTTTGGATCTTGGCGTGTGGTCCTGGGCAGATTATTAATAACCCGCAATATCGAAAAAGAGGAATTCGGCCTGGGGTGATGCAACGGGGAAGGGGCGCATAAGGGCGCTGCAAGGTCTAAGACAGGAGAGCGGCGAGGTGCGTGGGGGCCCTCGTTGAGGGGTTTTAAGGAAGGGTAGAAAAGGGTCGGATTACAAGGTAAGGCGGGGAAGCAGGCTCCGCAGGGTGAGGTTTTTGGCAGATAAGAATGGACTGGGTCTCTTAGCGTAAATTGGATGTGCCCCGCCAGCTTGGGAGATGGGGCAAGGCACTACAGGGCTCAACAACTAGAAGTCATTGGTTGGCGCAATTTCTTGCATTGGCAAGAGAACTTGGCACACGGGGGTGTAAAGCTGGAGCACCCTGTTTGTTATCCCAGCGACTCTCAAGTTTAGGGCCATTCCTGGGTTGGGGGGGGGGGGGGTTCGCCACACCGCTCAACTCTGTGGAGCGGTGGCCAGCTGCACTCACCAGGAGGTGTTCTTTCTGGCAGCCCCCCTCATCGGATTTTGCGGCATTTGTGCTGGCTGTTGTGGTGGAGGCAGAGCACTTGTATGCCCGGGGCACACAGCTTGATGGGAGGCCATGGGTTCAACCCCTGGTATCTCCAGGAAACTCATGTTTTCGTGTTGCCTGGGGGGGCCGGCGCTCATGACAGGGGCTGCTGCTTTCGGGCACAGTCCTGTCTGGTGTTCAGCATGTTTGGTGCAGGGTGTTGAGCTTCCGCTGCTCATCCCTCGCTGGCAGCACGGCGCGTTTCCTCCAACCTGGTAGAGCGGCGCGGCCCTGGTTTCTAGCCGTGTGGGGAGCCCAACAGGCGATGGTTGTGGGTAGAGTGAAGCAGCTCATTACTCAGTTCGGTGACCGGAGCAATTGGGTTATGCCGATCGCCAGGCTCCACTTTCCAGACCAGATGACGTGGGCATCTCAGGCTCTGGGGTTGGGGGGGGGAAGGGGGAGCGATATCAACACCAGTTAGGCAATGTCATTTTCCCCGTGCTCCTTTCTTTTGTTTATATGTTTTGCCTTTCTCTTCTCAGAGTACCCGACTCCTATCCCCCCCTAACAGCCAGTGTTCGAACTTCGCACCCAGGGGTAGTCTTATCTGTCTGGCACCGACTTGGTCGAAGCCCCTGCTGCTCTCACCGGTGGTTACACGGCTCAAGTAATGGCTGGCTGCCACTGCTAAGATATGCTAGTCCAGGTCAGATCGGTGACTGCGCTGGCCAGCTGAATGATTCATTGCCTCACGTATCTAGCAGTTAGTGTCAAGTCTGTTTTGTCACTGAAGTTCTTTACTCATGTCTCAACGCTTCACCAGCACGTCCACCCCCTCTGATAGTTCTGCATCCACA
This sequence comes from Lissotriton helveticus, assembly GCF_964261635.1. NCBI lineage: Eukaryota > Metazoa > Chordata > Amphibia > Caudata > Salamandridae > Lissotriton > Lissotriton helveticus. The sequence continues at coordinate 1,061,205,306 of NC_136072.1, read as the reverse complement.
TGCTACCGCTCTACGCCCATAAACACTACTCACCTCGATCCATTTCTGCACCTTGCTGAAGGTTGCCTCGGGAGCCGGCTCCTGCGGGTTGCTTCACAGTGAAATGGATCTAAAGAAAAACAGAAGCTCGCAAGTGGTGCAAGCGCGCGCAACAGCGAGCCATGTGGTTTCACTTATCGCGCCCATGTCTGGGCACGATAATTGAAACCACATGGCCTATTGGTGTCTATTACGAGCACCATGCGCGTAATAGACACCAATAGCCATGGGCGGAGCAACACGCCCGCTTTTGGCCAATTGTGTGCAGTCTTTTATTAAAAAATTGCACGCACAGGCCAATGGGGTAGCACAAAAGGAATCGCACACGCACAAGCGTGTCCGATTCCTAGGTCAGTGCTAAAACCCCATTTTTCACTCACTAAAGGTCTCGCGATGCATGAGCACTGCTATGCACTGCAACGCTGGCGCGAGACCTAAAAATGCTTCAGTAATCAAAATGAAACTGCCCTTCAAGGAAACATTTTCCTCTAATAAAGCTCAAGACTAATGGGGATCAAAAGACCAAACATACAGGCATGAAACTAAAGAAGACAACAAATTGAAGTTCTTATCGCACAACTAGCTGATAATAGCGAGGATACACTGTTTAGTACTCAACAAGACATGGAAATAATATGGCAAACCTACAGCACAAACTCCCCACATGAACAAGCAGATTTGTACCCACGCAGGCCGCCTCCACTTGATACAATTTCAGGTTATCCAGAAGTTACAAGCTGGAACAGATGGAGTACAACTAGATGACGAGCAGGACTCTGTTGCGAGGCATATTGTGGCCTACCATGAACATAGAGAAGCTTGGAGCCTCCACTGCTTACCATTGGTTGGCTTTCCTGGTCACTCATTTGCCTACTTATTTGTGTCCTAGCTTCTCTACCTTGTGTTTATCCCTCCCATGGAGCACTGCCTCTTTGTGTGTTTGCCTGGTGTCTGTACTCGGTGTTAAGGAATTCCTTTTTCCTTTTTAGGTCTCGCCTAGCGATGCAGTGCAGCGCATGCGCTGCTTGCCTTGGCAAGACCTATTGTCGGTTTGGTGGGCGAAGGGGGACAGGATATGTGCATGCATACGGGCGGACAGAAGATGTGCATGCGTACGGGGCACAAAGCGCGCATGCTTTCCCTCCCTCCCCAGAGCACGGACCTCGGAAACTTGACAGGACAGACTCTAGGTCTCCTTCTCTAGTGCCTTGTTTTAATTATTGTATTAAGTGCTAGCACCCGGACAATTTACACGCTTTACAAATAAAAGAGAATCGTTACTGACGTCAGACAATGGTACAAGAAACAGGTATGAGCGTTAACACCTGCGGCCAGTATTCCTCTGGTTTGTAGCCTCTGTTGCTTTTAGTTTTTGCTGACACCACTTTAAGGCGCTAGTTTTCTCGCAAGAGAGACTGCATGTACTTTACAACAGCACCGTTTCAAAATGAGGGGGCTGGATCGAAACCTCAGAAGAGTGCTCGTAGTATATGTGCTGCGAAGGTATGTTTTTTTGCACCTTTGAAAAGATTGATGGAAAACTCTTATATCTGTGAAGGTTGCACGTTCACCGCTCTCCTGTAACACTTTAGGTTCAAGTGTTCCAATTTAAATATGAATATATATATGTCTTCTGCGTTCAATGTAATCATGCATAGAAAAGCTCTGCTAAAGGTATTTATTGAGTAAAATACTGTATATAATTTGCAGCACGGCTGGGTGTGTTGAGAGTGAAAATTATCGCGCCATGCCGTAAATATTGACACGCGAGAAGGAGGCGGTAATAGGGGAAACTTTGACAAACTTCACTGAATGAAAAACGCCCCCTCCCTCCCTATGATGAAGCAAGATTTTCAGAGCAGAGAATGTATCAGAGGAGATTTAATGAATGTGCATCCCTGGGGTCCAGCAAACGCTAGTTTGAGGGGGAACAGGAAAGTATTCTTTTCAAGATGAAATTGTTCTTGATAGTGTATGTACCCACATAGGGTTCTACTGATGCACCTCTGCCCTGGAGTCGTCCCTGAATTGTCACATCTCTGGCTTCTCCCCCTAAAACCCAAAGGAGCAGATGCACTTACCTCAGTAGGTTTAAAGCACTCCAAAGAATGCTATACCAGTAAGGTGTTCGTCTACATTTTCTGCTACTTTTCCAGCAGTGGGTCTTCCATAGAATTACATGCTGTAATCTTTTCCCATCATCGTGGTGGGAATCCCATGTTTACAACAGCAGTATGAAACACAGTGCCCCTTTGCTCATGTGATTGAAAAAAAGCTGAACTTAAGCAGAGGTGAGTGTGCCCTGAGCCTTAGCCCACCCAGAGGCCATCTCACCTCAGATCTTTGCTCTCTTCAGATCAATATATTTTTTTCAATTCAAAAACCTTGACTTTAACCTTTCCCTATCTATTGTGTGTTGAGGTCTTCCACATTGTCTTTGGATTAGGCCCTTAAATAATTTCTGACATGGAGAAATCGTCTAAATCGAGTTTCATCAAAGCATGTGACGTGTGGCAAAATAAAAGTAGTTTTTGTTTATCCACAATGGATGTACATTTACTGACTCTCCTGGATCTTAAACCAAAGGACTGTAAGATTTGCATAACATCTCGGCCAAACCCCTCAGTGACCGTGAGAGAAGAGTTGTGAAGTGGCTACAAAAATCAAAGGCTGCTGAAACCCTCTCTTCTAGGTACAAAGCAGTGTATAGTAACCCGATGGTGCAGGATGTAAATAAGCACCACTTGAAGACCCCAGAACTCCAAAAAAGGCACCTTCAAGAGAGATGAGTGTGAGGCAGCAAGTAGAAATTCCTTGCCATCCATGGCACTACCTACATCTCTTCGGGTAAAGAAAGCAATGTTGATTCCATCATCAACAGCTTCTTTGATTATTTCTTTTTCAAATATATTTGTTGTACTTTTTTTAAACAAACAAACAAGTGCATTTATATCAAAGATATCTGGACACTCAGCATCATGATGTGAAAAGAACGTATGTTCTGGAGACATCCCCCTGCTTCCAATCATATATTGGTAGTTAGGAAAGACAATAGGCATAGTAAACTGTTAACTTCCGAAAAAACATCATACCATCAGTCAGAATCTGACAATAACGTCTCCTCCAATGTCGTATGATTGCAACCATCCATTGCTCGGTGTATCAAATAACACAATATGCAATCCCCTTCCCTCCCACTTATCCCTCCCTAATGGCGTAACAAAGGGTTTTTAAACATTATTCAATGGTAAGTCATAGATGCAGCAATAGCAAGTGTGTCCTTCACAATAATCCAGAAAGCCAGTCTGTGTTGTCAGAGGTAATGGCATGAGAGAAAGCGTTGCAGCCATCCTCTTAAGGAGGTGTAAGCCCTCGAGGAGGGGTCTCTAAATCAACAGCTTCTTTGATGATGGAGAATTAGAGGCACATCTCACTGTTGTCAGCATCTGTCAACGGCAGACCATCAAAAACACTGCAGACTCGTAGGAAAAAGCAAACGTCAACAGAGCCTCTGTCTATGGCTCCTTCATCGATTCAAACAAGTAGCCTGTCGGTGATGGGACAGGATGACTACCACACAGACGACTAATGAAGATGGCCCAAAGACATTGCCATAGATGGTAGAACCACTGATCACAGACTTACAGATGATCATCCTGTTGAATCGAGACCCCAGACCAGAGAAAGAGCACTTGCCCTCTGCTATTTTACCAAAACATACTTAACCTAGCAAACATACACCTCGGACACCGACAAAGCTTCTGGAATCAGAAGTAAAGAGTTGAACCCTGTAATGCAGCTTATAGGTGAGGACAAGTAAAAATAAAATGCCAGGACGAAAAGGGTGTTCGTCACATTAAAATCCTGGGTGTATGGACTTCCCCCAACTGGTGGAGGGATATGGGCTCCCTAAATCCACGTACTAGCAGTACCTTGCCCTAAGACACTGGGTGACACAACCGACAGTCCGTATATACGCGTGGTGACCCCTAACGAAATTCGAGAAATGGTTCATAACCAGAACCTCAGACAAAAGGCTCATGTCAGACATATATGCCTCTTTAATCACGCCCACACAGCAAGTAAAACAACAGCGCAGCGTAGATGGGAGAAGGAGTGCGCGCAAGAGTTTTCCCCTAAAGATTGGCAAGACATTGTACACAGGGCCAGATCAGCCTCTTGTAGTACGGCTGGCAAGGAGATGTTCCTCAAAATAACGCATTACTGGTACTACACCACAGAAAGGGTCGCACGCTGGAACAGGGGGGCAGATGCTTACTGCTGGCGCCACTGCGGCCAGATAGGTACTTTGACCCATCTACTGTGGGAATGCCCCAAGATACAGCCCTTCTGGGATTCTATATTGCCTGACATAAATAACACCTAGAATACCGACCTATCACGATTTCCAAATTACATATTACGAGGCCTCCCGAACGCCTTAACATACCCCTTGAAGTCATGTTGGGGAAGAGCCATTACTCTAGCGTTGGCGGCGGCCAAACAGGTGAGACTGATTAGGTGGGGTAAGGAGGGCGTCCCCACCAGGTTGGGTTGGTTACATAAATTATGGGAATTGGTAGGAATGGAGAAGATTACAGCCAGCATATCTCACAGCCTGCCCCACTTCGATAAAACCAGGAAATCCACACTGGAGTTTTTATCCACTGAATTTAACAAGCTCACATGCCCTATGTACCTACGTGTGCTTGGACTTACTAGAGGTCTGCCCGAGACCTCGAAGAGACATTCCGCGCAGCAGCAATGCAGTACAGAAGACGGCGCTCACTAGGCACGCACGATAATAGCAATTGCTGATTTCCCCACCCCCCTCTGCTGTTTTTCCTCTTCTACACCTCTAGCCTTTATCCTTTCTCTCCTTATATAATAATATGATGTTTGTCCACCGGACAATTGGTTGTGGGTGGTGAATTTGTTTTTCTTTATGAAATTCAATACATATAAACCATAAAATTCAGGGGGTCAACAAACGTTGTAGCACCCAAATTATCCTAGCTTTGGTGACGACTGGTCAGATGATGGTGCTTTTATTATTGCTATTACTGTCCTTATTTATTTTATTTATTTATAAAGTTTTATACAGCGCGAACAAGATCCCAAAGGATATCAGAGCGCTTTACAATAAATTGGTAGAGAGGACAAAATGAAATAAACATAGTAATTGAGAAAAGAAGAAAAAAATGCTAAACAGTAAACAATGGTACAAATATAAGGTATAATATAATGCAGAGGATGCAATCCGTGACTGTTATGAGGCAGACAATGAGTAATACCAGGAAAGCATAATGTAAGTGCCATTGGACATTATTTAGAAACTCCTGTCACATGATGGCAGATTACTAAACCTGTTTTTCTACAGAGCCATCATCTGAGCCTGCACATCAAGCACCACCAACCCCTCAAAATGTGACTCTCCAGCAAGCCTTGTTGGCCAACAGAAGGCAGATTCAATAGTGATGCAAGCAGCCCAGAGAAGACCAAGAAACCTTGGAACACCATGTACAGCTTCACTCAGCAGGATGGATTTATTTGGAAAAAATGGTTTCTTTCTTGGCAGCCATGATAATTAAACTAGCTAACGCCATGACAATGCTGGAAAGATGCCACTGTCACATGTGCTTGGATACAGCACCCTACATTGACCTACTATCAAAGGTCAAGACACAGGAAGTTAGGATGATCCTTTCCGGAGGGGACAAGCTGCAGCAAACACTTTTGGACTACAACGGGCGTCGCTTACTTTCTGCCAGCTGGCAAGCACAGAAGTCTTAAGAACGCAAAGTTGGCTGAGAGCTACCTCTTTTAGACCTGAGGTACAAAACAAGATTATGCAGTGTGATGACTCCTCATCACACTGCATAAAAATCTTGTTTGTAAACAAATAGATGATGCACTGTAAAACATAAAGACTGCTACTGACACAGCTTGCTGCCTCAGTTTTTGCATCAGTGATGCCCACAACCTGTTTTGGGGACTTTAGGTAGGGGCCAACTATATTGAGGCAGATGCCAGAGCTATAGCTATCCATATTACCAACCAAAGTCACAATACTGCCAATATTAGAAACCTTAATACAGAGCACCACCGGCTCAAGCAAGATGCAGAGGTGGTGGCTAATCTAAGTCATAAGAGACAGATTGCTGTCAGCGGCTGTCCCTTGTCACCAACTATCATTACCATTCTACCTCCGGGACTCAAGGACTTGCAGGTGGCACAATACTGACTTTCTGACAGGAGTGGGAGGCAAAGAAGATCAGACAAGTGAGTGTTGGACCTCTTCCAGTTTGGAAATACCCTAAAATATATTCAGCTCTCTTCTCAAACAGCACAGCCCAAGCTAAAACACAAATATCTGCACCAGCTAAAAGCTGAAATCTCTATCATGCCACAGAAGGAAGTTAACATGCGTCTGGAAGGAACATCTCCACATAGGCTTACACTTCACTGTTTTGATGGATACTTCTAACAGCAGATTTCTGACATTAGAATATCGCCCAGGCACCAGACTGGATTCGGAAACCTTTACATAGTAGGTAGACTCTACACTCCTAAGGTACCCTACACTCCTAAGGTAGCATTGCGGGGCTCCGAGCTGGCTCCATACGGTCCCAGAAGTGACAGAGCAGAGCCATATATAAGCACCACCCCTGCACGCTGACATCTGTTCCTTTCTTTTCTCACCTCTCTCCTGTTTTTGTTGTTTTTTGGACAACTTACAATCTCACAGTATGCTAGGGAATGATGTAAAAATTGATACTTGTATAGGGCACTACTCACCCGCAAGGGTCTCAAGGCGCTTGTACGAATACCGCTGTGGAACCCATCCTGGAATTCCCTGTGAGGTGTCCACTCCTGGGCACCCCCAAGGTGGAGGCCAGGCATCTTTAGCGTTGTGGGGGCCATTGTGTAGATTAAGCAAGCTATTGCCCAGAGTTGCAGAGTGGGACTCCATGATTGGAATAGGCACCGAGGCGAGAATTATCAGGTCCGTGGAATTTTGAGCCCAAGACCCGCCGAGGCAGGGAATTGAACCCTGGTCCCGGGCTAGACCTCTGCATCAGGCTCTGCCGCTCTAACCATTGAGCCACACTTCTCCCAATAATGTCCCTACCTAAAATGTTAAGTTTCATGTCATGCTAGGACTGCAGGGTGCAGATGTCAGCCTTTGGTGTCTGGACTCTGGACACATCTCTAAGTCATGTGTTGAGTGAGCTCTTATGCACCCGAATGTGATCCGCAACCAGGAGACAAAAATGTATGTCCCCGAACCCAAGAAGAAATTACAACATTCCCGTAGGTCCCACTCATGCTCCAAGTCATGGACCTGGAGTCGGTCCAAGTCCAGATGCTGCTCCCAGAACACTTCAACTTCACGTTGAAGACGATGTCCAAAATGCAAGCATAAGAAAGTAAAAACTGACTCACTTACATCTGACCACTCTTCTGCAAAGAGAAGGTGCTTGGGCATCACACTTCTTTGGGATGTCTGACCATGAAACAGATTACTCAGATATTCTCAATGCACCCTGAATTTCCTGGGACATTGTTGACCCTGCAGCAAATCAAGGCCTTTTAAGAGGTCTTGCAGCAATTTTTCAGTGCGCTTCAGCTTCTCCCAGTCAGGTTACTGCCAGCGGGTTCCTCCCAGGTGCGGTCTGTCCCATTGTACCCATTACCTGCCCTGAATCAAAACTAGTAAAGACTTCCACTCTGGCCCCAAGAACCACTCTGGTTCCTGCCATCCGACACCTGTGCCAATGTCACTTGTACCAGAGGATGAACTGTTAAAGCCACCAATGTTGAACAGCAAACACTAATTTCGACACAAGGCTGATCAATGGCAGGCTACAAAATGACAACTGGTCGTTATGTAGCCTGATTGAACCCAAGCACCTCTGCCATGGCGCAACTACCAACAAAGGCTTCATTATCTTTTTGGTTCTTACTCTGATCCTATGCCAGAGAGGGGGGGCACAAAAAGACACTTGATAGAGCGCGCGGGTCACCCGACCAATAATTTCGCCACTTCCGGCTTCGGGCCCATATATTTCAAATCACCATATACATTGATCGGATGACCTCACGGTCTGCTATCAAATATTTGTGAGTTCCTTTCGTTATTCTTCAGTACCTATGACCACAATGGATCAGGGAGCTAGCTGTAAAAGGAAAGGCAGCAAAATACAAACCCAACAAATAACATTCAATAATCTTGGTAAAATGACCACGGACAACTGGAAGTTTTAAAGTCTTTATCTAATTTAGTAAAATTCAGAAATCATCAAATTCACAGTAATTAAGCAATCGATAATCAGAATAACAGAAAGTACATAGCTGAATAGCAAATAAGTCAGTGCAACCATTTATAAACTAATGGAACCAGGACACACTTAAAATGAAGGATTAGGAATTAGAACGTTTTAAGATGAATCACTAAAGATGGGATAGGCTTCGATTAGGACTAGTATTCTAGAATTATCTCAGAGAAAAATGAGACAGGAGTTCGGGACATTTATATCTATAGGAGAGTCTATGAAGAGAGACACGCTATGCTTTAAGGCAAAAGTTCTTTAGACAGTTTAAGTAAGGAGGTTCTAGACCATATCAGGAGATGACAAACTTCAATGCAAAATATAATTTCTTACAGGTAGGGTAACATAGGAACACGTTACGAAACAAATGCAAATGCCTTTATGATTCAATGGTTGCGGCAAAGCATGGAAAATTTACATATGCAAAGGTATGTCTTTATTGAAGCAAAAGACAGAAATTCAGAAAGGTGCAAGGTTCAGAGCTTTCAGAGTGATATTTACCTAGACTGGTGTGAAAACCAAACCCTGGCCACGGGTTAGTTAAGGACAGGAACCCCTCAAGGAAGGATACCCCTCAATGGACAGCAGGTGCAGAATGGACACCCAGGACAGGACAGGAAGACCAGATTAGGATCAGGACAGGACCCTCAGGACAGGAACCCTCAGGACAGGACCAGCACCCGCAGTTCGGAAGCAACGCCTGCGCTCCACCCTCTCTGCAGCTATCGATCAAGACCCCGATTGGGTCAGCGAACTCCCAGCAAAGTGCTCCGCCAGCACTTTAAGGTTTAGTAAAACCTTAGTCTATGGTCAATTTCGGACAGAGTGCTCCGCAGTACTCTGTATCTTCAGTCACCTATTGAGTGCGTTGGGTCAGTGACAGGTCAGCTAAACCAGACAAGTCGAACAATTTCCCTAGGTGAACCCAGGGTAGATATACTGTTTTGGGACGGTGTACCACCCCCAAATGTTGCAAAGTGTCAGAATCCCTCAATTTGGATTGGTCCTAAGGTAGGGTTTGGGTAACACACCAATCAGAACAGACTATTTGGAGGCCTAATTTACATCTCTGGGTACCGCCTAGCAAGATTGGGGTTCCCATGGCAAGCTGTACAGCAAACAATAGCGCAACACACAATGTATCATATAAGGAGCAACTTTCTCCGTTCTCATAGGGCAGAGGTGGCTTTCCCATGAGCATCTTGACTGTGGCTGCCAGCTGGCTGAGTTCCACTGTTCAATGTTGCCACCTTTCAGTGCACCACGAGTATGCGCAGAAGGGACCTTCAATATGGCTCCCAACCGGTTCGGACCCCCATTTCCCGCAGCACATGAAAAGTAAGCGAGAACAAATTAAAACATAGAAATAAATGTATGTAAACACATCATTGGTTTTGTACTTTAAACTTATCATTATAAAAATATACTATGCAGTTTAAATGTTAGCAACATATACACTGTCACAAGAGCATCACCACGTTATTCACGAAAGCTGTGTATTACGCATGCGCACCTTTTCCCACCAAACTTATAACTACGTCAGGTCACGTGAGTGTGACTGACGCATGCGCAGAAGCAATTTTCCAAGCGGCGGCCATGTTTTAGAGACATGGATTAGTTGTATTAGAAAACACATAGGCAAGCTTCCTCTACTTCGTTCGAATATAAAATAAAAGATTAGTAAGACGTACAAAATGTATTAATTGATTACACACGGGCGAGGTTCATGACTCGAGCAAGTCGCGATGCGAAGCTTGCTCTATCAATCCCCTCTTTGATGATATTTACTATCATCACAAAAATAATGGAACCAGATGCCAACTTCTCACACCTTATACAACTCTATCTCTTCCAACAAGCGATTCAGCTTCTCTTTCTTATTTTTGGTAGGGTGAGAATTTTTCACCTTTTTGTATATCTGATTATTCATTTCCTCTAATTCAAGCTCATCCACACTTCGTTTCACTCCTCTGGCATTCACTTGATGCTTTCTGGTGTGCTTACGGCATTTGCAACAGACAAATATGAAAAATAGGATAAGACCTATAATTCCAATTGGCATCAGTACCTTGAACAATAAGCTTTTACCTAAGCTAGCAAGCCAATGACCTACATTTGAGAGACCATCTACCAGTCTCTTCCAGGCACTGTCAACCTCGAGTGGTTTGAGTTCCTTTTCCAAATTAGTAATGTTTTTCACATATCTTTTGAGCTGCACACTTTTGTCCGGAATATAAGTGCAACAATGTTGCGCCTTCAACATCCGGCAGACTCCGCTCTCTTTTGCTAATAAGGTGTCAAGAGCAAGTCTGTTCTGCAAAACCATTGATCTGATCGCAACCATTTCGGTATTGACCAGCAGAAATCCATGAGCTGTGTCCGTAGACAACACATCCACTATGGTGGACAATTTGCAAATTCTGTGAGTGTTCAGAACCACTCCCACTCCAGGTATCAGTGCACTAAAAATACTACCCATTATTTCGCCTACGCTTTCTCTTTTACTACGCACTAAGCCATTAGTATTTTCACTGCTTCCAGCAACTTCATTCACGTGGTATATTTTCGGGAAGACAATGCCAAAGTAGCAGCTTCCATACCAGTGATCCGGCAATTTGAAATAAGCCTTGTCTCCACATATATAATAGATTCCAGGAAACACAGGCTCTGACCCATTTTTGAAACCCCATCCTCCAATTACCTTGTAATTATGTTCACATTCACTGGAACCAATGAAAATGTTATTATAATAGCTAGTCTTCTCGCGGTGAAGACATAGCTTTCCCTTCCTTTCAAAATCCAGCAACAGAGCAGGTCCCGCCCCACCATTTGAGGTGCCTTCCATGTTCTCAGCCCATTTTGGCGTTTTCTGTCTTTCGTCATCTGCCTTTCTTTGTATTTTTATTCTCCTCTTCTCTGCCATGTTCAGGAACATCTTTTCCTGCTCACGCAAAGAACAGGTCAAGTTATCTCTGTGTGCGTCACCTATGTCGATATTACCGATAGTCAGAAAGTATTCGCCCATGTAGCGAGTAACGTCACTTTTAGTATGTACAGGATTCAGGTTCCCACGTATAGGAAGTTCAGAAAAGATCACGTCATTGTTAGAGTAATAGTACTGTAATGGTCCTCTTTTGTAAAATAAGCTTGCTAAAATGCTACAGGATATTCCGTATGTCAGGGGCAGGTGATGGTATGTCACGCCTTCAGCTACAGAGGTAGGTAGCTTCATGCAGACATAGCAATCTTCAATTTCCATAGTCTCTACATAGTGTATTAACAAGTTTGCGAAAACATTTAAATGAGTCTTATTCTTAACTCCATGATAATGTAGTCCTCCCTCATCTGATGCTTCTAGGTCTCGTTTTGTTTGTTTGAGTGCTCTTATTTATTTATTTATTTATTGTAGAGTTTTATATAGCGCGAACAAGACCCGTGGGTATCAGAGCGCTTAACATCGAAATAGTTAACTAACACAAGTGTTGACATTACAAAGAACAAACAGATATGAGGTATATAATAGCATGAATGTGATTGTGTAAGCAATATAAATGCAAACAGAAGTACATGTGCAAACCGCATTAAGAGGTGGGGTAAAGCTAAGATTAACTCATATGCCATCTGCATCGAAAAGTGAGGTAGGCGATGGTCAGGTTTTGGCTTAACAAAATGTTAATCTTTCTAAGAACAAAACCGTTATGAGGTAGATAATAGTGTGGCTATGATTATGTGAGACAGTATATATGTGAAAACACAGACATCATGCAATTCACATTAATAGGTGGGGTAAGGCTTATATCATATGTCATATACCCCGACAGGAGTGAGGTAGGAGAGGGTAAGGTTTAGACTGTGAGATACAGATATATTATCACATCGCCCTTCAGGGCATTAGGTAAGGGTACATCTGCGTCTTATATAAAGCGCCAGTCTTGAGCCAAACAATTAGCTTTCATATTATTCAGGTTGGAGCTTCTCCTTCTGAGAGCAGCCCTAGATCAGCGTCTCTATGCAAGATATTTGCTCATCAAGAGGCTCTTCACTTCCCGCTTGAATGATTCAATATTGCGAATCTTCCTAATGCTTGGAGGAAGATAATTCCAGATTCTAGGGGCAGTTCCAGAGAACGCTCTGTCGTAAGTCTTTTTCTTTCGGAATCTGGCTGGCCGCAATAGCAGTTCAACGGCACTCCGAGCTGGTCTGTCACCTCCAGATATCTTAATTTTCTTGGCTAGATATCTAGGAGTGTTGCAGTGAAGCGCTTTATGGGTGATACATGCTAACTTCATTTGTATTCTGGCTTCATAAGGAAGCCAGTTTAATGCTTTCAAGTGAGGGGATATATGATCAAATTTCCTTGATCCTGTGATCAGTCTTGCCGCTGCGTGGAGGCAGGCTTTTAGCGGAGCTGTTGACATTTTTGGTAAACCTGCTAAGGTGGAGCAGCCATATTCAATCCTAGAGATAACAAGAGATTGGATTGCTAATTTTAGATCAGTTTCAGAGATGTAAGGTTTCATTTTCCTTAAGTAGTTAAGGTGGAAGCGGGCACTTTTAGCCATTGCATTAATGTGAGCTTTCATGTCGAGGTTCTCGTCTAGGGTGATTCCAAGTGATTTCGCTGATTCGACTAGTGTTGGGGTGCAGTTTAGTGCAGACACTAGTTTGGTCCATTCCCTTATTTCCGAATGGCACCTAGGTGGTGAAATTAGAAGGAACTCTGTTTTGTGAACGTTTAGCTTCAAGTGATTGGTGGATAACCATTGCAGTGCCCTTCCCAAGGACTCGTTCATCCGATCAATGTCTTCAGCAGAGGCGACCTTTATGTAAATTTGCGTATCATCCGCATACATGTGGTAGGATATCTGTGATTCTCGGAGAATTTCTGTAAGTGGTTCGACATACAAATTAAACAGGTCTGGGGAAAGTGTCGATCCTTGCGGGACTCCTATTGAGTTGGGACATGGAGTTGAGGTAGAATGATTGACCAGGAATCTTTGTGTTCTGTTCCGTAAGAAAGAGTCGAACCATTTCAGCACATTTCCAGTTAATCCCATCCTATCTCGAAGTCTAGCCAGTAAGGCTTCGTGATTTACCGTGTCAAATGCAGATGACAGGTCCAGGAGAATCAGCAGGCACGCTCGATTTTGGTCTAGGGCTTGTAGCGCGTCGTCCACAATATGTAGTATAGCCGTTTCCGTGCTATGTCCTGCTCTGAATCCTGATTGGCAGTCATCTAGTAATGAGAACTTGGTGATGTGTTGGCTTAGCTGACCCTGCACACATTTCTCGATTAGTTTGGCCAGTAGAGGGATGTTAGTCACTGGGCGAAAGTTATTCGGATCTGTTGCGTCCGCTGTAGGTTTTTTGATTATGGGAACCACTTGACCTGTTTTCAGGCAATCAGGGAGGATCCCTTGTGATAGTGATGCATTTATTATTTTGGTCCATATTGGAACCAGGATGTGGCTGATATCTCTTACACATTTTCCGGGTAGAGGGTCTTGGTAGTGGTTGTTAGGTTTAATTTCCAACAGCGTTTTGGCGATCTTATACTGGTCGTATAGTTTGAATGTGTCCCAGTTTGCCTCGTTTTTTGTCTTGGTACATTCTAATGACTGGATGTCATCGTTCGGGGGCAAAGAATGTATAGCGAGGTTGGTCGCCACATTTGTGAGCTCTTCTTCCAGCGCTTTTGCCTTCTCTGTAAAAAGTGTGGAGAATTCTTCACAGCCTAACGGAGTAATCGTGTTCTCTTGAGAGGATTTGGCTAGTTTGTTTGATTGTTGTTTAAGGATTTCAAAGAGTTTTCGTGGTCTGTTTTTGGCATTGTCCAGTTCTGATCGGATAAATTCCTTTTTGGAATTGATGATCTTTTTGTTATACTGGCTTCTGATTTTTCTGAGAGCTTTCAGCTCCGGGGATGAAGGGTGTTGTCTCCATTTCCTTTCGGCCATTCTCAGTTTCCTTCTGTCTTCATTCAGTGATCCACTAAACCAAGGATTTTTTGTCTTCTCTGTGACTCTTTTCAGTTTTTGCTCTCTCATGTCTTGCTACACTCTGTGTTGTCAGCTCCTCATTGTCAGTATTTACAATCTCAGTAGGGTCAACATTAGTGTTTTTGCTCACCGCAAAAGGAATGAACACTGTTAGTCCTATCCAAACTAATATCACTATAATTATACTACATACACATACCTTGCAGCATGTTTTGCAACAACTGCGACTAGGTCTACCATTCACGTTTGAATCAGACATTTTGGCTCAGAAGAAGTTTCTCGACCCCTCTTTGTGTCTTTGCACGAGTAGCTTACTTTGTGCAAATTCACGGTGGCTCGTCTTCTTCTTCGGCAGAGTACTCGGCGACTGGTTCTCCGTCGCTTTCGTCAGTTATATCAAGATCTTCAAATTCTTCCAACACGAGCGTCCATTCAGGAGACTTGTACTTTTTGTTTTGTCTTTTTATTCGATCGCTCCTTCTTTTGGAAGTGTCTTCTGGTTGCTCTGCTATGCGAGAACTTCTCCTTTCTTCTGCACGTTTTTCTTCTACCGTTTTTATCCTCAGTCTCAATTTCTTTATGAATCCAGGCTCAATGTGCTTTCTTTTCTTAAGTCTTTTAGTTGGCACTGGGACTTCGTTTTCTTCTCTTGCCCTTTTATTTTCATTAGTTTGTGGCAATTCTGCTTCTTCTTCTTCCCTTCCTATCTCACTAGTTCCAGGGCTTGCATCTATTTCTTCTGCCTGGTTACTAATCTGGCCTTGTTCAGGAGAATTTTGTGTTTGCTTTTCAAATGTCTCTGTTTCTGTGTCCTGAACACGTTCTTCTAATCCTATCTGATCCTGTTCGAGCACTTCGATCCCTTGATTTTCTTCTGCTCGAACTATTACACTATGTCTAGTCTGTCCCTTTTCGACATTAGGAGTCAGTGGAGGTGTATCAATTATTTGCTCAGTCCCTGTCTGACCTTCTCCTTCCTCAGTTTTGACGTGAATCTCAATAGTCTGAGGTTCTTCGCCTGTGCCTTGCTTTTCCTCTCTATTCCATTCTCTACCTTTCCAAATTCGCTCTCTTGTTCTGATTGGATCTTCGGTGAGGTCAATCAAGGGTATCCACTCATCTGGCCATATGCTCGGCAGCTCGTCATCAGCTACTTCTGGACCAACTTCTGGGAACCCCTCAGCAGGCTGGACTCTTGGTAGCTCGTCATCAACTACCCTTGGACCAACGTCTGCGGACCCCTCAGCTTGACTGGTACTGGGCTGTACGTCGTCAGTTACTTCTGGTCTTGCTTCTGCAGGCCCCTCTGCCGGACGGCCTTCTTCTCCAGGCTCCTTGTCGGGTAGTACCTTCTGGGTGTGGCTGGCGTGGATCCAATGGGGAACACCTGCACACTTCACTGCTGTGGTCGTTACCAGGATTACTTGGCGCTTCTGTCCCCACCTTGGTTCCAGGCAGCTCGACCGAGTATGCTTCTTGATTTTGACCCAGTCCCCTGGAACCAGTTTGTGGAGAGGAGTCGTTGGATTGGCGACGGCGTCTTCTCCGATCTGGCGAGAGATATAACGCACTTGGTCACCTAATCTCTTACAGTATTCAAGCACCAAATCATCAGTAATACTCAACAGTTTGCTTCCTGGTACCCACGCTTGTCTCATTACTCTTCCCATCAGGATTTCATGGGGGCTCAGGCCTGTCTTCCGGTCTGGAATACTTCGGAGTCCCATCAGAACCAGAGGCAGGGCCTTTACCCAGGTCATGCCAGATGCATCACACAATTTCGCTAGTCTTGTTTTGATAGTCCCGTTTATTTGTTCCACCACTCCAGAAGCCTCTGGATGATATGCACAGTGGAGTTTTTGCGAGATCCCAAATGCCTTACAGAGTTGGTCGATCACATCATTCTGAAAATGTCGGCCTCTATCTGATTCAATAGTGACTGGAACCCCGAATCTAGGTATCAGTTCTTTCAGTAAACACTTTGCTACTGTCAGTGCGTCACTTTGGGGAGTAGGGTAAGCTTCCACCCACTTTGAAAATAGGCAGACAATGACAAGGACATAACGTTTCCCCTCCCAACGTGGCATGGTGATGAAATCAACCTGTATTCTCACAAAGGGACCCCCTGACCTCCCAATTTTCCCCAGTTCCACCATTGTTCTCATGCCTGGATTCATCTGTTGACATGACAGGCACCTCTGGCAGAGGGACTCTGCTACTTTCCTGAACTTTTTGCTGTACCAAGTCTGTTGGAATACCAGAATCATGGCGTCCCTACCAATGTGTGATCCCTCATGTATCAATCTCGCCATTGTGCCAAGCAAGTGTCTGGGTAACACAGGCATACCATTTGGGCCCAAGATGACACCATCCTCACGTCTTGGTCTACACCCTTCTTCCTTCCACTTCTCTCTCTCTTGCCAGGGTGCCGCCTGCTGCCATTCTCTCACTTCATCCCATGTAGGCACTTCTTCAAACACTCGAAGTTGGCAGCTGTTTCCGGGCCCCCCCCCCGTTTTGGATTTATGATCAATCGATCCCTGGCGCATAATTGTGCCACTCGATCAGCAAAATCATTTCCCAAAGATACAGGGTCAAAGTCCTTCTTATGGGCAACACACTTGACCACTGCCAATTCCTTTGGTAATTGGATTGCCTCTAAAAGGTCTTGAACAACTTTTCCATTTCGAATAGGGGTACCTGATGAAGTCAGGAACTCCCTCTGTAGCCATAATTGGCCAAAGTCATGCACAACTCCAAAACAGTACTGACTGTCAGTATACACTGTTAGGCGTACGTTTTTCCCCAATTTGCGAGCTTTTATCATAGCGATCAATTCGGCTACTTGTGCAGACTTTACTTCAAATAAATAACCTGCTTCTTCAATTTTGGTCAAAAAGACTACCGCATAGGCAGCACTCAGGCCTCCTTGTTCATGTCTTAGGCATGAACCATCCACAAACAATTCCTTGTCATGTATAGGCAAAGGTGTTTCTTTAATGTCTGGGCGTGGTTTTGTGCTAAATTCTGTTAGATCGATGCAGTTATGCTCATCTTCCTCCCCATCTTCCATATCCATTGAGTTGGGAAGCAGAGTGGCGGGGTTCAGGATGTTGCACCGGACAATGGTTATATTCGCAGCACCCACGAGAATCCTCTCGTATTTAGTCAGCCGACTAGGGGTGAGATACTGAGTTTTCGTTCTGGTTAGCAAAATTACCACTCCATGTGGAACATACACAGTTACAGGATGTCCCATGACAATGGATTCACTCTGCTCTAAACTTGTGCAAGTAGCAGCTACTGCTTTCAGACATCCTGGTAATCCAGCAGCCACTGGATCCAGGGTGGCAGAGAAATATGCCACAGGCCTTCTGGTTGTGCCATGTTCTTGGGTTAGGACTGACAACGCGCAATTATCGCGAGTGTCACAGAACAGGGCAAATTCCTTGGAATAGTCTGGCATTCCCAATGCAGGGGCTGTACACAGACAATCTCGCAATTTTGTGAAGGCTGTTAAGCTTTCATCATCCCATTCTACAATATCCGGTGTTCCTCTCTTGGTCATTTTTATCAAGGGCCTAGCTAGGACTGCAAATCCCACAATCCATTGCCTGCAGTATCCTATCACTCCAAGGAACATTCTGATTTCTTTCTGAGTACGGGGTAACTGCATCTTTTGAATTATTCTCACTCTTTCTGATGTTACTTTCCTGATGCCTTTCTCTATCTGGTGCCCCAGATATTTCACTGATTTTGCACAGAACTGTAATTTTTCAGGGGCCACTTTATGTCCCTTCTCACTCAGGTGATTCAGTAGGGCAATGGTGTCAATCACACAATCCTTATGACTTTTGGACGCCACCAAGAGGTCGTCAATGTATTGCACCAAAACAGAATTTCCAGGTAAGACCAAAGTTTCCAAGCATTTTTTCAAGATCTGAATAAAGATAGAGGGGCTCTCTGTGTACCCCTGGGGGACCCTGTTCCAGACATACACGTGACTGTTGAAGGCAAATGAGAAAAGAAATTTGCTGTCTGGATTCAAGGGAATGGAAAAGAATGCATGACATAGGTCTATCACAGTGAACCACTCAGCATCCCAGGGAATCTGGTACAGAATCACTGCTGGGTTTGGCACAATAGGACAACAAGGAACCACTATTTTGTTTACCTTTCTTAGGTCTTGCACTACTCTGTACTTGCCACTAGGCTTTTTGATGCCCATAATCGCATGGGCTACTCATTACTTCCTGTATGATGTTTCCTTCTAGCAATTTCTGTATTTCCAGGGCAACCCCTGCTCTCACTTCTGCATTCATTCTGTAGGGTTTAGTATTAGGGTATACTGCATTGTCCTTTATTGCTATCTGTATGGGGTCTACGTTTTTCATTAATCCTACATCTTTTCCGGTAAAGTCCCATACCTCTGGCTTCACTGTTTCTTGGAGTTCTTTGGGCAAATCCTGCATAGTCATTCGTTTAATTTCTGAGTCGGGTCTGATTAACATCAATTTATAAATGCCATCTTCATCTGGGGTCTGAATTTCAACACCCTTTGGTGTGCAAAAGATGGTACAGTTCATTTTGCACAGCAAATCCCGTCCCAGTAAGTTCACTGGACTGGTGTCACAAACGACAAATCTATGCATTTCTTTAAAGTTTCCAATTGAGATCTCCATGGGCTCGGTAACAGGAGTACTAATCAGTTGATTAGATACCCCCACTACATGGATTGCTTCTCCCGAGAGGGGTAGGTTTGGAACGTCCACTGTTCTTACAGTAGAACGTGTAGCGCCAGTGTCCAACAGAAAAGTGACATCATTTCCGTCAACCTTTCCTTCAATGTATGGCCCTGACTGGTCTACCGGCAAGGAGGCGCCAAGTACGCACTCCTCGTCCTCCCCTCTCAGGCCCCGTCAGTATTGGTCATCACAAAGGAAGGTATCATTTAGTAAATACTGCGAAGTTGCTGCATTTCTGTTCTCATTGCTCCCCCAGATTTCTACGTCCTCACCCTGCGTGGATTTTCCCTTAAATACTTGCTTTGGTGCTCGGGGCAACTGAATCGTTTTTACCTGTTGTTGGGTCTTTCTTGGTCTTTCATTCTGCGTCTGTGGAGTTAAATCAGGTGTTTTGGAGTTATCATCCGGCAAATAGGGACACTCGTCTCGCCAGTGTCCAATTTCTCCGAACTGGTGGCAGGGAAATTTCTTCTTAGCCTCCTCCCTGCTCATTTTGGGCCGGGGCTTTCCTCCACCCCCACCCCCAGGACCTGGATTCTGAGTAGTAGTTTTGGCCATTTTATTCAATTGTTTTTCCTGCTGTTCTGCGAGCTTCACTTGAGCCCACATAACCTTCTCCTTGAGAGCCTTTTTCTTTTCTGCCATCTCGTCCTCACAGTACTTTGCGTACCGTAGGACCTCATCCATCTTTTTAGTATGCCAACAGATTTTGTTATCTTTTATCCACTGACAAATTTCGGGTCTTAAACCATTTACAAACCTGTAAATAAAATGTGTCATATCCTTCATCTCGATGTTATCTATTCCACTGTATGTTTTGAACACCTGCAACAGCCTTTCATAAAAGGAGTGCACTGTCTCGTCTCTTTCCTGCGTGGTTCTATCTATCTTGGTCCAATCAGTTTCCTTTGCTGGCACTTTTAGTTTCAGATGCTGAATTACTTGTTCATATTTTCTCATCACTTCTTTCGATGGTTCCCCTGTTTTGTCATCTCTTGGGTATTCCTCACTAGGCCAAGCTATGGCTATTTTACACTCGGTCCACAGATCTACCGGGACCACAATGTCGAAAAACCCATCCAGGTCTTTCCACAGGATTTTTTGCACCTTTACGAACCTTTCCACCTGCCTGTACCAGTAAACTGGCTTCTCGCGCAATTTCGGGAAATCGTTAGTAAAGGACACAATATCCTGTCTGGACCATGGAACGTGATTTTGGAAAAAGGGGGTGGTGATGGACAGAGTTTCTGAATGATGCAGAATACTCTTACCAAGTCAAGAGATCTCATGGTTTTAATCCATCACCGTTTTTTAGCTCAATACACCATCCCAGCTCAGAACCTGGCTATATGCAAATTAGTCTGTTCCTGTCCCAGTGCATGATGGGAAAAGGGCAAACCAAACTACCAAGCCAATTCTTATACTGGGAAGGAAACAAGCTTCCGGGGACCGGTTTCTGGCATCACAGCCTTCGTCGGCCCGGCTTGCTTGAATCCTGATGATGCAATGAGCAAGGGACTCACGTCTGAGCATACCCTCCCACACATAGTGTGGATAAAAGCGATTTTGGAAAAAGGGGGTGGTGATGGACAGAGTGTCTGAATGATGCAGAATACTCTTACCAAGTCAAGAGATCATGGTTTTAATCCATCACCGTTTTTTAGCTCAATGCACCATCCCAGCTCAGAACCTGGCTATATGCAAATTAGTCTGTTCCTGTCCCAGTGCATGATGGGAAAAGGGCAAACCAAACTACCAAGCCAATTCTTATACTGGGAAGGAAACAAGCTTCCGGGGACCGGTTTCTGGCATCACAGCCTTCGTCGGCCCGGCTTGCTTGAATCCTGATGATGCAATGAGCAAGGGACTCACGTCTGAGCATACCCTCCCACACATAGTGTGGATAAAAGCGATTTTGGAAAAAGGGGGTGGTGATGGACAGAGTTTCTGAATGATGCAGAATACTCTTACCAAGTCAAGAGATCATGGTTTTAATCCATCACCGTTTTTTAGCTCAATGCACCATCCCAGCTCTGAACCTGGCTATATGCAAATTAGTCTGTTCCTGTCCCAGTGCATGATGGGAAAAGGGCAAACCAAACTACCAAGCCAATTCTTATACTGGGAAGGAAACAAGCTTCCGGGGACCGGTTTCTGGCATCACAGCCTTCGTCGGCCCGGCTTGCTTGAATCCTGATGATGCAATGAGCAAGGGACTCACGTCTGAGCATACCCTCCCACACATAGTGTGGATAAAAGCGATTTTGGAAAAAGGGGGTGGTGATGGACAGAGTTTCTGAATGATGCAGAATACTCTTACCAAGTCAAGAGATCATGGTTTTAATCCATCACCGTTTTTTAGCTCAATGCACCATCCCAGCTCAGAACCTGGCTATATGCAAATTAGTCTGTTCCTGTCCCAGTGCATGATGGGAAAAGGGCAAACCAAACTACCAAGCCAATTCTTATACTGGGAAGGAAACAAGCTTCCGGGGACCGGTTTCTGGCATCACAGCCTTCGTCGGCCCGGCTTGCTTGAATCCTGATGATGCAATGAGCAAGGGACTCACGTCTGAGCATACCCTCCCACACATAGTGTGGATAAAAGCGATTTTGGAAAAAGGGGGTGGTGATGGACAGAGTTTCTGAATGATGCAGAATACTCTTACCAAGTCAAGAGATCATGGTTTTAATCCATCACCGTTTTTTAGCTCAATGCACCATCCCAGCTCAGAACCTGGCTATATGCAAATTAGTCTGTTCCTGTCCCAGTGCATGATGGGAAAAGGGCAAACCAAACTACCAAGCCAATTCTTATACTGGGAAGGAAACAAGCTTCCGGGGACCGGTTTCTGGCATCACAGCCTTCGTCGGCCCGGCTTGCTTGAATCCTGATGATGCAATGAGCAAGGGACTCACGTCTGAGCATACCCTCCCACACATAGTGTGGATAAAAGCGATTTTGGAAAAAGGGGGTGGTGATGGACAGAGTTTCTGAATGATGCAGAATACTCTTACCAAGTCAAGAGATCATGGTTTTAATCCATTACCGTTTTTTAGCTCAATGCACCATCCCAGCTCTGAACCTGGCTATATGCAAATGAGTCTGTTCCTGTCCCAGTGCATGATGGGAAAAGGGCAAACCAAACTACCAAGCCAATTCTTAT
Organism: Lissotriton helveticus; assembly: GCF_964261635.1. NCBI lineage: Eukaryota > Metazoa > Chordata > Amphibia > Caudata > Salamandridae > Lissotriton > Lissotriton helveticus. Next base: position 1,061,183,023 of record NC_136072.1, on the reverse strand, counting down.
ACTGGGAAGGAAACAAGCTTCCGGGGACCGGTTTCTGGCATCACAGCCTTCGTCGGCCCGGCTTGCTTGAATCCTGATGATGCAATGAGCAAGGGACTCACGTCTGAGCATACCCTCCCACACATAGTGTGGATAAAAGCGATTTTGGAAAAAGGGGGTGGTGATGGACAGAGTTTCTGAATGATGCAGAATACTCTTACCAAGTCAAGAGATCATGGTTTTAATCCATCACCGTTTTTTAGCTCAATGCACCATCCCAGCTCAGAACCTGGCTATATGCAAATTAGTCTGTTCCTGTCCCAGTGCATGATGGGAAAAGGGCAAACCAAACTACCAAGCCAATTCTTATACTGGGAAGGAAACAAGCTTCCGGGGACCGGTTTCTGGCATCACAGCCTTCGTCGGCCCGGCTTGCTTGAATCCTGATGATGCAATGAGCAAGGGACTCACGTCTGAGCATACCCTCCCACACATAGTGTGGATAAAAGCGATTTTGGAAAAAGGGGGTGGTGATGGACAGAGTTTCTGAATGATGCAGAATACTCTTACCAAGTCAAGAGATCATGGTTTTAATCCATCACCGTTTTTTAGCTCAATGCACCATCCCAGCTCAGAACCTGGCTATATGCAAATTAGTCTGTTCCTGTCCCAGTGCATGATGGGAAAAGGGCAAACCAAACTACCAAGCCAATTCTTATACTGGGAAGGAAACAAGCTTCCGGGGACCGGTTTCTGGCATCACAGCCTTCGTCGGCCCGGCTTGCTTGAATCCTGATGATGCAATGAGCAAGGGACTCACGTCTGAGCATACCCTCCCACACATAGTGTGGATAAAAGCGATTTTGGAAAAAGGGGGTGGTGATGGACAGAGTTTCTGAATGATGCAGAATACTCTTACCAAGTCAAGAGATCATGGTTTTAATCCATCACCGTTTTTTAGCTCAATGCACCATCCCAGCTCAGAACCTGGCTATATGCAAATTAGTCTGTTCCTGTCCCAGTGCATGATGGGAAAAGGGCAAACCAAACTACCAAGCCAATTCTTATACTGGGAAGGAAACAAGCTTCCGGGGACCGGTTTCTGGCATCACAGCCTTCGTCGGCCCGGCTTGCTTGAATCCTGATGATGCAATGAGCAAGGGACTCACGTCTGAGCATACCCTCCCACACATAGTGTAGATAAAAGCGATTTTGGAAAAAGGGGGTGGTGATGGACAGAGTTTCTGAATGATGCAGAATACTCTTACCAAGTCAAGAGATCATGGTTTTAATCCATCACCGTTTTTTAGCTCAATGCACCATCCCAGCTCAGAACCTGGCTATATGCTAATTAGTCTGTTCCTGTCCCAGTGCATGATGGGAAAAGGGCAAACCAAACTACCAAGCCAATTCTTATACTGGGAAGGAAACAAGCTTCCGGGGACCGGTTTCTGGCATCACAGCCTTCGTCGGCCCGGCTTGCTTGAATCCTGATGATGCAATGAGCAAGGGACTCACGTCTGAGCATACCCTCCCACACATAGTGTGGATAAAAGCGATTTTGGAAAAAGGGGGTGGTGATGGACAGAGTTTCTGAATGATGCAGAATACCCTTACCAAGTCAAGAGATCATGGTTTTAATCCATCACCGTTTTTTAGCTCAATGCACCATCCCAGCTCAGAACCTGGCTATATGCAAATTAGTCTGTTCCTGTCCCAGTGCATGATGGGAAAAGGGCAAACCAAACTACCAAGCCAATTCTTATACTGGGAAGGAAACAAGCTTCCGGGGACCGGTTTCTGGCATCACAGCCTTCGTCGGCCCGGCTTGCTTGAATCCTGATGATGCAATGAGCAAGGGACTCACGTCTGAGCATACCCTCCCACACATAGTGTGGATAAAAGCGATTTTGGAAAAAGGGGGTGGTGATGGACAGAGTTTCTGAATGATGCAGAATACTCTTACCAAGTCAAGAGATCATGGTTTTAATCCATCACCGTTTTTTAGCTCAATGCACCATCCCAGCTCAGAACCTGGCTATATGCAAATTAGTCTGTTCCTGTCCCAGTGCATGATGGGAAAAGGGCAAACCAAACTACCAAGCCAATTCTTATACTGGGAAGGAAACAAGCTTCCGGGGACCGGTTTCTGGCATCACAGCCTTCGTCGGCCCGGCTTGCTTGAATCCTGATGATGCAATGAGCAAGGGACTCACGTCTGAGCATACCCTCCCACACATAGTGTGGATAAAAGCGATTTTGGAAAAAGGGGGTGGTGATGGACAGAGTTTCTGAATGATGCAGAATACTCTTACCAAGTCAAGAGATCATGGTTTTAATCCATCACCGTTTTTTAGCTCAATGCACCATCCCAGCTCAGAACCTGGCTATATGCAAATTAGTCTGTTCCTGTCCCAGTGCATGATGGGAAAAGGGCAAACCAAACTACCAAGCCAATTCTTATACTGGGAAGGAAACAAGCTTCCGGGGACCGGTTTCTGGCATCACAGCCTTCGTCGGCCCGGCTTGCTTGAATCCTGATGATGCAATGAGCAAGGGACTCACGTCTGAGCATACCCTCCCACACATAGTGTGGATAAAAGTGATTTTGGAAAAAGGGGGTGGTGATGGACAGAGTTTCTGAATGATGCAGAATACTCTTACCAAGTCAAGAGATCATGGTTTTAATCCATCACCGTTTTTTAGCTCAATGCACCATCCCAGCTCAGAACCTGGCTATATGCAAATTAGTCTGTTCCTGTCCCAGTGCATGATGGGAAAAGGGCAAACCAAACTACCAAGCCAATTCTTATACTGGGAAGGAAACAAGCTTCCGGGGACCGGTTTCTGGCATCACAGCCTTCGTCGGCCCGGCTTGCTTGAATCCTGATGATGCAATGAGCAAGGGACTCACGTCTGAGCATACCCTCCCACACATAGTGTGGATAAAAGCGATTTTGGAAAAAGGGGGTGTGATGGACAGAGTTTCTGAATGATGCAGAATACTCTTACCAAGTCAAGAGATCATGGTTTTAATCCATCACCTTTTTTTAGCTCAATGCACCATCCCAGCTCAGAACCTGGCTATATGCAAATTAGTCTGTTCCTGTCCCAGTGCATGATGGGAAAAGGGCAAACCAAACTACCAAGCCAATTCTTATACTGGGAAGGAAACAAGCTTCCGGGGACCGGTTTCTGGCATCACAGCCTTCGTCGGCCCGGCTTGCTTGAATCCTGATGATGCAATGAGCAAGGGACTCACGTCTGAGCATACCCTCCCACACATAGTGTGGATAAAAGCGATTTTGGAAAAAGGGGGTGGTGATGGACAGAGTGTCTGAATGATGCAGAATACTCTTACCAAGTCAAGAGATCATGGTTTTAATCCATCACCGTTTTTTAGCTCAATGCACCATCCCAGCTCAGAACCTGGCTATATGCTAATTAGTCTGTTCCTGTCCCAGTGCATGATGGGAAAAGGGCAAACCAAACTACCAAGCCAATTCTTATACTGGGAAGGAAACAAGCTTCCGGGGACCGGTTTCTGGCATCACAGCCTTCGTCGGCCCGGCTTGCTTGAATCCTGATGATGCAATGAGCAAGGGACTCACGTCTGAGCATACCCTCCCACACATAGTGTGGATAAAAGCGATTTTGGAAAAAGGGGGTGGTGATGGACAGAGTTTCTGAATGATGCAGAATACCCTTACCAAGTCAAGAGATCATGGTTTTAATCCATCACCGTTTTTTAGCTCAATGCACCATCCCAGCTCAGAACCTGGCTATATGCAAATTAGTCTGTTCCTGTCCCAGTGCATGATGGGAAAAGGGCAAACCAAACTACCAAGCCAATTCTTATACTGGGAAGGAAACAAGCTTCCGGGGACCGGTTTCTGGCATCACAGCCTTCGTCGGCCCGGCTTGCTTGAATCCTGATGATGCAATGAGCAAGGGACTCACGTCTGAGCATACCCTCCCACACATAGTGTGGATAAAAGCGATTTTGGAAAAAGGGGGTGGTGATGGACAGAGTTTCTGAATGATGCAGAATACTCTTACCAAGTCAAGAGATCATGGTTTTAATCCATCACCGTTTTTTAGCTCAATGCACCATCCCAGCTCAGAACCTGGCTATATGCAAATTAGTCTGTTCCTGTCCCAGTGCATGATGGGAAAAGGGCAAACCAAACTACCAAGCCAATTCTTATACTGGGAAGGAAACAAGCTTCCGGGGACCGGTTTCTGGCATCACAGCCTTCGTCGGCCCGGCTTGCTTGAATCCTGATGATGCAATGAGCAAGGGACTCACGTCTGAGCATACCCTCCCACACATAGTGTGGATAAAAGCGATTTTGGAAAAAGGGGGTGGTGATGGACAGAGTTTCTGAATGATGCAGAATACTCTTACCAAGTCAAGAGATCATGGTTTTAATCCATCACCGTTTTTTAGCTCAATGCACCATCCCAGCTCAGAACCTGGCTATATGCAAATTAGTCTGTTCCTGTCCCAGTGCATGATGGGAAAAGGGCAAACCAAACTACCAAGCCAATTCTTATACTGGGAAGGAAACAAGCTTCCGGGGACCGGTTTCTGGCATCACAGCCTTCGTCGGCCCGGCTTGCTTGAATCCTGATGATGCAATGAGCAAGGGACTCACGTCTGAGCATACCCTCCCACACATAGTGTGGATAAAAGTGATTTTGGAAAAAGGGGGTGGTGATGGACAGAGTTTCTGAATGATGCAGAATACTCTTACCAAGTCAAGAGATCATGGTTTTAATCCATCACCGTTTTTTAGCTCAATGCACCATCCCAGCTCAGAACCTGGCTATATGCAAATTAGTCTGTTCCTGTCCCAGTGCATGATGGGAAAAGGGCAAACCAAACTACCAAGCCAATTCTTATACTGGGAAGGAAACAAGCTTCCGGGGACCGGTTTCTGGCATCACAGCCTTCGTCGGCCCGGCTTGCTTGAATCCTGATGATGCAATGAGCAAGGGACTCACGTCTGAGCATACCCTCCCACACATAGTGTGGATAAAAGCGATTTTGGAAAAAGGGGGTGTGATGGACAGAGTTTCTGAATGATGCAGAATACTCTTACCAAGTCAAGAGATCATGGTTTTAATCCATCACCTTTTTTTAGCTCAATGCACCATCCCAGCTCAGAACCTGGCTATATGCAAATTAGTCTGTTCCTGTCCCAGTGCATGATGGGAAAAGGGCAAACCAAACTACCAAGCCAATTCTTATACTGGGAAGGAAACAAGCTTCCGGGGACCGGTTTCTGGCATCACAGCCTTCGTCGGCCCGGCTTGCTTGAATCCTGATGATGCAATGAGCAAGGGACTCACGTCTGAGCATACCCTCCCACACATAGTGTGGATAAAAGCGATTTTGGAAAAAGGGGGTGGTGATGGACAGAGTTTCTGAATGATGCAGAATACTCTTACCAAGTCAAGAAATCATGGTTTTAATCCATCACCGTTTTTTAGCTCAATGCACCATCCCAGCTCAGAACCTGGACCATGGAACGTGCACATACTTTCCACCTGGTACTTCGCGCATAGGGCATAACTGTTCTGGTTTCTCAGTTTCCCTTAGAACAAATTCGGGAGTTGCCTGCCTAGACCTGGCCTCATCCTTTTTCTTGACCCATCTGGCTTTCCATAAAACAAAAAGATGCACACAGTTCCCCTGGAGTGGGGGAATAACGTAGTACGGTATGCTGTCTTCCTCTCTTCATGAGGTGCAAAGGCGTTAATGTACCTAAGTGGAACAGGGAAAAGTATCCCTTGTCGGAACTAGGGATGCCTCACACAACAGGCTGGTTTAACGGCTGTTGTCATGTCACCAGCTAGTCGTCTCGTGTCATCATCGGCTTCCTGCTCCAACGTCAAGCCGGCGCTGCAATGCCTGACGGGTAGCACGAGGTGCTACACTTTTGTGGAGATCTTTTGTTCCTTGCCGGTGAATGAGTGGGTGTGAGGGCCCTAGTGTGTGAAGTAGTGAGGGTGAGTGAAGTGAGTTAAAAAAGGTTGGTGTGATCTACTCCCTTGTCTTTATTCGTGTAGTTCACCACCTTATTAAAACGAGAGGGGCAATGGGACTACAATGACTAGGAAAAGTTAGTCCCGTTCAACCCTCATTAGTGAACAGGTCAACATGTTTCATGCCCTATTGGCAATTCTTCAGGACTGCTCTACGCGACACATCGCGTTGGAACGTGGGATTAGGTGAAGAGGTCACCCGCCCGCTCCGATGAGATAACTGTCAAATCACGCAGACCCCACGGGAGCAGCCTTGGGGTACTAACGACCGCCAGTGAGGGGTATCCTTATGACGCAGGAACCCCTCCCCCTTTGGCTGGATTCGGCAACCGTCCAGGTTGTATCCTTTATATGCCTCAGCCTTATGCGGGGCACATCACTAAGTTTATGAGCACTCTGTTGGTCCTGAAGAATTGCCAATTGACGTTGGAGCAGGAAGCCGATGATGACACGAGACGACTAGCTGGTGACATGACAACAGCCGTTAAACCAGCCTGTTGTGTGAGGCATCCCTAGTTCCGACAAGGGATACTTTTCCCTGTTCCACTTAGGTACATTAACGCCTTTGCACCTCATGAAGAGAGGAAGACAGCATACCGTACTACGTTATTCCCCCACTCCAGGGGAACTGTGTGCATCTTTTTGTTTTATAGATTGATGGGACACGCACACTGGACCCCTATAAATATTGTTCCCCCCCCTATGTCCCTCCCTGTTGTTGACCCCATCTGGCTTTCCACCTTTCCACATCTCCCCATTTTTCCAATACTGTCAATAGTTCTTTGACCTGTGCTTTCTTCCCCGACATATTCAAGTTTTCCAAATCTTTGTCTGAGAAATCTGCTCTATATGGTTTTCGCAGCGGTTTCGATCTTGAAATATCTATTCCCATGCTAGCAGCAGTGTCTGTCAGTTTTTCATGAAGCACTCGGGTATTTCGAGTGAGACTCTTGCAGATAAACAGCATTTCGTCTTCAGAGTAATCAATCAATCAATCAATCAAAGACTTATATAGCGCACTACTCACCCGGAGGGTCTCAAGGCGCTGGGGGGGAGAGGGTACGCTACTGCTCGAACAGCCAGGTCTTGAGCTGCTTCCTGAAGGCGAGGTGGTCCTGGGTCAGGCGGAGGTGGGTCGGAAGGGAGTTCCAAGTCTTGGCGGCTAGGTAGGAGAAGGACCTTCCTCCTGTGGTGGCTCTTCGGATGTGGGGGACGGCGGCGAGGGCGTGGCTGGTCGATCGAAGTTGGCGTTTGGGAGCGTAGAAGTTGAGGCGGCTGTTGAGGTATCCTGGGCCTTGGTTGTGTAGGGCTTTGTGTGCGTGGGTGAGGAGCCGGAAGGTGATTCTTTTGTTGACCGGGAGCCAGTGCAGGTCTCTCAGGTGTCCGGAGATGTGGCTGCGGCGGGGGATGTCCAGGATGAGTCGTGCTGAGGTGTTCTGGATCTGCTGGAGTTTCTTCTGGAGTTTGGCGGTGGTTCCGGCGTAGAGGGAGTTGCCGTAGTCCAGACGGCTGGTGACGAGGGCCTGGGTGACCGTCTTTCTGGTCTCGGTGGGGATCCATCGGAAGATCTTACGTAGCATGCGCAGGATGTTGAAGCACGACGAGGAGACGGCGTTGACCTGTCTGGTCATGGACAGGGAGGAGTCCAGGATGAAGCCCAGGTTGCGTGCGTGGTCTGTGGGTTTGGGTGCGCTGCCCAGGGCGGGGGGCCACCAGGAGTCGTCCCAGGCGGAGGGTGATGATCCCAGGATGAGGACTTCCGTCTTGTCCGAGTTCAGTTTCAGGCGGCTGTTCGACATCCATTTGGCTACGTCTGTCATCCCTTCGTGCAGATTGGCTCTGGCTGTGGCGGGGTCGTTGGTGAAGGAGAGGATCAGCTGGGTGTCGTCGGCGTAGGAGATGATGTTGAGGTTGTGCTGGCGTGCGATGGCTGCGAGGGGGCTCATGTAGATGTTGAAGAGTGTTGGGCTGAGCGAGGAGCCTTGAGGAACGCCGCAGATGACTTCGGTGGCCTCCGATCTGAACGGGGGGAGGCGGACTCTCTGTGTCCTTCCGGCGAGGAAGGAGGTCATCCACTCCAGTGCCTTCTCCTGGATTCCGACGTTGCTGAGGCGCTGTACTAGGGTACGGTGGCAGACAGTGTCGAAGGCCGCGGAGAGGTCCAGGAGGATGAGGGCCGCTGTTTCTCCGTTGTCGAGCAGGGCTCGGATGTCATCGGTAGCTGCGATCAGGGCGGTCTCGGTGCTGTGGTTGGCCCGGAAGCCAGACTGCGAGAGGTCGAGGGAACCGTTCGTCTCGAGGAAGGCGGCCAGTTGCTTGTTGACGGTCTTCTCGATGACTTTTGCCGGAAACGGGAGCAGCGAGATGGGGCGGTAGTTCTTGAGGTCAGTGGGGTCGGCTGATGGTTTCTTAAGTAGAGCGCTGAGTTCGGCGTGCTTCCAGCTCTCCGGGAAGGTCGCGGTGTCGAAGGAGGTGTTGATGATGTCCCGCAGGTGGGGTGCGATGACGGCGTCGGCTTTGCTGAAGACGTGGTGAGGGCAGGGGTCTGTCGGAGATCCGGAGTGGATGGAGTTCATCGTGTGGACGGTGTCTTCGGTGCTGATTGGGGTCCAGGCGCGGAGGGTGGTGGTGGGGGGCGGTGGTTCGGTCGTGGCGTGCGTCGGTTGAGTGCTGAAGCTGTTGTGTATGTCCGCGATCTTGTTGTGGAAGTAGGAGGCGAGGGAGTTGCAGAGGTCTTGCGAAGGGGTGATGTCGTTGTTTCCGGCGTAGGTATTTAATCTGTCTAATCCTACGTTTCCTGCCATCAATTCCTCTATTTCTATTCTCAGCTTGTAGAGATCTAAAGGTTTCGTTGGGGACGCTTGTTTTTCAAATTCTTGACTCCATCTTTCGATTTCTTCAGGAGTCACCAATGTGACACTCTTCGTACCTGAGGTCAATTCCATCTGAATTTCCCTCGCGTTAAAAGGATTATGTCTTTTCTATATCCTTTTTCCAGTCTTTCTAATGGGCAGATCTAGCAGTGAGACCTCCGACTCGCACTCACTTGTCTGGTCATCCACAATTAATGGTTCTGGTCTGGTCGGTGCGATGACAGGAGTAATTACGGGAGGTTTCGGACTTCCTTGACGGTCCCCGTACAACGGAACCACCGGTCCGATCGTTACTGGGATCGTTAAGGCTTCAGGACTTGCATTTAGCTGTGACATTTTCTGTATTATCTCAGCTCTCTGATTTCCTAGCGCTTCCCGCTCTTTCTCTTCTAATAACCTGTCCAAAGTGTTTCCATGTAACACCTGCGGGGTTAGAATGGGAGCATAACTCGGGGCAGTGGGATGTGTCTCACTTGGTCCTCCGCCATAATTAGGTTTCTGAAACAGACTTCCTGTGCCTAGAATTCTCTGATCTTCCTCATCCCGGGACTGTAATCGTGGCATTCCTGAACTCAAGGACCTCACCTCCCCTCCGTAGGGGGGACGAGAGCAAAAATCTCCTTCACGTGAATATCCCGTCTCCCCACCCACGGGTCTCCTGGGGTAAATACTTCTGGTTTCTACGAGTCCTAGATTCTCAGTATAAGGAGGAATTAGATAATCCCCTCCTACACTTGCGGACCTGACCTCTTCCCTTTGTAGGGGTCTCCGGGGAATATCTCCTGCACTCGAAGGTCGGTGTCCCTCATTATAAGGAGGCGGACTTCTCATGCATATGTCATCTAACAATTCGTCATCTGATTCTCCCAGGGGCCCCCAGTGTTTGGATTTCTCTGTCCTTTTCCCCCCCCCAGGAGGATCTTCTGCTGGCATCATGGGAAACAGTCCCTCAACAATCATGCTCTGTCTCCATTGTTTCATCTTTTTATCTCGGGTTTCTTGTTTCAGTTTTGGGTAATACTTTGTCAGCCCTTTGTCCATTCGGGGCTTTTCTCTTTGGAAAGCCTCAATCTCCCATTCCTCTAATGCCTCATACTGCGTTAGTCTCGGTCTGGGATGTAATTCATTCATTCGGGTTCTTAAATTGAATAGGATCGTACCATTAAAGGTACCTTCTAACGGAAAGGCCATTATTCCGTCGTCTTTTGTGTATTTCACCCAATTTTCTAACCACACACATGTATTGTACCCTCTGTCAAACATCATGAAAGAGGCGGGAGTATTTGGTGGTGGAATAACAATGCCCTCTCTAGTTTGAATCGGCTTGTCCTTTTTGAAGTAATTCTTTACCTTATTTACAAGGGACAATTTTCGCTTATTTCCGTACATAATGCCGTATCTATTAGCCTTCCACTGATCCCTTTCAAAACCTAGGTTTCTTGGATCGGGTCTAGTCTCTGGAGTATACGAGTGCCACATACGATTTCTACGCTTAACTTTGTTTACAAAATTACCTCCAATCAGAATGCGTCTTGCAATTCCGTGCGACCAATGGGGTGCACGAGTTCAAATATTTTCGGCCAATGGGTGCGCGGCCTTTTCGCGAGACAGTTCTCACGCTTCGGCGCTCACCCCTCCTTCACAATTCCAGCCCCGCTACCCGCCCGCTGTTTCTACCAATCCCAGCGCGGCACAGAGTGACGTCAGAGACGCTTCGCGACTGACTCCCTCCCTTCACAAGGTAACAGAAACTTTCTTTCTTTCTAAAGTGCTAGTGCTTGGTTATTTTACAACGAATACACATTCGCCACAGTGCTCAAGTGTCTAGACAGAAAAGAGTTGTTTTACTGCAAGTAAACTACTTCCATTTACTTTTCACACGCTGCGGGTAGATCTCTTCCGCCTACCCTTCACTCTAGCATCAGTGAACCTGTTACTTCCCTAGACCCATCCACTCTTTCCGGGATATATCAGAGTCTAAGGTTTCCCAGCGGACCCCTTTGCTTTCACCCAAGCTCCGATGAACTTGCTACTCTTCCGATGTGACCCTTACTAGGTTACGCCACTATTGGAATTTTGCCAATGAACCTCGTTACTAACATTTATTCACACATGTATTCAGGAAAAGCCCTAGTTAGTGCTTCTGGTTCTACCTAACCTGCACCTAACTTTCCTTGAGCCTGCGACCTCAAGGCAAATGGATTCTATTCACCACTTTGCCATTCAATTCCCCGGGGAGTTCCGACAACACTTAACAAACCGTTTTACATACGCATGGATTAATACATATAACAATATAAGAACAAGAATAACAATTTTCAAACAATTCATAAATTTCAAAAGCAACGCATCTCAAGAGAGTGATCAAGTCCCCCGAAATGGCCGCTCTTATAGCAGCACTAATGTTAGCAGCTACCGGCTTGGCTAGCTTAACTAGTCCTACCTAACCTTTAACTATTCCCTAACCATAACTCTGCTACCAGAAAATACTGATAGAGCGCGTGGGTCACCCGACCAATAATTTCGCCACTTCCGGCTTCGGGCCCATATATTTCAAATCACCATATACATTGATCGGATGACCTCACGGTCTGCTATCAAATATTTGTGAGTTCCTTTCGTTATTCTTCAGCGTACCCGACTTACCATCCACCGACGCGGGTACCTATGACCACAATGGATCAGGGAGCTAGCTGTAAAAGGAAAGGCAGCAAAATACAAACCCAACAAATAACATTCAATAATCTTGGTAAAATGACCACGGACAACTGGAAGTTTTAAAGTCTTTATCTAATTTAGTAAAATTCAGAAATCATCAAATTCACAGTAATTAAGCAATCGATAATCAGAATAACAGAAAGTACATAGCTGAATAGCAAATAAGTCAGTGCAACCATTTATAAACTAATGGAACCAGGACACACTTAAAATGAAGGATCAGGAATTAGAACGTTTTAAGATGAATCACTAAAGATGGGATAGGCTTCGATTAGGACTAGTATTCTAGAATTATCTCAGAGAAAAATGAGACAGGAGTTCGGGACATTTATATCTATAGGAGAGTCTATGAAGAGAGACACGCTATGCTTTAAGGCAAAAGTTCTTTAGACAGTTTAAGTAAGGAGGTTCTAGACCATATCAGGAGATGACAAACTGCAATGCAAAATATAATTTCTAACAGGTAGGGTAACATAGGAACACGTTACGAAACAAATGCAAATGACTTTATGATTCAATGGTTGCGGCAAAGCATGGAAAATTTACATATGCAAAGGTATGTCTTTATTGAAGCAAAAGACAGAAATTCAGAAAGGTGCAAGGTTCAGAGCTTTCAGAGTGATATTTACCTAGACTGGTGTGAAAACCAAACCCTGGCCACGGGTCAGTTAAGGACAGGAACCCCTCAAGGAAGGATACCCCTCAATGGACAGCAGGTGCAGAATGGACACCCAGGACAGGACAGGAAGACCAGATTAGGATCAGGACAGGACCCTCAGGACAGGAACCCTCAGGACAGGACCAGCACCCGCAGTTCGGAAGCAACGCCTGCGCTCCACCCTCTCTGCAGCTATCGATCAAGACCCCGATTGGGTCAGCGAACTCCCAGCAAAGTGCTCCGCCAGCACTTTAACCACTTGGCTGCTAATGACAAGGGTAACTCGTCATGGAGTTTCCATTGATTTCAATGGAAATTACATTGATTTGCAGGTACCACCCTTAGCATCCAAGTGGTTAAGGTTTAGTAAAACCTTAGTCTATGGTCAATTTCGGACAGAGTGCTCCGCAGTACTCTGTATCTTCAGTCACCTATTGAGTGCGTTGGGTCAGTGACAGGTCAGCTAAACCAGACAAGTCGGACAATTTCCCTAGGTGAACCCAGGGTAGATATACTGTTTTGGGACGGTGTACCACCCCCAAATGTTGCAAAGTGTCAGAATCCCTCAATTTGGATTGGTCCTAAGGTAGGGTTTGGGTAAGCCTAATTTACATCTCTGGGTACCGCCTAGCAAGATTGGGGTTCCCATGGGAAGCTGTACAGCAAACAATAGCGCAACACACAATGTATCATATAAGGAGCAACTTTCTCCGTTCTCGTAGGGCAGAGGTGGCTTTCCCATGAGCATCTTGACTGTGGCTGCCAGCTGGCTGAGTTCCACTGTTCAATGTTGCCACCTTTCAGTGCACCACGAGTATGCGCAGAAGGGACCTTCAATATGGCTCCCAACCGGTTCGGACCCCCATTTCCCGCAGCACATGAAAAGTAAGCGAGAACAAATTAAAACATAGAAATAAATGTATGTAAACACATCATTGGTTTTGTACTTTAAACTTATCATTATAAAAATATACTATGCAGTTTAAATGTTAACAACATATACACTGTCACAAGAGCATCACCACGTTATTCACGAAAGCTGTGTATTACGCATGCGCACCTTTTCCCACCAAACTTATAACTACGTCAGGTCACGTGAGTGTGACTGACGCATGCGCAGAAGCAATTTTCCAAGCGGCGGCCATGTTTTAGAGACATGGATTAGTTGTATTAGAAAACACATAGGCAATCTTCCTCTACTTCGTTCGAATATAAAATAAAAGATTAGTAAGACGTACAAAATGTATTAATTGATTACACACGGGCGAGGTTCATGACTCGAGCAAGTCGCGATGCGAAGCTTGCTCTATCACACTGATGATGTCTTGGTGTGATCACACCTCTTTTCATTCTATTGATGGTGGCTTGATGTGGCTTGCTTTCACCTCATTATACTTGGGCCACCAACAGAAGAGAGTATCTTGTCTGCAGTGGTGGTTTGGTGGGCAGCTGAGGCACTACCATTCATAGAAACAAAAATTAATGTTCTGACTGAAATCTGCAGACTAGGCCAGCAACTTCTGAGCCCTTACTTCCTTGTAATGATACCCTCACAGACAATCTGAGGACTGCTTGGTCAAAGCGTTGCTCTTGCCTGCCTCTGATTAAGCAGGTAACCAGATGTTGCAGGCCGACACCTGGTGACTCAGAGTTTTTCACCAAGCACTCTACCCTCAAAGTAACATTGTACATGCTTTAACTATAAAGTAAATCCAAACTTATTTCCAATCACTCCTCCAGACAGGGAATCCAAGAGAACTGACGCTTTTGGCAAATATATGTTTTCTTTTGCCAGTCTAATACTGTGGTGCATAAACGCATATTGCCTGCTGGGCCGCTACGCACATTCACGCTGGGACAGGGCAGTTGAACTGAAAAAGGGCTTGCGGAATAACCCAAACGAAACCTGTGTCATAGACAAATCATAAATAGTTGGTTTCCTGTGTGGATAAATTAATGATCAACAATGCTCTAATGACTGTTTAATTGCCATTATGAATGCTATTTTATTGAGTGTTAACAAATCAATACTTTATTTATCATGGCCTCATCGATCTTTGGAGTAAGTTGTGTTTGAACTGCGAGTGATATTTTAGCACAGTATGTCTCGTGACATCGATTGATGCATTTATGTGACCGTTTTTAGAGGAGCAGAGACTCCACGGGTTGGACTGTGGTAAATAAATAATTAATTACCGGTACTATTTTTCAGGATACTCATACAAATAGATAGCTCAATAAATAAGAGTCAAGATACGAGGTAGCTAGAGTTGACAGGCTTTAATTAAGCATAAAGGACTGGAACAGGACAGCCTGTACGGTGATGGGATGGCAGCTGCCTGGGGCAGGATCGGGACAAAAAGCAGACTTTAATAACAGTGCATAACATATATATACTAAAACAATTGCATTACATTCAGTGTAGTAGGCGTAGCAGTAGGCGGAGTTTGTAGCAGTCGCGAAAGATAAGGCATAAAGTGGGTGTAACAAGAGATGTGTACAGGGCGTATACATAGACATGTGATGTAAACATAACAGAAGTGTCATAAAATAGGCGGAAACATGGAGGGGGCTACCTGAGCAGCTGGGACCTCTAACCTAGTGGTGCGCGCAAACTGGCAATGACGTGTTACCAGGGAGAACTGGGGGGCTATGACTTCTGCGCTAGAAGAGGAGACTAAAGTCTGGAGTGTCAGAGCGACATGTACCTAAACACTATCTAGTATCTGATGTTTGGAGAACATGTTGATAGAAACTAAAAGTTATCAGGGTAAAGGCTAACAGACTCTAAGACTGGTGCATGCATTATTCTACATGTAGTATGTGTGCGGGGAATATTCTATGAATATTAATACAGTATTTCTCTTACATGGAGACATAAAGGCTAGACCATGACTAAAACTATTGACGCGATTCAGTAGCTTAGGAATGCGGAGAAGGAGGGCTGGACTGATAACTAGAATCATAACATACTCTTGGCAGACTCGGAAGCAGAGCCAGGCCGTGCCGGGCACTGCGAGGCATGAAAGTAAGCTAAGGGTCAGGGATACAGGTGGGGGCTGTACCGCTCCTCGGAGAGGGTTCAGGAAACAGGAGCTGAATCTGAGTCCGGGCCCTTTTGAGGCCTAGAAACGGGGACAATTCAATGAATTAACGTGCACACTGTAAAATGTGGCAACGTAGCTTCACATAGGCTTGATATTCGTTGTATTCACGATAACTGGAAACTGGCGTACTAGAGATGGACACAACTGTAATTGCGTCTTTAATCGATCATAGGGAATACATATGCATATTAATCATGCACATATAACATAAGGTGGGGAACACGTAGGGACACAGAACATGGCAAAATTTACTTTTCCACATTCCCTCCTTGTCACTACGTTTCCATCAGGAAACATCAATATTCATGATACCATCTATCATTTCATACAGTATCATTTGCTCGTCTCGAATTGTCTTGGAACGGGACTTAGGACTAGGACTTGGAATACAGGATGTAGCACAAATGCCGCAAATCGCAGGGCCACATTGTAAACAGAGGCAGCAACTGAAAATGATCATTACTGCTATACCTAGGAATGACAATACTTTCCATCCCCAGGCAGAAATTATACTCCAGAGCCAACCTGACCATGTCCAGGTGCCTGGATTCTGGTGTAACTGATGGGCAATTTTATGAAGTCTGGTTATAGCCGAATAAACAGACGGCGCGTTATTAGGAATGAAAATGCAGCAACTAGATCCGATGACTCTACATGCTCCTCCTCTATCGGCCAGTATGACGTCAAGAACGAGACGATTTTGGAGCACGACAAATCTCATAGCAGATTGCTCTTCGGTTAAGTTACCTAGAGCAGAAGTAGTCTCATTCACTACTGCTTCAAGGGTTCTGGTTAACCTACGGATTAACTTACTATTCTGGATAGGGCCTATAAAGAAGAAGAATCCTTTATTAAAATCTTGATATTGTTCTAGAGCAGTTTCAGTTTGATCGACAATTGGGGACTCAATCTCTCGTCTATGTCTAACGTGTACTAGATGTGTGTTTCTGTGATAATCAGATGGGGCTAGAAAAACTGGTGGCAGTAGGAAGGCAATGTAACATGTTCCCTCCCAATCGAGGGGCAGACGAACATATGCGGTGTGACCACAAACAAAATAAGAATGACGTGAGGCTTTGAAAATAGATCTCCCACTGTCACTATACTCGACAATAGTAGTACAATCACTATGTCCTACATGTGCGGAACCATTCTTTCTGACACATAATTCGCCTTTGACTGGTAGTACTGAAATAGCAGGTAAGTCTGGAGTAGTATCAGACTGAACATTCAGGACCATAAAATTCGAAGAATAATTACCCAAATTATAAACTTCATTTTCTAGATCTAACCCTGTTCTATGGGAGAGACCTTGCTTGTCTGGAAAACATGTTCGATTCAGAAGGGACATATCATTTGAAGATGACGTTAATATGGACCATGCTCCACACGAACCATTATGTGAAAACGGATAAGGAAAAAGTGGCAGAACTCCCTTCGGTGTCTGGAAAGGGGGGAGTCGACCACACACCCAACAATTAGTAGCATTGCTGGTCTGGTGTGAATAGTGTAACATTCGGATGAATGTATTGTTGCGCATAGCAAGACGATAGGATAACTCGTGAGGAGGCAGATCACTAAACGTGTGCTCTACTGTAGCATTAGCAAACTTATTTACATGAGAAATTGGAAAACATAAATGAAATGCATAACTTGTGCAGGTAACCATCAAACTCAAAAACAATATAAAACTTAGAAAAACGATACATCTGATAGAGTCTTGACTAACTCTCTCACTATGGGGGTCTATCTTATACATGTCAGAAACCTGTCTAACCGTTTCACCCGAGGGGGACTTAGACAATTAAACTGGCTGACTTATTTTACTAGACCGGAGCTTGGATTTATACTCCTGCTGCGGAGTTTTCTCTAACAGGGAGGGCTTGATTTCAAAGTCAGTAGCGGGACAGTCCTTGAGAATAGGGCAGTCTTTAGAATTCTGGCAGTCCTTAAAAATGTTCTCGGCAAACTCTTTTTCTCGAAGTCCATGAAATTTCTTGACGTGGGACAGGTGCACCCAGCCTTTGCGGCCTTCCAACTTCACGGCCGTGCGGGTGGTCAGAAGGACAAGTTGAGGTTGTTTCCAGCGGGGCTCCAGCGGACTTGAACGATCAAAGTTCCGGATCAAGACGAAATCCCCGGGGATGACCTCATGCGGTTTCACTTCAGTATTGTCTGGAAATGCAGCGGCAACCTGTGAACGACAAGAGTGTAGGGCAGACATCAAGGAAGCTAGGTAATCTGTCAGCATATTACTGGAAACATCTGTAATACTGCGGGGTCTAGGTGTACCCCACATGTTTGGGGGGCGGCCAAATACGACCTCATAAGGGGACAGACCTGATCTGGAATGTGCAACCATGCGCATATAAAATAAAGCGACTGGCAGAGCTACTAGCCAGTCTACACCTTTCTCTTTACAAACTTTGGCAATGCGGATTTTTAATGTCTGGTTATGTCTCTGTGAGACTTGGCCCTTTCCCCAGAAATTTTTCGCTTTTTATCCCCTGTTAATTTAGAATGCCCCCATTGAAACAACAGTGTGTAGGCCTTGTGTGGTGGAGAAGGGCCTGTGTAGTGTAAAACTAGTGTTAAAGTACAGGTACTTCCTACCCCTAACATGGCCGCCACAGACCACTGCTGCAGCAGCGTGGTTTAGTGGGCGCATTCTAGTAGCCAGAGGCTGGCTGGAACCCTCAGGCAATGTATCCATCTTAGCCTGCCAGCCTGTCCACAGGTAGAATGATGGAACCTACTAGAACCACCTAGAACCTTCTGGGAGAGGTGAGGTGACACCAACTCACACCAACTGACACTACCAACTGTCAACTGGCAGTATATAAGGAAAGGGAGGGAGACTTTCCTGAGGAGAGAAGGGTGACAGAAGGGAGACCTGGGGGAGGAACCTACGCAGGAGTTTAGGCAGAGGGGCCTAGTCAGGGACTATGATACTGGAAGTGACAGGGCTTGGAGTGCTGCCTTACAAGTATTGAGGACTCCTATAAATCCCCCCTGACCTAGCCCAGCGGAAGGGAACCCCCAGGGACCACTTGGAGGGATTGGCTGAGAAGAACTTGGAACACCAGCCACCAATTTATTCCCCCCTTCAAGGAACAAGAAACCAAGCAACTAAACTAAGGGCGCAAGAAACATCCCGCCAAGAAGAAAACCAAATCACCACAGGACTTTTGAGGAACCCAACAGGTATTGGCGCTGTGTCGCTCCCTGTGCCCCCTTGACGCCACCTGGGGTTCCTGCGCTAACCTGCCACTGCTGTGTGGCTTGTCCTGTGAGCTGCCTCTATTTTTAAGCAACTACTGATGAAGCGCCAACCTAGAAACTGCCTAAGCGCTACATTGCCCTCCAAGCGCTTGACTGGTGAAGAATTGCTGTGTCCTGTGGGAGCGCTGTGAAATGCCTGCAGGGCTGTGGAAGTTGCCCCCCTGTAAAGCGCTGTGAAGTGCCCCAAGTGCTAGGACTGCCTGCTGAAGCGCTATACTGCCCGGGAACTGCTGGTCTGACCAAGCGCTGATAATTGCTCCCCTCAAAAGCGCTGTGAACTGAGACTTGTACCCGGTAAAGCGCTGCGAAGTAACTTGCCAAGCGCTGTTAATTGCTCCACTGCTGACCCCTGAAAAGCGCTCTTATGTAGCTGTGCCGGTGAAGCGATCGGAAGTAGTGGAAGAGCGCCACTGACCGCAACCTCGCCAAGCGCCTACCTGTAGCGCCTAGTGAAACGCCGTGCTTTGCCCCAGGCGACCCCCAGTGCCAGAAGAGGGCCGCCTCAGCAACCGGAGGCGTGAGGGAGAAAAGGCGCTGTGTCTCGGCGTGACTGGGGGCCGCTGTCACTGCCGCGGCCCGGCCGGAGAGTGAGGGATCCCAGCGGATCCAGCGCCGTCTTCGTGACCCCCCTCGGCGGCCCCCGTGTACCAGGAGAGGGCCGCCGTATTGTACGCCTGAGGAGGCCTCCGCGCATTCCAGTAAGGCCGCGTTAGGCCCTGAGGCAGGAATCCCCGTATCACGTGACGGGGACACATCAAGCCCCGGCCCCGCCGCGCACTGATTGGTTCCCGAGCCGGTGAGGCTTTGGAAGGCCCGGGAACCGCTTGTCATCGACGGGGAGGGCTCCGAGAGAGTGTCAGAGCCCCCCTCACTGCCAGCACTCGTCGCGGAGGGGGGGCCGACGTGCACCAGAGCCCCCCTCCGATTGCCCCGCATCACGGATCCGGCCCCTGTGCTGTGCCACTGGGCCGAATGAAGCTCACGGGTGGGTTGGAACCCCTCCCTTGCCTCCAGAACCTACGCAAGGGCCCAGGAAGGGCCGAAGAAGGCAGGTAAACCCCCGGGGAGGAGGGCGGAAGGTCGCATGAGACCTCGAGTTTGCCCCTCCCTGGGGAAAACTGGTGACTGGGTCCTGTTGGCCCTAATTAATTACAGAAGCACTTACTTGCTGGAAAGACTGGGCCCACGAAGGTCACTGTGGGTCCCCTGCAGTAGGAACCTTGTACTCCTGCAGTGAGTTAATTATTAAATTGGGCTGCATTGTTGATGGATGTTTTTCCCTTGCCTTATGGGAATGTTCCCTGATTAATAGGAGCAATTTACTGCTCATTTATGCACCAGCCTATGTGTAGTTTGCCTAATGCCAGGTTGGAAGTGATGTAATGCCTATTTGAAGCCTGATGCAGGGCTTATAGGGTGCTAAGGAAATACTTGGGACCTATTGAAATACTGGGTACTGGCTAATTAAATGTCACTCCTGCCTAGGGCAATGCCTTTAGAAATGTCCTAACTTCTGCCTAGAGAACTGTTATTACTAGCTAAATGCCTTAGTGAATGCCCAATGTAAGGTTCATTCAAATACGCTTTGCGTAATGCTCTAGGTAAAGGAATGGTTATTCCTCCCAAGTGAAACTGGTAATTAACTGTCTGTACGAATTTTCTTGTACATACTCTCTATACTACTGAGGGTCTTGTGTCTACCCTTGGCTATATTATCACTCCACCTTGTCAGAACTTTCATTTCGATCGGATCTTTAGTCGGACAATCTTGTTCCCTTACTAAACAATTGATTAAAAACTTTAATAGCATGAGCTGGGTCTCAGCTTTCCTTAGAGACATGATTTCGCCAATACTTTCTGGATCATCTCCTGTACGGATGAAACGATATATTCTGTCTAGATCTTCTTTCATATTCGGTAGGGTGTCCAAATACTCGGTCACCCGTCTTACACGCAATGAATATATAACCATATTATCATCGCCTGGGACTGGATCATAACGGCATTCGGTAAGAGCTCGTCTGATATCTGCAACGGACTGATATTTGGGCGTACGCTGTAACGCACGTTCATGTAACTCGACTAATGTTACACATTTGTGTGGCGGCGGGGTACCCGGAGGACCTCCCCCCGCGGCCCCTAAACTGGAATCATCGACTGATACTCTTCGTGCTGGCAGAGTGACTGATGTAGCGGGAACTTGTACTATGGGCTGGACCGGGGGTACCGTAACAGGTGCTGCGACGGGTGCCCCGGTGGCTGGAGGAACAGGAATTACATTATTTACAGGAGCAGGCGGAACAGAATTTGCATACTCTGGGACTGTGTCGTCCAAATAGGACGAGAGAAAAATATCAGCTGCGGTCGGTTTGTGATGTAGCTTGGTCGGAACTAATGGTGGCGGAAAATTACTGGATGCCTCCGGGGTTGCTTTTGGCAAGCCCTCGGCAAGAAGAGGATACATACCCTTAATAAGGGCATTCCTCTGTCTGTCTGACTGTTCGGCTTTAACTCGTTCACCTATTTCGATTAATTCCCTTTCTTGGGCTCTTTCTGAGGATTCTCTACTTAGTTCTGACTTTCTTATTTCTTTCTCTGTTCTTTTATGAGATTCTTTGCGCCATAACTCGATGGCATCTTTCTGTGACTGTCTGGCTTTCTTTTTCCATAATGCTTCTTCTACTCGCATGATGCACTCGGCATCCCATGTACCCGATACGGGCCATCTATACTTTTCCTCTAACTGTTTGGTGTACTCCACCCATAAATCTAGATATAATATGGCACTTATGCCATGCTTCTGATACATAAAATGACCTGGACTGTCCCTAGGCGGGACAGGAACTGCTTCTTCGAGCAGACCTTTTCTAGTTTTTAACTGACGTAACTTCGAGAACATAACTAGACTGGAGTCTGGACACAATACAATACACAAGGAACACAATAATAACTCGAAAGAACAATTCATTCATACCACGACATTGAAAACACATGAAATAACATTTAAAATAACAGTTCGGACAAAATACTACCTGGAATACTGAGAACAGAAATACATGAATTTCTCGAGGACTGAACTTACTGGAACAGAAACTTACTAGAATTACTAGATGTACTGCTAAACAGTACGAAACTTACCGGTCCCATAAAGAGACACGTCAGGACCCGCATCCACCTAGGTGGACACTTCGTGTTGGATTTGCGTACCCAAACCCACGGACCAGAGACAAATGAATTGACCCTGTCTAGATACTACCCCAGCAACGGTACTCACCGGGCAGCAAGAACGGAAGGCCTCGGACTGGACTGGACTGCTACGACGACGGACTACGAACTTCGGACTTCAGTTACAGGTGGGCCTCCGGATACCTCGGACCTTGGACTCTCGGCTTGGGCTCTGGTCAGGACTCGCCGCGTTCCTCCACCGCCTCGTCTGGACGCTGGACCGCAACCTCCGTCTCCTCCGTGGGCCTGAGGGATACTTGAAGCAGAAATATCTGCACGTGGCCGGTACGGCTGCAGAGGGTCAGGGGGCTTGCGTGGCTTCACCGGCGCGTGGGGAAAGGGCAAGTCCCTATTCGGGCGCCATTATGTGGTAAATAAATAATTAATTACCGGTACTATTTTTCAGGATACTCATACAAATAGATAGCTCAATAAATAAGAGTCAAGATACGAGGTAGCTAGAGTTGACAGGCTTTAATTAAGCATAAAGGACTGGAACAGGACAGCCTGTACGGGGATGGGATGGCAGCTGCCTGGGGCAGGATCGGGACAAAAAGCAGACTTTAATAACAGTGCATAACATATATATACTAAAACAATTGCATTACATTCAGTGTAGTAGGCGTAGCAGTAGGCGGAGTTTGTAGCAGTCGCGAAAGATAAGGCATAAAGTGGGTGTAACAAGAGGTGTGTACAGGGCGTATACATAGACATGTGATGTAAACGTAACAGAAGTGTCATAAAATAGGCGGAAACATGGAGGGGGCTACCTGAGCAGCTGGGACCTCTAACCTAGTGGTGCGCGCAAACTGGCAATGATGTGTTACCAGGGAGAACTGGGGGGCTATGACTTCTGCGCTAGAAGAGGAGACTAAAGTCTGGAGTGTCAGAGCGACATGTACCTAAACACTATCTAGTATCTGATGTTTGGAGAACATGTTGATAGAAACTAAAAGTTATCAGGGTAAAGGCTAACAGACTCTAAGACTGGTGCATGCATTATTCTACATGTAGTGTGTGTGCGGGGAATATTCTATGAATATTAATACAGTATTTCTCTTACATGGAGACATAAAGGCTAGACCATGACAAACTATTGACGCGATTCAGTAGCTTAGGAATGCGGAGAAGGAGGGCTGGACTGATAACTAGAATCATAACATACTCTTGGCAGACTCGGAAGCAGAGCCAGGCCGTGCCGGGCACTGCGAGGCATGAAAGTAAGCTAAGGGTCAGGGATACAGGTGGGGGCTGTACCGCTCCTCGGAGAGGGTTCAGGAAACAGGAGCTGAATCTGAGTCCGGGCCCTTTTGAGGCCTAGAAACGGGGACAATTCAATGAATTAACGTGCACACTGTAAAATGTGGCAACGTAGCTTTACATAGGCTTGATATTCGTTGTATTCACGATAACTGGAAACTGGCATACTAGAGATGGACACAACTGTAATTGCGTCTTTAATCGATCATAGGGAATACATATGCATATTAATCATGCACATATAACATAAGGTGGGGAACACGTAGGGACACAGAACATGACAAAATTTACTTTTCCACAGGACCACAAAAGTGCTCTCAGCTTTTACACTGCTCGTACTAATGACCATTGAGTGGAGGGAAGGCAGTGTAGAAAAGAGCCTTGCTGAGATTGATAATTCCAGGGGCTTAGCATAATCAAAAATGTTAGGTGGGTGTGAGCCTAAGATTTCCCAACAAGCAATGAGGTGTACCCAACAAAAATAACATAGCAAGCTGGCACCATTGAATGGTAGTAAATTACAGGGTTAGGGATATTAGTTTTCAGTTGTTTGGAAAAGTAAGGCCAGCTAAGTTAGGGCCTCAGTGGGATAGTCTGGACTATGTTGTCCACTCTAACTCCAGTTCCTTCTCAGAGCAATGTAGAGCAGTGTGGCCCACGTAAGCAAGTCCAGACCCAACATCAGTACAGTAGGGAGTGGATGGGCAGTGAGAGCAGGAATTTTATTAGCCCAGGTTGCATGTGTATGATGTCTGAACAAGTTTATTTCAGACTGGCAAGCACTGGGAGAAATTGACACTGCCTTCAAACTCATCTCCAGAGCTCTCACTCATGTTCCATCATAAACGTGCACTCACAATTGAACTCGCCCAGATGCCTAGAAGCGATTTAGAAGACACTGGAGAAGTGTGGCAACTGTGCTGCTTGTAATACAACCCTGGAAGGCACTGAATTCGTCCATAATTCCATAAAATGGAAACATACAGAGTTTACAACTTGCAAAACCAAGAATGTGGTTTATGCAATTGTTTGCCCCTGCACCAAGGTGTACATAGGTAAGACAAATCAACAAGTCAACCAGAGGATTACTCAACATCGCTCCCGCATTAAGAAAAAGGTGCTAACTGCATCAATGGTTGAGGATTTCATCGCTAAATCCCATAGCGAGAACAACTTTAAGTGGACAGTCCTCTTCTCTCTTAATGCATCAAAACATACAATGGATGTGGATAGCTTCTTACTTCAGAAAGAGGCGTTTTTGATTTTGAAATATAATAGTGCCTTAATACAATGACTGAGTTTACGAGAATGTAAAAGAATGTAATCACGCATTCTCATGAATGCGTAAAGGGATGAACTCCAGCTATTGTTCTGTTTAATTCAGGAGATATGCACAAACTTTGGACCATGTGTCCCATAATGCAATAGGATCATCAGTATGACTTACTAAACATTGTTTTGCCCACCACCGTAATACTACATTACCCAAGTGCCTCAGATTGCAGCAATAAGTAATGGCTAACTGTTTGCCATTCAGAGCGAGCCAACAAGCGGAATTAGTACCACCAAAGGCAGTTGTTAACTTTAGGTAATCCCTCCTTTTATTACATTCTCTATTAGAAATGTGCCACGCCTGGCAGCAGATTGATTGATTGTAATACTTCTGCTTGCAGTAATATGCGATACCACATGACCGGCCAGTTTCAGTAAGCCACTGAGCCACTTCTGTGGGAGGCTGCTCTAATTCAGAGGTAAGCCCGCGCTTACAATGCGTTTTGTTCAAGTAATAAAAACAGAACAAAACAGAATAGAGATTTATTATCGATAATTCTTGTTTACAGCAACAAGTCATAGGAATAAATTGAGGGGAAACTCTGAGGGCCTCATTTATGAAAAGTGACGCATCGCTGCGTGAAAACAGCGATGCGTCACTTTTCACTGCGTCCTCCTTGCAACACCAATGATGCGTCATATTTACAGTATGACGCATCATGTCGCAAGGAGTTACAGATACGTCAGTATTTCTGACGTATCTGTAAGCGCAAAAGTCACGCATTGCTGGGGTGTGTCACAAAAGTGACGCAAATCCAGCAATGCGTCCTTTCACATGGGAAAGCCCCATGTGAAAGGGCTTGCGTCAGTCTTACGCCTGCTGTGAGGCAGGCGCAAGATTTTGACGCAACAGCGTTCTAAAAGTGACGCAGTGAAATCTCATAGATTTCACTGCGTCACTATTACGAGGCTTTTTGCGGGGGGAACGCCCCCTCTGCATACATTATACCTGACGCAGGTATAATGTAGCGCAGGCATTTACAAAGTGACGCATCTTAGATGCGTCACTTTGTAAATAGTGCGCAACAGGAGGCATGTTTTACGCCGCCGATGCGTCACAAAAAGTGACGCATCGGAAGCGCAAAACTGACGCAAGGCCTCATAAATGAGGCCCTGAATGTTTTGAGAGCAGCTGCTCGTCTTTCAGGTACGCGGACTTTTATTGAGAATGTTGTTCAATAGAATTTTCCTGAAATTTAAGCCGGAATTCCGCTAGAACAGAAGTTATTTTATTTTACAGATACCCCATAGTGCACTGTTTATTTGCGGTGTTGCATTCAAGCAGGGGATACACAGTATCTCTGCAGGTAGGAACTTGACTTCAACGAAAGCTTTTTGTGCGGCTTTTGACCAGAATTTTCTATATTGATAATTGTTTTAATTTTGGCAGCTCTCCAACAAATAATTTACGATCTGGAAACGAGGAGATATTTCCACAGCAGGTATTTTAGCATATCCTCGGCAGTAAAGCTTTATGTATTAGTTTGGAGGAGGGAATATGGAGCATTAATAACAACAACATTAACCCGTTGGCTGCTTCCGCGATTTCGCGGCAGTGCGGCCGTATTAAAAAATGGGCGGGGCCTTGTCGGCCATTGGCCGATGGCAGCACCAGCGAGGTAGCGCTGCCGTCGGCAGCATGGAAGGGGTTAATATCGTTCTAGATAAAACAACACAGCACGTACGAATGAAGCGTAGTGCAAGGCTAGAAATTCAGAAGCCCTGATGAGCGTCCTTTTACTGTGAGGATTAGGACTCAAAACGCGTTGGCAATTTTTTCATTGAGGATCTTTAAATTGAGTATTCGCAGACACGGAGGGAGTTGAATTGTTTCCCCCACCTGCTAAATATTGTTCCCTTTGATTACAAAAGATTACTCTGATGTTTTTATGAGGTATACACTGAAAAGATTAATTGTGAAATGTTTCAAAACAAAGTTTGCTTAATGTGATTAGTGTTGTGTTAGTTTGATTCAGTGTTTCACTGTGTGTACTGTTTAATGTGTATTGTTTATCACGTGAATTAATTTGTTGATTGTTTTTGATTATTGTATGTAATCTTCTAGATATGACGGTATGTCTTTTTCTATGAATTTTCAGAAAATAAATGAATTTTTCACAAAATAATAAGGGTTAATAAAAACCTGATCAAACAAAAGTAAAGGTTGTTGATCATTTCAGCCAATCAATCACATGCTATAAGTAGTTTGAAGGTTCAGGTCACCATTGTTTCTTCTCAAATTTAGGGCCTTTCCAGATCCTTGTCCCACTGGGCCCAACTGCCTTGTTTTTTCATACTTTTAGAAAGTGGGCATTTCTCTGCTATAACAGCTGTGTAGGTCTGCAGCCTGTCTCCAATGCACATCTGTGTTGGGTGACAGATTCCCTTTGTGCATTCCCTCTAGACTGCCACAAACACAGGAAGGTTAGGTGTGGCTGAGTCCCCATCTGGATTCTGATGGCTCTTCCTGGGCACGAAGGGAGGGGGGCTGATACACCTAAATAGGCAGTCCTGTGTCCCCGCACAAAGGACTGATTACCCCTCCACAGGTAGTCTGGAGGCAGGGCTGGGAAAAGGGGCTTTTGTGCACTTCAAAGACCCTTCTTTGAAGTCACCTCTACTTCAAAGGCACAACTGGGTATAGGTAATGGGTCTCGGACACCACCAAATCAGACACTACTGGATCTGTAAAGTACCTCTGTCAGTAGAACTGCTGTGCTGCTACAAGTACTGTCACTCTACTGAACTTCTGTTCTGCTTTGCTGCCCTGCTGCTCGCTGACCCTGCTAAGGGAGAGCTGGACTCTGCCTTGAACCCAGAGTGATCTCAAACAGCTTGTTGGCTTGCTTCCTGATGCTTGAGACTCAGGGCTATCAAAGTCTCTACTCCAGCTCCTGTGCCTGATTCACTGAAGTGGACCCAGATACTTGCACTAGAGAAATAAGCGAATCAAGTCTGAGTGCAGCAGAACCAGGGCATCAACCCTGTTGCGGGAATAGAATTGGCTTAGAGATCTAGAATCAAATTTGTGTTAAAGCAAAAATTAAGAAAGCCCTTCCATGGTGGGCCTATTCGGAGATCATCAATTAGGTTTCTTGTAAAGAGCGACCACTCACCTGTAAGGGTCTCAAGGTGCTGGGGGGGGGGGGATATAGAGGAAAACCTGCGATTCAGTCCTTCCTGAATTGAGGCAGCAATGGTGATTGCATGAGATGTAGAGGCAGGGAGTTCCAGGTCTTTGCAGTGAGGTAGGAAAAGGATCTTCTGCCAGCTGTGGTCTTGTGGATCCATTGGATGGTGGCCAGGGACATTTGGGCAGAGCGCAGATGTCTGGTGGCTGTGTGGAAGGAAAGACATGGTTGAGCTATGCAGATCCGGCATTGTGGAGGACTTTGTAGGCGTATGTGAGGCGCTTGAAGGTAATTCTTTTGTTGATAGGGAGCCAGTGGAGGTCTCTCAGGTGACCAGTAATGTGGCTGCGGCGTGGGAGGTTCATGATGAGTCTGGCGGAGGTTCATGATGAGTGTGGCTGTATGTTCTGCACTTTCTTAAGGAGTTTTTGGGTGGTGCCGGCGTAGAGTGCGTTACCTTAGTCGACTCTGCTGCTGATGAGCACATGGGTGCCCGTTTCCCTGGACTCAGTGGGGATCCACTTGAAAATCTTTCGAAGCAGGCGGATCGTCTGGAAGCAGGAGTACGAAACGGCGTTGATGTGTCGGTCCATTGAGAGCGAAAAGTCCAGGAGGATGTTGAGGTTAGGTAGTCATTTCTCTCACTTCATCTTCAACTTGATATAGGGAAATGCCTCTATTTACATGCTCGCCCTACCACGCTTTGAACCGATGATGCTGGTTCTTCGACTCAGAGTGCACTGGGACCTGCTAACCAGACCTCCGTGACGGTGCTGTGACCCTAAAAAGTATATGCTGAATGACTTATATCCAATTGGCCTAGCTTTACTTACTTATAGGTCCCTCAAATACTGTACCAGGGTTACCCAGGGCCTTTAATGCTGTTTCCCTCCAGGGCTGCAACACTTGTTGTGCTACCCTGTATAGGACAAAGGGAAAACATGTCTCCCAACCTGCCACTGAAGACTGGCATAGGCAATTTTAAACTGCTAACTCAACTTTGCTATTTAAACGAATGGCAAACCCCAAAACTCCCTTTATAGTGTATGTGATTCACCCCTGGAGAAGGCCTAAAGAGCCCACGGCAGGGTACTGTATGTCAAATGGGGGATATGTCTTTTTACATTACCTAGCAGTGAAACCTCAAACTGTAATTTTTATTGTGGAAGCTATCTAGTCCAAGAGAGCTGGGCAAGATGACTGATGAGTGGGTATGTATTAGGAAGTGTAAAAAGTCCTAAAGAGTTGATCATTGGAAAGAGGGACAGGCCACACCTCAGGGGAAGAAAGGGGCTAGGATAAAGGGGCTAGGATAAAAAGAGAGAATTTCCCAAAGAGTTCCCAAAAGATGGCCAAGGGGTTAGCCCAGAGCCTCATCCCATTCCAAGGGGAGGGGTCCTGGGAAAGAATTTGACCCTTCAAAGGCTGGAGTGAGATGTGACTGTAAGCAGTCAAGTCACACGAGGGGAGATGCTTTGTGTACATAAAATTCACCCACTGGTGACCATCCCAAAGGCATTGTGAGTGTAGGGGTACAGGTGGAAGTTGTTCCTGGGCATTGCAGCCTCGGCCCACTGTCCACCCACTATGGAAAGATACAGGCAGTGGCCAAGAATCAATGGTGTTGAAGTACAGACTCTGAGAGATACAAGTGACCTTTGAATTTAAAGTTATGCACTTAGGTTTGAAAATGTACCTGCCACCTTCCAGAGGTAGCTGAACAGAGTACCTTCAGGCATGGAAAGTTTAATTGCAGCATATGTGGATACAATTGCTGTATTCATTTCCACAGGGGAGGATCACCTGGTCCACCTCAAGGAAGTGTTTCAGGGTCTGCAACAGGCAGACCTGACTATTAACTCACGTAAGTGCCAGATAGGGCAAGGGTCTTTTGTGCACTTGGGCCACCAAGTAGGTGGAGGCCATATACAACCTCTCCAACCCAATATGTAGACAGTTCTTACCTGAGAGGTTCCTAAGACCCAAACCCAAGTCAGACCCTTTCTTGGCCTGACTGGATACTATAGAAGGTTTGTCAAAGGTTATGGTACCATAGTGGCACCATAACAGAACGTATTTCTGAAAAGAAACCCAGAAACGTTATCTGGACTGAGCAGTGTCAAAAGGCCTTTGACACACTCACTGAAGCTTTGTGCTCAGCACCTATCCTAAAGGCACCTGATTTCAGCAATGAGTTCATTGTCCAGATAGATGCTTCAGAACATGGAATTGGGGTAGTGTTGTCACAAGTGAATGATTTGGGTCCGGAACAACAAGGTGCCTTTATCAGTAGGTGACGCCTCCTCAGAAAGCAGCATTGGAGCGCCATTCAGAGGAAAGCCAAAAAGCGATTGAAGACAGAAAAAAGCGATTGAAGACAGAATCTCCACCCACGCACACAACAGCAAAGAACTCTTCAGCATCATCAAGGAGTTCGCCCAACCCACCAGCGAGTCTACCGACATCCCTCCCTCACAAGACCTCTGCGACAAACTCAGCATCTTTTTCCACCACAAAATCAAGAGCATCTACGACAACTTCGACGAAGACAACCAACACACTGAACCCTCACCAACCATCCCCGACACCCGGAAACCAGCGATTGATGACTGGACAGCCCTCACCACCGAAGACACACTGAAGACAATGAAGTCAATCCACTCAGGGGCCCCCACGGACCCCTGCCCCCACCACATCTTCAACAGAGCCGCCAACACCATCGCACCCATGCTCCGCCAAACCATCAACCGCTCCCTGGCGACCGCCTCATTCCCCGATCACTGGAAACACGCCGAGGTCAACCCCCTCCTAAAGAAACCCTCAGCGGACCCCACCGACCTCAAAAACTACAGACCCATCTCTCTGCTCCCGTTCCCAGCGAAAGTCATCGAGAAAGCCATCAACAGCCAACTCGCCACATTCATTGAAGAACACAACATCCTCGACTCCTCCCAATCCGGCTTCAGAAAAAACCACAGTACGGAAACCGCCCTCCTCGCCGCAACAGACGACATCCGCACCTTACTGGACAAAGGAGAAACAGTAGCCCTCATCCTCCTCGACCTATCAGCGGCGTTCGACACAGTCTCCCACCGCACCCTAATACGCAGACTCTACGATGCAGGAATCCAGGACAAGGCCCTCGACTGGATCTGCTCCTTCCTCTCCAGCAGGACGCAGCGGGTCAGACTCCCCCCTTTCCTCTCGGACCCCACACCTATCACCTGCGGAGTCCCCCAGGGCTCCTCCCTCAGCCCGACGCTCTTCAACGTCTACATGGCTCCACTTGCCCCCATCGTCAGAACCTACGGACTCAACATCGTGTCATATGCAGACGACACCCAGCTCATCCTCTCCCTATCCAACGAGCCCAACACCGCCAGAGGCAACTTTCGAGAAGGCATGGAAGCCGTCGCCAAATGGATGAAAAACAGCTGCCTACAACTAAACACCAACAAAACAGAAGTACTCATCATGGGCCCAAACCCCGACGCCTGGAGTGACACCTGGTGGCCCACCGCCCTCGGAAACCCGCCAACCCCCACAGACCACGCACGCAACCTGGGAATCATCCTGGACTCCGAGCTCAAAATGGACCGCCAGATCAACTCTGTCTCATCTTCCTGCTTCCACACCCTCCGCCTCCTTCGTAAGACCTTCAAATGGATCCCCCTCGAACACCGAAAGACAGTCACTCACGCCCTGGTCACCAGCAGACTCGACTACGGCAACGCACTCTACGCCGGAATAAACAAAAACCTCATCCGCAAGCTACAGAACATCCAGAACGCCGCCGCAAGACTGGTCCTCAACCTGCCAAAACACTGCCACATCTCCCAGCACCTGCGCACACTCCACTGGCTCCCCGTCGAGGCGAGAATCACCTTTAAGATGCTCACCCACGCACACAAGGCCCTCCACGGCACCGGACCAGCATACCTGAACAGCCGACTCAAATTCCACGCACCCCAAAGGACCCTACGATCAGCCCAGCTTTCCTACGCTGTGGTCCCCCGCACCAGAAAGACCAGATCGGGAGGCCGCTCCTTCTCCTCCCTCGCGGCCAAAGCATGGAACGCCCTTCCGCTCCACCTCAGACAGACAACATCGCTCCCCATCTTCGCAAGAAACCTCAAAACCTGGCTCTTCGACAGACCCCCTCCTTGATGGAATGGAACCTGCACCCCCCCAACCCCTCCCCCACCCCTAGCGCCTTGAGACCCTTACGGGTGAGTAGTCGCGCTTTAACAAACTCCTGATTGATTGATTGAAAGCCATAGCTGTGGTTTGGTCTCCGAAGAAGCTGAAACCCTTGCTGTATTTAACTCACTTTAGAGTTCAAACTGACCACCGGCTTCTCCGGTGGCTAATGCAGATGAAAGGAGGGAACTCCAAACCATTGAGGTGGTCCATTTACCTACAGGGTATGGACATTACAGTAGAACGCAGACCTGGGACTGACCATGCCAATGCGAATGGCATATCCAGGTACTTCCACTTAGATGATGAGAACTAACAGGGTGCAGGTTACTTGCTTACCGCCTTGCGTCTGGAGGGGGGGCATGCAGAGAAATGCCTCTTTTTACATTATCATTACCACTCCCCCCCAATTTTGGACTAATGCTGCTGGTTTTTCGACTGTGAGAGTGCTTTGAGGCCTACTAAGCAGAGCTCAGTGTCAGTGGTCTGACCATTAAAAGTATTTGTTGGTTGGCTTATACCCAACTGGCCTTGCTTCCTCAGAGAAGTTACATCAACATCTGGTGTCACAATTTAAAGTGGCCTTCAGGGGTAGAAAAAGCAGGCCTCTTCTAGGCTCCTTGTGTGGGGGCTATTTGCCAATAACCTGAAGTCAGTTCAAAGGTGTGCAGAGACTTTTCAGCTCCCAACTTATCAATTAGCTCAACAGCTCTGGGTATGGGGTGGGCATCAGTCTTGGTGACTACCTTTAGGCCTCTGTAGTCCACACAGAATCTAATTTCTGGTTTCCCTACTTTTGAATTCGGATTGGGTACCGGTATCACTGGATAGGCCCAAAAACTACTAGAGGGCTCTATCACCCCCAACTCTAACATCTTGGCAAACTCAGCCTTGATACTAGCTTTGACCTAGGCTGACTGTCTGCAAATCTTACTGTTGACAGGCAAGCTGTCACCTGTTTCCACATAATAGGTAACACCAAGTTGTCAGGCCTAAGGTCAATGAAAATAGACTGGCAAACTGCCTTAATAACTTGAAGCAGTTAGCTGTTGGTCTGTGAGAGTGGAAGAGAGAACTACTCACTCCACGATCCATCTTTGAGATTGGTAGACAGCAAGCCAGGGAGCTGCTCACAGTCCCTTTCTTCTCCTCTACCTGTCACCATAAGCACTGTAATGTCTGCTCTGTCATGGTGGAGTTTAAGCCTGTTCATATGGATAACCCTGTGAGGCTTTCTTGAGGTTCCCAAGTCCCCCAGATAGGTGACTTCCTCTTTCTTCTCCAGGATAGGATAGTGCCTAGTCAACTTGTCTTGGAGGGCCCTAGGTGCTACAGACTCTAAAACTCAAACCATCTGTCCTGGTTGGTATTCCACCATTGATGACTTCTGGTTGTACCAGTGGTTAACAAGCTCCTCACTGGCCTCCATATTTATATTAGCCTTTTTCATGTATTCTGCCATCCTGGAGCAAAGGCCTAATACATAAGCCACAATATCTTGCTTGGCCACTAGAAGGGCCTATCCCACCACTTGCGTATCAACTTAATAGACCTCTCACAGGGTATCCATAGAGTAGTACAAAGGGACTGAAGCCTAATCCTTTCTGAGGAACCTCCATGTAGGCAAACAACTTGCATGGCAGGAGAAGATCCTATCTCCTTCTGAGTTTTCCAAGCAAACCCATGATCATGCCTTTAATGGTCTTGTTGAGTCTTTCTACTGGACCATTACCTTGGGGATGGTAGGGGGTAGTGAACTTATAAATCACGCCACACTCATCCCACATTGCTTTCACATAGGCTGACATAAGATAAAAAGTTAGTTCCCCTATCTGAAATTACATCCTTACAGAACCCAATCCTGGTGAAGATTCCAAGGAGGGCCCTAGCCATTGAAGAAGCAGTGACTGTTCTAATGGCAATAGCTTCAGGGTATCTTTTGCCATTGTTGACAACCACCAAGATTAATCTGTTCCCGCAGGTACCCAGGGGCTGTAAGTTAAAGTGCCCCCCCCAGGGTTCCAGCACTTGTTGTGTCACCCTCGATGGGACAAAGTGAAAATGTACCTCCCAGCCTGCCACTGCAAACTGGCATTGAAGTTTTAAGCTGCCAACTTAACTTTGCCAGCTAAAGAGAGACACAGAGGAGGCTCTATGAATGGCGAATAAAATGACAGCTTGGATGGAAAAAAGGGATAAGGAGAGAAACTGGATCCTAAAAATCCTAAAAATCCATACATCCAAAGGTAATGTACATAAGACTGGGAAGGATATTGCAGAGGGGTATGCCGACTACTACGAAACACTCTATACACCTACTTCAGTGAGGTCCAGAAATGATTGCACTGAGCTTTTAAGGGCTATCTCCCTCCCTACACTGTCAGTTGATGACAGAAATACACTGGACCAGAATTTAACAGTTAAAGAAATAGAGGGAGCCATTCGAGACGTACAATCCGGTAATGCCCCTAAGGTCCTATGGCCTCGCGGTAGAACTCTACAAGGGTGTGGCAGACAAAGTTGCGCAGCATATGCTGAACATGTTCCGGTTGGCTAGGAAGGAGGAATCTCTGCCCGAGGATCAACAACTGGCCACTATTGTTGTCATACCCAAAAAAGATAAACCCCCAGAGGAACACAACTCCTACACCCCACATCTCTACTGAATTTCGAAGCCAAGGTACTGGCAAAGGCCCTTGCGACCAGGCTTTGTACAGTGATACCCTCTGGGGTCCACCCGGACCAATAAGGTTTTATATCCCATAGAAGCATTAGATTAAACCTCAGACGCCTGTACGCAATGCTACTTAGGACTAGGGCTTGGCAGAGAGAGGAGGCCATGCTGCTCTCGCTAGATGCGCAAATGGCATTTGATAGCATTGAGTGGACGTATATGTACTTTTATGAATGGTTCCAGTGTCTATATCGCGGGCCGTTGGCAAGGTTGCATGTCAATGGGGCAGTATCCCACTCTTTCGCACTACACAAGGACACAAGACAGGGGTGCCCACTGTCCCAGATGATCTTCGCGCTGGCGCTCAAGCCTCTTACTGCCTGGGCCTGCCAAGACCCACTAATATCAGGCATCAATGGTGAGGGGGACTAGGAAGAACGTATATCTTTATATCCTGATGATATATTGTTGTATGCCACTCAGCCCTACCTCACGGCAGGTAGATTGCTTCACATATTTCAGCTACTTGGCAGCTACTCCGGATATCAGATTAATTGGGATAGATCGCCCCTCTTTCGGGAGACGTCCCTCCTATGCTTGCTGGCAAAACACCTCTGATGGTGAAAGGTAAGTTGAAATATCTCGGCATCCGGATATAGAGGACAGCTGTCGATTTTCTGACCGATAACCTACTCCTACAAACCAAAAAACTCTGGAGTGATGTGGCACACTAGAGAAAACTACAAGTGTCCTTGATGGGCAGGAATGTCTTATTTAAAATGATGGCTCTGCCTCGCTTACTCTATGTTCTGCAGAACACCCCATATAAAATACCACTATATTTCTTCCAGAAAGTGGACAGCGAGTTATGTAACCTCCTCTGAGACGGGGGTAGTTCAAGGGTTGCGCTGCACAAGTTTCAGAGGGGAGTGTTTGAGGAGGGACTGGCGGTCCCGGATATAAATAAATACTACTGGGCAGCCCAGCTGATAACAATTAATGACTGCCGGGTGGTTCAACTAGCTATGGATAGTTGCGACTATCCAGCCGCACTCTACAGTAGGAAACAACTGGGGCAACTGCCGCTTCACACACATTCAGTGGTCCGTACATGGCATGAGACCACTAGAATTTTGGGATGGGAAGGCAAATTAATGGAGACAACCCAGCTATGGGACAGTGGTTTGTTGGGGAGGTGGGGAGTCTGAAGTGATTCCATAAATGGGGACTCCTGGGCATCAACTACCTCGGAGATGTTTGGAAGGTTCAGTTAATGATTTCCTTTGACAACCTGAGAGCAGAACACCAGATGGCAGACACTGAAAGATTTTGATACTTACAACTGGGACATGCGTTGTGCAGGCATGTGCTCTAAGGAGAACAATTGCCGGATTACACACCCCTAGAAGATAGGCTACTCACCAGACCCCCTAGGGGCCATGAGGGAGGAGTGGGAAACTAAAATGGGACTGATGGAGGAGGATCACTGTGTGGAGGCGCTTCATAGTCCTAGAGAGGTAGATATTCGGACCCACTTTCACCTCATACAACTAAGACATTTTCATTGATCCTATTCTTCTAGAACACTCAAGCACCGCTCTGGGACGATGCAACTCAGACCAGTGTGTTATGGGATGTGGAGAGATAGGGTCGTTCTTTCATATTCAATGGACCTGCCCAATTATTCAACAAAACTGGTGGGGGTGATATAGGTTATGATCGAGGTCACAGGCCTAGACATCCCATTGGAGGCGTGGTGGCATATCTTGTGTGTGATGAGGAAGTAGTATAGCCTAAATATCACAGGATATGGCTCAGGATTGCGTCCATAGTGGCGAAAAGGAACATAGCCAAAGTCAGGGGAGTAATCCGCTCACCGAGGGTAAAGGATTGGGAAATTGATCTGGATTGGTGCAGTAAAGCAGAAAAAGTGGTGTACCAGAGTCGGGTTGCCCGCGCAAGTGGGAAAAGGTTTGGGGTCTGTAAGAGGCCTATAGAGGATACTGAACATACAACCTAGAGAAGTTGCAAATGTACATAAGTGGAGGTTTCACTTGTTTAATAAGAAAAGTAAAGATGTCCAACCTGTACGGAACGCTGCCATGATCCTGTATTGGAGTTTATCGAACAATGTAAATGTGGGATAATCCTCAGTACCTACTTCTGTTGTAATTTATGATTATGGAGTTGCCCAAGATTAAAAAGTTTAATAAAAAATAATTTTTACAGAACGTTGCCAGTTAAACTAATGACAAAGCCCTAACTTCCCTTTTTAGTGTAAGGCACTCCCAACAGAAGGCTTAACAAGCCCTAAGGCAGTGTACTGTATGTTAAAAAGTGGGACAAGTATATCTTACATGCTCTAGCAGTGAAAACATAAAATTGCCGTTTTTACTGTGCAAGGGCGAGCAGGCCCAGTGGAGAGTATAGGGTTACATACTGACAACTAAGCTGTGCTAATTCCTGAATGGAACTACTCAAATTGGTACTTCAAGGTATCATATTTGTCATTGAATTAAACCAGACTTCATGCCCAAGTTGAATTTGATGTACCTTTATCAGAAAGGCAACTTTTAGAAAGTTGCCACTTGGTTGCCCAAGTCATCCACTGGCCATTCCCCGATGCTGGCCACAAGACAGACTTCTGCCCTCAATGGGGAGAAGTGTGAACAGCTCCCAAGACCGGGAACAATCGAGGATTGCTGTTAGAAGAGGTGTCACAACTCCGTGGCCCAAAAGGCGAGCATCAAAGCAGAAGCCGCCTTTAAAGGGCAAATGGTGGACACACATGAGAGGGACTCCTCCTCTTTTGAAGTAAATGGACTGGCGTTGGGGACCAAGGGGGAGACCAGTTGCCTAACTGTTTTTCCTTGGGTATATAGCCCTCTGGTAGCCATACCTGTAAGGGTGGCTACCAAGCTCCACACTCCGAGAGACGGGTTCAGCCCTCTTGGGAGTGGGCAGAATAATGTGATCTGAGATAGCTAGATGCCACACATTGCAGGAAGTGATCACTACACAGGGAGTAATCTTGTATCCCATTGATCAGTAACCACCACCTACATTGAGAGCACTTTCTGGGTATACATATGGCACCTAGACCTCAGATCACATCTGACTTCGAGAGAGGCCTTAAGATGGACTGCCCTGCAGGCGAAGAAGTGACCCTGGGACTGACAGACACAGTACGTACGTGGGGCCACCCTAACCTAACACAGACCTGGTGCTGGAACAGTTGCACACATGTAGGTGGTAGACTTGAAGAGTGGACGCTGCTGCTCCATAATCTGTGTGGTAAATATGGGATTGTGCGGAGTGGCTGAAGTGATGGGTATGGTGCTTGAACTTATTTCATTGCGGTGTGTGACAGAGCTCTAGCAATACCTAGCTAGGCTGTACCAAATACAATGGGAAATGGCGGGTGAATTGTTGAAACTCATGACACTGAATGTTAGAGGCCGGCCCCTGGAAAAACAGAGTAGGGTAAGTGCACACTTAATATGATAAAGAGTCTCCATAACCTTTCTACAGGAAACCCACATCTGGGGGTACTGCATGCTCAGTCTGCGGAAGTGGTGGAGAAGACAGCTATACGCCATTTCCTATTCTGGGTGGAGTGATGATCTGAGTGGCCCCTGGAGTCCTATTCAACCACAAGGGGCATGTGATCCTGTTTGGGGCCCTAGATGGAAAAGAGGTCTGCCTGCTGAACGTGTATGCAGCCAACAATGACAGCCCAGACATTTTCAATAGGGTGGTGACAGCAGCCTCAGAATATCTAACAGCAGACATTATCTTGGCGGGGGACTGTGACTAAAGTGATGGACGGGCGATTGACCATGATCCCGCCAGAATTGATACAAAGCTGGAAATAACAGGGGCATTACACAATATACTCAAGGGCCTGGGCTTGGTGGACGTCGGGCAGGAGAGACACCCTGGTGGAGAAGGTTTACTGCTGTTACACGTCCGCCCCAGGGACATACAGCCGCTTGGACAACTGTTTTGTATCCACTCCCATGGCACAGGGAGTGATGGAGAAATCACTACCTGTCTGACCATTGCCCAGGGCTGGTCAGTTTTGGAAGGGAGGGTACATGCCTAGCAGTCCCGCTGTGGAGACATAGGGCAGAGGCACTAACGGATCCCTCATTTACGGCGATGGTAGAAGAGACGCTGACACACTACTTTGAGGAAATGTATGATGATACAACGCATGCTTTTACAACGCATGCCATTACAATGCATTTTTCACAACGCAAAAACCATTACAACGAATGACATTACTACGCATACCATTACTACGCAAAATAATAAGATTGCATTAAAAGTGTCATCACAACGCAAGATAATACTACGCATACCATTACAACGCAACCAAAAAAAATATTTTTCAATGAAATTATGTAACATAACTCTTGGCACGGATGCAGGGAAAATAGGGGTTTTGGGTGGGGAAGTGTATTAAAAAGTGGAAAGCAACTGAGCACATAATTTTTTTCAAAACGAGAATTTTTTACAAAATTAATACCCGGGCATTACAATTAATACTCGAGTATTAATCGA
This sequence comes from Lissotriton helveticus, assembly GCF_964261635.1. NCBI lineage: Eukaryota > Metazoa > Chordata > Amphibia > Caudata > Salamandridae > Lissotriton > Lissotriton helveticus. The sequence goes on along the minus strand of NC_136072.1, from coordinate 1,061,143,967 downwards.
GTAACACAAAAGTAGTAAAAAAATTATTTTCAAACACAGACAGAGCAAAGACATTTACATTATAATTCATACAATTAAAAAACGCAAAAAAGTAAGCCAAGCAAGAAAATAAACAAACCCTACTTTTAAAGGAGACACCATTTTATGACCTTGTCCACGCAGGAGTCCTACAACAGTTTTCATGAATGAAACGGAACCATCAGCAAACAAAATGGAGGAGTAAACACTATCGAACGCATTAAACAGCCACTTTTTTTAACAAAAAATTAAATGATACGTTCTCACATCAAACGAATACCAATAAAAAGATAATAGAAATGATTGTTTTCGTGAAAATAATGGTGAAACACCCCAAAAAGTATAAATACAGCTTTGCCACCCTTTTCAACTCAGTGGGCAGAAGACTATGAGCGAGAGCAGACGTAATTTACGCTACCTGTAACGCTCCCAGGGAAAAAAGACAGTGAAATTAGCTTACAACCTTTCTCAAAAAACAAGTAAGTAAGATATATTTAACTAATATTATCATCTCCCAAAACAAATTATTAAAAAAAATAATACTAATGACTAAAAATTATTTTTCAGTTTTTGGCAAACTTGGCAGTCAATTAATCAAGGTGCCGAAAACATTAAAGCAATAGAGGACATTGAAAGTAAGTGAATTAATGTTACAAAATATATATTTAGATAACAGGAAAACCTGAATATTGTCACAATAAATAAACAAAAGTTTTCGCAAAAAAAGTTTCAGAAGGAGTTTCATTTGGAAAACAAATCATCAAAGAGTTTACCATTTATAACCCGAACATACAATTTTTTTTTAAAATTATGTTATAAAATGCCAATGTATGCAATGTAGTGAAACAAATTTCAATATGTTGTTTAAAATTTCTGTCAATTTTTTTAAATCGTAAAAATAGGGAATTAACATTTTGAAAATCAACAGCCTAATGTAAATGTGAAATGTACAGGAATTTATATAGCGCAAATCACCAAGCGGTTTCTAAGCGCTTGCTTAGGGAACCCGTCCTGGTATTCCCCTGTGAGATAACCCCCGCAGGGTATCCGCAAGGTGAAAGCCAGGCATCCCGCGGCGAGGGGCCGTTGTGGAGATTAAGCAAGCTATTGCCCAGAGTCGCAGAGTGTGAACCTGTGAATCAAGTAGGCACCGGAGCGAGAATTGTCGAGTCCATGGACATTTTAGGACTCAAGACCCCGCCGAGCCAGGAATTGAACCCTGGTCCCGGGCTGACCTCTGCTTCCAGGTCTGCCTCCTCTAACCAGTGAGCCACACTTCTCCACAGACCTATATATCTTATATTCTACAACAGATATCTACAAAAACATCTCAGGTGAAGCAACAAAGAAAAACAACCAGCAGTAGACCAATTTCAATAAAAAACCACAATCTTCAATACATCCTACAACAAAAACTAAAGGTAAATATAATTCTGAAAAGTGTAGAAAAATAAATTAACCCCTTTTTGTCCATACAGAGTAACATCTGCAAATGAAATTTGAACTTCATTTTGTGTTTTAAGAAAATATAAGAAACATTTTGCTGACAAAATTGAATTTTTAATAAAAATGTCATGCATTATGACCATGAAAAAAATAATTTTTAAATCCTAAAAATAGGGAATTAATCATTTGAAATTGAACAGCCTATATATCTTAAATTCTACTACAGATTTCTACAGAAACATCTCATCAGAAGCAACAAAGAAAAACAACCAGCAGTAGACCAACTTCAAAAATTAAACCATCGTCTTGAATACATCTGAGAAAAAATATATATTTTTGCAAACTGAAGAAAAATAAATTAACCCCTTTTTCTCCAGATAGAGAAACATCGCAAAACAATACCCAAAATTAAACCTATATTTTTACATTTTTCTCACAGAAAAAGAAATTGCCAGGTGAACCAAGCAACAAGAAAATCAACCAAAACCATCTAAAAGAACCAGCAACCGTCCAAAAAGGTGAAAATAAATATGACATACTTTACAAGATATGTTACCAACTCTAAAAACGATAAAGTGAATAAAAAAAATTTGCAAACTGATTCAAAAAATCATGTAATAATAATTCTAACATTTTTTTTCTTTATTTCTTATCATTTCAGATAATGTCAACAAATAAAACAGCACATTACATCACCTCCAGCAAAGGAAACCGACTTCTAAAACATGCAGGGTACATTTATTGCAAGGAGAGAATAACAGAATCAAGGAGACATTGGAGGTACGTGCAATACTACTCATCCCATTGCAAAGGCAGAGCGGTTACTCTGGGTGACAGAGTTGTCAAAACATCTGAGCATAACCACTCTACCTCTGCAATGGAGATTGAAGTAAGAGAAACAATAAATGAAATGAAGGATATTGCAAGCACCTCCAATGACTCCTCTGGTTCTATTTTGAGGGAGGTTGCTCAGCATGTCCCTAGTCATATTGCTAGCAGTATGCCCATCATACCCAACTTGAGACGAATTATTCAATGTAAAAAACAGGCAAGTAACCCACAAAGAGTTACACCCCAAACATTCTCTGATATTCTAATTCCTCCTGAACTCTCTTTTTCTATATCTAACGAACCTTTCATCCTGCATGACAACCAAAACCCTCAAAAACGAATAATTATCTTTAGCACACCCCGTAATCTAGCCAAGTTAGAGAATAATGATATTTAGATAATGGCTGGGACGTTTAAAAGAACGCCCCATCCATTCACCCAAATATACACTATTCATGCAAAAATTAACAATACAGTAGTACCCCTAGTTTACAGTTTGCTACCTGATAAACAAACCACAACCTACACTGAACTTTTAACAGTGATTAAATCACAAACATCAAACAAAAGTCCTAGGAAAATAATTATTGATTTTGAATTTGCAATGATAAATGTTATTACTAAAACGTACAAGGATACCCAAATTCAGGGATTTTTTTTTCATTTTTCCCAGGCATTTTGGCATAAAATACAAAAAACATCCCTAGTTGTGGATTACGTATCAGATAGCAAACTGCAATTCGAATTAAAAAAACTAACTGTACTTTGCTTTGTACCTCCTGATAGTGTAGACGAGTACTACACTGCAATTACTGAATCAGAATTTTATACATCAAACGAAGGAAAATTGGCACCTTTGTTAAATTATTTTGAAGACACATGGATTGGGCATCTAAGCAGGTCGCGTCACCACGTTTCCATGTGGAGTGGTGGAACTGCTACATGAGCTGCTTAGAAGGAGGGGCAAAGACAAACAATGCCATAGAGGGATGGCACAACTCCTTCAACCACACAATTGGAAAACCTCACCCTAACTTTTATCATTTTTTGGAAATTTTGAGGAAGGAGCAAAGTTTCCAAGAAATGAGAATGTCACAAGCATTAACAGGTAGTCTAAACCCAGGCATTTCTAAAAGATCAAAAGAAATGTCAGAACGACTATTGGGTGCTTTACTACAATTTTCGTTGTGTGTGGCTTCAGACTACCTGGATAATGTTGCACACATTCTACATTACTAACACAACCTATACTATTACTTTCCTGTTTTGCCCTAAATTATATAAACACACAATTATATTGGAATTTTTCAAAACAATTTTAATAAATTAAAGTCGGGTCACCTTACTTTAGATGTCTTCTTTTTTTTCTTTTCTTTTCATCAATAATCCATTCCAAAACCATGCTTGTTTTTTACAATTTATTAAACCAGCAAATAAAATCCAATTCAAAAGAATCTTCTTTTTTAAACTCATATTTTAAAAATCCATTCCCCAAAAAAGGTACAGCTTTCCAAAAATGAAACCATCGAAAAAGATGGAGTAACAAAAAACATTCCACTAAAAAAAAATCTTCTCCAATTCGAAATAATATGGAAGTCCGAAAAAAACGATGTAACAATCAATCATCATCCTCTTTTCGAAATCGGCAATCCATCAAAATCCTCTAAGTTTGGCAAAGTTCCATTTTAAAAACCAACCATAAAAATTAACAAAGATATCTTCCACGATTCCCAAAAAAATCCACGAAAAACTATCCATTTTCTCCTTTCTAAATCCAATGTTCGTAAATCAATCTTCTTCTATCTCCAATGGTTTCAAAACAAAATAATGTTCCAAATTTTCATACGAAAACTATTGTTTAAATTGAATTATACTCACTAAATACAAACATTACATTTTTTTTTTTAACTTAAATAAACACGTGACCAGACGTGGGCATATACTAACAATAAGATCGTGGACATGCTAAAAACATACAAACTATACATTAATTTAACATCTCTAAACTTCCCTCATCTCTCCTTGCAATAAATAACACTCACACCATGTTTAACAATTAAAAATAAGTTTTAAAAGTTTCCTACCTGAGCACAGGTCCCCTTGCTTCTGCTCTTTCCACTGGCGCTCCTCAATATGGCTGCCTACGTGAATGACGTCCTCGCGTATACGTAATCTGAAGCTACCAACAAAGAAAAAGGACAATTATTAAACTTTTTTATTTTATTACTAATGTATGTTCAAATCCATTTTTTAAATTAAATAAAGTGTAAAAATATGTTTAATACATTTTGGAAAAAAAATAAAAATATTACATTTACTAAATAAAGTTTATTTGAAATGAAACTTAAAAAATCTGACTCGAATTCCTAGTATATATTTATCAATATTTATTTTACAATGTTCTACTTCTTTAAAATACATGTATATCATTATTAAATAATATTCTTACCTTTAGGATGCTCCATTTAGCTTCTTTTTCATCACGCGTTACTCTCCAACTAGCTTCCTATTTGAAAGACGTGACAGTCAGCTAGACATCTATTGAAATAAAGGAAGGACATTACTTTACATTGAAATCAATGTAAAACAGTGGGAACTATATTTTAAATGATTTATTTTACACATTTTTTTATAAACTTAATAGATATATTTAAAAATGTTTTAGATATTTTTTATTAATTATAAAACAATGTTATATATTTTTTTTAAATAATGATTTTTTTAAACAAACAGAATTATTTATTAATATTCAATCTCATAGGGATAGTTTTATTAAATTAATATCTATTCTAAAGAAAGGAGAGAGTGATAGTAGGTTAAGTGTTGGATAGTGTTGAGGTATAAATTACTATTCTTACTCCAGGGGGGTGTAAAAGTAGGTTACGTTTTGGATAGTGTAGGAGTAAAAATTACTATTCTAACTCCAGGGGGGTGTAAAAGTAGGGTAAGTGTTGGATAGTGTAGAAGTAATAATTACTATTCTAACTCAAGGGGGCTGTAAAAGTAGGGTAAGTGTTGGATAGTGTAGGAGTAATAATTACTATTCTAACTCCAGGGGGATGTAAAAGTAGGGTAAGATTTGGATAGTGTAGGAGTAATAATTACTATTCTAACTCCAGGGGGGTGTAAAAGTAGGGTAAGTGTTGGATAGTGTAGGAGTAATAATTACTATTCTTACTCCAGGGAGGTGTAAAAGTAGGGTAAGTGTTAGATAGTGTAGGAGTAATAATTACTATTCTAACTCCAGGGGGTGTAATGGTAGGGTAATTGTTGGATTGTGTAGGAGTATTAATTACTATTCTAACTCCAGGGGGTTGTAAAAGTAGGGTAAGTGTTGGATAGAGTAGGAGTATTAATTACTATTCTAACTCCAGAGGGATGTAAAAGTAGGGTAAGTGTTGGATAGTGTTGGGGTAATAATTACTATTCTAACTCCAGGGGGGTGTAAAAGTAGGGTAAGTGTTGGATAGTGTAGGAGTAATAATTACTATTCTAACACCAGGGGGGTGTAAAAGTAGGGTAAGTGTTGGATAGTGTAAGAGTAATAATTACTATTCTAACTCCAGGGGGTGTAAAAGTAGGGTAAGTGTTGGATAGTGTATGAGTAATAATTACTATTCTAACTCCGGGGAGGTGTGAAAGTAGGGTAAGTGTTGGATAGTGTTGGGGTAATAATTACTATTCTAACTCCAGGGGGGTGTAAAAATAGGGTAAGTGTTGGATAGTGTAGGAGTAATAATTACTATTCTAACTCCAGGGGGCTGTAAAAGTAGGGTAAGTGTTGGATAGTGTAGGAGTAATAATTACTATTCTAACTCCAGGAGGTGTAATAGTAGTGTCATTGTTGGATAGTGTAGGAGTATGAATTACTATTCTAACTCCAGGCGGGTGTCAAAGTAGGGTAAGTGTTGGATAGTGTTGGGGTAATAATTACTATTCTAATTACAGGGGGGTGTAAAGGTAGGGTAAGTGTTGGATAGTGTAGGATTATTAATTACTATTATAACTACTGTGGGGAGTAATAGTAGAGTTATATTTTGAAAAATTAAAATAAAATAAAATTAATTTAATAATAATTTTTAAACATTAAAAAAAATACTTTAAAAATTAAGATTATTTTAAATACTTACCCATACTTACGTTGTAATGGCATGCGTTGTAATTGCATGCGTTGTAAAAGTTTCGTTATAATGGTAGTGCGTTGTAAAAGTTGCGTAGTAATGGTTGTTTCCCACTTTGAGGAGAACTGAGGTAGCACAAGGAGTAAGTCCATCAACTGAAATGCCATGAAGGTGGTACTTCGTGCAGAGTGCCTATAGACCACTTATGGGGTCAGACGACAACTGAAACTAAGCCTGAGTATAAACGAGATGGACCTTGGCGACATAGAAAGGGACCTGCCTGCTAATCCTTGCAGAATTACAGATTGGCAGTAATGCCATAAGGAAATACTGGATGAACAGGTACAGACTGGAGAAATGTACTCACACAGCACAACACCAGCGACTGCATGTAGTGGGAGACAGGGTAGGGGCGCTCCTCGCCAGTTTAGTGAAAAAGGAAAATCAGCTGGCCCCAGGCTTGGCGATCAGAGATGACAGGGGTATGCTCGTCGGCACACAGTTAGCCATTAATGTGGAGTTCAACTCCCACCTGTGCAGGTCGTACATGGCTCGGCCAAGCAAGGCGATGGGGAGGGTGAATGGGTACCTGGCAAGGGTCACGCTTAAGCGGCTTGCAAAGAATGATCGCTAGTCAATGGAAACGCCCGTCTCCACAGCGGAAATACTTGTGGAAATAAGGGGATTGAAGACTGCGAATACCCCCAGGGTTGGCAGACTGCCTGCAGAATTTTATCACTGATACGCGGGCACCATCGAGGACAAGCTGCTAGAGGCTATCATGAGGCACTGCAGAGAGGGAGAGTTCCAGTACAATGCAGGAAGCAATGGTTTTGATGAGACCAATACCGGACAAGGCCCGACGGAGGCCTCCTCATTTAAGCACCTTTCCATGTTAAACGTGGACGTAAAGGTACTGAGTGGTATACTGGCGACACGCCTGCTGGGCCACCACCTGACATTAATACATACAGACCAATGCAGTTTTATCCCAAAACGGAATACGCTCTGTAATCTGCAGTGCCTTTCACATGTTTATCAGGGTCCGCAATTTTTCGGCAATGCTTATGCCCTAGCGTTTCTAGATATTGAACAAGAGTTCAACTCAGTGGATTGCGGCTACCTCTGGTAGGTGCTCGAAAAAATTGGGATTGGTCCCAAATATATACAAAGGGTGAAAATACTGTATAGAGACCTGAGAGCCAGAGTGTGGACAGGCGGGACAGTCTCAGGCAGTTTTCGGTTGTACAGAGGCACTCGGCAGTGATGCCCACTGTCGCCAATGCTGTTTGCCCTAGTAATGGAGCGAGTTGTGGGCGTGTTGCGCCGGGCACTGACCCCCTAGGGTATCACAGTGGGGAAAACCACTCATATGGTTTCCCTATATGCGGATGATACTCTGGTACACCTGAGACAACCAGAATACTCGGTACCCATACTACTGAACGCAATGCTAGAAATTGGGGAGGTCTCAGGACTTTACGTCAATCAGGAAAAGTCTAGACTTTTTCCTCTGGGGGCACTGGTTGGGACCCCGACTGAAGGGTTGCCAGACATGGGACTCCCCTGGGAGACCGACAACGTGAGATACTTGGGGATGAATGTTGCCCACACAGAGCAAGCATTTTTAGACCTTAACGTTGGAAGGGTGACAGAGGGGCTGCGATCAGCAGTCCGGTTCTGGAGGGATCTACTTCTGTTCTTGATGGGCAGAATTGCACTAGTTAAAATAGTTGGGCTGGCCTGGTACCTGTACACCTTGCAAGGCATGTTTTATGAATTCCCCGCCATCACGTTGCTGTAATTGATGGAGTTACCATGAACTTACTAAGGGGGAATAAGCGGAAATGTGTTGGGCTAGCTATGCTAAAGAGAACATGTGGAAAAGGGGGCCTGGAAGTTCCAAATATGGAGTTGCATTATATGGTAACATTATATGGTAACGCACCTAGAGCATGCCATCCACTGGTTGGACCCAGATGACAACTGGGAAAAGAGGCTACTGCAGGGCTCCTATGGAGCAACATCACTGGCCAACCTGTTGATGAGGGGAACGAGGGTACCACTGGACACACCATATGTAGAGCAGCAGGTAGGAAGGCTCTGGCAATTGGCAGCTAAGAAAGTGATATGCCAAACCTCATACGCACTGGATATGCCTTTATGGTCTTTGTAACCATTTGTTAAGATATCTGGGGCTATGTCTGTTGATAAAAGGAAGGAAGGGGGCTGCGACACACAATGGGTTACCTATACTCCGACAATATGTTTCTTATGAGAGAGGATGCCATTACGTCATTTGCACTTGGGACTAGCCAGTACCTGCAATATGAGAACCACCACCGCATTCCCAAACAATGAGAATGTTACTGGCCATAGTGGACCAGACTATAATCAGGGGTGCTTATACAAAAAGACACCAAGGGTTGAGGTAAAACAAATTGCACCTGCTTTCACCTGTGGCTTGTAATTCAAATTGATGGTGCTTGTGATTCCAAGGAACACAACCCCGTTTGTTCCGTCAAGGGCAAAGCCCAAAATTGTAGTATATAATAAGAAATCAGCACCCATCCAAAAAGTATTGTCTTTTAAGTCTCAAATGTCCACAGTACATATAAAAATGCACAATCTTGTAAGAAAAGGGATCCAAATTCTTGAAGAGTTTCTTGTTCAAGTTATAATCAGGGGTGGTATGGCCTTCCAGAGGTAACATTGTCTGATTACCACCTGTGATTAATGCCAAGAGCAGAGTGGGGAGGGGGTTGTTTGAGAACTGTTTTGGTTGATAATGGGACATTGCACAACTTGAGAGATCATGGTATGATGATTATGCACCAATGTTTTATACGTCCTTACAAACTCTAATAAAAACTATATATAAAAAACTCAATGTTTTACATCAACAAACAGGGAGGCACAAGCTCTTAGATAACGTCAGCAGAAGCTTAACATCTTTGGCACCCTGCAATAAAACAGCAGAGAACAATCAAGTGGATTATCTCAGACATACAGTCCTGGACTGCCATTACAGGGAGCTGAATGACACATTCCTTAGTTACGTATCCAAAACTCGATCTGTTTCCCATATGAACAAATAAGAATGCCAATCTCATGCAAGCAGACATCTGCAAAAAGGAGCATGGGAGAAAGTGTTTTTCATTAAATGTGTACGCTTTTCCTCCTCTTCCTCTAATCCTGAGGCCCATTGTGTTGCTAAAATAAGAATCTTGTTGGATGATACTGATCGCCTCAATGTGGCCCAAATAATAGAGGTTCAAGTACTTCCATCATATAGCAGAATAACAACCTCTCCATCTGGGGTCTCGCTCAAACCTACTCTCTAGGTGCATCACAATCCAGGATTTTTTAAAGCTATTGGCCCCTGGCTCCTGAATTTAATGGATTCTGTCAAGTAGACATTCAGAGGACTGCAGGAACATACTGGTTCTGAATGGTCTCTTCAGGGTTTTTGGTTCATAAAAAAATCCGCCAGCAAAATGAGCGCTCAACATAGTGGTATACCAGTTAATGAGAGATCCCATTTAGGCATTTCACAAAGCTAGCCTCAGATACCTCTCATGGAAAACAGTTCTGCTATTGGTTCTTACCTTAGCTAGAAGGGTCAGTGAAACTCTAGTATTTACAATTAAAGCTCCCTATCTGCAATTCACAAAGGACAAAATTAGTTTACAGACTAACCCTCAATTTATGCTCAAAGTCCCCCCTGACATTCATCCAAATGAACCATTTTGACTTAAAACTTTCTACCTGAACCCTTCAGACGCAGCAGCAAGCGCTCTGCTCTTGGCGTATGAAGGTGCATCGAGGTCTGCCAAGACAGAACAAGACACTTTAGGGAATCAGATCAGTGACTTGTTGCATTTTCAACTGCAAGTATGGGATATCTGTTGTCTAGATAAGAAATTTCAAGGCAGGTACCAACAACAATCACCTACACTCACACAAAAGCAGGGGTGAAGGCTTAAAGGGATAATCACAACATTCTAAGAGGAAAATGGCAGCTTCAAGAGTGATCCATGTGGAGTGCCTCTTACATACATGTGCTATGCAGCGGCATTGAGGAACGAGCATAACCTTACACACCATTACAGCTTGGATGAGGTAGCAGACACAGATATAGCAGTGGGAAAAGCAGTTATCTGCCATCTTTTCAAATAACCTGAGTTCTGCTAGTTTTTCCTGTTATATTCATTCTATAGTTCTCATTTTGCTTTCTATGCAGATTCAAGCATGTTAATCCTTGAAAGACTGAATTCTGGAGATGCAAAAAGTTCAAATATAATTTTATTTTTCAGCGTTGGTAGCTTCCATAGATTCATATCTGGCCTCACTACTCTCAGGGTAGAGGCTCTCTTCAACATCATTATGATTACGTTTAAAAAACTGTGCTAGAAATCTGAAGTGAGATGGCATCTGTGAGGGGTAAATCTCAGGGCATTCTCACCTTTAGGCGGCATGAATGTGCTACTAAAGCTGTTCTAAGACCTTTCAAGAATGTTGAGTTTCATGTTGTGATGTTTCATGTGATATCGAGGAATGATTCAAGAATGTGAATGCATCACCAAAGTGGAATTTGAATTTAACTTGGGCAGGGGTTATGAAAGCACCCTTTAAACACACATGTAAGATACTTTTTGAACATGTAACTCTAAAGACAGCATTCTTGGTATCAGTAGAACAATCATAACTCACTGTACATAAAAGATAAAGCAGTAATTAGAACACCTGCCCATTTTGTATCAAACTTGGGTTTCTCTATGTCATGCAAGCCGAATGAAGCAATTTCGTTCAATTGTTCCAAATCCCAACAAGACTGATCTGAACATTTTGTAGATCATACATTTCATGCTATAGCTTCTGCAGTAACTAATGGATCTAAAGCTAAATGGATTGTTCAATTCACATTTGTTAGTCGTTAGTAAACTAAATTCCTGAAGTTGAAGTAAAGGCTCTTTGCACAAGGAAAACAGTGCAGGATCAAAAGGAAAAATGGTGCAATGTTGACCTTAATGAACATTGTTTTGTTTAACTATATGTGCTGCATTGTCTAAACATTTTTTGATAAATTATTTATAAAACATTTATTCACCAGCACAGGCTTCTTGATGAGATTGAACACTAAATATAGGGAGAAAAGTACTGCAAAGGAGGACAATGGGAAGTAACTAGGTAAACAGGGTCATTTTCAATGCTCTGCTAAAGGAAATATAAGAGGAAATTATTTTGATGTGAAGGGGAAGATTATTACAAAGTTGGGGGTCTCAGAAGTCAAAGAGAACAACGACAGTGTTTTACACAATGGAGGGTGACATCAGTTACTTAGATCGCAATGTTTGAAACCAAGGTAATTATTCTAATGTGTAAAAAATCCTGAGCATAAAAACGAGGGCTTTGAAAGAAATCCTCAGCTTGACCGGAAGCCAGTCAAATTTGATTCAAGCCAATATCTATACCTATGTGCAGGATTATAAGCCCATGTGCAGGATTTCTGAAGCATAACTGTGATCCAAAGACGGCATCCTGGTGCTATGGATCAAACAAGAGGTGGAGGGGGCTACAGAGGGGGTTTCAAATAGCCAAGTTGCCAGGAACCACGAAGCCAAGACCCTGAGTAAGGTGGTTACATTTCCACATTTTACAGATGATACACACTGCCAGGTTCTGTATTGTTTAGGATTTAGCTAAAGATGACTCACAGAGGCCCAGGCAAAGCATGTTACAATAATCTAGCCTTCATCACAGGCTGAGACCACCTGAGCACAAGGATAGCTAGAGAAATATGGAATAACCTTTTGCAGCAATTTTAGTAGACAGAAGTAGGTCACTGACACACAATTGCCTTGGCCAGAAAGGGAGAGAGAGAGCTCATGGTCTAATGGCACTTCTTAGGTTTTAACTTTGTTACTGGGAGGGGCATTCCCAAGGTATGTAGCTAGAAGCAGTGCAACCAGTGCTCAATATTATTGGTGCATAGTAGGATCTCTTAAAGTGCTAAGGTTAAGTTTGGAGTATCTGCATGACATCAGAGCTTCATGTGGGCAGGCAGTATGCCGGGTTGTAAAGTTGGTGGCACAACAGTCCAAGTGAATGATCATGAGAGCACTGCTGGCATGGGAAGAATTCATAGAGCCAAATGATCTGATCAGGAGTACAAGAGGTCGATATAAATGATGAATAACAGGAAAGAGATTGAGGAGCCTTTGGGCACCGTACAAATAATGGATTGGGTGATATAATGATATGGCAGAAGGGCCACCTATAAGAAAAGAGGACCAGACAGCCACTGTTCACTGTCGACTCCAATTTCAGATTTTTGGTTTAGTAGTATGGAATGGTTGACCATATCAAAGGCTGCTGAAAGATCGAGGAGGATCATGGCTGCACTGTCACATTGATCCCAAATGAGCCTTATTTCATCAAGGGCATCCAGAATCCCAATTGCTAAAGATCCAGGTACTTATCATTATTTAGGTATTTGATTAGTTACTTAGCTACAACAAGCTCAATAATTTTATCGAGGACAAGCAGTAGTGTGATGGGCCTGAATCGTTCTGTGACCATCCTATCCAAGTTAACCTTTTTCAGTAAGGGAAGGGCATCTACTTGTGCCCCCCACTCTGCAGTGACCACTCTAAATGAGAGAAACCGATTAGTTATTGTGGTAATCATAGGTCCTAGGACCTGTGTACAGGATAGAAAGAAGAAGACAGGGAAACGATTGTCTGGAGAGCGAGACTTGATAAAGAGCACGGTTACTTCTTGCAGATCTGTTGGACGAAACGGTCTCAAAAGTCAGAAGGGAAAGTGCACTGAGAAGTTGTAATATGATTGATCGACTCAGGTTCCAGATTTTATTTTTTACATTTTTTATTTTACAATAAACTTCAATCGGTACATGGTTACTTCTTGACAGGCAGTATATATAATCATTGTATTCAGACATATAATGTCTTGTTCTCTCATACATATCCTTAGTGTTCATCCGTGTAAGTATAGAGCACACAATTGCGAGATACTGTCTTACAACACATAGTATTTCTACTTTAGTCTCCATTAGTCACTGTCGTCTGTTAGTGTTTCCTCTTGCGGGTATTCGCAAATATTTATACGGAAGGTGTTCCAATTACCCCACACCCTGGTCTATTTTTTGGGGCATCCCCTAAGTACATAAACTGCCTTTTCCGTTACCATAGCATTGTTCATATCATGACACCAATTTTGCAGAGTAGGAGTTTGTCCCGATCCCCAGTTACGAGCTATATTTCGCTTCACCAGTGCCATGTCTAGTGTTACCCAGTCCTGAGTCGTGTGATTAAGGTCTGTTGGTTCCCATACATTGATTAGGCAACTTCTATCCTCGTGACCTGTGAGATTGTGTTCATGACCGCCTCCCAATATAATGTGATTTTAGGGCATTCCAAGATGGTGTGCCGAAATATGCCATCAGGCCGCACTATCTAGGGCAGAGCGGTGTGTTGGCTACGCCCAGTTTATGTGGAAGTGTCCGTGTGTAATATGTTCGGTGTAGAACTTTCAGTTGTATTAATCGTAGTTTAGAGGGGATCGCTACCACTCTGGGGGATGACAGTGCTTCCTGCCAGTGCGCCTCTTCCAGTGTTCCCAGGTCATGCTCTCATCGTTGCTTAAGGGCTATCATGTGATTTGGCAGGTTGTTTATGTTTTTGCTGTATATCAGGGAGATGGCTTTCTTACTTAAATGGTCTGTTAGGAGTCTGTCTTCTAGAGGCGAAGCCTCCGGTAGCTGTGTGCCTTGTGGGATTACACCCATGAGCGCATGTCTAATTTGCATATGTCTAAAGGTCTCTGTTCATGTCTGTAATTGTGCTAGTGGAACAACCTTGTCCTTTTTCCAAATATCTCCGACTTTTGTAATGCCTATCAGGTCCCACTGTCTGAACCCCTTTGTATTTTTCAGTTTGCCTAGGCGCCGGGTGTCCCACAATGGCGTAGCCTGTGCTAGCACCCCCTCCCAGCCCATCTTGTGCAGTGCATCAAACCATATTTGGACCGTATGTGCCGTTGGCCCTGTGAGTATCGATCGTCGTGTTTTGTTGTATGGTGTCCCCATGATCCCTTCTCTATCAAGGAGGTGTCTATTCATGCGGAATGCAGGGTCGTCCTGCGGCACATGAAGCCATTGGTTTATGACCATGAGTCGAGACGCCCAGTAATACTGTTGTATGTTGGGGAGGGCGATTCCACCATCATACCATTCCCACATGAGTTTAAGCAGGGCAATCCGACCTGTCTGTCCGTCCCACAGCAGGTTTGTTACTTCCGCGTTTATTGCTGTGAAGTATGTGGGAGCAACTGGGAAGGGCGTGTTTTGTAGGGCATATAGGAATCTAGGAAGCGCCATCATCTTAAAAAGGGCTGCTCCCCCAATGGTTGCAGATTTTGTATGTCTAAGTAGATGCTATGAATTTTAGCACTGAAAAATTGAGAAAGTTCTTCACAAAATTCTTGAAATGACATGACAGCCAAGGCAGTAAAAGATGGATTAAAGAAAGCTGTTAATGTTTTAAATTGAGCCCTAACAGTGGTATTAAACTGAGGAATATTGTTTGATAAAAAGTCAGGCATAGCTCTGAATAGCTCTCTTTGACACACTTTGACCTGCTGCTTAAAGGTTATAAGGTCTGCCTCTTCATAAGAGATTCTCCACGTGTTCTCCAGTTGCCTTAGAGCTAATCTACTTGCCATAGGTGATTGGCATACTAATCTTGCACATTTTGCTAGAGAGCTCCTGATCTATAATTTTTAGAAGAGAGGTAATAAAGAATTTCGAGCTTTGGAGACTGTCTTGAAGCTAAAGAGACTGCTTACTCGTGGATCCAGTGCATTGATGATATTCGTTAGTCACTACTGTGTAGATATTCAGACACAAAGGAAATCTATTGTAAGTATTAAAACAAATTTGCCACTACTTATCCTTCAATATTGCTGCATAATCAAGCTACAGCATGTGAATCTATAGTGCTTCATGCTGCTAAAGAAGCTAGTTACTGACCCGCAATACTACTTTAACTTCTTGAAACTCTGTCAGAGCCCTGTGTGACCCTCTCACATCCACAGTGATGGATGAGGTATGGCTCATTTACAAAGAATAACATTGCAGTAGTACGAAGATTTCTAAGATGGAAGTTGTGTATTAGGGCATTGAAGGCTTATGGTTGATGCTATAGTCATATAAATTCCACTATGGTCAAATCCTAAACCTTTTACCTTAGAGGATGGGTTCAGAAGTGTATCATTAAATGGTGGAATAATGCACACCATAGAAATCTAGAAGGATTGAAAATATTGCCAATGGTAAGTAACAAGGTGCTGATGTACTAATCCCGTTTTCAAACCTTGTGGTACACAAAATCACCTGGTTTCCAAATGTAAATGTGTTGTGTTCAATGTATTGAACCTAATGTGTGAGTCAGAAAAGTGTTACTGACTCATAAAATGGATTTGCAGTCCATTCTGAATCCCACTTAGGAGGCGGCATCAAAGGCATCCTTTCCAAAATGTGAGTTGCATTGGTATGTAGCAGTGGTTCCACTGATCACTGACTAACACATCAAAGGATGTGGTAATTGATTTACAGAGGGAAAGGTGTCCTCTTTGGACACTCTCGCCTTAGTAAATTGTGTTGAGCGACCTAAGAGGGAGCAGTCAGCAGTCAAGCTCCCATCAATGTATTCCCAGAGAGAAAAACATTTTCTAAAGCACCACCAGTTCATTTAAAGACATAAGATGGCTTAAAGAAAAAACAATTTCAGAACTCAAACAAAAGCAAACGTACACTTTTTTGTACGTTTACGATTTTTTGCAATTCACAAAGCAATTTTATGAGTAGTACCTTTATGACTGTTGAGTCTCTGGACTCATGGCGGAGACTCCACATCTAAAAAAGATAGGCAGTCGTAAAGATAGTACTCGTAAAACTTCGTTGTGAATTGCAAAAAATTGTGAACTTACACAAACGTGTAAGTTTACCTTTGTGAATCTGGCCTAGGGATGGCAATCTGATGTTCCTTCCTGGCTGCTATCCCTGTGTTTATAACAAATCACAGGGGGTTGGAAGTAGCAAACTGCCTCACTAATATTTATTAAGAAGGTCTTGCAATCTCCAGCAACTTGAGATGTGTGGCGCAACCTATAAGGATATAGACTACTACATCACAAAACCGATGACAGGCTGCAAAATGGTTGGAACATAGATTGCAACCACATTTTTGCGATCACTGTTTTAGTACATCAGGCACTAGTTTCTTATTTACCAGCTGATAAAATACACTATGTTCTGCAAGCTCATACTGTTTTTGCTGAAGCACTCCTTCAGTTATTATTGCAATGCCACCTTGCACTTTAAACGAAATGTAGGTCTCCACTATGTGCGTGAAATAGCCTTTTATGATTGAAGTAAAATATATTTTGGCAATGCATCAGCAACCTGTAAATTGGTTTCTATGTTTGAACACGTTTCATAAGCTGCGAGTCATCTACATTTAAAGTAGAAAAAAAGATTCAAAATTATTTAGATTGAAAAATCACTTAAACAATATATTTCCTTACTGACACGCCATCCAGAATCGAAATCTATACTGTTTCATTTCATAAGCTGAAAATTGAATTTTATTTTAAATAATATTTTAATGTACCAACTAATCATTAAGTAGCAAAGCGAGTGGCAAATGAATTCTTAAATAATATCCATACCATTTCATAGCGAATACTAAATATAGAATACCACTGGAAAATGAAATACCAAATGTACTAACCCAAAAGACAAAGAAAACCCTGTGAGCACAGGGTGGTTAACCTGAGCACACCTATGTGCTTAAATGAGCAGAGGTAATTCGAAAATTAATGTTCAAAAAAAGTTTTATTCACTTTTTTTTGTTCGTTGATATATATCATGGGTTCTGTATCAAAGTGGAAATTTCACTGAAGTTTCAACTCGTGAGTAAATGTTCAAAGCTTGTAAATACAGATATATCCAAAGGATTCCATTTCATAAAGTAATGCCACACATGACTCCTCTCCCCGATGCATTTCGAGCCTAAAGGCTCTTCGTCAGGGGGTACACTAGAAGTAGAGTAAAGGAAGGTAGTAAACGAATGGAACAGGATACTGTGTGAGTGCTAGCAAAAAATAATGACATTCAACGTGGTGAATATCTTCCAACATGCGTAGTGCTTTAGGTTATCTGATGGTGCACATGCTTTTTTTAAAAAAAATGTGAAAAGGAAAGTAGAATGCGGACGAGCCTGGAGGATCAAATTGGTAGAATCCAGTAAATTTAAGGGTGGTAGGTGATAGAAAACTATCGTGACTAGAGAGAAACAGAGCGGGGAAACGGGGAGAAAACTCACCCTAGCGTGCGTGAATTAAACAAGTGAACCAGCGTGGCCCACAGTACACTTTGTGATACGCAATTATGAAATACCGACGCATCGCACTTACTGGGGCTTTAATAGATTGGCAAACCATGCATTACCGGCCGGGTCATCTGTGCAGTACGCTAGAAAACGCCACCAGACGTGAGTGATGATGTGCGCGAAGCCGCCATGGCGTATATAGGAAACAAACAGTAAAATAGAAAACGGGCTAGCAAGGCCATTCCAGATTAGTGAAGACAAACAAGGGACTGCACGAGTTATGTACGAATCAGGAAAGTGAAGGACATAGAAAACGAAGTAGAGGAAACCGAACAGTGCACACAAGTCGAGTGCATGAAATAAAATTCAGAGATGGGTGTACAAAGCTCAGTGTACACAGTGAATGGAGAGACAAGAGGGAAAATAAAAATAAAAATAAAAATGGAGGATTTTGAAAAAAATCTAAAGTAATGAAGGAAACAAGGAAACAAACATGTGAAAACATCAGTGTCTAAATAGTCTTTTCAAAAGTCTAAGCATGAGCAAAAAAGTTGAACAACCAGCTGTCAAATACAGTTCAAAAGGTATGCTGTTATAGGAAGCTACTAAATTCCAGACGCTCGTTGAGCCCATGTGGCACGGTGGTACCTAGTTTGAAAATCCAGAATAGCTCCCTTTGTAGTAGGAATTTTTTGGGGTCAAGGCCCTCCGGTTTGTTAACAGTTTCCAGAACCAAAAAGCGGATCTGACTGTTCGTGTGATTCTGTTGTGTGAAGTGTGCTGACACGCAGGACTTCAAGTTTTTATTCCTGATGTTGCTTCTGTGTTCATTGAGACGTGTTTTTATCTTGCGCTCTGTTTTGCCTACGTACGGTAGGCCACAAGGACATTTTAAAAGGTAAACCGCGTTGGTGGAATCACAAGTAGCATTAGTTCTCAATGGTATCAATTTGCCTGAACTTGGATGGTTGATCGCAGTTCCCGGTATGATGTTATGGCAATTTTGACAATTGTGGCATGGAATAGTTCCTTTGTATATCGTGGATTCCTTTTTCTGTGGCTTGATGTATGACCGTAAGTTTCTAGATCTTTGATATGCAAATATGGGCATGTCAATGAAAATCTTGTTAAAGTCTGGTTCTACTTGTAGCAGTTGCCAATGATTTTTAATGGTTTTTTTGATCAAATGGCTCTTCGTGGAAAATTTGGAAACGAACACATTGGGTTGTGTATTCGTTTTTACTCTGTCCTTAGGTTGTAACAGAGTGGAACGAACAGTAGAACTGACATGTTGGTAAGCAGCATTGATAATCCTCTGGGGATAACCCCGTTTGGTAAACTTTGTCATAATGGTGGAGCTGTCCTGAATAAATGCCTCTTCGGTAGAAGCAATCCTCTTTGCTCTAAGAAGCTGTGAATACGGTAGATGTGTTTTGAGGCTGGATTGGTGGAAACTAGAAAAGTGCAGGTAATTGTTGCGATCTGTAGGCTTGATATGCATGGATGTTTCCAATTTGTTGTCCGTGTTAATGATGTTGACATCCAGGAAGGTTATCTTTGAACTGTTGTATTGGTGGGTAAATTGAATTCTTTCATCAATATGGTTTAAATCCGAAATGGCAAATAGTAATTGTTCCTCTGTACCTGTCCAGATGAGGAAGATATCATCAATGTAGCGATGGTAGGTTTGCAAGTGATGTTGCCAATGTGGGACTGAAAGAATGTGTTCATTTTCAAAATCCTGCATGAACAGGTTGGCATATGCCGGAGCGGCACAGTTGCCCATGGCTACTCCGGTTAGTTGACTATAAAACTTGTTGTTGTATCTGAAATAACTGTGCATCAAGGTGAATTCCATCAGTTCCATTATGAAAATTTGCAAGTTTTGTGGTTTGTCTGATCTTAACAAAGCCGCTTCTATGGCTTGTATTCCAAGATTGTGAGGGATGCAGGTGTAAAGAGAATTCACATCAATGGTGCATAGCAAAATAGGTTTGTGGGGATCAATGATGATTTGACTGAGTTTGGCCAAGAAATCTGTGGTGTCTTGTAGAAAGCTGGTCATTGATTTAACGGATGGTTGTAAGTGGCGATCGATGTAAGTTCCAACTGGTTCGTGGATGGAATTGATGGTGCTGACAATGGGTCTAAATGGAGGTTTTGTTAAATGTTTGTGAACTTTAGGAATCATGTACAAGTATGGGATGCTGGGATGATTCTTGATGAGATAACTGCGATCTTTGGTTGTGATGGTTCCATTGGTTATGGAGTTGTCAACGATTGTCTGGAGAATAGCAGCATACTCTTTGGTTGGGTCAGATGGAATTTCCATGTAAGTATTGTTGTCTGCTAGGTGTTGTTGTACGCTATCAAGGTAGAATTGACTGTCCATGATTACTAAGGATCCTCCCTTATCTGCGGGGCAGATAGTGATATTTTCATTAGTAGCTAATTGTTTAAGTGCCATTCTTTCTTGATTATTCAAATTTTGTTTCTGTCTTGCAGGTAATTTGCAGATTTTGTCAAGATCTCGTTGTACCAAGGTTTCAAATAAATCCAACGTTTTATGGCTCATGGGAGCCATAAAGGTACTTTTGGAGCGTAAGTCTAGAGATGTATGTTCTTCTGTACTGGAGGGAGTAGGACAAATGTTCGAGAAGAAGTGTCTGAGTCGCAAATTCCTCATAAATTTAAACAAGCTGGTCTGAATTTCAAGGTCATTCAAATTGTAAGTAGGGACGAAGGAAATCTCCTTTTGTAGGACTTTGTTTTGAGTGGAGGAAATTGTCGTGTTGGAAATGTTTATAATCAGGTTCTGTGACTCCTCGTTGATTGAGCTATCGAGCGTTGTTGTTCTGTTGTACTTTGTTCTCCGGGATCTCCGGCTGCGTCTGTGCCTACCCCTAAAAAAGGGACCGGCCCAGTGCTTTGTGTGGTAGTTTGACTTGTAGATGCAGCGCTCTGCGGTTGAGTACTCGTCGAGGGGCCTGCTTGTTGCTGTGGAGCCGTGCGGAATGGTTGTCTGGGTTGTCGAAATCGACTGGAGTCATCTGAAGAGGAGCTTTCTCCTTCTGTAGATTTGTTTTGTTGAGTCCTTTGTTGACGTCTTGCTGCGTAGATCTCCGCCCAGTTATACACCTCCCCCAGTTTGTAATCAACGGTATCCCGTTTAAACTTACGCAGTTTGCGTTCATTTATTTCTTTGGTGTATTTGTCCAATTGGGTAGTTATGTCTTCTAAAGTTTGTTTAAGTTCTTCACCGGTGAGTTTGGAGCTTAGTTCCTGTTTGAGTTGTGTGACTTCAGCGGTGAGATCATTCAACATTTTAGAAAGTTCCTCCACAATCAGTAAAATCAAGTCAAGTGAACATTTGTTTAGTATTCCATACCATCTTTCAGTGAATTTGCTGTTGTTTTTGCACAAAGTGGATTTTAGAGGAATACGTAAACCCCTTGGTATTCTGGACACTTTATGATAGCGAATCAGTGTGCTGGCGTGAAGACGCTGGTTGATCTCCCTCTTTGCTGCATAAAGTAATTGGCGAATGTTGGACTGAGTGGATCCGATGCTAGAGCTCACACATTCCGGTTCCTGAATTAGAGTGTAGATCCGTTCCGTGTCATCTGTGGTAAATTCAAAAGTATCAGCTTTGTTTGATGTCAAGTTTGCGATGTCTGCGTATGACATCATTGTAGATCAGTGGGTGCAAGAGCGGATTGGACAGAAAGGTTAGAATGCACAATGGGATTCCGCTGCACTCCTAGAGTAAACCAAAGTTACTGAAGATCAATGTATAGAAAAGAAAGCCAAGTCTCTTAGGGTGCTCAGGGTAATGCTCCAACTGTCCGGAGAGAGCAGAAACGTACAAAGCCAAAGAAAACCCTGTGAGCACAGGGTGGTTAACCTGAGCACACCTATGTGCTTAAATGAGCAGAGGTAATTCGAAAATTAATGTTCAAAAAAAGTTTTATTCACTTTTTTTTGTTCGTTGATATATATCATGGGTTCTGTATCAAAGTGGAAATTTCACTGAAGTTTCAACTCGTGAGTAAATGTTCAAAGCTTGTAAATACAGATATATCCAAAGGATTCCATTTCATAAAGTAATGCCACACATGACTCCTCTCCCCGATGCATTTCGAGCCTAAAGGCTCTTCGTCAGGGGGTACACTAGAAGTAGAGTAAAGGAAGGTAGTAAACGAATGGAACAGGATACTGTGTGAGTGCTAGCAAAAAATAATGACATTCAGCGTGGTGAATATCTTCCAACATGCGTAGTGCTTTAGGTTATCTGATGGTGCACATGCTTTTTTAAAAAAAAATGTGAAAAGGAAAGTAGAATGCGGACGAGCCTGGAGGATCAAATTGGTAGAATCCAGTAAATTTAAGGGTGGTAGGTGATAGAAAACTATCGTGACTAGAGAGAAACAGAGCGGGGAAACGGGGAGAAAACTCACCCTAGCGTGCGTGAATTAAACAAGTGAACCCGCGTGGCCCACAGTACACTTTGTGATATGCAATTATGAAATACCGACGCATCGCACTTACTGGGGCTTTAATAGATTGGCAAACCATGCATTACCGGCCGGGTCATCTGTGCAGTACGCTAGAAAACGCCACCAGACGTGAGTGATGATGTGCGCGAAGCCGCCATGGCGTATATAGGAAACAAACAGTAAAATAGAAAACGGGCTAGCAAGGCCATTCCAGATTAGTGAAGACAAACAAGGGACTGCACGAGTTATGTACGAATCAGGAAAGTGAAGGACATAGAAAACGAAGTAGAGGAAACCGAACAGTGCACACAAGTCGAGTGCATGAAATAAAATTCAGAGATGGGTGTACAAAGCTCAGTGTACACAGTGAATGGAGAGACAAGAGGGAAAATAAAAATAAAAATAAAAATGGAGGATTTTGAAAAAAATCTAAAGTAATGAAGGAAACAAGGAAACATAAACATGTGAAAACATCAGTGTCTAAATAGTCTTTTCAAAAGTCTAAGCATGAGCAAAAAAGTTGAACAACCAGCTGTCAAATACAGTTCAAAAGGTATGCTGTTATAGGAAGCTACTAA
This sequence comes from Lissotriton helveticus, assembly GCF_964261635.1. NCBI lineage: Eukaryota > Metazoa > Chordata > Amphibia > Caudata > Salamandridae > Lissotriton > Lissotriton helveticus. Next base: position 1,061,121,063 of record NC_136072.1, on the reverse strand, counting down.
ATTCCAGACGCTCGTTGAGCCCATGTGGCACGGTCGTACCTAGTTTGAAAATCCAGAATAGCTCCCTTTGTAGTAGGAATTTTTTGGGGTCAAGGCCCTCTGGTTTGTTAACAGTTTCCAGAACCAAAAAGCGGATCTGACTGTTCGTGTGATTCTGTTGTGTGAAGTGTGCTGACACGCAGGACTTCAAGTTTTTATTCCTGATGTTGCTTCTGTGTTCATTGAGACGTGTTTTTATCTTGCGCTCTGTTTTGCCTACGTACGGTAGGCCACAAGGGCATACGCCAACCTGTTCATGCAGGATTTTGAAAATGAACACATTCTTTCAGTCCCACATTGGCAACATCACTTGCAAACCTACCATCGCTACATTGATGATATCTTCCTCATCTGGACAGGTACAGAGGAACAATTACTATTTGCCATTTCGGATTTAAACCATATTGATGAAAGAATTCAATTTACCCACCAATACAACAGTTCAAAGATAACCTTCCTGGATGTCAACATCATTAACACGGACAACAAATTGGAAACATCCATGCATATCAAGCCTACAGATCGCAACAATTACCTGCACTTTTCTAGTTTCCACCAATCCAGCCTCAAAACACATCTACCGTATTCACAGCTTCTTAGAGCAAAGAGGATTGCTTCTACCGAAGAGGCATTTATTCAGGACAGCTCCACCATTATGACAAAGTTTACCAAACGGGGTTATCCCCAGAGGATTATCAATGCTGCTTACCAACGTGTCAGTTCTACTGTTCGTTCCACTCTGTTACAACCTAAGGACAGAGTAAAAACGAATACACAACCCAATGTGTTCGTTTCCAAATTTTCCACGAAGAGCCATTTGATCAAAAAAAACATTAAAAATCATTGGCAACTGCTACAAGTAGAACTAGACTTTAACAAGATTTTCATTGACATGCCCATATTTGCATATCAAAGATCTAGAAACTTACGGTCATACATCAAGCCACAGAAAAAGGAATCCACGATATACAAAGGAACTATTCCATGCCACAATTGTCAAAATTGCCATAACATCATACCGGGAACTGCGATCAACCATCCAAGTTCAGGCAAATTGATACCATTGAGAACTAATGCTACTTGTGATTCCACCAACGTGGTTTACCTTTTAAAATGTCCTTGTGGCCTACCGTACGTAGGCAAAACAGAGCGCAAGATAAAAACACGTCTCAATGAACACAGAAGCAACATCAGGAATAAAAACTTGAAGTCCTGCGTGTCAGCACACTTCACACAACAGAATCACACGAACAGTCAGATCCGCTTTTTGGTTCTGGAAACTGTTAACAAACCGGAGGGCCTTGACCCCAAAAAATTCCTACTACAAAGGGAGCTATTCTGGATTTTCAAACTAGGTACCACCGTGCCACATGGGCTCAACGAGCGTCTGGAATTTAGTAGCTTCCTATAACAGCATACCTTTTGAACTGTATTTGACAGCTGGTTGTTCAACTTTTTTGCTCATGCTTAGACTTTTGAAAAGACTATTTAGACACTGATGTTTTCACATGTTTATGTTTCCTTGTTTCCTTCATTACTTTAGATTTTTTTCAAAATCCTCCATTTTTATTTTTATTTTTATTTTCCCTCTTGTTTCTCCATTCACTGTGTACACTGAGCTTTGTACACCCATCTCTGAATTTTATTTCATGCACTCGACTTGTGTGCACTGTTCGGTTTCCTCTACTTCGTTTTCTATGTCCTTCACTTTCCTGATTCGTACATAACTCGTGCAGTCCCTTGTTTGTCTTCACTAATCTGGAATGGCCTTGCTAGCCCGTTTTCTATTTTACTGTTTGTTTCCTATATACGCCATGGCGGCTTCGCGCACATCATCACTCACGTCTGGTGGCGTTTTCTAGCGTACTGCACAGATGACCCGGCCGGTAATGCATGGTTTGCCAATCTATTAAAGCCCCAGTAAGTGCGATGCGTCGGTATTTCATAATTGCGTATCACAAAGTGTACTGTGGGCCACGCGGGTTCACTTGTTTAATTCACGCACGCTAGGGTGAGTTTTCTCCCCGTTTCCCCGCTCTGTTTCTCTCTAGTCACGATAGTTTTCTATCACCTACCACCCTTAAATTTACTGGATTCTACCAATTTGATCCTCCAGGCTCGTCCGCATTCTACTTTCCTTTTCACATTTTTTTAAAAAAAAGCATGTGCACCATCAGATAACCTAAAGCACTACGCATGTTGGAAGATATTCACCACGCTGAATGTCATTATTTTTTGCTAGCACTCACACAGTATCCTGTTCCATTCGTTTACTACCTTCCTTTACTCTACTTCTAGTGTACCCCCTGACGAAGAGCCTTTAGGCTCGAAATGCATCGGGGAGAGGAGTCATGTGTGGCATTACTTTATGAAATGGAATCCTTTGGATATATCTGTATTTACAAGCTTTGAACATTTACTCACGAGTTGAAACTTCAGTGAAATTTCCACTTTGATACAGAACCCATGATATATATCAACGAACAAAAAAAAGTGAATAAAACTTTTTTTGAACATTAATTTTCGAATTACCTCTGCTCATTTAAGCACATAGGTGTGCTCAGGTTAACCACCCTGTGCCCACAGGGTTTTCTTTGGCTTTGTACGTTTCTGCTCTCTCCGGACAGTTGGAGCATTACCCTGAGCACCCTAAGAGACTTGGCTTTCTTTTCTATACATTGATCTTCAGTAACTTTGGTTTACTCTAGGAGTGCAGCGGAATCCCATTGTGCATTCTAACCTTTCTGTCCAATCCGCTCTTGCACCCACTGATCTACAATGATGTCATACGCAGACATCGCAAACTTGACATCAAACAAAGCTGATACTTTTGAATTTACCACAGATGACACGGAACGGATCTACACTCTAATTCAGGAACCGGAATGTGTGAGCTCTAGCACCGGATCCACTCAGTCCAACATTCGCCAATTACTTTATGCAGCAAAGAGGGAGATCAACCAGCGTCTTCACGCCAGCACACTGATTCGCTATCATAAAGTGTCCAGAATACCAAGGGGTTTACGTATTCCTCTAAAATCCACTTTGTGCAAAAACAACAGCAAATTCACTGAAAGATGGTATGGAATACTAAACAAATGTTCACTTGACTTGATTTTACTGATTGTGGAGGAACTTTCTAAAATGTTGGATGATCTCACCGCTGAAGTCACACAACTCAAACAGGAACTAAGCTCCAAACTCACCGGTGAAGAACTTAAACAAACTTTAGAAGACATAACTACCCAATTGGACAAATACACCAAAGAAATAAATGAACGCAAACTGCGTAAGTTTAAACGGGATACCGTTGATTACAAACTGGGGGAGGTGTATAACTGGGCGGAGATCTACGCAGCAAGACGTCAACAAAGGACTCAACAAAACAAATCTACAGAAGGAGAAAGCTCCTCTTCAGATGACTCCAGTCGATTTCGACAACCCAGACAACCATTCCGCACGGCTCCACAGCAACAAGCAGGCCCCTCGACGAGTACTCAACCGCAGAGCGCTGCATCTACAAGTCAAACTACCGCACAAAGCACTGGGCCGGTCCCTTTTTTAGGGGTAGGCACAGACGCAGCCGGAGATCCCGGAGAACAAAGTACAACAGAACAACAACGCTCGATAGCTCAATCAACGAGGAGTCACAGAACCTGATTATAAACATTTCCAACACGACAATTTCCTCCACTCAAAACAAAGTCCTACAAAAGGGGATTTCCTTCGTCCCTACTTACAATTTGAATGACCTTGAAATTCAGACCAGCTTGTTTAAATTTATGAGGAATTTGCGACTCAGACACTTCTTCTCGAACATTTGTCCTACTCCCTCCAGTACAGAAGAACATACATCTCTAGACTTACGCTCCAAAAGTACCTTTTTGGCTCCCATGAGCCATAAAACGTTGGATTTATTTGAAACCTTGGTACAACGAGATCTTGACAAAATCTGCAAATTACCTGCAAGACAGAAACAAAATTTGAATAATCAAGAAAGAATGGCACTTAAACAATTAGCTACTAATGAAAATATCACCATCTGCCCCGCAGATAAGGGAGGATCCTTAGTAATCATGGACAGTCAATTCTACCTTGATAGCGTACAACAACACCTAGCAGACAACAATACTTACATGGAAATTCCATCTGACCCAACCAAAGAGTATGCTGCTATTCTCCAGACAATCGTTGACAACTCCGTAACCAATGGAACCATCACAACCAAAGATCGCAGTTATCTCATCAAGAATCATCCCAGCATCCCATACTTGTACATGATTCCTAAAGTTCACAAACATTTAACAAAACCTCCATTTAGACCCATTGTCAGCACCATCAATTCCATCCACGAACCAGTTGGAACTTACATCGATCGCCACTTACAACCATCCGTTAAATCAATGATCAGCTTTCTACAAGACACCACAGATTTCTTGGCCAAACTCAGTCAAATCATCATTGATCCCCACAAACCTATTTTGCTATGCACCATTGATGTGAATTCTCTTTACACCTGCATCCCTCACAATCTTGGAATACAAGCCATAGAAGCGGCTTTGTTAAGATCAGACAAACCACAAAACTTGCAAATTTTCATAATGGAACTGATGGAATTCACCTTGATGCACAGTTATTTCAGATACAACAACAAGTTTTATAGTCAACTAACCGGAGTAGCCATGGGCAACTGTGCCGCTCCGGCATACGCCAACCTGTTCATGCAGGATTTTGAAAATGAACACATTCTTTCAGTCCCACATTGGCAACATCACTTGCAAACCTACCATCGCTACATTGATGATATCTTCCTCATCTGGACAGGTACAGAGGAACAATTACTATTTGCCATTTCGGATTTAAACCATATTGATGAAAGAATTCAATTTACCCACCAATACAACAGTTCAAAGATAACCTTCCTGGATGTCAACATCATTAACACGGACAACAAATTGGAAACATCCATGCATATCAAGCCTACAGATCGCAACAATTACCTGCACTTTTCTAGTTTCCACCAATCCAGCCTCAAAACACATCTACCGTATTCACAGCTTCTTAGAGCAAAGAGGATTGCTTTTACCGAAGAGGCATTTATTCAGGACAGCTCCACCATTATGACAAAGTTTACCAAACGGGGTTATCCCCAGAGGATTATCAATGCTGCTTACCAACGTGTCAGTTCTACTGTTCGTTCCACTCTGTTACAACCTAAGGACAGAGTAAAAACGAATACACAACCCAATGTGTTCGTTTCCAAATTTTCCACGAAGAGCCATTTGATCAAAAAAACCATTAAAAATCATTGGCAACTGCTACAAGTAGAACCAGACTTTAACAAGATTTTCATTGACATGCCCATATTTGCATATCAAAGATCTAGAAACTTACGGTCATACATCAAGCCACAGAAAAAGGAATCCACGATATACAAAGGAACTATTCCATGCCACAATTGTCAAAATTGCCATAACATCATACCGGGAACTGCGATCAACCATCCAAGTTCAGGCAAATTGATACCATTGAGAACTAATGCTACTTGTGATTCCACCAACGTGGTTTACCTTTTAAAATGTCCTTGTGGCCTACCGTACGTAGGCAAAACAGAGCGCAAGATAAAAACACGTCTCAATGAACACAGAAGCAACATCAGGAATAAAAACTTGAAGTCCTGCGTGTCAGCACACTTCACACAACAGAATCACACGAACAGTCAGATCCGCTTTTTGGTTCTGGAAACTGTTAACAAACCGGAGGGCCTTGACCCCAAAAAATTCCTACTACAAAGGGAGCTATTCTGGATTTTCAAACTAGGTACCACCGTGCCACATGGGCTCAACGAGCGTCTGGAATTTAGTAGCTTCCTATAACAGCATACCTTTTGAACTGTATTTGACAGCTGGTTGTTCAACTTTTTTGCTCATGCTTAGACTTTTGAAAAGACTATTTAGACACTGATGTTTTCACATGTTTATGTTTCCTTGTTTCCTTCATTACTTTAGATTTTTTTCAAAATCCTCCATTTTTATTTTTATTTTTATTTTCCCTCTTGTTTCTCCATTCACTGTGTACACTGAGCTTTGTACACCCATCTCTGAATTTTATTTCATGCACTCGACTTGTGTGCACTGTTCGGTTTCCTCTACTTCGTTTTCTATGTCCTTCACTTTCCTGATTCGTACATAACTCGTGCAGTCCCTTGTTTGTCTTCACTAATCTGGAATGGCCTTGCTAGCCCGTTTTCTATTTTACTGTTTGTTTCCTATATACGCCATGGCGGCTTCGCGCACATCATCACTCACGTCTGGTGGCGTTTTCTAGCGTACTGCACAGATGACCCGGCCGGTAATGCATGGTTTGCCAATCTATTAAAGCCCCAGTAAGTGCGATGCGTCGGTATTTCATAATTGCGTATCACAAAGTGTACTGTGGGCCACGCGGGTTCACTTGTTTAATTCACGCACGCTAGGGTGAGTTTTCTCCCCGTTTCCCCGCTCTGTTTCTCTCTAGTCACGATAGTTTTCTATCACCTACCACCCTTAAATTTACTGGATTCTACCAATTTGATCCTCCAGGCTCGTCCGCATTCTACTTTCCTTTTCACATTTTTTTTTAAAAAAGCATGTGCACCATCAGATAACCTAAAGCACTACGCATGTTGGAAGATATTCACCACGCTGAATGTCATTATTTTTTGCTAGCACTCACACAGTATCCTGTTCCATTCGTTTACTACCTTCCTTTACTCTACTTCTAGTGTACCCCCTGACGAAGAGCCTTTAGGCTCGAAATGCATCGGGGAGAGGAGTCATGTGTGGCATTACTTTATGAAATGGAATCCTTTGGATATATCTGTATTTACAAGCTTTGAACATTTACTCACGAGTTGAAACTTCAGTGAAATTTCCACTTTGATACAGAACCCATGATATATATCAACGAACAAAAAAAAGTAAATAAAACTTTTTTTGAACATTAATTTTCGAATTACCTCTGCTCATTTAAGCACATAGGTGTGCTCAGGTTAACCACCCTGTGCTCACAGGGTTTTCTTTGGCTTTGTACGTTTCTGCTCTCTCCGGACAGTTGGAGCATTACCCTGAGCACCCTAAGAGACTTGGCTTTCTTTTCTATACATTGATCTTCAGTAACTTTGGTTTACTCTAGGAGTGCAGCGGAATCCCATTGTGCATTCTAACCCAAAAGACAACATTGCCACCCTTTATACAGAAAAAGAAGTTTGAACACTGAGTGAATCTGGGAAAAATACATGTGCATTCAACTGTCTATGAAACCCCTTACAAATGAGAGCTCAGACAACCCCCCTTGACAATTATTCCACTCTGCCCCAACTCAGCAATATTAACTGCACGTTCTGACAAATTCAATCCTCCGAGGTCCCAAAAATGTTTACATAGATTTATCAAGAATGCTTCAGCTGATCTAATACATAGAATCGTCATCTACATATCACTGAATGAATGGAGAGAATGTCTAAGCTAAGCATATGTATTAAGTCTAGGAACCATACAGCTTCGCCTTTGCTTTAAACTCATAATTTCAGAGGAGGCAATTAAAAGTTGTAACTATGCCTAGTGTACAAGGAAACAATTGAGTTTCTCTCATGTGAAATAAATGAACTGCTCCACAGATATGGCTAAATTTAATTAAGCCCACAAGCTCTGACATTGTGGAGGAGATGCATCTTTCCAGGCCTTTGCCATTTTCCAACTGGCTGACAGTCAGCCACTTGGTCATGTATTCCTATATGTTTCTGATTGGGAGGTGTGTGTAAATATTAGCAATAGTTTTTTTGTCTCATCTGTGTGCTACACATATACATAATACAATACATATATAATTTTAAAAGATTGCCCTTTTTTGGTGATACTTACGCCAACATTTTGGATTAGTGTCATACAGAACCATCATCAGTAGGTGTCTGATTATTAAGTTAAAATCCCATTAAAGATTAATTTGTCCTTTTTTCTACTTTAGGGCATTTAAGTAAAATGATGGTCCATAGCTTAAGGATATTGTCATGTAAACAGGACCAGTCTGCAAGTTCAACACGAGCTGAGGGCATCAGATGCACTCAGAAGTCACAAATTTGAATCCGGGGAATGTCAGCCTCAACTTTCATCTTTAAGAGGTTGACACATTGAGTACCGATACCATTAAATTGGGTAATAGTAACATCAGTTACTTACAGTAATGGCAATTAAAAACAGTAAAAACTAAATTTACTGACCTCACAGGGATAGAAGGTTGAATTGGCCTTGGAGGACCTCAAACTCCTATGCTGCAAGCCACAGAAGAGGCCAGAGATAAGCATTAAACTCATCCATCTTACCATCTTATTTCACAGGTGTAGGTTGGTTCCTCAGGAGAAAACAGTATGTTTTTCTCATGGAAAACATACTGACAAGAAATAGTAAGACTAAAGGTAAACACACTGGAGCATCTTTAATATATCTTCACGATACCTGGAGAACTGCATCTTTTAAAGTATACACTACCCTATTCTCAGCAAGTCAGCAATAGAAAATAACCAGGAAAGAGCAAGTACTGATTGACCATGCTATTACACTTACACTTTATCTGGAAATCCAAAGATTTAAACCTAGACAGGGATTTAAAATGTGCGTGCTTGATGGAAGTAAAGTGATATTCTAAGACTTAATTATATATTCCACAATGCAGACTAATTATAATCTTTTAGCAGATTTTGTCTTTGTTTATGGAAGAAATTAGGAAGGTAGAGGGAGGAAAATATGTTTTAATAGCAAGCGATTTGTAACCATAAATAAGTCAAAGTGCTACATGCGTATTTAAACATCAACATGAAGCATATGTATGGTAAACTTCTGAGTCTGCATTAAGTAATTACAGATGAGAAAAACAAGGAAAATGCTATCACTATTATTGTTGAAGTGTAGATGTACATTTTAAATGTTAGACCGAATAGTGGTATCACCAGCAAGGCTACCTGTATTTAACTGTGTTCAAAGTGAATATGCCACGTTACATCGCATGCTTTTTCAACGCATGCCATTGCAACGTGGTCATTACAACGACCGCATTGTTACATTGCTTGCTATAACAACGCAAGTCAGAGCAAAGACTTGCTGTGGGGAGGGGGCTGGATTTTGTGATGGTATAAGTTACTATTCCGACTGCACTCTGTGCAACAGTAGGGAAGGTGTTGAGTTTTTAAATCTAACACATTCTGACCCCTACAGCAAGTTGTTGTTCTGACTTGCGTTGTAATGGCATGCGATGTAACAACGGGGTCCTTGTAATGACCATTATATTAGCATGCGTTGTGTCGTATGCGTGGTAAACGATGTTTACCTCATAAATGAACTTGTGTAACTGAATTGTGTATATTATCTACATATTTTTATAATGTTGTGACGTAAAATTCCTAAATCAGCTGCGAAATAAACCACATATCGAAAGAATGCTGTGGATAACACCGTTGTGAATCTTATGTTTTCAACAAAAATAAACCTGGATATGAATCCCTATCCTACTGGAATTTCAGTAAAGGTGACAAAAGACAAACTAACAATGGCTCTAAACTACATTAAAACAAGGCTAAATTGTGATAACGTGGGGTGTTTATCAGGCCAAGTTAGGCCAAGGGTGAGTCCCCAGACCTTGGTCCAGGGATCTCACTCCTCCCTCCAGCTCCCCAGCAGCTCAGCGGGGCTCTGCGCCGCCTCGCGCCCAGCCAGCCCTCCTGCTCAGGGTTCGAGTTCGCCCGCCCTCTGTCCCTGTTTTTGCCTCTGTTCCAGTTTTTGCTTCTAATTCACTCTTACTCTCCGAGACTGCCACTGTAATTCTGCTCCCATTCCGGTTGTTGCTTCCAATTCACTCTTACTCTCCGTGACTGCCACTATATTTTTGCCCCTTCGTCTTCTGCTCCCCCCCCCATATTTTTGCCCGCCATATCCCTGACACTCCCCTCCCGCCCCGCTCCCGCCTCCAGCTCATTATTCCTCCCCCTTCAAATGGCGACTGCACGCAGCGGGAACACCACTGGCGCGTCCGAAGGCGTGCCTAAGGCAAGCCCGTCTGCGCCCGTCCGCACCTGGACCACGCCCAGCGCCAGAACCCCTGGCCCCCATGACCGTCACAGACCCCGTCTCTGCTACGAATCCAGCACCCTCCACGCACTCAACACCGGACGAGCACGCACCTGCTATCTGGCCGCCCCGAAGAGCACCCAAGGGCCCTTCTCCTGCCGGAACTGCAGCTTCACCAGCATCCGGCCCAACAACCCATCGACAGGAAAGAACCCAACCACCTCAGCTGCATCCTTCTCAACACCGCTCCGCCCGCAAACACGCCATCGAACTCTGGGACCTACTCGACTCAACCTCCCCAGACGTCGCCTTCCTGACAGAGACCTGGATGAACCCCTCCTTGGCACCCGACATCACCCTAGCCATCCCGGACAGCTACAAGATCACCCGCAGGGACCGCACCAATGGAATAGGAGGAGGAATCGCCATCATCCACAGGAACACTCTCAGAGTCTCGACCAACACCAACATCACCCTCAGCACCGCCGAACACCTGCACTTCCAGATCCACACCGACCCCAACACCACCCTCGGAGGAATCCTCGTCTACAGACCCCGACCAAAGTTCAGCGACTCCATCGCCGACATCGTCAGTACACACGCTCTCGCCTCCACAGACTACATCCTCTTTGGGGACCTCAACTTCCACCTCGAAAACAACAACAACACCAACTCCACCACCCTGATCGAAAACCTCGCCAACCTTGGACTCGGACAACTCGTCACAACACCTACCCACTCCGCCGGACACACGTTTGACCCCATCTTCTCCGCAGGCTCCCACGTTACCTTCAGCCACACCAGCGAACTCCACTGGACCGACCATCGCTGCATCCACTTCACCTTATGGAAACCCAACACGCACCACCGTGCCCAACAGATGCCCCGCCACTGTTGGAGCAAAGTCACCGGAGACCAGCTAATCACCACCCTCGCCCCGAGCCCACCTTCTGCCCCCACCGACCCCGACACCGCCGCACGCAACCTCAGACAGTGGATCGACGACTGCGCCAACACCCTCGCCCCGCTCAAGAAACCCTCCATAAGCCACACCAGCAAGATAGCCAGCTGGTTCACGGAAGACCTCCAGGCCTCCAAGCAAACCTGCAGAAATCTAGAAAAGATCTGGCTCCGCGAACGAACGCCAGACAGCTATGCAGCCCACAAGAAGGCTACCCACAGACACCATCACCTCATTAGATCCGCCAAAAAGGCCTCCTTCAAAGACCGCCTAGACAACAATGCACACAACAGCAAAGAGCTCTTCAACATCGTGAAGGAACTCTCCAACCCCAGCTCCAACACCAACGACATCCCACCCTCGCAAGACCTGTGCGACTCGCTCGCCACCTTCTTCCACTTCAAGATCGCAGACATCCATGAAAGCTTCAACGCCACATCTTCCCGGACTACCATGGAGACACCCGCCCCAACGACCACCACTCGCACCAATCGCTGCTCTCCTGAACCAACATCAACGACGAAGACCCCATCAAGATCATGAACACCATCCACTCCGGATCTCCGTCAGACCCTTGCCCAAAGCCAGCACTGCCATCGCACCCCATCTCCGGAAAGCCATCAACATCTCCTTCAAGACAGCAAACTTCCCGGAAAGCTGGAAGCACGCCGAGATCAAAGCCTTACTCAAGAAACCCAAGGCGGACCCCAAGGACCTCAAGAACTTCCATCCCATCTCCCTGCTCCCGTTCCCGGCAAAGGTCATCGAGAAGACCGTCAACAAACAACTGTACCGCTACCTCGAGGAAAACAACATCCTGGACCCGTCCCAGTCCGGGTTCCGCAGCAACAACAGCACCGAAACTGCCCTCATCGCCGCCACTGATGACATCAGAACCCTGCTAGACAACAAAGAAACCGCGGCCCTCATCCTCCTGAACCTGTCAGCCGCCTTCGACACAGTCTGCCACCGCACACTACGAACACGCCTCCACGACGCCAGGATCCAAGAGAAGGCCCTGGACTGGACCACCTCCTTCCTCTCTGGCAGAACACAGAGCGTCCTCCTCCCCCCTTCCGCTCCGAAGCCACCAAGATCATCTGCGGCATACCCCAGGGCACATCCCTCAGCTGTTCAACATCTACGTGGCACCGCACGCCCACGTTGCCTGACTACACAACCTCAACATCATCTCCAACGTTGATGACACCCGACTGATCTTCTCACTCACCAAAGACCCCCACACCGCCAAAACCAACCTCCAGGAAGGAATGAAGACCGTCGCCGAAAGGATGAGGAACAGCCGACTGAAGCTGAACTCAGACAAGATGGAGGTCCTCATCCTCGGACCCACCCCTTCGGCATGGGATGACTCCTGGTGGCCGACCCCACTGGGAACAGCTCCATCACACACCGACCACACACGCAACCTAGGGATCATCCTCAACTCCACCCTCTCCATGATTAAGCAGGTCAACGCCGTCTCTTCCTCCTGCTTCAACACCCTACGCATGCTCTGCAAGATCTACAAGTGGATCCCCACCGAAACAAGAAGAACGGTCACCCAGGCCTCATCAGCAGCAGATTGGACTACGGAAACGCACTCTATGCAGGAGCCTTGACAAAACTCCTGAAAAGGCTTCAATGCATCCAGAACGCCTCTGCACGCCTGATCCTCGACATCCCTTGCCGCAGCCACATAACACCCCACCTGAGAGACCTGCACTGGCTCCCGTCAGCAAGAGGATAACATTCAAGCTCCTCACCCACGCACACAAGGCACTCCACAACACCGGACCAGCATACCTCAAAGGACGACTCAGCTTCTACATCCCCACCCGCGAGCTACGCTCCGCCGCCCTCGCCACAGTCCCCCGCATCTGAAGAGTAACCTCAGGCGGCAGATCGTTCTCCCACCTCGCCGCAAAGACCTGGAACACCCTCCCCATCTACCTACGGCAGACCCAAGACCTGCTGACCTTCAGAAGACTCAAGACCTGGCTTTTTGAGCGGTAGCAGCTTTCCCCTCCCCCCAGCGCCTTGAGACCCTCACGGGTAAGTAGTGCGCTTTACAAATGCATTGATTGATTGATTGATTGCTCCACAAACATATGGGTAGACAATATTAAAGATGAGTATCACACTTTCACGCAGCAGATATAGAATTGTGAGGTAGTTAGTGAATATCATAATGTGCGGAAAAGAAGGAGAAGGATTAGCATTTGACATGACTACAAATATTAGAGCTTGCAACTGAATCAAAAAAATATGAGTCGGATAAAAAGAAATAAATTAGCACTGTTCAGTCAACGTGAAAAGCGTAGGTTTAAGGGTGAAGTATGGTGCACTCCAATGCAGACAATGTGATTCTGACTGCAAAATATTCCTGGGGAGAAATAAACAGAGCTACCAATAAACAAAAAAGTCTCTGGACATCTCCGTTTCCGAACATTCTTTGATAAGCTTCCTATTAGACCTTGACCACTACAATGAACTATGTAGTGATTTTAAAACCACACAATTTGCCAACTCTGATGATCACGGATAGATATCCCATAACTATACAAGTAATTATTTTAATATAAAGCATAAAAAGGTTCAAACACCCATGGCCACAATTTTGGACTCACTACATTTGATAACGATTATGGGCAAGATTTAAAGTTTGGCAAACAGGATACTCTGTCACAAATGTGACAGAGTATCCTGCCCGCCAAACTCTTGATCCATTCAGCTCATTTAGAGAGGGGGGGGCGGTAAGTATTCTGTTGACTGAGCACTACGGACGGAATACTTCCTCCGACAGCCCAATGGTGTAGGAGGCTACCTTATGGAATAAACTGATGCAACTGATGACATTAGAAGACATTAGACACTAGAAGACATTAGACACTAGAAGACATTAGAAGATCTTCTGAAATTAATTTTGGCACACATTGAAATGTGGGTGCTCATACTGATACAGCAGATCATGACTTCTAGTCCAGGACAGATAGAGGTAATGGGATGCATCAAGGGTTTTATTTCAATATATTGATCATACTTATCAAACTATGTGTATGAAGCGTGAACACATCCTCCTTTAACCCCTTGCATATTGCCACGATTCTGCGCCTGTGCGGCACATTCCGATCGCGGGTGCGGTCATGACTGCCGGGAGCCGTCATTAGCACACGAGCACTGTGTGCCATGACGGCTCCCGGCCGTCATCAGCATGCAAGGGGTTAAAAGCAAACGTTTCACTAATATTAGGGTACACAAATGATGTCATTATGTATCCTTGTTGGTCTACAGAAGAGATTAAGAAGATGGTTTTATTCTGATGTTCATCATTTGCAAAAGTGTTGAAATCCAATGTATTCTTTCTAAACGGAAGAAAACAGTTAATTTAACATGGCCTGTGTTAAATGTTAAGCTGAATATTGCTACTGAACATATATGTTGGAAACCGGCTAATTCGGGTAGGCTAAGGCTGACGCCAAAGCCAGGCCGAAACCACCATTCCAGTCAGGGCAAGGAAGTCACATCCCAGATAACCCCTGCTCACCCTCTAGGTAGCTTGGCACGAGCAGTCTAGGCTAAACTCGGAGGCGATGTGTAAAGCATTTGCGTCAGCGCACAACAGCAACAACATACTAAGCACACCACAAAAGAGACTCCACACAAGGTTATATTAAAATAACTTTTGTATTGTCAAAACATATCAGATAGAAATCACACATGTACATTGTGCCAACTGGCACGGCAATATTCACAAGGGATTATTTACAAAGGACAGGGCCACATGGGCCACTGTCATACTCAGCACTTTTAGAAATAGAAATAGTACTTATAGAACTTAGAATAAAAGTATATAAAATCACTGTAACACAAAGTAACAGTTATAGGTCACATCCAGTAACTACTGGGAACAGGTAAGTACCACCTACGCAACCCTAAACCCTTAGGAGACTGTCACGCAGGGGACCAGGACCTCACTAGGACCACCTGTACTAAAAAGAACAACCACCTAAGTATTACACAACATTTAGGGGTCTAAGAACGAACACATTACCCATGATGTATGAAACACATTCAGAGGAGTAGTAAAGGAAAACCACCTAAGTATCACACAGCGTTTAGGGGTCTAAGGAAGAACACATTACCCATGATGCATAAATATACATTCAGAGGAGTAGTAAAGAGAAACACATAATGTATAAACCTACACATTCAGCGGTGTTAAGAATAAAGCACATGATGCAATAAAATTACATTCAGAGGTACCAGAATAATACAGTAGCGCAATAGTCACATGATGTCTAAAAACATTCAGAGGTGCAGGAATAAGACATGATGCAAGAAATCACATTCAGAGGTGCAAGAACCATACAATTGCGCAAAACCTACATAAGCCACCACCCGTGGCAGTCCCTAGGCCAACTGGCCTTGTTGGGGCTAGAACGCCCTGAGTCTCAATGTCAGGGGCCTAAACGATGCAGGGGCCCACTACTTGCTGGGCCCCTGGGAACACTCACAAGGGCCTAAACGTTGCAGCTGGCACTAAGTGCTGCGCAGCTGGGAAGGCCGGGCACCACTGTGCCCTCGTTGTCCCACACAGGGACTCTCTCCTGAAATTGCGCCTAAACGGTGCAGCTGCCCACTAATTGCTGAGCAGCTGGAGAATCATCAACACTGCGCCAGGGCCCTCACTGGCCCTCAGGCGCAAACTGCGCCACGCTGGAGCCACACAGGCTCTACACACACCTATGTCCACGTTGGAGCCACACAGGCTCTGGCATTACTCGTGCCCAACGTTGGAGCCACACAGGCTCTGGGCATCACAGGCCCCACATGTAGCCACACAGGCTCTGCACCCACGGTGGGGCGACCCACTGCCATTCGGGGCCGCCCTTTCTCAGTGCCTCGAAGCGGCACCAACATGCAGCAGTGCGGGCCCTCAAGAACCCCTCGCGGGCCCTGTAATCACAGTGGGGCGAC
This sequence comes from Lissotriton helveticus, assembly GCF_964261635.1. Taxonomy (NCBI): domain Eukaryota; kingdom Metazoa; phylum Chordata; class Amphibia; order Caudata; family Salamandridae; genus Lissotriton; species Lissotriton helveticus. The sequence continues at coordinate 1,061,104,986 of NC_136072.1, read as the reverse complement.
CCACTGCCATTCGGGGCCGCCCTTCTCCGCAGTGCCTCGGCCGGCACCACACGGAGCTATCTCCCCCCGCAGCCCTTCACTCACCGGGGCTTCTGTGCGGCGGGGGCGGGCTTCGGCGGCATCTGCGGAGCTCCTGCTCCACGCAGACTCTCCTCGCTTTGCCCGGTCCCCCGTCTCGGGACCGGGACTCAGGGTGGAGCCAGCAAGGCTCCCGGCAGCAGTCCCTTCTCGCGGGGGTGAAGGCGGGGCTCTCCCGACCACATGGGAGCCTCGCTACTCCCGCGCTGGACTTCTCCCTCTCTGCAGGGCTCCCTCGACACACGGGAGCCCTGCCAACCGGCTGCCTCTTCTCCTCGGGGCTCCCTCAGCCGAGAGGAGCCCTGCGAACGGCCGCCATCTCCCGCGCCTTCTCCTTTCTTCCCCCCGGACTGCGGGGGCGGGACTTCCGGCCGGCCACGCTGAGATTGGCCGGCCGGCCGACCACTTCCGGGTCGCTGCGGGCAGCGCAGCGGCCCTCCTCCTTAGGCAGGCAGGCGGGGGCTGATTCCTTTTACGGGCCAGATGCCGGGTGGGCACCGGCCCTGGGAAATAAAGCGCTTCCAAGCGCTAGGGAAAATGAGCAGAGCGCTACCAGCGCTATACTCGAAAATAAAGCGCTCCTAAGCGCTATTGTCCCAGCGAAGCGCTCACGGGCGCTAAAGAGGAAAAACACAGCGCTCCCAGCGCTAGAAGGGCAATAAAGCGCTCTCTCAGCGCTAGATGCAGATGAAGCGCTCCCTCAGCGCTACAGGGACAAGTCCAGCCAAGTCCTTCAGGGGATACAGCAAAGTCCCTCCAGGGTAAAGCAAAGTCCCCCATCCTTCCAGGACAGGCAGAGGGGTCCCCCAGAAGTCCAGGCATCCAGGGGCTGGGCAGCGCCCGCCCCTGGTAGATTCCAGTCCGAAGTAAGAACAAGACAAGAACATTTTGGAAGGGGCACAGCCCCTTCTTATCCACAGAAAAGGCTTTGAAGTCTTTTGAAGTCTTTGTGTAAGCGAGCCCTAAGCCCTGGGTGTATCTGGTTTCCCTCTCCTGTCAGCCTCAGGTCAGAGGTGACAGTGGATTATCAGGAGGGAGAGCCATCAGGGGTGGGCCGACAGGCACAGCCTGGTTCCACCAGACGCTCTTTCCTCCCATCCCTGACAGCAGATGGGGGCCTTTCATCTACGGCTGACTCAGACCCCCTCCTCCGGGGCCCTGCAGACCCCATCCTACTCACCAGACAGTCCATCCACCAGCAGGCCCAGGCATGCCTGGGCCAGGCCCATCAGCCAATCACGTGCTAGCAGACTCACTACACAATTATGCCAACTTCTAAAAGTGGCGCTTCTGGACTAGATACAGCCATGCCGCATATACCATTATGCAGCATTCAGTCTCATGAGTTCACACATATCAAACTCGCCCCTGCACTCCCCACGCATCAGGAATCTACCATGGGCATACATATTCCCCATTCATTCCTATGGGAGGGCAGGGCGCTCACCATCCATACACAGAGAGCACACGCACTTTACACTGTAACCCAGTGAAAAAGTACGCAGAGGCCTAAAAATCACCAACCCAGGTTCCAAAAACAGGCTAGGAAAAAGCAAAAAGTCACGGGGTGAACCTGCCCAAAGGACAGGGTCCAACAATATACATCTAAGATTGGCTAAGAATTTGAATGCAAATTGACATACGGAGCAACAATGAAGCCTTACAATCTTTTACAGTGCTGATTGTTTAGTTTTCATGAAATCAATGTTTTAAAAGAATGTTAGCTCCGTTTCTCAAATCAGAGGGTTTGCAAAGGCTTAAAGCAATTTTGAATTTACTAAACCCATTTATCGATTCAAAAAAGGGGTTTCCAAACTCGTACTGAAGCTTTAAAAATATATATCTGGATGAATGTACACAATATAAGACAATAATATTATATGAGAATAAAGGAGAAATGTGGAAACCTCGCTGGGCATGAGAAATGGCTTGTCCATTCAGTTAATAATTTTAAGACTTGGACTGATTACCATTCTTGCACGGGTTTTATGAAGAAATGTGATATCACTTAGTGAGAGCATGCACTGGAACTTTTACAACAGGAGTAGCAGGATAATTGTGTGATGAGGAGCAATCGAGGTATGCCCTTAATCTGAATGTTATCTACTCTCTAATAAAATCAGGAAGTAACAAGGAAAAGGTTCAGTCCTTTGAAAAAACATTTAACAAGGTATTACAAATGTGCAATTTAAGCTTAGTTTTATTCTAATATAACTCATTGGCTCAAAATTCATCTGTGTACTTCAGTTCAACTTCAGTGCTGGTATTGTTCAATCATATTTACAGCTAATGGTTAACTGTAATATTCAAAGATTCTTCCACAATTTGTGCTTGGGGTACGTCTACTACAAATGACTCGGGGAGCTTGTTCGAGGTGCCTTCGAAGAGAGAATATCTAAATTGTACCTATACATGGTTTAAGATGTTGAGCACATCTTATCTGCTTGTCCATCTTTGAAGTCTCTCCGGAGCCCATATTTCAAAAACATGTCTTTGGACAATAATATTAGAAAATCAAAAATGTCTTACATTTTACAAATTCTCATATATCCCTGAAAGTCGCATATAAGCTTTTAAAATATGTTTTTATGTTTTATGAATGTATATTGATGAAATTGAAAGCTTCATTTTAAATAAAATTATCCTGTAATAATATTTTATAAAAACATTGGCTTCGTTTTGCTGGCCTTCCGAGAAGCCTCATCCAAAATAAATATCACAACTGGAAAGGAGTAAATAAACTACTTAACGCTGCATCATAATCTACCCAGGAACCGGCATTAGACAGAGACTCACGATACATGTTTAGCAGCAACAACTCTCATAAAGCCCTTATTAATCTCTGTACACATTTCAATCTGTTAGTCACTTGGAGGTTACAAAACCCTACAGGAAGGGAATATACATTCTACTCACCCCCACATAACTCCTACTCACGCATTGACTACCTTCTTATTTCCAGCAATGCCACTGCAAGAATAGGAGAAACTTTGATTGAATCAAGATCATCTAAGACCATTCATGTATCACCCTATCTATATCTGACCCAAAACCGCCCAAAACACTATCTCTTTGGAGGTTCAACAATTAAGTTTTAGAAAAAGAGTTCCACAGACAACTCATTGAAAATGCAATACAGAATTACCTCATGGATAACAAACAGGATGACACATCGGACCTCATCTGATGGGAAGCTTTGAAGAGTACTATCAGAGGAGAGATTATTAAAATTAGAGCCGCCATGAAAAGGGACTACAATAACAATCACGAAAAGCTAGAAAAAGAGATTGCTTTACTAGAGGGGAAACATGTAATATCACGTGATGCAACAGTCATGAACGAAATAGTGAATAAGAAATATGAGTATAATAAAATGTTCTGTGACAGAGCAGGGATATGGATAAGTAAACAAAAAAGCACAAAGCTTTGGGAGTCCAATAAGGCGAGGAAGAGCCTAGCTGCATACTAAAAGTTTAAAATACAGAAGAACACGATTAAGAACCTAATAGATCATAAAGGTTTAGCTCACTCTGATCCAGATAAGATTGCAGACATTTTTAAGGACTTCTACAGTACTCTGTATAGCAAAAACCAGGAGTTGGACAGCACAAAAATGCAAGACTATCTAAATGAATGCAAACTTCCCGCCCTTTCAGATCAAGAACAGCTAGAAATCAATAGCCCAATTACCACCTCAGAGGTCGAAGGCACAATTAAGTCCCTCAAAACTGGGAAGGCTCCGGGGCCTGACGGGTTTAGTACCAAAATTTTTTTAGTGATTAATAGGCTTTATTTCGATATAAAAATACCATAAAAAGCTTGTACAACAATACAAAATACAGTATAAATAACATTCACATTCTAAAACAAACATGATTTAAACAGGGGAAAATGTTAAAACAGTTAAAACTGAATTAAATTGAGAAGGAAAGCCTTTTTGTACGAATCAACCAAGACCATTTTAAAAATTTTGGCACAGCACAAACAATCGTGGTGGATGTGTCAGACATTAAAATACGCATCGCCACTATATGCTGACGGGTGCCTAAAAGTCTACATAGGGGTTTCAACCAACAGATTCTGGGTGCGTGATAGTCCGGACATTCAAAGATATGGGCCACCGACTCTACTCTGGTGGGACAAGACGCACAAAACGGGGAAAGCTGGTAAGGCCGTTTCCAGCGGGCGACTACTTCACCTACTGGAAGAATCCCTACTCGAAACTTAAAATATAAAGTACGATCAAGAGGGATAGAAATAATATCTAAATAGGGTTCATAGGCCACCACGTCTTTGATTCTCACAAAAGCTACAGTGGAGTTGCAGTGTCGTGAGTCTGAGTGTAATTTGGCGGAGACCCAGTTCCAGTATAACTTTTTAATCGTAGCTTTGGATGGGGCTGTTCTCAATGCCCATGCATCCGGTAATCCTATCTCCCCCAGCAACCGTTTGACATCCCTCAACCATTTGATCCTGGACCAGCCTGCCTTGGCCATAACCTCTGATAGTGCTTCCGCATAGGAGGCTAGTTCGGGCGTCCGCCATAGTCGGGCCCAGATGAGCAAGGGGCGAAGTTGCGCTTGGTCCCTAATAGATCTGCAACCTAGATCCAATAGCACTGGTACAGTTGGTGAGCACCTCGGGAGAGACATCAGATCTTTCAGAAATTTGCTCTCCGATTTAGCTAGTGGGTCCAGGTTGCAGGTGCCCCATAGCTCAGCCCCATATAGGGCGGCACTAACCCCTCTGGCTTTATATATTTCCACAACTGGGGCTATAGGTTTACTAGTTGAGGAACGTTGTTCCTTGAGTAAGGTGCCTCCCACCCTTTTGTGGCCCAGTAGCATTTTTTGGATGTGCGGGTTCCAGGTAAAGGAGTCATTAAGGCGAATACCCAGATAATCAAACTCAGAGATCCTCTCCAAGGGCTCAAAATTCAGAGCTGGAGGACGACCGAGCTTCTTCGGGGGATTCATAACCAAAAACTTGGTTTTGTCAGTATTGATTACCGACTCCCTCAACAGACAAAACTCCTGAAAGCTGTTCAAAAGTCTCTGAAGACCCATAGGGGACTTTGAGATAAGAAGAGTATCATCTGCGAAGAGCAGTGTTGGGATCCGTTTACCCGCCAGGGATGGAGCGTCCGAGGGATTTCGTAGCAGATGTTCGACCACACCGTTTACATAAAGAGAAAACAGGGTGGGGGCTAACACGCATCCCTGACGGATGCCCCTTCCCACAGGGATCCTATCGGTTTTTTCACCCTTCGTACCCCAACGAACCTGCGCAAAATTGCCAGCATGCAATTTTACCAAAAGAGAAAGAATGTGCAAGGGCAACCCCAGATCTAGCAGAACGGTTTTTAATTCTATAAAAGCCAGATATAAGCTGCCCCCGCCCAGCACCACCACCTTCCAGTATAGAAGAGCCAATCTGAAGGCCTGCTCAATGGTCCCAGTACCAGAGCGGAATCCAGCTTGGAGGTCCGACAGGATGTTATTGTCATCCACCCACTGGAGCACCCTTCTCAGGATCACTTTCCCTGCCACTTTCTGGGAAGAGTCAATAAGACTTATAGGCCTGTAGTTGGCAGGGTTGTCCCGACACCCCTTCTTGAATATCGGGACAACCTCTGCCCCCTTCCAGGATTCGGGTACAGGCGCACCTTCACTAATGGCATTTAGCAGCAAAGACACCAGATTCCCCCACTCTTTGGGGTTTGCCCGGATTAGGTCACCCGGTAACCAGTCAGGCCCTGCTGCTTTCAAAGGCACCAAAGTTCTAATTACATCCTCCACCTCTCTCGCGGTAAAGGGAACATACTCTGAGTCTCCTGGGCAGGCGGGCAATGAGAGGATAATCTGAGTAGTTCGCTCACTGGAGGTGTAGAGAGACGAGAAATGATTAAACCAGCTCTGGGCAGAGATGTTACACGTTATCAGGGTGCTGTCTGGCCTGTCCCTAGAACTTATGAGATTCCAGAAGCCTCTGGCATCCCTATCCAAGCTCGCTTTCCTGAGATCCGCCCAAAACCTGTCCTCCCATTCTCTCTTCGCTGCAAACAGAGTCTGCGAATAGTCTTTCCTTGCCAATCGTATGGCAACCAAGGATTTACGCTTAACAGCACCAATCAGGGACTTTTTCTTCACCCTACATTTGCTCGTATACCAACCATATGGGTTCGACCTTTTCTCACACTTCTCAGCTCGAGCGCCATTACTTGGAAGATAGAAAAGTTCGCTCAACGCCTTGGTGGTAGTACAAAAAAGTGCAGAGACTTCCTCAGGCTTCGGAATCATTTCACCCAGTTTGGACTGTGCAGTATCTAGGAGTGCTGCGATGGACAGCACTTTCTTTTCGTCCATAATGAGCTTGCTCCACCTTAGGCGCCTGCCACATCTTGAGGGGTATACCTCCTGATGGGCAGACGCCGAATGAGGCGCAAGCACCCCCAGATTCGACAACCACAAGGGACGGAGGACAAGAGAGAGAGGATTGTGGTCACTCTCTACAGTTTGAAAGTACCTCCATATCCTGAAAATAGCCCCAAAGTTTTACATCAAGGAGGATATAATCTATCCTGGACGTATGATCCACCCTGTTGTAAGTATGGGCTCCAGATGGATCCGAGATCGTCCTGCCATTCGCAGCCCTAAGGCCGAATTCCAAATTTAAAGAGTAGATTTGAACCGCCACCTGAGACCACCTTCTAATGGGAGGTAAGGTTAAAACAGGTATACCTCTCCTAGTGTCTTCTTCAGCAGTCCCCAAGGTGTCTTCCAGTCCAAGGGGCTCGAATGTGCAATTAAAGTCACCTGCGACCAGAACGTGAGAGCTATTAGTGCCCCTCCCAAGCAAGGATTCCAACTCTGCCACTATGGGGGAGTCTCCCTTTGTACCCCTAGCATAGATATTAAAAATATCTAGGGTCAGCCCTCTCCTTGGTCCCCTAAGTGATAAGCTCAAGAGATCGAGTGAATTTGACACATGCTGGGTAACTTGGCAACCAAGTGAGATGGCAACCCATATAAGAAGGCCTCCTAAGAGGCGGCCCTTCCCAGAAGGAGATGGGACTGCTGGCCGAAAAAAGGATGAATAGCCCACCTTGTGGCAAGGCTCTCTACTCCAGGTCTCTTGGAAAATGCAAATAGAGTATCCCTCCACAAGGGTGTTCCATTCCGGTACGGCCAGCTTCCTCGTGATTCCCGCAACGTTCCAGCTGAGAATCCTTAAGCCTGGATCCGCCACAGGAGGCTCGCTGTGGGTTACGAGGTTGAAGACCCACTCCCCCTCAGGGAGTATGCAGGGTTCACTTTCTCCTTGCTTACTTCCAACACTCAATTTGCAATCCTGGGCTTGCGGACTACGTGCAGCCAGGGGGGGTGACAGACTGTTGTTAATGGTATCCAAGTCAAGGGGTTCCGTCCAAAAATTCGGGCCCGAGGACAGGGAACCCGCCCCGGGAATAATATTGTATCAATATCCTGGCATCCCTCCGTATAGCCCCAAACAAGGAGCCGGCTGGTAGGGCATAGGGAGGGAGTCATACCTGGGGAAAACAAGATTTTGTCTTCCCCTACCATCCGAAGTAGTCCCATAATGGTTTCCAACTGGTCTTGGGTAGAAATAGGACAAATCTACTACTCCAATGCCGGCACCACCAATCCCTAGGTTCTGGTTGCAAATTGTCCGTGCAACCCTAACATCCTTAAAATTAACCACCACACAATCTCCCTCAAAGCACTTTTGCCCGTGACTCACCCACCCTACCCTTCTAACTCCCAGAATCAACCCATCTAGATCTCTAGGCAGAGGTCTATTTATCCTTAACCAGTGCATAGTTTTGTTTTTAACGTCTGGTAGGATTCTGGCTGTCCCGCCATCAAAGGTGGTACATTCGTAAGAATAGCAACATAGGGATGGCAGGCTGGGGGCAGATTCATGGGTGGTATTCTGAGGGCTTCCTTAGGGGGAAGTACACTGGGCTGGATGTTAAGGGGAGGAATAGGGTTAGTTCTTCCTGATTGGGCTAGCTCAAGACCTTTACCAATTCCAGAATTTCTTGAATTGGCATGGCCATTTTTACCAGTGACCTCAGAACCTGTGGGGTTCTCGACTTGAGTGTTAGTTACCCTTAAGGGATCTGGACATTTAGTTATCTTCTTTTTAGCCAGCCCTGGGTTTCGATCGCCCCCTTTGGTTGTAACAACAGGTAGAGCAAGGGCCTCAACCGCTGGCACCCCATTTACTGTTCCATTCGCATGAGATAAGTTCGATGGGGTAGCTGAGGTCGCCCTAGCAGCATATTCCCCCACTGAGTCATCGGCCCCAATCCTAGAATGTAATTTAATTAAGGACTTGGTAGAAAAAAAGTTGTCCAGGGTCGTTTGCTCAAAGCTGTCCAGCCGCTCCGCCAGCCTTTTAGCCCTCTCTGCGACCGGCATCAGTAGAGATTTCATCATTTTCTCTATCTGGGCAATCAGGGGGAGATCAAGGGGTGTGAGCTCGGCAGAAACCATAGTCGGGATGTCAGGTTTGGCTGGTATCACAGCGAAGAGCGCACCCCCCATGTCACCCTGAGAGCGGCCTGCCCCAGTCCCTACAAACTTTTGAGTCGCTGCCACCCTAGTTCCGAGTTTCCTGATTTTCTTGAAAGGTTTAGGATGGCAACCTTTACGGGGACTAGCATTCCTTTCCTTTTGGTGTGAGCAGTTCTGGCTACTGCGTGAGATAATGAGACTGGTGAGGGAGGGGGTTCCCCATCGCTAGGAATGTTTTTAGTAGTCATCGTGGGGGGTAGGACATTAGTAGGCTTCGCAGCCATAATATCGTCATCTGTCGGTACAGCTAAATCTAACATACACTCCACTCTATCAGGGCTAGACAACAAAGCAGTTGCAAGTGGCTTATCCAAAAGTGGGCAGACATTCGTTACCGAGTCAATAGCATGAGCTGGAGAGAAGACCGGCGACGAGAGGCCCATGGACGCCCGCTTCTCTAAGGGGAGTTTAAGGAGTTCAACAGATAGGCGGCGCTCAGCACGTCTCTCAGCTAGGGCAATTTCTTTGTCAATCTCGCGGGTAGCCCTGGAGAAGTATCTATCTAAAGGCCCTAGGATTGCAACTCCTACCGAAGAAGGTAAGGGGTTAGATGAGGGATTAAGTGAGTGCATAGACATGTTTTAATACAACTAACTAAGAACAAGAGTATAACAATCACAATATACCACAGCACAGAGCCCCCCCCCCCCCCCACAAGGTAGCTCGCTAATCAAGTATCAGTGTATACAACTCAAGAAAAAATATCAACTGACTATATCAAGACGGGGACAATGTCCAATAGTTCAGAGCTAAATATCAGAGGGTAGGCCCAGCCCAGCCTCCTGCAGCCCCCGACGGCCACAGACGGCCCGCCCTTGTCCCGGGCTTCTCCCGGGACGCTCCCGCGCAGCTGATGGTTATGAATGCTATAAGGGTGCAGGAATGGACAGGGGGCGTAAGTTAGTGAGAGAGAGAGCAGGTGCAGTAGGTTAGATCATGCAGGGACTCCTGGGAGATGGGAGTCCCTGCGGCACTGCTCGCAGCCCTGCCCTCGCCTCTGATGCCCTCACAGCTCACCCGCACTTGGATGCAGACTCCTGTCCGCCAAGCGGGACCCGCGCAGCGGGTCCGGCGAGCAGCAGAAAGGTCCCAGTAAAATAACAAAGGCAACAGCTCCTAGGAAATGAGGGTCAGTACAAACCGTGTCCCACGATGTTAGCAGGGAGTGGACTTTTCACTCCGTCGTCGACAGGGGGCGTGGCAAGCAGGGAGAGCAGGTGCAGTAGGTTAGATCATGCAGGGACTCCTGGGAGATGGAGTCCCTGCGGCACTGCTCGCAGCCCTGCCCTCGCCTCTGATCCCCTCACAGCTCACCCCCACCAAATTTTACAAATGCTTCTCCTCACTACTAACTCTTCATTTTTAAACCTGTTCCATCAATTCAGTAGCCCTGGCAAAATTAATGGGACACTAGCAAAAGCCATTATAGCGGTAATCCCAAAAGAAGGGACAGACCCAACACTCCCCAAAAACTATAGACCGATATCCCTAATTAACTTAGACTGTAAAATGTACGCAATGATTCTTGCCAAGCATCTTCAAAAATTCTTACCAAAACTTATCCACCCCTCACAAGTTGGTTTTCAAAAAAAATGACCATCTAGTGACAACACCAGAATCCTATCTCATGTACTGGAGATAGCTAAACTAAATGACTCACGAACAGTGGCTATCACTCTGGATGGCGAAAAGGCTTTCGACAAAGTAGATTGGGCCTCTCTGAAAGCAACGCTGGATAAATTCAATTTGGGTGAGAATTTTACGCGCATGGTAATGTCACTCTATTTTAACCCCTCAGCCAGAGAAAGAGTGGGAAGCTCCCTCTCATCCTCCTTCAAATTAGAACAAGGAACAAGACAAGGCTGCCCCTTTCCCCCTCCCTATTTCTGCTTGCAATTGAACCCTTCCTATACCATCTTAGTAATAATAGCCAGATCTCAGGGATACGTTTCAATGACTACACGGTAAAGATTACTGCGTATGCTGACGACATACTAGTTGTCTCTGAGAATGCCGAAGCTGCCATCCCTACGTTCATGTCTTCAATAGAAGACTTTGCTGCAGTATCTGGGTACAAATCAAATAAAGATAAGACTGAAGATAAACTCCTAAATAATCTTGGTAGTAAAGAAATTATGGGCGACTCGGGTCTCCTGTGGCAACCTAAGTGCTTCAAGTACCTGGGCCTGGACTTCACCGGAGACTTGATCACCACCCTTCAAGCTAACGAGAACGCACTCTACAAGAAATTCTCTTCATTACTAGATGGGTAGTCTCCTAAATATCTATTGTGGTGGGGTAGGGCTGAGACATTAAAAATGATGGTTACTCTTCTTGTTAACTATCCCGCTAGAATGCTACCAATGACTCTTTCAAATGACTTCTTGAATAGAACCTATAAACGTTTTAATACGTTTCTCTGGCAAGGCAAGAAACCCAGAATATCAATGACAAAACTCCAATTGCCAAAAGAAGAAAGGTGGTCTGGGCCTTCTGAACTTTAGGAACTATCAAACAGCATATCTTTGCAAACAAGGTTATCACTCAGACTGACTATACCTAAGTCTGGATAGATTTAGAAAGGTCAATAATCAATGATATGCCTCTACCGGCCCTCCTTACTATGGATGTATCCCACCTCCCCCACTCAAAGTACATTCTGCTTAACACTAAGAGAGCTCTTTTACGGCAGGCCCACCTCTCCAAACTAAAAATAAAAAAGTCCAACATGTCCGCTCTCTGGTGCAACCCGAGCCTGAAGATCGATGGTGAGGTGCTACACTGGGAACATTGGTGTCAAAACAGCATCAATCTAGTCAAAACCTCTTTATAGGGGCCCTCCCACTACCTTTGTCTACCCTTCAAGACCGACACGGACTAAAACCGATGGACTTTTGTAACTTCCTAAAACTAAAATCTTTCCTTTCGATGCGCTCTATTAAACCCTTCGAACTGTCGATAGTCTCCAAGATGTCACAACTACTTGAGTCAGGACACACCGTCTCTAAAATATATAAACTTCTTTCTCCCAAGCCTCGTAAATCTCACAGAAAATGTGAAGTTAAGTGGGAATCTGAACCCAACTCCAACACATCCCACATGACTGAGATAAAATACATTATTCAAAAAATTATGATAGCCTGCCCATCTTTTTATCTTTGTGTAATCAAACCTTAAATTACATATCACACCATTTTCAAATAAAATATCTCCAATACTGTTGCAAACCAAACTTATGCTAATAAATAGGACATGCTGAACGCCCGATTTCTTTTTTAACTCAATCTAAGTGAGAGCCCGACATGCTGGAACTGTAAAGCTGACGTTGGTAACCTCTCCCACATGCTCTTCTCTTGCCCTACCCTACAGACATACTGGGACAAGGTTTACGAATGTATAAGTAACACTTTCAACATAGCACTTCCAAGAGAATTTTCATATATGATATTAGGTGCCCCAAACCCTAAAATCGATAATGTAAATGACTGATACCTGCTAGACCTCATGCTCACCTTAGCCTGTAAAATTGTACCATATCAGTAGAAAAACACCAATGATGTGTCTTTTAGAATGTGACAAGAATGGCTATATTTCCTCAGAGGAGCGGACAATACCTCGCTCAATACCTCTCCATGGCGTAAAACCCTCAGGAAACTCTGGAAGTCCCTTGATGCCTCATCATTCTCATACGACCCACCGTGAAAATCTCCTGTACTGTTTTGTAATTCTTGCCTCCATAACTGCGTAGTATGTAACATGTGCTATACACTGTACTGTATACTCCCTTGAACTGTGCTGGTCCATTTGCCTCTACGTCTTTTACGAATGAACTGCGAATACCTTGGTTGGGCACTTGAGCAATTTATAGTTTCTTTTATTTATTATTATTTACTTTGTCTTTGTATCTGTTTTTCCCGGTTTGATTGATTTACTTATTATTACTATTATTATTATTACTGTTCCTATTATGTTATTTCTTGTAACTCAATAAAAACGATTTGAAATAAAAAATTAAAAAACACTGCATCATAGCGATATTTAAGCTTGCACCTTTCTTTTAAGAGTTTTATGGAGCTTATAAATTAGGAATATTAGAACTGAAACACAACTGACACAATGCTTGTTTTATCCATTTATTTAAGCATCTTGTTCCAAAGATGGCTGAACATTTCTCGATTATTTCTGTATCATTGTGTTTGACACTCAAAAATAGTAGCTTGGGTTAAAGATGGTGGTAATACAAATGTGCAGCATTTAATATACCAGATCATATTGATTCAATATTGAAATACAAGTTTGGGTTAATGTTTTAATAGACATCTGTTAATGAATGCATAGGTTTATGACACCCTGATGGGAAAATCATAGCCACTCCAATTATGATTTCCGGAATTGTTTGAAACTATGTATTCTTCCTCATTAGTACTAATTCATGTGATAAGGATGAGATTTAAAAAAGAGGGATAAACTATCCTCTAGATGGCATCCCAATCTATCTAGAAATTTCCAACCATGGCGATAAACAGATCTACGTGCTAATCTAACCATCTCAAAATATTGTAGATGACAATTTGGATGAACCTAGAAGGTGGTGGCTGTAAGTCCCAGAAATCCTGGATTGCCATTGTATGGACACACCAAAAATAAGCAATTAATAGCAACATGCTCGCCAAATTAAGGCACCAGAGAAAACAAAGATCATACAGAGATGGGTGAGAGCTTAAGATCCTCTAAAGATTAGGGAAAGAACTCCGGGCGAGTGAAGATGCACTTCTCTCCAGGTTCAGTACAGAGCAGTGGTGGGAGGTTTTATGGAAAGGTGTTGATGACTTGGGCTGGACAAGTATCTGCTATAGAGCTGCGGTTAGCAGGAAGAAAGGCCAGGGGTTGAGTTGGGAGGAAGAGCAAAAGGTACGAAAGGGGCACCCTTGGCCAGTGGAAGAGGGATCTGCAGAGGCCACAACACTAGGAGAGGGCACTGGGAAGTACAACGATGCGCCATAGAGCGGCAGGTGAAAGTGAAGGCGTTGTCCTTATAGAGAACACTGATCTCCTGGGCACACTTCAAATAATGAGGAACATGTGCTCTGAATTGAATAAAAGGTAGAAAATAGGATCTGGTAGCCGGGTCAAGGAGCCGTGTGCTGGGCTAACTATTGGCAATTGACTCAAGGACACTTTTCTGACAATTAACCAAGACACTTAGAAGAGCAGTGAGATTGGCACATTAGTACAGTATCAGTCTGGACTGTTCCCATGAGGCACAGGATCAAGACTGGTTTACATATAGTTGGGTCTGAACTGAGGTGGCTAAAGAATGATGATGGCTTCAACCCAGATATGTGACTGGAGTGAGTGTATGAAAAGTTTCAGCGCTCCGTCCATCATCTCCTTGCGTTTGCTTTGTTCGCCCTAAGTTGGCAGGGTATGCCCAGACGTGGGTCCCTTGCTCACTTTGCCACTGGATTCAAGCGAGCCTGGCTGATGAAGGGTGTTACACAGAAACCGGTCCGAGGATGCTTGCTTCTGGTTCAGGGAAGACCTGGCTTGACAGTTCTGTCTGGACTTTTCCCATGAGGCACAGGGTCAAGACTGATTTGCATATAGCTGGGTCTGAACTGAGGTGGCGAAATGAGCTAAAGAATGATGATGGATTCTACCCAGATCTGTTACTGGGGTGAGTGCCTTAAAAGTTTCAGCGCTCCGTCCATCATCTCCTTGTGTTTACATAGGTACAGTATGCCTTTCCAACCCATGGTGTCATGAGTGCATGGATTCCTAGATCCTATGAGGTTTGAATGAATTTATCATGGCTTGTCGCATATGTTCCCTGCCCACTCCAAGCCACCTCTGGCCTTGGCATTACTGGCTGGCCATTCCACCTCTTGTTCAAAGTATTGCCACTCAAGATGTCTTCCGTGCTGCGAGAGAGACCCTGTACTGTCCACTGCACCTGCACGCTCAAAGTAGTGCTGCACCAACTTTATTTTTTGGCCTCTGCAGTGTTACATGCAGATCCAATGTGAACTTTTGTATATGATAGGTGTGCCAAGTTCTGCAGTATAAATAACCACTATAAGAAATCAAAACAGGGTAATTCTTTTGGGTCCAACAAAATAGAGATATTATGCCATTGATATGTTGAATATTTACCATAAAGCATCAGCGACAGGAGGAAATCTTGTATCCTTCTCTCCATCTATAGGAATGATACAATTCATAAGATCTATGTCAATAAAAAGAATGTGTGTATTTTAGGTTGATGTCTGAACACAGATTAACAGTAGTTTTGTGTTCTGTTTTGTATAAAAAAGCAGTCACTCATAAGACTGTAAAAGATCCAAGAAACATATAACCAGATGAGCTGTTTGACTACAAACTGAGGAAGTGCCTTCTCTCATATCCGATCCCCTCTCACCCACCTTTGCCGTCAGTGCTAAGTTTAGTGTTAGACATATTCCACCCTGTTGGCAGGTAAGGGGATTGGTGGGTTCCGCATCATTCCAGCAATAACATTCAGATTGCCAGGTTAGTGACAATATGAGTTTGGCAGAGTTAAAGCAAATGCACACTACCCAGACACAGGCACCTACTTGACCCAAACTCTAAAACTGACTGTAGCCAGAAATCACAGACAGCAGATGCTGGTACCACAGAGATGGTATCTCAGAAGAGAGACCCTAACTTTACCAAAGATTATGTTCAAACACCTCCTAGACTCAAGAAAATATTGAAAGAGAACATAAACAGGACCTGTTGGATTTGAATAGTCTAACAGACATCATCATGACAACTCTTAGTGTAGTGGCGTAGAGTTCAGTGGCAGAGTGCAGTGTTACAGAGTAGACTGTCATGGAGTGCAGTGTTGTATAGTTCATTGGCATGGAGTGCAGTGGCAAAGAGCAGAGTGGCATTGAGAGCAGTGGCATACCGTACAGTGGTGCAGAGTAAAATATAGTGGCGTAGAGTATAGTGCAGCAGTGCAGAGTACATTGACGTAGAGTCAAGAGGTGTAAAATGCCTTGGTTTTGTGTAAAGTGTTGTAGAGTGCATTGGCTTAAAGTGCAGTGTTTAGAATAGAATTCAGTGCAGAATAAAGTGATGCCGAGTACAGTAGAGTGGTGCCAAATGGAGTGGTGTAGAGAAGATTGTTTCAGAGTAGAGTGGAGTGGTGCACAGTAGAGTACGGTGGCATAGAGTGCAATGGCGCAGAGTAGGTTAGAGTGGCATAGAGTGGACTGGCATAGAGTGGAGGGTTACGGAGTAGTGCGTGTGCAGTGGCATGAAGTGCAGTGTAGCAGAGTAGAGTGGCATAGAGTGGAGTGGCGCAGAGTGGTGAAGAGTACTGTGGCGAAAAGTGCAATGGTGCATAGTAGAGTAGTGTGGGGTAGAGGGCATTAGCACAAAGTACAGGGGTGTAGAGTAGAGAGGCTTAGAGTGAAGTGACGTAAAGTGAAGTGGTGCAAAGTACAGTGCAGTGACAGTGTGGAGTGGAGTGGCGTAATGTGGAGTGGTGTAGAGCAGACTGCAGGGGCGTGGAGGGGTGCAGAGTGGAGTGCAGTTGGGTAAAGTGCAGTATACATGGTGTGGTAACACACTACCATTACAGACAACTCATCTTCAATTGAAACGACCATTACATTTGCACAGACATACAGTTTTACTGATAAGAGTATACAGCGCACAAACGATAATGTGTGGAAATGTCATCACCTAGTGCATTTGATTTGTTCTGATTATATTAAAATATTAGTTTCCACCAACCTTCTTTTTTTTTTTTTTTTTTTTTTATAAAACCTTTATTCGTATTAAAAGGATATACAAATCTGGGCCTACAACCAGATTGGTCGGCCACAATACGGAAATCAGGCAAAGGATCCAGAGCGAGCATTACAGTACCAATCATTAAGGAGCATGAGCAATACAATCCCGGAAAGGGGGATACACAGAAGATCTAGGCGACCAGCAAACAGGAGCAGAGAAGGTTAATTTTATAATATGGGGAGAAGGAGTACGACAGGTCAGTGTCAACATAGAAGAATCCGAATTCCCAAAACAAACCCTCAACAACAGTAAGGGGGTATGGGGCCGCAATACAGGAGAGGCAACACCGTATACATAGGTATAAAAACAATTGCGTTAAACACAATCAACATGCGATCACTATCGACTTTGCATGCCCACCACCCAATAGCACATCGGAACCAGAACGAAGGGATCGGATGGATATCTTACCAAAACTAACCCGTCATACTAACCTCGGGTAAAAAGGGAAGGGGAGGAAAGAGGGGGGGGGGGAAGAGAAGAGGACAAGAAGGGAGAAAAAGGAAGAGAGGGAATTGAAAACAAAAAACGAAAGAGAAGAGCGCCACGCCGACACAGGCGTCCCGCGGCGGGGAACACAGGAGAGAGCAGGAGCAATAGCAACGAGGAGGGTATGGCAGTCGCTATGGAAAACAGCAGAACTATAAGAAGAAGATCAACGACGCTACAGACCTACCCCCAGTCATACCACGGGAGGCAAGGACAGACGCGGCACTCCTATAAAGAGATACAAAAGGGCCATAGAACTGAGGAAAATGAACATCAAATAGGACCCAACCCACCCATCCCACCCTGCACCCCTGTAGAAGGCTACGGCCTACCCTTCAGACAGCGTGCCTGTCACCCTAAACCAGAACCCGAAATGCAGTAGAGAGAAGAGAAAGGAAGAATAAATGAGACAAAAAGAGGACATGAACACAAAAGAAGAAATGGGAGGGAGGAGCAAGAGGGCGGAAACAAATACAGTCGGCCACAGCCCTCCGCCCAACCTTACACTCGTTTTACGAATGAACCAGAACGACACGATCTCGAGCGCCATAATACTTACAGGGGGGGACCTCCCACCGCGCTATGAATATAAGCAACCACACCACAAGTTCGTACACCAAAAATCCACCGGAAGCTGTGCACATCACCCCAATCCTTTCTTAACCACAAACCCCACCCACCACATGACAATGCGAATGAGCCACTCGATGCGAGGCAAGCACACAATTGAGAGAAAGTACAACAAAGACGCAGACAAGGGGGGTCAATCAACCCGCAAGTGAGCAAAAGTCCAAATAGGCAGTTCAAATGTATCAGCAACAGCAGCACGGGCGGTGAAAAACAGGAGTTCAGTTTCGCCGTTCGGAAACGCGGGAGTTTCCCCGCAATGTAGAAACACGAACTGGTAGATGCAGAGACAGGCAGCAGTCCAGCATTCCTCCCAGGCACCCAAGTGGGACCGGGCTCCGGCACAACATCCGAGTCCCCGATCTCAATACTTCGAAGAGCAAGGAGTTCCAAAGCCACTGGCCCACTAAGTGGTCGATGAACAGCGGTAATAACCCTCGCAACAGCCGAAGGGGGCGAGGCAATGGAAGCACTGGGACAAGGGGGATGCATGAAGAAGCGTCCATCCAAGATGGCGGCGGACCGCGACGAGCGTACAGGGGCATTGGGGGCCAGGGACGCGTGCAAGGATCTCAGGGCATCAAGAACGTCTCCAATTGTAGGCTCACGCACACATGTCCAAGCCCCCGTGCAGTCCGGCAACCCAAGTCCGCCGCCACGAGGTGATCCATATTCCAGATAGGCGGCAGCCATTTTGTGAAGTCAGCCCCTTCACCACCCTCCGTTACTCTCAAAACGGTTCAAAAATGTAGGACTTTACAGAGCTCCGGGGGGTCCCAGCGATGGCGGCCTCGGTGCAGAAAGGGTACTCGCCCAATGCGGGGGTCCGCCTATATGAACGCCGGCGCTCCTCACAAGCAGAGTCCAGGCGCCAGGGTCCAGGGTCGCCGGACGCAGCAGCGGCGGGGGGGACCCCTTCACATGATCAGTCCCCGGAGCATCGCGCCCCGCATCTGCCTCAGGCCACCAGGACTGGCCCGGCTCAGGATCACCGGGATGTTCGCACAACGGCTCTCACCAGTGGCACACTCTCTCGGCCGAGGCCGACAGTCACAGCAATACCAGGCCGGATCCCATAGGCGAGGTCCCGGGCCAGGCTCCACGGAGGCCCCGGTCCATTCGGGGGGCACAACTTCGGAGCCGCGGCACGTCGGAGCTTCCGGGAAAGACAGTGAGTATGAGCAAAGCTTTATGTTCCCAATTCTTCGATAATGTGTCATCTCCGGACAGGATATAAAGCAGGATATACGAGTCAGGCCGGAGGGCTGACGGAGCCGAGCTAAAAGGCGACCATTACGCTCGCGAGCTTGGCTCCTCCCCTCTCCACCAACCTTCTTAATTTCTCAAAAATGTATTTCCTTTGTGCTTTCCTAATTCTGATATAGTCTGAAATATCGGCACAGTTCATTACAGATATTAAAATGCTGTTGTGTGCTAGAAAAATAAATAACATCATACAGCCTTCCTCAAGCACACCCTAGAACCCAGCATGATTGTCACATAAATCCTCCGACTTTGACGTCAGAGAAAGAAAAGTTATCCCCAGGTTCCCTGGAAGACAGAACCTGACATCTGACCTGTCTTCAAATGCAAAGCAAATATGACAAGAACAAGATTTAAAAGTCTGTTTACAGTAATCCAGTACTTGTGAAAGAATACAGTAAATAGGGTTTGAGCAATGAAGAGACGAACTCAATCTGCACAGCCTAAAACAAATAAAACCAGCAAGTAGAAAGAAAGCAATGGTGAGTTACAAAGCCAAAGTTAAGGAATGGGCGATATGCATTCCCAGGAAGGCGTTCCGAAAGTCCCCAAGATGTCGTTAGCAAAACAGACCGCTGCGCGGTCTGGTAGGCTTCGACCTAAAAGTGAAGGTAATGTATGAGAAAAAGAAGGGGTATCCCCGACTAGAGTTCCTAAATTCGGGATATATAACTGTTGGTGAAGACAATAATTAGGAACAAGGGCTTCGAATTGGGATCAACCCATGGCTAATAAGCAGAGACCTTAAAACAAAAATGTTAGATCAGGAAGGTCGCTGCAGGTGTAACCTGGGTACTAAGGGAGACCTGTTGCATATTCTGTTAGATTGCCTGACATTCCTAGAACATAGAAAACTTTGGCTGCGCCCAGTTTTTATAAAATATGAAGTAAAGACAAGGCCGCAGGCGGCCAGTCTTCTAACAGAAATCCCCTACACTGATATTGTAATTGCCCTCGGGAAATTTATAAAGGCGGCCCTGAGTGCATTGAGAGCCAAAGAATAACAAGTAGTACTGTATGGATTTTAGCGGAATGAAATTGATTGGAGTAGTAAGAATGTGAATAGGTTTTATTATACAAAATAAGTTTTAGGATAATTGTAATTTTACAGACTTTTATACTTTTGTTAACCGTGTATGATCTTTTTAATGGACAAGTTTTAAAAATAAGTGTATGAATTTACGGTGCATACTCCATTCTGTGTACGTTCACTGTATTGTTTAAAGACTATGGTCACAATAAACATATATTTTGACTAGGAACAAGGGTATAGAGCGGACAGCCACTGACATGAAACTAGGAAAACTGAATCATAAACAAAGTGCATGGTACAAATAAAGTTTGTGCAATTTATTGAACAATAATTTATAAAAATAGGAAAACAATATTGTATACATTTATTATATATTGATCTCCTTTGCTTTTATATTATACAGTCTGCAAATGCATGAGATTGTGCGTATTTCTTTCATGCAGATTATAATATAATACATTACAGTTTTAATACTGTGTGACTGATTGTATTAAAAAACATGGCTAAAGATTATAATTACTACTACGCGCGTTTCGGCTGTTTAGCCTTCATCAGGAAGCCATGATGAATTGTTCAGAAGTACCAGAGACTGATTAATGCAGCGTCCTGCGATGTTGTCACTGGAGTAATTGGTAAGGTATCTTTAGGTGTTGATAATGAAAGGTTGTATTCTATGTACAGACTGGGTCGATGGTGACCATTAGTGGGAGGGTTCTAGATAAATGACCATCGGCACAATAGGTGCAGAGCTATTTATGGGCTACGCTACGTTCTCCGATGAAAAGGTCTCTTGGTCTCGAATTCTGGTAATGGTCGGGTGGCGGTGATTAAACTTGTCAGCAATTTATCTGAAACTATTGTTGGAGTCCGATGTGTACTCCAATGATGGAGTCTCTCTATTTGCGGTAAGCAGATGCGTGGTCATGTAGTCCGGAACCCTCGTGGAAATAGTCTGATATGAGGGTCCGTCGTGTTTCCCAATCGTGGGTTCTGGCTGATTCGTGTTCCGGCCGTTATTCGAGAAAGCTGTGGCTGTCCGCTCTAAAAGTGAAGGTAAACAGAGGACTGGTTTATGGGCTTACAGAAGGAGAATGATTGCGTTTTGAAATTGTTTAAAAATTACACAGGTGCAAAAAAAACACAACTGTCGTGGAGATTAAGTACATGATAGTGAATATGGTTCTGGTGCCCCTGCACCTGCTGAACCAAGTGAAGATACGCCCTTGAAAATGTAGGCGTACACTGAATGGATATGCGATAAATATGTAGGAGGGTGAATTAATGTAGGAGTGTGAGTGTAATGGGTTTGTGTGAGTCACAGTGGCAACGCAGTTTTGCACAGAAAGGAGCATTGGGCTAGTAAATATTGTTGCACTGTCTACGGGCTGGAGAGAATTACTGACAGTGTGGAGGGGGTAGGTGTGCACCAAAGGAGACAGGAAGGTGGTGGTGTTATAAGAGCTTATGCACCAAAGAGGATCTTTGCTATTTAACAATGGAGTGAGTTTCAAAATGCCTTGCTTTGGGCATTGCAGTAGACATTTTGTGAAATTCATAATACATTGAAGAAATGAAGCACCTTGTGTCCAGTGTGTAGTCCAAAACGAAGCATTGTTTTATTTGCACTGGGTCCTTGAGTCTAAAGTGTGCCTGAGCGACTGCACCTGCTGCACAGATGTAAAGTACTGTCATGGAACTGCGGTAGTAAAGAGTATGTATGTATTGGCGAGAGCTACGCCTAGCAATGGGCTATCGAATGGTGCCAATGATGGCTTGTTGTTTGTCGAAGGAAACGTTTGCCTATGTTTGGGGTGATAATGCAAGAAAGTGAAATATATTTTAAAAAGTGTGCAGTGGCGTAGGTAGTGTCTGTTAAAGTGTAATTGAAGTAAGTAAATGTCCTGCTGTGGATTTGCGGTAATTAAACAATGAAGCATTATTGTGTGTTGATGTTGGTTTTGGGCTAGGGTGTTACTGTAGCTACAGTACATATTAAAATTGCGGTCTAGTAAGTGTATTTCCGAATGGCAGATGAAGAGAGAGAGAGGTGCGTTGTGGATGGGTGCGCACTGAAGAAGAGTGATAAGGTGTGGTGATGTTAGTGAAATCTTGTCATGAAACAGTATACTTTGTATGAAAAAAGTGAGACAGAAACAAAATGTATGTTATTGCGCAGTGGCGCAAGCAGTGTGTGTTAACCGCTTGTGCAACAAAACAAATGTTGTCCTTGAACTTTCTGTATTAACTATAAAATAAATCAATGGTGTATTTGTGATGATTCTATGATTCCTCATTGCCACTGTGCAATTGCACTTGTTGAACGTCCATTCCTAAAATTGCGTGTGCAAAGGGTATATACTGAAATGGCGTGTTGAGGTCCGTGGACGCGGAGTAATAGTCAGGACTGGCTTTAGGGCAGTGCAAACGTTGGCACCGCACCTGGCAGTGAGCTTGTGTGGTATAAAAATACCTTCCTCAAAGTTCACTATATGTCCAGCAATACCCTGGCAACAGAATAATGTCACTATAACTATGGTTATTAATGTATCTGCTGGAGAGAGACCAGTTATGACTAATGTCAGCTGTAATTCATCATAAAGTAGTGCAGAGGGATAATGTGCCTGCAGCAAAGAACGTGTACTATGCAGATCCCACAATTGTATGTTATGTAGATAGCTCAGTGGGATACTGCTTTGGTCACAGAGATACTTTTGTTACAACCCACACACAGCACAGTGAGCTATGAATGGTCATCAAAGAGTGGCACGCAAACTGCAAGGTCTAGGTTGGAGTTTGGTTTTTTTCCGCAGCCTTTCATCATCCTAATGTTAGTAAAAAGGTTTGGTGTGGTTAGAAAAAATTATTTTTAATAACGGCAACCGTAAACACTGCTATGTTTAAAATTCTGAGTCTCTGCTTCTCGAGACCAAGAACCAGGTGCCTCCCAGTATGGATGGCATGTGACTTGTACACCCTGTAGTCCTCATTGTTTTATGTAACATTTCGCACACAGTAATTTACACAATTAGGATTCATTGTCTCTGTGTGATGTGTGGGTGATGTAAAGTGCTCTGGCACTGGTATGAGTAGGGCTATTAAACAAAGGAAGAATATGTGAGAGAAGGGAACTGCTGTAAAGTTGTAATCAGCAGAATCCGTGCAGAAGATCATTGGGGGCACCAACAAAGAGTGTCGCGCCAGACGCCAACAGTGCTAAACGGTGACCGGGTGGTAGGCCATTACTTCTGTGGAACATGTTCACCTATTTCATTGTTGACAACACACGCACCCACCAAACAGTATAAAAACTTTGTTTTTACATAGGCAGGATGTTGGAGGCTGTTTTGTAAATAATGTAGTTGGTTTCCGGGCACCTTTTTGTAGTTTTCCGGAAAGCAGTACTCTGTGTTGCCTAGCATTTTATGGCATGGTGCTACTACACGTGTCGCACATACTGAGGCTATTGCCCACTCAGTGTAGTTGAATATGAGCAGAGTATGTGACCTGTGTACTTTCTGTTGCTTGTGAAAAGAAGGACCGCATGAAATTCCTGTAACTTCCTTTGCTGCAATCAGGCAAAATGCCCAAAGAATTGAGCAAAACTACATGTTATTACTCGAAATGCCAGCTTTGGGATTTTGTAATATGTTTGGGCTACCCTTTTGGCTTGCCAATGCATGTTATTATTAAAAGGGTTAGGTATTCGGACTTGCTGACTGAAAACAGAAAAATTCACTAAAGGGTCGCATTAAGCAAAAGCCAACAGTGCTTTGATAGAAGACCCTCAACATGAATATTTGTTTAGTACGGTCACAAAATGTACATGTAAATGTAAATGTAGTATACTTGTAAAGCGCACAGCTGCCCCAGCAACGGGGCGTCCTGGCGCTGCATAACTCTGGGGAACCCGTCCTGGCTTTCCCTGTGGGATGGTCCCTTGCTGGGAGTCCCCAAGGTGGAGCCAGGCATCCCCGGAATTGGTGGGGCCGTTGTGGAGATTAGGCAAGCTAATGCCCAGAGTTGCCGAGTGGAACCCCTGATTAGAGTAAGCACCGAAGCGAGAATTATCGAGTCCGCTGACCAAGGTCCACGACCCTGCCGCGTCGGGAATTGAACCCTGGTCCCAGGCTGACTTCTGCTCTCAGGCCTGCCGCCTCTAACCAGTGAGCCACACTACTCCATGCACCTCCTCCCTTCAGGCCCATTTTATGGGTTAAGTTACAGCTTCATAAATTGGAGCATAGGAGAGGCATGAGCAGGCTTCATGGGGAGAGTAATCTGCATTCCCCTTGTGGTCTTATAAATGCTCTCACTTTGAAGTCACAGAAAAGTAAACACCAAGCTCCCTCGGAAGACAGAACCTGACATGTGATCTTCGTATTTAAATGCACAGCAAATGTGACAAGAATAAAACAAGATTTAAAGGCCTTTTTACAGAAAGTGAGATCTCAGAAGGCTACAGTAAACGAGGCTTGAGCAACGGAAGGGACCCACTCAAGCTGGACAGCATAAAAAAGATAGTAAATAGAAAGCAAGGAAATGTGAGGTACCAACCACGAAGCCAATGGTAAGCATTGGGAGGAATGCATACCTAGGGAAGCTTTCTGAATGTCCCCAAGGTGTCTTAGCCTTCGATTTTAAAAAGAAATTGTAGTCTGGAATGTGATTTTCAAAAGGAACAGAAAGTGTGGTATCAGAAGTTTCTGGAACGTGGATATACAGAGAGATTCCTTGAAAGTGTAAATAGATATCAAAACAAGAAATACATTTGTATTTCCAAAACAACAGCAGAAAAAGATAAATAATTTAGAAGGAGAGGAACATTAATCATGAAATGTAACAAAGACTCATGTAGAATCAATAAATCCATACAAAAACATTGGAATGTTGTTTTGACGGACAATGTCCTAAAAAGGAGAATTACATCACAGCCTAGGGATACGTATAGGTAGGCAAGGGCACTGAAGGACAATCTGGTCCATACCCTGATGGATATCCGATAGACAAATTGGACCGAAAGCCCCAGAAAATGAAAGGGGTTTACCCCTGCAAAATGTGCAAAGCCTGTGGCAATTGTAACAAGCATTGACATAGCCAATAGGTCTCGCCTTTGGGACCATATAAGTAGTTAGCCATGCAGCGTACAAGCTGTGAGTTTACAAACATTACAAAGAAGACAAAGCAACCAGTCACATTTCGTTTAACAGTCCTAGTTGTGCTAGACAATTTTTTAACCATGTGTGCTTGAAGCAAGGCGCTTATAAATTGGATCGACGTAGAAAGAGGAGGAGGATGGAGAAACGTGGAGGAAGATGAAGAAGTGGAGGTAAATGAGGAATAGGTGGAGAAGGGGAAGCAGAGAGACATGATGCCGTGATATGTAGAAGGATGGAGCAATACAAGTGAGAGTGGAGAGAGCAGGGCGGCGAGATGAAGGGGAGAAGGGAGATTAGTGCAGAGATTAATGTTAAACGGTGACATGGAGGCAAAAGCAGTCAATAAAAAGAGAGAGGGCATTCCAGGCCACAAAGAGCTTTAAATTACTCTGTGCGTTGTCAGGCGCAAGCAGGCAAGAGAGGGGTGTGGGGGATGAGAAGTGGTGGCGCGGGTGCGACGGGGAGGGCGGGTGAAGGAGCAGGGAAAGACCGGGAGAGAGGAAGGGAAATGTATGGGTACGGAGGAGGGGGAGAATGGGGGAAGTGAAGAGAAGGTCGAGGAGAGAGGAAGTGGGGAGAGAGGGTCAGAAAATGAAGGTGCGTGGCAGGGAGCTGAGAGGACAGGGGCAGAGGAGAAAAGGGAGTGTGTATGGGGGTGGGGTAGTGGTGAAATCGGTGTGATCCTGAAGGCACTTCTAGCTGGAGGCTCTTGTGAACTGGAGGATGCAGGTGACTGTAGACAATAGCTGTCGGATACGTGTTGGAAGTCAGCAGCATAGCAAGGATGCCCTGGGCCCGGTGCAAAAAAGGATAATGTCTCCTTTGCTGCTGTTGGGGTAGTAAAAGACAGCAAGTACCAGGGTCTGCCGGACCCTGGTGCTGCTGCACCAATGGCAGCTATGCCCCTACTGCACGTTGTAGTAGGCGCGCTCTCGATAATGCTGTGATTTTTAGGACGCTGGAGGATGCTCCAAGTACAAGCTAATACTAATAGGTTGCATGGAATCGCATGAGGCGAAGCACCTGGAGTGGAGTGGAGCGCCCTGAAGCTGCAGTGCACGGTGCTGTACAAAATCGGCTAAACCATGCATTAGACTATATGCAGTTACAATTGTCGGTCACCATTACTGACTTCTCTATACCTTCCAAGGCACATAGAGTGGAGTTGAAACGCAGCATACAGCGCTTGGGAAAAAAACATGAAATACGTTACAGTATTAAACTCTGCTGAACGACACCCACAAACTGTGCCGTTAATATCAGAATGTCCTGATTTGCATGAATATTTGTGACAGGAACCCTTAATCCCACGAAAACATCAAAGATGCTGAAGCAAGTCCGCTCGCAGAGAAAACATCAAAGACGCTGAAGCACGTCCGAAAATATTACACAAGCGCGGCCGCGAAAGTTAAAGCGACCGCATTGTGTTTAATTAGTAACATGAGCCACGATAAGGGAGTAATGCAGCTGAAACATGCATGCCGCTGCTCGCTCCTGAGACCCAAACGCCGTGGGAGGGAAACTTTAAAGAAAAGGTGGGACAGGCACCCGCGTTTGGCCATTTGCATGCTTTCATTATTGAAAGCCACACACAAAGGCCAATAGAATGTGTAGGAGTTACCAAACTCACACGGAGAAGTTTAAGGGAAGTTTGGAGTGCTCACAAGAAGCCTCCCATAGAGCAGCGTATGCGCACTGCGCTAGGCTCGACCTAAAAACGGTCCCTTTCCCCTGCTACCATTGTAGCACTTTAACGGTTGAGGGGATATGTTCGCATTGTATTCATTCTCGTATTATCTTTTAACTAGGATAAACATGCCCACCCCTACCCCCAGGGTTGGTGGTTTTAGGATTAAAGCTAATGGTAACATTTTATCTCTATCCTCTTTTACCGTCTTTATTTTCCCTGTAATACAAATTTAACTTTTACACACTGCTTTTCCTGCATTATGAATTGCAATATGTAAGGACATTGCAGTTCTAACCTGTTTATTTATTTATTGTATTGCCCTTTCTAATCTGTTCTTTTATGGCATTTGCCGAAATAAAGATTACTATGATGATGGTAAAAACTGTAAAGATTTACCGGGCACCCGACGGCAAAAACATCGGATTGAGAAATGTATTACATGCTAAATAAAGTATGTGGTACATATCCCAGAATGCCCATGTGCAAAACGATATGTTGGCAGTACGAAGCTAAAAGTAGAGAGCATATACTACAGCACAAATGGGGATTACAACTCAAGATTGAACATACCGGATGTCAAACCACTTTGCACAGTAACATAACAGTGAAGCACGTCAACTAACCTTTGTGGGGATTGACTGCGTGAAAAAAAACCTCAGGGGTGATAGAGTGAAAAATCGAAGGATATTTGAATATATTATTTTGCTTGAAACCAATCAGCCAGAGCGACTCACCCAGGACGAAGAACTCTGGGTACACAAAGATGACTAAGTTGCCCATATGGGATCATATGGCATAGAGAAGAAAACCCATAGTTAATATAGTTTTGCGGACACAATACACACCAGTCATTTTCGGTAATTAAACTTTATTCTGGCAGAGGACAGCATCATCGCATAAAAAGCGTAAATTGAGGGCAAAGTCTCTTTAATTAAAGGTTTTGAGGGGAATTTCAATGGATTCTTTTTTATATAACAAAAATGTTTTTCCTCTAAGAAAAACAACCTTCCCTTTAACTTCGTGGACTAGTAAAGAAGAGATAGAGAGCAAAAAATGCCAGATTGTTTCTCATGTCGGTGGAACAGATGAAGGTGATTTAATACAGCAGAGTTACAGATCTTACAGGCCTAAGCTTGGCAGGAGACTACAGCCAACAGATAATGCCATGAATGGCCAAATATGTGAACCTCATACTCCAGTGCCAGTAACAATATTTTGAGTTCCTATTTTGCATAGTATTTGAATATCCATTGTGTACCTTCTCTCCCTACACAGCCTCTCAGGCTCCAAGTCCACATACCACTTACGAAATTAATGTCCCAAGACAGCATGAACTATCATTTAAATATTACTTTACATTTATTCAAAAACACAATACACATTAACAAAAAATGTGTACCAATTCATGAATGCCAGCCTGTTTTTTTAGGTAAATAAACTCAATCCTCCAACACGAAAGCTTGTATATATTTTGTAAACAATGTTCTGTCACCGTACCACAATTTCCAGATCGTTTTTAAAAAACCCACAGATGCAGGCCACAACAGACCAGTCTTTAAAATTTCAGCAAATGCCCAAAAATGTGCTACTGCCCAAAGCTACAGGTTCTGACTTACATCTGCACACGCTGAAAACACCTAGGATGTACATCATAAGCTAGCGATACTCTCTAAATATAAGAGAGACACACTTTATGCTATAATACTCATTAGAAGCCATAGATACCAGCCCAAATGTCTGGGTTGGCTTAAATTATAGCAAGGATGCTGAACATATGTCTTGGATAGCGACCTCCATCGAGAGACACCATTTTACTAAAGTATAACACTTTTTATTGTCTTCATTCTCTCACCAGTGTTTTTTCTATTGATTTAGTTCTTCTTTCTGGAGTCTCAGTCTTTCTTTTGGCTTCTCTTTCTTTCTTCACAATGTTTCTTGTCCTTTCTCTCCTCTCTGTCTTCCCATATGTGTCCCTTAATTTGTCTTTTTTCATTGCCTTTTTCACTTTCTTCTCCTCTGCTTCGTTCATTTCTTCCATTGTTGTTCACTTCTTGCCTTTCTTCATTTCGGTTGTCCTTGCTCCTTCGTTTTTTCTTGTTTCTCCCTGTCTGTTTCTTTCGGTCTTTTCCATTTCCCTTTGTATAGTCCCTTTCCTAATTCTCGCTACTTCTTTCCTTCTCACTACATCTTCTCTTTTGTTTTCTTTTTCTCCTTTTCGTCTTTCCCTTTTTTCTTTCTCCCTTTTACTTATACTTTTCCTCTTTTCTTTCATCCATCCAATCGCTTTTTCTTTCCTTCCCCTTTCTTTAGCCTTCCCTCTTCCTCCCTACCTTCCTTTTTCCATCCGGTCCATCCTTTAATATTTTATTATTTTCTTTCCCCTCTTCCTTTCTAGTTTGTCTTTTCTTTCTACTCTCCTTCCCTTTCTTCCTTCTCCCTTTAGGTCCTGCTTTTTCCTTTTCATTCCCTCTTGTTACTTTCCTTTATTCCTTTCAATTTCGGAATCCTTCCTTCCTTTTTCCTTGCTTCCACCCTTTCATTTTTCATTCCTTCCTTGCTCCTTTACTTTTTTCCGCCATTATTTCTTCACTTTCTTATCTATTTTTCACCCCCTTACTTTTCTTTATTTTCCTTCTTACACTCTCTCTTGATGCATCATCCATTTTTCCCTCCCATTTTCTTCATGTCTTTATTCCTCTGTCAGTTATCTTGCCACCTTTAACACTGCAGTCTTCTGCCCCTCAGCGCTATCCTACTGTTATTGAGCTACTCAAATCAAAGTGGGGGGACACCAGAAAAGTACATTCTGATGCTTTAGCTTGGACAGACCTATAAACAAGCGCTGTGACATACCCACTAACCGATACATCCTGCCACACCAGACAAACTGATGGAATGGAATGGACACCACAGAAGCGAGCAAACATAGTAGTCCCAAACCTCTGCTTCCCCAAATCATGACCTGAGTGATCTAGCAGAGCCTCACAATGAAGTGGCGACAGAAAGCTGCAGACACATGATAAGACATTTTAAAGTGCAGTACCGCTGTCAATACCTTGAGGTTCTACACAGTAAATAGACATAGGAGAAAGACTGCAGCAGATACGCCTCAGTGCCGGTATATCTTTTCAGACATTAATTACACGTGCAAGGGTGCTGTACCACGCTCAACAGCTATATAGCCGGCTCTATGAAGAAATCGTGTTTTTTTTGGGATTCAGGACATAGTATGTGTTTTTACAGCCACCCGAAATAAAAAATAAAATTTTAAAATGAGTGGACCAGAAGAGTACCTACTGGTTTGTTAACCTCTGTTTCCGGCTCATGAGTCCTGCTAAGTTTCTTTTTTAGGGTGGCATATTTCCTACCTTTGATTTTGCTCTTGCATCACTATGGTGAGAAGTGGCTTCCCCCATATTGCCACAGGAAATGTTTCCGACTGAGGAGGTTCTCAATCGCTTGAACAATGGCTTGACTGGCAAGTGCGCTCCCAGGTATTACAACAGGTAAAGGTCGGTGGGGACTGGATGAATACAGTACGAACACAACAAATTCTTGATGCGAGATACTTGTGGTCAGTGGGCGGATGGGGTTCTTCTCGGGAGGCTACTGGAGCATTCCGGTCCGCATCTGGAAGGCTAGCCCATCTCCCTTGGTAGCTTGCTTCAAAGAGGAAAAAAAACAAGTCAGAGCCTCAAATAGGAAGCGGTGCGGCGCATTTTATAAACACATTTACACAAGCTCACGCACCACACTTGATTGTCGCCACACTTAAACGCAAGATCTTTGAAGATAAATGCTGTACAGTACCTTGTTTATTTCTTTGTGCCTTTCTTGGCTCACAATTTCTTCTAGAACTTCGCCATCACCTTTGATAAGCCTACAGCAGAAACAAGCAATGACAGAAGACCAGAGAGCACAGTCAACTTTTGGGTGCTAAATTTCAGAAAAAAATAGAAAAATCTTGACCCTTTTTCAAATGAAACGTGTTTACAGCTATTGTTTTACCAAGTGCATATTTGAGGGATACACTAGTTTTTCAATTTTTCACAGTGATGTGGTATTTGGAAAAGCGGGTTCTTGGACCTCCTCTTTTCGATAAATCTATCACTCACGTATCATCTTGCAAAGACTGTAATAGGAGCCCATTACCGTGGTAACGCTAGCTCTGCCTCTGCATTCCATACAATGAAACACGCTGAACTCCCAAAACATTTCGGAGGTCTGCAGGATAAGAAGTCACATTTTCATGCAAATTATGGCAAAATGAATGCAGAACAAAGGACTGCAGAGGTATGTCTTTATTCGTATAGGGGGCTCCTGAATAATAGGTGCAGCAGCTTTAAAACCTTATGCCTCGCTTTTAAAATCCTGAAATCTGCCTCCCCCCCTATGCTGTGCCCACTTCTTTCATCTTATATTCCTCGACGCACTTTACGGTTGGAGGGACAGAACCTGGCCACTGTCCCCCGCATTAAATTAGCTCGGATGGGCGGTCGTTCATTCAGATACCTAGCAGCAAAGCTCTGGAATGAACTTCCAGCCCAGATACATGGACTGAAAGATCTCCTATCCTTCAGAAAAGCCATAAAAACCCACCTCTTCTGTTAGTTATGTTATGTCATCTGCAGTTTACATCAGCAGCAGCCCCCCCCCCCGGGTACGAACAGCAAGCGCCGGGACGCCCCTAGGCTGGGGCAGCCGTGCGCTATATAAGCCTATATAACATAACATATATAACATGTGTGCCACCTGAGACTGGAGGTTTGATCAGATACTAAGGAACATTGGCTAATGGGATACACTACTGGGCACTCAATGGTTAATGGGCAGATGCAAATACACAGCTGTTATTGCTGAGACACACATGGATCCTTTTCTTCGGAGCAGAGATGTAAATAAAAAGGTATCTGGAGAGATGGTGTGTTCGGAAGAACAAGTTTCTTAGAAGGAAAGCAAAGCATGAATTAACTGATCATGCTAAAAGTAGACCATTTTATTGGTTTCTCAACAATTTAGGAAAACAATTGATTTCCCCCCAACATACTGAACTTAAAAGCTGGCATTCCAATGTTTCTTCACATGAGTACATTCATGTCGCTGGAAAATGTATCTAATTTCATTTAAAATCAAACACCTACAATCCAAAACGATTGAAACCATGATATCAATGTATTTTGGGGCAGGGATAGAGAGAGGTTATTTTACCCGCCTTTTTACTTTTTTTTATGGCAGTTGCCTTTGTTAAACACATTTCCACTCTTCTTCCTTGTTACATTTCACCTTTTCCTCATTGACGTTTCCCGTTGACTTCCCTTGTTCCTCTCTCTTGTTTAAAGTTGTAAATGTTGAGTTTTTCCTTTTCTGATAGTTTTCTGTACAGTGCTTCCCAAACCTTTTAGAACCACAGCCCAACTTTAAGAACAACAAACTTTCATGACCCGCCTAGCTTTAATGTACATAAGGATGGCGAATTTATTTCAATGTAACTAAAGCATTGTGTGGTATTGCAGTGCCATTTTCAGACAGCACACTTTCCATGGAAATGGCCACTACATTTGCACAAAAATACAGTTTTACTGATGAAACTGTATTGCACACAAATGATAAAACATGAATATCGATGTTCACTAAAATGTATCATTTGTCCATTACCAAGTAAAGTGTCTTGATTTATTTTGATCCTATTAAAAAATTGTTGTTTCCATCACACTTCAGAATTACTGAAAAATGTGATTCATTTTTGCTTTCCTAATTTCCGAACGTGTACAGTTCATTTACAGGCCTTTACATTTTGTTGTGTGTTGCAAAAAAATGACATCCTACAGCCTTTCCTTTAACACCCCCTTTACCCCAGCAAGAATTTCACATAATTCACTTTAGTTTTCTTACTCTGTCTACAAAGTGAGAGGAGTTTGTAAACACCAATCCCCATGTTGAAAAATAAGCAGCAATTTGTCAGAAGGCAGCCTGACTTTTGGCCTCTGTCTTTGATGCGCAGCAAATGTGAAAAAACAAAGAATTTAAAGGCATCTGTGCATATTGCTTGGACTTTTGGGACCTAGCACAAAATGGCACACCATCGTCCAGGCCACTGTACTAAATTGCTTACTGCAGTTCCCTCTTCCTCGGCTCTCCTGACTTCCTTCTTCTCTGGCTCCAGGTGATTCAGAATTCAGTGACATGACTGGCTTTGTAACTTCCCGTACTGAATTACTTTTTCCTCGTCAAAAAGGTTACACTGGTTACCTATCACAAAGTGTGTGGCTCCTCACTGTCCCCAGGTTGTGCCACTCCCGAGTGGTAGGTCGAGACTTTTCTGGTGCTGAAAGCAAATATCTGGAACTCTCTGCATCTACAATCACTTGACCTGCTTTTTCCTTTTTACAAGGCCTTAAAAACCTTGGGCTACTCTAAGCTAACCAGCCTTTCGCTATTCCTCCTGCTCAGAAACTCGCTTACAATCCTTGCGTGTCACGATACCATTTTCGTAATCGTTGTGCTTTACAAATATCATTTGTATTACATTAACTACATTTCAAGAAACAAAGCCAGAAGCCAGGCGTATTCTCAGCATCACTTTATAAAGCCAACCAAGAAATCTTAGTAGAACCGTTATCCAGTTTAGAACTATTTTTCATATTAAAACCCTATAACTAATTCATTGGTAGAATCCATAATCACTTGATATTACAATCTGATAACGCCCCCACCAAATGTAGTTCATGCAGACTTATAGTCCTGCTAAATTTTGATGATAAAATTAACTTCTATACTAGTTGCTCAACTCCACAAAATCTGGTCTTTCCTTATGTCTCCCTACCAATCAGTCTTTGTAACAAATCGTCAAACGAGAGATACTACATGTTTGGCTGTAGAGCTTATCGAACTTAGAGATTGTAAAAACATTTGAATGATCTTTCCTCGGAAAATGCATAAAAGGTGTTCAATAGAGTTGATTGGACATATCTCTCTAAAGTGTTAGACATAACTGGGTTTGCCTCAAAGATGATGTCCTACATTGAAGCAAATGTCAAATTGTCTTTGGGTATAATAAAGGTGGATGGGAAACTTTCGAGACAGATCCCTCTTACCAGAAGAAGGAGGCAAGGGTGCCCTCTTTTTTACCTTATTTCTATCCTTGCGATGGAGCCACGTATACAAATTATCATCTCCAAATTCGCTTTTGTGGCAGCGTGAGGCTTCAAGGTAAACTATTTAAAGTGACATGCCTTGGGGGTAGTGGACCCCACTGTCAGTAGTAAGATACTATTAGTGAAAATGGTTTGAAATGCCTGTGGGTCCTATTAAATATTGAGTGATCGATCTTAAAACAACCATTAAAAAAGTATACCGACGCAACACCATATCTCTACTAGATATTCTATATCAAAATCTATATAGATGTGGTAAGCTTGAGAATGAATGGCTTATCAAAATAGCTAGCATAAAGATTAACTTCCTTCTGCGCCTCCAACATGTGGGACAAACTCCACCCTCAGATTTTCTAAAGCCGCAATACAACTGATACAAAACAGGATATCGAGTGTTGCGTAGGCAGGTTGCTGTATTCTGAGTCTCTCCGGGTACTCATTATATAAACACCCCTTTGAGGGTGGACTGGGTTATGTGGCTTAGGAAGAGGGGGGCCATGACTTACTCTTCTCCCATGACACAAATAATTCCCAGTCGCCTTCCACCCACATTCCCCTCGAATCATAGAGCCAGGATTTAAGAATTGGCGATCTGGTGATCCACACTGGATAGACGAATTATCCTCTGAGGAAGTGCATTGAAACGCTCAGTCTTTGCTGAACAGAAGGACATCACCACACTCAGCCGATGCACTGGCGTGGTAAGCCAATGATTAGAGAGAGCTGTTAGAGACAATTCGCTGCTAGAAACAATTTTCACTCAAGAGTTATTTGATTGATTTGAGCCATTGAAGGGACGAGGGATCATATACACATATGTGATGGTAATGGATGGAAAGGTTGTCCAGATCGAGTCGATCACTTGCGCGAGCTCTCAATGGATAAAGTTGTCATTTTTTTAGAGGATTCAGGAGACAATAGCATTTAGCAGCTCTCTATACCAATAGGTAAACTGTTAAACCCTTACTGATAGCTGCACGGTCACCTGTAGACCACATGTGGCTGTCACAGACCCCTACTCCGATCTCACTGGTGGGCAAGGTATTGCAGGTGGTGGGTGCTATGGAGCAGAATTTGGCTCTTGGAAACAGCAGAGTGAATAGATCTGGGTAAATCCCCCCTTCACCCTTAAACACATTCATTTAAATAGTTGCTGTGGGGGGAGAGGGGGCTTCAATACAGATGCACGCAGGACAACCTTGTGTGACATGAAATAGTTCAAATGTTTAGGAATGTGATGGCATTTGGCCGTTCTGGCAGAGTAGGTGGTGAAATCTCCAGTGGCTTCCTGTAAAATAACCTGTCACTTATTATTCTACAAATGAAGTACTGTCAGGGCGACAGATCACTTGAGTTGGAAATTGCATGTTGTATAAAGAGCGCAGGAGATCGGAATCGTGCAGTTCCAGACTTGCAGGACCTTTTTAGCACGGGGGTGGGGAGAAGCAGCATCGCCTGAAAAGACGGACACTGCGTGGGAACTCGAGTCTTCGAGCCCTGGGAGGAAGGAAGGAAGCCGAGTACAGCCGCGGTTTAATGATGTCTCCATTACCTGCCTTGGGGAGGCTGACCTTGTAGGAGCGGCTTCTATTTTAAGCGCCGCCTGTCACACTTGGTTTCCCTCAGATGGACGTTTCCTACAGCCCGAGATGCGGGGAGTGAAACTGGGTCACTTTTGTTCTTTGGGATTGCAAGCCCTGGTGACGCGGCTTCTCTGAGGCGCAGAAACGACCGGGATATGGCGGCAGGTTATTGAGACTACTGAAGTAAAGAGCCCATGCCTCCCCACCCCCAACTCTCTTCCCTGGAGGCAATGTATCGAGCAGTTAAGAGAGTGCGGCACGCGCCCCGTTCTTTCTACCTGCACCCCTTACTTCCACCCCGTCCACGCGCTCTCCTACCCTACCTTAGTGTATATTAGTCGTCGAGAGCTCTGCTCGACTTCCTCACCCACACCACCATAACATAGCACCATTACATAACACCAGTGCTTTAAATGGAAAAAAATAAGTGCAGGTACTCACCAAATTGAGATGTGGGCAGGGGGCGGAGTTAGGGGCGGGCAGGGACATGAGGGGCGGAGCTATGGGGGCGGAGCTACGGATAGTGCTATGGGACCAGGGCAGAGGCACATGTTTAATTTGATTGAGATTTAATTTGTGTGCAGATAATACACACTGCAGACAACACTCACTCATACAAGAACATACATAGTGGCATAGAAGTACTCATGCATGCAGATAGGGTGTTAAGTTCGTGTGCACCCACAATAAAGTGTGCTAAAAGCAAAAATTAGCTGGAGCGAGCGGATGAACGTGGAGGGCTGGCCATTCATTAAAATCGTTGATAAAACCTCATGACCAAATGCAACTCTTCATTTAAGATTTCGTTTCATTGGCGCTTTATGTTAGAAATTGTTTGAAAGGCACTAAGAAAAAAGTTCACTAACATTTATTTTCTAATGTCATAAATATTTTACTTTTAATTGAATGTAAACTCTTTCTTAAATTGGTTCCAGTGTAATAGCGCCTTGGGCCTCACAAGCATTGGGAAAGTGCTATAGAAATCAAACATACATAACACAATATCACTAACTTTCTTGTTAGATTACATTTTAAAGGAAAGGCATGTATATTATTTCTCCTTTTTTTTAAAGTTAAGCTCTGACAAGGTACGGCTGCAGTGTGCTTATCAGTAGGGAGAGGGGCGAGATGCAAATTGGGCCTTTCATCTGTCCCCCACCAAGTCTTTTACAACTTGCAAATGGGACAGCAGGGGGCACACGAAGAAATGTAGAAATAAAAACAGAGCTTTCTCTACTTTTCGAAGGTGTTTGGATGGCCAACAAAGCACAATAGCCCAGCGTGCAGGTCTGCGGAATGAATCCGGTGTGTCCAGGAGGCTGCAGCAGCCCGGGCAAGGGAGCCAGACGGGGGAGGGGAATTGCTCAATTAGCAGATGTTAAGCGGAGATTAGCACTCGAGTGCTTCAAAAAAACGGACTGTCAGCTGTGTGTCACGCTTCTTCTTTCAAATGCCAAATTGCACGGAGTTGGCTGCTGCCCCTGAGTACCGGTACTCTCTTTGGACAAAGGAGAAGTTCCGGTACTCAAGTGCAGAAAATTTTGAAGTGCCGGTACTCAGTACCGGTGAGTACCTGCCAATTTAAAGCACTGCATAACACAATAACATAACGTCTATTTGTATAGCGCATGTTCACAGCAAAGGATATCTTGGCGCTGAATAACAGATGGTAATTGTTACACAAGTCAGTGGTCCTCATTTTATCGATCTCCAGATGGATGAAAGACTGAGTAGACCCGCAGGGATTTGAACCTGTGACCATGAGGTCAAACACAGGCCACTACAGTGTACGCATTAGTCCACTAAGCAACCAGACCCACGGACCACCCCCCACCCTCACACCCTCACACCCTAGGTGTGCTGCTAACCCCCACTGTGTCGCACCTCTTTTCTGCCTCTCTTCCACCCTCTCTAGCGTCTCGAAGCACTGAAGTGGCTGAAACAACACAGAATCACCCATATAAACAGATACCGAAAACAACATGGAAATATCTTAGAAACCTGCCCCTAATGCCCAATCCTGTGTGGCAGAATGTACAGTACATCAATGATGCACTTCCCCACCCTGCCTAAGGGTACAGTCACACAGTGGGATTCCTCAGGGTTCGTGGCTAGCAGCAGGGTCGGATAGATAACGCGGGCACTCGGGCAATGCCCGAGGGGACGGTGTACAGTTCCAGCTGTGGACTGCTTTTTTTTAGCAGTCTGGGGGCTGATATGGGTGGTTTTTGCGTTGTTTGGATACTGGCAGCAGCCCAATGGGTGCCTGAGTGGCCTTTATGGAGACAGATGGGCGTCCATTACCTCCCTTTTAACAGGCAGAGGTGTCACTCCCTTTCTCTCGCTGGGCCGGCCCATTAAATATGCATATTGGGGTCGTGGCTTTGCCAGCTGCAAGATGGCTGCACTCTAAGTGGGCTCTGCCGGCCAAGCTCAATTATCCGCTATAATCCTGCTGGCATCCTCACCTCTGCTGCACTCCGACGCCGAATCCTGATTCCCTGGCACGCGGGGCGCTGTCTCATCTCGCCACCGCCTCCCGGTCAGGCCCTGCTGCGGTGCTGTGCCTTCGGCTGGTGACGCTGGGCCTGTGGCCTCGGGACCGCGAGGTCGGCCTGCTCCTCCCTGGACTGCCTGTGACTGCGTGGAGCCGCGCACGGCGGTGGATCGATCGGACACACCTGTACCTCCTGTGGGTGAGTGGAGTCGCATCTGTGGCTTGCGAGGGGATAGGGCGGGTGCGGGCTGTTCCGCCCGGCCCTGTGTGCTCCGTACAGGTGCTTTGCATTCTGTGGCTTTCTGGCCGCTCCCCGCGGCCGACGCGGGCCCCCGGGCTCGGTAAAGTGAGCGCCGGGCCTCCCGCGACTCCCGCCCGTTCCGGCCTCAGTCTGGTGCGCATCCCCCCTGCCGGCTGCTCTCCTGTTCTACCGCGCGGGCGCTGCCTTCTGCCTTGTTGGGCCGAGCCTGGTCCCTCCTCCTGGTCTGGAGTCTCATCTTGGGGGCTGCGCCGGTGTTGCCGAGCCCCCGACCTGCAGCCGCCTCGCCTGTTCCCCCGCCTGTGTGATGTCTGCTATGGGGGGCGCCGCGGGTGCCTAACGTCCTCCCCACTGGCTGTATTTTCTCTAGCTGCCACCTGACTGACCAATGTGAGCTACAACCTGTGCACCTACCTCACCCCTGCTGATTGGTGCTGTGGCCCCTGTGGGCATCCTTGAGGCAACTGATCCCAGCTCCCTGCCTGACGCTCCTCCTGGCGTCTGGACGCTTCTTGTTGGCCTGGCCTGGCCTCCTATGGCTTAAGGTGCACCCTGCCTGGACCACTGCCCTCTGCTTGCCATGGCCTGGTCTGGTGGCTGGGTGTGTGTTGCGCTGCTACTCTTATCCCTCCTAAGGAGGCATTGACTGCTGGCCTTGCTGTGTCCACGTCAACCTCGCTCACCGCGGCCTTGCGGAATGGGTTGCCTGCCTCTATTTTACTAGTTTGACATCTGCCGTGTCTCCTGCTTGTCCACCTCCGTAACCAGATGCTGCAGAGGGAGCTTGCTCTGGTTGCACCTCTGTGGCTCCACACCTGTGTCACTGGCGCAAGGGGCTGCTGGTCGCGAATTGATCTTTGGCTGACCTCGCCGGATGTTTTGGCCTCGCTCACTGATGCAATGCACATGGCTCGCACCTTCTCAGATCATGCGCCGGTCCAGATCAGTCTTAGGCCGCCTAATTCCCTGCGATGGGCCTTTACTTGGCGTCTTCCTCCTAACGCACTCCAGGACTCTGTGTTCTGTGCGAATATTCATACAGCGATCACCATCTATTTTGATTTAAACAAGGGCTCCATCGATTCCGCCTCCACACTATGGGAGGGTTTCAAGGCCGTCATTCGGGGTGAATGTATTTCAAAACAGGTGGGCGTTCTCCACTCTATTCGCTCCACCCTGACTAAGCTCGAGGGGGAAATTAGGGATATGGATGCCGCCCAGGCCGCGTGCCCTAGCCCTGAGACGCTTGCGCTACTACACCAAAAGCATACCGAATTCTCAGATGAAGCTGGACGCGAGCTGTCTTTTCTGGGTTGGGAGGGTCGGGCGCGCCGCCCGGGCGTACTCTTGCTAACCTTCTTCGCCCACCGCAAGCTACCTCCTATATAACGGCCCTCAGCGATGGCGGCCGGGACAGAACCACCTCACCAGAGGACATAAAGTCCCGTTTTCCTGACTTTTATTCGCAACTCTACTCTTCCGGCACTCCCTTGCCACGGGAGGAGTTTGATCGATACTTTGAGTCTATTGCCCTCGTCTGGCTCGAGGACCACCATCGTATTTTCCTTGATGAACCTTTTTCCAGGGAGGAAATATTGGCAGCCATCAATAGCTGCCTAGTTCTGGGACACCCCCGCGCCGCACGGCCACCAGCTGCTGTGTGCGCTCACCCTGCCTGACTGCCTCGTAGCTGCCTCGCTGATCCGCGTGACCACGCCCCCCTGCCTTCGCGCGGCGGGGCCGTGCTCGCCTGACCGGCCTCGGTAGTTTTTTGCCTTTCTGCATTCTTCTCAGTTTGTTTTGTTTTGTTTTGCCATTCTTTACTGCCTGTATCTTTTACCCCGTGTTGTAAGTGCCTTCTAGTGCTGCTCTGCCCGTCGTCCCCCTCCCCGCTTCCCGCCACCGCCGATTGCCCCGCCCCTTTTGCTTTCTGTACCCTCCCCGCTCCCGCCTCCCAGCTGCTCCGCCCACCCGCGCACTTGGCCATATATGGCGACCGTGCGACGCAGGTGAGTGTGTCCTAGTTCTGGGACACCCCCGCGCCGCACGGCCACCAGCTGCTGTGTGCGCTCACCCTGCCTGACTGCCTCGTAGCTGCCTCGCTGATCCGCGTGACCACGCCCCCCTGCCTTCGCGCGGCGGGGCCGTGCTCGCCTAACCGGCCTCGGTAGTTTTTTGCCTTTCTGCATTCTTCTCAGTTTGTTTTGTTTTGTTTTGCCATTCTTTACTGCCTGTATCTTTTACCCCGTGTTGTAAGTGCCTTCTAGTGCTGCTCTGCCCGTCGTCCCCCTCCCCGCTTCCCGCCACCGCCGATTGCCCCGCCCCTTTTGCTTTCTGTACCCTCCCCGCTCCCGCCTCCCAGCTGCTCCGCCCACCCGCGCACTTCGCCATATATGGCGACCGTGCGAACGCGCAGCGGGCGCGCCGATTGTGCGCCGAAGGCGCGCCAAAGGTAAGCCCGTCTGCGCCCGTCCGCGCCTGGACCGCGCCCAGTGCCAGGACCCCTGGCCCCCACCGACGGAAGCCGCCCCGACGAACCTACAACGCCGCCGAACTCCTCGCACTCAACACCAGCGGCATCCCAGGATGCCACCGAGCCACCCCGAAGAACACCCACGGACCCTTCAGCTGCCACGCCTGCAAGTTCTCCTGCATCCGGACCCACCCTGCACCAACACCCGCCAAGCCGATCACCAGCATCAACCACCTCAAGTGCATCCTGGCTCAACACCCGCTCCGTCCACAGACACGCCATCGAACTCTGGAACCTCCTCGACACCACTGCCCCCGACGTCGCCTTCCTCACTGAGACCTGGATGAACGCCTCCTCAGCGCCCGACATCGCCATCGCCATCCCAGAGGGCTACAAGATCACACGAAGGGACCGCACCGCCAACCAGACGGGAGGAGGAATCGCCATCATCCACAGAGACACCATCCGCATCACGACCAACACCGAGGACACCCTAACCACCGCCGAACACCTGCACTTCCAGATCCACACGGACCCCAGGACAACCCTCAGAGGCACCCTGATCTACCGACCCCCAGGACCACGCACACGATTCAGCGAGGACATCGCCGACTTCATCAGCCCGCATGCCCTCCCCTCCGCCGACTACATCCTCCTGGGGGACCTCAACTTCCACCTGGAGAACAACAGCGACCGCAACACCACCACCCTGCTAGACAACCTCGCCAACCTCGGACTCAAGCAGCTGGTGACCACCCCCACCCACCTCGCCGGACACACACTCGACGCCGTCTTCTCATCCAGCAAAGACATCGCCTTCAGCCACGCCACAGGACTCCACTGGACGGACCACAGCTGCGTCCACTTCACCTTCAGAAGAACGACGATCCACCACCACCAGCAACAGGTTGCCCAAAGAAGCTGGAACAAGATCACAGCCGACCAGCTCACCGCCTCCCTGAGCCAGCACCCTCCCGCCGGCTCAGCGAACCCCAGCCAGGCCGCCGACAACCTCACCAAGTGGATCAGCAACTGCGCGGACGAACTCGCCCCTCTGAGGACCCCGCCCAGCAGACCCGGCAGCAGGAAAACCCCATGGTTCACCGACGAACTCAAGAGCTCCAAGAAGAACTGCCGAGCCCTCGAGAAAGCGTGGAGAAGGGAACCAACAATGGACAACAGGACCAACCTCAAGCTCGCCACCCGGAAACACCACCAACTGATCCGCGCCACCAAGAAAAATGCCTACAAGGACCGGCTAGACAACAACGCACACAACTGCAAGGAACTCTTCAACATCGTGAAAGAGCTCTCCAACCCCAACGCCGGAAACAACGACATCACCCCGTCGCAAGACCTCTGCAACTCCCTCGCCTCATTCTTCCACAACAAGATCGCGGACATACACAACAGTTTCAGCATCCAACCGACGCACGCCACGACCACAGCAACGCCACCCACCACCACCCTCCGCGCCTGGACTCCGATCAGCACCGAAGACACCATCCGCACTATGAACTCAATCCACTCCGGATCTCCAACCGACCCCTGCCCTCATCACACCTTCAACAAGGCCGACGCTGTCATCGCACCCCACCTGCGGGACATCATCAACACCTCCTTCGACACCGCCACCTTCCCGGAGAGCTGGAAGCACGCGGAACTCAGCGCTCTACTCAAGAAACCTACAGCGGACCCCACCGAACTCAAGAACTACCGTCCCATCTCGCTCCTCCCGTTCCCGGCCAAAGTCATCGAAAAGACAGTCAACAAACAGCTGGCCGCCTTCCTAGAGACGAATGGATCCCTCGACCCCTCACAGTCTGGCTTCCGAGCCAACCACAGCACAGAGACCGCCCTCATCGCTGCCACTGATGACATCCGAACCCTGATGGACAACGGAGAAACAGCGGCCCTCATCCTCCTAGACCTCTCCGCGGCGTTCGACACTGTCTGCCACCGCACCCTAGTACAGCGCCTCGGCAACATCGGAATCCAGGAGAAGGCACTGGAATGGATCACCTCCTTCCTCGACGGAAGAACACAAAGAGTCCGCCTACCACCGTACAAATCAGAGGCCACCAAAGTCATCTGCGGCGTCCCCCAAGGATCCTCGCTGAGCCCCACCCTCTTCAACGTCTACATGAGCCCCCTCGCGGCC
Source organism: Lissotriton helveticus (assembly GCF_964261635.1). Classification (NCBI taxonomy): domain Eukaryota; kingdom Metazoa; phylum Chordata; class Amphibia; order Caudata; family Salamandridae; genus Lissotriton; species Lissotriton helveticus. The sequence goes on along the minus strand of NC_136072.1, from coordinate 1,061,062,099 downwards.
ATCGCACGCAAACACAACCTCAACATAATCTCCTACGCCGACGACACCCAGCTGATCCTCTCCCTGACCAACGACCCCGCCGCCGCCAGAACCAACCTGCACGAAGGGATGAGAGATGTAGCCGAGTGGATGACTACCAGCCGCCTGAAACTGAACTCAGACAAGACGGAGGTCCTCATCCTGGGCTCCTCGCCCTCCGCCTGGGACGACTCCTGGTGGCCCCCCGCCCTGGGCACCGTACCCAAACCGACGGACCACGCACGCAACCTGGGCTTCATCCTGGACTCCTCCCTCTCCATAACCAGACAAGTCAACGCCGTCTCCTCATAATGCTTCAACATCCTACGCATGCTACGGAAGATCTTCTGGTGGATCCCCACCGAGACCAGGAAGACCGTCACCCAGGCCCTCGTCACCAGCCGACTGGACTACGGCAACGCCCTCTACGCCGGAACCACCGCCAAGCTCCAGAAGAGACTCCAGCGGATACAGAACGCCTCAGCCAGACTCATCCTCGACCTCCCACGAAACAGCCACATCTCCGGACATTTGAGAGACCTGCACTGGCTCCCCGTCAGGAAAAGAATCACCTTCCGTCTCCTCACCTACGCACACAAAGCCCTGCACGACCAAGGCCCGAGCTACCTCAACAACCGAATCAACTTCTACGCTCCCAAACACCACCTCAGATCAACCAGCCACGCCCTCGCCGAGGTCCCACGCATCCGAAGAGCGACTACAGGAGGAAGGTCCTTCTCCTACCTAGCCGCCAAGACCTGGAACTCCCTCCCGACCGACCTTCGCCTGACCCAGGACCACCTCACCTTCAGGAAGAAGCTCAAGACCTGGCTGTCCTAGCGCCTTGAGACCCTATGGGTGAGTAGTGCGCTATATGAATGTATTGATTGATTGATTGATAGCCTACCTGGTGACAAGACCCCTGGCCTGGATGGCCTGCCAGCCTCTTTTTACAAAATGTTTGCTGACCTCCTGAACCGCATTTGGCGGCCATGTACAATGAGTCTTTCGACACTGGTCTATTCCCGCCATCTTTGCGTGAGGCGTTGATTACCCTGCTTCTCAAGCCTGACAAGCCAGCCGACTGCCAAGACTCCTACCGCCCTCTTTCCCTTATAAACATAGATAACAAAATCTTTGCTAAATTGATTGCCTCCCGTCTTCTTCTACTAATGCCCAACATCGCCCTCCCTGATCAATTTGGTTTCATTCCTGGGAGGGCAACCTCACATAAACTTCGTACCATTTTCACTGTCCTGCAACAAATTAATCCTAATTTACCGGCTGTGGCTGTCCTTCTCGATGCAACTAAGGCGTTCGATACGCTGGAGTGGCCTTTCTTATTTTACATTCTACCGTGTATGGGTTTCAGCTACATTTTTCTGCGCAAGGTTAAACTCCTCTATACTAATCCATCGGCGCGTCTCCGCATTAATGGTCAGATTTCTGACCCCATTAGTATTACCTGTGGAACACGCCAGGGGTGCCTGCTATCGCCCATGCTTTTTGCCATCGCGATGGAGCCCCTGGCCGCCAGGCTTCTGCAGCACCATACTCACAGAGGTATAGGATTCTCGTCCCGCTCCCTGCTCGTCTCAATGTACGTGGACGATGTCACCCTATATGTCCGCCATCCTAAGGAAAACCTAAACCCCCTGGTCTGGGAAATTATATGTCTTGGCGGGCTTTCGGGCATCCAGGTGAACTGGAGCAAGTCTGTTCTATTCCCCTTGACTGATGCCACTGTTCCATTCCCACCTGATTTTCCGTTTGTGTGGGCATCTGTCCCCACGCGCTATTTGGGCATATGGTCAAGTAGGGATTTGAACGAGCTGTGGAGGTCAAACTTTGGGAGGGCTGTGGATTGGCTCGAATCCAGGATCCCCTCATGGAGCCGATTGCCTCTATCTCTGCCGGGCCGAATTGCAGTTGCCAAAATGGTGGTCCTTCCTAAATTCCTCTATCTCTTCCTGAACATTCCCTTACTTCTCACTTTTTTCGCAAAATGCGCTCTCTAGTTATCTCGCTTGTATGGGCGGGTAAACAACCTAGGGTGGCTTATGATATCCTCACTCTCCCTATGTCTGCCGGTGGGATGGGCGTGCCTGATTACAAGATCTACGCCTTGTGTGCTCAGGCTAGCTTCCTGCACTTTTGGATTCACCCCACCCCCTATCAGCCCCACGTCGCAGTTGAGACCAATGTGGCTTCTCCTTGGCCCCTGTTCACAGCTTTGTTTGCGCCGGCGGTGCGCCCTCGTGCGGAGGTCGACACGGTTCAGACGCTACGTTGGGCCTGGTCTTGCTTGAGTCAGCTTTCTGGTCTTTCGCTACTCTCTGCCAACTCCATGCCAATTGTAAACCACCCAGATTTCCCTTCCCTTCAGTCTTCCAGCATGTCCCGACATGCGACGCGATTGGGTCTGAGAACGGTGGCGGATCTGTACCCTGAGAACTCCTTTTACTCTCTCCCAGACTCCTCGGGGCTGCAGGACACGCTTTTATTCTATCAGCTGCGCGCCACTTGCCGGAAGCTGCACCGTACATTCCCTCAACCCACTTTTCCGGCTCTGGACTTCATATACACTTCCCCGTCACCGCATAAGTTAGTTACCAAACTGAACGCTTTTTCCCTAGTGTCAGCCCCCATTTCCTCGGATCGTGCGCGGGAGGCATGGAGTGCGGACCTCGGTACTGTCATTTCGGAAACTGACTGGCTTTACTGCTGTAATCAAATGAAAAAGCTGTCACCGAACTATCGGCTCCGCCTGATTCACTTCAAATACTTGCATAGGTTGTACCGCACCCCAGTGCAGCTTTGCCGGCTCGGGCTCACCCCTGGTGATAATTGTGTACGCTGCGCTGCTCCTGCCGTGGACTTTGCCCATTTAGCGTGGCTCTGCCCTAAGGTTCCTGAGTTCTGGCGGGCGGTGTGTTCCACCGTTTCTGACATCACCGGCGGTGCGGCCCGATCCACCCCTGTGCCTTCTCGGCTTTGTTAAGTTTTGCCTTGATGCCTCTCGGCGTCTGATATCGATGCTGCTGGTTCTTGCCAGACACAGAGTGGCCATGTGCTGGGGCCGGCGGCCTGCTCCTAAAGTTGAAAGTTGGTTGGAGGATGCCTCTCGTTGCCAGACTCTCCTATCGGAGTTCTGGGACTTAATGCCTACCAGATCTCGTCCTGTTGACATTTGGGGCCCCTTGGTCGCCTACCTTCTCTCCCGATCCCACCCCAGCGGCGTTGCCTCTCCCCGCTGGCCCTGTGTCCGCGGCGGCCGCCGGCACTGGTCAGTGACTGCCCCCCCCCCTCTCCATGAGCACCCCTGCTGTTTTAGAACCCCCATTGCAGCTGCCATTTCAGGTGTGCTCACTAGGGGGGATGTGGCCCTGGTAAAGTGGAGTTGGGTCTTCAACATTTCAGGCTTATCGAGTTACTGTTCAATGTAATCCACTTGAAACTAAATGACTGACTTGAACGGTATTTTGCTGTGGAGAACTGTGGATTTGCACGATGTATTGTGTATGACATGATTTCATTCCTCAATAAAGGTTTTTGAAAAATAAAAAAAATAAAAATGCATATTGAGAGCGGTCAGGGGGCCAGAGCAGAAGTGGTCTCACTTGTTTTCAGGTGTGTTTCACCAGTTTAAACTAATCCGTGCATTTTTTTTAACCCCCCCTTTTTTTAATAAAACTTTGCCGAAGCAGTGTTTTGCAGAAAGGCAATATGCAAATGTGGGCCTTTTTTTTTTATTTTAGCGTGCCCGGGACGATTTTTAATCCCAATCCAACCCTGGCAAGCAGCCCTCACACTCCTTCACGCCTCCACCATTCTCAGTGCCAATCTGATGGTCAGCTGTGTGCATGCACTAGCACTTCAAAGGACTGAAATTACCTAGTGGGCACCGGAGCACCGTACACAGAGACGGTCTTTTGTGTTCACTGGTCAGTACCTGGATGAGCAGGGACTGGCCCCTTAACACAAACTTTCCCGGACCGCCCCAGCTCACTTTTTTTATTTATTTATTTATTTAATGCGTTTTTTAATGAAGGTGTTAGAGCGCTTCACAATAAGAACAGTAGTGAAACATGAGGAAAAATTGCAACTCAGCATGTTACAAAAGCAAACATTACGTTACATAAGGCAATAGTGACAGTTGTGCATGTATTAAGAGCAAACAAAGTACAAGAGGTAGCAAACAATACATTACAAGAGGGAAAGTGACGTGTGCATGTTACAAAGGAGTACACAATACAAGTAGAAGTATAATACTGCAATAAATGGCAGACTCTCAAACCATAAGAACACATTGGGAAGGCACTTCTATAGTCATGTAGAACAGAGTTTTCTATAATGGAAGGACTTCCTTCAGATGATAGAGAGGGCGTGAATTAAATTTGGAAGTGTCCTTGAAGGAGGAGAGCTTTGAGGTCAGTTTTGAAGGTTTGGGAAGATGTGGTGGTCCTGAGCTGAGGCGGAAGTGAGTCCCAGATTGTCACCGCGTTGCCTGAAAAGGATTGGGCCATCGACCTTTCCTTCTTTAAAGTGGGAGGTTCAAGCAATAGATTTTCCGCATTACGTGATGGTCTAGAGCCTCCAGAGAGTTTCAGTTTATTCGCCAGGTAGCGAGGAGAGGAGGAGTGCATGGCTTTGTGGGTGATACAGGCAGTCTTGTAGATAGATCTTGCCTTGATGGGAACCCAACAGAGGGTGGATAAAATGGGTGTGATGTGGTCACTTCTTTTGGCCCCATATATGAAACGAGCTGCTGAATGGAGAACAGATTTAAGGGGGGACAGGTGGGATTTGGGGAGGCCAGTAAGAAGAGGGTTGCAGTAGTCCAGTCTGGAGAGAGCCAGCGATTGGACTATGGTTTTAAGGTCATGCTCCGGGAAGGAGCGACGAATCCCCCAAAGAAGGCGCAGTTGGTATCGAGCAGACTTTGCAATGGAATTTATGTGGGAGAGTAGATTGAGGTATGTGTCAAGTACGACACCAAGGGATATTGCGCTGTTGACAATGATGCGTATATTGTTAAGTAGATTCATCTGATCCATCCATGATTGATCCGGGGGAGGAGAAATTGAGGAGGAGAGGAGGAGGAATTCAGTTTTAGAGGGATTCAGAATCAGTTGATGAGTAAACATCCAGTTTTGAATGGAGTCGAGAGTAGAGCGTAGGATGGAGTGATCGTGAGTGGAGGCAACCTTGAGGTAGATTTGAGTGTCGTCCGCATAGAGATGGTAGTGGATCCCAGACTTAGTTAGGAGATTTCTCAGTGGTTCTAAATAGAGATTGAACAATGTGGGTGCAAGTATAGAGCCTTGGGGAACACCTTGGCCTACCGCCAAAGGAGATGAAAGAATATTCGCCATTTTGATCATTTGGGATCTATCAGAGAGGAAGTAAGTAAACCATTTAAGCACAGTGCCCTCCATGCCCATTCTCTGTTGAAGAGTGTTAAGGAGAGTGTTGTGATTGACAGTGTCAAAGGCTGCAGAAAGGTCAAGAGAATAAGAAGACAAGACTCCCCAGAATTGAGTATCCGCAGCGCGTCATCACTTGCAGCAGTGCTGTTTCAGTGCTGCAGTTTTGAATGAAGCCGGACTTGAAATTGTCAAGGAGATCATTGTCCTTGATATGACGAGAGAGCTGTTTCGCTACACATCTTTCTGTGATTTTCACAAGTAAAGGTAGGTTAGTGATGGGGCGGATGTTGTTGAGGTCGTTCGCATCAGCAGTGGGTTTTTTAAGCAGAGGGGTGAACTGCCCAGTTTTGAAGGCAACAGGAAGAGAGCCTTGACAGAGGGAGAGGTTAACCAAAGTGGTCCAATAGGACAGAGAATGGGTGTAGAAGTCAATGGCAATGGCACTAGGGATGGGGTCAAGAGAATGGTGGAGGGCTTTGTTTCGAGGATGCATCTGAGGAGGGCATCTGAGGAGATGGGGTCAAAGTTCTGCCAAATGGCTAAGGATTTGCGCTCCTCTGGAGGGGTAGGATGACTGACCTGATCCACAACTGATTTCACTTTTTCGTCAAAGAATATAGCGAATTCCGCTACTTTTGTTTTTTAGAGTCCTCCATCTTGGAGGTTGGGGAAGAGCAGGCTGGATTCTTGATGAGATCGAATCGTTTTTTGGGTCTATTTTTGGCTTAGTCGAGGAGGGTTCTGAAGTGCGTCGCTTTTCCAAGGAAGATGTGCTTGTGGTACTCGGATCTTGCTGAATGAAGAATGGCCAAATTATCGGTGGAGGGCGCTTGTCTCCATTGTTTCTCCAGGAATCTTAGGTACTTCCTTTCTTTATAGAGGGATTTGTTGAACCAAGGTGCTGAGGGAGTGGCCCTTTTCTTTTTGCTATGGAGAGGAGCGACGTTATTGACTTAGACTGTAAAGACTGTGAGGCATTGGGAGGTGAGTTCATTAACATCTATGTTCGGGTCTAGCCTTGGAAGTGATAGCAAAGCTGATTCACAGAGGGTACCGAGGTCAATATTTTTAGTGTCACGGAACCAGGAGGTAGCCCTCTTAGGTTGGCAGAGAGTTATATAGTGTGATAGATGAAGAGAGAATGGGATGAGAAAGTGGTCAGACCAGTCTACATGAACAGGGGTAGCGATAGTAAGCATGCCTGTTTTCGAAATAACAAGGTCCAGGATTGAGCCCTTAGAGTGTGCTGTTTATGTGCAGTGTTGGATAAGATCGTTTGCAGAGAGGAAGGTGGCCAGCAAATTCGAGGAGGATTCTTGGGGCAAGCCCCAGTGGAGATTGAAGTCACCCACGAAGATCTGATTGTCACTTTGCGAGTATTGGTCGCTAATGAAGTCAGTGAGTTCCTCCATAAATGAGGGGCCGCTACAAGGCGGGCAGTAAATGGCATGGAATCTGAGGGATGAGCGGTGGTGCAATTGAAGTTCAAGGGATAGGCATTCAAAAGTGCGGAAGGAGCTGTTAGGAAAAGCCTTAAGTTGAAGGGAGTTTCTAAAGATGACTGCAACACCTCCCTCAACTTTGTCAATTCTGTCATTTCTAAATATAGAATAGCCTGTGGGTACTAGGAGATCAAACAAAGCGTGAGAGGTAACGTTGAACCAGGTCCCTGTGAGGAAGAGCATGTCAATATTGTGAAGTAAGATGGTGTCAGAGATTTCAAGTTTGTGTTTCTATTGCAGATTTGCAGTTGTGGAGCAGACAGCGCAGCTCTGTTGAGACTGTTTTGGTGACGGGGGCACTTGGGCTATGAGGGGTGATAGGGATGTTGTACTTATACGAGGGTGCTCGGTGGGTTTAGGTGGATGAGTGGTTCTGACAGAGGAGATGGTCGGAATAGTGTAGATAGTAGGGCTACTTGGAGATGAAAGTGGAAGAAGGGTGGCGTTCGAAGGCTTGTGTGAGTTTGCGATGTTTGCAGATTCCAGGTTATGCTTGGCTATTATGGGGTGTGGGGGCGAGGTGCAACTTGTGGGAAGGTGAGTGTTTTCCAAAGAAATTGAGGTGTATGGAAACCTGGAAATCTTGGAGCTTAAAAGTGAAATGGTAGCTTCAAGTTGGGAGATGGAGGTGATGAGAGAGCCTAGCTTATTTTCCAGAGACCAGAGAGAGTAGGGCAGAGCACGGCATGTTGGGTGGCTCGATGGAAACAAGAGGGGGTGCAATTGGTGGTGGAAGGCAGGGGGAAGTCAGGGGACGGGAGGGGAGTTGGGGTATAGGGTTCAGAGGTGGGGAAAGGTGGAGGTTGCGAGCGGGCGTTGGTGCATCAGAGGTGAAAGGAGAGCTGTCTTTGTTGTTGTTGCAAGAAGGATAGGAATTAAGGACATAATTAGGGGAGGTAGGTGAGGAGCGAGGCGTTGGGGCGGAGGGAGAGGGGAGGAATGTGTGGAGACACAGGAATGAAGGAGGTTTGGGAGGAAGCGAGGGGAGGGGGTTGGAGAGGTCCTGTATTCTAGGTGAGGTGGCTGTGAGGGAACAGGCATCTGGCAGAGTGAGGGGGGTGGGAGATAGGGAAGTTGAAGAAAGGAAGTGGTTCTGCTAGGCCCGAGGGAGTGAAAGGGTTACCAAGGTGGGAAAGGGGGTAGCACAGTATTGGAGGAAGGAGAGAGATGCAATGGGTTTGCGGAGAAATCAGGGTACATAGCGAGGGGAGGAGGGAGAAGAAGAGAAGAGGAGGGAATATGGGGGACGTAAGGAAAGTTAACTAGGGGGAAGGTTGGAGGAGAGGTGGACTAAAAAGGGAGGTGGCAGGTAGGGATAGGGAGGAGGAGGTGAGATTGGATGGTGCAGATTGGCCGAGGAGCAGGTTAGCTAGAGGTCTGGCTGAAGTGATGAAGGGGGGGGGATACTGTGAGGGGGGAAGAAGGGGAGAGGAGGGCACAGGGGAGGGGGAGGGAAGAAGGTTGACCTGTGCCTCCCAAGGGTGCAGCCTATTGGAGTGTAGGGGGGTCAGGGGCGGAGAGAGGGAGCAATGGGTGGAGCTAGATAAAGAGTCAAGGGTCAACCAGGTCGCAGGGGAGGGGAGTAGGGAAGGGAAGAGGTGGTCAAAGAGAGAGAGACAGGTGTCTTTGGCTTGGATCATGACTGTACCGTTGTTATGTGAGATAGTGAGGGAGCCGTTGTACCTCGCAGAGGGGGATATTTTTAGCTGTTTCCCATGAGGGATAGAGGAGGAGGAGGTGACGTTAAGGGAGTTATGTAAGCTGGTGGACCAAGAGGGGATGGGGTGAGTGAAGAAAATGAAATCGTTTTTGAGTCTCCCATGACGACCATTGTAAAATTGATCAACAAAAAGGGAATCAGGGAAACATTCCATGGTGTTATGCTTGAACCGTTTTGCTGCAGCTTTAGTCAGGTAAGGAGGATAAATTATTTTGTAGCAATTAATTCCAGACTTAACTCGAGTGGTGGCCATGTTGGGAAAATAAGGAGGAGGAGGGTGGTGGGGATAAGAGAGGGGTGTTATCAGGAAGGCGGTGGTGAGTAGTAGTGTAAGGACAAATAGGGGGCACATATTCCAGACGTCGGGTGAAGATATCTGAACTAATGTGCAGTCCAGGAAGTGAGGCGATTAGGAACAGATTGTTATTTCAGAGCAGGAGAAGATGGGGCACAGATTCCAGTAGTTGAGAAAGCTTTACTGCTTGGGAGTCACTACGATTCCGTTAGTATTTTGATGGACCCTTTACCTAGGTAATCACCTAATATACATGGACCCACCTGGCACTAGAGCATATTTTCAAGGGAATTGTTTACACATGACAGTGCCAACTGGACCACTGTCAGAACCATCACAAAGCGAACTTAGTAAATGTAAAACAAATCATAAACGTACAACCAGTAACCACTAGTAAACACTGTACCTAGCATCAGCATGTAACAAAAAACACATTACTCACAGCATCACATTAGGCGCCAAACGCATTGTATGCCCATAATCTCAACAGTCTAATATTAGACCCTAACCTCCTAAGTATCACTAACATTAGGGGCATAAAGCACAGGGTGGTGCATAATCTCACTAGCATAAACAATAACATGCAAGATATTCTCATAATCATACAAACTACATTTAGAGGTAACCAGGACAGGGTGCATTGATCATACTACATGAAAAACATTTCCTGGCACTACATAATCACATTAGGGCCTGGTGCCCAACAAGCCTCCCAGTCCCCCTGGCCATCTCAAATGGGCTCCGTGGATGGTCACTGCCAGTTGGACTAAGCTGGGGGGGGAGGGGGAAGCAAAGGAGACAGTGTCAATGTCAATAGGAGATTGTAAAACTCTGTATAGTGTAACTCTGGGATGTAGTCCTATCGCTCTTTCCTTGAATCGAGCCTCACTGGGTATAGTCCTCTGTCACTCTCCATAGAGATTGATTGAAGTGGTTGGTCCTTTGTTTCTATTTAGTAGTAAATTGTGCATCATAGTCCTATGTCTTTTCCCATGAGTTGGTGTGGACTAAGTAGTCCTTTCTATATTTAAGAGATTATGCCTGCCATTTTGATGGGAGGAACTGCTGGTGATTACAACTTGAGCACAAAATGGGGTGCCTGGCACTGAAAACCGGGCTATCTAGGTGTAGCAAGTGTAATAATCAGCAGTAAATGAACAAATGATGTACAAAAGAGGTCGACCAATGGTTTTGGAAAATAAATAGGATGGGTTCCCCCTACCACAGGTCAGCGCTTTAGTGCTCATGTGAGCTGCAAACAAAGCGAGTTTGTGACCGAACTTCTTATTCCTCGTATGTGCTCCTAAGCGAGCTATTTTCGATGCCAATGCCCATCCCCGTGGAAATGCATTGCCGATGCTCTCTCTGATTCTCTGCTCCTTCGCAGCAATCAGCCAGTCCCCCTTATACTGCTTTCTGCCTCTTTGAGACGGCCGGTACACTTGGCCACTAGCTCGTCCCTCAGCCGCCCCCTCAGCAATGTGTGTCAGCGTGGGGCCGGGGGGGAGCTTCCCGCACCAGTCCCTACTCGGTGCCTGTGAGGCCTGCTTGTGCTGCTGCTCAGGGGTGGCTCGCTCCTCTCAGTTCCCTTTGGCAGCGCCGCTTGACCCTGGTGCGCTCGGCATCTCTCAATCGCCTTTCCGTGGGGCGTCCTCCCTCTGCGTCCAGTATTTGGCAATCCGGTCCACTCTGCACGGGGCCGGGCAGCCGCACCTCTGGAGTCCCGCTCTTCTCAGCACAACACAGCCTGTCGTCTGTATACTGGGGGAGAGTTCAGGCCACCCTCACTCTGCCGCAGTCTTCAGCTCTCGCCATTCCGCTGCGTCGGCCCCTCCTACTGTCCTTCCATTGGTGGGTGAGCGAGACCGGGTCCTCCCGCCCCTAACCAAACTCTTCTTCTGCTTTCTCGCAGCAGAAACATAAAATGGAATTTATAATATCATTTTATGTTTCTGCTTCTCGCACTGCGAGAAAGCAGTGGGGCGACGCTCCTCCGCCCACATGGAGGAGCCGCTCTTGGTTGGCACAACCTTAATGCACACTGCTCCATGCGCACCCCTCAGAAAATTGGTGCCCTGCCAGCTCGCCCATGCTAGAGGCAGGAACTGACAGTACACATTAGAGGCACCAGGTAGATCTTGGTCCTGTAAAGGTGGACCAGTGGAATGGCATCAACCCAAGGCAAAGTTTGTTCACTGTCGGGCCTGCGGATTGAGATGCTGGGAAGAGAGAGAAAGAGATCTCAGTGGTTTCCTCAACCTTAGGAGTAGCGCTGCAACCTCAGCGTTCGATTTGTCACAAAAATAAGCCCAAGGGTGCAAAACTGGTCTTAGCAGCCCATTGCCAAATACCAGGTTGTCCAATACCAAGGCTGCCTACTTCTGGTTGTGCCCGTACCCCTTTCTCTCTCTTCCACAGTGCTTAGTTGGTAGCCCGAGGAGAGCTCTGCAGCCTTCCCCACCCCATTGCCCCCCCTTGCCAGCAATGCTAATGGCAGCATCAGCACAACTTTCTAATCATCACACTCCGGCAAGTGTTGCAATTCAGACTATTCCAGACCACCCAAAGCTATCAACTGGCATGGAATAGTCTAAATTGGCATTTTAATGTACACTGAATCATTAAACACGGCTGTTGTGCTCATCTCAAAATCAGACAGACAGCGCTACCTTGTGGTAGACTGTCATTAGTGCTGCGGTTGAGAATTAGGTGCCGGTGCTGAGCACCGGAATCCACCAGCTCAAATAAGCACTGTTCTTCCACCGCCCTACATTACAGTCTATCTCCCTTTTGCAGGTTCCTTCGCAAACCTGTGTTTTTTTTGCTGTTGTCACTGTGTTTCCTTTTTCTCCTCCTTTCTTTTAATGTGGGTCAACGTCTGAAGATGAAAAATAAGTCCACGCCTCCAAAAAGAAGTGCTGGTGACCACCACCTGCCAAAATTAGACAGTCTGAGGTGTAGAGGGGCGTGGCTTCAAAATCTTGGGGAAGATAATTAAAATACTTCTATCTGGTCCTACATAAAAGGACCCTTTATCTGTCAATCTACCCAACCAATATGTAGAGTTCAGTATGTAGAGAGCACTTTCTTTTTCCTATCATTCGGCGCCGGGAAACCCTTGGGTAGCTATGCGCTTTATAAGATTAAAATAACATAACATAACACAGGTGTTTACAGGCACAACAGTATTCCAAGGTGCGTGCTTTGGAATCATACTGTGTGATTATCTGGGACACTCAACACGTCCTCTTAAACAATAGTGACAGGTAGTGAACCGAAGCATGATAGTATACTCTGCTGTGTGATGACACTGTACCTTGTTCGTCCGGTTTCGGGGTCCACCACCCTCCTTATCACACTCTGCTTGGCGTCATATTCCTCTTTCGTCATTGGCTTCATCGCTTGGATGCGGGATTTTTGCTCATCTGTCAAAACTGAAAACAGCCAACAGGGCACTTAAAGGAAAAACTGGGACATGCACTGATCAACAATTACATTGGTCTTGTCGGTTTGCACTTGGCAATGGGTGCATCTCGTCCACATCTCGACTGGCAGCCTTGCACCTTATTCAGTGAACAATACTCGAAGATGTACTTTTTTTTATCAAGAAAACACACGTAGGTGCATCATCAGACATAATGCTTGATACAAAGAATGCAAGTTGCCTCATGCCACCTACGAATAGTTCAACAGTGCTGCTTGTTTCTGTGCATTATGGTACTTGAAGTCCTGATTTATATTTGGGGAAATAAGAATTCTAAGTACAAAAATACAACCTGAATCACAGCGTGAGCTCTGGCCACAGTATTAACCTGGCAGGTTCCTACTTTACCTATTATGTGCTCATCTAAGGGCACTCACCTCCACCACACTTCTAATGGGACACAGAACATCCTGAAAGACCCTTTGGGATAGATGTATAAATTATATTACACTTGTAGGAACGGTTAAATCTCCTTTATTACTAAAGGAAATCTGATGTGTAACGTGTCTTGGCTGTGCTGACCAGGAGTATCAGAATCAGAAAAGACTTCATTCAGGTACTAGATGCGCCCACAAAAGTACACAGTCCAAGTTAAAACATCATATGGAAAGCGATGATCATTCAGGTACAATTTAAACAACTGTGAGATAGAAATTTAGATTTAAAAAAATGCAGCGAAATACAGTAGGTCAAGTGCAAATAAGAACGTATCAACCCATCAAATGAATACACTACTCAAAGTGCATCGTTCTTCGCGAACCTACGGTGGCTCTCAGAAAAGAGCCAACATGAAGGCAAGATACAACTTTTGTCAATTGCTGTAGTAAATAAAAAGCTGAGCTGCACTGCCTAAAGTTCCCAGTCCTCATAAATGGAATTACAACTTGTTGAGTATATTTTTTTATAAAATCCACCCAAAAAGATAAATGTAACATTCTTTGCCCGGATCTACCATCACAAGGACAAGGGCTAGTGGCAAGGTTTTTTGATAGCCCAGTGGAAAACAGACCATATACCTAATGGTGTCTGCCCTACGGAATAATAGTCACATTTCCCAATGCCCAGGTGCACTAAACAAATATTGAGTCGGCGACCGATCAAGGCTCAGATGCAGTTAGGCTGCGACAGAGGGCTTCAGCATTTCCACAGAAAGTCTATGAGTTCGGGCATGATTAGTAATAGCGTTTGCACCTGCTTTCTATTTAAACTCCTGCTGGAGCAAGGCTCCGTAAAAGCATGAGACAGCCCAATTCCTTAAAATGTTTTCTTCACATACGCTACTAATGGTATGCTAAGGCCCTTATCGCATGCTAAACAGCCCTTGATGATGTCTCCATTAAGGGCCCCCTCCTCAGTTCCCCAGGTAGATAGTCGCAGGAGTAGGTGGCGAACTCTGATACAGTCCCCCATATAGGGCAAACTCAACTCAAAGTAGAAGCCATCTTTTTGAACTTCAGTCACCCTAATCCAGAAGTAGGGGTGCGGTTGAAGGGAAGGCAGACAATTTCTGATCCCCCAACGGTCTTCAATAAATTTGAGCCAGTGTCCACAACAGACACTGAGAAGCTGCTCCTCTCCGCCCGATCAGGCGTCCCTAATGACTGCTGCCCAGTCTCAATAATTAAACAGGCACAGGTGCCTGCGGCCTTAGTACTCACCCCATAGTTTAATACAATGTTTGAAGCCGCACATTTTCCTAGTCCTTGGAAATTGGCCTCGATATTGCCTTTATTGAAAACGCCTAACCTGGACCCAAAGGAGCCAAATAACTTCCGACGCACATCTCGCCTTTCATTACCTGCAAAACTGGTTGAGAAAACCATGAACTCACAGCTCAGCACCTTTCGAGCTGGGACCAACGCTCTGGACCCAACTCTGTTTGGGTTCACAGAAGGGAATAGTACAGAATCCGCACTGATAAAGTCCACGCAGGAGATAAGGGAGGCTGTGGACAGGGGAGGCAAAGCAGCTCTGATTCTGCTGGACCTGTCCGCAGCCTCTGACACGGTCTATCATGATGGCCAGTTTGACTGCGTGTGGTATTCAGGGCAAAGCTTATGATCGCCTTAGATCTTTTTTGTCAGACAGATCCCAAACTGTGGCACTGGGTGATTTTAATTCCAAACCTTTCTCAATGCCATGTGGAGTATCCCAGGGGTTCTCCCTTAGCCCTACTCTTTTTAATGTTTCTGTCACCTCGCTGGCTACCCTGATCAGATCATTTGGCTTCAGCCTGACTTCATATGCTGACGATACGCAAATTGTGGTTGCTTTACTGCCTGGTCAGACAACAGGAATTGAGGACAGGTTCCATGATTGCATGGCAGCAATAGGAAGCTGGATGTCACAAAATTACCTAAAACTGTTCTTCACCCTTGTCTTCTCGATTTCTATTTCTGACAAAATACCATACGTATTTAAAGGGACACAAGACCTGGCTCTTCGACTGAGGCCCTCCAATACCTCAGCGCCTTGATACCCCCCCCCGGGTGATAAGCTGCGATGGGAAACATCCTTTACAACGGAACCGCTATAACGCGGTACCGTTACGACGCAGTTTTAACAACGAAAGTCATTACAACGACTTTCGCTGGAGGGCGCTCTAGAATAGGGGATAGTTTAATTTACTATCCAACACCTTCCCTACTATCCACGGGGACTGGTGTTGGAATAGTAAATTAAACTATTCACTATCAGCGCCCCCCCCAACGCAAGTCGTAGTAACGACTTGCGTTGTTAAAACTGCGTCATAAAGGGACGCGTTGTAACTGTACGCGTTGTAGCGTCATACATCCAGCTGCGCTATATCAATACTGATTGATTGATTTATAAGATTAGCACTGTCACTCTGTGGTTATAATGATTAGGTCAATAGAAAATTGCAAAACATTTTTCGCTGTCTTTGTCCCACCCCGATGGAGGTAATGGTCGGAGCACCAGCCTCCCTCCCAGACACCCTCCTGGCACCGGGAAGGGCACCTCGACACTGCAGCACATCTTATGGAAGGTTTAAAGACGTTTCAACACATTGTCCCTATGCTAAGGAATTATGCTGGCTCCCTCGCGAAGCTCGAGACCAGATGCATCATCTAAAACATCAAACAATTCCCCAACTTCCCTGTTGAAGAAATGAACCACCTTTGGCAGAGAGCGCCATTCCAGGAGCAGCACTCGGCCAGGCTGAAGATGAAGAGGTGCAAGGAACAGATGAGAATCCAGGCCTCCTCGATCTATGCACCCATGTCCTAGAACTCTACATTATCACAATGTGCTCGTGGAAAGGAGGCTATGGGAAGTTTGGGAAACTTCCTAAAGGAAATGTCGGGGAACGCCCAAAATGGCTGATTATGGAGGTATTCAGAAATATTCACCATGATATTTTGCACCCTACACCCCTAAACTTACTCCCACAAATGCTGCAATAAATGTGCCTTTAGAGTGATATAGTGCCCCACACGCCCACATAGCTGCAGGAGGCATATGGAAAGGAATGAAAAAATATTATACAGTGGGGATAGATTGTGCAAGGTGATGTTTTCCTATAAATTTAATACCCCTTAAGTGTAGGTGAAACAGGTGTATGCTCTTCACAGATTTGGGGGATTTTTTTGATAAATTCTTCCAAATGGGCAGATTAATGAAAAATAGGGACATAGATTACGATATTTAGAATTATTTGTGTTTGAGAATTGGGCTGAAACAAATTAACCCAAGGTCTGCGTTGGCCTTCTAGTAAGGATCCCACAGTGGTTTTGTTGCTCCAATAAGATGCTCAATAATGTATTTGTTTTGTAATGCAGAGTCTATGTTATACAAATGCCATACAGTGACTCACCTGGGCCAGTGTCCACCTGGTCCTCTTTCTGCCATTGGTCAATCGAAGGTCCCGGGACATCAGCCGTGAGTTTACACTGGACTTTGCCAGCCTTTTCCTTCACCGGTGCTTTCGTTTTTACTTTCTGCTTCTTTTTCTTTTTTCCCTTCTTCTCATCTTGTTTCTTCGTCTTCTTCTTTGGGTGATGCCTCCTCCGCGGTGAACCAGATTCACTCTCACTAGAATCACTCGACGAGGAACTGGATGATGAAGAGGAAGATGAGGAAGACGATGTCTCAGAAGAGGATGATGAATATTTCTGTTTCTTTCTTTTGATTTTACTCTTCTTGCCTAAAAAAATCATAAAAATCTAAATGTAAGTGAAAAGAAGTGCAACAGAAGGTACTTACACAACTGTGGTAAATTATTGCTGAGAAAACACTGTTAACGGCAAACCGGGTGCAACTGCCAAGGTTCAAGTCCACTTCCAAATCTTCTTCCGCCCCTCCCCCACCCTCGGAGAATCCACACGTAACTTTAGAACACACATACATTATAAGAGAGACAAAAACATGTTATTACATCGAGCCTGAGTTTCTCTACCACAGTTATACCCTAACATAATACTTCAGATAGGAACACTTGCTTGTACATCACAGAGGATGCCATGTCCTTATGTACAACCACCCTTCTACTCCTGGCCATGAAACTTGCCCTCACCCATCCTCATCCTTCTTGTCAGTAAGCAGGGGGTGAAGGCAACTACGTTTACACTAACTAATTCTTCAAGTTCACACATTACTGGGGAAAACCCAGCTTCAAGGTGCAGATCAACAAACTGACAATATACAACAAATAAAAAGCCCATACATTAAACAACAGATGTTGCTCAACTTTTGTGTAGTTGAAGACAGTTAAGTCCTCTAGCTGTCTAATGTCTCTTAGTAGTTAACTCCTTTACTTAGCACACATCAGTTGCAATGGTTTGGTTCAAACTTGGAAAGATACCAGTGTGGGATGTGCAGCTTCTGTTCTTTACTATACATAGTCTAGTGGCAAGGGAACACGTGCTCCAGATACACTGGCGCGCTGCATTGAAAAGCTCTCCATACCATTGTAAGACATTGGCATTGTAATGCCTTTCATTAATGTCCATGATTACTGTTTCAATGGCAAAAAGAGGGCAGAAGCCCTACTGTGAGGTGGTTAAAGATTGGCCCTGTTATGGATAATCTTGTAATTATAGGCATACTTCGGCATTCCTTATTTTTGCTACAAATATTAACATTCAAAGTGGTACATAGTTGGCTAGGTTTGGTTGGTCGGAGTTGTAGTTTTTTTTTATAAAAGAGGTAGAATTACTGTTTTTTTAAAAAATATTTTATATTTTCGGGATAAATGCATTTTTCTAATGAGGCATTAACTACTTACGTGATATTGGTAGCCATTTTACCGCAAAAATCTTTACATTTAGGGGAGCAAACTTCCTTTACCGAGACTGACTTTAGGGTTAGAATCATGTTTTGATGATGGTGAGTTGGTACGAATTCTAAAGAGGACAATTTATGAGCAGACAGAATGGAGTTTCTAGTATGGTACCCATATACTTTCTTGTATACCCAATTGATAATCAGCACTATCTCCTCAAAAGGGCTACACCCAAGAGCCCTTAGTTCAAAATGCTTGCTGTGGTTTAAAAGGAAGGAAGTTGCACTTAAAATTATAGTGTTCTGTGATCAAGTAGTCCAATACACATCCTTCAGTTTTTTGTTCATTTATTTAGGGTAGGTCCAGTGTGACCAGACAGAAAAGGACAAGAACAGCCGACACATGTTTCGCCCGCACGGCCAAATGGCCAAGGACTTTCTGATTGAGAATCTGCAGGACCACAGTGACTGCATCAGATGCATTTCGGTCATTCTACTTTGTATGTGACAACGACTATTTGGCCACATGATATTTAACAAAGACCTTTTGCCTTGAGAATGCCCTTGGCCATTTGACCGTGGGGGCGAAACACGTGTCGGTTGTTCTTGTCCTTTTCTGTCTGGTCACACTGGACCTACACTAAATAAATGAACAAAAAACTGAGGACGTGTATTGGACTAATTGATCACAGAACAGTTTAATTTTAAGGGCAACTCCATCTTCTTAAACCCCAGTAAAATAATCCAAGGTATATAGGTAAAAATTAAAAAACGCAAAACGAATGCAAAAAAGCTACTCTTTGCTTCAAAATTTCTATTTTGGTGCCACAACGTCCTGGTGTGTGGTGGGGGGAGAGGCCTAATATTAACCCTAGAAAAAACATGAAAAAGGTGCCTGGTCCTCAAAGCTGTTAGTGTGTCGTGTCAGAACTAGATCCGAGTGTCCATCAAACACATATATGAAATAACACTAGGCTAAAAGATTCCCATCAGTCCACCCAATGGCGGAATATCGTCATGTGGGATACAGATCATAAATCCAGATCTCGCCCAGCCCACCTGGTAATGATACAGAGATGGATTTTGAAGCCGTATTGTTAGGCCACAGTGTTTTTCAGATGGTACTGATGGAGTGCAGTGCTTGTGAAAAAACTAAAGTGAAAATGGAGTGAGGATAAAATTGGCTCATAGGACAAAAAATAAGTTTAATAAGTATTGTCCTAGGGTCAGACTAAAACAACGCCAAATAGTTTAAAATAATAACTATCTTGTGGCGCAGTGCAGTGGGGTCGACATGTTTCAGCTCAAAATGGACCAACTGTCCAAGCTTTCTTCAGGACCAGATAGTAATAGCAACTGCAGATGTGAAAACAACAATGCTAGTAAAGTTGTACAGGTATATTGATTAAATCCTACCAGGAACTTGGAGCCCCAATGTTGGCTGGCGGATATCCTATCATACGTTCTTTCCTAAAAAAGAAAAGATAGTGCACAACAGCAAGCAATAAAAATAGTGCATGATGGTATCTCGGAAACAAAGAAATGACACAACAACACCAGCAAGGCGAAGAAGATTCGCCACTCAGAAGACAAAAAATTCTCCTGGTTATATCAAAAAACCATTTAATGGTGAACCAATAGTTGTAATGTATAGCTTACCCAGCATTTTGTGGGAAGTTACCTCACCTAGCCCGGCACCCGCTCGGGAAGAAGGAGGCCCCGCTCTGTTAGAGTGGAAAAGAGGAATAGAACAAGAAAAAAACTCAGAGACTCTTTGGAGGTATGTAAATACATTGATCACTCTTTCCCATTATTTTCCTAACTGAACACCAGCTGTTTCTAAAAAGAGACTCAAACAATAGGCAAACACATGGTACTGACCATGCATGGAGAGGCAAACTAAATAACAAGAACCTGATAGACTTCAGTTAACAGTTGGGGAGGAAGAAATGAAGACTATCTAGCAAAAGGAAACCTAGTCATAATTGTAATAGGCTTTAATGAAAAGCAGACAGATAAAAGGACTAGCATGTGAGAAGCCCTTTAAAAAAACCATAAAAAGATCATAAAAAAGGTAGGACAAGTAAAGGCTTCAACATATCAAAGCTAAGATCAAAGCCTAAAATCACCATGGAGCCTACCTGTCCGTCGGTGCCTCAGGGCCAGCGTCCGAGTGGGAGTGGAGGTAAATGCTCCCTGCTCGCGCGTGTTTTTAAGCGCTCTCGTAATGGCTTAATTGATTGTAGCTGCGCTTACAAGGCAGGTCTCAATTGGACCGCTGCTCAAAAACCTTAGCGCATGATCAGGATCGAGAAAATAGTCGCATGAATGCGCATGCGCTGATGTTGTTGGTAACAGCGCATGCGCGATCTAAAGATACTAATATAAGTGACATCGCATGCGCGATCTACAAATACTGATGCCGATCAGTTGCGCATGCGCGTCAGAGCCAAATACTATAGTTAGTGCCGATCATAGAATGGGAGCTAGGCATTGGAGCAGGCATCTTGCATATATACTAGCAGATCTAATATAAAGCCGCTTTATTTTGCCCATGCCCCGGTGTCATGAATGTTAAAGTACAGACATAAATGAAAAAACAAGGAAAACGCCCAACACAGCCAAATGAGGATAGGGTGATACAGACCCATAGTGAATGGAAACACAGCAACGTACATATTCATATACAGTTTCTTATATGTATTTTGCGTATATATGTGCATATTGTACATATATGTATTATCTATGTAATGGAGTGAATAGTTATGCTCTCAGATAAAAATTACTACATAGTCTAGTATGGCTCTGTGGTGCAGCTCAGATGTTATACAAATAATTTCTAACAAATAATTTCAGGCCATAACATGCATGATACTATATACACGTATATTGGACTATCAAATAGGTCATTCATAATAGAGATCACTACATAGACTTAGTAAGGCTCTGTGGGGCAGCTCAGATCTGATGTTCTACAAATAATTTTTGGCCATAACATACATAATACAATATACACGTATATTGGACTATCAAATAGGTCATTCATAATGATGTCCACGGTATATCGTCGTTAAGGCCCTGACTGTCACTTTTAAGATGGAAAATCCATTTCTGCTCCTTAATAAACAGGAATCTTGAGACATCACTTACATGAGGGGGAATATACGGATGTTCTAAAATCACCCACCTCATGTCATCTGCTGTATGTTTCAGAGTAAGGAAGTGATTGGTCAACCTCGTTGATTGTTTTTGGCACCTAATAGTGCTCTTGTGTTCCCCGATTCTCAGTTTAATTTTTCGGGTGGTATATCCGATATACCTGAGGGAACATGGACAGGTAATCATGTAAATTACCCTGTCTGTGTTACAATTGGTATGTTTTTAAAAAATTTTTAACAACAAGAGGAACTCATGAGCGGACGATATTTAAAGGGGGTCCAGTGTACGTGTCCAGGACTAGAGCGCACAGAAGGATACAAAGTTCCCCGGGGGGAGGGGGGTTTATCTTAAAAGGAGAGATAAATACAGAGTAGACCGTCAAGGAACCAGGAGATTCCTCTATCGGAATTAGAGAGCCTCACACACCCAGGGCGTTTAGGTGTGGAACACACCCTGACCGTAGGGTGTCCAGTGTCATCATTGGCTCACTGCTCCTCGTCAGACCGGCGCTGCAATGTCTGACGGGGTGCCAGCAGGCACCCTTTTGGCGGAGTTCTTTTATTCCTTGCCGACGGTGTGTGTGAGTCAGGAAGAGGGTAGTGTAGTCGGTGCAGAGAGTGTGAGTGATAAAAAGGGTAACCGGTCCACAATAGAATTTATTGGTGTGGCCGCTTCCCTGATTAAAAGGGGGTGAGAGGGGAGCGAGGGGCTGTGGTGAGTTTCAGAACCTAGCTCTACCCCCTGGTGTGGTCAACATGTTTCTCGCCATCTGGCGATTCGTCAGGACCAAAACACAGTACTACATGTGGAAAAAGGTGCAAATAAAACGAAATAAGGTACAGATACAACCTCACTGGGTCGGTTGAGAAGAGGGCCTAAGGTCCTGCTCTAATTAGGCGACCTATAGGGTGACAAATGAGAAAGCAAATAGACAGAAACACAAGTTCAAACATGTCTCAAGAAAGTAATTATACTTTGATAAGGTATAAGGTGACTCTTAAAAATATTACTCTCCACATTGTTGGGTATGGGGGGACTGAAACGTGCAAGAGATACATTCATACAGATTATTCATAATCAGTTTAGTGTTAGCACATTTCTAATCTCTCACTGGAGACCTCAGAAGATAATAAATACATGATTAAATAGCCGAATCCATCCATGCAGCACCATGGCCCAGGGGACACCCAGGGAAACAAAACAGCGATTTCTTACCCTAAGAGGGATTAAAAAGGGCCTCGCAGTCTGCTCCCGTGAGGCCAGCGCTGTCTGGTGGTGATGCCTGTGGGAGGTAAAGGGGCAGGGATGTGGTTGAAATGTAAGGCATATGTGGGGTGGGGTAAGGGGTAAGTGGTAAGTAGTAAGTCAGGGGTGCCTGATGCTGAGACTTCCAAGTACTAGCGAGGGAATGAGGAAGTGGGCCGGTGCTTAAGTGAATATGAAGGGAAATTATTGAGTCACCCTTCCAAGCGCACTTCCCGCTATGCAAATACTAAGACATTGGTAAAAGTTAAGGTCAAGACAGAGCCCCCGCGGTGGAGACTCCGAGGTATCGGTGTGATTGCTACCGAGCGAACACTCACTGGTGCCAGCGACCTCGTCCCTACCATGGTGGAAAGCTGGATGGGTCAACTGGTAAAGCTGTCGATTGAGTCAGCAGATAGCTATGGGCGAGGCTGCCAGAGTGTGGTGTAATCTTTAAGGCAGATGGCTGATTGCACGGGGAGGAGGGTGCATAGACCGAGAGGTAACGAGTGGGGGGGGGGGGGGTTTGTTGAGAGGTGCGCGATGCGCGGGGGTGGAAGGCTAGGGGACGAAGCCAAGGACGGGAGGGAGAGAGCACGCGGGCTTACCTTAGTCCGGGCGCCGGCACGCCAGAGACACCTACCCCTCACGCTCGCGGCACCTGGTCAGGGTGCGGAGCGACTGGTGCATAGTCTTGGTGTTTGCCGTATATAAAGAGGCTGGGAAACCGTGAATGAACGCGTCACCGGTGCATTGGTGACTGGCGCGCGTCATCCACGGGCGCACCGGTAACCCGGAACTCAAGGTGAACGTGGCGGCCATGATAGAGTGGTAAAGTGGTCAGCTTAGTGCGCAGCGCGCATGCGCGCCTCAGAACTCGGAACTCCGAAGGTCAGTGTCAACCTATGGTGTTTGTGGCGGCCATGATAGAAAAAGCAATGATGCTGCCATTAATCGGCTGTGTAGACTGCATCAGGAAGCGTGCGCCCTTTGTTAAGACTAACGGTACTTGGCTGTTTGTACTGCCTGAGGGCACACCGGGGACAGTATAAATCTCAGTGTATAATATACAGGCAGGATGAAGTAGTGTTTGTGAGGGGTCTCCACTTATGTAGAGAGGCTACATGCCCAGTGGGTGCATGGCAGCCGGATAACCGCGATTAGGGTGGGAACTGAAGATTGGTGAGGAGGGGGAGGAGGAAAGGAACAGGAGAAGAAGGGGGCAAGGTTAGGGTTGTTAGGGATTGGGGATTTAAAGGCCACTAATCCCCAATGTCCACTAGCAATTGGTCAATCAAGGAGAGAAGGTGAACCAGAACTGGACAGTGGTTCACCTCGAGACAGAGGCCCAAGGGACTGCATCATTGAGTCCTACTATATCCAGCTGTAGGCGGTGCACCCATCGCTGTTCCAGTTTGAATAATGCCTGCCTGGACATGCCTGGTTGAGACTCAAGCACTAGCCACTCAAGGCTATCTGCAGAGTGGTTGTTTTGTTGATAATGTTCCTACAGTCTCGTGTGGGTCCTGGAGCACCGTATGTTACTTTTGTGCTCCGTTATTCTCAATTTTACTTGTCTCATGGTCATCCCTACATATAGTTTATCACAGGGGCAGATCAGTAAATAGATGCATTTGGTGCTAAGACAATTGGTGTGTCTATTGAGTTTCCATATGTAAGAGTCCGTAAGTCTGATCTCTTTACATTGTCTGGACTGGGGACATACCGCACAGCCACCACACAGGTAGTGTCCAACTACGGGGGGGAGGTGCCATAATGTCTGTTGCCCACTGTTATGGTGTTTCTTAGGGCGTGTGTGTATCAGAGAGTCTTTGAGGTTCGCTGTACGTTTAAAAGCGAACCTGGGTTTGGGTAGTACAGTGCCCCCTGCGTTAAGGATGCCCCAGTTTTTATTCACAGTTCTTTTAATGAAGTTGGAGTTCCTAGTGAAGCTGGTGACACAGGTGATTAGGTCATCACGTTCTTTTTGGTGCACTTCTAGAAGGGCTTCTCTATGATTGTTGAGAGCTCTCTTGCTGGAGTCCCTTATTAATCTCGTGGGGTACCCTCTCTCCATCAATTTGTGTTGGAGAGTGTTAGCCTCGTGTCTATAGTCATCCGTAGAGGAGCAATTTCTACGGACCCGCAGGAATTGGCCAAAGGGTAGATTCTCACGTAGTGCTCTCGGGTGATGGCTATTAAACAAGAGGAGGCTATTTCTATCGGTGTTCTTCCGGAAAAGAGTAGTGCTCAATCCGGCTGGGCCCAGCCGTATCGTGAGATCTAGGAAAGGGAGAGATGTTGCGGACATAGTCCCTGTGAATTTAAGGTATGGGTTCTGTTGGTTAATCCATGCGCAGAATTCAGTGCAGCTATCTCGATCACCTTTCCATAGTATCAGGATGTCGTCGATGTAACGACGCCATAGTGTCAGATGTTCTCTGAAGGGGTTGGATTCTGGGTAAATAACTAGGTTCTCAAAGGCCGCCATATAAATACAGGCAATGCTCGGAGCAAAAGTAGAACCCATTGACGTGCCCCTGACTTGGTGATACATTTGTGAACCATATTGGAAGAAATTTTCTGTCAGGGCAATGCTGGCACATGCCATGACGAACGGTATTGGTGTGGGAGAGGACCATTCCTCCTGCATTAAAGCAGTTTCCACTGCTTCCAATGTGGCAGCTTGGGGGATATTTGTGTACAATGCCTCCACATCGAGTGTGAGGAGGAGGTCCACGTCTTCCCTGCCATCAATCGAGTCAATCAGACGAAGGACATCTCTAGTGTCCTGTAGGTAGGAAGGTATTTTCTTCACAATAGGCTGGAGGAATACATCACAAAACTTTGACAATGGCTCCAGTAGTGAGCCAATGCCGGAGACTATAGGTCTCCCTGGGACTGGCCTGGTGCCTTTGTGAATCTTGGGTAGGGTGTAAAAGTAAGGGACCACTGGGTCCGTTGTTAGGAGGCAATCCGCTTCCATTTTAGAGATCCAGCCATTGGTCTCACCTTCAATGATCAGGCTGGAGATGTCTGTAGTCAGCCTGCTGGTAGGATCTGCCGGTAGGGGTCTATAGTGGGTGGTATTGGCCAGCTGACGTTTGCATTCTATGTCGTAGTCAGTGACATCTTGTATTACCGTAGCTCCCCCTTTGTCGGCTTGTTTAATGACAATGGAAGTGTCACTACCCAAGGCTTGTACTGCATCTCTTTCGGCTTTGCTCAGGTTGTTGTAACTACTGGTCTGTGGTTTATTCTTCAGGGACCTCATTACTGCTCTTTCAAATGTTAACAACTCGGGTGGGATCATCCCATCCGTAGGGGTGAAGGTGGAGGGGTTTCGTAGGCCTGTGTCGGTTTTATCAGTTGATGGTTGATCTTGAAAAAAGGCCCTGAGACGCACTTTGCGGAAAAGCTGTTTAATCTCACAGATTTCCATGAAGTTATCTGGAGTGGGGGTAGGCACGAAGCCCAATCCCTTCTCAAGGATACCCATTTCAATGGGATTGAGTGTTCTTTGGGAGAGGTTAACTATTAAGCTCTCCTTCCCCTGGTTACACTCCTGGTTTCCATTGGGGCAGATGTCGACGGCTGGTCTTGCCACTGTACCCCTCTTCCACCGCCCCGCTTGCGCCCTTTTGCTCTGCCCCAACCTCTGTCGTGAAAAGGGGGAGGGTTTAAGGGGTAAAACTGTGGGGGCCCTTGTGGATAGAAGGGGTACTGCCACGGGGCATCATTTGAGGTGGCATTTGGGGTAGTCCTTGGAACATGGGTCCTTGATGGTACCCTCTGTTCTGATTTGGGCGACGTTGTTGACGGTTGTTATTCGAAGTAGTACTTCCACCCGAGTCACTACTGGCCGACCCTCTAGGGTTGTCAGTGCCAGAGTTCTCGTCCGAGGAGTATCCGGATTTCTTGTTGGAGTACCCTTCTTTTAAGTAGGGATACAATTTTTCCTTCTCAAACTTGTCCAGGTCTTTTTGAAGTTTAGCCAGTTTTTGTTTTTGGAGATATTCTTGATTGTCTGCAATCTCCTGGTTAATTTCTGCAAGTTTTGAAGTAAAGCCTGCCTTTGCAGTCTTACTGAATCCTGCCTTCATTGTTGTCTCTATCGCTGCGATTTTGTCCAGCAAGGCATCAGCCAGTCTCTTGGCTGTCTTGACTATCAAGAAGAGGAGGTCTTTTGTACATTTCCAAGAGACCTGACACCAGTCCCCCTTGAACTGGGTGTCCTCAAGGAAAAGTCTTGGAAAAATGTTAACTATGAGACCCTGAGGAGCGATGTTAACTCTCAGGTATTCAGTCATAATTATTCCATGTATAGTTATTCTCAGCCATTCCTTTTTCAGGATGGTGAGTGTTGTCCAATCATCATTTGAAGAGCCGGTGGCGGCTGCCTCAGGTGCTCCAAGGAGCGCAGGTGCTGATCTCAGGGCTTCGGCTATTGCTTCCTCGTCGAAACTAAGGCCTGGGACATCCTCCATTATGGGTCCGTGTGCCAGGCAGTTTTAAGATTTGCGAGAGGTCAGATGTGGGGTGGGGTAAAGGGGTAGAGGGATAGTGCGGTACACGAGAATGCAGCCGGTAATTCGGGGTACCGTTTGGGCCTCACAGCTATTATGGCTGGAGGTAGCCTAAGTAGTTCCGTGGGGAACCCACGCGAAGATTTTTAACAACAAGAGGAACTCATGAGCGGACGATATTTAAAGGGGGTCCAGTGTACGTGTCCAGGACCAGAGCGCACAGAAGGATACAAAGTTCCCCGGGGGGAGGGGGGGTTTATCTTAAAAGGAGAGATAAATACAGAGTAGACCGTCAAGGAACCAGGAGATTCCTCTATCGGAATTAGAGAGCCTCACACACCCAGGGCGTTTAGGTGTGGAACACACCCTGACCGTAGGGTGTCCAGTGTCATCATTGGCTCACTGCTCCTCGTCAGACCGGCGCTGCAATGTCTGACGGGGTGCCAGCAGGCACCCTTTTGGCGGAGTTCTTTTATTCCTTGCCGACGGTGTGTGTGAGTCAGGAAGAGGGTAGTGTAGTCGGTGCAGAGAGTGTGAGTGATAAAAAGGGTAACCGGTCCACAATAGAATTTATTGGTGTGGCCGCTTCCCTGATTAAAAGGGGGTGAGAGGGGAGCGAGGGGCTGTGGTGAGTTTCAGAACCTAGCTCTACCCCCTGGTGTGGTCAACATGTTTCTCGCCATCCGGCCATTCGTCAGGACCAAAACACAGTACTACACGTGGAAAAAGGTGCAAAAAAAACGAAATAAGGTACAGATACAACCTCACTGGGTTGGTTGAGAAGAGGGCCTAAGGTCCTGCTCTAATTAGGCGACCTATAGGGTGACAAATGAGAAAGCAAATAGACAGAAACACAAGTTCAAACATGTCTCAAGAAAGTAATTATACTTTGATAAGGTATAAGTTGACTCTGAAAAATATTACTCTCCACATTGTTGGGTATGGGGGGACTGAAACGTGCAAGAGATACATTCATACAGATTATTCATAATCAGTTTAGTGTTAGCACATTTCTAATCTCTTACTGGAGACCTCAGAAGATAATAAATACATGATTAAATAGCCGAATCCATCCATGCAGCACCATGGCCCAGGGGACACCCAGGGAAACAAAACAGCGATTTCTTACCCTAAGAGGGATTAAAAAGGGCCTCGCAGTCTGCTCCCGTGAGGCCAGCGCTGTCTGGTGGTGATGCCTGTGGGAGGTAAAGGGGCAGGGATGTGGTTGAAATATAAGGCATATGTGGGGTGGGGTAAGGGGTAAGTGGTAAGTAGTAAGTCAGGGGTGCCTGATGCTGAGACTTCCAAGTACTAGCAAGGGAATGAGGAAGTGGGCCGGTGCGTTAGTGAATATGAAGGGAAATTATTGAGTCGCCCTTCCAAGCGCACTTCCCGCTATGCAAATACTAAGACATTGGTAAAAGTTAAGGTCAAGACAGAGCCGCCACGGTGGAGACTCCGAGGTATCGGTGTGATTGCTACCGAGCGAACACTCACTGGTGCCAGCGACCTCGTCCCTACCATGGTGGAAAGCTGGATGGGTCAACTGGTAAAGCTGTCGATTGAGTCAGCAGATAGCTATGGGCGAGGCTACCAGAGTGTGGTGTAATCTTTAAGGCAGATGGCTGATTGCACGGGGAGGAGGGTGCATAGACCGAGAGGTAACGAGTGGGGGAGGGGGGGTGGGTTTGTTGAGAGGTGCGCGATGCGCGGGGGTGGAAGGCTAGGGGACGAAGCCAAGGACGGGAGGGAGAGAGCACGCGGGCTTACCTTAGTCCGGGCGCCGGCACGCCAGAGACACCTACCCCTCACGCTCGCGGCACCTGGTCAGGGTGCGGAGCGACTGGTGCATAGTCTTGGTGTTTGCCGTATATAAAGAGGCTGGGAAACCGTGAATGAACGCGTCACCGGTGCATTGGTGACTGGCGCGCGTCATCCACGGGCGCACCGGTAACCCGGAACTCAAGGTGAACGTGGCGGCCATGATAGAGTGGTAAAGTGGTCAGCTTAGTGCGCAGCGCGCATGCGCGCCTCAGAACTCGGAACTCCGAAGGTCAGTGTCAACCTATGGTGTTTGTGGCGGCCATGATAGAAAAAGCAATGATGCTGCCATTAATCGGCTGTGTAGACTGCATCAGGAAGCGTGCGCCCTTTGTTAAGACTAACGGTACTTGGCTGTTTGTACTGCCTGAGGGCACACCGGGGACAGTATAAATCTCAGTGTATAATATACAGGCAGATGAAGTAGTGTTTGTGAGGGGTCTCCACTTATGTAGAGAGGCTACATGCCCAGAGGGTGCATGGCAGCCGGATAACCGCGATTAGGGTGGGAACTGAAGATTGGTGAGGAGGGGGAGGAGGAAAGGAACAGGAGAAGAAGGGGGCAAGGTTAGGGTTGTTAGGGATTGGGGATTAAAAGGCCACTAATCCCCAATGTCCACTAGCAATTGGTCAATCAAGGAGAGAAGGTGAACCAGAACTGGACAGTGGTTCACCTCGAGACAGAGGCCCAAGGGACATTATTGAGTCCTACTATATCCAGCTGTAGGCGGTGCACCCATCGCTGTTCCAGTTTGAATAATGCCTGCCTGGACATGCCTGGTTGAGACTCAAGCACTAGCCACTCAAGGCTATCTGCAGAGTGGTTGTTTTGTTGATAATGTTCGTACAGTCTCGTGTGGGTCCTGGAGCACCGTATGTTACTTTTGTGCTCCGTTATTCTCAATTTTACTTGTCTCATGGTCATCCCTACATATAGTTTATCACAGGGGCAGATCAGTAAATAGATGCATTTGGTGCTAAGACAATTGGTGTGTCTATTGAGTTTCCATATGTAAGAGTCCGTAAGTCTGATCTCTTTACATTGTCTGGACTGGGGACATACCGCACAGCCACCACACGGGTAGTGTCCAACTACGGGGGGGAGGTGCCATAATGTCTGTTGCCCACTGTTATGGTGTTTCTTAGGGCGTGTGTGTATCAGAGAGTCTTTGAGGTTCGCTGTACGTTTAAAAGCGAACCTGGGTTTGGGTAGTACAGTGCCCCCTGCGTTAAGGATGCCCCAGTGTTTATTCACAGTTCTTTTAATGAAGTTGGAGTTCCTAGTGAAGCTGGTGACACAGGTGATTAGGTCATCACGTTCTTTTTGGTGCACTTCTAGAAGGGCTTCTCTATGATTGTTGAGAGCTCTCTTGCTGGAGTCCCTTATTAATCTCGTGGGGTACCCTCTCTCCATCAATTTGTGTTGGAGAGTGTTAGCCTCGTGTCTATAGTCATCCGTAGAGGAGCAAATTCTACGGACCCGCAGGAATTGGCCAAAGGGTAGATTCTCACGTAGGGCATCCTTAACGCAGGGGGCACTGTACTACCCAAACCCAGGTTCGCTTTTAAACGTACAGCGAACCTCAAAGACTCTCTGATACACACACGCCCTAAGAAACACCATAACAGTGGGCAACAGACATTATGGCACCTCCCCCCGTAGTTGGACACTACCCGTGTGGTGGCTGTGCGGTATGTCCCCAGTCCAGACAATGTAAAGAGATCAGACTTACGGACTCTTACATATGGAAACTCAATAGACACACCAATTGTCTTAGCACCAAATGCATCTATTTACTGATCTGCCCCTGTGATAAACTATATGTAGGGATGACCATGAGACAAGTAAAATTGAGAATAACGGAGCACAAAAGTAACATACGGTGCTCCAGGACCCACACGAGACTGTACGAACATTATCAACAAAACAACCACTCTGCAGATAGCCTTGAGTGGCTAGTGCTTGAGTCTCAACCAGGCATGTCCAGGCAGGCATTATTCAAACTGGAACAGCGATGGGTGCACCGCCTACAGCTGGATATAGTAGGACTCAATGATGCAGTCCCTTGGGCCTCTGTCTCGAGGTGAACCACTGTCCAGTTCTGGTTCACCTTCTCTCCTTGATTGACCAATTGCTAGTGGACATTGGGAATTAGTGGCCTTTTAATCCCCAATCCCTAACAACCCTAACCTTGCCCCCTTCTTCTCCTGTTCCTTTCCTCCTCCCCCTCCTCACCAATCTTCAGTTCCCACCCTAATCGCGGTTATCCGGCTGCCATGCACCCTCTGGGCATGTAGCCTCTCTACATAAGTGGAGACCCCTCACAAACACTACTTCATCCTGCCTGTATATTATACACTGAGATTTATACTGTCCCCGGTGTGCCCTCAGGCAGTACAAACAGCCAAGTACCGTTAGTCTTAACAAAGGGCGCACGCTTCCTGATGCTGTCTACACAGCCGATTAATGGCAGCATCATTGCTTTTTCTATCATGGCCGCCACAAACACCATAGGTTGACACTGACCTTCGGAGATCCGAGTTCTGAGGCGCGCATGCGCGCTGCGCACTAAGCTGACCACTTTACCACTCTATCATGGCCGCCACGTTCACCTTGAGTTCCGGGTTACCGGTGCGCCCGTGGATGACGCGCGCCAGTCACCAATGCACCGGTGACGCGTTCATTCACGGTTTCCCAGCCTCTTTATATACGGCAAACACCAAGACTATGCACCAGTCGCTCCGCACCCTGACCAGGTGCCGCGAGCGTGAGGGGTAGGTGTCTCTGGCGTGCCGGCGCCCGGACTAAGGTAAGCCCGCGTGCTCTCTCCCTCCCGTCCTTGGCTTCGTCCCCTAGCCTTCCACCCCCGCGCATCGCGCACCTCTCAACAAACCCACCCCCCTCCCCCCACTCGTTACCTCTCGGTCTATGCACCCTCCTCCCCGTGCAATCAGCCATCTGCCTTAAAGATTACACCACACTCTGGCAGCCTCGCCCATAGCTATCTGCTGATTCAATCGACAGCTTTACCAGTTGACCCATCCAGCTTTCCACCATGGTAGGGACGAGGTCGCTGGCACCAGTGAGTGTTCGCTCGGTAGCAATCACACCGATACCTCGGAGTCTCCACCGTGGGGGCTCTGTCTTGACCTTAACTTTTACCAATGTCTTAGTATTTGCATAGCGGGAAGTGCGCTTGGAAGGGTGACTCAATAATTTCCCTTCATATTCACTAACGCACCGGCCCACTTCCTCATTCCCTTGCTAGTACTTGGAAGTCTCAGCATCAGGCACCCCTGACTTACTACTTACCACTTACCCCTTACCCCACCCCACATATGCCTTATATTTCAACCACATCCCTGCCCCTTTACCTCCCAGAGGCATCACCACCAGACAGCGCTGGCCTCACGGGAGCAGACTGCGAGGCCCTTTTTAATCCCTCTTAGGGTAAGAAATCGCTGTTTTGTTTCCCTGGGTGTCCCCTGGGCCATGGTGCTGCATGGATGGATTCGGCTATTTAATCATGTATTAATTATCTTCTGAGGTCTCCAGTGAGAGATTAGAAATGTGCTAACACTAAACTGATTATGAATAATCTGTATGAATGTATCTCTTGCACGTTTCAGTCCCCCCATACCCAACAATGGGGAGAGTAATATTTTTCAGAGTCACCTTATACCTTATCAAAGTATAATTACTTTCTTGAGACATGTTTGAACTTGTGTTTCTGTCTATTTGCTTTCTCATTTGTCACCCTATAGGTCGCCTAATTAGAGCAGGACCTTAGGCCCTCTTCTCAACCGACCCAGTGAGGTTGTACCTGTACCTTATTTCGTTTTTTTTGCACCTTTTTCCACGTGTAGTACTGTGTTTTGGTCCTGACGAATCGCCGGATGGCGAGAAACATGTTGACCACACCAGGGGGTAGAGCTAGGTTCTGAAACTCACCACAGCCCCTCACTCCCCTCTCACCCCCTTTTAATCAGGGAAGCGGCCACACCAATAAATTCTATTGTGGACCGGTTACCCTTTTTATCACTCACACTCTCTGCACCGACTACACTACCCTCTTCCTTACTCACACACACCGTCGGCAAGGAATAAAAGAACTCCGCCAAAAGGGTGCCTGCTGGCACCCCGTCAGACATTGCAGCGCCGGTCTGACGAGGAGCAGTGAGCCAATGATGACACTGGACACCCTACGGTCAGGGTGTGTTCCACACCTAAACGCCCTGGGTGTGTGAGGCTCTCTAATTCCGATAGAGGAATCTCCTGGTTCCTTGACGGTCTACTCTGTATTTATCTCTCCTTTTAAGATAAACCCCCCCTCCCCCCGGGGAACTTTGTATCCTTCTGTGCGCTCATGTTTTTTTAAAAGCCACGTTCTACCTGTTTCCAAATCAACTGCGTTTGTTTTGCTTGTCTGAGGACAGACACTACATGACCCACACGGAAAATAACCAGAGACCGGTGGCAAATCCCATAAAGTAGGAGGTCTCTCAGTATTCTGTGTCCTAGGTCTCGTGTGGACCAGAGTGTCACGCAGGCTAGGTGCTCTCTTAAATGAAAACAGGGGTAAAGGGATCCTAGCATCAGAGATGTTAAGAATACCCCAATGTTTTCGTACCGTCTTTTGGATTCTGTTAGACAAGGTGTTGAATGTACTCACAAAAGTTAGTCTCTCTAGTAATGGTTTAAGGGGACGTCTTTCCACCAGCGCCTCGCGATTATTATTTGATGCACGTTTCCATGCCTTCTTCACGAGATGTTTAGGATATTGACGTTCCTGTAGTTGAGCAGAGAGAACAGTTGCGTGTTTATGGAACAATTCCTTAGAAGAGCAATTCCTCCTCAATCGGAGAAATTGGCCAACAGGCAAGTTCTCCTGCAGGGAACGGGGATGATGGCTATTAAATAGCAAAAGGGAGTTCCTCGCCATGGGTTTAGTGAACAGTTCACTTTGCAGTCCCCCTTCTTCCGGAAAGATTGACAAATCCAAAAAGGAAAGCCTCTCATGACTGAACTCAATGGTGAAATTGAGGTATTGATTTCGCTCATTGAGCCATTGATGAAAGGAATGCATCTCAGTCTGGGAGCCTCGCCATACCACCAGGATGTCGTCTATGTATCTCTTCCATAGCACCAATTGGTGGAAAAATGGATTGCTATGGTTGAGAACATGGTCCTGTTCGAATTGGTGGACATAAAGGTTGGCGAGGCTAGGGGCAAAAATGCTCCCCATCGACGTCCCAGAAATCTGGAGAAAAAACTGATCTTCAAATTTGAAGAAATTCTTCCTCATAGCTATTTCGGCACATGCCAAAATAGCTATGAGGAAGAATTTCTTCAAATTTGAAGATCAGTTTTTTCATCAATGGCTCAATGAGCGAAATCAATACGTCAATTTCACCATTGAGTTCAGTCATGAGAGGCTTTCCTTTTTGGATTTGTCAATCTTTCCGGAAGAAGGGGGACTGCAAAGTGAACTGTTCACTAAACCCATGGCGAGGAACTCCCTTTTGCTATTTAATAGCCATCATCCCCGTTCCCTGCGGGAGAACTTGCCTGTTGGCCAATTTCTCCGATTGAGGAGGAATTGCTCTTCTAAGGAATTGTTCCATAATCATGCAACTGTTCTCTCTGCTCAACTACAGGAACGTCAATATCCTAAACATCTCGCGAAGAAGGCATGGAAACGTGCATCAAATAATAATCGCGAGGCGCTGGTGGAAAGACGTCCCCCTAAACCATTACTAGAGAGACTAACTTTTGTGAGTACATTCAACACCTTGTCTAACAGAATCCAAATGACTCTACGAAAACATTGGGGTATTCTTAACATCACTGATGCTAGGATCCCTTTACCCCTGTTTTCATTTAAGAGAGCACCTAGCCTGCGTGACACTCTGGTCCACACGAGACCTAGGACACAGAATACTGAGAGACCTCCTACTTTATGGGATTTGCCACCGGTCTCTGGTCATTTTCCGTGTGGGTCATGTAGTGTCTGTCCTCAGACAAGCAAAACAAACGCAGTTGATTTGGGAACAGGTAGAACGTGGCTTTTAAAAAATCATACCAATTGTAACACAGACAGGGTAATTTACATGATTACCTGTCCATGTTCCCTCAGGTACATCGGATATACCACCCGAAAAATTAAACTGAGAATCGGGGAACACAAGAGCACTATTAGGTGCCAAAAACAATCAACGAGGTTGACCAATCACTTCCTTACTCTGAAACATACAGCAGATGACATGAGGTGGGTGATTTTAGAACATCCGTATATTCCCCCTCATGTAAGTGATGTCTCAAGATTCCTGTTTATTAAGGAGCAGAAATGGATTTTTCATCTTAAAAGTGACAGTCAGGGCCTTAACGACGATATACCGTGGACATCATTATGAATGACCTATTTGATAGTCCAATATACGTGTATATTGTATTATGTATGTTATGGCCAAAAATTATTTGTAGAACGTCTGATCTGAGCTGCCCCACAGAGCCTTACTAAGACTATGTAGTGATCTCTATTATGAATGACCTATTTGATAGTCCAATATACGTGTATATAGTATCATGCATGTTATGGCCTGAAATTATGTTAGAAATTATTTGTATAACATCTGAGCTGCACCACAGAGCCATACTAGACTATGTAGTAATTTTTATCTGAGAGCATAACTATTCGCTCCATTACATATATGTACAATATGCACATATATACGCAAAATACATATAAGAAACTGTATATGAATATGTACGTTGCTGTGTTTCCATTCACTATGGGTCTGTATCACCCTATCCTCATTTGGCTGTGTTGGGCGTTTTCCTTGTTTTTTCATTTATGTCTGTACTTTAACATTCATGACACCGGGGCATGGGCAAAATAAAGCGGCTTTATATTAGATCTGCTAGTATATATGCAAGATGCCTGCTCCAATGCCTAGCTCCCATTCTATGATCGGCACTAACTATAGTATTTGGCTCTGACGCGCATGCGCAACTGATCGGCATCAGTATTTGTAGATCGCGCATGCGATGTCACTTATATTAGTATCTTTAGATCGCGCATGCGCTGTTACCAACAACATCAGCGCGTGCGCATTCATGCGACTATTTTCTCGATCCTGATCATGCGCTAAGGTTTTTGAGCAGCGGTCCAATTGAGACCTGCCTTGTAAGCGCAGCTACAATCAATTAAGCCATTACGAGAGCGCTTAAAAACACGCGCGAGCAGGGAGCATTTACCTCCACTCCCACTCGGACGCTGGCCCTGAGGCACCGACGGACAGGTAGGCTCCATGGTGATTTTAGGCTTTGATCTTAGCTTTGATATGTTGAAGCCTTTACTTGTCCTACCTTTTTTATGATCTTTTTTATGGGTTTTTTAAAGGGCTTCTCACATGCTAGTCCTTTTATCTGTCTGCTTTTCATTAAAGCCTATTACAATTATGACTAGGTTTCCTTTTGCTAGATAGTCTTCATTTCTTCCTCCCCAACTGTTAACTGAAGTCTATCAGGTTCTTGTTATTTAGTTTGCCTCTCCGTGCATGGTCAGTACCATGTGTTTGCCTATTGTTTGAGTCTCTTTTTAGAAACAGCTGGTGTTAAGTTAGGAAAATAATGGGAAAGAGTGATCAATGTATTTACATACCTCCAAAGAGTCTCTGAGTTTTTTTTCTTGTTCTATTCCTCTTTTCCACTCCAACAGAGCGGGGCCTCCTTCTTCCCGAGCGGGTGCCGGGCGAGGTGAGGTAACTTCCCACAAAATGCTGGGTAAGCTATACATTACAACTATTGGTTCACCATTAAATGGTTTTTTGATATAACCAGGAGAATTTTTTGTCTTCTGAGTGGCGAATCTTCTTCGCCTTGCTGGTGTTGTTGTGTCATTTCTTTGTTTCCGAGATACCATCATGCACTATTTTTATTGCTTGCTGTTGTGCACTATCTTTTCTTTTTCAGGAAAGAACGTATGATAGGATATCCGCCAGCCAACATTGGGGCTCCAAGTTCCTGGTAGGATTTAATCAATATACCTGTACAACTTTACTAGCATTGTTGTTCTCACATCTGCAGTTGCTATTACTATCTGGTCCTGAAGAAAGCTTGGACAGTTGGTCCATTTTGAGCTGAAACATGTCGACCCCACTGCACTGCGCCACAAGATAGTTATTATTTTAAACTATTTGGCGTTGTTTTAGTCTGACCCTAGGACAATACTTATTAAACTTATTTTTTGTCCTATGAGCCAATTTTATCCTCACTCCATTTTCACTTTAGTTTTTTCACAAGCACTGCACTCCATCAGGACCATCTGAAAAACACTGTGGCCTAACAATACGGCTTCAAAATCCATCTCTGTATCATTACCAGGTGGGCTGGGCGAGATCTGGATTTATGATCTGTATCCCACATGACGATATTCCGCCATTGGGTGGGCTGATGGGAATCTTTTAGCCCAGTGTTATTTCATATATGTGTTTGATGGACACTCGGATCTAGTTCTGACACGACACACTAACAGCTTTGAGGACCAGGCACCTTTTTCATGTTTTTTTTAGTATTTGCAGGGGCTCGAGGTGCTGTGGTCGTTAAATATTCCCCTTGTGACCCTCCCCACTTTATTTCTTACTAATATTAACCCTGTCATCTTGAGACATAGTGTTGGAATGGGTTATCCCCACAAATCTTTCCAGGTCCTCCTCGCAGTGGTTACTTTGAGATTCACACATTGTCTTAAGATATTGTGCACATTTATGTATAATTTCCTCCACGTTCCCTCCTACGTGTTCCTGATTGGAGGAATGCCTACAATTTGTCGGACCACTGAAAATCGCTAATGGTTTCAGTCCTACACATTGTTCTTTTGGCCCATAAAGCCACCTTAGATCGGGCCCAGCCATATGCAAATCAACCTTGATCGTGCTCCAATAGTATTAGTTCAGCCGAACTGCCAAGCCAAATACTCTTTGAACCAGAAGAAGCAAGCCAAGACCAGTTTCAGCCTGATTAGGCCTCTTCAGTCTGGTTCAGCTTGGTTGCAGTAGCACAGTGAGCAAGAGATCCACGCTGGAAATACTCCTGGCTACTTAGGGAATTACATCAAACACACAAAAGGTGAAGGGATAAATATTAGCACTTTGCCTAACCACTGGCAATCATTTGATGTAGCAATCCATCCTACTGTTCTTTTGCCCACAATGCCATTTCAAATTACACCGAGGCATTGCAAGGTACAGTTCTGCTTTAACTGCCAAACCAGGCCCTTCCTGTACAAGAACGCAAACAATCAAAGACCGTTTTTTGCCTGATTGGGCCTCTTCAGTTGGGTGTAACTTTTTTCCAATGGAAAAGTGAGCAGAGGACCCACATTTGTGCATAACCTTGGCCACTTAGGGCGTTACATCAAACACATGAAAGATGATGGGAGGAATGCTTGCAATCTGTCTCACCACTGGCAAGCACTCAGGGTAGCATTCAAACCCATCGTTCTTTTGCCCACCATGCCACCTCAGTTTAGACCCACCCATATACAAATCAGCTTTGGTCTTGCTCCTATAGAACAATTCATCCCAAACTGGCAACCCAGGTCCTCTCTGAACCAGAACACAAGCGACCAAGACCAGTTTCTGCCTCTTCAGTTAATTCTTTCTTGTGAGACTCTCTCTGTTCAACAGTAATTCTGGAGACATTCTGTACACAAGGATGGGTATTTTCTTACACCACTATCTTATGAAAGCACTGCACACACTTGCTCAGTTTTTCATTGAATACCTCAGTCATGTATCATCCCAGCTTGCCATCCTACTCATTTTCAGTGCTCAGGCATACATACCCTTATTGACTGGTCTACAACCCCCCGAACACCCCTCAACCTGCCATCTCAGAGCTTTTGGCAGTCGCGGCAGATCTCTCTCTTAAACATCCCCACTTCATGGTACTAGGAGATTTCAACCACCATGTTGATGTAAGTAGCTGTAACCGCGCCTCCCATCTCCTGGAATCTATGCAAAATATAAATTTGATGCAAAAGGTAAAAGGCCCCACCCATACCGCAGGACATACCCTCGACCTTATTTTCTCAAACTGCGATAACCTTAAAATCCTCCCTTCCTTACCTCTGACATGGTCTGACCATTTCTTAATACCTTTCGAGGTGCCCTTGACCCCAATTGTCAAACAGGAGTCTGCCATCAGAACAGAGTCTGCCATCAGAACACAAGGAAGAAAATGGCACAAGCTTTCACTTACTGCCCTAGAACAAAAATACCATAACAGTCTAAACCCTACAACGAATGATCTCAATGAAGCGGTGCGTATACTAAATAATGATCTCACGACCGCTATAGAGAAAATTGCCCCATTACAAACCCTTACTTCCCGCAGACTAAAACCCTCTGCCACATGGTTCACTCAAGAGTTAAGGGCACACAGAAGCATATGCAAAAAGATGGAACGACTTTGGAGGCAGCACTATGACCAGGGTGCCAAGGTCCTCTACCGACAACGCCTTAAAGAGTTTCGCAAACTCAAACGCGACTCTATGAGCACCTATTTTTCAGATACAATTGCCAAAGCAAAAAACTCGACCAAGGCCCTTTTCAATATAGTGAAAGATTTCACTCATCCCAGTGCACTGTCCACTCCGGTACCTATGTCCCAAGCACTATGTGAAAACCTTTCAAACTTCTTTGAAGAAAAAATAGCCAACATAACGGCAACCATTCTTCAGAACGAAACCAACATTACCAAAGACCTAGCCACTAACTGCAAGCATGCATTTACTACATTCCAACCACTTACCAAAGAACATGCTCTGAAATTATTTTTGGAATATAAGTCTGCCTCGCCACTGGACCCAGCCCCGGCCTTAATCATGAATGAAATTGTTCCCCTCATTATTAACCCACTACTAGAAATATGGAACTCCTCTTTACTCACTGGTATTGTTCCCTCCGCTTGGAAGCACGCTATGCTAATTCCAATTTAAAAAAAGCTGGCATTGACCATACCTGCCTAAACAACTACAGACCGATTTCACTTTTACCTAAGCCGGCTAAAGTACTTGAGAAAGCTGTTCAAAAACAACTATCTTACTACCTAGAATCAAACTCCCTGCTCCACGATACCCAATCAGGTTTCAGACCAGATTATAGTACTGAGTCGGCGCTACTTGAGGTATCAGAGTCGATCCGAGAATGCACGGACAGGGGAGAGGAGGCCATGTTGGTCCTCCTCGACCTGTCCGCGGCATTTGACACCATCTCTCATGACAAACTACTGACTCGCCTGCAAGAAGTAGGTGTCTGCGGGTCCCCCCCTCTCGTGGGTAAAATCTTTTCTCACGAACAGAGTCCAACAAGTAATGCTGGGATCCTTTTTTTCCTCAAAAAAACCACTGACTTGGGGCGTTCCGCAAGGCTCTGCCCTTAGCCCGCTCCTTTTCAATGTGTACCTCAAACCACTGGCAAAAGTGGTTGAATCCTGTGGCGTCAAAGTAACCTTTTACGCCGACGACACCCAACTGGTGTTCTCTTTCAAAGACCACGCTGAAAAATCATTCAACAACTTTCTCCATTGTATGCTGAATATCGCCTCCTGGATGTCTGCCAATAACCTAAAGCTCAATACAGATAAGACGGAGATCTTATTCTTCAATCAGAAATCGCCCTTATCTTCCAATCTCTGGTGGCCGTCTGAACTCAATCCCTCCCCGGAACCAGTCCAGGCCGCCCGAAATCTAGGCTTTCAATTTGATAACACCCTCTCCTGTAAGACCCAAATCAATAAAGTCACTTCAGCCTGTTTTGGGAAGCTACGAATCATAAAAAAAATAATCCCCTACCGCTAGACTCTCGAAAAACAGTAGTCCATGCCCTCATCACCGCTCACCTGGACTACGCCAACAGCCTGTATGTAGGTGCTCCTACTTACCTCATTAACCAACTACAGAGAGTCCAGAACGCAGCGGCTAGGCTGATTTGCAATATTCCCTACCGTCACTCCATTTCACCCCACTTGATTAAACTTCACTGGCTCCCAATAAGACTGTGCATTCAATTTAAGGCCCTAACTCTGGCCTTTAGAGCACTCAATGATCGAGGCCCCATTTACCTACGTCGCAGAATGAGGTTCTCACAAGCCCCACGAAACCTCAGATCCAACCATCTCCGCCTCATGATCTGCCCCCGCTTTCGTCTTGCACGCACGGGAGGAAGGGCCCTTGCAGTAGCCACATCCAAACTATGGAATCAGCTGCCCACAGAGTTAAGATTCCTGACGTCAGAACCTTTATTCCGGAAAAAATTAAAGACCTGGCTTTTTTCCCAGATCTAATACTAATTCCTCTTTTCACCCTCCCTTGACCCCTCTGAGATAATGTCTTCAGCGCCGGGACACCTCCGTCGGAGGTAGCTGTGCGCTCTACAAAATACTAAATAAATAAAATAAATAAATTGAGTAGTTAGGGTCTAATATTATGTTAGATTCTTCTGCTCTTCCCATTCCAACAGATATGACCCATCCCCTTGCCACATATACCATCTCTTCCATTTCACTATTTTAAAATCTTAACCTGTGATCAAATATCCCCAATGCTTTCAGTTTTCCTTGAACACGCAAAGATCTTGACATTCGGCTTAATAACTCCACTTTAAGACACTTCATAAATTCTTTCTCCCCTATCAGTGTGTAAGACCATAAATCAGCACACGTACACCAATGTAATCCTACATTGTTAATTTTAAAATTACAATATGGCACGTTTCCTCCTCTACATCTCCTTTTCCACAGATTTCACTAGGGCATTCACAGACTTCATTACCTGGCCCTACCTTGCACACTCGCATAAAATACCCCGTTTTATTACAATTGTAGAATGTTTGCAACTGTGTCAGGAATATTTTTGCAATGCCCACACAGAATTGGCTCCCACAATGAAGGAACCAATTGCTTTTATTCTCAGCTCTCTTCACCTTCTCATTTTTTTATTCTCCATGTTCTGCTGTTTGGGGTTAACAGGTTCACTCATAATGTTCCTTCATGTTTAATGCTATGTACTGTTTGCCTCTGCCTACTGCCAAAGCCAGTTCCGGGTCTGGTGGTTTAGTGGACTAATGCGTCCACTATAGGGGCCAGTGTTCAATCTCATGGTCACAGGTTCAAATCCCGGCAAGTCCAGTCAGCCTTTCACCCTTCCACCCTTCTGAGCTCGATAAAATGAGGACCATTGAGTTGGGTAACAATAAACATCTGTTATTCAGCCCCAGGATATCCTCATGGGTGAACGAGCGCTTTACAAATGCACGTTATATTGTGTCATGTTATGTTCCAGGCTGGGATTCTAAGATGCTAACAGTCATTCTTGCACCCTTTTTATAGTTAGGTTTAAACTCTTTATAGTTAGAGGTAGCAGTTGATTACCTTAAGTAAAGTCTGCACATAAGCGTTCATTAGTCATCCTGTTAGCCAGACATTTGTACACTTTGGAAACAGTATGCCTTTTTAACACAATATTTCTTCTAGCATTAAGTGTCTTGTTGAACAACGTAGCCACAAATGTGTATTCATCTATCAAACAACTCCCTTCTACCTCACTCGAAGCTACATTTTCCATGGCTGGATTTTGGAGTACAATTATACCCTCAGGGCCTAAACCCTGGCTCAAAAGTGAAAACTTTCTCTTGGCAGTAAATACATCTCCAACAAAAGAAGCGAGGAATGCTTCAAATCTCTCCTTCCACTGTTCCCAGTCCAGGTGAACAATACTTGGCAGATAGGAAGGGCGATGGCGGTGTAACACTCTTTATGACAACAGAGGTTCCTTTGTAATGTTGCACTCCTGACTGATGACAGTAAGAATCCTGCTGCCGTTACATGTTGCATATGCTACAGCCAGGAAACCACCCACCTAACTATAACATCCCTTTAACCTTTGTGTATTTTCCAGTGAATTTCCTATTTTTTTTAATGTTAAGCAAGATGTCCATCGTTATGTTTGCCGGGCATCCTGCGGGTGCACAATCCACCCTCCTTCCCCACTGCTGTACATGGGTGGCTATGTCATGTAAACATATACAAGGTGTCATTTTAAGTAAGACAGACCTACTGGTCTTTGCCAAAGACTCACAATACCAAAATATTAGTGGCAGTGCCTACTGGCTTTATTAAGGGGTCGGCACATCAACATATATACAGCAGACCTATTGGCTTTTTTATTTT
This sequence comes from Lissotriton helveticus, assembly GCF_964261635.1. NCBI lineage: Eukaryota > Metazoa > Chordata > Amphibia > Caudata > Salamandridae > Lissotriton > Lissotriton helveticus. The sequence goes on along the minus strand of NC_136072.1, from coordinate 1,061,019,426 downwards.
AAAGTTACCAATAATTGTAATCAAATGTATATTTCATAAATTCACACAATGAAATGTTTAGTCATACTGATAAAATATTTTCAACAACGCCTTGTAAAAAAAAAAAACATTAACATGTCTGAAGTTTTTTTTTCTAACATTTTTCAGGCTACAATGTGCAGGGATATAACCAACCACTAGTAGTCGCCGCACTCCACACGAAAAACATACATCTCCAGCTTGGAATGCTTTAAAAAGTATGGTGAGCTCTCATGGGGCCATGGATTCAATGACCCAGGAGAATTAATGTTGTTGGGCAGCTGCTGCACTCCCCTCACCCCTTACAACGATAAAAAAATAGCTTTTTAGGGGCACAAGCAGCAAGGAAAAATAGAATTTATAAAAAAGCCCTAGGACATTATGGGGCGATAATAAATGAGCAGCTCCTTCTGCTGAGTTATTATTCATTTTTTAATTTTCCCGGTGCCTATCCGGGGCATTCACACTACTTTTAAATGTTGAGGGCTGCAGGGGCCCCCCAGTAGGCCCCCCGCCGGCTGCCTAGTCAGCACCCACAGTGGGTGGCAGCAATTTTTTGTTAAGTGGGTGGTCAGGTGCCTACCTGGGTACCAACAATTCCACCCTCTCTGAGGGCCACAGGTGAAGCCCCAAGACCCCCACAGCCCGTTCGCTCCCCACCCAGCACGAAGTGGACTCCATTACTTTACTCCCACCCAGGCAGGAGCAGCTTTCTTCATTGCTCCTGCTAGGTGGAAACAATATTGTGTTCCCTGCCTGGCAAAGTGTGGTCAGGGGAAAGATTTCTATTCCCTACCCACATTCTCCTGAGTTGGGAACTCCAGGTCTCGGAGTATGGGGTCCCCAGGATACTCCAATTGAGTTCCCAGGTTTGGGGACCCTTGGAGCCTATCTGCTAGTAGGAGATCGCCACACTTGTCCCTCTCCCCAAAATGAATCGATCAGGCCCAGACAATGGAGTATCCGGAACCTCTTTGAGGCTTGGTAAGGGGGCTGTGCATACCCTCCACCCTGCTAATTATACCAAGGCCTCAAAAAAGGCTTGGGAAGGGGACTGCATGACTGAAAATTAATCTATCAGCCTCAAGGTTAGGATCCTCAGGCCAACTACGAGACATGGGGAGGGGGTTCACATGTCCCCTTTCCCAAGAAATAACAGTGCGCCGCACCCTGGGAAGTGGTCCACCCCAGGAAGGAGATTATAAAAAAGGCCAAAGGCAGGAGAAACGGATTGAAAAAAGATTTTTTTTTATCGCAGAACATATTTTAAAAAAGTCATTTTTGGCCCACCTCCACCAGGCTTAGGGAGGCACGGTATGACTACCCAGCCCCCTATATGTTTTAAAAAAATGTTTTCTAGGACAGGGGTCTGATTTCCCGAGTATTAAAATGTCTGCCTCCACATCTTTGTTAATGTGTTGGCAGCCAATCAGATATTATCTCAGGATCTGTTGGCTCTGCTGATCCCTTGCGGCATCAAAGATCTATACATTTTGAAACTTCATATCTCAAAAGCTACTGAACAGATTTACACCAAATCAGAAAATGCTTGCAACCAGGACCAGGATCTAGCTTCCTGCCAAATGTGGTGTAATTCCGTTCAGCCACTTTGGCTGTAGCTAGCTTCCTATGAAAAATTGCAAGCAGAAACGTGTTTTGGGACCCACTACCTCCTTTATGCTCAGCCCCCACTTGACAGATAACCCCAAAGCTTTCCAGGAAGGAACTGAGGTAGATTACCTGTTTTGGAAATGTTATGAAGAATCGACGTATGGTGCCATAATTATTAGCAAACCAAGGAAAACTTTTCTTAGAGAAACATGGCCATCGATGCGTTGCCGGTGTGCTTCTTTATCACCGGTGGAGCGGGGGTAAGCACGCCCATCTGAGTGTTGTAGATACAAGTATCTCACCTCCTCACAGATGAGACCAGCAGTCCAGGGGAAACAGTAGCATAATTTATTGAAAGCTGAATCTGTAAACGCATTTCAGCTGCTAAGTTCAGCCTTGTTCAAGAGACAGGCGCCATATTCTTTACTGCAATTAAACACATGGCTCATAGTCATAAACGGAAAACAAGAAGAACTGAGTGGGAGAATAATGCAGAGGAAGTAAATCCTGATGTCAGGACAGTGCTGAACTTAACAAAAGAAACCCTTCAGAGGCAGAAACACAGATTATGTTAGATATTGTTAGGAATCTAATTTTGATTAGGGTGGATCTTTATAAGCTCATCAGAAAACTAAAACTCATGAAAGTGAATAAAGAGGGAGAGAATGCAGATACAGGTTCAACAGGACATACACATAACGTTAATGAGAGTAATTTACTTGTTTGAAATGTTGCTTTTTTGAAAGATTTGATTGAATTGAAAATGGAACATGATAAGGATATACAAAATGTGAATGAGGTTTTCAAGTCTAAATTATTAACTTTGAATATAGATGATAAAGGAGGCACGGAGTTTAGACCTAAATCTTAGTATGTTCCAAAGACCCTGAGGGAAACCATCAACACCTTTTCAGAGATAATGATTAACTAGTTCAGAACTATTCAGTGTACTTCCATGAGAAAGAAGCGTAATTATAGGAAACAACTTGTAGAACATACCAAAACTATGAGTAAGTAGAGAACACAGACAGATACATTGACTAGAGGTTCAGATAAGGTGGAAGCGTCTTATGGCCTAAGAATATGCACATGAAAGAAGCATATGAGCAGCTGAGTGATCCTCAATGTTACAAAAAGATTACTTTGGCACAAAATTGTGAGGTAAAACGAGATTATAACAAAGCATTAAATGAGTGAAAGGATCAGAGGCTGTTGAGCTGGGAAGAATATAGATTCCTCAATCAGGACCATCCCAAATTAACCATTTTCTACTTAATCGTAAAAGTACATAAAAGTGTCAAATTCACCTAGTTGTCCCAAAATCTGCCCAAGGCAATATGTTTGAGTACGTTTTGAAATATATAGTCTACATCTAAAACCCATTAGTAGCCAATCGACTATCTTATATAAGGGACACTGCAGATGTTTTACATATAATTTTTTATATAAAATGGGAAAATGATATGCTGCTAATGACACTCGATGTCACATCATTATTAGGGCTCCCAGTTTTCTGCCTTTACTGATTTTTACAGATAAATACAGATATAAAATAGAGAGTTTCCTGTCTGTAATTACTTTTAAATGTGGAAAAATACAGATAATTTGGCTTCTTTTGAGTGCCTCTCTATGCTATCACTTATGAATTCCAGGCCAATAGCTATTCAGATTTACATCATAGAGTGTCTAAAACTAGGGTGAGTGTTCCTTAAATAAAGCAGTCTCTCAATATTTGTTTGTGGTATAATCCTAATATTTTCATTTGGTTGTACAGTTTTATTATATTTGACCATATAATGTACTAAAACCATGAAGGCGTCAAAATATATGAGCATATTTATCAGTCAAATAAACATGGACATTTACAAGTTACAACTACATTTGGTTAAATACCAAGGAGATAGCCAAAAATAAATATGGATAAATACAGACGGAAATGTAAAAACCAGGAGCTATAATTAATATACAAGTATTAGACATATAGATGGATTGAGAGCAATAAAATATTTTTGAGAGCTAGACACATTAGGACACATGAGCACAATCAAATGCTCTTGAAGATGGTAGAGTGGTGCTTGACAAGAAACATCTGTGTATTTAACAGAGAAATGTATTAGCAGGTGAGAGGAACAGTGATGGGCACCTTCTTTGCCCCAGCTATGCGAAATTGAATATGGGCTGGTGGAAGGAGTAGGTGATTGGAGAAAAAACAATGGAGAAATGGACATAGCACATTATATTATGGCTATGCTTCGTACACAACTTATTTGTCATATGGGGAGACAGTAAGGAAAACCTGTTTGTAGATGAGATAAACAACAGTGAGTTAGATTTGTTTTTCACCAACAAGAAAATGAAAGAGAGTTGGAGTTCCTTGATTTATCAATAAGGGTAGATGCACACAAACACAAACAGGTGACAACACTATAAAGAAAAGCCACAGCAGGCAACAGTAGTGTATATGCTAATAGCTTCCACCCCGCACCGCTCTTCAAGAGGATACCTTTTGGGGAACTCTATGAAGCTAAAGGAATCTGTAGTACAAATAAGGAATATTGTGAAATAGAAAGACACATGACAACTAGATTTAGGGCAAGAGGGTAAAGTGAAAATATTTTGGCTGCAGTCTCTAAAAGAGTACGACAGTACACAACAGAAGCAGCATTATTTATTGCTACAAGGAAAAAAGTGAGGAAAGACAGACTCAGATTTATCACAGCATGTAACTGTGAACATTTAAGAGTAAGGCCTGTCTTTATTATCATCTCAACAGAAATGATCCAGTAATCGTCCATTATTTTTCAAGGACACCCCTCTTTTGTTACAGACGAGCTCAGGCAATGAGAGATCACAGAGTGAGAAGTGATATAAGGAGTGTTCAGAGGAAATTGACCGGATTACACAGAGGAGGGGTTTATTAAACAAATGCAAGGCACTGTCAAAACACCTTTCAAGCAAAACATCAAGGTTATGGGTAGTTTGACTTGTAGAAGCACATATATGGTATACCAATTAATATGCCAGTGTCTAAAGACATACATTGGCAGTACAAAACTGCCTGTACGTTAAATTTATTTATTTATTTATAAAGTTTTATATAGCGCATACAAGATCCCGAAGGATAGTAGAGCACTTTACAGTAGGCAGAGGGAAAGAACAGGGGGGTAGTATAAACATCAAAAATCAATTGGGAAACAGCAGCAAAAAACAAAAGGAAGAAAGTACAGTAAACAAGTGTCCACATGTGGATAAAAAAAGAGAGGAGAGGATCCATTGTAGCTGGAGGCACCAAGATGAAAAGAACAAAGTCAGACAAGTTGGATGTACCTCATCCCTTTACGCAATGAATTTGTCCATCAAGAATCTTTTGGCTACCAATTTGAACGCCGTCGTCGAGGAGAGGCTGCGTATTTCAGGTGGCAGAGAGTCCCATATCTTTGGGGCAGCCCCAGAGAAGGCTCGGTGACAAGTTCTCTTTTTGTTAAGGACGAGAGGTTTCAAGAGGAATGTAGAGGCGCCTCTCACCACAAGATAGTTCAAGTTTTTGCGCCAGGTATGTAGGAGTTCAAGTTTTTGCGCCAGGTACGTAGGAGTATTGAGGTGAAGGGCTTTGTGCGCCAGGACTGCAATCTTAAACTGAATTTGGGCCTCAAAGGGTAGCCAGTTGAGAGATTTAAGGACTGGGGATATATGCTCATTTCTTTTGGCGCCTGTAACCAATCTAGCAGCGGTGTTCAGTGATGCCCTGAGTGGGGCCAAGGCATATTTGGGTAGGCCACAGAGAGTAGCACAGCCATAGTCTAACCTTGGCAAAACAAGCGCTTGGACCACCTGCTTGAAATCACTTAGATGATTCAGAAAAGGGGGTGGTGATGAACAGAGTGCCTGAATTAAGCAGACCACTCTTACCCAGTCCAAAGATCAGGGCTTGATCCATCACCGTTTTTTAGCTCACTGCACCATCCCAGCTCAGAACTTGGCTATATGCAAATGAGTCTGTTCCTGTCCCAGTGCATGATGGGAACAGGGCAAACCAAACTACCAAGCCAATTCTTGTACTGGGAAGGAAACAAGCTTCCGGGGACCGGTTTCTGCCATTTCAGGCGTCGTCGGCCCGGCTTGCTTGAATCCTGATGGTGCAATGACCAAGGGACTCACATCTGAGTATACCATTCCACGCTTATGGTGGACAAAATGATTCAGAAAAGGGGGTGGTGATGAACAGAGTGCCTGAATTAAGCAGACCACTCTTACCCAGTCCAAAGATCAGGGCTTGATCCATCACCGTTTTTTAGCTCACTGCACCATCCCAGCTCAGAACTTGGCTATATGCAAATTAGTCTGTTCCTGTCCCAGTGCATGATGGGAACAGGGTAAACCAAACTACCAAGCCAATTCTTGTACTGGGAAGGAAACAAGCTTCCGGGGACCGGTTTCTGCCATTTCAGGCGTCGTCGGCCCGGCTTGCTTGAATCCTGATGGTGCAATGAGCAAGGGACTCACATCTGAGTAGACCCTTCCACGCTTATGGTGGACAAAATGATTCAGAAAAGGGGGTGGTGATGAACAGAGTGCCTGAATTAAGCAGACCACTCTTACCCAGTCCAAAGATCAGGGAGCCGGGAGTCGATTGAGGTCCGGTTTGGGGGCTCCAGCAGAGCGGCGGTGTGCCGGTAAGTCGGCTAATTGCGTGTGGGAGGGAGTAAGGGTGTGGAGAGGCGCCCCGCCACTGCTGTGGTAGGGCTGGGCTGGATAACCGGCAGTAGGAGCTGCTAACAAACGCGATACAAGCCCCCTGCCCTGAACCGCACGCACGTCGCATAGAGCCACTGCTGCCTGCTGCTGAGAGATCCCCAACCCTGTACATCCTGTACATCCTGTACAGTCACCCTGGTATCTCCCAGGTCTCTCTTGTGTTGCTCCTGATTTACTCCTGATTTACTCCAGAAGGCCGCCCGGCGAGCAAGCTCCCCTGCGGCGCCCTGTGTCGGTTTTCCCGCGCAACCTCACCTACTGGCCTGGCTGTCGGCCGTGTGAGTATCTGGCCGCCCTTTTCAGCTCTGGGGCTGCTCCCCACGCCGTCCTTCCCCCCCCCCCAGCCTGCCCAGTGACAGCCAGCCAAGCTGCGAGCCCAGCAAGCTCAGGACACTAACAAGCTGAGTCGGCCTGACACACACCAACTTCCCATCTGTGTTCAGACTCCGAGCTCAGTCTTGAGCCCAGTCTTGAGGTGTGCGGTTTGGCGGGCGGCCGTGGGTTAGGCGGAAGGGGTTGGTTAGTGAGCAAAGGGCGTGGGGGTGCCACATCCAAAGGTACCTCAAGCGCAGACAAAGCACCTGAGCGCGCCCAGTGAAGGGCCACAGTGCCACTTAAATAGCTACCTAGCTACCCATCATCTAGCTGGGCAGCCACCGAAGATCAGATCAATCAAAACGGAAGATAGTGGAGAACAGATGCGGAGAACATAAAGGAACAAAAAGGAGGGGAGCAAAAAGGAAAGGAATACTGCACTACCAAGCATAGCGGACCCAGACGGAGAGATCTGTACCGGTTGAACTGGCAGTACCCTCAGACTGAACACATTGACCACACCCGCCAGAGCTCCAAGGCTACTAAGTCCCTTCCAACTCCTCAACAGCAGAGCCATTGCATAGCTATCGGAGACTTAAGGCTATAGCAACCCCCTTTTTTTGACTATTTTGGACTACTTTTAGGCTCTTATCAGCCTTGGTAGCTTACCCTACCTCCATTTAATTGAGGCAATGAGATCGGGGAAGGTAAGAAGGACCACAGCGGCACCCAAACGGAGGACTACAAAACAACCGGCACCCAAAGAGAAACCCCATCCGGGTAGCCATTCAACCATCCTGGGTCCCGAGGAAATAGTGACAGCGGTAAAAGCTTCTCCAACCAGCTGCTGCCACTCAAGTCAGAAAGGCAAGAGTTCGGACATGCCAAAAATCATGAAGCACACAAACCTGTTGTCCTACTTTAAGAAAACACCACCCACGTTGGATACGCATCCTCAGTCCCAGCCCCAGGACGCAGCAAGGCTTGATGCTCCGGACCAACTGGCCGAAATAAGCGTGCCCCCTCCACAACTGTTATCCCCATTACAGTGGTCAATGAAATCCAAAAAGTCTGTCCAACCCCCGGGAGTGTATATCTTTGGATCAACTTTCAACGATTCTATCTCGGCTAGGCCAGGGGACGTAAGCCCTAAACAAAACCCCGCAGTCATTTTTCAACCACAGTTGCAATTAGGACAGCAACTTTTAACCGCTGGAACAGACAAGCAAGGAGTATGCCCGCTCCAGTCCTCCCCGGTGGACCTGCAACCTAACCCAAGTTCCTCTTCAGATTACAAACCGAGATCAGAGTCCCCTGCACTTACCTCTCAACAAGAGCGCGCCCCGTCAAATGAACCTTCAATGGTCCCCCACTGCCAATCAACTCTTGCACAAATTCATGTGCAAAATTCCCATGTGCGCAATATCACTCTCCAAACGTGCTATTCACCCCAAGTCATAAACTCATTAAATCAGCTCCCGGTCACGCTAAGTCCCCAGCGCATAGACAACGTCGTGTCAAGTCCTCAGCACTCTGTATTCTCACCACCAGCAGCAAAAATATCATCCCCTCGAGAAACAGCCAAGAAAACCGATCCGAACAACCAGCTCTTAGCGGATCTATCATTCTTTTTTAAAAACACTCAAAACTCCCCCAATCATACGCCAAATATTAACTCTAACAAAGAAGACCTAACAGTAACCGGAGTCTGGCCACAACTCCTCCTAACGTTTCAACAAACAGTTAATGCACAAAATTATCATTCGGACAAACTGGACGTGCAGGTCGACCTTTTGAATACTCTAGCCCTGTTCACGGCAGGGATAGATAACAAACTCGACAAATTGAACAACTTAATATTAGGAGCACAAGCCTCGACCAAGCTCGTACAGTCTGTCTGCTGTTGCTCCCCAATCATTGACTCACTTTCTTCGCTTCCAGACTTTCTATCCAGTGTCATAAAGGAAGTTAAGTCGCTGAAGGGGGGTAACTCACCCACAAATTCTGGTCTGCAACAGCAAAGACCATCGGTAACGGACCAAGCCTCTACTAACCCATGGTCCATTACTAATAAAGGCTCAAAGCCAAGTGGTGGCACAGAACCAAGCACAAACCAGCTAAACGATCAGCCAAAAAGCGGACACCTCCAACCAGCAACAACAGGTTCTGACCGAACTGAAGTGACGAGTGAAAACGCCGGGGCGTCCACCGGATATACAACCTGCATGGATAACCCTGTGACCAGGTCAATGGCCAGCCCAGCGGCCTTGGTACCCTCCAAATCAGAAGCGTTGCCAGCCCCCCCGCCACCATGCAGCAAGAGAGAGCGCAAACGACAGCGCAAACATAGAAACAAAACAAGAGCCAAAGCAAATGCCGCATACCAGGACTTCTTTCCCCTCTTTGCGAAGGCAATTGATAAGAAAGCCATAAGTGAGACGGATGTCCCATCAACTTTAACTAGTCCCAGTGCCCCCAAATTAAAAGGGGATTCACCAGCAAGCGCCACCCAGCCATCCTTGGGGGGTATCCAAGATCTTATCGAACCAGCTAGGGGAGCAGCAACTGAAGAATCAAGCATAGCTGTGGAAAATTTAATGACCAAAACTGTTGAGCCAAGCCCAATAGGGCCCACAGTTACTTTAATAAAATCTAACCCAACGTCGGTCACATCCCCTCCACGCTTGGACACTGTAAAAACAGGAATGAATCTCACAAAAACAATTTACATCCAAAAAACAACTGTGCACAAAACCAGTCATCCTTCATTGAAGGTTCCTAATTGTCCAATGCAACAGGTGCAGAAAACAGATGCAGGACAGTCTACTAATAAAACCAACAAGTCGGCCCCAAGCATACCCAAAGAAGAGAATAAAAATGATTCCTCACTCTTTCACATCCTACTGGCACCAGAATATAAATCAAGGGGTCGTCAGGATATCCTCAACAGATCTAACATAATAAAACTCGTGGAAGGCATCCCAGGGTTCGCAGGCCTGGCATCGGAGGACATAGAATCTATCGAATTTCTCCCACCAAGAGGCACCCAACCGTCTGAGGTAACGCTAGTGTCACTCAAGTCGGCCAGCTGGGCAGGAGTCTTTTTGAACCATAAGACCACCTTTCGGGACTGGGGCATCAGAGTGTATCCATATTCCACTCCAGGTTACCCCACCTCCCTACTAATCCAGCCGACACCTACTCGAAATGCTGGTACTACCAGACCAGCGCCCTATCTCAGACCGTATTCGATCTTAAAAAACGCGGCAGGATCCGAGGAACTATATAATATTCCCCCAACGGTGGTCTCCAACGTCGACACAAGTCTAGGCTGGGAATGGCTTCCAGCAATCCTGTCAACCAAAAGCTCAGATTGACCCTCCGAAGTAGAGCTTTCTGCCGACAACTACAAACCCCAAGCAATGCCAATTCCACCAGTAGTTTCATCTACAACCGCTCCAATTCCAGAAGCTGATCCAATTTTTCTTATATGTTCTTGGAACATTAGCGGCCTCCACCAGAAAATTACGCACCCTGACACTTTTTCTTTCCTATGCGAACATGCCGTAATAGCCCTACAGGAAACCTGGGCTACAGAAGGATTTCCTGTCATTGGCTATATTGAATTATGGAAACCCGCACTCAGGGACAGCCGCTATGGCCACGCCAAAGGTGGCCTTTCAATATACATATCAAATAACCTAAAAGGCCCAATCTCACGACTAAGTACCAAGGAAGATTGGCTACTCGGGGTTAAAATTAACTCGTGGCGAAAACAGCGCCCACTTCTTCTTTTTAATGTATATATCAACCCCAATACACGTACAAAAAAAGATCACTTGGCACGCCTAACGGAAATAATGAGCGACATAGCTGCGGAACACCCCGACTCAGACTGCATTGTCACGGGGGATTTTAACACCAACTTATTCCAGGGGGACTTAGCAGACACCGACGGGCCTTTCTTATTCCCCATTACTGAGGCCCTGACACAAATCAAACCAACCAATCAAGCCTATTGCGGTCTGGGTGAGATCTGGGTGATGAAACTATACAGCGCCGGCTACCTGGTAATGAATGGCAGGTCTTCGGGGGATATCCCCCCGAATTGGTCCTGGTCTAACGGTAGCAAACAATCTTATCTGGATTACACCATCTGTAACGCGGACCTGCTTCATTGTTTGACCAGCTTCTGTATCCTTCCACGTTCTGAAAGTGACCACAGACCCCAGGTCATATCCCTTAACACAAACACAGTGAAGCACAAACCCGCACCCTCGGCGTGTCTGGGAACATATACGGAAAATCTTAAGCGCCTTAAGTGGAGCGATGATATCAGCCCAACTATCCTACAGGTATGCATGGAACGTATAAAAGGTGGAAACGATCAAGATATCTCCCCTATCGTAATATGGACAACGCTGTGCTCCCATCTGACCAACTGTTTTCCAGTAATACAGCAGGCCCGAAGGACAACTCAGCCTCACAATTTCAAACTTTCATTACAGTCAAAGGTACTTAAGAAAGCCAGGAATAAGGCCCTGCGGTCACTTGCAAAAAATCCTGGGAACAGCGAATGTTTAAATCTCTATCAAGCTGCCCAAAAGTCATTTAGGTTGGCGACCTTCAAAGACAAACAGAACCACGAAAATCAATTTTGGTGCAAACTGGTGTGGGAGAGTAAGAGCAAAAACCCAAGAAAGTTCTGGGCCCTAATAAACCACACCAATTCGAGCACCACCAGCTTCGGATCAGCAAATATCCAAGAGTCTGAATGGGCATCATTCCTCACAGACCATTTCAGTTCCCCAGAACATCTAGGACCCATAGGATGTGGACCGTTGAGAGAGACCGCGATCGGGGCCAGCACCCAGCGGAACACACCCAATGAGCCATCAAGCTCACTCAATATGGATCTTCAGGTGTCCCAAGACAGAGTAGCGACGGTTGTGACTAAAGCAAGATCAGATGGAGCACCGGGCCCAAATGGCCTGCCACAGAACCTTTTCAAATCTGATGTAGCTTTTTGGTCAGGAACTCTAACAAACCTTTTCAACTACGCCCTGAGAACCGCAACCATCCCAGATTCATGGCGGGGTGCAATAATACATCCAATTTATAAATCAGGATCTCGCGCTGCCCCTAACAACTACAGACTCATAGCTCTTTTGGACATTGAGGCTAAGCACTATGCAGGCCTCCTCTTGGAGGACCTGAAGCATTGGGCAACGGAACACAACCGGATCCCGATGAATCAAACGGGGTTTGTTGCCAACTCAGGGACTATGACCAATCTCCTAGCAGTGTCAACCATCGTCGACAAAGCACTCTTAACATCCAGGACAGTGCTATGCTGCTTTGTCGATTTCAAAGCAGCATTTGATAGGGTTCCTAGGGCGGCCCTATGGGAAAAGCTAAGGAAGTGGGGAATCCCTGACAAACTACTGGAGGCCATGATTCAACTTCACTCTCGTACCTGGGTACGAGTGAAGGTAGGGTCCGGCACGCATCTCTCCCGGAAAATTATGACAACGAGAGGTGTAAAACAGGGATGCGTGCTGGCCCCCCTTCTCTTTAATCTGTTTATAGCAGATCTGTCACAGACCCTGGATGAAACTAATAGTCATCCTCCAAAGGTGGGCGGCACGGCACTCAGCAATCTGTTATATGCCGATGACCTAGTTCTTTTCAGCCTCACCAAGGTCGGGCTGCAAAGGCTCCTTGACACACTGCTTCGCTACACAATAGCGAATCAATTAGAAGTCAATCTAAAGAAAACCCAAGTAGTCCCCTTTGGGAAGAAACGACATGTCTGCGGTGGGTGGACTTTCAACAACATAAGCCTCGCGATTGGTCAATCGTATAAATATCTTGGTGTCCACCTGGATTCAAGGGGCAACCTTTTAAAACAGCGTCACGAGATTGCAGTTAAAGCCACGACCCTTGCAGTATCTTTAACCAAGCTTTCGAAAAACCTCTCAGGTCCAACCCTTTCGCCCCTCCTGGAAGTCCTGAGAGCGAAAATCGGCCCCACCCTATCATACGGGATAGAGTCATTCAAGGGTAAATTGAATACGGCCCTAAATCAACATACCACCAAAATCTATAAAAAGGTCCTCCAGTTGCCAACTTCTGCATCTGCTGCACAGATAAGACTGGAGATGGGGCTACCAAACTATGAGGTTTTGAATATTGGTGCATATCTAAACTTGTGTCACAAGCTGAGGCAGGCTAACCCAGGCTCACTAGAATCTCTAGTCTGGCTGGAAATCTCCCAGAAAAATCCAGGTGGAACGTTTGGTCGCCTTTTTAAGGACTACATTCAACAAATGTCAGCAGGTGACCTATGGGCTCTTAACCCCAGTCAGACAGCGTTTAAAATCGCCATCAAAAAATGTGTAAGAATGAGATCACTCATCACAGACAAAGCACTCTTCTCAAAACGCAGCCATTCTTGGGCCCTTGTAAATTCTTACAGTCGGCTACTCCCCGCCGCTTACTTTTCCTGCACATATCCACTGTATCTAAAACGAACCCTTATAGCCATTAGAATGGGTGATTGGCGTTTTCTGCAAGATTTACCTCCTTGGAGACGGACAGTGGAAGATCTAACCTGCAGAGGGTGCGGTAAAACAGCCGAAACATTGCTACACGTGGTTTGCCTTTGCCCAGCCTTTAACCTCCAACGCAGGTGCAAACTAAAACCCGAATGGAATAGGTTGGGCGCCCGAACCTGCAGGCAAGCCATCATTGTGGCTCTGAACCCTGAAAACACTGACTTGAATATCAGACTCACAAAGTTCATCCAGCAAGCTTATCGTAATTTTAACTTAAAGAGGTCCTGCTAAATCCTCCCTCTTATTTCCTTTTTCTTTTTTATTACTTAATGACCCTTACGATACATCCCAAATTTCTAGGGGGATGAAACGAAAAGAATATGAGTAGTACCCCTAGGAGAATTGGGTCGTTTTTTAGTTGTTTGATATCCAACTCAGTGAGAGTAAAGAAAATGGGGTGAAGTTCCCAGTATATTAGATTTTAACTTTTGTACTATTTTTTTTTTTTTTTCTTTTTTCTTCTGGTTTTTATCCTTTATAAAAATAATTTTTTTTTTATGGACCTAGGAGGCTGAGGATGCGGAAGACCCTTATTTTTATCATGCCTGGCTAATTGACTGTCTTGTTGTTTTTATTTTTAATAAGTTGTATACAACGTGAACTATGTAATCCTCTTTTAAAGATATCTGTGTTATATCTAAATAAAGAATTTCTACTAAAGTCTCCGTGAGAATGATAATATCTAAGTCATTGTGTTGGATGAGGTCAAAGATATCTGAGGCGTGTTTTCTGACTGATCTGCAGTTTAATAATGCACATTTGAGACGTAGGGGATTTACGGGGGAAAGGGTCTGGGTGACTTTCACCCTGGTTAGGTTGTCAGAGTTGCTAGATCTCAGATTGCGGGGAGGGACTCTATTTGTGTTGGGGAGGATAGAGTGTATAGGTCTAGGCGGGGTCAGACTAGAGTTGGTCAGCAAAGAGCAAGAGTTGAGATGATCATGGAGATCAATGGACGCTGAGAGGGACTCATTGCTTCTGGGGCATGGGGTGGAGTTTGGCGAGGGAATGTGTTTCGAAAGGGAGGGAGGTAACAAATGACCTATGTGTTCGATGTCCCCAGTGGTGCCTCTGGGCCAATTTAAAGAACTGAACATGTTGAAGAGATCAATTGAGAGGGCTTTTAGGTCATGTATCTCAGCTGTAAGACAGAGCAGTTGTAGGGACATGTCATCTAGGCGACCTGCTAGGTCTGAATTATGGGCGAGGGATGTAGGGTGTGCCGGAGAGGCAAGTGGCGTCGGAGGGACTTGGTGATTGTCTGTGGGGACCACTTTGGTGGTGATAAGTTCCAGGGTAGGAGCCTGATCGGAGAGCACTAGAGGACATTTTGATGGTGATGTTGCAGCCATGGCAATGGGGGGGGGGGGGGGCGAGGCAATTGTGCATTTGAGAGCGATTAAAAGTTGAGATTTTAGTTACCCAATTGCCAGGCATTTTAGGCACTTAGCACAGGTAGCGAAAAATTTGAGAAGAGGAGATAGAGAATGGGATTTGAGACAACCACAATCTAGATTTATTCTGAATAAAAGGACGGTATATTCTCAATATTGCTGAAGAACTACATACATACTTGGATTGAGGCTGCTTGCATGTAAGCTGAACAATTGGTGTCTTTGAGAGGGTGTGGCATTGTAGGTTGAAGTTTGGGGAATATTGATGAAAAATGACCTCACCCACCACAAACACGAATATATACATTTTATTTGTTTGTTTTATATTGCAGTTGTTCATAACGAAGGTCGTTGACTAAGTTGCCCACTGGGGCCAAATTTGGTGATAGGGCAGTACATTAATCGAAAAGGATCATCAACAAATAAGACACTGAAACGGCTGCTCCAAATAGTTGATTTTGGAGAGTCAGTCATACAATAATAGTTCTGCGTATTGATTATGAATTATACTTGTATCATCTATGGGTGGTATAACTGTATGTGTATGTGTATTATGAGCAATCAGTGCTTTCGGATTTCTGTATAAGTTATATACATATAGTGATAGATTATGAATTGACTTCGAAAAGTACATTTATATTATAAGATGGTGCTCAAACAATGTTTTTGTATAGTTTAACCTTGTTGGTATTTATCATACTAGTTTGATTCAAAGGTATAAAATATATATATTATATAATATATATAATATATATATATATACATATATATATATACACACACACACACCTTGGAAAAGATAGGGAAAGCCCCATAAAATTACCAATATTACACAATACAATTCAGTAAAGTACAGCTGCCCTACTCACAACTCACAAGAAATGTTACCAGTGGTGGAGTTCACTCCGATCTTGCAACCGTCTTTTCGTTTGTCTTTTGCCCTACTGAGAAGTAAATAAGCATGCATAAATTGTGGCTGAAGCCGGTGTACAATTGCTGCATGGCACACGCAGTATGCAGTGCTGCACAATGTAAATCTCCAGAAACACTAGGGCTGTTCAGTAACTAAATAACTCTTTGTCAATTTCTGTACCCAGACCAGCACAAGCTATGATAACAATAAGCATCATTGCATGAATAGCGAAAACAGAATCTATAGTTAGGCAATTATGAAGACAAGCACAATGCCATAATAAGCTCTCTCCTCACGTGGGTGTCTCGATGTCCTGTTTACTGTGACACAGATACGTATGCGTACAATGGCACATGTGTGGTGATCTGTTAGGGACACACTTCAGAGTATTGTGCCATTTTAAAATGAACACTACGCATGCATATTGATAGGCAGTGATGCGCCTTACATCGGTACATGAAGATGGCACACTCCAAACTAAGATGATGTGTGATGGTGCCTGGATGCCTGACTGGTGCACTGGTGTGCTGTTCATGCGGCTCCCTAACACCACTGCAAGGTAAACTGACTGCTGCTTGCTATCACCATCCAAAGAATTGCTCTCAAGACACTGCTAGAGACAGGAAATGATCTTGTAACACGTACTTCCCCATGTGAATGGATTGACCTAAGTTATCACTGCACAGCATGGGGCTTGAACTGGTGTCTGATTACTGGTCAAAATGCAGCATGTCACCAGTGCAAAGAAGTACAACACAATACACTTCCACAACTGATGGATGTTGATACCGAGAAAGCACGCAAGACCAAAGGTTACTCCAAACCGGCAACATCTGCCAACTTGGGTATCTTCTTCGGCTCGGTATCCCCTTGAAGATTGTACATGGAACTTAAGAACATATGTGCTTTATAAGTAAGGTACAACCGTAGAGCACACAGAAATTGAATGTAAAGTGTATGCTAGGCTGTGCAATACAAAAACTGTTACATTCAGTCATGATTGTTCAAACCCAAAACTTTAATTGCAGGATAGTTGCACTAGACAAGTATCTTATATACTTGCAAATTGCAGAAAATATCTAACTCTCCGATAATACCTCTCCATCTAAATCTCAAGCTATTCTTTTTCACACTGGAACAGAAGTTGTTTTGCTCTCTTAATTACACCGGCAATTGGTGAACAGCTCAACAGGCATCCAGCAGAGAGCTTGTCCATTGGTACAGCACAAGTACAATAGATGACCTTTTTTGTCCAAGTCTAATTGATGCTGTGGTTTCTCTCTGCATTTAAGCTAAGGTTTTGAAGGGCTGTATGTTGGCACCAGTAAGCAACTGTGAGGAAAGGATACAAACTACCATGACCAGAAGACCTACTGGCACATGCATCAAACATGTAATTTGCGATTCCTTATTAGCGAAAAATGAGGAATCGCAAAAGCATATGCATGTAGGAATCGCTAAAAAAATTGCCATTCCTACAAATTCCTTAATTGCGACTCACAATTTGCGAGTTGCAATTAAGGAATGGCTTCCCATTCATTCCTATGGGCCTTCAGGCCCATAGGAATGAATGGGAAAATGCGCATGCAATTTCAAGGGTGCCTGGGTGTCAAAAGGACACCCTGTTGCACCCCTGAAATTGATATGTGCACCCATGTTACACACACACATACCCCAAGGGCATGTGTGTGCGTAACATGGGACTTTGAAAAATGCACTTTGGTGCTTTTTTCAAAGAAATCGCAAATTACCATCACCTTTCATTTCATCGTAAATTGTGATTCTTAATTGCGAAATCGCAATTCTTTTTACTTTATTGCATAGCATTTAAGGAATTGCAAATTGCGATTCTTAAATGCAATCGCAATTTAAGAAATCGTAAAAAATTGCGATTTATTAAATTGCGAGTGGCAAGTTGTTTCATGCATTGCAAAAGCTAATTTTGCGATTGTAAACTGCCGATTTTTGAGAATCGCACCATTTGCGATCGCAAACAGCTTTGAAGCATGCGCCTGCTAGCGTTTAGAATCACCCTACTTTTCATATAGGAGATGGCATTGATCACCTGGGGGTCGTGTGAAAAGCCAGAAGATGTATGTTGTCATCTTCAGCTTCCACCCAAATAAGAAGAAGACTACTGCCTCAACTTTGATGTCTCCTGAAAAAAATAAAGCTAACGGGGTGTGAAATTGTTTTTCCTTATAGCACAGCTGCTCTGCTCCACCCTAATACATCCTATTATCTTCTTGGTTTGGCCCCCTTTGAGGCGCAGTATTTACCAGGAATTTCTACCAAAGCATGGGCTGTTTTTTCAGACTAGTACCACTTGATGTCAATGAAAATGTTGATGAAGTTGTGGATGAAGAAACTACAATGGACGCATGAAAAGTATGTAATGTGTCTCGTGGAGCCATATTGGAGGAAAGATGATGAAAGGAAATTAAAAGAGTGACACTTTAAAGAAAATTGGTGAAAGAATCAGAAATAGTTGAAGAATAGGAAAGGAACTAGAGGAATTACTCAAGGTGTTTTTGATGGTAATTGATGAACTAGCAAAAAACTCTGGATTGATATTCCTTGACTGAAGATTAGTTCCCCCAACTAGTCTGAGAGAGGAACTTGTTAATTTGGCTCATGACGGTCATTGAGGTATCAGCAAGACCAACTGTAGTGTCCGTCATGAGTATTGGTGGCCAGGTCTGAATACGTTAGTGGAGAGGAACTGTGTGGCCTATTTAAATAGCAGTAGGAATAAAGTGGTTAGACCCCACCTATGACTTGGAATATACTAGAGAAACGATGAGGTGAAATAACATTGGATGGAGTTTGTCCGATTCATGGTGAGGAGTGTCTGGTATGCGATGACTTACCCTCAATGGTTTCTCAAAGAGACACACAAATGTAGGAACATCGAGCATTTTTAGCTTCCCGACTGACAAAGAAGCCAGGCATCCGCTGTTTATTTGCAAAAATAAACATGCGGCGCCATGTCTCCTTTTTGGTCCGGCCCAATCAGAGAGCCGGACTGGCGCGTGCAAGGCAGCGTGATGAAGCTTCTGATAAGAAACTTCGTCACGACAGCCGTAATGCAGGGGAGCCAGTCCTGGTGGGCCGGACTAAAAAGTGTAAAAGAGGAACCCCAGAAAGCTTATTCCCAATGGCAGGCCACCGTTTACAATAAACGGTGATGCGAGCCAATGGGAATAAGGGGCGGGGCTTCAAGCCCTTTTCTAAAAATCCTTATCTGCAATAAATCTCGCCGAGCAAGCTGTGCATGTGCGCAGCAACGCTAGCCGAGACCTAAAAAAGGTGAGCAGAATTTTTTTGACCCATGCCTTGATGTAAGAGGTTGTAGAGGAAGGGAAAGTAAGGAAGACTAGAGAGATAAAGGAAATAAGGAGATATGTGGGGGTGTTAGGCTGGAGCAAAGAAAATGCATCACTGTGTAAGGATCAGACCTGACAAGTGCCCTACAACTACCACATAGATACACATTGATAATACAGAAACATACTGACCATGTTCTGCTTGGAACTCAACTTCTGATTTTTCAAAAGCCTATCAGAAGATTTTTTTTTATCACTTATGTACCCTGCCTGACGCCAAGAAGCCTGGCTGTTGTTCTTACCTTCTTTTTTGTGGGATGCCAAACTGTGCCTGTGCTTGGAGGGTACCTGCTTACGCTTCCTACAAGGACTGCTGCTTGTGTCGCTGCTGCTTGAACTTCTCTTTCGTTTCTTTCTTTCTTTTCTCCCAGCTCGGCTTTGCGATCTGCTCTTACTACTGCTTCTCGACTTTTTCTTAGAGTGGCTTCGAGCCATTGCAAGCTTTCAAAAGAAAAAGATTGTTGGAATTATAAATACATATTTGTTTTTAAGTAAAGAGACAGTTGCACAAAGAGCAATATGCAATAAATCATCCACAATGGATTACAGTATAAAACTAACAATATGTTTTATGTTGCTGTTTTAGGCTTTATTGAACACTCAAAGCCTGGGCTCTCCAAGCAGTAAGTGTCATCCCGGTTTACTTTATGTTCTCTCATGGCCAACACTGCCGGTCACATCTGTAAGTTGACCCTACAGTAAAGCATGTCATCTTTTTCTGAAAGATGCCTATGGAATACAGGGTGAATGGTGTATGCCAAGACAGGAAGAAAGAAGAAGTAAAATGTTGACAGTACTTCTGTTTCTCTCGGTCACATACAATCACAAGACCTAACAAAAATCCCTTTAACTGCACACCGCAGGCGGACCTCTGTATTTCCTGCAGCTTTCCCTGGTACTGTAAAGCCAGCTAATGCAACAGTATGAAGCATACAACCGCCTCTTCTCCACCAATGCTACAACTCTTCTCCATTATCAAGTCACTTCCTTCCTTCTCCTCCACAAGGGGTACATATTTTCCACTACTGCACCATCAGGCAGGGAGAGTGGCAACATCCCTAAGCTGCTGGGTAGTGCAAGTACCTGTCAGCAGCCTTCGACACCGTCTCCCACCACCTCCTCATCCAAAGACTTCACCACATCAGTATCTACGGCAACGTCCTTAAGCTGCTATCCCCTTTTCTCATCGGATGCACTCAGAGAATCCGCCTTCAGCCATACTTCTCCGACCCCAAGAGCATCATCTGCGGTGTGCCCCTGGGCGCCTCAGTCAGCCTCACACTGTTCGACGTTTACATGACTCCGCTGGCACCCATCGCTCACAGCCACGATCTCAACATCATCTCCTACGCCGACGACACCCAGAACGCTGACTGGATGATAGCCAGCTGCCTCAAACTCAACAATGAGAAAAAAATAATTTCTCCTCTTCAAAAGACCCCCCTCACTGTGGGTCGACTCCTGGTGGCCCCCGGACCAGCACCCGCCCCCACCAGCCACACCCTCAACCTCAGAATCATCCTTGACAGCAAACTCTCTATCAGAAGTCAGATCAACTCATTCACCTCCACCTGCTTCAACACCCTCAGAATGCTCCGAAAAGTCGTCAGATGGATCCTAACCGACACCAGAAGAACCGCCACTCAAGCCCTCATTACCGGTCGACTTGACCGCGGAAATGCCCTTTACGTCAGAACCACCACCCACCTCCTCATGCACCTACAAACAATCCAGAACGCAGCAGTAAAAATCATCCTGGGCCTGCCCAGACAAGTCCACATCACCCCCCACCTCCGTAGCCTGCACTGGCTCCCTGTCAAGACGAGATGCCACTTTAAGCTGCTCATGCACGCCTATAAAGCCCTCCACAACATGGGAGCAGAATACCTGAACAACTGCCTGACCTTCCACCAGCCCTCCAGACACCTGCAGTCCGCTGTGCTAGCCCTCACAATGACCCCCGCATCCTTCATACCTGAACTAGAGGACGTTTCTTCTCCCACCTCGAAACCTAAGCCTGAAACAACCTCCCCATACCCCTCCGAATGGCTACCTCCCTCGCCGACTTCAGGAGTAGACTCAAGACCTGGCTGTTGGAGTAGCTCCACCTAATGCAAGCGCCTGGATATGGGGCACTTCAAAAGACTCAACAATGGCTAACGCATAATCATCTGTTACTAAATACCCTCAAAACAGGATTTCTCCTGGTTAGCCCCTGCAACCACTCGCCCCTACGCAAAACTGGATCAAAGAACTCTCAGCATTCAACTGCACCCCTCATATGGTGGACTCCGCTTGTTCTTTAGGCATCACCCTGGACAAATTCCTAAACATGCAAGAGCATATCAGAGCCACTATTAGAAGTGTCAATCATCAGCTCAACACCCTTAGAAAAATCAAACCTTTCCTACCTTCCGAGGACATCCAATCAGCAGTCCAATCCCTAGTTATCTCACGAGTGGAATATGGCTTGGTGACCCTAGCTGGGCCTCCTAAATCTAGGTTAGCTCCGCTAAGAGCTAAACTGAACGCTTCTGCCAGACTCATGACAGGCTCTGGAAAGCATGATCATATTACACCTGACTTAATTCAACTTACTGGCTTTCCATTGAAGCAAGTATCCGCTTCAAGATAGCCTGTCTGACACATAAAGCTATACACTTCAATACCCCCGTTTACCTGGCAAAAAACTCGAGCTCTCCGGTTCCAGTCGAAACTTAAGAAGCTCCAATACTCTACTACTGAAACCTCCTAAATTAAACATAAAAAGAACGTACAATCACACCTTCTCAGGGCTGGCTCTAAGAATTTGGAATGCCCTTCCGACAAAGATCAGAGACAACCCCTCGACTGCTTCATTTAAAAAAAAAAAGGTTAAATGGCTACTATTGGATGAAATGTATCAGCTATAGCCTCTATGACATGTGCTAGACACTTCCTTCATTTGCTTGACAATCATTTATATTTTGTGTTTTGAAACGTATTATGTTGTTCTTTTGACTTAGTGCTCTGCTAAAACTTCACGGCCCGACTAGTAGGGCTGGTACCTGTTTGATCATGTGCTACCTCGTCTTCCCCTGGCACCCCCATTTACTTTTTATGTTTCACGTTCCTCTTATGTTTCCTTATTGTATTGTACTCATGCTGTTTCCTCATGTCAACATTAGTTTTTTTTGTACAGCGCTCTGATACACATCTGGGTCTTGTTCGCACTTTATAAAACTTTTCAAATAAATAAATAATAATAAATACCCCTTGGAGTGATTACCATGCTCTACAAATCTCTGATTGACTGCTTGAAGTAGCTGACAATGGGAAGAGAAGGCTAGTACCAGTGTTAGTTGTTCATTTATCTGTGTCGGGAAAAGATCTTGCACTATGCAAGGAGGCCAAACGGACACGGCATTAAGGAAACTAGATGTTAACACTTGTATTTGCAGTAAAAAGGTCACAAAGAGATTAAGCAGTGACTTCTGCTTTGCAGCCTGCTCATCTCCCCCAAAAAAGAGCAGCTCTGTCCCTTTTTCCCCAGCACCATAAAAAGCACTCCTTACCATGATGCCTCATGCCAAAATAATTCTGATTAGTTGTTTCCTCTTTACAAAGGTTCTCATAGCACCCTGGCAACCCAAAGAAAAGTCTAATTGGTCTTAATAAAGATCTTGAATGACCTATGTCCTCTCCCTAAGCTAGATTATTTATTTTTTATTTGTGGTATTTGTAGAGCGCAGCATTCATCCCAGGGGGTATCAAGGCGCTGATTAGTGTGATTAGTGTGATTAGATTAGTGTGCTGACGTAATACCCACCCAACAGAATAAAACATTTTACACTCATATTACACCAGCAAACAATCTGTATTGGACTCTTTAGCAAACATTGCAAAGCCAAGAGATCTAGCAATGGCAAAATGGTGCACTGATAACTTTTTTTTACTACAAGCTTATGCCCCAAAATTAAAAAAGGAGAAAAAAACTAAGAAAACATGCCACCAATTAAAGGTAGAGTCCAATAATTCAAATAAAAATGTTACTTAAGAAAATCCTGCATAACTTTAATAGAAAAGCACTTCATAGCAGACAGATGCACTGAGAGAAAAAAGTAGAAACTCTTTTTAGTTTTTTGTTTCTTCTGAATAACAAATTGTATTTGGTTTTCCTGATACAATATGGGCCAGAGCCCTACAAGTACCTGCAAGAAACAATATGAATCAGAAGTACCATAATATTTTGAACAATTGTAACTCCCACAGTGTAGACAATCCAAGATTCTAGCAATTGCATAAAAATGTCAATAATACAGAGGCAAACAATTATATGATACGGAATGAAACATATAATGTGGACATTGGTAGAAGTGGGGGTTTGTTAAGGGTCAAAGGATGGGGAAGGGGGGAGGTCTATCCCCCGGTATGTTTCCCAACGGGTCCATATTTTTCTGTGCTTCTGGGGACATCCACGGGCCAGAAATACCGCCACCTCAGGGCCCATAGACCTGTCCAGTTCAGCGTCCCATTTTCCCGTAGTCAGGGGGGAGGCCCCCTTCCACAGTTGGGCTATGTCACGTTTGGCAATGGTAAGAGCCAGGAAGAGTAGAAGTTGCTTATATTTATTGCCCCCTGTCTCGCCAGTGCTGTGTAAAAGAAAGAGTCTCGGTTCCAGTGGGAGCTCCCAAGCAAGTATGTCGCTAAGACAAGAAGCCACCCTCCTCCAAAACGGCTGCTACACCGAACAGCTCCAGACCGAATGTAAGAACGTACCCTCGTGCTTCTCAAACAGGTGGGGGACTGAATTAACCTATTTTTCCAAAGGCAGGATCGAGTGTAGTAAGCTCTATGTGTATACCTAAATTGAATATGGCAGTAGCGTGTAGATACTGCAGCACCCCGAGGACTGGCTATGGTTTCGGCCCAGTCACCTTCAGTCAACTCTGGAATATCATCCTGCCATGTTCTCTTAGTTTTATCAAGGGTTGGTTGTGTGTGCGTCGTCATAGTTTGGTAAAATTGCCTGATTTTATGGAGCCCCAGGTCACCCATCAGTAGGCGGCCCTCCAGTGGATGGGATTCTGGTAGAGATTCCAGAGCGAGAATCTGGGGGCCCAATGTGTGACGTAATTGAAGAGATTTATAAAATTGTGTCTTATGTAGAGAAATTCCCCTTGCAGTTCAGTGTTGTGCCTTGCATCACATCTCCCAGTGTAGATATCCCCACTAAGTCCCATTGACGAAAACCCTCAGGGCAGTCACGGGGCGTATGTGCCTTGCCAGAGAGGGGTTGTCTGAGTCAAGGTTCTTATTTTACCACCATTCTGCAAATCTACATAAAGTGGCTGGAAATAAGCAGGAAGCTGTAGTTTGGAAAAACATGTGATTTTGAGCACATCCACAAACTAACTTGTTTAAGGATGTTCATCCGATTTCTTTCCAATGTCATTTTTATACAAGAGAAGTTTGGAAATGTACTTCTGATAAGGGCGGGAATACTATTTCTTACCACAGTGGGGAAAAGAAAGATGTAGGGAAAGGGAATTTTCAATTAGTCCCCAATTTATTTTCATGTTGTCCATGATGGTTCTCCATGGAATTTCCATTATTAAAATTATTTTGATTACATATTGTCATGCATCACACGTTTTACTAAATGATAACTTTGGGAAATTAGATTTTTAACTGCACAGCAGTTTAGCAAAACTTTTTTTTAAGTTACAATTTTACTTGTGTACATGGTTTTACATTGTAACAAAGTGTTGCTAAGAATTCACACGTCTTCATCTCTAGGGACCACATTGTTGTCTGGTTCAGTCTCTTCTAAACAGACCATGTGCAGGTGGACAGTTTTTGCATTGTTACCTAATAATAGAAAGATAATAGGCATACATCTATCTGGTAAGCCACAAGATGGAAAGTACTTTGATTGAGAAATGCTTCCATTCCTGAAATTTCGAGGGCTACTATTAGGAAGTCAGTTCACACCTCTGCTGAACATTGTTGTCTGGAATCTGACTCGAGGAAAGATACATTGTTGGGTCAGGCTACTCTTTGAATCTCATTTGCATAAAAAGTTTAAGATTGTGGATTGATCACACTTTTAAGGTTATGTTGGCTTGCTATTCCAGTCTATATTTTGTGAATATCAGTAAGAATCCCATTGTTAAATTACTTACTCGTAATCCTAATTCTTTCTCTGAATTCATAAAAGCCTCATCCGGCTCAATTCTTTTAGGGTCACAGATTCTGATAATGATATGGTGTACAGCTATCTTCCCTCTGTTCCAAAAACAGACTTTTTGTCACCCTGTAGAGCATGAAGGGATAGAGCAACTTTCCAAAGCTCTAAACAGAACTGGTTCAGTTTTCTCAATGTTATAGTGTTTTTACATTGGGGCCATATTCCTGCCGTTTTCTAAGTTGTGTCTCAACCACTTGTTCTATGTAATTAATATACTGGCAACGAAAAAAAAGAGTATAATGTTGCTTCTTTGGACAAGTTACTTAATATGTGCTTTAATTGAATAGTTACAAGTATCGTAACAAGTTGTGTTTCGGGATCTTGCACAAACGCAGAGCTACTCTACCTTTTATGAATTCAGAGGGAATATCAATGGCTAAGAACAAGGATTACAAGTAACCTTTACTTATCAAGTCATCTTGCAGGTTCAATGGTTGCCACTACTTCTACTGTTTACAGTTGGAGACCTCCTGGTTATAACGATACATCTAGCCTTCATGGAGGTGTACATGAATGGGTAAGCTTGTCTACCTTTACCTGGAGGGTATGAGGGAAATCACGGAACAACGTCTCAAAGTCAACTAGATTGTGGCTACTAGGGCTATCACATTTTCTACGGGTGCACTGGTAGGGAAGTTCTTGAAAAACGTGATTGGAGGCTTTGATAGTTTCTACTATCCTTGTATGTGGGTGATGAGTGGCGAAGGAAAAGTGACGGTTGTGCGGTTGGTCTAGTCAGCATGTCTTGTAGGACAGATGAGGTTAATCACGGTTTAGCAAAGTAAGTCCAGTGTGTGCTCCTGATGATGATATGCAAGCAATATGACAAGCTAAGGGATATTGACAGTGTCCAGCAGAATAGAGATACCACATTTCATGGTTTTAGGTAATGCACCAAATGGGGGGCTAAAGTTGATAAAGAAGAGCATGTTCACATAGCTGGTCAAGGACACTATAAAAACACTGGACATCTGAAAGCTGCAGGCTAGAGCAGTGTTTCCCAAACTATGGGCCGCAAACCACTGGTGGATCGTGAGCCACTTTTTGGTGGGGTCATGAAAGTCCCAGCATTAAATAAAGATGTCTTTAAATTGTGCAATTATCTTGTCACATATTAGGCATTTCAAAGACAGATGTGAACTGTCAAGCTAGATCTTCTGGCAAATTGCTGCTAATTGTTTCAACATGGGGATTGGTGCTTACATACTCCTCTCTATTTGCAGTCATAGAAAGAAAAGTAAAGCAAACTATGTGACAAATATGCTGGGCTACAGGGAAGTTTGAAAGGAAAGGCTGTATGACGTAATTTTCTTTGTTGGCGAACAACAACATGTGTAAACCTGTAAGTAAAATGTATGCATTCAGCAGTTAGGACAGCAAAAATGAAACACATTTTTTATAACTCTAAAGTGTAATGGAACAAAGATGTTAATAGAATCCAAACAAATCAAGATAGTTTACTTGGTGTTGCACAAATGATATTCACTGAAACCCGATTTCTACACATTATCATTGTGTGCAATATTTATTTTTGTCAGTACAACTACATAATCTGTGCAAATTTAATTGCCATTTCAATAGAAAATGTTCTTGCAGGGTGAGTGCTAAGTAGGTTGAAAAAGTTTGTCGTTCGAAAAATTGGGTCGTTGTTCTTGAAAATTTCGGAAGCACTGGGCTAGAGTAAACTGGCTGAAAGGTGAGACTTCTTACTGACAGTGGGACATCTGTTGCTGTGAAGGCAGGGGAGGCTCCTCCTATAAGGCAGAGGACCGTCTCCCCACTAGTTAAAATGCCCCCAGATAAAAAACAAAATGGTCATAGATATTATTACCATTTTATTTTTCATTGACTTTACAAACCCCGGTCCCAAGCCGAGTCTCAGGACAGGGTGGGCAGATGTTGACAGACAGCAGCAGAAAGTGAAGGGCTGGGCACTTTAAAATGTGCATGTCTCTTTGGCCAGCCGGCTAGCGACGGCCAGGTAGATATGCGCACTTTAAACCCCTCAACCCAGCTGTCTTAGACAATTGGGTTGAGACCGAGAAAAGGCCCCCAGCGTTCATTGGAGCACTCAGAAAGCCTGCTTCATCCAATCGTGGCACTGCTCTCATGCTGACTAATAGCATGAGAGCAATGCCAGGATTGGTTAGGGAAGTTGGCTTGGCCCAAGGAGAGAATAAGACCGGGATGTAGCGAGGTACGTGTGTTTTATTTCATTTTTTAAATATGTTTTGTGTTTATTATGCCCTAAATCACCAATATGCATTACATTACCGTTTTAAAATTACAATTTTTAACTTTAAGACGATAAGTGGTATCAGCATGAATTTTGTTTATATATTTTTACCCCCATTTGCCCGCCCCTCCCCATGGATCGTACCCGTCTCTGTTTAGAGGGCAGAGACACAACAAAGAGGAGCTGTCAGGAGTGAGAGAGTACCTCCTCCACCACTTTTCAGTTCATTCTTGACAAAGAAATGCTTCCAGAGTTCTGGTTGTGGTTTTATATCTGTTTATTTGTCAAAGTTGATTGCATGGTAAGATAAAGAGACTTTCACACAGCCAACATGTGTTTCGCCACTAAGTTGTCATTGAGACCAGGGCTTCCCCAGGGCTATAAATGAAATAAACAAGACAATCTTTGTTCCTGTTTTGGTAATGGTGCATTACTTCCACCAGGTGTTTAGCAGCGAGGATGAGGAATGAGCTCCACCAAAAGTACTTCGCAGTGGGGGGGTGAATGGTGATTTATCAGCTTTACATATGGTATATGTGGGGTGACAATGCTAAGGAACAGGGAGCAATGATTTGTGAAAGTGCAATTTGCGATACAAAGAGATATTATTGCATGCTTTGTTTTGGTGCTGGCGCTCGAGACTCAGGAAATTACCGGGGGACTAAAGTTCAAGATTCAATGGTAAGCTTATAGTTTGGGAGAGGCTTATTTTGTGAAATATAGGTTAATCATGCTGAGTACTTTGGTAATAGTATAAATTCATACTTGTCGAGGTGAATCTTATCATGAGAAAGAAACTGATTCGGTCAGTATGCTCATTGTTCCAGTAGTGTAAGCACTGTCTAGTTACATTGTATGTATAGTAATATATACCTTAAAGCAAGTTCATAGCTGGTCTTTGATTCCAATTTCGAATATACTGTGTGGATTCTATATGCCACCATCCCTCTACCCATGTTATGGCATTAAGGCAAGACCTGCCAAGTTTGGAACTTTGGAACTTGGGAACCAGGTTGAATCTCGGCATCAGCTCAACATCCTGTGATTTTTTCACACTGCCTATAAACAATTAATGAGACCTTATGTAACTGTTGCTTATGTAAAATGCTCCAATCCATTCTGGTCAAGTTGGCGCTATATAAAAACTGCAGAAAAATGCATAAAGACGTAAAAACAAAGCCTTATCATGTGGAAAGACAAACAGACACCCATTTACTGGTTGATTTATACAAAGTAAAATCAGAAAATCTAGATAAATTGTGGCTTTCCTGCATAAATTGTGCGTTCTTGGGCAAATATTTAATTTCACCAAAACTCCTTTTTCTTCATTATCACATATAAAAGCTCCTTCAAATATGTGAGGTCGGAATACCAGCAGGGGAGGCTCATCCGCTATGGTGGAGGAGTGTCGCCCCACTGCCGAACAGAGTTAAATGAAAAATAAA
Organism: Lissotriton helveticus; assembly: GCF_964261635.1. Lineage (NCBI taxonomy): Eukaryota > Metazoa > Chordata > Amphibia > Caudata > Salamandridae > Lissotriton > Lissotriton helveticus. Next base: position 1,060,990,507 of record NC_136072.1, on the reverse strand, counting down.
ATAATCTAAGTGCAGATTTTTATTTGTTTTACAGTGTTTTATATAGTGCGAACTTGACCCGAAGGTATCGGGTATCAGAGCACTTAAACATGAGCACCAGTTGCGTTACATGAGGACATGTAACGCAACACATGAGATCATTTTATTTTTAGTCCTGCGGCTGTCCTGGGGGCGGGGCCACAGCACTGCAGCAGGGCGTGGAAGAATGGTGGGCTCTGCTGTCAGTGCACATGAAGGTTTGGCCGGCAGGCCGTTTGAGGAAGACCAAACCGTCATGCGCACTGACATCTCTCCAACCCAACTGTATTGCTGGGACGAGAGATCAGTAGGCACAGGGTCCCATGTACCGATGGAGCACTAAACCAGTCCGCTCTGCCCAATTCTATACCTGCTCTCATGGTGAGAGCAGCGTTGGATTTGGCTGTAGGTGAAGCTGGGAGCTTCAGCCTGTGACAGATGAGAAGCCCAGCGAGCAGCGCAGCGAGCAGATGACCGGCAAGTATGTCTTTTTTGTTTTTTTATTTCAGCCCCCTTGCATGGCCCCTACTCCCCGTGCTGCCCCGCCCCACCACATTTCCCTTACATCAGCTACTACTGAATACCAGTTGTACAAAACCTACTGTGTTTAATAGATTGTAATATTGCTCACTAATATTCTGGGCCATGTACAGGGTTTACATGACAACTGTATAATCTTTTAGATCACTTTTAATAAGTACTTATTAGTGCAGTGCTATAACTTGTAATGTTAAAGCTTCCACGTGAGAAAGTAATGCACTTTTTTAATTTTGAAGAGACTTTATCGTATTTTACATGATGTCTGTTGTATGATTTACATAGTAAACATTTTCAGGGCTCAGCTCGTGCACGAACTCCAAGGGCCGAGGCACCCTCTGCTCGTCTTAACCCTCTTAATGTGTTGGCCAGCCCCTCAACTTCTCCCTATGCTATGTATTAGAGCGTCACTGCTGTGTGGAAAATAATAAGGAGTCCAGACGCTGGGGTTACATCGGTTTTAGCATTTGCTCTCATTATGGGCAGAATCAAGCCTTAAACCCAGGAAAATACAGGAAAATCGACACAGGTGGATATGCCAACATAATACACCTAGGAAGAGGAAGATACAAAAGAGGGGGAATGCATGTTTCCAATTGACGTGCTTAGAAAAAGAACCTGTTTTAGGAGGGAGGCAGGTAAAATAAAGTCTTTTTTTTTTTTTACTTCAAATATCGGGACACTCCCGCACCAACCAGGTCTGTCGGCATGTTTGGGTGGAAAAGCATAGCGAAAAAAATGGAGGGCGTTTGAGTGTTTCCGGCAGGCAACTGACCGTGTGAGCAGTACTGTGCAGGGGCCTTTGGTCCGGTAAAGCAGCCGATACGGTGGCGTGTTAGATAAACTCCGTTTCAAGATGCCCTAAGCAGCCAGCTCGTTCTGCCACAGCAGCATTTAATGCAATTGAAGTGCGCATGCGCGCTGGTGGTCCTTGGTGAAAGAGTTCCTCAGACGCATACGTAAAAGTGTTTGCTTTCGGTTTCTCTGCACATGCGCAATACAGATTCTAGTAGAGGGATGTTTCTAAAGGACTTCATTGTTACAAAGTTACTGTCTGTTTACCTAAAACTAGAGATTGTAAAAATTACCTTTAAAGAGTATTCACCACAACGAAAAGCCATTTTAAAGAAAGATTTGATTTTTAATGAGTCATTACACCAGTCAGGATTCATTGTTTTAGAGAAAGGTTTTTTAACGAGCCAATCATAAATTAAGAGTAATTGTTTTTTCCCCTTGTAATTAAGGTAACGTACAGAGTGTGATTAGAATTTGGATTAGGATTAGTTTGAGTTAAGTGTTAGATATTGGTTAAAATTTAGTAAAGGTGTTGAAATTAGGTTTAGGGTTGGGCTTGGAGCCTAGATGAATTTGTTTTTGCAGTTTTATATTGCGCGGATGTGGCCCAGACTACAGAGCACTTTACAACAGCAGGAGGATACATGAGTTACTGCAAGTTATAGTTATAGTAATTAAACTCTGACGTTTACATCGGAAGATGCTTGCAGGAGTTACCACATGAGACAATTACACCAGCCTTTTAAAGGTTGTACACAGTTAAGTCATCGATTTAGATGGTGGGGTCGCATAACAAAGGTAGTTCAAAGCCTGGTGGAGACATTTCTTAAGTATGGATGGCATTAATTTTTTCTTCCAGAGTATTTAGTAAGGCTTTCTGTGTACACGGCCCTAGGACTTTGGAAATAAGCGTACATGTAAGCTAAAAACAGATGCTATGAGATCAAGAAAGCAAGATTTAAGGAAAGATGATTCAATCAGAGGAAAGAGGTGTTGTCCTCCGGGGCATTGTTGGGCAGTGAGCCTTGTCATATCCTAAGAGATGTGGGGTAGCTTTTCAAGCGAGGCCCTTGGCTGCGAACCTCACATAACTCGATCAGTATGCTGAGATCCACCAGTCACAGGCACGACTTCTCAAAATAATGAGACTGCCTCTCGCCTGATACTGCTCAGAAACAAACAGCACTGTTGCTAAGAGACTGTGATGCTCTTTGAAGAAAGCAAACTCGTGGATGGTAAAATGCATGGCATCTGGGTAGACGGGGTGAAATTTTCATGCAGGATCCGCTGTGGCGGTCCTCACATAGCTAGGTTGATATTCACACCACCTGTGTTAAGGTATGACAGCTTATATTGGCTTATTAATAGCTGGTTCTGCTAAGGAGAAAGCAGCTGAAATTTTATGAGGGTGGGACGCTGTCTGAAGAAATGATGACCTTATTCGTCCTGCTCTGAGGTGGCGAACCATACAGTGCCAGGGGAGATTTGCTGTTTTGAATTAACGATGTCTAATCTGAGATCCTAACGTAGTTGGGTTCGTATTCCCTGATATACCAGCCAAAGTGAAGACTTATCAATCCACGTCTGATTAACACAGAGCGGCGCAGATGAAAGAAGCAGTCAAGGATTGTACAGATCAATAATGTTGCATATATATTCGTAAGTTTTAAATAACAGAATCTAGTAGAAGTCAATGGTGTAATTTTTTTGAATTGCATGAAAACTTGACCTGGGTTGAAATATCAGAATTCTCACAATTGTGGAAAGATGAAGTCAACCTTAATTGTCAATATGGCTTAAAGCAAATCTAAAGATGCTAAAGCCTTAAGAGGCGCCTACAATCTCATTTGTAGAATTAGAGCAAAGCGGAAAATTTGACAAACACATTTTGCATCTATTCCTAGTTGTTCACCTATTCCATGTTAATTGTTGTTAAGTGTAATTTGCTCTTATTCATTGTTTGACTTTAATTTACACCCTGCTATAAACAGTACAAAATAGGCACAGGTGTAAAGATGGGTTCATTATGTTATTTCCCCTAAACAGCAAATCTGGTAGCAAGGTACAGCAAATTCTGAAGTTGCATTAAGCCATTTTACACTGAATAATGTTCACAGACTTAAAGGGTTTACTACCCGAGTTAGTACAAAACGCCGGAAGAGGATCAAAGACATATAATGTTTCACAATCGAAGTTAGCAGAAACTTGTGGAAGATGATCAAATAAATAGGGTGCTCCAGATTTGCCTTTTAAAATATTGTAATAGTAATTTTTTATAATTTCCAGGCTAGATTAAGGCTGTCCCCTATACTTCTTTTCCATTAAATTCAAGAGAGGTATTTAGCTTGGCCAAAGTGACAACCTCATTCCTGTCTATTTCGTTAACAGCTCATGGTTGTAATGTTGTAATATTAGAAAGCGAAACTACTGCGTTGACTTTGTTCGGCTCTGTAAGTGTCAAACACAGCCACATATAAGCGCCACCTGTGCTCGCTGACATAAGTCCTGTGCCTTCGTACATGGACCTGGATCTCTGCTTCCACTTTTTCTCATGGTTTGATAAGTGTTTTTCTTTTTTCTTCAAAAACCATTTTCCAAACAAAACTGCCAGTTTCTAAGGGAACTATGTCTCCTCCAAAGATTACATGGTTTACACATTTCTGTGATAGGCCTGCACATGATATGTCTCGGGTGTTGGTTTTTGTAGCACGACTTCAAGCCATGCGAGGAGTGCGCCCTCATGCATCCAAAGGCAATTTGTGATTGTGAAGCAAAGCTGTACATCGCCAAACATCAGAAAAAGAAACTGCACAATTTTTGCTCAAAGTTGAGGGTACAGACTTGTTCCAGCTCTTGAGACCATTCTCGCAATAGGTCCTATTTGCGGTCAAAGTACTTAGGTAAGTTCAAATTATAGCAGAAGTGTATTGTAGTTCCTGTATTCCCAATAGGCTCTGCGCATTGGAATAATATATTCTATAGATTTGACGTAGGACTGAGGTCTACTAGGTCTTTATCAAATATATTAGACTTAATTGTGAGTGCCAGCTAGCTCAGAGGTCACTAGAAAGTTTCTCGAATGAACAAGAAGGGATTAGTTCCTGACAACCGCATAAACATGACAACTTTGTTTCCCAAGAATAAAAAATATATCTCTAGAGTCGCGGAAACAATAGATAGTTATTTCACTCAGTCAATCGTGCATGCTTCGTTTCACCAGAGGTGCAGAGAATTAGAGAGACGGGCGTTTTCAATAAAAAGTATTTATTGAACAGTCTTCTGTCTCATGCAGGAGAAATGAACTGCTACAATCGTAATACTCGTTGCAAAGTACAATGTGTACAGTACGAAGAGTATTATACAATAATACTGTAAAAGCATGATATGGTTTCTAAGCCATAAAATACATAGAATACATACATTAATAAATAAAGACTAAAAGTACTCAACTGGTGCTTCTAAAATACACCTACCATGGTGTACCTAACCCAAGTTTAGTACGAGGGAAGAAGTAAGTGAGGTGTAGCTTAGTTTCAGTATTCTTTGCTAAGAATCTATCCAAGAATTCTCTAAGGGTCTAATCAGCTCCGTACCTTGGTTTTGGAATGAAGGAGGTCTGGTATCACTCTCTCTCAGGACTCTATTTCCCAACAACCCGCAAGGGTAGCTTGGAAACACTGGGCCCGATTCACAGAACTAACTTAAGACAAAATCCTAAACTTACTACCATTTTAGTATTCACAGAAGGCACTTACTCATTTTGGTATTCACAGAAGGCACTTACTCATTTCGGTATTCACAGAAGTTAGGAGTCCTAACTTTAGGACTCGTAAATGCCTTCTGTGAATACCGTAAGTCTCAAAATTAGGATTTTTCTCAATTTAGTAGTAGTAAAGTTAGGACTCCTAACTTTCGGACTCCTAAATGCCTTCTGTGAATACTGAAAGTCTTAAAATTAGGATTTTTCTCAACTTTACTACTACTAAACTGAGAAAAATCCTAATTTTAAGACTTTCGGTATTCACAGAAGGCATTTAGGAGTCCGAAAGTTAGGAGTCCTAACTTTACTACTAGTAAATTGGGAAAAATCCTAATTTTAAGAATTTCGGTATTCACAGAAGTGATTTAGGAGTCCTAAAGTTAGGAGTCCTAACTTTACGACTATTAAACTGAGAAAAATCCTAATTTTAAGACTTTCGGTATTCACAGAAGGCCTTTAGGAGTCCTAAAGTTAGGACTGCTAACTTCTGTGAATACCGAAATGAGTAAATGTCTTCTGTGAATACCAAATTGAGTAAGTGCCTTCTGTGAATACGAAAATGGTAGTAAGTTTAGGATTTTGTCTTAAGTCAGTTCTGTGAATCGGGCCCACTGGAGCTGGATTTCTCGGCAGGAGAAAAGACAGCGTCTCTCTCAGTGCATCTGCTGGAGGGTCGGCTTCCTTCGGCACTTGCTTCAGCGAGCTGTGTCATGTAGGTAGATAGTCGAACTGCTCCAAACCACCATATCTTTGCCTGGGCAAGTGTGGGCATATTTATACCTTGAAGGTGCCGAGTTTGACGTAAGGTTGGACATAATAACGTCATCAAAGACTCCGTTCTTTGAAAACTCCATGAGTTCTTGGATACATCAATATTCAAGCAAGAGGAGGTCCCTGACTGCTGAAGGCGGGTTTTTCCAAGAACTCGTTGTGGATTTTCGGAACTAGTGGAAGTAGCCATGCCGTATTTGGACTGCCTGAGCTAAGTCTTAATATGGTTAAGATTTCTATGCCTATATAAGGATATGGTGATTTATACCTATATAAGGGCATGAATCGGGAAAATTACACTAGGGTCCTAAAATGCTCCACAACAGAAGCACAGGAAAGCCAAGTGGGACTCATCCCCATCCTCTCACTCTCCATTAAAAAAGCCATGAGGGTCCCAAAGTGCCAATCAGTCTCACTCCTGAACTCCCTCCAAGGCGCCCATTCCACAATTGATCCTGATGCATCCAATATCCCTGGAGGTCATCGGTTTAGCACCACAGCAGACTGATCAAGGCTTTTAGAGAGGTTATGTTGCAAGTTTATGTCACTCTTCTGATGCCTCTGGTTTGTCTTTGGGCCCCAAAGATCCGCAGAGACCTCCAGCCGGCTTACCGCCAGTGGATTAGTCCTTGGCACCATATGTGCCTCCCAAATCCATCTCAGGTTCCACCCTGTCTTCGGTCTGACTTCCACTCCGATGCCAAAATCCATGCTGGACGACGAATCTGGTATATGGTTTCCCAGGCGGGGGAAGACAGTGGCAGTGTCCATACTCCGCTTGGCGGCTACTGAATGGGCTGATAAAATTAGAGTGTAATTGGAAGAGCGTTGCTGAAATAATAGCGCTTTTTAAACATCTCTATTTTTAAATTCCTTGTGCACGATTTTAGCGAGTGTGCTGCACGTAATTTGTTTAATACTGTTTTAAAACTTATCCGGAGTGCTGGTCTCGATTCCTGTGCCTGCCCGCCTCGGTCCGACTCGGTAATTCATTACCGTTGTGCGGAGGGCGGACAGGTGAGGGCCAGGCACTTCCGGGAGCGGTCAGCGCTCTAGTGCTCAACTGGGGGCTATTTAGCCATCGCCTCACAGGAAGCGCGCAGCGATTGCGCGCAGCCTCATCACAGCCGAAGACCAGCCTAAGAGCTGCCCGTCTGCGCCCGTCCGCGCTAGGCTGGGCTCTGGGCTTGGCACAATTTTTTGGTGGTGAGCAAAGCTATCCTTATTACCATGGTTATTGTATACTCCTTTGATGAGTTATATGCCTTACGCAACTCTCCCAATACCAATTGTTCCTTGTACCCTTCTCCCCCTACTAAGTTTTGCTGTCCTCACTGCAAGTTCTTTCTAAAAAAAACGACTTTGTGCAGATCCTTATGTCAATACGGCAGACGAAACAGACAGGTGACCCCAAGGATAATCCCGCCCAGTCGGCCTCTTCGTTTTTGGAGTATAAACTGCAGATCCCTACCTCAACACAGATACAATATACATGATTTTCTTGTGGAACATCAACCAGATGCGATATTCCTGATCGAGACTTGGCTCAGGGACTGCTCAGGTCCGGATATTGCAGATGCCGTCCCCTCTAATTATGCTATTCTTCGCCAAGATAGAGTCTCTGGCAGAGGAGGTGGAATTGCAATTATCTACAAGAATATATATAATTGTAAATTGGTTGATGCTACCCAAAAAGACTGTGAGTCAGCTTTATTTCAACTGTTTATAACTCCTCAATTTACGCTGTCAGGTTTACTGGCATATCGTCCCCCTGGGACAGCGAGTCCTTGGATAACTTCACTACCGGACCGACTAGCCCCAGTCCTGCTTAAAGCATCTAACTTTACTATTTTAGGAGATTTAAACATTCACTTGGATGACAATGAATGCTCATATAGAAATCAGCTCCTTTCTATCCTAGAAGCTTTTAATCTCCAATTACTCAACACTGGTCCCACACATAGTGCTGGCCATTTACTTGATCCTATTTTTTCTAATTTGCCCTTAGACTGTTCCCGTGAAGCTTTACAAATTACTTGGTCGGATCATCTAGCTGTCCCTTTTACCTTAGACTTGGCTGACACAGCAACTAGATCTTTGACAGTAAAACCGGGGCCATCCCGGAATTGGGGGAAGGTTAGTATTCCTGAACTTAACAAACTACTGATTAAAACTCTTCCGTCTATCGATGCACCGGTTACTGTTCTTGATAATGTTACGAAACTTTGGCTTACTAATGCTGTAGAACGGGCGTTACCAATGACGTCTAAGCCTACAGCTATACATCATCCTCCTGCCCCATGGTACTCGGAACAACTTAAGAGTCTTCGCTCTCAATGTAAGACCTTGGAGCGTAAATGGAGGAAAGGCTACTCTCCTTCTCGTAAAATCATATATAAAGAAGCCTTAAAAAAGTACCATAATAGCTGCAAAACTGCCAAAGCAAACTACACCACAAGAACAGTGACTGATGCTCAAAATTGCCCTAAAGTACTATTCTCTGTTGTGAAAAAACTGACTGGTGTAAATTCCACTCCCCCCCCCCGGCTCTTGATGCCACCCAATGCCAATCCTTGGCAGATTATTTTATAAAGAAAGTGGATCTCATCTATGACCACTTCTCTCCAAGTCCAGAGACTTCTCCCATCTCTCCTAATATGGCCACGGAACCAGTGAATACAACTTCTGATGCTACCATTACTATCTGGCAGCCGCTAGACGCTAATTCTTTTGTGTCCTGTTTAAACAGCGTGCGCTCTGGCTCCCCACAGGATGCGCTCCCAGCAAAAATCTTAAAACAATTGGATCCCCTTACCCATCCTATTTTTATTAAACTACTAAACACCTCATTGAGCGAGGCCCAGGTTCCCCAACCCTGGAAACACGCCATGGTGGTACCTTTACTAAAAAAATCAGGTGCTGATTCTTCCAACCCTGCCAATTTTCGCCCGATATCCTTGCTGCCAATCTTTTCTAAGATATTGGAGCGACACATTAACTTGCAGCTTACTAAACTGGTCGAAAACACCGCCTTTCTCCATCCTTCTCAGTCGGGCTTCCGGCCTAGGCATTCAACTGAGACAGCACTCCTGGGGGTAACGGAGAGTCTGAGGCACGGTGTTGATCAAGGTAACACCATGGCGCTCATCCTGTTGGATTTGAGCGCAGCGTTCGACACCGTGTCACATTCCATCCTTATCGACTCTCTGAAATCTCTAGGAGTGGGCGGCCAGGCCTTGGCCTGGCTGGTGTCCTTCCTCAATGACCGAAGTTTCCAAGTGTTCTCCCCCAAAGCAGCTTCCACCATCTGCCCATCTACCCGCGGTGTCCCTCAAGGCTCAATCCTTAGTCCCTTGTTATTTAATATTTATGTTAAACCCTTAGCATCCATTGTAGAACAGGCTGGACTTACTCTGTATTCGTACGCGGATGACACCCAGATTGTCTTCTCCCTATCAGGGAGAGACGAGAATAACATCTCCGCACTCAAGTCGGGCCTCACTCTTGTGGCCGATTGGATGCGGAGAAATTGTCTCAAACTGAATGGGGAGAAGACCGAGGTGGTCATTCTGGGCCGGAATAAACACCTCTGGGGTCCCTGCCATTGGCCCACTGAATTAGGTACTGCGCCAACACCCTCCACCGCTGTTCGCAACCTGGGTGTTATCATAGATGATAGTTTATCTATGCGACAACAGGCCACTAAGGTTGCGGCCATCTGCTTTTCAACGCTGCGGTGGCTCCACAAGATTTTGTGGATGCTTCCTCTCTCTTCCCGCAGAACCGTAGTCCAGGCGCTTGTAACATCTCGCCTGGACTATGGCAATATCCTTTATCTGGGTGCAGACAAAGCCACCATACAGGTGTTGCAGGTAGTGCAAAATGCAGCTGCACGCCTTCTTAAAAATATTCCCAGACGCTCCTCGGCTAAGGCCGCCTTACATGACCTCCACTGGTTGAGTATCCCTGAACGTGTCAAATTCAAGGCACTGTGCTATATGTTCAAGGTTAAGCAAGGCAGTGCCCCAGCCTACCTCCAAAAGCTGATAACACCTTATAAAACCCTACGGCCACTAAGGTCATCGGACATGGGAAATTTTACCATGCCAAGATGGAAGCTGACAAAAATGGGTGGTCGCTCCTTCTCCACCCTGGGACCCAAATATTGGAACTCACTCCCATTGGCTCTAAAATTAGAGACCAATTTGTTCCGCTTCCGTAAGGCCTTAAAGACACTACTTTTCACTCAACGTGCCTAATAGTCTGCTGTGGCTCAATTCAGGTGAAGCTGCCTTTTCTTCTTTAGTCTATCCCTTGCGCCGGGAAACCCACTGTGGGTAGCTGTGCGCGATATAAGCTTAAATAAATAAAAATACCCAAACTCATCCATGTCTTCATTGAGATCACGTCCTGAAGTCATACTGACGAACCCTGTCCCTGTACATTCATATTCAGACAAGACACTACCTCTACCATGGAGCTGCTTCTGGTGCTCCACCACCTTTACGGCTCTTACTCTGATCAAACTCAGTCAGCCTTTAAAAATGACCCTAGAGACGATGTGGCTGAGTTACTTCCGCAGCATGATGACATCAATACAATACAGGTCGTCAGAGGTAGTGACCTTCCGATTCCCCTTCCCCTGCAGAAACCACTTTAGTTTGTCCTTAATGGAACACCACCACCCTATGGAAGTCAGAATCAGACATTTTCTCCAAGAGTGGCAAAATGTAACATCCAATAGAAGTGTCCTCCATATAGTTTAACGTGGCTATGCACTGTCATTCTCATCCAAACCTTCACATCACCAGCTCATGTCAGGGCAGCTGTCAGAGGAGCACATGCTCATCTTGATGCAAGAAGTGCAGACTCTCCTGCCCTAAAAGGCAATAGAGAATGTACCGGCCTTGGAAACAGGGACTGATTGTTACTCCTGCTATTTCCTGGTGCCGTGAAAGGACAGTGGCCTTCCTCTTATTTTAGATCGACGCTCTCTAAATGCCTTTCTGAGGAAGACCAGATTTAAGATGCTCACAGTAGCTCAGGTTCTATCTGCCCTGCATCTGAGCAACTGGATGGTGGCCTTGGGCTTGCAGAAGGCCTACTCTTATGTACCCATCCTGTAGTCCCACAGGCATTACCTGAAGTTCAGGTTGGGGCAGGGGCAATTCAAGGTGTTGTCCTTTTCTTTGACATCACCAGTGCTCCTTAGGTGTTCACGAAAGTGATGGCGGTGGTCGCAGCACACCGTCAGAGGTTGAGGATACAAGTTGTTGAAGACGGGCTTATCACAATCAGTCATAGACCACCTTCAGATGAAACTACACCTCCTAACATCGCTGAGGTTGACTATCAACTTGCAGAAGTCACACCTCACTCCTATTCAAAGGCTCCCTTTCATTGGAGCAATCTTAAATACAATGCAACACTCTGGCACAGGGCATTGGTGCTATGATATAGATGTTTTTGCTTTGGCCCTGGGTTTCAGTGCATATTAGTACAGTCACAGTCTTCACCCACTGGAGGGAAGAAATGAGCAGAATTACTACCCACTAGAGGGCAGAAATGGTGTGAGAACAGGAGTAAAAGTGACTATACTGATTACCGATCTGGAACACTAGTCGCGTGTTGCAATTTACAATAAGTAGAGCTTCAATCCAATGCGTGACATATGGGGGATAAAGAGACGGTCAAGTTTGAATTGATATAAATTAATAGAAATAGTCATGTATCGCTCTCGAGGGGTACCCCTACCAAGCCACTCTTGAGTGATCTGGGTCGTCGTTACATCAAGGACCTAACCACTCTGCGCCCTCTTCTATATTGGGCCCAGCTATGGCGTACCTCAGAGCTCTCAAGGTACGCCGATGGCCTTAGAGAGGTCATGAATCTTCAAGGAGCCCACAAAATTAGTTGGTTAGCTAACATAAAGAAGCTTTTACTGGCAACATGCCTTATAACTGCTTGGCAGCCCGGGGCATCGCTATCTAAGGCTAAAACTAAGCGAGCCTATTGGGCATGGGTCGACGATCAAGAGCAGAGGGACCCAAATCAAGGTAGACTAACAGAGGTATTCCTTCAGCACAAGCCTAAGCCTCGCCTCGAGCCCTATCTAGATTTTATTAAGAAACCTAGAGATAGATCCCTCTTTATCCAGTTCAGGATGGGCATTCTTCCTCTTCGGGGAACGTACTAGCAAGTGGAAGCCACCGCATCAAACTCCTGCTGATTGTCCAATATGTGAAGGTGTCACTGAAAACATTGCTCATGTGATTTTTGTATGCCCAGCCTATACAAAACCTAGACAGAAATGGCTCAAACCTGTGTGCCTGTTGCTTGGAACCAGGGACCACTCTGTTGCACTTAGAATACTCAAGGTTGATGCTAGCACAACCGTAGTGTGTGGGGTGGCCAAATTTCTTAGTTGGGCTTGGCTGATCAGGCTGAAGGCTACCTGATGAATTAAGTACAAGTAAAACTATTTTTTATATACTCGTATATTCACAAAGCTGTAACAATTTAATACATTTTTAATTATTTATTGTAATATAAAAGGTTTTTATAAGTATTTTCTCTTAAATGTACTGTTAATGAACTGTGTTTTTAAATGTAAATGTGATTTTATGATATTGTATATATCGAAATAAAGCTTTGATGATGAGAAATAGTCGAGCGGACAAATTATTGATTTATTGATGATGTAAATATATCTGTAAATATGTACAGATTAAGCAAAAAATCGCAAATATGATTAGACCTTTGATAAATGAGTATTAAATTAATTATCGTATATGTTGTCACTAGTTGGGTGAAAAGTTTTTTGACTGCAATGCGTGCTTTTAGCACAAAGAACTACAGTAACCAGAATGCCCTGCATCATGTTGCAGGAAGTGATGTCAATGCTTGTAATGGTTTTAAAAAGAGAAAAAAAAGCGACATATGTTAAATCATCAACCTCGTGAACATGATCTTTGTTAACATTGAAACGCGTAGAGGAACACTGGAATGCTGACCAATGCTGAATAAATCCACCACCCCTATTTCAGTCTGCTCAGCAGTGGCAGCAACCTCTTCAGCCCCCACAATCCGCTAACCCTCAGTGGCAACAGCCATGGCAGGACTTGTCCCTTCCTTTTGACCCCTCGTACTCACAATTCACTCATCCTAACAGATATTGTGTGCTAGATGAGGTAGACTGACTCAATTTCATGGAAGCTTCAGATCCAAATCTCACTACCACCAATAATGATATGGAGGGTGTTCTTCCAGCCATACCCTTCCCCATACGTTCCGAATTCCCAACAGTGGCATTCCCAATACCACTCTCGCATATATTAACTAGGGACAGTGTAGACCCACCAAACTCTAAAATTATTACCATCCCCGACGGTGATCCAACACATGGTGAGATAAAAATTCTTAGTTGGAACCTTGCGGGGATTTCTAGGAAATTAGGCCTCCCGGAGTGGAACGTCTTGATTGACGCCCACAAGATCTGTGCATTCCAAGAGACCTGGGTCACTGAGCCACTGTACCGTGTCGGGTTTGTTACATTTTTTACACCAGCTGTAAAACCTAAGACAGGGAAGGGGCGGCCATCAGGGGGGCTTATCATTTGGGTAAGCATTTCGCTTAACTGTCGGATAACAATAAAGAAGGCAGGAAACCCAGATATCCTTGGCATCTCTCTATCGGGCCAACGTGGGGGACTACTCTTAGATCTTTACGATGTCTACGTTAGAGGCTCCAAAAATGGGTGCATCTCACCTACAGTATCGGAGCTCGAGGCCCAATTAGGGGACCATAGCGAACCTGGCCATACCATAATAGCAGGAGATTTTAACTGCACATATGAGCCACTCCCCTTAGAAGGAATACCTGATTTAGGAGAAGAGGACAGTAGGTGGGGTATTCCCATCCTCTCCATTCCACCCATTAAGCGCTGGACTCGCAGTGCAATACAGCTCAATGCACTTACATTAGAGTATGGCCTAAGAGCAGCCAACGGCCGCACACGTTCTGACCAGATGGGTGCCCCAACATTCAACAGGGTTGGTCACTCCACAAGGATAGACTATATTCTGTTAGAACGGGGGCTTTGGAGTTCGGTCATCGATATGGTTGTTATTCCTACCATAGAGAGTGACCATAACTCACTTTCCCTAACCCTAATGAATCCCTGGTCCACCGGAGTGCCGTTAGTGCCACCGAGCTGCCCGCAGGAGATTACTGTCTCCTCTTGTGGAAGACGCCTCAAGTGGAATAAAATCTTGGGTAATACTAATAAATTGTCCACTATTGAAGAGGTGATTAAAGGCTCACAAGATGAAATCAGCTCTATAGACTTACTTATGGCAGCAGATAAGGTAACAACTATCTACGAAGTAGCCATAAAAACTATAGGGGACCTTTTTTGGGTAAAAGGGACTATAGGGAAAACCAAATCTCCAACTAAACCCAAAGGCAGACATGACTGGTATTCTGCATCGTGCAGGAAGGCCAAGACATGTCTAATTGAGGCAGTTAAACGGAAGTCCCCCCTATCAATCCAAATAGCTAGGAGGGAATATAAAAGGGCTTTGTGGTTAGCCAAAAGGGAGTGGGAAGATGCCTATTGGTTAACCCTTAAAGAAGCCAGCCTGAAAAAAGATTCTAAATGGTTTTGGGACACTATAAGGGCACGCAATAGACCAGACAGTGACCTGCTAACCTGCAATATCCCGAGCCAGACGTGGGAGGATCACTTCTCTAAACTCTACTCCTGCCATGACGGCTCCGACGGGAGAGGGCCTGTTACATCCCAACTAACCATAAAGTATGTATCTTGCCCCACTGATTTTGATTTTATGCTAAAGGAAGTGGAATACGCAATAAGCACTATCATTCCACACAAAGCGGCCGGACTTGATGGGATTCCCGGGGACCTGCTAAAATCCGATAGCGCCAAATGGGGCAAATTGATTCACTCCCTCCTTGTTGCCATCTGTAAGGGTGCCCCTATTCCCTCATCATGGAAAGGGGCTGAGGTGGTCCCCATCCACAAGAAAGGTTCGAGGGATGACCCATCTAACTACAGGCCGATTAGCTTGCTAGATACCAGCCAAAAAGTTGTCGGTAAAGTCCTGTTAGTTAGAATCCTAAATTGGGTAGAAGAAAATAAAATCCTTTCCGATTTCCAGGCAGGATTTAGAGTGGGTACTGGAACGATTGAGCAAGCATTCAGGCTCATGATGGTATACTGGAAGGTTGTGGTCATAGGCAAGGGCAGTCTTTATCTCGCGTTTATCGATTTAAAGACTGCCTTTGACCTTGTACCTAGGGACCTGTTATGGAAAGTACTTGCTGACATGGGGCTGCCATATTATTTACTATCTCTATTAGCCAGATTGCACCAGGACAGCTTTGCCCAAGTCAGGTGGGGCCCTGGAGGTGAGAAAACGAGCAGTATTCCGGTAGAGAGAGGAGTCCGCCAGGGATGTGTTCTGGCTCCCACCCTTTTTTCTCTCTACATCAACGGGGTGGTCGAGCATCTCCTCAAACATCCATCTGATGAGCCATCCCTGGCTGGCGAACGCATACCGACCCTCCTCTTTGCGGATGATACGCTTTTAATCTCCAAAACCCCAATGGGACTCCAGAGACTTTTAGACAATTTCCAATCCTTTTGTACCAAACGAGGTCTGGTAATAAACACAAACAAAACGAAGTACCTTGTCCTCAATCCACCGAAACAACATGTGCGTTCCCCCACCCTTAACGATGAGCTCCTGGAAAGGGTAAAGGTCTTCGATTACCTTGGGATACGCATATCGGCCAAAATGGACTGGGCGCCACACCTAGACAAAATGCTGTTGAGCCACAAAAGGATTACAGGTGCCCTTTTGAGAGAGCAACGTTCCAGCACAACAAGGCCTATAGGAACAGTCCTTGAGATTTACACAGCTAAAGGTGTTAGCTCTGCCCTCTACGGGGCGGAACTTTGGGGCTCTTCGTCCACTGATGCTCTGCAGAGATCCGAGAACAAATTCTGCAGAGAAATAATGTCTCTTCCACAAGGTACCCCGACACTTCCTTTATTTATGGACCTTGGCTGTACCCAGATTGGCGAAATTGCGAAATTTCGCCCTTTACTACTATGGGCCCGCATTTGGCGGGTAGAAGAACTAAGCGGATATGCCAGAGGCCTCAAGGAAATCATGTCATCACCAAGCTGGCAAAAAATCAAATGGCTAAAGGACATGAAAAGTTTATTAACTAACTTGGGTCAACTTGAATCATGGCTAAATAGAACGTCACCCCCAAAGCAAACACTCAAAAAGCTCTATTGGGACTGGATTTGTTCTCAAAGAAACTCTAGCACCTCCCTGGGCAGGCTAACAGAGGACTTCCTGAGGTTCAAAGACTGTCCCAGGCGGGAACTCTACTTGGATGCAATTGGAAAACCTTTTGATAGGGCCTTGTATTTCAGATTTAGAATGGGAACTCTACCACTCAACACCTTCACTAAAAGATGGAAATCCTGTATGGAAATATCTGAGCTATGCCCATCGTGTCTTGGTAAACCGGAAACACTAGCACATTTTATGCTTGTGTGCGGCGAGTATGCTACTCCAAGGAGGGTCTGGCTCAAAAACCTATGCCGTCAGTTGGGGACTAGGAGTCATGATGTGGCAATCAGGATACTTATTTCGAACAGTAGCGTACCTTATGCGTGCGCAATAGCCAAATTTTTATCTTGGGCCTGGGCTATCCGAGCCAAAAAGCTAAAACAATCTGTTTAATTCTTTTTTTTTTGAAAAAATTTCTTAAATTGAAAATACTGCCATAATTGCTTAACCTGTTTAACTTAATCAATTAGTTGGCTAGTTTAACATTGTATAAATATCTTTTATCGAAACTATTGTCTCTTTTAAATGTTTGGTATAGAGATATAAAATCCTTTAAAATGTATTACTGTTGTTCTTAACTATAACCTTTTATACATTGAGCTGCTTTTATGATAATGACTTTTATCGAAATAAAGCTTTTTGACTTTGACTTTGAATAAATCACAACTTTATATTCATTAAGTTGGAGACACTTGGTATTTGTGAGTGCGAGCGGACTTGCATTTTGGGTAATGTGGTTCCTATTAAAGACGAACTGATGAACAGTGATTTAAAAAATATGGATGCAAGAAAGATCTAATTGACATGATTACGCAGGGCATCAAGCTATTGGAATACTCACTGTTTTCATTGATAACCTCTGTGAAATACTTTTGTTTATAAGTTTTTTGACTCGATGAGAGGTACGCTACCATGCCAGTTGTCCTTCGTCACTGTTGATGTATAAATGTTTAAATACCTAACAAGTGACCGCCCACATATGAGCATATGACTTTCACCTAGATTCATCAAAGTCCCGTTTTGCGAGTCTGTAATAGCGATTATTAAGGAACCGCTATTACAGACTCGCAAAACGGGATTCATGTCCAAATCGCACTTTATTTTGCGATTCCTACAGCTTCCTTATTTGCGATTAGCTAATTGCTAATCGCAAATAAGGAATAACTCCCCATTCATTTCTATGGGCCTAAAGGCCCATAGGAATGAATGGGAAGACATATCAATGTGCGAATCGCTATTAGCGATTCGCATTTTGAGTTTGCGATTCCAAGGGTGCAGGGGTGTCCAAAAGACACCCTGTTGCACCCCTGAAATGATATTGGACGCTGCTGTTACGCACACACATGTCCCAAGGACATGTATGTGTGTAACATACAACTTAGAAAAATGCACTTAAGTGCATTTTTCTAAGTTTCCGCTATTTACCACGAGGTTTGACTTCGCGGTAAATAGCGGCCCAAATTTGCGAATTCGCAATTTTTAAATGTTTCATGAATTGCTTTTAAGGAATCTCAAATAGAGATTCCTTAAATGCAATTCCTCGCAAAATTGCAAATTCTATAATAGCAATTTTTGCATTTGGGATGATGAATCCCAAATGCAAAAATTGCGCTCGCAAAGGGCCAGATTCTCAGAATCTGGCCCTTTGCGAGCCAATTTTACGTTGATGAATCTGGCCGTAAGTCTTGTGTGGAGTTGAAAGGCACTGTGCTGGTTGCTGTGCCAGGATTGAAGAACTGTTAATAATGGATTGGCTGGTGGGGCTGATTTCACATTACTGTAAGGTGCTGGACATGTTTTTTTATTTGGAATATATAGCGTGGTCCAGTCGCAGAGTAACGAACCGACAGCCAGAGCGTCAGGTTTCCCCACCCCGGACCAATCAAGTTGACTCGGTAAAACGAACTGGGGGAAACGGTGCCACCAAACACTGGAGTTTGGGATGTTTCCTCAGCAACCTTTGCCAAAATACGGGCTGCAGTGAGGAGCTACACAACTGGGAACTTTTGTCCCAGTGAGACAGTTTTAAAATATCGGCATTATTTTACCGGAGGGCTGTGAGACTACAAAGACCAGCATGCTGCGCCAAATACCACAGCGTGGTGTCCACTAGAGGGCCGGTATTGTTCAATAAAATCATCACAGGAACTCATGCACAGCCTTCCATTGCCGGGCTGACCTTTGAAAAAGTTTGAAGTCAAACGAAACGCGTCAGGATTGCCCTTTCTACTGCTCGAAATAAAATGATTGCATCATTTGTGCAGCGTGTTCGACTCACCTTCTTTCCAGATTGGGAGAGGAATTGCAAGCAATTATAGCGACGTGGTCCAGTCGCAGAGTAACGAACCGACAGCCAGAGCGCCAGGTTTCCCCACCCCGGACCAATCAAATTGACTCGGTAAAACGAACTGGGGGAAACGGTGCCACCAAACACTGGAGTTTGGGATGTTTCCTCAGCAACCTTTGCCAAAATACGGGCTGCAGTGAGGAGCTACACAACTGGGAACTTTTGTCCCAGTGAGACAGTTTTAAAATATCGGCATTATTTTACCGGAGGGCTGTGAGACTACAAAGACCAGCATGCTGCGCCAAATACCACAGCGTAGTGTCCACTAGAGGGCCGGTATTGTTCAATAAAATCATCACAGGAACTCATGCACAGCCTTCCATTGCCGGGCTGACCTTTGAAAAAGTTTGAAGTCAAACGAAACGCGTCAGGATTGCCCTTTCTACTGCTCAAAATAAAATGATTGCATCATTTGTGCAGCGTGTTCGACTCACCTTCTTTCCAGATTGGGAGAGGAATTGCAAGCAATTATAGCGACGTGGTCCAGTCGCAGAGTAACGAACCGACAGCCAGAGCGCCAGGTTTCCCCACCCCGGACCAATCAAGTTGACTCGGTAAAACGAACTGGGGGAAACAGCGCCACCAAACACTGGAGTTTGGGATGTTTCCTCAGCAACCTTTGCCAAAATACGGGCTGCAGTGAGGAGCTACACAACTGGGAACTCTTGTCCCAGTGAGACAGTTTTAAAATATCGGCATTATTTTACCGGAGGGCTATGAGACTGCAAAGACCAGCATGCTGCGCCAAATACCACAGCGTGGTGTCCACTAGAGGGCCGGTATTGTTCAATAAAATCATCACAGGAACTCATGCACAGCCTTCCATTGCCGGGCTGACCTTTGAAAAAGTTTGAAGTCAAACGAAACGCGTCAGGATTGCCCTTTCTACTGCTCAAAATAAAATGATTGCATCATTTGTGCAGCGTGTTCGACTCACCTTCTTTCCAGATTGGGAGAGGAATTGCAAGCGCATATATATATATATATATATATATATACACACACACATATATATATATATATATATATATATATATATATATATATATATATATATATATATATATACACTCCACCCTCCCTCTTGTACGTATACCGCTATCACCTAATCGACAGCCGCACCACCTCTGGACACTCCACAAGAGCGGGTCCATACGAATTTCAACTTCTCCTCTCCAAGCAAGGATGGCTGCGCCGTGTGTGGTTGGAAAATCTTTATTCAGCTACTATCGAACGCATTTCGGCTGCACAGCAGCCTTGTTTACCGATAATGAAAAGCCTGGGACGACTCCTGGTGGCCAACAGCACTGGGGGCAGCCCCGACCCCCACCGACCACGCACGCAACATGGGAATCATCCTCGACTCTACGCTCTCAATGACCAATCAAGTCAACGCTGTCTCCTCCTCCTGCTTCAACACCCTCCGCATGCTCCGCAAGATCTACAGATGGATCCCGACAGATACAAGAAAGACAGTCACCAGGCCCTCATCAGCAGCAGACTCGACTACGGAAACGCCCTCTATGCGGGAGCCCCAACCAAGCTCATCAATCGACTACAACGCATCCAAAACACCTCGGCACGACTGATCCTCAATGTACCACGACACGGCCACATCACCCCCCACCTGAGAAACCTGCACTGGCTCCCCATCAACAAGAGGATATCCTTCAAGCTCCTCATCCACGCACACAAGGCACTCCACAAGACCGGCCCAGCCTACCTAAACAGACGGCTCTCCTTCTACACCACCAACCGCCAGCTACGCTCTGCCGACCTCTCACTTGCCACCGTCCCGCGCATCCGAAGAACAACCACCGGCAGGAGATGCTTCTCCCACCTCGCTGCCAAGACATGGAACACCCTCCCACTGAGCTTATGACCTGCTGACCTTCAGGAGGACACTTTAAGACCTGGCTGTTCGATCAGTAGCGGCCCCCACCACCACCCCCCAGTGCCTTGAGACCCTCACAGGTATGTAGTGCGCTTAACAAATGACTGATTGAAAGCGGCTATTTTTTAAAGTGCAAATCGTGCTCGTTACGTGTTCCACGCAAACAACAACTAGTGACGGTGAAAACAGACTTGTCGTTTTTAAAACATGTTCAACTCCTTACGTGGCACATTAACATTGCAATAACAGTTTTAAATAACATAATAATTTCTATTGCTTTATCTATCTAATGACGCAATATATGCATATTTATTAAAATAGCAATTCATACGAAAAGTAACCTTTTAAAATTCGTCGAAGTTAGAGTTAACATTTTATCTACTATCTTTGCAATTATGCCCCTGTTGAAGAACCGGGTTATTTAAGACCCGGCGGCGCCAGGGGCACGCCCAAAGTCTTCGGGTATCACCTGTCTTAGAATACAGAGACACGGGACTCTTCTTGGTGGCGTCAAAGATCAAATTTATTGGCTGCAGCCAGTAACAGAAGTCCTAGAAGTCAACACGGTATGAGTTCTCAGGAGACTGCTCCATTTTACAAAGCAAGTCATCCCTTTTTATGCCAAAAATCACATTCCAGACAAATACCTAACATTTACAAACTGTCCAATCACATGTATCCACACCAGAGGTATCGCATGACGGTAAAACCCACTTTTCAGTTGCCCAGCCCATGATCAATCATCGGTCAAACCCAACATTCTTCTTTAGACAGCTCGAACGAACCCATAATAAAAAAAGGAACATCCCCATCGTAAACAGACCATAAAGAAAGGAGCAGAAACAGGTGTGAGTAGGATAAGGCATATTTGTGTGCAATAAAAGGTTTACGATGTCCTGTGCTCTGATCCTTAATCTTGATCAGCTAAAGGGCAGGAACTGGTTTAACAAGGTCAGCTTCAGGCAACAGGGTCAGTTCACTCAGGTCAAACAGGAGTCAGCACAAACTGGAGGTACATGTACTTAAAAGACTTGTTCAGCCACGGTCATCGGCCTATGTGAGGGCAACCACAAAATGGCTGCCATACACACAATGGAACCCAAGGGTTCAGAACGAAATCCCTAAATACGTAGTAAATCCATCAGTCTAACATGACAAAAACACTCATACTTGCCGCACTAACTAGTTACGGTTCGCTAATATCAAATTCATAACGAAACCATGACCTTTATGGAACGGGTTCAGAATTCACGGAACCTCAGACCCTCCTTTTGCCCTTACATAGGCAATAACCTAAACTCACGTCAATCTGAATCCAGGTCTATATTCATCAGATCATCAAGATGTTGCTGGAGCATAATCCTATTACTTAGTACCTCTCTTGGGACAGGTCTCCTTGCACTTGTAGTAGCACAGAGGCCACATACAGCAGGAGCGCACTGCACACAGACAGAACAGGAAAAGAATCGCTAAAGCCATCCCAATGATCATCAGAATCTTCCATCCCCAGGTCGATAACAGTTCCCAAAACAATCCAATAAACGACCAATCTCCTTTATCCACATTTATAGACTCAGAGATCTTATGTAACTTGGAAATGGCCTGGTATACCGTAGGAGCATTGTCTGGTATGAAAACGCAGCAACTTGATTGGATCACTTTACATACCCCACCTCGATCTGCGAGTATGACGTCTAAAACCATACGATTTTGTAACGTCATAAGGCGATCCGCTTGAAGCTCAGCTGTCAGATTACTACGGGCACCAGCAGTTTCGTTTATGGTGGATTCAATCACTCTCGTCAATTGTCGTAAACCTCTACTGTTAGCCATAGGTCCCCAAAACTGTAAGAAACCCTTAAAGAAGTCTCCCACTTCTTGTCCAGCAGTATCTTCCTGATCGAAGACACCTCTAACAACTCTCGTCTTGTGGTAATCTGAAGCAACAGTATACGTAGGAGGCAACAAGTATCCAACATAACACGTTCCCGAAAAATCAGGGGGCAACCATGTATATGCTCTGTTGTAACAAACAAAATATGCGCCCTTAGCTGCCAAAAACGGCGGGGAAGATTGAGACGTAAAAACGTACGTCTGAGTACAAACACTCTTCCCCAGCTGAGCTTTTGGATTTTTGCCAATACCTTGCAGACAAAATTGACCTCGGTGGGGTACGACCCAAATCGGAGGTGACCTCTTTCGTTTCTGCCTTTCACTCAGACTAACACTGTAACCAGTTGTGTTCCATCCAACATAAGCCGTTAACTCTTCCTTATGAATAGTCCTATACGTGTCGATATCTCTGCTCATATTCATAACTCCCTTCACCAAAGCTTGATTACTTAAGTTATCTCTCATGGAATGTAGAGGATAAACTTCCAGGGCGTAAATGAACATAGTCTGAAAAGCCCATATCGACCCATTCTGACTAAACGGTAAAATCAGATCAGGAACAAAACTACCTGTAGTATGTGGCATAAGACCACACACCCAGCAATTAGTAATGTTCACTACCAACTGATGCTGGTGTAGTAGCTGTATGAATGTGTTATGTACAAATTCTGACCTTCTAATCTGCTCGTGTTCAGGTAGGACATGAAAAGAATGCACAGAAGTAGCAGTAGAAAAAGACATAGGCTGAGAGGTGGGTGCAGAAGTCAATTGGGTAGCGAAAACAATCCCACCCGCCAATGCTAACGTCATGCTTAAAAACATCAGGACACATGTTATCAGAAAACATTTGCTGTACATTAATTTACACAGTTTCATTTTAGAGTTCTTTCTCTCAGCAGCTCTCTCTGTCCCAGGAAACTCCATCCTCTAACCGTGCTGTTCGCGGCAGTTGGTTCTTCCGTGCTAAGGAATGCGTCTGTCAGTCCAGGGAACGCCCTGAAACCAACCAGAACCGTCGACCTTGTGTCTATGGCCTGCAATCCCAAGTCTTTATACCGTGACCCTACAGCTGAGCTCGGATGGCAGCTCGAAAAAGAAAAATAGGCCAAAACAGTTTCTTGGATGAGAGAGTGCAGTTCTCCAAAAGCAAAAAGGGGAAAAAAATTAAACTTTAATTGTCAATTGTTTCTCGGTCGTAAATTATAACGGCCTTTACCAGGCTTCGTTTGACTTTGGAATAATAGTTCAGGTTCAGTAGTGTCCAATCTTAGAGACAAAGGCACAGCTTCATGAAGGACATCGCCATCTTCTTTCTCGGAGCCTCTCCACACCAACTCAGCGTCGCTAAACGGTGCAAACTTCGGCACCCTTTCTGTCTCTGAATCACCAACACCATCACGGATCCACTGGTCGTACGGCAGAGGTAAAGGCACCCTCTTACAATGTACGCCGTGAATCCAGTTTTTCTTTCCTTGCACTCGCACTGCAGATCGCGTAGACAATAGCACCAAGTAGGGACCAGTCCAGCGGGGCTGATCGTTCTTTGTCCGCTGGAAATTTTTCACTAGGACCTAGGTGCCAGGATCGATGGCGTATCCTGAATCTTCAGAAGCCTGAGGCAATGTATCATGAACCTGTTGGTGTAACACCCGCAATTTAGCCGTCAAATCATACAGATAGTCAAGCAATACAGGGTGTTCAATCTCGCTAAATTTTGTCGGCCTCGGCACTCCCCATATGTTTGCCGGGCGACCAAAAACGATCTCGTATGGACTAAGTCCCACTCGAGAATGTACAGTCATCCTAGTTGACAAAAGTGCTAATGGCAAAGCATCAGGCCATTTAAGACCAGAGCTCGCCTGTATCTTGGCAAGTTTTAACTTAAGAGTGCCATTATAGCACTCCACTAGACCAGCTGATTGGGGGTGGTTTGCAGCGTGAAACTTTTGTCGAATTCCTAAACCATCACACACTCTCTTCATCACTTGACCCACAAATTCACTCCCATTGTCACTCCAGACCATTCTCGGCAAACCATACCTAGGGAAAAACTCCTTAACAAGGGCTTTAGCTGTGGACAAGGCAGTATTATCTTTTGGGGGATATGCTTCTACCCATAAAGAAAAGGCGCAAACAACCACGAGTACGTATTTCAGGTTGTTGCATCTCTCCATGTGAATAAAATCTAATTGCAAAACCTCAAACGGATATGTCGGGGACGCAAAGTAACCAGATGGAGTTGGAATTCCCTTACCAGGATTGTACATCAGACAAACCATACAATTTTTGACCATATTCTCTGCACACTTAGGAATTCCAGCATTTTGCCATACTGGAGCCAACAACTTACAAATCCCTTTCGCACTGATATGAGCCATTCCATGCGCCCTCATAACCACTGCAAGCACGTATGCATCAGGTAACAACCATCGCTGATGCTCTGACAACTCAACCCAACAACCATTCGCTTCCAATTTACCCATACTCTCTCTCTCCATACGCTCAACTCTTTCTCTGTAGCTTCAGCTTGAATAGACTTCACACTTTCTATCGTATCTTCACACATACTTCCATCTGAAACCCATCTCGCCGGACCTGCAACATACATTCGACTCATCACATCCCTCACCACATCTTTCGCAACTTCATCCGCAAACGCATTACCGCGACCAACGTCATCGGTAACCTTCTTATGTGCACTGCATTTCACAATCGCAACTTGCAACGGCAAGGTAAGCGACTCGAGAAGCTCATTCACCAACTGACCATTCTGAATCTTCGTTCCATGAGACGTGAGGAACCCACGTTCCTTCCACAAGCGTCCAAAACTATGAGCCACACCAAACGCATACTGGCTGTCGGTATATACAGTCCCTCTCTTCCCTTTCGACAACACACACGCTCTCGTAAGTGCAATCAACTCTGCTGCTTGAGCTGAATTATGTAGGATACGTGCAGCTTCAACAATCGTATGCAAAGTCGTAACAGCATATACCGCAGTCGTATCACCATTCGGAAGCTTGAAGCACGAACCATCCACCCATAAGGTACCATCACACTTCACAAGAGGAGTGTCCCTAAGGTCTATTCTTCCTTTAGTTTCTTCTTCTGTCCTAAGAAAACAATCATGCTGTTCAGAAACATCTGTCTCTACTGAAATCGGCAACAACGTAGCTGGATTCAACGTATTGCATCTCTTTATGTGCACATGACTCGCTAAGAGTGTCAACTCATAACCTGACAATCGAGCACTAGTTAAGTGCTGTGTCTTGGTCCTGTTTAACAAGGTATCCACGGCATGTGGAACCATCACAATCAGCGTATTATCCAACACCAAACCAGCAGACTGTCGAATAGAAACGGCAGCTGCGGCTGCAGCTCTCAAACAACTCGGCAATGCTTTAGCAACTGGATCTAACGTTGATGAGAAATACGCACATGGACGCTGCTTGTCCCCAAAAGATTGTGTCAACACTGACAACGCACATCCCTCTCTCTCGTGCACATACAACGTGAAAGGCTTGATATAGTCTGGAGTACCCAACACAGGAGCAGAACACAATGCATCACGCAACTCAGAAAAACTTTTCTGACAATCGTCAGACCACGGAAGAGGATTCGGTGTATCTTTACAAGTCAAAGCCAACAGAGGTTTCGCTAATAGAGAGAAATTTGGAATCCACTGTCTACAATACGACGTGATACCCAAGAAAGCGCGCACTTCTCTCCGTGTGCTTGGTACAGTCATTTGCGCAATCGCTTGAATTAGTTCTGGGATCAACCTTCTTCCCTCCTTTGACAAGAGATGACCTAAGTAGGTCACTTCTTGGCAACAATACTGCAACTTAGAAGGTGACACTTTATGATGCAAGTCCGACAAATGTCGCAACAAAGAAAGAGTATCTTCTTTACAAGTTTTCTCATCACCATCGGCCACTAACAGATCATCCACATACTGAATAAGAGCAGCACCAGCAGGCAACACAAGAGTATCAAGTTGAGTTTTCAAAGCCTGGCTATAAATAGAAGGACTTTCGCAATAGCCCTGGGGAGCTCTCTTAAACCGGAAGCTTCGGCCTCCTAATGAGAAGCCAAAAATATCTCTACTTTCCTTGGCAATTGGAATGCTGAAGAAAGCATTCTTCAGATCTATAACCGAAAACCAGGCAGCTGAAGCAGGAATCAAAGTCAACAAAGCAGTAATATCCGGAACAACTGGAAACTGTGGCACGACAATCTTGTTAACCTCTCTAAGATCGATCACAAACGTATAAACAGGTGGCTGAGTAGAGTCAGTGCCCTTCAGGACAGGCAAAACGGGACTGTTACACACATTGCCTCTAGTTTCTTCAATCACATCTTTCTCAATCAAATCATAGATGATCGCTAAAAGCGCTCTTTCACCATCGCTAGAAATCCTATATTGGGGGATGCGCGGCAATTTAACATTCGCTTTAAGCGTTACAACGTAAGGTGGAATCTCCAAAAGACCCACATCATTAGGACCAGTAGCCCAAAGAGTATCAGGGAGAGAACGCAATTCCGGTGGAAGCCGATCTTTAGACAAATACATCGGAGAGATCACTTTCTTACCCAATGTAAGCTGCACTCCCGAAGGAGAACAACGTAATGTTGCATGCAACCTTTTCAACAAATCCAAACCCAACAAATTCTCACCACAACCTGTCGTTAAAATGAGAGGTGCTTCCAATTCACAAGGCCCTATAGAAAGAGACAAGGGACTAGAAACTGGGTTACGAACTGGGGCGCCAGAGAATCCTACTGAAACATTAGTTAAGCCAGACAAAGGTGCGCCAGGGAGTTTAGAGTGCATGATAGAACTCTTCGCTGCACCAGTATCCAAAAGAAAAGGCTCTACCACACCCGATGTGGCTACGGCAACATAAGGCCCACTCTGATCTACTGGAACTGACACTACTCCCTCTCTTTGTCTATGGCTGTCCTAGCAATCATTATAGTCAGCATTCTCACTTTCGACATAATAGTTATCAGCATAGTACTGAGGCGACCGACCAGATGTCATTTTCTGTTGATCAAAGCAATTCATAGAATTTTGTGGGGGAAAGGAACGTTCGTTCTGAGGAAACGCATCACGTCCTCTACCCCTAGACACTTGCTGAAAACCACCACGACCTCTCGGGGCCGGCATACCAATCGCACGCTGTCGTAAAACAGGGCACTCATTTTTATAATGACCTTCCTCCTTACAATACGCACACTGATTCAAACCAAAGGGTGGTCTTGGAGGAAAATACCCAACGTTCTGTTGCAGTCTCCGAAATGGCAGAGGTTGCTGAAACTGTGGGCGTTGCTGTGATTCTTGCTGATTCGAGCGAGGCGGATACGCCTGCTGCAAAAGAACCTTCATCTTTAAGTCTTTAGTCTTTTTCTCTACTCTATCTTTCTTGTCCTTATCCCTATTCTCATAGTACTGTGCAGTTGCCAATATCTGAGCCGACGAAGAAACAGCCCAAGAACTTTCAGAATCTTTCACCTTATTACATAGTTCAGGCAGTAAGTTAAAGACGAACTTATCTACGAACAATCTTTGCCCACCTTCCGTACTCATATCCTGACCACTATGATCTATAAATGTCTCTTCAAACCTAGTGAAGAAATCAGATACACTTTCGTCCTTCTTTTGCTTACATGCTGCTAACTTGTCCCAATTTACTTGTAACGCTGGCATCATCGTTTTCATAAGATCTATAATTCTGCCAGGTAGATCTGCCACTAAAGCCTCAGGTTTAGCACCACCAACCTGTCTAGCGTCTGCAGCAGCAATATTGAGCCATGTGTCACCTAATTCAACTGCATGATCCTCATGACGAATTTTTGCCCACAGAGGTTGAGGTACCACGTTACCCAACAGCATATCTATATCGGCTAAATTCATGATGCATGCGTCAACTGTCTGAGACAATTCTTTGTAATAGCCAGCTGGATTTTTACGGGGATCAGGTAAAGACTGCTTAAGAGCCAAGACCTCTACTCTCTTCCATTGCACATGTACCCATACTCTTTGAAAATGTGCTGGTATAGCGGGGGGAACATTATTCGGACCAGCAGCTACCGTATCACGCCACACTGGAGTAACTTCTCTCATCGGATACTGTCTCACTTTCCTCCTAACTGCGGAATCAGGCTCAAACAGTCGCTGAGAAGGGAAATCGCTCCTTAACGCAAGTACCATGGCAACTGCATTCTCAATTCGGGACCCACTATCGTCCCTTTCGCAAACTCAGACTGGACATTTAGCAATTGTACAGGGACTGAACCCAAATCATTATCTTCCCATTCCTCACGAAGGAAAGTACACATAACTTCAAAAACATACCTTTGCTTGGGTACTTCCCACTGCTGGAAAACATCCATAACTGACTCTAAGTTATACCTCGAAACATTCGAAACCCATCTGCGAGCCAAGAGATCTAACACTGCCTGTTCTTCGGGACCAGGTAGCTGACTACGCATTTGTTTACGTGCAGAAACAGGGGTCATACTCAATGACCCAAAGAAAGGAGACAAAAGACCAGTAACAGTATCAGTCATTCGTTGTCGAGCAGAAGGAGAAGCTGTCATAAGAACAGGAGACAAAGTATTTTGAGGTGATAGAAGCGTAGGGTTAGTAGCAAGAGAAGTTGAAGGTACAGGAGAATAAGGCAAAGTAGTTCCAGACAAAACCGATAGCAAAGTCGGCGGCCCCAGAGGAGGCTGCGCCGTAGGAGGAAGAACCAGCTGAGGAGGAGCCGGTGGTTGAGCAGCAACAAGAGGTTGTGCAACTGGAGGTTGCGGAGGTGCCGTAGCACTCTGTGCATAAGGGGGTGGTAATCTTAACAAATGTGACATCAAAGGATCCTTCTCAGGGTCCTTCGTTGCATTCTCAAGAAGAGATGGCAAAGCTGGATAACATTTATCAATAGCCATATTATGTTGCCTATCTGACACCTCAATTGCTTTATCTTCTTCGTTTTTTTTAAACTGTCTAGCAGCTTGCATTATTGATACATCCTTTTCTCTTTTATCTCTTTTAGCTTGTTTAATTTCTCGATGTCTGGCTTCTATACGCCAAAGGCGAAAGGAGTCAAACATTGATGGCCGGGCTTTCTTCTTAAATAGTTTAACTTCCAAATTATCTAGAATCTCTGTGTCATAGCTACCATGATGTGGCCATTTTAAAACACCGTCTTTCCTAGTGTATCGGACCCATACTTCATTAAACATAATGGGGCCCACGCCGTGTTTAGAGTAGAGCTCATAAGTCGGAGTTCCAACTGGAGGTATCGGACATGAATCCTCCAATCGGGAATCCCTGTTACAACCACAACCAAACCAAGTACCAAATTTGCTACGATTAGGCATCTTTGCTCACTAATCGAGCTTCAAACTTCAAGGGATTATGGCTACCGATACACTCGTAAATATACAAGACCCTCGGCTTTGGAAATTGCAATTTTCAAATCAATACTAAGGACCAAACAAACTAAAAACCAAGAACCAAGAACTAAGGACTGGGAGTGACCCACTTATACTTAACTGAGGTATCAGTCACGCCACCAGAAGACCCATCTATCATCTCGCCGTACAAAGCATCACAAATGGGTCCAAGACAGGGCGACAGTCAGGGCATCAGTCCTTCGTAGCCGTCAGGAAAGCGGGAAGCCTCGCAGAAAAGACCTTCAGTCCACATTCGACATGCCGGGGTTCGATGAAGTGGTGGCCATCCTCCAGAATTTCCTCACGAAGCTCCTCACGATCTTCAGGCTTGGACCGGTACCGCTGAAGAACAGGGTTATTTAAGACCCGGCGGCGCCAGGGGCACGCCCAAAGCTTTCGGGTATCACCTGTCTTAGAATACAGAGACACGGGACTCTTCTTGGTGGCGTCAAAGATCACATTTATTGGCTGCAGCCAGTAACAGAAGTCCTAGAAGTCAACACGGTATGAGTTCTCAGGAGACTGCTCCATTTTACAAAGCAAGTCATCCCTTTTTATGCCAAAAATCACATTCCAGACAAATACCTAACATTTACAAACTGTCCAATCACAAGTATCCACACCAGAGGTATCGCATGATGGTAAAACCCACTTTTCAGTTGCCCAGCCCATGATCAATCATCGGTCAAACCCAACATTCTTCTTTAGACAGGTCGAAAGAACCCATAATAAAAAAAGGCACATCCCCATCGTAAACCGACCATAAGGAAAGGAGCAGAAACAGGTGTGAGTAGGATAAGGCATATTTGTGTGCAATAAAAGGTTTACGATGTCCTGTGCTCTGATCCTTAATCTTGATCAGCTAAAGGGCAGGAACTGGTTTAACAAGGTCAGCTTCAGGCAACAGGGTCAGTTCACTCAGGTCAAACAGGAGTCAGCACGAACTGGAGGTACATGTACTTAAAGGACTTGTTCAGCCACAGTCATCGGCCTATGTGAGGGCAACCACAAAATGGCTGCCATACACAAAATGGAACCCAAGGGTTCAGAACGAAATCCCTAAATACGTAGTGAATCCATCAGTCTAACGTGACGAAAACACTCATACTTGCCGCACTAACTAGTTACGGTTCGCTAATATCAAATTCATAACGAAACCATGACCTTTATGGAACGGGTTCAGAATTCACGGAACCTCACTGTGGGCATTACATACCAATGCTATTTTGTTCACATCATCAATTCATGAACAACATCGTTCTTTCATGCCCCAGTGGGCTTTATACTTACTGCATATATTTATTTTCTCATCCAATCACTGCCCAAGTGGGCCTAATTGCATTGCCTCTATGTTTCTTCTAGAGTTCAATTCCTACTCTTATGTTTGTCTGCCATCGTGAAAAATTAAAACCTTTATAATACAATTAAAAACCCCAGTTTCTTTCTACTCATCACTGAATAGGCAAAAATCTTAATTACTTTCTTTTCAAGTGCATATATAAATCTTCCCCTACATTCAGGCCTTCTGGCTGTTTGGAATTTAATTCAATGATGCACCGGGATTCAAGTTTTCTCAATTTTTTCTCCCTGTTTTCCCCTCGTACATCTGCTGCCACTGCATCGATCACAAAATAAGTTAACCCCTTGGCATCTTTAGCATGGAATCTCTCGAAATGGCGAGCGACTGGGTAAGTTTGATCGCTATTTTTGATTGCCCTCAAGTGCTGCAAGATTCTTTTATCTGCTTCCAGGATTGTGCTGCCCACGTACCGCAGTCCATAGGGCACTGCAGCACGTACACAGCAAACTCTGTCTTGCAGCTACATTTTCATTTGATTTTCTTCATTAGTCGACAATCCTGGTTTGTAATAATAAGTATTGATTCCAGGTAAACAAGCTTTACGCTACGTGCACTTCAGGAATCCCTGCTTCTTATTTAACCATGTGGTTTTTGGTTGTGGTTTTCTCAGAGTATTCCTAACTAGTGCCTGCCTCAACGATCCAACTCATCTAAAGGTCACCTGTGGTCTATGTGACACCACTTTCCTCAACACTGGGTCATTTTTTATCACATGCCAGTGTTTAGTCAGGATGCTCTTCAGCTTTCCTTGTTGTTTGCTTAACGTTGTTATCATTCGAAACTGACTTTTTTCTTTTTCTTTTGTTCTCTTTTTGTCTCAAATAGGATTTCCTTTCTCTTTCTTTTTGATGCCCTGCTTACTGCAGTATTAACCCAATAATCTGGGTATCCCCGACTCAAAAACCTGTTCTTTAGAAGGTTGAGTTCTGTCCTCAAAACTGTCTCTTCACAACAGTTCTGTTTGGTTTGCAAACATTCACCAAACGGTATGCTTCTCTTTAGATTTGTCGGGTGGAAACTTGTTGCATGAAGCAGCATGTTCCCCGAAGAAGGCTTTCTATACAACTTTGTTTCTATCCTACCTCCCTTGATGTACACTGTGAGGTCAAGGAAATTCACATTAGTTCTTATTACATCACTGGTGAAACTTAGATTTAATTCGTTCTTCTGAATCTTACAAATACAATTCTTCACCTGTTCCTCAGTACCCTTCCATACCAAGAATATGTTGTTGATAAATCAACTCCAATGCATAATGTGATCTTCCCATTACATCTGATACTGCGCCTGGATCACCTGCTCTTCCCACCAGCCCATATGCAAATTTGCATAGCTGGGGGCAAAGCAGGTACCTATCGCAGTACCGCATAGTTGGTGGTATAATTCTCCATTAAATAGAAAAAGTTTCTCTTTAAAAATTTTTCAACCATTCTCAAGATCATCTCAGTATGTGCCCACAATATTATTGGTCTCACCCCCAGAAAATGTGTTATGGCTCTGAGATCATCTGTATGCTTTATACTTGTGTACAGTGTGGACACATCTATGGTGACCAACAAATAGTCATCCTCCAAAGGGAAATCTCCTGAATCTTGTATATAGGAGGGGAGTGACTTCACTAGACTGCCAAGGAATGAATCAACATATTTAGACATATGCTCAAGTGCGCTCCTTATAGCTGAAATTATAGGGTGCCCCGGGGGATTTCCTGCGTCTTTATGGACCTTGGGGATTAGATAAAACACAGGTGTAACCGGTTTATCAATTTTTAGAAATGAATACTCATCATTGCTAAGGAGGCCTTTCTCCTACCATTGTTGCAATTCAATGTTATATTCCTGATGACTCAACACCATTTCTTTTTCTTTGATTTTAGCATAACATGATTTATTTTGCATTTGTTTATACCCCTCTGTCAAATATTCCGATTTGTCCCAGAGGACAGTGTTTCCCCCCTTGTCCGCATTTCTCACTATGCAATCATCATAATCCTTCAATTTTTTAATTAAGGCATGATACTCTTTTTGTTTCTGTATCCTCATTGAAATTTTATTTTTGTTTTTATCTTTGCTTATGTGAGTGCTTAAGTTATTTAGTTAATTGGTTACTAGATCGTTGTAGACATCAGTTACATCCCTAGCTGTTACTGGAATACATCTTGAATTAGGTTGAAAACTCGTTGGTGCTCCCTCTTCTATGCTGATGCCTTGCTCTTGTGCCATTGATATTGCATCCCCAGCCATATCCTCTGTGTTAGTCTCGGTACTAATTCCCTTAGTTCTAACATTAGATTCATGTCATAAACAGTCAATTCTCCTTGCTGTACTGCAGATGTGGTTTGCAGTTCTTGTGATCTCAATGATGGATTAAAGAGGAAATGGTTCTTTAGTTTTTAGCATCTTTATAAATGTAAACAAATCTATGCTTGTTTGGACATAGTCCAAATCCACTTTAGGACAGAATGATAGGCCCAATTGAAGAGTTTTCTTTTCCTGGTCTGTAAGAACAATCTGTGTGAGGTTAATAATAGAAACTTTACTCTCATCCTCTAGTTCTTGCTCCCTCTCTTTTTCTTTGTCTGCCCGTCTTCGCTGGGCTGCACCCTTCCGCCTCTTGCACCTCTGCCTCTTCCCCCTCCTCTTTGAGGCTTTGGTATCTGTGTTGAACATGTTTTAAAAACTATGAGTCTGTTTTCACCATCCATAGTTGTAATTTGCGTGGAATACGTAACAAGCACGATTTGCACTTTAAAAAATGGCCGATTTTCATTACTTTGTTATCGGCTTGCTTTGAGAGGAAAAGTTGAATATATATATATTATTTTTTTTTGTTATACCTGGGTCATTTACATTGAGCACAACTCCTCTGCTTCAGGCCCTCGTGTAATTGGATGGGTCTTCCCAGCTCTCCTCCATCTGCCCATTGAAATTCATTTGGCACAGTACCTCTGATACAGAATCCCGTTAGAATGCATTGGACAAAGACCGCCATTCTCTAACTTTCCCATCAAATACATGGGTCACAAGACCTCTGGTCCAGCCCCTGATTGAAATGCATGGGACACACTCGCTCTCCTCCAGCTGCCCATTGAAATGTATCTGGCATGAGCCGTCTTCTCAGGCTAGTTTCCAATTTGAATTTTTGAAACAAACAAGGACTGATCTCACTCCTAATTCAAGTTTATCGGGTATGAAACCTGCACTTCATTCCCCCAATTAAATGGATATAGACAC
Organism: Lissotriton helveticus; assembly: GCF_964261635.1. Taxonomy (NCBI): domain Eukaryota; kingdom Metazoa; phylum Chordata; class Amphibia; order Caudata; family Salamandridae; genus Lissotriton; species Lissotriton helveticus. The sequence continues at coordinate 1,060,956,053 of NC_136072.1, read as the reverse complement.
ACCGAGCCAGTGGTGTTGGAACAAGTTTCAGAATGGTGGTGCTGCCATTGGTGTTACATCACTGAAGTAACAGGGATTGTGAAAAATCCAAGTGTTTCACAAAAAACAGGTAAAGCAAATGAGGCAAGCTCTTTCAGCAAGAGAGTAGTAAAGGTGTGTTATGCATTTTGGAGCTCACTGTTGGAAACATTTCACTAAAACATGGTGTGGTAGCACACTGTCACTTACAGGCACTACATTTTCCATTGAAATGGGCACATAATTCGCACTGACATGCGGTTTTACTGACACAATTACATAGCACACAAATGATAACTTGAGGAAATCGAGATTCTACAAATATTGATCGTTTTCCACATCACCAATTAATGTGCCTTGATTTGATTTCCTACTTTTAAAATGTTTACTTCCTTCACACTTCAGAATTGCAAAAAAAGTACTTCACTTGCACTTTCTTAACTACTGATATATGTTGAAATATTTGGAAAGGTTATTTACAGGTGTGTAAATGTTGTGTGCTAGAAAAGAAATATGGACAGACTTTCCTTTCACACTCTCTGTACTGCAGCAAGATTGTCAGATAGTTTACTTTACAAAATCCGATCACTTGGCAGTCATATAAAGAAAAGTAAACCAATCCCCATGCTAAAAGACGGTTGGCCTCCTCCACAATATTTTGACGCGTGGCAGCGCAGCAAGCCTTCATGCTGCACTGCGTGCGTCGAAAGAAAACGGCAGGAATGTGCTGTATCTTCAAGATACGGCGCATTGCTGTCCTTGTCCCCAGCGCTGGCGCACAATGGGCTGCCATGTGCAAACGCCATGGTGCAAGGGTGTCTTTATTGTAGGGGTGATTGTTTTTGTGCAGGAAGGCACATTCCTACACAAAAACAATAACATGAGGTGTTTTCCTTTTTCTTTGAAAAAGGAAAAGCGAAGAGAAATAAAGGTACTTCTCCTCGTTGCACCTCCCTTACGCCTCCCCTGGGGAGGCAGAGGAATCTGACGCTTTCCCAGGTTTACGAACCTTGTATTTCTGGGAATGCATCAGGTTCAATGGATGTTGCATGGGAACACCCACAGCAACACCCATGGAACGCCCCTTACACGCAGAGTAATACGTGAAATGGGGCCATGTTACTAAAGCAATGAAAAGCCACGCTGGGTGGCTTTACGTGGCCTAGTAAATATGGGCAGGCACACCGTACCACCAGTGCGTCCACAAAAGTGACTCACCTGTAGCGCAATGGGCTTGTAAGAGAGCAATGTTGGCAGATGACATAGCGTGACATTTGATATGTCTTTGAACACACAGCAACTGTGACAAGATAAAAACAAATGGTAAAGACATTTTTATTGCTCAGTCACCTTCTGAACTCTAGCATGGTTATTGAGGGGGTGCTGCAGCACCCCCAGAACCCTTACTTCCAGCCCCTATGCACAGAACACCTCAAACCAACACCCCATATACGTGTACAGATACCTAGTGGGTACCCGACGTAGATCTGGGAGGACCAGATCTTTCCCTAATTCAAAAATTATTGCAGAAGATAAATGTACTTGCAGTGATTCAGAATGCAACTTATTTATATGATGAGTAGATATCCTAAAAATATGGCTTAGCTGCGGTTCCCCTCGTCTTACCATAGATACCGCTTCTCTTGCACCATACCACAGCTCAAGTCCACTATTTAAATGCTTAAAACACATTTGCAGGCATAGAGCAGGAGACCTACTTTAAATGCATTGGACACAAACTGGTGTCCCCCAGCTCCCCCATTTAAATGAGTCATCAGGAGAGCTCTGTGCCAACCACTTCCCCTCCATTGAGATACATTCTTGCCAAGAACATTGATCTATGCCCCTTCCCTCTCACAGAAATGCTTCCCGCGCAGGAGTTCTGCTCCAACCCTCTATTGTGATGGTTTGGCACAAGAGTCCTGCTTCAGCCCCCACCCACTCACTTTCTCCTGCAGATGCAATGAATGCAGTGAATCCACTTCAACTAAATGCATTACGCACAATGGACATGATCCAACTCGCCTTTTAAATGTAATGGACACACTGGAGATGTTCCAAAACTCAATTGAAATTTACTTGCCGAGAGCGCTGTGCTACAGTCACCCCAGTCCCTCTGCACACAAGCACTATTTCAAAAACCCATTGAAACGTATTTAATGCAAGCAGATGCGCAGGGGAATAACCAAGCACCTCTGGATCCTCAATGAACTTTTGTCTAAGGAGGGGCTTACTGAAGTGGGCATAGCACCCGCTAATCCCCTTTGTGATGCATCACAAGGAGTGCTTTAAAATTATACAAAGCAGAGGTCTTCGATTCATCACTGCGCCTGCCTGAGATGTCCTCATACTCTAGTATTAAGACTATGGTAGTCCTGGTGAAAGATGCTGACACCATACAAGAAGGTACCCAGTTCCTGCAGGCACCTGCCCAAAAAAGGCAATCATTGTCAAGCTGTCAGTCTCAGAAATGCATTTTGCTCAATTCATCTCAATGGATAGTGCCTGCCTCCCAATAACCAGGAAATTAAACAACTGGGATTAGAAATGACAAAAGACTAAACAATATATCTTAAGCTGCTTACAGATATGTATATTATTTTGCAAAACTTGAAGAGACATTATAAATATGATACAAAACATAAACACTAAACTTTGCCCTGCACGGTGAGCAGCACAGTCATAACCACCGCTCAATACACTGCTCTTCTAAGCACAAATGATGTCACAGATGACATCACAGGTTAAATCCTGAAGCAGCTCCTCTGGCTGTGACAGACAGCAAAGGGTATAGCCAAACGCCAAGGCCTGTACCCAGAATGTGCTTGGCATAGCCAAAGGATGGGTAAAATAAACTCCCTGTAAAGGCTCACTGGGAATGGCCAAAGACGGTGCTCTGAAGGCTATACCAGATGGGCTCCTGAGAGAGTGCACTTCCTATTAGGTCAGTGCTTAATTTGTAACAAATTGAGAGCCAGGACTTTAGCCAGGAGGCCACTGCAGCTTGATCCAACCAAGGATCCTGCCAGCACTGCTAATGACAATACCAACACAACTACTAATCATCACACTCCTACAAGTGTGACATTCAGACTATTCCATGTCCCTAAAGAATGGCTTGGGTGGCAGGTATTCATCATTTTTAATATGTACTGAATTGTTAAACAACTGTTTTTGTGTTCATCTCTAAATTAGACAGACAGCACCACCATGTTGCAGACTTTAATGAGCGCCGGTGTTGACATTTAAATGCTGGCGCTGAGCACCGGAACCCACCAGCTCAAATTAGGCACTGGCATACCAAAGTTCAAACTGGGAACTCGCAGACCAATGTACAAAGATAAAGAGCATATAAATTGGGTGTTGGGGTACTCGGTGCTGGAGTGAAGTGCACAGCCTAACCAAAGGTCAAGCCCCAATCTTTCAGCGTACTGACCATGACTGTGGCTTCTAAGTGTAGAAGTTTTGAGCGCCTGCTGTTTGTGATGTCATTTGTCTCACCCTTTGTGTGGTCATGACAGTCCATTCATAGTTAACTAGCAAAAAACCTCTGTGTTCCTGTCATACCATTGCTTCCCTTCTTCAGCTTGTCTGTACCATTGCTAACGAGTCTCTATGGCACAGCGACCAAGGGGCTCATGTCTGCGCATAGCAACAGCACGCAGCGTGACTCAGTTACACAGTAATAAGTGATAAATGGAAATGCTTTAATCAGGGGCAGCTCCTCAATTTGAGCAGAGGAGCGTGGTTCCACAAACCCCAGAGCTGAAAAATAAAATGGTGATAAAGTTTGTTTATTAGACCCGTCCCGAACTAAGGGGCATATTACCAACAACTAGCGATATTTATTGCTAAATGTGCTTAGTGACTTTTTTTTTTATCGCTGCCTATCGCTAGATATTTTAGCGGAGAAAACATGCTATTAGCAACGTTTTTCTCCATAGCGCTAAAATATCCAGCGATAGCGGCGTAATGCTCTTAGCCATGTTATCCACCTACCATTGGATAACATGGCTAAGAACTGGTCAGAGCAGGCGTTAGTTTTTGGCGATAGCGGGAATATTTCCATCGCTACGCCAGCCTTATGAATAGGCGATAGCGACGTTATCGACTGCTTTCAGTTGCTAACGGGTTGGGTACGCCCGCTTTGCATGCCGGCGATATTTATCACATTTATCCCAAACCACTCGCTACCGCCTTCAAGCTGTCGCTAACTGCTGTTAGCAACAGCTTGATAATAGGGCGATAGAATTCTTGCCGCTTAGTGGCCGAAAACGGCCGCTAAACCGACGAAAAGTGCCTATCGTCCCCCTTGATAATATGCCCCTAAGTGTCAGGACGGGGCGGGCCAGCACTGCTGAGTGGCAGCAGCATGGAGCTGTGTGCTTTAAAATGTGCATGTCTCTTTGGCCAGCCGTCTTGGGCTGGCCAGCCAGACATGCGCATTTTAAAGTTCTCTAATTTAGCTGTCATAGACAGCTGGGTTAGAGAAAGCACAGGCCTCCAATGCTCTTAGGAGCGCTGGAAGAGACTGCTTTATCCACTCCTGGTGCTGCCGTCCTACTGTGAGAGCAGCGCCAAGATTAACTAGTGCAGTTTCCTGAATCTGGGGCTTCCTGGAAGGGAGGAGGACGTCGTGCTTTTTGTGTGCCCCTCCCTTCCCCACCACCCTCGGTCAAACCAGCCACCACTGACTTGAATTATTGTCAATGACAGATAATTTCTCTGGGATCATTCTATACCATAGTGTTTTTTAACTTATCTGTACCCTCATATGGAGAGTTTAAAATAATGTGCTACAAAAATATCATAACCAGAATACCAAGTAAAAATATATTGTGCAGGCATTCATCAGTGCTTCATTTGAGCAGGAGGATGCCGATGGTGGCCACTGGCACTCATTTTTGGGGACTGCACTAATTTTTCCATATCGGACATTTCAGACAACGAGAGTGGGAAATACGCACAAAATGGAAAGACGGAGGAAGAGAAAGACGGTAAAACTGTCACAAAGGGAGAAAGCAAGAACCCGCAAGAGTGAAATAAATGTGCAGGGAGTGACTAGTAGAGGATTAAAGAGGCCTGATGTGGCTTTAGGACGATGCAGCCTTGGATTTGTTGCACCGACATTTAATTGTACCAGCCGCGGGCTTCTGAGTAGAGCCCTGGGCACCAGCACTCGTTCTTTTACAAATTAAGCACAAGCATGTGTATAGGTAAGTATAGATTCACCATTAGCAATCTGGTGTGGCAAATACCCCCAATACTGAGTTATTAATCAAAAAGTGAAGCATAACATGCAGTATTATTTAACACATCAAATCCTGCATGTTTAGCCTTTTTACCTTGTCTTTTCACCTCGTAAATTAATATAGGATAGATAATAAATAAATATGGAAAGAACTGTCAGCGTGTGATACATATCACATAACCGTGAATTCTAGTCCCTGGGAAAGCTTCTGTTTGCCTAGGGATCAGAATTTAGCCCTGAACTTGTCATCAGGACCTTTGATGGGGTACTGTTGGTGCACACTACATATTAGACTTTTGCTTAATCGATAAATAGTGGCAGCTGCTGATCTCAGAGGTGGGACTTGGAGAACACGAGTTCAAGGGATATGAACCAAACCAAGGTGTGATAGTCCGGCTCATCCAAGCTCTCCAAGCATTCATTTCTCCTGCAGCAGCAGCAGCCCTGATGCAGGACTCTGGAAGACTGACCTTACACTGCTGTGTTTAGTTGGCCATCACTAGTAAAACCAACTTCTCAAACTGTGTATATTCTTCTTTTCAGGAGATAAAAAAGAAAATAAATTGTGTTTGTAAAGCCATCCATACTCTTCTTTTTGGAAAAATAATAATGCAAAACTGACCTAAGGACGGAATAGTCTCTTGTAAAAATCCAGCAATGGGACTTGTAATGTTCGTTGTTTGGAACCAAGTAGGTGAAGAATTAATGAAAGGGCAGTGTGTATTTTTCAATGGCAAGCCATAGGGCAGAAGAAAAATAGTTTTCCTCTTGCGCTCAAGAGTCCTTGGTGAGACTGCTGTTGTATGCTGTGGTGGGATTCTTAGTGTTTATGGGCATCTATCCTTGTAATTCACAATAAGACAAGCAACACTGCAAGCAGCTTGAACAGAAATGGAGCTCTCAGTGTCAAGCAACTGACAAATTGACCTACCCTAAGGCCCTTTGTGACTATTAAAAGCTTGTTTTAAGAGCTATACATCACAGAACGCAGTGTATCCCCAAGTGTTCCCTTGCAAGCACTTTGTAATGTACTGCCTAATCTCTTCTGTGATAAAATCATGGACATTATATAAACACTCCTATCTACCTATGTCCCCATAATGAATCTGACGGCTGCGTTTCAGTCAAGCACTCAATCAATCAGAACATTTGTAAAGCGCACTACTCACCCGTGAGGAATAGCCAGGGCTTGAGTAGCCTTCTGAAGGTAAGTAGGTCCTGGGTCTGCCGTAGGAGGATGGGGAGGGTGCACCATGTGTTGGCTGCGAGGTGGGAGAACGATCTGCCGCCGATGGTCGGTCTTCAGATGCGGGGGACAGTGGCGAGGGCGAGGTCGGCAGAGTCCACCTTCATAACTCTTTCTAGTTTTGTACCCATTGATGAAAACTGGGTTACACAGAAAATGGACACCTGTTCTTATTTTGCACGGAGGCACTCTGGATACGGCGGCGTGTTGTTTGTAGCGGACCCAGCAGGACTTCACCCACCTCTCGCCGCACCCGCTCCGCGGGTGCCGCGTCGCGCAGTTGTAAGTGGCAGCTGACGGTGAGGTCTTCCAAGGCGGTTCAGGGTGAGAGGCTCGGCGGGGCTGCGAGCGTGCGGGGACTCCGATAACCAGGAGTCCCTGCGAGACCGGGAAACAGCATCCGGTCCGCTCTCCCTGCTGGCCCGCCCCCCGCCCATTGCAGGACATTAAAGGCACTTTTCACCTTTCCTCCCTGGGACACCTGTTCTTATTTTGCACGGAGGCACTCTGGATACGGCGGCGTGTTGTTTGTAGCGGACCCAGCAGGACTTCACCCACCTCTCGCCGCACCCGCTCCGCGGGTGCCGCGTCGCGCAGTTGTAAGTGGCAGCTGACGGTGAGGTCTTCCAAGGCGGTTCAGGGTGAGAGGCTCGGCGGGGCTGCGAGCGTGCGGGGACTCCGATAACCAGGAGTCCCTGCGAGACCGGGAAACAGCATCCGGTCCGCTCTCCCTGCTGGCCCGCCCCCCGTCCAACATACCGCCTATATCACAGTTCCTAACTCCCGCAGCGCGGGACGCAGCTCGGGGCGAAGACCGGGCAAAGAGCGGGTCGTTTGAGGCCGTTCGAGGACGGAAAGGACTGGATTGGGCAACCCCACTGGACTTATTGTGTTCACATGTACAGGTTTTAATTACTATCTATTCGTATTTATATCACCATGTGTTCACGGGGTACTCGCAGTAAAACTGCTAAAGGAGGGTTAAAATCAAATGGGACACTCGATGATTTTATTGTCAAGACTAACTTAGCCATTGACAATGAAATCACTAAAATGCAACACAGAGTGTCTTTGGAGCTCGAGGCAGCGCGGAGACTATCCCAGGACCTAGCATTCACCAAAAAATCATCCTTAGGCAATATTGCCTCGGCCAAAACCCCTGAACGCCTGTCTGGCCCACGGCCCCTGATAGTACAGGCAACTATTCATCCTCCCCCATCAACCCCTCCACCAGAGCCACAACCCATTCCCATCCCGATACCCTCCAAGTCCCTCCAGACTTCGATGTTAAAAACCCCAAGCTTAAACCTTGGTATCCCCAAACAATTAGACACGCTAAAGCTGCCAGCTAGTGTTGACAAAAGAGATGCTGCACATATAAAAAAACGTCTTGCCAGATCAACTTATGCTCGTAAAAAGGCCAAAATTGCGAGGGCACATTTCTTTAATAATCGCCGTCTCTTGGCCTCAAATAGAGCAGGTACTAGTGCCCCGCCGGCCAATACTTGCCCTACTGGTGTGGTCACCGATACCAGTATAGATAGCATAGTCCTAGATACAATTACGGGGGAATCACTCCCAATTTTAGCTGAGGGAGCCACTGAGGAACTATTAGGTGACCCTGGTAAGCTACAGGGGGGTGATGAAATTTTCCTCAAAACTGTATGGGACACTTTGAAAAGGCTTCTATCCCCCCTGGAACTCCGACTCTCACGAATCGAAAATAATTTACTAGAAATGGACAAGACAATTGTTGCTCTAGCAAGTCTTGGCTTAAAGCAGTTGGAGGCAAATACTTTACTGAGTGTTGAGAGCATCACACAGGCTTCAGTGGCACCAGCTTCGGCCCCACCCCCGCCTAATCCTAAACCCATACCAAAACCCCGTACTAAGGACTGCAACCCCATGGCCTCTAATCCCCACCCTATTGCCCCAATTTCTTGCCCTTTACTAGACCAAGCACCTATAAAAAGGGCCAACCAGGCTAGTGTCCAGCAAATAAATAAGAGTGTGAACCCACGCACTCACTCCAAGGGAGTTAGATATGGAAATCGACACAACTTTCGTGGAGGCTACATTGATTTACCACCAGATGCCAGGTCTTATGTTGTAGTGTTGGCAGGTGTGCCTGTTCTGGAGCCATGGTCTCAAGAGGATCATTGTTCATTAAAGAACAAGGCTATCCATTGGCTTAACGTAAATAGACAACTACCAAACAATCTTAGAAGTAACATCCTAATGGTTCGCAGAGTTCCTTGGGTAGGCCCCTCATTCAAGTCTATCCCGGGTGATTGCATTGTTATTTCCTTTGCAGATCCAAAGACAGCCCACCATCTATGTTCTTGGGATGCACGGGGTGATAACTCTGGTATTACTGTTAAGCCACTCACCTTTTTTTATCCCCCACGACTACACACAAACCTAGGAGGGAATTGGTCTACAGTCCACAATACTACATGGGGTGGACGAAGGGAAGGTTGGCAAGGTCAAAATGGTTGGTGGGAAGGGGTCCCCACCTCAAACAGGTTTGGTTGCCTCGACGAGGTCGATTGACTTCGGAGGGACAATGCGCCAGTTCACTATCCTAAATCCACCCCTATGCCTGTGTTTCCTGCTCCTACCCGTTTAGAAGTTTGTGTAGAAAATGCTGTCCCCTTCAAACTAACAGGTTATGTTTCAAGATATGTAATCAAGCCTCCCACCACTAATTTACATGCAACTCATGCTGTTGTCGATACACCCTTGGAGGGCCCTCCACCTGACTCGAAACCTGTATTCGGCTATATTGAGATCAAACCCGAAGAGGCAGGTCCATCTGAGGTGCTACCATCTAGAGCTCTAGTGAGTCCTCCAGGGGTGGCTTCCAGCAAAATAGTTCGGCCAAGGGGTGGTATAGTACTGTCTCCTGCTACGTCTGTATGCATGACCCCCCCAGTAGTCCCCCCATTGGATACATTTAACATACTATCCTGGAATGTTGCAAGGGTTAGGGGTAGCTTGAATTCAGAAGATTGGTTGGAGTTTGTGGACAGTTTTGATATTATTCTGCTACAGGAAACCTGGGCACCCGATCCAGTTTATAGACTAGGTTTTGTAAAAAATTTTAAACCAGCTATAAAGGGTGCCAAAGGGCGTGCTTCTGGGGGTCTCTTGATCTGGGTGAAACAGTCATTTGGATATCATCCATCCCAGATATTTGTAGATAACCCGGACCTTCTGGTAATTAAATTGAGCAAAGTGGGCCACCGGGACATGAATATTATTAATGTTTATGCACGAGGGCTCCCAGGGGGCCGCCGCCCAGCTGTGCTGGATGTATTGGACCACCTTCTAGCAGGACAGGCCAGAGAAGATTTTGTCCTCCTGGCAGGTGATTTCAACTGCACTTTTGAGCCGTTATATGTAGCCGGCGACAGCTGGGGCTCTGCAGAAGATGCAGTTTGGAATATCCCAGATCTACTGGTAAATAAAACTGTTAAAGCTACTGAGGCCGCTGTGGTAAATAAATAAATAATACCTCTCTTTTTGCATGTATAAATGAATAACAGATAGCTCAATAAATAAGAGTCAAGATTCGAGGTAGTAGGAGTTTTGCAGGTTTAATACAGCATAAGGACAGGAACAGGATAACCTGCACAGGAATAGGATGGCAGGGCCCTGGCAGCGCTGCCAGGATCAGGATCGGGACAAGGGAAGGCGACCCTTTAATAACAGTGCACGATCATATATACATAACGCAAACACATAGCATTACATTGCAATAGGCGTAGCAGTGGGTGGAGCAATAGGCGTGACGCGTAGCAGTCGCGAAAGATAAGGGTGAAAAGAGGTGTAACAGGGCGTATACACAGACATGTGATGCAAACGTAACAGAATATGTCATGAATGGGGCGGAAACCATGGAGGGGGCTACCTAAGGAGCCGGGACCTCTAACCTGATGGTGCGCGCAAACTGGCAATGACGTATCACTAGGAGAAGCTGGGGGCTTCGAACTCTGTGCTAGGAGCAGAGACTGAAGTCTGGAGAGTCAGGGCGACACGTACCTAAACAGTATCTAGTATCTGATGTTTAGAGAACATGTTGATATAAACTAGAAGTCAGGAGGGGAAAGGCTAACAGACACTAAGACTGGACCATGCATTATTCTACATGTAGTGCGTGATGAAGAATATTAAATGACCATTAATACAGTATTTCTCTAACATGGAGACGTGAAGGCTAGACAATGACGGAAACTATTGATGCGATTCAGTAGCTTTAGGAATGCAGAGAAGGAGGGCTGGACTGATAGCTAGAATCATAACATACTCTTGGCAGACTCAGAGGCAGAGCCAAGCTGAGCCGGGCACTGCGAGGCAGGAAGTAAGTGAAGGGTCGAGGATACAGGTGGGGGCTGTATCGCTCCTCAGCGAGGGCTTCAGGAGACCGGAGCTGAATCTGATGTCCAGGCCCTTTTGAGGCCTAGAAACGGGGACTTTACAATGGAATAACGTGCACACTGAGAAACGTGGCAACGTAGCTTTACATAGGCCTGATATTCGTAGTATTCACGAGAACTGGAAACTGCCATACTAGAGGTGGACACAACTGTAATTGCGTCTTTAATCAAACATGGGGAATAACATATGCATATTAATCATGCACATATAACATATGATGGAGGACGCGTAGGGACACAGAACATGGCAAAATTTACTTTTCCACATTCCCTCCTTGTCACTACGTTTCCTTCAGGAAACATCAATATTCATGATACCATCTATCATTTCATACAGTATCATTTGCTCGTCTCGAATTGTCTTGGAACGGGATTTAGAACGGGGCTTGGGACTAGGAATACAAGAGGTAGCACAAATGCCGCAAATCGCAGGGCCACATTGTATACAGAGGCAGCAGCTGAATATGATCGCTACTGCAATACCTAGAAAGGACAAGACTTTCCATCCCCAGGCGGAAATTATATTCCAGAACCAACCGGACCATGTCCAGGTGCCTGGATCTTGGTGTAACAGATGAGCAATTTTATGGAGTCTGGTTATAGCTGAATAGACAGACGGCGCGTTATTTGGAATGAAAATGCAGCAACTAGATCCGATGACTCTACAGGCCCCGCCCCTATCGGCCAGTATGACGTCAAGGACGAGACGATTCTGTAAAACGACAAATCTCATAGCAGATTGCTCTTCGGTTAAGTTACCTAGAGCAGAGGCAGTCTCATTTACTACAGCTTCGAGGGTTCTGGTTAACCTACGGATCAGCTTACTATTCTGGATAGGTCCTATAAAGAAGAAGAAACCTCTGTTGAAATCTGTATACTGTTCTAGGGCAGTTTCAGTATAATCGACAATGGGGGACTCCCTTCTATGTCTAATGTGTACTAGATGTGTGTTTCTATGGTAGTCGGGTGGGGCTAGAAAAACAGGTGGCAGTAGGAAGGCAATGTAACAGGTTCCCTCCCAATCGAGGGGCAGACGAACATATGCGGTCTGACCACAAATAAAATAAGAATGACGTGAGGCTTTGAAAATAGATTTCCTACTGTCACTATACTTGACAATAGTAGTACAATCACTATGTCCTACGTGTGTGGAACCATTATTTCGGACACATAATTCGCCTTTGACTGGTAGTACTGAAATTGCAGGTAAATCTGGAGTGGAATCAGACTGAACATTCAGGACCATGAAATTCGAAGAATAATTACCTAAATTGTACACTTCATTTTCTAGATCTAACCCGGTTCTGTGGGGGAGACCTTGCTTGTCTGGAAAACATATACTGTTAAGAAAAGACATATCTGTTGAGGATGACGTTAACGTGGACCATGCTCCACACGAACCATTATGTGAAAACGGATAAGGAAAGAGTGGCAGAACTCCCTTCGGTATCTGGAAAGGGGGGAGTCGACCACACACCCAACAATTAGTGGCATTGCTGGTTTGGTGTGAATAATGTAGCATGCGGATAAAAGAATTATTTCGCATAGCGAGGCGGTAAGAGAGTTCATGAGGAGGTAGATCACTAAACGTGTGCTCTACTGTAGCATTAGAAGACGTATTTACATGAGAAACTGGGAAACACAGGTAAAATGCATAACTGGTGCAGGAAATCATAATGCTGAGAAATAATATGAAACATAGAAAAACGATACATCGGATTGAGTTTTGACTAACTCTCTCACTATGGGGGTCTATTTTATACATGTCAGAAACAGTCTAACCGTTTCACCTAGGGGAGGACTTAGACAATCAAACTGGCTGACTTATTTTACTAGACCGGAGTTTCAACTTATACTCCTGTTGCGGAGTTTTCTCTAACAGGGGAGGGTTTGTAGCAATGTCTTTTGCGGGACAGTCCTTGAGAACAATATTTTGGCAATCCTTCAAATCCTGGGAAATGTTCTTTGAGACGGGTTTCAGTCCATAAAACTTCTTTATATGTGAAAGGTGCACCCAGCCTTTGCGACCCTCCAACTTCACGGCTGTACGGGTGGCGAGGATGACCTGTCGGGGCTCCTTCCAGCGTGGCTCCAGCGGACTTGAGCGGTCAAAATTCCGGACAAGGACCATGGATCCTGGAACGATTTCATGCGGTGCCACCTCGGTGTTGTCTGGAAATGCGGCGGCAACCTGTGAACGACAAGAGTTGAGGGCAGACATCAAGGAAGCTAGGTAATCTGTCAGCATATTACTTGAAACATCGGTAATACTTCGGGGTCTAGGAGTACCCCACATGTTAGGGGGGCGGCCGAAAACGACCTCATACGGGGACAGACCTGATCTGGAATGTGCGACCATGCGCATATAGAACAAGGCAACTGGCAGAGCTACTAGCCAGTCCACACCTTTCTCTCTACATACTTTGGCGATGCGAATTTTCAGGGTCTGGTTATGTCTCTCTACGAGACCTGCTGCTTCAGGATGGCGTACACAATGGAACTTCCACTGGTATCCTAACAAAAGGGAAACATGCTTCATCAACTCAGGTGAGAATGGCTGGCCGTTGTCAGAATATACGACTCTAGGGAGTCCGTAACGGGGGAAGAACTCACGAACCAACTGCTTGGCAGTGGTCGCGGCTGTGTAATCTGGAACTGGATATGCTTCTGTCCACCTGGACAAGGCGCATACAACTACAAGGACATACTTGAAACCTCGACATCGCTCCATCTGAATATAATCCATCTGGAGGACTTCAAAAGGGTGGTCAGGAGGCTGGAATCCACCTTGTTCCACCGGGACACTTTTACCTGGATTAAACTGACAACATATCATACAGGTACGGACTTTCTGCTTGGCTGCAGCTCGTAAATGCTTGTTGAACCAAATGTTCTGGATACTGTCTAGCATAGCTTTTTCTCCTAAATGTGCTGGACTATGTGCGGTATTGATAATGACTTGAACCATAGAGTCGGGGAGAAACCATGTGGCTCTACCCTTCGTTAACCATCCTTGATCTGTCTGGACCCCTCCTTGTTCGGACCATTTCTTGATTTCTTCAGGAGTAGCATGTAACTGGATATCTATGACATCTTGTGTAGGGTCCTTAACTGGCATGCATGTAGTCGGATCTGGAGTGTGTGTCTGTGTCGGATTAACTGGAATGTCTGGAGTCTGTGCTGTGAGCTTGGCTGTGCGATCTGCTAGATTGTTACCTTGAGAAATAATGTCAGTAACTTTCGTATGTGCTTTGCACTTCATGATAGCAATGGATGTCGGTAAATGTATGGCATCTAACAGAGCTTGAATAAGGAGACCATGCTGAATCTTGGTTCCATGAGAAGTCATGAAACCTCTCTCCTGCCAGAGCACTCCAAAGTCGTGTACGACTCCAAATGCGTAGCGCGAATCTGTGTAAACATTAACTTTCAGGTTCTTGGCGTGTATGCAGGCTTGTGTCAGAGCAACTAGCTCTGCTGCTTGAGCGGACAGGGTGTCAATACGGTGTGTTTCAATAACTTCGGTGTCGGTAGTCACTGCATACGCGGCGACTAGTTCTCCTGTACTTGTTCTCATACATGAACCATCCACATAAAGTGTCAGGTCGGGATCTGGTAACGGAATATCTGTCAGATCTTGTCTTGGCTTTGTCGTAATGTTAACTACTTCCACACAGTCATGTGTGGCAGAATTCGAAGTAACTGATGGTAACAATGTAGCAGGATTTAAAACGTTGCAGCGTCTGATTTCTATGTGTGGCTGGAACAGTGTCAATTCATAACCTGTTAAACGTGCAATTGTCAAGTGCTGAGTCTGTGTTCGGTTTAAAAGAACTTCCACGGAGTGTGGAACTTGTACTGTCAGGGAGTGTCCTAAGACTATGGAATCACTTTGTCTGATAGCTAGTGCTGTGGCTGCAACTGACTTAAGGCACACAGGCAGAGCCTGGGCTACAGGATCTAATGTGCTCGAAAAATAAGCACATGGCTTGTATTGTCCTGCTTGATCTTGTGTGAGAACAGATAATGCTGTACCTTCGCGTTCTGTGACGAAAAGTGTAAAAGGCTTACTGTAGTTTGGTGTAGCTAGAACTGGAGCTTGACATAAAGCTTTCTTTAACTCATTGAAACTGAGTGTATGTTCAGATGTCCAAGGGAGGACAGTCGATACGGCTGCCTCCTGTGTCGTTAACTGTATCAGTGGCTTGGCTAGAAATGCATACTGAGGAATCCATTGTCGGCAATAAGAAGTAAGGCCAATAAAGGCACGTACCTCCTTCTGGGTCTTGGGCTGAGGAAGACTCGCTATTAACTGGATACGGTCAGGTGTCAACTGCTTACCCCTCTTGGACAGTAAGTGTCCCAAGTAGACCACTTGCTGGACACAGAATTGAAGCTTAGAAGGGGACACCTTGTGCCCCATCTCGGCTAGGAAATACAAGACTGTAAGGGATGCTCGCTCGCAAGCACGTTCAGAACGGGCTGTGATCAGTAGATCATCGACATACTGGAGCAGGGCAGTGTCAGTTGGCATGTGAATGTTGTCTAGTTGTCTCTTGAGTGCTTGACTGTAAATACTAGGACTTTCTGTGAAACCTTGAGGAGCTCGTGTGAACATATAGCTCCTTCCATTTAAACAAAATCCGAAAAGGAACTGGCTGTCTGGATGAATGGGGACACTGAAAACCGCGTTCTTGAGGTCTATGACAGTGAAAAATGAGGCTTCGGAATCAATGGCTGTCAACAGGGAAGAGATATCTGGGACAACTGGATACTGGGGAATAATACATTTATTAAGTTCTCGTAGGTCAATCACTAATCGATATACTGGGGGTGCATTTGGATCAGTACGTTTCATGACTGGAATGATCGGAGAATTGCATACATTGGAGTCAGTTTCTACAACTACTCCTTGAGCGATGAGCTCGTCAATAATTTTGGATAAGGCTGCTACAGCCTCAGGTGGCAATCTATACTGTCTGATTCGTGGTAACACTACACCTGGCTTGAGAGTCACACGATGGGGTGTGATTTGCATGTAACCTACATCAGTTGGACCTTGCGCCCATAAATGCTGCGGAACATTAGACAATCTGGGATCAAAATCTCGTAATACATAGTGACCCTTGAAGTCACGTAGGAACAGACGTATTCCCTCTGGGGAACAGCATATAACTGCACCTAATTCTTTCAGTGTTTTAATGCCTAATAGATTTTCTGGACATGACTTAGTAAGTAACAGATCAGTAGTACGGGACAATGGACCTACTTCTAGAGTAACTGGCTTTGATATTTCATTTACGATAGGTTTTCCTGAAAATCCAAGGGAAACATTTCTTGAGCCTGAGAGCGGAGCCCCTGGAACTTCGGCATGGCTAATTGTGGTCCTACTTGCCCCTGTATCAATCAGAAACTTTCTATCTTTCCCTAGTACTTGACTGTGGACATAGGGACCTTCTTGATCTACAGGTATCTCGATGAGAGGCAAGCCTACCTCCCTCTCTAGGCTGTTTCATGAATACGGTTGATACTCTGGATACTCAGACTGTGCATACTGGTACATCTGCTGTGTAACATGCTGTGTTGCAGCGATAGGCTGCGGAGCTGTAACTGTCTGTGGTGCATTCTGTGGCTGAGGAGTCTGTGAAACTTGTTCTTGTCTAGGCGGACGTGGTCTTTCTTTAGTCTTACCGGTAGCTATGTTATGTTTCAGAACTGCACACTCATTTATAAAATGACCTGGCTGTTTACAATAATTGCAGTTCCCTTTAACGGGAGCTGCAGGATGACTGGCTTGATTTGGACCCCTCTTCTGACTGTCTTGAGGAACAGATTGTGCAACTAGTACTTTCATTTTCGTGTCTTTCATACGTTTTCTCTCGTGTTCTTGCTCTTCCCTGATTCTATTCTGGTGGTATTGGAGCATCTGTAACATCTGGGACGGGGTATTAGCTTGCCAGGTACTTTCGACTTTCAAAACTCGATTTTTAATTGGTGGACTTGAATTCTCGACTAATTTAGTAACAAAAAGATGAGGGTATGACTCACTACTTGTCTTGAGACCACTGTTGATGCTAAAACATTTCTCAAATCTAGAATAAAAATCACTAATGTCTTCATCTTGTTTCTGTTTACAGGCTGAGATTGCATCCCAGTCTTCTTTTCTAGTTGTCAATAATCTGGGTAAAACTTGTATTAATAATTCTGGTAATTCTTTACATTTCGCTCCAAGACCGGTACCTGGTACTCGTGCCTTATCTTCAGCTTCTAGAACTGCCCAATCGATCTTTTTCTCTCCCACCTCCCATTCTTTTTCCTTGAGCTTTTCATACACCCCTGCGGGCAGCAGAACCTTTAACATTTTAATTATATCTGGATACGTGTATTCTCCCATACGGAGCATGTCTTTTAATTCTCGGTGGAACCCTGCTGGATCTTTATCATGACAGGGAATTAATTTCTTCATCTCTAGGAGTTCCATCTTTGTAATCGGAGTGTAAACAAACACTCGTTCTAGTTCGCCACCCGTTCCTCTAACTGGGTGGACTTCTCGTAACGGATTCTGTCTCTCCATGTAAAATGGTTTACTTTCTGGGGGTGAGACATGAACAAAATGCGGGTTCAAAAACGTTCTATATTTGTGACGCTGTTCTAGAACGACACTAATTAAATCGGTACCTAAACCTTTCCATCTATACTGGAGTAACTCGTTCAGGATATCATGTAACGGGCCTGGATCAGAGTGCTGACCCTCATACAATGTAATGAGGTGCTGAATCATATACATACCCGCCAGTCGTTGCTCGGCTGGGGGCATTTTCAGAAACATTTGTGCCACTATTTCGTCTGGAAAAGTGGTAGAATCAGTAATCCATCGGACTGCTGATCGGACTAGTTCTTGTTCATGCATGGTACTCAACTCACTGTAACCGATTCGTGATTTCAGAATGTGATCGGTAGCTTGGAATACTTGTTCTAGAGAACCTTGTTCTGGTGCTGGATGATGGAAAGTAGACTTGTGTTCTAGGCGTAAATGGCGATCTGGAAATCTAGATTTTCCTACATACGCTATTCTGTCGGGATTCTCGTCCTCTACCTCTTCAGTATCAGAGTTACTTTCTTTCTCGCTTACTTGTGCTGCTTTACGTTGATCGTGTAACCTTATTATTTCTTTACGAATTTTCTTGTACATACTTTCCATAGCACTGATGGTTCTGTGCTTACCCTCGGCTATATTATCACTCCACTTTGTCAGGGTTCTCATTTCGGCTTGATCTTTGGACGGGTAATCTTGTTCTCTTATTAGACAATTGATCAGAAACTTTAATATCATGAGCTGGGTCTCAGCTTTCCTTTGAGACATGGCCTCGCCAATGCTTTCTGGATCATCCCCTGTACGGATGAAACGATATATTCTGTCTAGGTCTTCTTTCATATTCGGTAGGGTGACTAGATACTCGGCCACCCTTCTTACACGTAATGAATATAAAACCATATTATCCTCTCCTGGGACTGGATCATAGCCGCATTCATTAAGGGCTTTTCTTATTTCTGCTACAGACTGATGTCTGGGCGTACGCTGTGACGCTTGCATATGTAATTCGGCGGTCGTTAAACGCTTATGTGGCGGCGGGGTCTGAGGAGGACCTCCCCCTGCGGCCCCTAAACTAGAGTCGTCTACTGATGCTCTTTGTCCTGGCAGAGTGGGAAATGGAAATGTAGGCTGGACTTGTATGGCGGGCTGGACCGGGGGTACCGTAACAGGTACTCCGGTGTCTGGAGGAGCGGGAAGTGCCTGATTTACAGGGACTGGCGGAGCGCGAACAGGATTTGCATATTCTGGGACTGTGTCGTCCAAATAGGACGAAATAAAAATATCAGCTGCGGTTGGTTTGTGACGTAACTTAGTCGGAACTAATGGTGGCGGGAAATTACTGGATGCCTCCGGGGTCGCTTTTGGCAGGCCCTCGGCAAGAAGAGGATACATACCCTTAATAAGGGCATTCCTCTGTCTCTCTGATTGTTCGGCTTTAACTTGTTCACCTATCTCGATTAGTTCTTTTTCTTGTGCTCGTTCTGAGGATTCTCTACTTAATTCTGACTTTCTGATTTCTTTTTCGGTTCTTTTATGAGCTTCTTTGCGCCATAACTCGATGGCATCTTTCTGTGACTGTCTGGCTTTCTTTTTCCATAATGCTTCTTCTACTCTCATGATGCACTCGGCATCCCATGTACCCGATACGGGCCATTTATACTTTTCTTCTAACTGTTTGGTATAATCTACCCATAAATCTAGATATAATATGGCACTTATGCCATGCTTCTGATACATAAAATGACCTGGACTGTCCCTAGGCGGAACTGGAACTGCTTCTTCTAACAAACCCTTTCTAGTTTTTAACTGACGTAATCTCGAAAAGAGAGACATTGTAAACTTGAATCGGAACACAATACAATAGACGCGGAACAATAACAATTGGGAGAACAATTCAGGCATACCACGACATTGGAAATACATTGAACAACATCATAACATAACAGTTCGGACAGAATATTACCTGGAATACTGAGAACAGAAACACAAGAATTTCTCGAGAACGGAACAGACTAGAGTTACTGGATGCACTGCTGAAACAGTACGGAACATACCGGTCCCATAAAGGGACGCATCAAGACCCGTATCCACCTAGGTGAACACTTCGTTTGTGGGTCTGTGTACCACCAACCCACGGACCAGAGTCAATTTAGATTGACCCTGTCTAGATACTACCCCAGCGACGGTACTCACCGGGCAGCAAGAACGGAAGGCCTCGGATCGGACTGGACTGCTACGACGACGGACGACAAACTTCGGACTTCAGTTACGGGTGGACCTCCGGATACCTCGGACCTTGGACTCTCGGCTTGGGCTCTGGTCGGGACTCGCCGCGTTCCTCCACCGTCTCGTCTGGATGCTGGACCGCCTCCTCCGTCTCCTCCGTGGGCCTGAGGGATACTTGAAGCAGAAATATCTGCCGGTGCGCAGAAGAGTTCCGTCACGACTGCAGAGGGTCAGGGGGTCGGCGTGGCTTCACCGACGCGTGGGGAAAGGGCAAGTCCCTATTCGGGCGCCATTATGTGGTAAATAAATAAATAATACCTCTCTTTTTGCATGTATAAATGAATAACAGATAGCTCAATAAATAAGAGTCAAGATTCGAGGTAGTAGGAGTTTTGCAGGTTTAATACAGCATAAGGACAGGAACAGGATAACCTGCACAGGAATAGGATGGCAGGGCCCTGGCAGCGCTGCCAGGATCAGGATCGGGACAAGGGAAGGCGACCCTTTAATAACAGTGCACGATCATATATACATAACGCAAACACATAGCATTACATTGCAATAGGCGTAGCAGTGGGTGGAGCAATAGGCGTGACGCGTAGCAGTCGCGAAAGATAAGGGTGAAAAGAGGTGTAACAGGGCGTATACACAGACATGTGATGCAAACGTAACAGAATATGTCATGAATGGGGCGGAAACCATGGAGGGGGCTACCTAAGGAGCCGGGACCTCTAACCTGATGGTGCGCGCAAACTGGCAATGACGTATCACTAGGAGAAGCTGGGGGCTTCGAACTCTGTGCTAGGAGCAGAGACTGAAGTCTGGAGAGTCAGGGCGACACGTACCTAAACAGTATCTAGTATCTGATGTTTAGAGAACATGTTGATATAAACTAGAAGTCAGGAGGGGAAAGGCTAACAGACACTAAGACTGGACCATGCATTATTCTACATGTAGTGCGTGATGAAGAATATTAAATGACCATTAATACAGTATTTCTCTAACATGGAGACGTGAAGGCTAGACAAGGACGGAAACTATTGATGCGATTCAGTAGCTTTAGGAATGCAGAGAAGGAGGGCTGGACTGATAGCTAGAATCATAACATACTCTTGGCAGACTCAGAGGCAGAGCCAAGCTGAGCCGGGCACTGCGAGGCAGGAAGTAAGTGAAGGGTCGAGGATACAGGTGGGGGCTGTATCGCTCCTCAGCGAGGGCTTCAGGAGACCGGAGCTGAATCTGATGTCCAGGCCCTTTTGAGGCCTAGAAACGGGGACTTTACAATGGAATAACGTGCACACTGAGAAACGTGGCAACGTAGCTTTACATAGGCCTGATATTCGTAGTATTCACGAGAACTGGAAACTGCCATACTAGAGGTGGACACAACTGTAATTGCGTCTTTAATCAAACATGGGGAATAACATATGCATATTAATCATGCACATATAACATATGATGGAGGACGCGTAGGGACACAGAACATGGCAAAATTTACTTTTCCACACCGCGTTGAATTGGATGGTTCTGTGCCTTACTTGGGGGCTCAGGGCAATAAATGGTCGGTCAGGATCTGACTTGGGTGCTAACTACACCTTTGACAACGGATTGAGGAAAAGCAGGATTGATTATTTCCTGTTGAAGCTGGAATTCTGGCCGCAGCTGGTAGATATGGAAGTTGTACCTCGCCCAGAAAGTGACCACAACCCCCTTTCACTCAAATTGAAGCTTCCAGGTATGAAGAGACTAAAAGAACCTGATATTACCCGGACAGGGGACGTTCTCTTGACCAATGACCGTAGAAGGTTGAAGTGGTCTACGCTAGCGGGCGATGAGACCCTACAGGAGTGTGTTGAGACTGTGGTTTCCAAATCGTTAGGCGTCATTATGGGTGAGGATTTGCAGGGGGGTGGATCCGTAAAAACTGTTATTGACCTTCATGAGCGCTGTTTTAACGAGCTCAAATCCCTCCTCTCTCTACCAGGTCTGAAGGGCATTGTTAAACAGAATGCAATCCGCCAGAAATGGTATAACAAAAAATGTAGGGAGGCCCACAGACATCTTGTTAAAGCGGTCAAGTCCCGCAATATGTGTGCAGTTAAGGAAGCTAGGGTGTTATATAAGAAAGCTCAGTGGGAAGCCAAACGGGAGTGGGAGGATATGTATTGGTCTGATCTCCTGGACGCCTCTACCTCAAACAACCAGCTTAAATTCTGGAATTTAGTGAAATGGGGTAGGGATTCTGACTCACATACTCCTACAAATCACGTGTCCCCTGAAGTCTGGGTGAGCCACTATTCGGCCCAATTCTGTGCCGAAACATCCGAACCCCCTTTCAATTTGGATGAGGTACCTTTGCCACCCACTCGCGGGGAGAGACTCATATTCACAGACACTGAGGTAGAGCTAGCACTTGGCTTGACCCAGCGGGGAAAAGCACCTGGTATGGACTTAATTCCTGCAGACTTGTTTAAAGCCAACCCTGCTCTTTGGGTGCCCTACATAACAAAGATCGCCAATGCAATAGCTAATGGGGCAAGAATCCCTTGGTCTTGGAAGGGAGCGGAGATACTCCCTATCCACAAAAAAGGCGATAGATCTAATCCGGGCAATTATCGCCCGATTGGCCTTATCGACTCCCTCCAAAAAATTATCGCACGTATGGTTCTGAGTAGAGTTCAAGGCTGGATTGAACTAGAGGACATTCTATCTCCTATGCAAGCGGGCTTCAGATCTGGAACGAGCACCATCGATCAGGTGTTCAGATTCTGTCTGATCTACTGGAAGGTGGTACTGCTCGGCGGTGGTACCATCTATGCCGCTTTTATTGATCTGAAGTCCGCTTTCGATCTCGTGCCGAGGGTTAAACTGTGGTGCGTCCTGAGGGACTTGGGCCTGCCAAGGGAACTTCTTGATCTGATAGTTAAAATGCATGAGGATAATTATGCTAGGGTGAGATGGGGAGGCCAGGGACAAGTATCAAAATCCTTTCCCGTGACCCGTGGTGTCCGCCAGGGCTGCGTCCTGGCCCCAACACTTTTTCTGCTTTTTATTGATCAAGTGGTCAAGTTCTTTGCAGATACCCCCACTGACGCCCCTTTGTTGGCAGGGTTGAAGTTTCCAATGCTTATCTTTGCCGATGACACTCTGCTCCTCTCGAAAACACGTAGCGGACTCCAGCGGGCGCTGGACCGCTTCGAGGAGTTTTGTGCCATTAATGACCTTAAGGTAAACGTTGGTAAAAGCAAGTTCATGGTCCTCAATAGGAGACATTTTGTCCGGAGCTCCGTAAGCCTGAGTGGAGTTAACCTGGAACAAGTTGAAACCATGACGTACCTGGGGGTTACCCTGGACCGCCGCCTGGGTTGGAAAGATCAGGTCAGTGCCCAACAGCTCAAGTTTGCCCGACTCACTGGTTGCCTTCTGAGTGAGCAAAGGAGATCAATTACCAAACGTGTTTCCCCAGCATTAAAAATTTATGACACCAAGATCAACACCGCAATTTTATATGGTGCTGATCTCTGGGGCTATACTGATCTCTCCAGCCTATTCAGAACCCAGTGTAAGTTCTTAAGGGGCTTGATTGGGCTACCCCAATCTTCACCTTCTATACCCCTGTGTTTGGATATGGGATGTAACCCTATCAATGAGATGGCTAGGTTTAGACTGGTGGCCTTCTGGAGGCGTTTATGGACATCCCCTGACCTTACCCTTTTTGCTAGGGAACTGGCCGAAGTTAGGTCAATTGGGGGATCGGGGAGAATCCCCTGGTTAAAAAGTGTAAAAACCATCTTGATTGAAATGGGTTTAGAACATTTGTGGATTTCCCCTAGCACTAATGTTTTCCCATCCAAACAGGATTTCAAGGCATTGTATTGGGCCTCGGCCCGCTTATCATTAATAACTGCCTCCAGCTCTGTTGGTCTCACGGGGAGATTCCTGACTATTAAGTTGGATCCCTCCCGTGAGATCTACTGGGACATTATTACGAAACAGCTGGACAAGAAGCTTTACCATCAGTTTCGGGTAGGATCACTGCCCTTGAACTCCTTTACAAAAAAATGGGCTAACGGAACAACCAAATTTTGTAGTTGTTGTACAAGCTATAAAGAAACAGAGGGCCATTTCTTGTTCGCCTGCCCGATCTATTCAGTGCCCCGTGCCAAATGGCTAAAACCTTTGTTCCAGCACCTCCCATTCAGAAGGTCCTCGGAGGCTATTCAGGTTTTAAAAACCAATACCTCAGAAATGATCGTGGTGAGTGTAGCCAAATTCTTAGGGTGGGCCTGGGCCATTAGGGCAAGAAGCAGACAACATATCAGGGCTTCATAAATCCTTACAAAGGATCATTTACATTACCCCCAACTAATTCTGTAATACTGTATACAGTCTGAGGTATGTTCCCTGCATTTTCTGTTTGTTTCATAAATTTTAATATGCTACGGTCAGGTTTGTCTTGTATTTCTGTATGTTTAATAACTTTTTAAACAATGGCGTTAGTGCTTTTTAAAAATAATGTAATTATAATGAAATGTGTTTTAATATCGTCTTTTATGATTTTGATATCGAAATAAAGACTTTAAAACCTGAAACCTGACTCATGCTAGCTATATACCTCAGACTATGAGCACCCTTGATTGCTGTTCCACCTACTTCTCTTTTTAACCACTCGCTTGAGTCGAGCTTAGTCCCTAAGCAGGAAAAACAAGCCCTTCCATCACACTTCTTAAAAAACATTCAACAGATCCCGAAATCTTATCAGATTGTAGACCGATCGCTCTACCACCACCTCCCACTTCACTTCTCGAATGCCAGATGGATTCACAACTCTCAGCTTTCCTGGGAGACTATCTTGGCATTCATCAGTCTGGATTCTGATCAGCTATAGAATTGAATCAGCGCTTCTTAGTATTAGTTTAATCCTCGACAATTGTTCTTGTGTTTTATAATATATGTATTTTATTATGTATTTTAACTTATTTTATCATGTATTGTATTGCATGTCGCACTTTTATGGTCATTCAACCGTAATAAAGTCTATTGATTGATTGAATCAGCGCTAGTCACTGTTCTTAATGAAATTAGATTGTGGATAGCTATCCTTATTCTTCTTGACCTGTCTGCCACTTTCGACGCAGTCTCCCACCCAGTTTTGTCGACTTGCCTCGCCTAAGCTAGGGTGAGACTCAGTGCCCTGGAAGGTCACTCAACGGCAGGACTGATCCCTCTTTTTTTATCAAAATTTAAAGACATTCATTACAGTGCTCACTAAGGTTTGGCACTGAGCCCCAGTCTTTTTATCTTTATGTGTCCCCACTTGCGTCCGCGATTTTCTCTTTCGGCTTCCCCACTGCTCATACATGGATGAAAAGCAGCTTCTTCTTAAACTGGTTGGGATCTTGTTCTCAGAGCTGGCCTTTGCTAAGATAGTGCCCTGGGGGGAGAACAATGCGGCGCCCTTGCTGATGCAAGTGAATAAACTGAAGTACCAGGGGGTCTATTTTGTGCTCACTGCTCAGTCCCAGGCTGAGTAGTGAATGGTTACTGAACATTAACATCTCCAGGCCTCTCCCAGCTCTCCTAAATCACCCGCAGATTAGCTGGTGAGGGTGTTGTTGGTGTGTGTCAGCAGGGATAGGAATGTGAAGGAGGGCAAGGAAGAGAGAATGGGGTGTTAAAAACTTTGCGTACGGTATGATGATGATGAAAGATTAAAATCACTTTGAACTATAAAATCTGACAGAAAATGAGCAGTAGAGACAGACGAGGCAGGAGCATGATGAGAGGGGCGCTGCTGCTTGCATGACCTTAATTCCGCCCCGGCGCTAGGGGGCAGGAGGGGCCGTGCGGCGCCACCATGCTCGTGACGGAACCACTCCGTCACGAGACGCAGTGACGCTGTGCTTGTGACGGAATGGTTCCGTCATGGCCCCGCCCGCTCAATGGAACGCTCAGCGCAGGCGCGGAATCAGCGCCGCGCAGGCACGGTGGCCGGGCCATGACGGAACCATTCCGTCACCAGCACAGCCCCACCGTGGCTCGTGACGGAATGGTTCTTTCACGAGCACGCAAGGGGTTAATGCACACAGATCCATGCAACCTTGTGAAGATTGGCGCTCTGGTCCAAGCTCGGCCATGCCAAAAGCTGGCCCTGCTTGTACCTATTCAATCAAGGTTCCAAAAATATGTGACCTCCTTAGCCCTTCACACTGAACTCTGCAAACACTGAAATTCTGATATTCAGGAGCCCGTCTGCCTGGGACTCGCGGCCAAATTCACTTGCTTCTATACCCCTCCCCACTCAGTCAGCAAAAAAATGCAGAAAACGTATGCATTATCTTTGGTACCAGCCCATCCTTTCAAAAGCACACCTACAAAACTTCGCAAACTGTTTTTCATCTGAAAGGACTGAAAAAAGTTTTCCCTTTTATACTGATAAACCTCAAGAATACCATTGATCGAGCCAGTATTGTCAGTCTCAAAGGATTTCCCTTGGAGGTCACTAATCACACAGCAGCAATCACTAGCGGATTCGCTCACCACACATACATACACCCAGTATATGTATGTGTAAGTCTTGAAAGAGCCAAGTATTGAAAAACCACTTCAAATCACCAAATTTAATAATCAATACAATCTCACATCGATGAGATAATAAAATCCAAAATGTCAAAATTCATTCAAGAACAAATACATTAAAAAAAGAGAAAAGAAAAGATGACATATAAGACATTCACATTTGTCATTACATTCTGTTAATTTGTAGGAGTCAATTCAAGTTACACATTATGGAAACAGATTTATTTTCACATATGTGAAACTATGTTCCACAAATTGAACAATCATTAGGCGTCAATTGTGCCAGAATGGATTATTGTAACTCTGTCTTCCTTGGTTTTTCCCAAAAAACAGATTCATCGACTGTAAATGTTTTCATTTTTTCAAAACATAACAGCTGGATTGCTTCTAGGTATCAGGAAGTATGAGCCCATATCCTCCCCCTTGCATTGCTGGCTTCCTTTCGGCAAAAGAAGTACATTAAAAGTTCTGTGCTTCTACCATTGGGTAACATATTCACCTGGACCCACCTACATGAAAGACATCTTAAAGAAATATAATTCTGATTTAGGAGTACGTCTGCATGCTTATTATCCGTATCAGGAAATCGAAGTTAGGCAACCATTCGTTTTGCGATCTTGCATTGGCCACCTGGAATCCTCTCCTGATCTCTTTGCCCTATAGTCCTTCTCATATGGACGTCAGAAGGCAACAGAAACCCTATTCATTTACTAGATATCTTGTGATGCTAAATTACCTTGCACCAGTGGTCTTAGCGCTGGGACACTCTGGGGCTTATTTAGAAACCACTTGCACCGCCCATATGTCACTTTTTCACATGTTAAAAGTGACACACCGGTGGCGCAAGGGGCTTGTATGTAAGCCCCCCAGTTGGGTAACAGACACTCCATAAAAGTAGAGGTGGGTGAGCCACTGAAAGCTCAGGCCAGGTTCGAGCCAGATGCCTGGCTCTGACTCCGATCAAGGTTCTCTCGGATCCTCCAGCCCAAAACAAGCTGGGCCCTTCTGTGGCTTCTGCTTGCCGTCCAGTTTTAACGTCATGGACCAAGAATTCAACACAAGGTAGTGACCTCTGACAGCGATACCTGTTTAGAAGCTGAACTGCAGAATGTGGAACCAAAACACCTGAGATCAATTCCAGCTTCCTCGCTTCAACAAATTGTGTGATCCTTGACAAATATTTTATTTCACTTTTCTTCATTGTCACTTATGAGAATGCTTTTAAATACAGGAGTTTGTAGTCTACACAGAAGCTCTTGAGTTTGACTTAGAACACTCTAGTGTTGCTATATTATTATAAGAATCTATTCTAGGCCATGTATAGGGTGAAAATAACAAGTGATTTGATAACTTAATGCAACAGTGGCATTGTCATCAAGGTGGGGGACATGAACACATCTACAAACATTTTCATAAACTGTCAATTGTAATGAACGCGGGGAGGAGCCTAGCTCGCGACCGAGATGGCCGCGCTTTAGCTCGGCTCCGTTCGCCCGCCTGTGTTTTTCACATTTATCCTGCATTTATCCTGCCCCGGGAAGCCCT
Organism: Lissotriton helveticus; assembly: GCF_964261635.1. Lineage (NCBI taxonomy): Eukaryota > Metazoa > Chordata > Amphibia > Caudata > Salamandridae > Lissotriton > Lissotriton helveticus. The sequence continues at coordinate 1,060,928,154 of NC_136072.1, read as the reverse complement.
CCTTGCTGTGTGGTACTATTCCGACGCTCTGCAGGCACTTACCACTTGTTCCAGTTGTCCCGGCTGCTGTGGGTCCGGTGCAGTGCTCCTGACCGTTCCCGGGACTCGAGAGCGGACTGGCCTGGTTCTTCGTCCCGGCTCCTGGGCCGGATGCAGCCTGCGGGCTTGCCCTTCGGGGCGCGCTGGAGGTGATTGGAGGGCCGCTGTTCGTGTGAGCCGGAGGTTCCTGGCTGAGAGACTCCTGTGTGGCAGCAGCCTGGGATGGTGACGCTGCCCTTCATTATTGGGGTTCCTCGTGTGTTCGGCTTCCTCCCCCTTTGTTCTCCGGTCCGGCCATTTTGTTCTTTGCCGCCTGGACTCGGAGAACGGGACTGGCGACATTGGGGGGCCGGCGAATCCCCTTCTTCTGGTGGCCCCCCTTCCTGTCCGGGGTGTTCTTCTGCCTGTCGGCGGGACTTCTTCTGCTTGACTGCCGCCCCGGCGGAGGTTGTTGGCCGCGCGGCCTGTGCGGGCTCTCAAGATGGCGACCAACCCCGATTGTTTGGGCCGGGCCCGGACGAGCACTGGGGGCCCGCCGCAAGGCCCGGGTGTCGGATACTGTGAATGTTTTCCTGCACTTAAGGGGATCTTGAACGTCCTGCTATCCTGGCGGCTCTCGGTGGCCGCGCCACTCCTGGCTCTGGAGACGGTTCCTCACTGCGGGCCTCCCGGGCCCCCGCGACCGGATGAGGCATTGATATCGCGGGGTGTGGCTGGTACTCTCCTGGCGGCCTCTGCCCTGGCTGCCGCCCCGGAGGTGCGCAACCTGACGGCGCCTTCTCCTCCTGTGCTGCCTCCTCTGCCCTTGGCCCGGGAGCTGGATTTTGTTTTGCCGGACTTTCATGATTCTCCTGGTCCCTCTCAATCACCACTGCCCGATGACGTCTCCTGTGCCGGCCCGGATGGGTCGGTTTTTCTGGATCTATCCTTGGAACTGTACCTGCATCGTTTGCTACATTCTGTGATTTTCCTGGATCTTCCGTGCTTTTCTTCCTGTGACTCTTTTGGACTGCCGTTGGACTCTCCTGCTGCCTGCCTTCTGTTCTTTCTGGCAGGGTCCTCGTTGGATCGGACCCTTACTGCTTTGGATAAAACGGGTCAGGGCTGATGAAACCTGGCTCTTATATGCGGTAGCTCATGAACGGTTTGGATGATCTTTGTGTCCTGATATGGTTCTGTGTAACTGGTTAGTGCTCCTGGACTTTGGCCTGATACTCTTTGGCTTCCCGAGGACTTGGACCTTTAACCCGGGCGGGTGGATGGGTGCGTTTACTCCTGTCTTTGGCCCTCCCCCGTGTGTATGTTTGTATGTCTTTACTCCCTTCTTTCCTTCCCTTCCTTCCCCCCCCCCCTTTTTTGTCTTTTAATTCTAACTTTCCTTGCTCTACTAAATTTCGGGTTCTATTTAGGGCGACAGGCACGCTGCGGGGGGGTAGGCCGTAGCCTTCTGCAGGGGTGCAGGGTGGGCTTAGGGGTGGGTGGGGGGGGTCTGTTTGTGTCGGGGGGTCTTTTTCCCCCCTTAGTTTCCTTTTTTTGTTCTATGGCTCTTGTGTATCCACTTTTTCGGGACTCTGTCACCTCGTATCTCCCCCGGGGGTTTTCTGTCCTTCTTCCGGTGTGTGGCTGATTGTGGTTCGCTGCCTCTTCTGGTATCGTGTTTCTGTTCCATCGCATGCCGGTTTTTTTGCCCTGTTTTTCCCCCTGGGGGTGCATGGTCTGGCGGGTGTTCCTTTTGTTGTCCTTTTCTCCCTCCTTCCCTTCCTCCTTTATGGAGGTGTCCTTTTTCCGTTGGGGTGCGTATTGCTTAGTCTTTGTGCTGGGGCTTTTTGAATACGTCTTCTTTGTTCGGGTAGGGGCGGAGGTGGGTGAGCGCGATTGATTGTTGCCACTGTTGCTGTTTGATGATCTGATTCTGTTTTTATCCTTTGCTAGATTTGATTATATGGCTTCATTTTCTTACGTTGTGTTTATAAAATGGCGGCTTGCCGCGGTCCCTCCCTTGTATTCTCATATACGGCCCGTTATTCCTTTGGTCCCCTCCCCGTGCTAGAAAACTTAACCTTTCTTATCCTGCTCTTGCTGAACGCTCGATTGTTTTATTGCTTCACCAGTGCTCCTGCTGTTAAATCCTGTGCAGATCTTCTTTTTGTATGCTGGTTATTTGACCATTCTGTTTCTGGCCAGCCCGTGGGGTTGTGGGCCAGTATTTGTGAGCTTCCATTGTTCAATAAAGGTTTTCAAAAAAAAAAAAAAAAAAAAAAAAATTGTAATGAACGCTTCTCTAGGTAATTATATAATCTAATGTAATAAGGTGAAACGCTTTTGCGTGTTGACGAAATGCAGCTGTTTGAATTTTGAAGTGGCTTTACCATATCTTTATATGGTGTTTGTTGCACAGTTTACGTGGCAAAGATTTTTAGGGCTCTGCTCATGTATGGGCTCTTAAAGCCCAGCCAGACCCTTGGCTCACCCACCTCTATATAAAAGCTACAATCAATCATTTAATCAGGACAAAATAGAATTAATACTGTTTGCTACAAAAAGTAACCACCTTTCTATCCATGACTAGCTCATGAATCTGGATGCCCAAAACTGCTCCCTCGCTATAACCGACTCGGTTAAGTCACTAGACATTACCTTGGCCAGGAACTTATCGATGAAGGCCCACATCAAAAACTCTACAAAAAAGTGCGCTGTACTCACTAAAACACCGAAGAAAATGAAACTTTCATCACCCAGGACGATTTCAAGATTGTTATTCAATCCCTAGTCCTATCCAAACTGGACTAGGGGAATGCCATCCTTACAGGGTTGCCAAAAGCTCACCTAGCCCCACTAAGGTCAGTCCTTAACATGGCTGCTTGACCCACAACGGGGATTAAAAGGTTTGATCACATCACACCAACCCTCCACTCCCTCAACTGGCTACCTATTGAAGGCAGATGTATCTATAAATTGGCCTGCATCACTCACAAAACCCTCCACTCACATTCAACCCAACTACCTAAACAGCAAACTGGTCAAAGCTGGAAGATCCAGATCCCTGGGAAGCTCCAACTCACTTCTTCTCATCCCTCCGAAATTCAAAAAGACAACCACTCAATCCCGATCCTTTTCTGGTAACACATCTAGGTTATGGAACTCACTCCAAATTGACCTCAGATGCAACCCCTCCTTCCCGTGCTTCAAAAGGGACCTGAAACTCCTTCTCATCAAGAAATACCTTACCGTCCAAGTCAACGAACCAAGACTCCTATAACCTAGTTGACTCACTGCTCATTTGTCCATCCTGGATAAGTGGAGATTGGACTGTTTTAACCTCGTGAGCTCCCCCATCCTTCACTGTATGCCTAATTATAATGTGTTGCCTATATCCTCGTGCACCCTTATGTCCTGCTGTACAATGTATGCCTAATTAAAAGGTGTGGCTTATATCTTTATACATACCTATGTCATGCTATGTTATGCACCTATGTATGTAAAGCGCTCTGATACCCCTGGGTCTAGCTAGCGCTATATAAAACTTATAAAATAAAATAAAAAATAAAATAAAATGATAAAAACGGAAATGGAAGTTAATTGTCTGTACAGGGGCACAACAAAAGGTAAAAGTGGAAGAGGCTGAAGTAGAAGTGTGAAATAAGGCAATATGGCTGAAGGAATGTGGTCACACACCATTTAGGTAAAACACTTAAAGCAGATGTAAAGGGGTTTAGCAACTAAACAGTTTCGCTTCTTTGTGGTGCCTGCTTTTAAATAAAATATATAACTCCTTGGTGCCTTGCAAGTTGCACAAGTAGTAACCAAAGTGTGAACCTCCAAAATAAGAGCTGGTGTAGCCCATCTGCAAACACCGGCACAAATTAAGCAATGGGTTTCAGATCAGACTGAAGCTTGACATTCACCACGCCAGGTAGTCTTTTAAAGAAAACCCTTTCTGTCCCCTTAATACCTATAATGTTTGCCATTCGGGGAAGAAACCCTTTTGAGAGTACAAACACGGATAGTTGGTTTCACATAGTACCTGGATTGCTTGAGTATCGATACTTCTTTCATATAATGCTTAAATATTTCGGACTTTGAGGATTTTAGAATGAGGTCCCTTTGCCCTGTGCTCCAACTTTCTCCCCTCTCCCCTCACCAACCCTAGTCTTCCCTTTCTTTGAAAATGTGCAGCGAGCTGAGATCTTTACCTGTCACCTACTTTGTTTCAAACTGCTAGTAAATATTTGGAATACAAAAAAGAAAACCTCCATTCACAAGTTTTATTTAGCAACAAGAGTAGATGACCTCACATCTACAGGAAGCAGCGTTGATGTGGACTGTGGATAGCTGTAATTATTAAAGGTAAGTAAACATATTTCTAAATCACTCTAGATATAGGTTGCTTTATATTATTACTATGCATTAGAAAAGAAGGTGATTTGCATAATGTCTTGGCCGCTATCATTTGGGCTGTCTGCTCTCTTAAATACAGGTGTATTTTTTACCGATTGTTGTCACTGGCGGCATTAAATTATTTGGGTTCTGGCGCCACCTAGCGGCCGACGCTTTGTATTCAAATGTTTGTCTTTTATTCAGCCAGCTCAAGTACTTCCGTGTTCCTGTGGTTAAACTTTCAGCGAATTATGTTACTGTTTAGCATCAAGAATAAATAATTTTGCGCTGAAGACAACGTGTATTTAGCTAGTTGTACACTGTCATGTTATTATGGTGTTATGTTCATGAGTGATGTCTGTGCTTAATTTAGAAAAAAACATAAACGCAGGCCCAAAGTTTTTCTCTGTCTGGCCAATGACAGGGTTGCTGAGTACCATGACAGCCGAGTCTTGACTCCACTGCTTGCTTCTTCCTTCCACCACCCTACACTTCCTGTCTCTTTATCTCAACTTTACAGGTTCTTTGTCACCTCTGCTCTCTTTCTGTTATATTTAATCAGATTTTTCTTTTCCACCATTGTGGACCCTTTCATTCCTTTCTCGGTCTGGGTCATTGTGTGATGATGAAAAACAAGTCCCGGCCCGAAAAATGAGTGCTGGTGGTGATCACCTGTGCACACTGGCACACATTAAGCACTGCTTCCCCCTGCCCTCGTAGGGTGCTGGTGGCGACCACCAGTGCACCCAGTACACACGTTAAGCACTGCCTCCCCCTACCCCTCGTAGGGTGCAGGTGGCAATCACCTGTGCACACGTTAAGCACTGCCTCCCCATACCCCTTCTAGGGTGCTGGTGACAATCACCTGTGCACACTGGCACACATTAAGCACCGCCTCCGTCTGCCCTTGTAGGGTGCTAGTGGGGATCAGCCGTGTACATCGGCACATGTTAAGCACTGTCTCCCCCTACCCTTGCAGGGTGCTGGTGGCGATCACCTATGCACACTGGCACACGTTAAGCACTGCCTGCCTGTACACTTGCTGGTGGCGACAACCTGTGCACACTAGCACACATTAAGCACTTCCTCCCAATGCACTTGTTAAGCACCGACTACCCTTGTAGGCAGTAGCGGCAGCTACCGGCCATGGGGGTATGCAGCATTTAGAACGCAAGCATTACCACGGAATACCTTTACAACGCCAGCGTAACAACGAAAGTTGTTACCACGCATTGCACTGGGGGGCGCTCAAGGATAGTAAATGATTTAATTTACTATCCCAACACCTTCCCTGCTATCCACGGGGACTGGTGTTGGAATAGTAAATTAAATTAATCAATTTTGCGCCCCCCAGCGCAATGCGTGGTAACAACTTTCGTTGTTACGAACGCGTTGTAAAGGTACGCGTTGTCAATGTATGCGTTCTAACGTCATACATCCGGCCCCGGGTGGTGAGGCAGGGGCGGCAAAGGATCGAATGACGAAAAATAAAAAAAACACTTATCTGGAACAGCTGGCCTGCCAGCGGCTCTCTCTTCTGCGTCCTCCGTCATCCTCCTGCAGACTCCTGGCCAGCAACAGGAAGTACCCGGCTCTAGCCTCCGCTGAGCCAATCACAAGGCTCCACTGCAGCGTTGTGATTGGTATGAGCGCCGTGGTTCGGCGCTCAGACGGGGACAGGGAGACTTTGCATGTTCCTGACTAGGCTGTGTAATGCAGCCTGGTGGGGAACATGCATAGAGTGCATGACTGTTTGGCCGGCCCAAGAGGACCGGCCAAGTAGTCGTGCGCACTCCAGAAGTGCAGACCACTCCTTCTCCTGCCCCGCCAGTCCTGCTCCGCCCGAGAGCCACTGACCGCTATAGAAAATGAAAATAACAACAGTTATTATCATTTTATTTTTTATTTTGTTCAATGGAGCGACGCTCCACCGCATTAGCGGAGGAGCCGCCATTCCCCTGCTTGCAGGGTGCTGGTGGTGAACACCAATGCACACCGGCACACATTAAGCACTGCCTCCACCTACCCTTTATAGGGTGTTGGTGGAGATCACCTGTGCACACTGGCACATGTTAAGCAATGCTTCTCCCTGCTTATTACAGGGTGCTGGTGGTGATTACTTGTGCACATTGGCACACGTTAAGCACTGACTTCCTTGCCCCTGTAGGGTGCTAGTGGCAATCACCTGTGCACACTGGCACACGTTAAGCACCGCCTCCCCCTGCAGGGTGTTGGTGATGATCACCTGTGCACGCTGACACACGTTAAGCACTGCCTGCTCTTGTAGGGTGCTGGTGGCGACCACCTGTGCACACTGGCACACATTAAGCACTGCCTCCCTCTTCCCTTGTAGGGTGCTGGTGGCGACCCCCTGTGCACACTGGCACACGTTAAGCACTGCCTCCTCCTCCCCGTGTAGGGTGCTGGCGGCGATCACCTGTGCACACTGGCACACATTAAGCACTGCCTGCTCTTGTAGGGTGCTGGTGGCGACCACCTGTGCACACTGGCACACATTAGCACTGCCTCCCTCTTCCCTTGTAGGGTGCTGGTGGCGATCACCTGTGTACATTGCCACACATTAAACACTGCCTCCCGCTGCTTCCTGCAGGGTGCTGGTGGAGATCAACTGTGCACACTGGCACATGTTAAGCACTGTCTTCCTGTATCCTCGTAGGGTGCTGTTGGCGACAACCTGTGCGCACTAGCACAAATTAAGCACTGCCTCCCTGTACCCCTGTAGAGTGCTGGTGGCGACCACCTGAGCACACTGGCACACGTTAAGCACTGCCTCCCCTGCCCTTGTAGAGTGCTGGTGGTGATCACCTGTGCACACTGGCACATATTAAGCACTGCCTCCCCCTGCCCTTGTAGGGTGTTGGTGGTGATCATCTATGCAGACTGGCACATGTTAAGCACTGCCTCCCCCTGCCCTTGGTAGAGTGCTGGTGGCGATCACCTGTGCACACTGGCACGTGTTAAGCACTGTCTTCCTGTACCCTTGTAGGGTGCTGGTGGCTATCCCCTGTGCACCCTGGCACACATTAAGCACTACTTCCCCCTGCCCTTGTAGGGTGCTGGTGGGGATCACCTGTGCACACTAGCACACGTTAAGCACTGCCTCCCACAGCTCTTGTAGGGTGGTGGTATATGGATGGAAGAAAGCGTGTGTGTATGTGTGTGTTTGTGTTTTTTAGTGTTGTGCATGCATGGCAGAGGCTCCTCATAAGGTGTGGCTATGTAGGATATTAGTGTGCAGTGGATCGACGGAGGGTGGTAAACAGCTGTGCTTGTGCTGGGCCATCATTGACGGATGCTGGGCCCAATTTCTAGTGATTATGGTCCTAAGTTCTGCGTCAATCGTGTTTTCCAAGGGATGGCAAGAGGTTCCGTATGCAGGTTGTGTGAACTTCAATCAACAGTTAGGGAAGAAGCAAGTCTTTGCTACATTCTAGGTTGTCCTCAGGGTCGGATTTAGGGCGGTGCGAACAGTGCGGTCACACGGGGCGTTCACCTGAAGGGGGGCACTGACCTCAGCGGGCGCACTGTGTTTAGTAATAACTTACGATTTAAAAGCGCCTGCTGCAGAGTTCCTTGTGCATCCAGCTTTTAGGCAGCAATACAAATGTCAAGATAACTTGTGATTAATGTTATTGCTAGAGAGAGATCAGAGTTTTGTCTAGTGGCAGTTTTGACTCACTATAAAGAGGCGCAGAGGTTTACTATGCCTGCTGCAAAGAAAAGATCTGTATTTTATGTGGCTAGCTGAGAGGATTAGTAAAGCCAGCCTTTACCCGCACGTGCTTTAAAGCAAATTAAATGTATGTGCGAGAGTGGCAATGGAGAGATGAGGGGCCCTTTTGTCGGGTGGAAGTGAGGGAATCTGAGGAGGGGGTCATGGGGTGGGGGGGAATCACCAAAAAAGATTGTTGCACTGGGCTCCACCAGCATTAAGGCCGGCCCTGGTTGAATTCAATGCAAGCTTACTTTGCAGTTACAGATGGTGGGGAACCAAAAGCAAAAATGCAAAACCACGCCCACTCCCTTCATCTCCTCACACAATCTCTCTATTTCCTTCTCCTTCTCTCCACTCTCTCTTCTCCGATCACTTTCTTTCTACTTTCACCTTCCTCCCCCCTTGAAGTCTCCTCATTCTTGCTGCAGGTAACTTTTTGGAGCCATGGATAGTGGCAGAGGCACCAGGGATGGCACTGGGCTTTCAAAACTGGCCTCCAAGGGCTCCAGCCCAGCGGGGAAATGCCAGGTGGAATAAAAGGCTTGTGGACAGACTTCCAGAGCTCTGCTGCCAGTGTGGAGAAAGCAGTTCTGCCCATGCGTCTCTTCTTTTATACAGCAGAGTTCAGCCGAGGAGCAAGCAGGGGTGGCTCCTCCATTTTTTTTTGCAGAGTTTCATATAGCGCGAACTAGACCCGAATCAGGTATCAGAGCGCTTTACATAGCACCAGTTGCGTTACATGAGAACGCTACCTTATCTCCTTCGCCAGTGATCTCAAATGAAGGCAGAGCCCGTAACCCACAAGTGCCATTGAGATTTAAGGATCACCAGTCACAGCGCTAATCGACACTGGGGCATCCGTAAACGTGATGGGGTGTCAGCAGTACAAACGGTTGAATTCAAGACTTATACTGACCCCGTCGCATGTGAGAATTCGCACGTACAGCAGCCAGACGCTGTTACCCCTCAAGGGCAAGATGACAGCACAGGCCAAATCGGAAGATCATGAGATCACCAAAACATTCCATGTGGCAGATAGAGAGGCAGACATACTGGTGGGAAGTCACACAGTGGAAGACCTTGGCTTGGTTTGTTCGCCAATGCAGTCAGGACACTACAGACTGAAGATATACTAGAACTATTCCCACAGCTGTTCAAAGGCCTCGGGAACATGAAGAGGCCTCTGGTGAAATTACACATCGATACAGCGGTAAAACCAGTCGCCCTTAGACACAGGCGCATTCCATTTCATCTACGACCACTCATGGAGCAAGAGTTGCAGAGCCTAGAATAGCAAGGAGTTATAGAGAATGTCACAGGGCCAACACCGTGGGTGTCACCCATGGTGACAGACGAAAAAGTAAAGGCAACGCTCTTAGTGAAATCCACCATGGCCTACTTCGACACCACCCGGCCGACAGAATTAGTAGTGTATGCTAGCCCCGTTGGGCTGGGAGCGCTCTTCACCCAAGAGACCGAACCAGGAAAGTGGGCTCCGCTGGCCTTTGCAAGTAAGGCCCTCACCCCGACAGAAGCTTGTTACTCCCAAATCAAACAAAAAGCACTGGTCATCAAGTGGGCCTGCAACCACTTTCACCTGTATGTCAGTGGATATCCTTTCAGAGTTGTAACCGACCACCAGCCCCTGCTTCCATTATTCAGAGGCACCACGCCCCATCCACCACCAGACTCGAGCGGTGGGCGACACAATTGCAACATTACCAGATGGAGCTTGTATACCGGCCCTGGTCAAGAAATCCTGCCAACTTCTTGTCACGTCACCCCCTGGACCTAAAAATATTCAGAACAAGAACAGCGGACGGAGGTGGTGTAGTGCTGAGGGGATCACAGATTGTCATCCTGGCGAGCCTCCAGGAGCGAGCGACCATCCTAGCACATGAAGGCCATCAGGGAACCCTGAGGATGAAGTCGAGGATGAGAGAGAAGGTGTGGTTCCCTGGCCTGGAAGTAGTCGTGGACAGGGTGATCAAGAACTACAGAGCATGCCAGCGCACCAGCAGACCAGAAGCCCTGGCACCCGTGATAACTGAAGATCCCGCACCATTCCCATGGTCATGGGTGAGCCTGGACTTTGGAAGCTTCCCAGACGTACAGGTGACCAACGTCATGATTGACAGTTACACGAAGTACCTGATAGTTGAAGTCTTACCGTCCACGGCTTTCAACCATTTACAGCCAGTACTGGAGAAGTCATTCGGGCTGCCACACGTCATTAAGACTGACAATGAGCCCCTGTTCCAAGAGGAGAGTTCAAGGACCTGCTAACCTTGCTGGGGGTGAAACACCATCGTATCACTCCACAATGGCCGCAGACCAGTGGCGAAGGTGAACGCTTCATGCGAACGCTGAATAACGTTCGTCGAATACCGGTGGCAGAGCAATCCGATCCAAGGTGGCGCTCCAAAGATTACTACGGGATTACCGCAGCACCACACACTGCGTGACCCAGAGGTCGCCCTGGTCGTTAATGCTGGCTGGACCCCAGCGGGATACCATCCCAGTAGCTGACAACTGGAGGCCTGAACCGTATGACCCGGTCCACGCACAGGCTTGGAGGACGGCAACCAATGAAAAGGCTAGCCGGTGAAGAAGAGAGAAGACCTGCGTTATATCGCCAGGGTGCATGGTCCTGGTGCGTAATCGCAACAGCGGAGGGAAATTCCGCACAGCGTACGAGCCTGGTCTGTGGACTGTGCTGAAGCTCAATGGAACGGCCCTCACAGCACAGAAAGGAGAAGAAACTATCAGCAGGAACATATCTTGGTTCAAACGAGTCCAAGCGTCAGTGGCAGAGGTGTCGCACTCAGGACCATCGGAGGATGGAGAGACTGCGAGCGGTGATGTGACCCCGTGCCTGGAGGAAGATTAGGCAGGAACCCACATGACTCCAACCCAGACAATGGAGGACGACCCGAGTGACACCTCAGGAAACTATCAGCCCGATGCGAGGTCAAGAAGTCCTTCAGCGTGTCAGATCCCCGACGATCAATAATCACTCTGGACACGATGTGGTATGTGAACAGATTCTTCTTTATTACACTTGCTTCTCAGTCTGCCATCACACATCTGTCCTCGTCCTCATCCTGCAGCCTAATGCCCCTTTCCTGTCCACCCACAGGAAGTGGTGTCCGGTAACCTGGTCACCGCCCTGTGACCCACAGGGTCCTAATGCCCTGGTCATCACATCTCCCCCTTTGTTACAACAAATGCTTTTCCCCATGTACAAATCCTTATCCACACTGCAACTGCCTGTGCTGCAGTTCGTGAGAGAGATATGGATATCGAAAGAGAAAGAGAGATAGCGAGAGAGAGAGAGAGAGAGAGAGAGAGAGAGAGAGAGAGAGAGAGAGAGATATAGATAGAGATAGAGAGAGAGAGAGAGAGAGAGAGAGAGAGAGATAGAGAGACTCTCTACATTTCTTCTAATAGTCTCTTTGTCTTTTTGCACTCTCTTCTTGGTCTTTGTTCTCCGCTCTGCTCTGGTCCTCCACCTTCTTCTTTGTGTGTTGTCACTTCTCCGTTCGTTCCTTGTTCTCTTTCTTCCACTTCCGCCGTTGTTATTGCTCTTTCTTCTTTTTCCATTTTTAGCTCCTTGAAATGCGAACTGTTTCTTGTTACAGTCCGATTGTCTGACGCTGCGGTCACCATTGACCCTTTTACTCCAGTTATTACCAGCGGCTCTTTTGAAAAAGGGCTGTCTGATTTTCTGTGCTGGGTTTGCTTCACTATTACTATGTCCCCTTCTTTTAGTTGGTGTTCCGCTGCATGTCTCTTTTTGTCAGCGTATTCTTTCATTTTCTTTTTTTCTTTGCTGTCTCTTTTTGCGATTTCTTGTCTGTTGGTGTCTGCTGTTACTTCTCTCTGTGGTAGCCTCGTCTTGCTTGTTCTTCCTAGCACCAGTTCTGCTGGGCATTTGCCCGTGGTGCTGTGGGGGGTGTTTCTATAGTCTCGTAGCACCTGACACAGCGCTTGTCCAATGGAGATCTGTGTCACTTTTGCTCTTTGGATGGCCCTTTTGATGGTCCCCATGAATCTTTCTGCCATTCCGTTGGCTTGGGGCCACAGTGGTGTTATTTTCCTGTGTTTGATCCCCAGGTATTCCATGAACCTGCGGAATTCTTCTCCTGAAAATGGAGGGCCATTGTCTGTTTTCAGTGTTTGTGGTGAGCCCCAGGCAGCAAATATGTCATCCAGCACTGGTAAGGTGGCATTTGCTGATGTCGATGCCACTTCCCTTACTACCGGGAATCTTGAAAACTCGTCAATGACTACCAGCAGGTATCTTCCAGTCTCTAGTGGCCCATAGAAGTCTGCCGCTAATTCAGTCCATACTGCCAATGGTAATTCCGACATCCTCAGCGGTACAGGCTTGCTGGACGGTCCCGTTATTTGACAGGTGTAGCACTGTGCCACTTCTTCTTCTACCATGCTGTCTAGTCCTGGGAACCACACTCTTTCTCTCAGCATCTTCTTTGTCGCTACTATCCCTCTGTGCGACTCGTGTGCTATTTTGACTGTTCTTTTTCTTAGGCGAAGTGGTATTACAACTCTTGAACCTCTCATCAGAACTCCGTTCTCTGTCTCCGACAATTCTTCGCCTATCTTTTTGAACGCCAATAGTTCTTCTTTATCAACTCCTTCTTCTGTGATGGTGTTGTTATTAATATGTCTCCATCTTTGTAGCCTCACTATTGTTCCTATTGTCTTCATTGTCGGATCTCTTTTTGTCTCCAGTTCCAGTTCTTCACTTGTTATTGACGCTGGGGTGCTTTGTTTCACTATGAAGTTGAGGTATTCTTCTGCCATTGTGGTGCTATTGCTCCGGTGCGGGAGCGGGTGTCGCGACATATAGTCTGCTGGGTTTTGATCTTTGCCTGGCTTGTGTATTATTCTAAAGTTGTAGTCCATCAACCTTATTCCCCACCTTTCTATTCTCGGCGGTATTTTCGCTTTTGGGTTGCCATAGATGGTCACTAGCGCTTGGTGGTCTGTCACTATTGTGAACGGTTTTCCATATATGAACATGTGGTAGTGCTCACATGCCCATACCACTGCCAGGCTCTCTTTCTCTGGTTGAGAGTAGGCTCTCTCAACATCTGACAAGCTTTTGCTTCCGTATGCTACTACTTGTCGAGGTGACTCTTTTCCTGGTTTGTGTTGTGCTAGTATTGCACCCAAACCTACTGGGCTGGCGTCAACTGTTAGTTCCGTGCATAGGTTCGGGTCAAAATATGCTAAGTGGTCAACTGCTGTCACTGACGCTCTTATCTCTTCAAACGCTTTTGTGCACTCTGTGGTCCATTCAAATGGCTGCCCTTGTTTTGTCAGTTCTCTCAAGGGTGCGCTCACCGTTGCAAAGTCCTTTATGTACCTCGCGCAGTAGCTGGCAAGGCCAAGGAACGAGCGCACGTCAGCAACATCTTTAGGTTCACTCGCTTTTTCGAGCGTGTCGATTTTACTCTTGTCAGGTCTCATTCCTTTTTGTGAAAATATGTGTCCAAAAAACACCAGTTCTTCTCTCCCCAGCTCGCATTTCTTCTCGTTTACTGTCAGGCCCACCTTTACCAGCCGTGAACATACTGCCCTCAGTGCCGTGTCATGCTCCCCGTCCGACTTCCCAAAAACCAGGATGTCGTCGCTGTAATTTAGACTGTTCGTTATCGGTCTTATTATCTGCCTGATTGTTTCTTGGAATATTTCTGCTGCTGAGGATATTCCAAAACTCAGTCTTTTGTACCGAAACAGTCCAAGGTGCGTTGAGAAGGTCGTTATGTATCGTGATTGCTCATCTAGTTCCAGTTGGTGATATCCCTTGCACAGGTCTAGTTTTGAAAATTTTCTCATCCCTGTCAGGCAGCTTATCATGTCATCCAGATGTGGCCCTGGGTGCCTTTCTCTCTCGATGGCTGTATTCGGTATTCTCATGTCCACACAGATCCTTATCTGTGTAGTGTCTTTCTTTGGTACAGCCACTATTGGGGACACCCATGGCGTTGGTCCTTCCGCCGGCTCGATGATGTCTTGGGCCAGTAGCACCTTTATTTCCTCCTCTACTTGGGGTTGTAAATGTATTGGCACCCTTCGGTGATGCTGTGCAACTGGCCTGACAGCCTCGTTTATGTGTAGTGTTATTTGCTTTCCTTCAAGTTTCCCTAGGCCGTCTGTTAGCTTCGGGAACTCCTGTAGTATGCTCTCTTTTTCCGACATGTGATACATCATTTTCAGTAGTCCCATTATTTTTGCTGTTACGTTGCTTAGTAGGCATGGTGCTGGAATGTCTCCTCGTAACACGTGTATTTCTTCTACGACGGTTTTGCCGTTGTGTGTCATGGTGTCCGTGAACTTTCCCATGTTTGTTACAGGATGGTGTGCGCCCCATGTGAATACTCTTACACTTGATGGTTGTAGCGGCGGCTTCTTCTTCATCTTGTCATATTCAGAGGCACACATGATGTTGCACGTAGCTCCGCTGTCTAGTACAAACTTTGTTTGGTGTGGCCCTACATCAATGGTTACCCAATCTGTCTTCTTTATTGACTTCCTGTCTATTAGCCTGATATGTTCTTCTCCATGCTCTTCATCCGTGGTCATGAGATATAGGCGTTCTACTTTGCTTGTTATCTCTTCCTCCTCTTCTTCTGATCCCCCCGACGAGCTCCTCTCCGTCGCGTCCATGTGTCTTACATGTTTTGTTGTTGATTGTCTTGGTTTTCCTGGTCTGCCACGGTCACTTTTGAATTGGCCACCTTGGCACATGGTGGCAAAGTGGTTGCTTCTGTTACATTTTCTGCATGTTTGACCAAATGCTGGGCATGGTCCTCGGTGGGGAAATTCCAGGCCGCATCTATAGCATTGGGAACTTTGTTTCTTCGGCGCCTGTTCCTTGCGTCCTCCTTTCCAGTTCCCTTTTTTGCCTGTGTCTGTAATTCGATGTATCTGTTCGCCCTTTCGATCCATCTGTTTCGCTTGTACAGTTGCTCTTGCTTCTGCCCTCGCTAGGTCAAGTATTTTCTCCAAGGTGATCGGTTCTTTCAGTAATCTGGTGCGAAATTCCGTGTCTCTGCAGCCTTCTATCATTTTGAGACGAAGTGCCTGTTCATTGTCATACTTTTCAAATTCACAATATGCTACCAGTTTTCTTAGCCTCGTTGCGAAATCATCCATCGACTCTTCTGGCTGCTGGTATGCCATGTGGAACGAATATCTCTCGAAATCAACATTTCTTTGCGGGTCAAACTTAGCCGTTAGACACGTTTTCAACTTGTCATAGGTTTCTAACTCACTTTGTGGGAGTGTTATGAGGAGGTCTTCCACCTCATCCCCCACGAAGTTTAGCAGTAGATCCAGCTTCTTCTCAGTTACAACATCAGTCGCCTTCAGGTATCGTTCAAATTTTGTGATCCACTTTTCCCACCGGATGCCCACCTGTGGTTCCGATACAACGAAAGGCACTGGTCTGCGGAATAGTGCACTCTGACTCTGCGATTTCGTGTCTGGCATTTTTACTCTTTTGACACTTATTTATTTCTTGATATCTCGTATGTTCCTTCCTTATTATTCTTCTTTGTGGGGTGATACTTTGTCCCCCTTGTTATTGTTTCCTTTTCTTATTACTTTCTATTCCAGACAGTCTTTCTTTCTTTTTTTTTCCACTTTATTTCAGTTTGATCCCTTTGTTATTGCCTTTGTCGTCTGTTCCACTTTATTTCTGTTTGTCCCCTTTGTTATTGCCTTTGTCTGCGTTTATTCCTTCTTTTCTTTGTATTCGGCGCCTCACCTTCTGTTTTTCGATTTTGCCTGCCTTTAAAATGGCCGCCCAAACTTTCCTGCTTTCTTATTGGCTCTCGCGCCTGACTTTAAGATGGCCGCCGAGACTCTCGCGAGACTTCTAGGCCAATCCGGGCACCGCCTGACTTCAAAATGGCCGCCGCCCTGAGTCTTCGTTTGATTGGCTCCTGCGCCTGGCCCCAATATGGCCGCCGAGACTCTCGCGCTGGCTCTGGGCTCCTTTAAACTTCGCGCGCTCTTCGCGCTAGCGCTTAGCGCTTACCAGTTTTCTTGCTCGTTTCTTTTGCGGCGGTTGGGGTGGGCTCCCACGTCGCCTCTGAATGCTGGACGGCGCTTCACTCTTCCCTCTTCTTCTTGGCTGCAACGCGATCCAGGGTTGGCTCCTGGCTTTAAAATCGCGACTTCTGTGTTTCTGCACGCAGGGACTCGATCCGCCTCGTCGCCAGTTGTCAGATCCCCGACGATCAATAATCACTCTGGACACGATGTGGTATGTGAACAGATTCTTCTTTATTACACTTGCTTCTCAGTCTGCCATCACACATCTGTCCTCGTCCTCATCCTGCAGCCTAATGCCCCTTTCCTGTCCACCCACAGGAAGTGGTGTCCGGTAACCTGGTCACCGCCCTGTGACCCACAGGGTCCTAATGCCCTGGTCATCACACAGCGTAGATACAATTTGAGACCAAATCCCAGACCAAGCCGAAGACTTGCAGACTTTTTGTGTTAATTTGTGTTATGATTTTGTTTGAACACGAACTTGGGATGGGATGTAGCGGTCTAGTGGCTGCATCGTGATGTGACCACGAATCCTTGGCCCGGAAGGGCCTGCATAATTTGTATCACTCTCTTAAATAAACGGGCGGAGGTCGCTCGAGACTTCCAGCACACACCAGCAGCATTGTGTGAGGGTGTGTCGATTGCTGCTCCTTCTAAGGCCGTTGCGCGTGGCCACGCAACAGCTATCTTCGCACCTTTACTTGGATGTACAGTGGGCCCTCGCCATTGAGGGCTCTGTTGGTGATGAAGAGAGGTTTTCCAAGTCTGGCCAGGGGTAGCAGCATAGTGCTGTGAGGGGGGCAGGTGAGACATGTCCCTGTAGGTGAAGGTGCAGAGGTTCTTGCTGCCCAGGTTTAGTACTTTTGTCTGGGGTTCTAACTCAATAACCTGGCCAGATCTTTGTTCCATTTTGAGTGTATCGCACGCTGTAAACTACTTAAATACATTTCTGCATCACAGCACATTGAACCCATGATTTACACTCAACCAAGAGATTTTCGGTACTCTGCTGCCCTCCTGTGGGCCAATCAGGTACACACATACTCTTGCGTATCCATGCACGAGTCAGCAGCCAAGGCGGCTCCCTTTCTCTCTGACATTTTAATAATGAGGGACTTCTGTCAGCATAGACCAGGTCAGCACAACTACTTTAAAAAATTTTTTTTTTAACTAAGGTGCCATTCGTACTCAAACTATTTCTTTAGACGTCTGAGCCCTTTAAACCGATCTGGGCGTTAGGTGGAGGGTTCTGAGGGTTATGTAGGGAATACCTAGAAAACTGTTGACAACATTAAGCGATGTGCTGCAGTTTGGATTGATTAATGGTTTTAACTGTAATATTTCATTTAGTTTGGTATGCCTTCTAATTACAGAAACTGCAATTTTTCACAGCTTTGATTTCACTTGTCCTTTGTTTACCCTTGGCACTGCCATTGCTTTCTGTGACTTGGCAAAGGCAACACAACACTGGTGACCTCTGGCTCAGAGACTGAAGCAGCAGTTTAGTGGGGAGGACCTGTGACCACCTTTCGCCGAAGAATATTACCTGCCACTTGTTTACGTTTTCTTATTCTGGACCAGCAACAGCTGGTTGATGAAAAGGGATTTGTGTAACACTAGGACTCTTTAGTAATATTACAATTATCCCTCTGTTTGCTTTTATAATCAATCTGAAACAACTTAGGCACTGCTCGAACACTTTTAAGTGATTTTTTAATGTGCTTGCTGTTTTAGGTTTATGTTTCAAAATTCAAAAAAGGAAAAATATTAGAGTTCTCAGCACTTCCAGTATTTTTACCAGGATGGACGTAAAAATACGGCAACCCTAGAAGGAACATAAACCTGGATCTTTACGAACCAAGCTAAATTTTTAAAGTTCCTGTACCTTGTTCTTCCCACCACCAGCAACACATAGGAGGCTGCTGAGGGGGCAAGGGTGTGAAAATGGGTGGGAACTTCCACTACAAGCCCATCGAAAACCTCTGTAGCCCTCTATTTGCTGCTATGGGGATATAGGAGGACCTAGGGATAGAAATATTTTCACATCAGCGGCGTGTGGCATATGAGGAGAATTACCCTCAAACACCCATACTTGCCTGCACCACCACAAGTAAGGGTATGTGTTGGACCTGGCCCTTTTGGCAGGTTCACCCCGAAACTTTTTTGCTTTTTCCTAGCCTGTTTCTGTGACCTGGTGTTGGTGATTTTAGGCCTCTGCGCACTTTTTCACTGTGGTACAGTGTAAAGTGTGTGTGCTCTCTGTGTATGTATGGTGAGTGACCTGCCCTCCCATAGGAATGAATGGGGAATATGTATGCCCATGGTAGTTCCTGATGTGTGGGGAGTGCAGGGTCGAGTTTGATATGTGCGAACTCGTGAGATTGAATGCTGCGTAATGGTGTATGCGGCATGGTGGTGTCTAGTCTAGAAGTGCCACTTTTAGAAGTTGGCATATTGGTGTAGTGAGTCTGCTGGCACGTGATTGGCTGGTGAGCCTGGCCCAGGAGTGCCTGGGCTTGCTTGTGGATTGACTGTCTGGTTTGAGTGTGACAGGGGCTGCAGAGCCCCCAGGAGGTTGTCTGAGTCAGCCCGTGGATGAAAGACAGCATCTGCTGCCAAGGAAGTGGGTGGAGATAGCACCTAAGAGTGAATGAGGCTGTGCCTGCCTGCCACAATGCTGGCTCCACCCCCCCGCTGGGCGACTGTCACCTCTGTCCCTGATACTGACAGGACTTCCCTATAACCAGTTCTAGCTGGTTCTCACACTGCCTGCACAAAGACTTCAAAGACTTTTCTGTGTATAAGAAGGGGCTGTGTCCCCTTCCAAAATGTTCTTGTTTTTGGACTTGAATCTGCCAGGGGCGTGCTGCTGCTTGGGCTCAGGGGAATCCCTGAGCCCTGCCCAACCCCTGGACACCTGATGGACTTACCTGGACTCCTGGGGGACCCCTCTGCCTTACCTGGGCTGATTGGGGGGACTTTGCTTTGCCCCTTGGGATCTCTGGGACATTTGGCAGCATGGAGAAGCTGCATTTTCCTGCAGAGACCTTTTTCTTGCCTTTACCCAGGCTTGTTGGAGCCTAAGCGCCCTGGGAGCGCTTTTTGAGGAGAAGGCTCGTGACTCTGCCCTAGCGCTTAAAGAGCGCTTCCATTTTATGCCTTTGCAGCTCTGGGCTGCTGTTCAGGGATTCTCCCGTGATGTCAGCCCTGCGGGTGCCACCCCACGTATTTAATTTTTTTTTTTTATTGATGGGTGCCACCCCATTTATTTAATTAAATAACGGGTGCTCACCCCTTTTCTACTTTTAATTCTACAACCGAGGGTGCCCACCCCTCGGTTTGCCCCGTTGTTTCACCGCCGCGGCCCTCGCTCGAGAAACCGGAAGTCAGGCGATGCTTTTGCCTGGCGGCGGGCGGGACTTCCGGTTTTGCGAGAGGAGTCTCGCGCCCGCCGCCGGCATCAGAGGAGTGAGGGGAGAGGTGTTGCGGGGCTCCCATGAGCTGAGGGAGCCCCGTGTTGAATGGAGGTGCCCCGGGTCCCAGGAGTGGGCCCGGGTGAAGCACCGCTTGCTGCAGCCATGGAGTGGAGTTACCGCCTGGAGGAGCCCCAGCCAGCAAACAGCCCGGTGAGTGAGGGAGACCGGAGTTGCTGCGGGGGGAAGCTCCGGGCGGGTGTGAAGGCCAGCGCGAGGCCCCGGATGGCAGTGGGTCCCCCCACCATAGCGGGCAGCGTTGTATGTGGCAGCCCCTAGGATCCCAGGGGCATTGTTGTGTCCTGAGCCCCCGGAGGCTCCGACGAGGGGCATTTCTGTGTTCATGAGTCCAAGAGGGACTCCAACGTACGGGGCCCTATCTGTTTTAAGAGCCTGAGAGGCTCGTGGCCCATTATAGTTTCGAGTCCCCAGAGAGGGGGACTCCAACGGAGGAGCATCCTATAGTGTGGTGCAATTAGGGCGGCCCCAGTTGGCAGCGGGTCGCCCCAACGCAGTCCAGAGCCCCGAGAGGCTCCCTGAGGGCACGTGTTATGCCAGAGCCTGTGTGGCTCCAACGTGTGTAGAGTGAGTTCAGAGCCTGTGTGGCTCCAACAGTTGGCGCAGTTTGCGCCTAAGGGTCAGTGAGGACCCTGTCGCAGTTTGGACTCCCAGCTGCCCAGCAATTAGTGGGCAGCTGCACCGTTTAGGTCTTGTGAGTGTTCCCAGGTGCCCAGCAAGTAGTGGGCACCTGCTACGTTTAGGTTTTGTGCCGTTGGCGCACCCCTGACTGGCTTTGCATGGCAGCGCGCCCTGACATTTTGGACACAGGGCTCTGTAGGCCCTTTATTGGATGGGGGCTGGTATGTAAGTTTTGCGCAATGTGGTTACCTGCTATGTTTAGGATGGTAATTGTCTACTATGTGTTTTTGAGCTATTGATTTGGGTTGGGGCACCTCTGAATGTTTTTAATGCATTATGTGTCTTCCTTGATTTTACACCTCTGAATGTTTTTATACATCATGTGTCTTTCTTTCCCTGCGCTGCACCTCTGAATGTCTTAGGCATCATGTGTCTTCTTGCGCTGTACCTCTGAATGTATTTTATTGCATCATGTGCTTTGTTCTTAACACCGCTGAATGTGTAGGTTCATGCATCATGTGTTTTTCTTTATTACTCCTCTGAATGTGTTTCATGCATCATGGGTAATGTGTTCTTGTTTATACCCCTAAATGTATTTTATTCTTAGGTGGTTGTTCTTTCTAATACAGGTGGTCCTAGTGAGGTCCTGGTCCCCTGAGTGACATTCTCCTAAGGAGGTTAGGGTTGCGTAGGTGGTACTTACCTGTTCCCAGTAGTTACTGGATGTGATTTATAACTGTTATTTTGTGCTATACTTATTCTAATTTCTGAACGTATTTCTATTTCTAAAAGTGTTGATTCTGACAGTGGCCCATGTGGCCCTGTCCTGTACATAATCCCTTGTGAATATTGCCCGTGCCCGTTGGCACAATGTACATGTGTGATTTCTATCTGATGTGTTTTGACAATACAAAAGTTATTTTAATATAACCTTGTGTGGAGTTCCTTTTGTGGTGTGCCTAGGATGTTGTTGCTGTTGTGTGCTGGCGCAAATGCTTTACACATTGCCTCCGAGTTTAGCCTTACTGATCGTGCCAAGCTACCAAGGGGGTGAGCAGGGGTTATCTTGGCGTGTGACTTCCTTGCCCTGACTAGAATGGTGGTTTCTGCCTGGCTTTGGCGTCAGCCTTAGCCTACCAGAAATAGCCAGTTCTAACAGTATGCCAGTGTGCCTATCCTGAACTAGAGGTTCCAAGCCTGGCTCCTTGGAGTTCTGACAGAGTATTGCACAGTGCTTAATTTGAACTGGTGGTTTCCGGTGCTGAGCACTTGCAGTTAATTGGCAACACTTGCACTTATGACAGTCGGCCACATGGTGGCACTGTTTGTCTAATTTAGAGATGAGCACAGTTTATTAATTCAATATACATTAAAAACGGACTTATACCTAACTGCCCAAGCCATTCGTTTAGCTTTAGGGGCCTAAAGTAGTCTGAATTGTCACACCTGTAGGAGTGTGATGGTTAGTAGTTGAGTTGATACTGTCATTGGCAGCGCTGGCAGGGGCAATAGATGTTAGAAGCAGCAGTGACCTCCTGACGATGGTCCTGGCACTTATTTTTCAACAAATCAAGCACTAGCAGTGCGTCACTGAAGACACAATGAGACTCTATCTAGCCGCAGATTCCTTACCATAGAATTATCCCTAGACGTCAGACTGGATCCAGATGTTTTTCATGATCAGTACCCCTGCGCACCAGTAGGTGGCCTAATTTGTCTCCGTGTGGTGTCTTTCGTGCAGCAAGTGACGCGCACTGTGCCTATAGAGGAGTCATCCGTATGGTGTAATTCGTTCAAGTGACAAGCTTGGTTCCTATATAGGCGCCACCCCAGTGCGCTGATGTTAGCTTCTTTTCACGACTTTTCACGCTAGGAGCGCAGAGCCACAAACAATACTGACCACCTGTGTGTGAAACTAGGGCCCTGATAAGGGATTAGCCCTGTACCTAGAAATGAGTTTGCAGAGTGGGGAGGATGGTGGGGCAGTAAGGAATATGCGTCTAGATAGAGTCTCTACCAGAAAAGGTGTTACCGAAGATAAGGAACTTGTTCATCTGATAGAGACTTCTAGCCGCAGATTCCTTACCTTAGAACAGATGCCCAAGCAATACCTCCCTGAAGGAGGGTCTGCGAACCCGAATTAAACCAGGAAGTCCTGCAGAACTAAACGGGAAAAGTGCCCGTCCCGACGGACCTGATTGTCCAGGTAGCAGTAGAGAGACCCAAATGGCTGCCTGGCAGATGTACAGGACTGGCAATCCTTGTGCTAACACAGTGGTGCAGCCTTTGCCCTGGAAGGTGGGGGGGGGTGCTTCTTGGCCAATGCATAGCTGATCTTAATGCAGAGTACAATCTATCGGGAGATGGTTCTTTTCTGCATGGTCTTCCCTTTCTTGCCTCCGAAATACCCCACAAAGATTTGATCGTACACTGGAACGGTTTTGTGCATTCAAGGTAGAACAACAATGCTCTTTTTGGATCCAACCAGTGGAGTCTCTCCTCCTCCTTAGAGGGATGAGGCATAGCGTAAAAGGTAGACAAAGTGATGGTGTGGCCTATGTGGAATGGTACACTCTTCAGAGGCCCCGCGGTGACAGGGACCGCAGGCAAGCCTGGGCTGCGATGGGCCGGCTGCCTTAGGGGGTATTTGCTCCCCTTCATCGCCTGCCCGCTGCGCAGGGGCACTAATCTACAGACAGGATCTGGGCCACTGTGACATGGAGAGACTGCACAGAGCCTTCTGTGCTGCGGCTGGACTTAGCCCCACGCTCGAAGTGGAAATCATTGTTCTGGCTTTGCAGCCCGACCGTGACCCATACAGGCCTTGGGACACACACTGGACAGCTGCACCTGTGCTGTTGCGGGTGGATGGAGTCCTACTTACCCCGCTCTGTTTGAAATCTCACTGTTGCCCTTTCCAGTGGTGGTCCCCCTCTAAGCCCGACACTTGAGCCCTAGGTGACAGCCTACATACCCCCTTACTGCCTGGTATGCATACAAAGCCAACAATGTCACATGCCTATTGGAAGGGGCCGGCATCAGTGACGTAAATCCCTAGCTTTGGCTTCACGGAAGGTGAGCAACCTTGGCCCTGGGCAGACCTCTCCTGGAGGGCGCGATAACGGGGACCCTGTCCCGCCGGACTGCGGGGTGCCCTCTGCGGCAGCGCGGGGGGACATCCCAGCTACTGCTGACGCTGTGGACACGTTCCCATCCTGCATAACTGAGCCACTCAGATATCCCTGATAAACTGCCCCTGCCCCTCCCACTGACCTCCCCACTGGGCCCAGATTATGGTACGCAGAGACCCAAAAGAGCACCTATTGATCTTTGACAAAACTAAGGCCTCGGGAGCCAATCCGGCACCTAGTATGGGGGAGGGAGAAATTTTGTGCCTGAAGATCCTGCGGCACCACCACCCGGAACGACCACCACCCGGAACGGACGACTTCAGGATTCCGAGCAATGGATGGCCGCTTTGATGTCTTTGACAAGAGACTTGATGCAATGGGCGAGCGTCTGGACCTCCATGAGCACAGGATAAACGCTGCTGAGAGCAGGATATCAGATTTGGAAGACAGAGTGGCACGGACAGCAGGGAATCTGGAATGCTTAGAAAAAGTCTTGAAAACAATGGCTCTAAAAAACGAAGATGTAACAGCCAGGAGCAGACAAAAAATGTCCAAATTATAGGAGTACCCGAGTCTACAAATACCGGCCAACTGGACCATTTCATGGAGAGACTGCTTGTGGACCTCTTCGGGAAAAAATCTTCCACATCTACATTTGTGATAGAGAGGGCCCACCACTCTGTGGGGCTGAGACCGAATGCTGGATGCCTGCCGAGGACGCTCTTTGCCCGCCTATCAACTTTCAAAGACCGAGACACTACCTTGTGGCTGGTGCGGGAAAAAGGCCTGCTCAGCTGGCAGGGCTCCTCGTTGACCCTGTTCCCCGACTTCACAGCAATGGTCCAGGAGGCATGACAGAAATACACAGATGTCACGGCTACATTCCAAAATCTGGTTCTACACTATGGGATGATCTATCCTGCCCGCCTCCGGGTGGACGTGAATGGCAGACTGCGCATCTTTCATAACCCCACGGATGTGCAGGATTTATGCTGGCAGTATTCTGATGATCGCCCCCGCGGAAGTGTGGGTCACCCAGGCGCTCACCACTGGATGTCCACTCCAGTGCTAGCGTGGACCTCTTCTCGACAACTTGATGTGCCGTATAGCGGCGAGGACACTGATAACTAAGGCCCGGGTGATCGGACACCTACGCTTGAACATTGCACTATCCTGGGCTATACCACGTGCCTTACTCCTAGACTCAGGATGTGGCAAAATATGTTGTTTCTCCTTTGACCACCACTCCGAGATAATGTGGGGACCCGGCGAGGAGTCGCCACCCCCGTGTGTGGTACACACATAACCAGATTGGACACTACTTTATGTGAAGAAGGATAATGTTTCTATGGCTTCTGTTTGGGGGGCTGTCCCCGGAATACGGAATCTGGGGATGGGAGGGAGGATGAGGAAGGGATGTTGTGAAAATGTTTGCATCCACACCTATCATTTTTAGGGCTGTGTCCTCTGCTGCAACCACATATGTCACCTTACTTTACACATCACATTGAGGTTCAATAACATACACCCGTTTGCAGACATCAATTTGGCAACTTAGAATATTCGGGGCTTAATAGCCAACATAAAGCAAAGAAGGTGTTACGCTATCTGCAACGCCACCAGATAGACATAGTCTTCTTGCAGGAGACACACCAGCCCCCTAAGACATTGCATCAACATGGTGTCAACATCGCATTCTTCTCTAGTTACAGCTCATATGTCAAAAGCGCTTCCATACTGATCCATAAACGACTGCCCTTCCAGCTGATGGAGTTCTGCACTGCCATAAAGGGATGGTAGCGGCTGGATGTCAGGACAGCTCCTGGGCCACTGTGTATTATTATTGAACATATATGCTCCGAACACTAAAGCCTGGATTTCAACACCCAATTACAGACACAAATGGCCATGTTCGAGGCAAACTACGTCTGCTTGGGGGGAGACCTCAAAATACTACTTGACCCCAACTTAGATAGTACTGCACGCGCTCCCTTTACGAAGCCCCGTGCAAGACATACGCTACAGGAGCTCTGTGATGCATTCACATTGGTGGATGCCTGGTGCCATCGCAACCCCCTCCAACCTGCATTTGCATACCACTCCACACAATACAACACATGGACAGCCTCGATTACTGGCTGCTAACTCCAACCATTCTGTCATGGATGTCCTCCATACTGCACCTCCTTTGTACGCTATCAGACCACTCCCCTGTAATACTAAAGCTGCGTATCCACAGTGTAGGCTTGGTCCAGGGGCAACAGATGATCCCAGAACTAGCCCTGCAGGACTTTCCATTTCGTATGGAACTCCGTGCTGCAAACGTAGAGTATTTTGAAATCAATAAGGGAACTGGAAAATCTTGGGCCACCTTATGGGAAGCCTTTAAGGCGTACACTAACAGAGTATGCACCTCTAGACACAAGGGGATCCTGCGAGACCTACGTAGCACTTTGTCACAGCTTGAGGGTAAATTAGCTGTGCTGGACCATGACCATACCATGCACCAAACCCCAAAATGTATCCAGAAACTTGCATCACTACTATCTGGGGTATCAACAGATGCCAAGAATAGGAATCAATACTTGGAGGAGATCACGATGGCGTGGCTTCCCATAGCGCATCAACAGTTCCTTGACGAGCCATTCTCAGTGGAGGAGATCCAACAGGCCATAGACTCAATGGACAGCTCTAAAGCGCCAGGCTTAGAATGATTCACTGGAGTCTTTTACAAGACATTCAAACATTTCCTTGCCACATATTTCTTGGAAGTTTACAAGTAGGCACCACAGCAAGGCATATACCGCCCACTCTTAAGGAAGCAGTGATCATTTTGCTTGTCAAACCTGGGAAGGATCCGTTACTTTGCAGATCTTATCGGGCGCTCTCACTGCTACATTTTGACAATAAAATATTAGCAAAGATACTGGTGACTCACCTCTCGCTCCTCATGGAAGAAATTATATCCCCTGTTCAATCCGGATTCATCCCACAGAGATCTACAGCTCTGAACTTGCGCTCCCTTTTGGCGGTACTGCACAGAGTGAACCCCTCAGTGCCAGCTATGGCGGCACTCTTATATGCAGAGAAGGTGTTTGATTCACTGGAGTGGCCTTTTTTACATGCCACTTTACAAAAGATGGGGCTCCCCTTAGGATTTTCTTCCCTGATGAAATTATTATATACACAGCCTGCAGCTCGCATCTGTCTGAATGGCACGATCATACAGGCATTTCCCTTGTCGCGGCGAGCCCATTGTCACCCGTTATTCATCATAGCATTAGATCCATTAATGCGGCACCTACAAAATAACCATATACAAAGGTGACTGTAATTTAAGCCTGGCCCACTGCTGATCACACTGTATGCGAACGATATCATCCTTTATATAATGCATCAGAAAGTAAGCCTGACATCAATCGTTCGGGAAATAATACAATACGGTGCTCTGTCAGGCCTGCTTATCAACTGGGTTAGGTCTAACCTATTCCCCCTGACCGCAGTAACGGAACCCATGGTGGGCGAGTTCCCCCTGCTGTGGAGAGACACCTCCACGAAATACCTAGGGATCCACATACACAAAGAGAAAGAGCAAATACTGCGGCTTAACTATGGCCCAGCGGTGGATAGACTGATGGAACGGGTGGAACGATGGATCCAGCTCCCTCTATTCATGGCAGGCCGAATAGCCATTTTTAAGATTTTGGTAATGCCCTAATTCTGATATATTTTCCAAAACATTCCCATAACCTTAAAGAATGCATTTTTCGCAACGCCTTGTACTACTCTTACGCAACCAGTGTGGGGGTGGGCAAACAACTGCAAATCGGATGGTCAACATTGGTCCTGCCATATGATTAGAGGTTTTGGCGTGCCCAACTTTCAACTCTATTTCTTGATGGCACAGTGACACTGGTATCACCCGGACAAATGAATACCCTTCGCCAAACCTGAGGCAGATCTGGCTTCCTCTATAGCGTTATCTACAATACTGTCAGCAGACTTGCCAGGAGACCCACACGACATACAAACGATGTCCACAACTAGTTGGGCATGGATGCGGCTGTTACGCATGACTGGGAGACACTTGTTAAAATCCCTGGCTCTTCCACTAGCTGCTAACCCCTGGGTACCCATTATGCAGGAGGCTCTGGTCCAGCGTACCCACTCTAGGTACTCTCTGAAAACATTTGGGGACTTTTTCCCAGAAGGACACAATTCATCGCACTGAAGATACTTGCTTCCGAAACGCTCCCCTGATAGATTACTTCGTAGTGAGAAGACTATAGGGAATGCATAGGGCTCAGATGCCAACATACCCACTGGAACCATACGAGTTCCCACCATTGACCATGCTTATAACCAACACAAGTGGGGATCATCTCATCTCTAAAGTATATCATGCTAGCTTAGCACTGCTCCCCACCCGTGAGGCCAATGTACGGGCTGCATGGGACCGGGACTTGGGATATACTCTGCTTGATCAGAAGTGGTATGCATGCTGCGCGCATACGAAGCTGGTGGCACTGAACCACCGCCATAAACTGCTACACTTTAAGTTTCTCTGGCACGCATATGCCACCCCAAGTAAATGACATCACTTCGACGTCTATCGCCCAGCTGAATATCCCAGATGTCAAGCGCCAGTGGCGGACTTTACCCATATGACATGAACATGCAGCAGAATAGCGTCGTACTGGCAGGACATTTTCACAGAACTCTACCTTATGAGACAATTCACTATTGAACCTTCCCCCACTACTGCCACTATTTGGCTCCGTATAGACTATCCCCAAAACATCACGCAGGTATGTAGCAATCGCGCTACTTCTCGCTAAAAGGGAAGTAGCCATACATTGTGGCAGTAAACACCAGCCCACTAAAAATGTGTGGATTAACAGTATGAACCACGGGGGAGGAGCCAAGCCGGCGTCTAAGATGGCCGCCCAGCCCCTCGGCTCCGAGTACCATCTCCTCCCGGGTGTACATTCTGCTTGATATCCTGATTCCCAATGGTACACACGGGTACATGAACAGTTCCGGCTACTTATGGCGCAATCCCGAGGTTCGTGCTTGCTTCCTACGGGGAGAAACAGCCAACGGCGTTTGCGGCCCGCGGCAGCCCACAGACTGGGGACTCGACTAGATTGAAGGGCCGGTCACCGAGCGAACAACAGCGGCCACCTGTGGCAGGGAAGGGCCGGTCGGCTTCGGCGCAAAAAGGAACGGCCGATTTTTGGCACACTCACTCGGATCGATTGGGGGCAGGAATCGGGGATAAGCCTGTCTTTGTGCCCCTGAGTAAAGTGTATATTTGCTGGAACTTTGCTCGCTTGCCGCCGGGGAGTGTTCGGAGACCCCGTCCCGCTAACGGCGGGAGAATCCCGAATTTTTGCCGAGCCGCGACCAAACAGTGCTAATTCCACCGGTGGCTGCGATCTGGTTGCACTTTAACGATTTCGGCGACCCTGATGTTGGTTCCATGACGCCCGATGCCCCACTGCGTGTGTCTCGGCCCCGATCCAGGATGGTGCTGCCCCGGAGCATAGCGAGGGGAGCAGAGTGCAGCTTCTGGAAGACCGAAACCCGACCTAATGCGCATCATATGGAGACAGAGAGCATGACAAAAGGGGGGCACGGAGCAGAGCTACACCTTGGCGATCTTCTGGCGGCTTTAGCTGACCTTCGCGACTCTCTGGAGCAGGCTGCCCGATCACTGGGGAGTAAAATGGATGATGTGCTTTCTGCGGCGGAGCGAATGAGACCGGATGGTTCGTGGACGCATATCGAGCTGCCTTATTTAGTACCCAGATGCAACAACATGGCGTCGGACACTGATATCGATGAGTCCGAGACCCATACTCTCGAGCCATTTCCAGTTAGTGATGTCGGAGACCTGGGACTATCTGTGGGCCTTAGCCTGGAACCGAGTGATGGACTTTCTCTCCATGTCATGCTGTTGGTATCTCTGGTTCTGCTCCAGCCGTGCTTGGACATTGAGACATTCTCCCCCTGCTCTGTTTTGCCGATCGAAGTGTGGCAGTCATGTTTTTGTGCCAGGTTGGGACCATCGTACTGGCAGGGAATGGGCTTGGCTGAGGTCCGGTCACATCGCCGCACTGCAGACTTGCTGCTTTTTGGGTTTGCTTTGGTATTCCGATTCCCTATGACTATGGATTTAGAGTGTGATAATTTGGTGGGCCATCGCGGTATGAGCAAGACTGGACAAGGATAAATGCAGTTTCTCCGTGTTGATATTTGCTGATTATGGGTTCGTGAGGGATGGGCGACGTATTGTTCTACTTCATGACAAAGTGGGCTGCTTCTGTACCTAGTGAATTGTTCTATTGTACTGACTTGAGCAAATGTAGTTTACATCCTGGGCACACACAATTCTTGCATGAGGGAGAGGCCGGGGGTTTGCTAGGGGGCTCCTCTCCGTTTTTCACTTCCTTCCTAGTAGTTGTAGACTAGAACCCCCTGTTCTTCTCTTTCTCTTCCTCTCCCTTTCATAGACTTCGGGGTTCATCCTTTATTTCTTCCCTCTCTTGGGTTCTTCTTTTAGTTTCGGTGGGTGGTAGTTCTCTTTCTCTTTCTTCTAAATTTCGGGTTCCATACAATGGGCGACAGGCACGCTGCTGAGGGGGAGGCCGTAGCCGGAGGCAGGGGTGCAGGGTGGGGGGTTAGGGGAGGGGTACTCTCTGTTTTCTTTCTCTATTTCAGTTTCTAGGGCCCCTTTTTCTCTCTTGTTCTGCTTGGCTTTTTCCTTTCTTTTTCTCTTATTCCTATCCCTTGGGATTCCGAGTGGTAGGGGGATTGCTGTATGTTCCTATGGTTCAAATTACAAGGATGGATGTCATCATAAAGTTCTCAGTTACAGCGGGCGTGCTGCATTGGGGGGCGTAATGTACTCTTTACTGTCTATTCTGTTTATTGTGCGTTAGTGCTAACGCCCTGCCTGCAATGGTCCCGATTGTGCATATCTTGCTTACTGACGTCCCCTTGTTTCGGCATTATTGATTGTACGACGTCGGATCCTGCTCTTCCTTAAAAATTCTTAAAAGAAACCTCTTATATCCTGGTGCCAATGTGGTGCGGACATTATCCTGGACTTCGATAGGGCAGTGAGGAGGCGGACTGTTGCATATGTTTGGCTTCATTGATTTGCACTGGCCGTCTCTGTACTAATTATTGGCTGTGATTATTCTGGATCTGATATTGTATTTGCCTTAAGTGAAAATAAAGGTTTACAAAAAAAAACCAAAAAAAACAGTATGAACCACTGTGACACTAATAGCGAGCTGCATGCAGCTTTGCAACCCCCTATGTCTAGACTCTGTGCCATTTGGTAGCCACTCCGAACCTATCTCCTCACACTAGACCCCTCTACTGATATGCACACACAGTAGGTGCCAACACTCCAGGGGATGGAAACGCTGTGATGGGTCATCACTGGTATGACGAACTGTGCTCTCCCCAATGTAAAAAGACCTGTGACTACCTACAACTTGTATATACTGCTGTGGAAATGTATGTCCTGCATGGGTGTATCCATAATCTATGTATTGCACAGACTATGTATCTAATATGTGTGGCATTGGTTTTGTAGACTTGATACTACTTACAGAATTGTGTTGCAGACCTTTAAGGAACCTATTTACAATAGGGGACTTTAAGAGGGAGGGCTGCTCTGGCAGCTGCAGAAAGGCAGAGATAGCAGAGCAAATGGGAGTATTGGCCCAAAAGACACACAGTGTTCACCGACCAAAGTGCCAGGCTGGCCGAAGAAAACATTCCCTGTCCAGTGGAGTGGTAGGGATTGTGCCAGGATTTACTCTTGAAGCAGAGGCTTGGACCACCAAGCCCCTAGGGTGGGGTGCTGAGTGAGGAAATAGGGGTGCCCTGGGGTGGAGCAATGGTGGCGGGCAATTGTCCTATTCACAGGAGCCTCCTGTGCAGGGCTTGTACCAGGTTCTGAGTAGGACACTCTTGAGGGCTTCATTGAACGGGGAAGTGGATCAGAAGGGGTGACTCCCGGTTAAAGCACCTCCATCAAGACGTTCGTCTTGACAGCCACGGTGGGCAGCTGAATGTCCAGGACCTCGGCTGTCCTCCTCACCACCACAGCAAATGAAGCTCCTTCCTCCATAGCCACTATAGGAAAAGAGATCAAGCCAGTATCTGGGGAGGTGTCCAGTCTACTGGCATCCCTCAGATCCTAACAATAGGAGTCCTCTGTGATATCTAGGGGCTGGTATTCATCAGGGTCCAGTTGCCCTTCCCAGACATCCCCAAGTCCTCGCCCGAAGGAATAGGGAACAGGCTGCTGGTGTCGGTGTCAAACAATGCCCATCTGGCTCCGTGTCAGAGTTGAGAATGAGTGTGGGGAGGGCGCCGCCAGGGATGCTGGCAGTGGACCCGGCGAAGGCAAGGTCGAGGTGGCTCGACCGGTACAGATCTGGATCAGCCCATGGATCCAAAGAGCCCAACTGGCACAGGGGGGGGTGAATCTGCCAGTGGAATACCAGTAGCGGCCCCCAAAGCTCGTGGGGCCCATAGGCGCTCCAGCGGGAACAGGCCACCCAAATATGAGGTGCATGGCAGCATAAGATTCACAGAGTTGGGCGGGGTCGCTCCGGCTCTTAGAAACTTGGAGAGGTGCGGAGACTGCCCAAGCGCAGGCTCGACAGCGGAGCTAGGCCTCGAATGCTGATGCTCCATCGTTTTGTCAGATTTCTTCGACGGACAGGGCGAAGTTGAAGACCTCTTTGACTTCTTGTTCTTTTTGTGCTTGTGGAACTTACCTGAACATCTGGACAACTTCGAGTGTGACGATGAGCGCTTGGAGTGGCTCCGCGACCAATATCGGGACCATCCTCTCGACCGGGATCGAGACCGTTGTGGTGTTGAGCAGCAACAAACTTGAGAGACTGCTCTCTGAAGGCCTTGGGCTGCATGGCTTGACAACCAACAGAGGTCTTGGCAACATGGTCACACTCAAGGCACGAGAGGCAGATAAGGTGTGGGTCCATCACCGAGATTTACCAGTGACAGTCATCACAAGGCTTAGAACCAGCCTTCCGTATGGACATCCATGCCACACCAGCAGACAATGTCTCAAAAATGTTCGAGATAAGGGTCAGTCAAAAAGTGACTAGGGATAGCTCTCCTCCGGATCTGCACTGACTGGTGCGGAAGGCAAAAAGCTGATGTCAGCGCACTGAGGCGGCATCTATATAGGAACCGAACACGCCTCTTCTGGCTTGGAAGGACACCACCTACCGTGTGCAGGGGTATTGCTCCTGAAAAATTTCTGATTCAAGTCTGACGCCTGGTGATAATGCTAAGGTAAGTAATCTACAGCTAGAAGTCTCTATCAGATACGTAAAATTTTTCAGTGTACAAGTTCTCTTTTTTACACCAGGCTGCAGCTGAGGAGTATTATCGAGAGATAAAGTTATGCTTTGACTGTCTAGCCTTGGAATATAAAATACTTCTGCCATGAAAGAAAGTCAAGAAGCTTTGAGCCGTGTATTGCATTGCTGTAAGTATTATTTTTTCTACTAGAGGTAGTGGGTCCTAACCTCTCAAATGCATGTCTTTGGCAGTTTACATAAGGTTGATCTCTCTGTGGAATTACAGTGTCAAAAAATATGGGCTGAAGTACAGCCAATGGCTGAGACGTTTGCAAGCATTCTACACATAACTTTTCACTTTCAGTATAAGACGCCTCAAGTCAAGTGTGGTGAGTATGCCGCGGCGTGGGTCATATGCTTGCTGCACTTCACTGATGAGCTCTAGCAAAGCTGAAACTGGGCTGGGGGTTGCTTGTGTTTTCGTCCAGAGGGGACCTGGCAAGGCTGCACGGTTCCTCCAGGAGCAGGACAAATACTGATGTGCGAAAGGTTGGTCTCGGTCTAGACTAGAGGGACACAGTGAGCAAAAAAGATGGATTAGAATGTGGCCTGAATGATTGTAAGGGCATGTGACTTTTGCAAGGATTCCACCAATCACTACCAAGTCTGGGATAGGGAGCAGGTTTGGGAGCGAGTGCTGCATGGGCTGTTTGCCGGATTCTAATATCTTATTAAAAATAAAATAAAAAAAATACCCAGGAGGTTCAGATACCAATCCTAATGTTCCTCTAAGTCTTGCTAATGTTAAAAAGTGTTACAAACAGATGGACTTACTTTTACACGTAATGTGTTGTGTAATGTTCCAACATTGCCCACTTGTTTGGATGACTTTTGCTAATAAGCACAACTGGTAAAGGAATTGGGCCATAATACAGCATGAGGGTATCACCAATCCCCACAAAACAGAATAATGCCTGCCAGAATTTTCCGGTTCCACATGACACTAGAGTCAATCGGCAAGTAAGGAATAAAAAGTCAATGAAGTCACGATAACAGTAAATATGAAATAAATAGACACACCAACACTGTGCACCTAAGGAATATTGGACAGCACATTTGAGCTCTTTGCACATTATATTTGCACAGGTTACGTCTCTTTCCAAAATATTGAGTTGATATATTTATCATTATTTAAACTGGGAAAGTGTGTTTTATTTCCAGTGGAATCATGAGTTAAGGTATTTATCATTGCCCAATTTTGTGAATCGTGAAAAATGTATTTTGTTTGTTTTCATCATTGGAAGGAAAAGGGCATGAAAGACAGTAGACAATAAAAATAGTTGTAGGACTTAATAATAGTAGCCGGTGATCAAGGTCCACGAGACCGAAACGCGTCAGACGGGTTCGTTGAGGCGACTCTGTTTTGCAAATAAATAGAAATCCCTCCCACAAGAACGATCTCTTTTTCTTTCGATAAATGGAGAGTGAAGTTGGTTATCTATCTATCTATTTATCTATCTATACATATTTCATAGCCACTGATTCCCAGAGACAGCGCGCTCACTCATCCGGTGCTGGCATCCTTCATGGGCGGAATCCTGCACCAATATTAATTTCTATTACAAATTAATGTTGCACTCCAGTAGTACTGCATGAAATGGTTTTATTCACCACTACCACCAACGCGTTTCACCATAAAGGCTTGTTCACTGTTAGGGAAGTCTGTTTACACTTTCCAATTTATACTACTTTTCCCAAGTGCCCATGATGAGGAATTCTGGGATGTGTAGTTTCCTTTGGTTTTACAAACATTATTATATACATTTATTTACAAATATTTACAATGTTGCATTACATCCACTGAAAGTTTATCACTTTCTATATTTTAGTGAGAATACAATTGCCACCTGTATGTGTGGTATTGGACCAAGGATATTAACAGGCATCGTTCACCATGTATATATATATATATATACAGTCTTAGTGACTCTAAGCATTGTCTTATGAACCAACATCCTCTCGATAGCTTTTTTTAATTACATGATCTTTATTGGATAGTCCAAAAGGAACGATCAGGTGGCTGTGTTTCAGGAAGTTGTTTCCAGTTGAAGGTTTCGCCAGTGTGGCTATCAGACCGTCATTTCACATTGGACAGTCCAAATAGAAGTATATTGGTCATGATGAATGGGCCCCTGTTTCGGGTCCACCATCAAAAAACAAACTAACACGTAGTCACTTCATGCAAACACAGCACTAGACATGGCTAACTGATCACCAAAGATGATTCACGAAATGTGAGAAGTGCAAAGCATGTACCATTGGAAAAAGTATAAAACAACTGATAGACCACAGAGGAAAACCATTCATGATCACACGCAGAATCACGTGTGAAACCAACTACGTGGTCTACATGATAACCTGCAACTGTGGCAAACAATATATTGGGAGTACCACATGTCCACTGAGAAAAAGGATATTGGAGCACATTAGGGCAATCAAAAATGGCGACACCAAGGATGCTATTACCAAACATTTTGAGACATATGAAAACTATACCTTGAAAAACATACAATAAAGCGGAATTGCACATGTCCCAACTCATGAGAGGGGAGGAGACATAACTTTGAAATTGAGACCCCTTGAATCGAAACTCATCATCAAACTGAGAACGAAACAACCAAGGGGTCTGAACGCAGACGAGGATCTGTTTGTACATCTATAATCTACATCCTCTCCCTCACCAGAGACCCCGACACCGCCAGAACCTGCCTACACGAAGGGATGAAAGACGTCGCCGAGTGGATGAAGGACAGCCGCCTGAAACTGAACTCGGACAAGACGGAAGTCCTCATCCTGGGATCTTCGCCCTCCGCTTGGGACGACTCCTGGTGGCCCCCACCCCTGGGCACCGCACCCAAGCCAACCGACCACGCACGCAACCTGGGCTTCATCCTGGAACCCTCCCTCTCGATGACCAGACAAGTCAACGCCGTCTCCTCATCGTGCTTCAACACCCTGCGTATGCTTCGCAAGATCTTCCGCTGGATCCCGACCGAGACCAGGAAGACTGTCACCCAGGCACTCGTCACCAGCCGACTGGACTACGGAAACGCCCTCTACGCCGGAACCACAGCCAAGCTACAGAAAAGACTCCAGCGCATCCAGAACGCCTCCGCCCGACTCATCCTGGATGTCCCCCGACGCAGCCACATCTCCAGCCACCTGAGGAACCTGCACTGGCTCCCCGTCGACAAGAGGATCACGTTCCGGCTCCTCACCCACGCACACAAGTCTCTCCACGACCTGGGCCGCAAGTACCTCAACGACCGCCTGACCTTCTACACGCCCACCCGCCAGCTACGGTCCACCAGCCTCGCCCTCGCAGCCGTACCACGCATCCAAAGAGCCACCGCCGGAGGAAGATCCTTCTCTTACCTGGCTGCCAAGACTTGGAACTCCCTCCCCATCCACCTCCGGCTGACCCAGGACCATCTCGCCTTCAGGAAACAACTCAAGACCTGGCTGTTCGAGCAGTAGCATACCCCTCCCCCCAAGCGCCTTGAGACCCTCCCGGGTGAGTAGTGCGCTATACAAATGGCATGATTGATTGATTGATTGATATAATAACCCAAAGCTTAAACCAAAAAGGACAGAACTGACAATATGGACTTGTGAGATGCAAATCAATTGGACCACACAAATGTAATGAAAGGACCATAAAGGATGACTAAGCCCCTCAGGTGAGACGATCACCTGAAACAGGGGCCCATTCATCATGACCAATACACTTCTATTTGGACTGTCCAATGAGAAATGACGGTCTAATAGCCACACCCAAAACTTCAAATGGAAACAACTTCCTGAAACACAACCACCTGATCTTATCTTTTGGACTATCGAGAGGATGTTGGTTCATAAGACACTAAGACTGTATATAAACATGGTGAATGATACCTGTTAATATCCTTGGTCCAATACCACACATACAGGTGACAAATTGCATTCGCACTAAAATATAGGAAGTGTTCAACTTGAAGTGGATGTAATGCAACATTGTAAATATTTGTAAATAAATGTATATAATAATGTTTGTAAAACTAAAGGAAACTATACATCCCAGAAGGCCTCATCATGGGCACATGGGAAAAGTAGTATAAACTGGAAAGTGTAAATAGACTTCCCTTACCGTGAACAAGCCTATATGATGAAATGCGTTGGTGGTAGTGGTGAAAAAAAACATTTGCAGCAATACTACTGAAGTGCGACATTAATTTGTAACAGAAAAAAGAAATATATATATATATATATATATATATATATATATATATATATATATATATATATATTCGTATATTATACATATATATATTCCAAATGATAAAACACGAACACATATATGTTAGTATATATATATATATATATATATATATATATATATATATATATATATATATATATATATATATATATATATATATATATATCCAACTTTACTCTCCATGTAGTGAAAGAAAACGAGGTCGCCCTCTAAAGTGGATATAGATCGTCCTACCGTGCTCTCCTCCCGAACTACCATACAGCTGCACACAGATTTCTCGGCATCCAGGTATCATGAAGTTCAATTTTATTCGGTGATAACCAATTTTTTTCTTGGCACAAAAATAATTAAAAAATTAAGAAACGACCAATTTGTTTCGGCTGATACCTTCAACTAGGTCTTACAATCTCTGTGGTGTATCGTCTTTTAATCATAGTCCTTCTTTCACCTCAATGACCCTCAGAAGCTTGAACGGCATTTTGATTATTCTTACTTGGGAGGTTCCGTCCTCCATGTTGTTTTTTCACATACACATCCTGGTTTAAACATTAATAATGGCAAAACAAGTCCAGACATAATTACAGAGAATGTATGGCACCTTTTGTTATACAATAATTGTAAATTCTAAAATGTTATACACTGAAGTATATATTTATTTTTATTACACAAACTCCTTAGAAAATGTTCACAAGTCAAGATTCTTTTATTGTCATCAGTGGATGTTTTCCGGCAAAACTACATCTAATGTCACCATTATGTAGTCTCATTTCCACGGTAAGTGGTTCAAATTCCTTAAGAAGTCTGTGCTGCCCTTTTAGTATTAGGGAAGATTAACGACGTACTCATGTAAAAACAAATCCAAATAT
The DNA here is from genome assembly GCF_964261635.1 of Lissotriton helveticus. Lineage (NCBI taxonomy): Eukaryota > Metazoa > Chordata > Amphibia > Caudata > Salamandridae > Lissotriton > Lissotriton helveticus. The sequence goes on along the minus strand of NC_136072.1, from coordinate 1,060,890,131 downwards.
TTGGAACTGTTTTCCAGTAGTGATCCAATTGAACTCACTATGAGTATCCCCGGTGGATTCTGTACGTTTTTCTGAATTTTCGGGAGAAGATAGCTGGTGACAATCTTTGAATTCTCCTATATACATATATAAATACACACATATACTACAGAATTTGTTGTCATGTGACCTTGAGGAAGCCTAGAAATAAAGGTAAAATGTTGGTGGTGTGTGGTGGCTTGCTACCACAATCTCTGCATTTTCTCCTTTGGACTTTTTCACTGTCACTTTTTAATTGACAATAATTTGTTCTTTTACCAGACGTATGTGCAGTAGCTTGTTTGTGCATGAGAATGCAGTGGAATACAGGCATAGATATTTGGATAATTCAACCACTATGGCATACCTCGACAATCTTTCTTTACTATGATCCCCCTTGCCTATACAAAAGGATTGAGCTTTTCAACTAACGTCCCCTTATCCGGCAAACTATTCTACACTAGTTTCCAATACTTCTATTTGACATTCCTCCATCTCCACCCCCTCAGTGACCATGCAGACTTGTATCTCACCTTCGGATATCATCTCCTCCTCCTATTCAATCTACCTTTCCTCCTTTACCCGTAAACTTGCTAAACAGACTGCCACACAGTCTCTAATCCCTTTAATATACTCTGTTGAGAAGCATTGACCTTGTAGCTGCTTAAACTATTGTTCACTCCCTGTTAACACACTACTTATGGTTTTAACTATAGCCACCTCTCTTAAAGGTTTATGAGCAGTTTTAAAAAGACAACATTCCACATGGGAAATTCTTACATTTTCTAATTGCCCAGGCTTCTGCTAAGGCCTCTTTCTTGGTAACAGAGTAAATTAAGTTGGACCCTTTGAAAACTATGTTTGAGAATGTAATGATACTATCATTGCCATATACTGTTTGTCCAATTATTAATCTGTAAGAGATGACATTCCTTGCAATACTGCACACAAATTTAGGGTGAAACCTACAAAGAATGAGTGCCTTGAACAGACAGTCCTGGCTTCTCTTAAAATCCCTAACAAATGTCTATAGATATCTGCCAACCCTAGAAAGGACAATATTCTTAGCCACTAATGTGTCATCTATACTGTGCATCATGCTGTCCCTTGTTTTCTTCATTCTCCACAGAGGCAAAATATAAATTCATCTTACATTTAAAATGTTCTTTATTCATAGTGAGTTTTGGAACTCAAATTAGACCATACTTTTCTTAAACTAAAACCGTGCCCTTCACATCCTTCCCAACATGAGCACTTCATTGTAGAAAAACGAACCCCTCACAGGTGCATTATTGAACGACGCTTGAATACCACTGCGCTGGGCGCCATGTGAACTGGCATCCTGAGAGAAAGCATAGGTCCCTGAAGGTATAAAGGTGGGCAGGGCATGCAGAGGCCAAGCGCAATGTGGGAAATCCGTGACCTCTTCCAACAGCAAATTCATCTTGCTGACCTTAGGGAGAAGAAACCTATTGTCCCTGGTTTTGTTCAGACATCCTTGGTTAATGAACATCTCTGTTGCCGCAACCTCAAGAGCAAAGCATATCTGTATTTCCAAGGGTTCTATGATCATTCCTTGCGTAGACTTTTCAATTCTAAAGCCACTACTTCCCTCATGTAAACAGGTGCACACCTCAATATATGGACCATGGTAACTGGTTTCTCCTTCATTTTATAAAAATACCCCAATACAACCAAAGCCAGACTTTGAACACTTCAGGAAAGTCCACAATCTCCTCATCATATAACATGCTTTCACACACCACAGCAATCATGGACCCATATTCATACTTTGCTCCTTTTTATGTACACAACTACATACATGTACTATTTTGTATACTCTCAAACTCCATGCATGTTTCAAAGCACCCCTTGGAATTAATACATTCCCCCATGCTCTACTTCTCATACCAGGCTTCTAAAGTTGCACCTTTCTTCCAAAATTCTTTTCACAATTATTTCTAGACAGTAAACTCAAATAAGTCACATAATCCACGAGTATCCAGATGCCCAAAATAATTTAATTAGTGCCGTCTTCCAGTTCCTGCACTACATTTGTGTCGGTCTACCTTGCGTCCTACAACAACTTGCCAAATACCCTCAACAGCTTTGAACATTGTCCTAGAAAGCCCGAATACATGCCGTATTTTCATGATATCCACTACTTATGAAAAATATGTGGATTCACTATGTTCACATGTAGCTCATGAAGATAGCCTGAAAATGCTGCATGGGCAATGACTTTGTGGAGCAACATTTGCCACCTTTGCTCTACATACTTCCTTTGCCATAAACTGGTTCTTGTTGTTAATCAGGTGGGAGGAACAGGCATAACTCTGCCCACTTTGGCTCTTGCCAAGAGCTGGTGGTCCTCTTATCTTTGTATATCCTATGGTTACAAGAATGTGCGCTCGGTTCTCTGGGCCAGAATTAAGACTTCTATCAAAGGTGGACCGTCCTTTCACCATTCTTCTCTTACTCTCCCACTACTTTATATCAGCACAGAGTGATAATTCATCCATTCTTTAGTCTGCAACACAAGTGTACACGTGAATGATCATCTAGACAGCTCCGACAATATTGTAGCATACTTTCTCACACTCCTTATGCGCACCCAAACTATTAGCAAAGGACTGTGGTAACTTTGGGACTGTGGTGCAGATCAAACCTCTTCAAACCTCATTTAAAAACTTGGGCAGATGTTCTGCCCATCTGCTTCCGGACAAGGCATCACACACAATCATTCATAATGTAATAAAAATACACTGTTTCCACTAAAGCGAACTCAGTGAAGGCTCACTAGCTGCCATCAGAAACATCAGTGAAGACAATATGTTCAGCGTAGTGGAGCGGGCTGGCTGCCACTTATGTAGAGTATGCTGCCCAATATCGTGCAGGCTAAAGTATATACTTCACAGATTCATTATTTCATCCCTGGCACCCAGTGCGATCTAAATGAATAAGTAATGAAAAGGAGCATACAGTTACACATACTTATTTTGTAAATTATAAACAGTTTCTCAAGATCCACAAAATCTAAAAAGTAGTGCACAAGGAGTCTTGAAATCTCTTTTTCCAATTATTCTTTATTTGTGGTCAAATGTATCAGCCCAGCCAACGCATTTCGTCCAACATGGACTTCCTCAGGGTTGGATATATCTTTTAAAGATAACTGAAGCGATCTTCTTTTATATTTCATAGAGAACATACGCTGGGAATCCCAGTAGTGTCCGGTCAATCAAATCTTTCAAGGATTATTACCTTATAGCCATGCTGTTGTGTTCTCTGCACAAGTTCAAAAGCGGTCTTCCTCTTCGTCACCCACATGAATACAGCCCCTCCCCATAACTATTACAAATATGTCTATGTTGAAATGAGCCGTAACTGTAATTCCCAAAAGTGGAAAAATGATCTTATATTAAACTTGTATTTGTCTTCGCCTATTACTTCCATTTAATTTGAGCAATACATTCTGACCAGAACTGATTCTCTGTTTGGCTTCATATTAGCAAACCTCAAAGTTTTGCTATGTGTACCACCACTACTATCCTGTAAAATATTTCTGGTCAAAATGTTATAGCTGCTAAATAACATAACATGACATAACATAACATAAGCCCTAACACTGCACAATACAGATTTTACATACAACTTAGATGCACATTACAGATGCATAGCTCACACAGTATTCGGTCTGATACTCAAGTTATCCATATATGCTGTTGCACAATGAGGGAATGGTTTTGATAAGTTCAAGACGTGGCTCTTCCACTGAACTGCAGAACCTTCCCCCTCCAACCCCGCACCCTTCAGCGCCTTGAGACTGATACGGGTGATTACTCGCGCTCTATAAGAACCCATAAGTCATACATTGCTCTCAGAAAGTTTTTTTGTGTTAACCAGGGGGTTATGAGAATCCCCTTTCTTTTAATTGCAATTAAAAGTATTACCTGATTGATAGTCAACTTGCTATTTTGGCAGATACAAGATCTTTGCTTTCGGCCTCATCCTTTTCTTTAACCCAGTCTCAATAATTTTAGTCACTATTCACATTTGTAAGTTCGAGGCAGCAGTTCTTATCTTATGCTTCCTCAAAGCCAATGCCCTGGCCATCTTTGTGTTGTTTGAAGAGCATGCCTGCTGTTGTGGATGTATAAATGGATGAGTGTCAAGGATGTCACTATCTACTCCTAGCATTGCTGCTCACCCATCCATTCAGCTATCCATATTTCCAGTCATTCATCCATTCATCTGTCCGCCAACACCCACATTCACTGAATTACATACCACCCTAATTTGGTGGCTCATGCACCAATACTTCCACACACAAACCCTCCCGTCAATTAACAAGCTATTTCACACACAAAACCAAGACCTATTGGCTTTGCCAGTGTTTGCTCTAGTTGTAAACAAACCAGAAAATGACTATTTGTATTTAAAAAATGGACATGCAAGACACCAGCTCATTATCTACCCTTTTATGGAGCTTAGATTGTACTACTGAATATCGACACCAACAATATAGAAGTACAAGAATAGCGAGGACAGAATATTGATGTACAAAGTATCAAAAGGTAAGTGCACATAGAAAAGTATAGATTTACTATTCCTCACTCACACATCTATGTATCTTGAAGATATATGTACCACATAGTTGCATATATGTGGAATTAGGTACAGAAAATCTAGAGTTATTTAACTGATATTTGTTTTCGATATTCTGTCCCCAATATTCTGTGTGGGTTCGATATTCAGGGTGCACACCGTGTAGTCTAGTTGTGTCATACAAGTGAACGCATTGCGTACTAGTTGAGTTAAGTGCTAAAGGCTGCCATTAGGGCCTTTTGTTATCCCTGCCTCCTAGTGCTAAAAGCCCCATCTCGTCCCCCCACAGGGTTTTAATTTTCCAGCAGATTGCTAAAATGTGAGCGAGTGCACCATCTGTGGATTTTAAAAAGGTAGATTGTGTATATAGAAAATCTCTCTACTGGCTCCCCTTAGGTCATGGGTACTCACAAACTTTCTCTCGGGGGCCAAATTTACAGTGTGGTTTGTGTCCGAGGGCCGCACCGGTGGGGGCGGGGTCAGTGGGGGAGGGGGCAGGGCTAGAAGAAAAATAAACTGACCATGAGGTTGATCACAGGTCCCTGCAGCGGACGCCTTCGTCCACTGAGCCACCAGACCCGGCATACACACATTTCTCTCTCTCTCCCTCTCTCGTTCTTTCTCTGTTGCTCTCTCTCTCTCTCTCTCTCTCTCTCTCTCTCCCTCCCTCCCTCTCTCTCTCCCTCCCTCTCTCTACCTCTCTCTCCCTCTGTCTCTGTCTCCCTCCGTCTCACTCACTCTGACTGTCTCACTCACTCTCACTCCCTCTGTCTCACTCACTCTGACTGTCTCACTCCCTCTCTCCCTCTGTCTCAGTCCCTCTCTCCCTCGGTCTCACTCACTCTGACTGTATCACTCTGACTGTATCACTCTCTCTTTGTCTCCCTCTCTCCCTCGGTCTCACTCACTCTGACTGTATCACTCTGACTGTATCACTCTCTCTTTGTCTCCCTCTCTCTCTCTGTTTCCCTCTCCCTCTCTCTGTTTTTCTCTACCTTCCTCCATGTCTCTCTCCCTCTCTCCTTCCTTCTCCCTCCTTCCCTCTGTCTCCCTCTCTCTCCTTCCCCCTCCCTCCTTCCCTCTGTCTCCCTCTCTCTCCTTCCCCCTCCCTCACTCCTTCCCCCTCCCTTACTCAGAGGTCTCCCTCACTCACTCTGAGGTCTCCCTCACTCACTCTGAGGTCTCCCTCTCTCAGTCTCCCTCCCTTGATCTGTCTTTCCCTCGCTCTCCCTCTGTCTGCCTGTCTCCCTCCCTCACTCTCCCTGCTGTCTCCCTCCCTCGCTCTCCCTCTGTCTCCCTCGCTCTCCCTCTGTCTCCCTCGCTCTCCCTCTGTCTCCCTCGCTCTCCCTCTGTCTCCCTCGCTCTGCCTCCCTCGCTCTCCCTCTGTCTGCCTGTCTCCCTCCCTCACTCTCCCTCTGTCTGCCTGTCTCCCTCCCTCGCTCTCCCTCTAGCTGGCTCTGCCTCCCTCGCTCTCTCTCTGCTTCCCTCGCTCTCCCTCTGCTTCCCTGCTCTCCCTCTGTTTGCCTGTCTCCCTCCCTCTCCCTCTGTCTGCCTCTGTCTCCCTCCCTCGCTCTCTCTCTGTCTGCTTGTCTCACTCCCTCACTCTTCCTCTGTCTGCCTCTGTCTCCCTCGCTCTCTCTCTCCCTCTGTCTGCCGGTCTCCCTCCCTCCCTCTCCCTCCGTCGCTCTCTCTCTGTCTGTCTATCTCTCTGTCTCCTTCCCTTTCCCTCCCTCTCCCTCTTCAGCTCACCCTGCCTGTGTGCGCCCGGGCTGAGACAGCTTCTGGGCACACACACACACACACACACACTCAGCAAGCCAGCCAGCCGCACCCGAGCACTTAACAGGTCTTTAAAAGACCATTCGCATGCTAATGAGGCTTTGTTCACCTCTTAGGCCCCTGCAGCCCCACTCTGACGGAAATCGCTCGGCCCTCACAGAGAGTCTCTGCATCGCGCTGCAGCAGGGCTGTTTGCTGAGATTCTTTAAGAAAAAAAACAAATACCTGTACGATGTCTGCACGGTCCGCGGGCCGTACTATGAGTACCCGTGCCTTAGGTGATAGAACCCACTTTATGAGGATATATCTAGCCTTGAAATACCAATGAGGATATCCCCTTCCTTAGCTCCGCTACCAAAATACCCCATAGGTTCCTAAAAGGGACTGCAGATGTTTCGATAAATCGCTTTCGATCACCCCAGTCCAACTTCTTGAAAAGCAGTAGATAATCTGCTCATGGTTACGGATATATGAGATGCACTCCTTGTCAAAATCTGTACACTTCTTTCTTTAACAATCATCAGAAATAAAAACTATATATGTCTAGCAAACCCTCAAGATCAGTTGAAAGACAATCATTGGGATACTGTCAGACCCGTGTTCCACTTTCCACCAAAAAAGAAAAAGACTGAGAGGAGTCAGCCATTTGAGCGTACTTTTATTTGGAGCCGCTTGTACCTCAGGATACGCAGGAACTGCCCGGAGGCAAACCTGCCAGCCAGAGATGTACACCCACAAGGATTGTAGTTGTGGCTTCAGGAGCAGCAGCTCAACACTGGTCTTCCCGGGTGAGTTCAGCAAAATGGTGTCTTCTTGGTTTCTTGCAGCCTCAGGTTTCTGCTAGATTACAGCACAAACATCCACAGTCTCTGGTGCCTGGAGAGCACATGATTGGGTGAAGCCATCACCATAGCCCAGGGTCTCCACCAACTGGGGGGTCTTGTCGCACATTGGGCACAGACGGTTGCGAACAGTGGCGGATCTCATCCACACAATGAGGTTCCAGCGTTCTCCTGATGCGATGGGCAGGGCTCCATGAACGTGTTCTCCTCGGTGCACCAATCCCTGGCCAACTACGTGTTCGACTTCCACATACCTTCTTTCGTTGGCTGGAACCTAGAATTAAAACAGAAAAGTTCCTTAAACTGCCATATAATTCTCTTAAATACAGTATATAAAAGCCATGTTTTTGAGGATCACCATATTTAATTACCTGCCTCATGTCTGCAAAATACAAATTTCCTTCTGTAAACTCTTTCCCCAGTGATACATTCACTGTTACTTCCGCATTGTCGTAATGGCTGCTTAAATCCAGATCTTCTGACAGTGAGTATTTGACAACAAATGCTTTATGGCTGTCAAGGTACCGTCCCCCATAATCTGGGTACAGAATGGACGTCACTGGCTGAAGGTATTTTTCACGTAAAGGTGCAATGAATCTTTCGTCAAACCCCAGCTCGTTCAGTAGCACCTGAGGAATAAGGAAAGATAAAAATCAAGGTTAGGCTATTGAGGTCCTGTTCAGAGGTGTATAGTAATTCCCACAAGTACTGCAGAAATGAAAACTAACCCATCATGTGTATTTTGTACTTCACTAATCCCACTGCATAGCAATATTAAGCAGAATTAAGAATTTTTATTTGCCCTATAAGATAGTATCACAAAGAGCTATGGCCTAGATGTATCAAATACTTGTCGTAAAATACTTGTTGACAATTTGCGACCAGTATTTTTGCAGCCAGTAAATAATTTTATGAACTGACCTACGTATTAATAGGTCGAGTCATAAAATTCTGATTTGGAGTGGGTCGTAATCTGACTCACCTCAATTCAATTCTTACTTTATTCGGTTATTAAAACAAAACAACCATAAAAGTTCAAATAAAATCACAGTTGTTAAAAAGAAAAAAATAACAGTATGTATCAAATTCATCCAATGCACCAAATTCAACTCATCACATTTCAGAATATAATAGTTTTCCGAGATTTTTTTTTTTTTAAAAAAAACGAAGAAATCGATACAACCGTTAAAATATTGTCAAGTTTCTGTACAGCTAAAAAGGCAGGGTGACAGCGATTTATTTCCATGGTCTACAATAAGGGGACAACCCATCTTCGTCTAGGAATTGAATACAATTTGCAGAAAAAAGAGAATATGTATGTCTGATTGTTCTGACAAATCATCACAAGGACATTTATTCAAATTTTTTCGACCAGTCATTCATGGTGGGGAAGCTAAGTGACCTAAATAACAAATTAAATCTAAAACGAGTGAATAAAAACCTCTCATAGTCACTCATTTGCAAATTAACATATGGCTGCATTTTACGGAAAATCACAATTTGCTCGTGAGCAACCACAGTTTTTTTCATCATTTCTGTGGTGGTTCTGCACTCAAACAGGTATTTCAATCAATCAATCATAACACTTGTATAGCGCACTACTCACCCGGAAGGGTCTCAAGGCGCTTGGGGGAAAGGGTTCGCAACTGCTCGAACAGCCAGGTCTTGAGTTGTCTCCTGAAGGCGAGATGGTCCTGGGTCAGCCGAAGGTGGATGGGGAGGGAGTTCCATGTCTTGGCCGCCAGGTAGGAGAAGGATCTTCCTCCGGCGGTGGCTCTTCGGATGCGTGGTACGGCGACGAGGGCGAGGCTGGTAGACCGTAGCCGGCGGGTGGGCGTGTAGAAGGTCAGGCGGTCGTTGAGGTACTTGGGGCCCAGGTCGTGGAGAGACTTGTGTGCGTGGGTCAGGAGCCGGAACGTGATCCTCTTGTTGACGGGGAGCCAGTGCAGGTCTCTCAGGTGGTCGGAGATGTGGCTGCGTCGGGGGATGTCCAGGATGAGTCATGCGGAGGCGTTCTGGATGCGTTGGAGTCTTTTCTGTAGCTTGGCTGTGGTTCCGGCATAGAGGGTGTTTCCGTAGTCCAGTCGGCTGGTGACGAGTGCTTGGGTGACCGTCTTCCTGGTTTCGGTCGGGATCCATCGGAAGATCTTGCGAAGCATGCGCAGGGTGTGAAAGCATGATGAGGAGACGGCGTTGACATACACATTTCCTTCAGGACTTTCCTCAAGATGTTACACAGGGAGGATGGTTCATCATAATAATTTGCCAAACCTAAGTCAGTGAAAAACTTCTTCACATAACATAGCCACCCAATTTTACCAGCATTATCTAGTCTAGTCACATTGTTCACAATGGAGCGGTTTAATCCACATTCCTCAGTGGTCCAGATCCTATGCCATAGCAGTACCGGGGCCGCCCTTATGACGTCTTCTAAATACGGTTCCCCGAGTTCTGCATGGCAAACATATGTGGAGACACTTTTTGGAACGACTAGAAGGTATTTCATGAAGAGGTTTTCCACCACCTGTAATGGTTTTGTGTTTGCATATCCCCACAATCCTGCGCCATATGTCGCAATTGCTACGCAGGTGGCTTTATATACTATTAGCATCTCCCCAATAGGTTTCTGGCCAAATTTTTTGCTAACATTTTTTAAGGCCATAATTGATTTACAGAACAATGACTTTCTGGTCTTGATTGTGTTATTCCACAGACCCGTGTGGTCGAACAGGACTCCTAAATAAGAAAAAGTTGGGGTAAAATCAACTTGGGAAGAACCAATAAAAATTGCCTTTCTCTTTTTATGTGCACCCGAGCCACGGGGCATGGTGAAGGTTTTTGAACAGTTTATCTTTAGGTCCAAGCCTATCATGAAATCTGCAAAGGAAGTAACTATACTTTTCATGGCCAGTGGAGTTCTGGCCATCAAGACTGCGTCGTCGGCATACAAAAGTGCTGGGACTGATCTTTTCCCCACCATCGGCATATCCTTACACTCCCTTAGCAATGTAGTCTCCACATCATTAATGTAAAGCGTAAAGAGAAACGGAGCCAAGACGCAGCCTTGTCGTACTCCCCTAGCGATGCCAAATGATTCTGTGCATTCACCATTTTTTCCGTATCTAACTCTAGCGGATGCACCTAGATAAAGTTCCCGAAGGAAATTAATAATTGGTGTATCTATCCCCAGTTGTTTCATAACCCGCCAAAGTTTACTATGTGAGACACAGTCAAATGCAGACGATAAGTCTACAAAGGTTAAAAACATGCGTCCATCCTTGGCTTTTGTGTATTTTTCTATTAGGATATGCAAGTTCAAACATTGGTCAATGGTGCTGAGCCCTTTCCTGAAACCATATTGCAAATCACTAATTATTGTTTTGTTGTCAGCCACGTTTGAAGCCTATTTAAAATCACTCGACCTAAAACCTTAATGGTGGAGTCCAGAAGCGATATTGGGCGATAGCATTGACAGCTTGCTCTGTCCCCCTTTTAAAATATAGGTACTATGACCGATTCACACCAGGGAGATAGGAGACCATTCTGAGACGTGGCATTAAAGAGTCGGGTGAGGATCGGGCCCCAGAGACCTACATTATTTTTGTATAAATCCACGGGGACCCCATCGGGGCCGGGAGCCTTGCCTCCCAGGCTTGCGTTAATACTGGCATTCACCTCCGCTACGGAGATACCTGGGACCAAGATGTTCTTTGGTTGAAAGTAATCTCCATTTATACTCACCTCATTAATATTGCGACTCAGTGCGATTGGTGGCCATCTCAGATCACAGATGACAAGATCATCTGCATACAGCAACATCTGGAAGCCTCCTATTGTGGGAGGAAACAACCCAACCAAGAATATAGCACGCCAAAGATCTTCTGAATTGAGGTTGAGAAGCAGGGGTGTACGTACACACCCCTCCCTCAGCCCCTTGTTAGTTAGGATCCTACTGGAACTTCAAAAGCCCTGACCCAGTTTCACCTGCACCCATGTCCCTTCTTAGAGCGGCTGAAAAGAAAAAGGTTACTTACACATATTCCTAGTTCTGTATCGTAGGAATGTTCATTGAAATCATAAACAACCAACCTCCTACCTGGCTGGGTAGGAATGAGCATTAGAAAACAATTATAAAAACAAATATATCACGTATTTCAGCCTTAGAACTACAAGTAAGTAACCTTTTCTTCTGTATTGTAGGTTCTTCATTGAAAGTTATAAATGTTAGAATAGAGTAGCAAGCTAGTTTTAACAGAAGACAGCTGTTGGGCAGCAGTTAGAAACAGGAAAGAGCACAGAGTGCACTATGAGAAATGGAGTTTCTAACGAGATTTTGCAGGGTTTCCTAGCCCATTCTAGCATCAGCTTGTGTATCCGAATATAGACAATAGTATCTTCTGGATGTGTAGCTCGATTTTTATTTTGTGGCTCTGCAGATATCAGCAAATGGGATATTTTTGATCCAAGCTTTCTCATCTTAGGCCTCCCTTGCAGAGTTTTGTTCACAAATTGGTAGCATAATGTGATACAGGCTACTATCCATCCAGCAATACATCGTTTGGATAGGTCTAGACCCTGCCTGATTTGGCCATAGTTAAGGAACAGTTGCTTTGTTTGTCTCATGTCCTTTGTTTTGTTTAGGTATAAGTGAAGGACTCTTCTAATATCTAGCGAATGAGTGCATGTTCTGCTGCTGAGGAAGGATAGGGAAAGAAAGTAGGCAGTGTAACAGTTTGAGTAATATGAAAATTCAGAAACGACTTTTGGTAGGAATGAAGGTAGTGTTGTAATTACCACCCTCTTAATGGAAAACAGTGTACAGCTTAACAGAGGCTAAAGTTTGCAACTTACTCACTCTCTGAACGGGTGTGATTGCACCAAGGAAAGCTGTCTTCTAGGTGCGATGCTGCAATTTAGCCTCGGATACCGGCTCAACAGGGGGCGCCCATTAGCTTTTCAGAGAACAATGTTCAACTCCCATGGTAGAGAAGGATGTCTAGTTAGAAGGAATACTTCTTGAGTCCTTCCAAAAAGATTTTGATGACAGGATTTTTTTTAAATGATAGCTGATTTGAATACTTTCTGTAGGCTATTATAGCAGCCAGATTATCCGTTATTGGTGTGATTTGAAGCCTGGCTTGGGCTAAATGAAGCATGTAAGGAAATAGCACAGTATTTTGGAGGGACATTTTCTTCTTTCAATATCTCCATAAAGGATAGTGGAAGATTCAAGTGACCATACTATCTGACCTAAGTAGCCACACTGCCAAATTTAGTGATGTTAAAGTTGGGTGTTTAAATTTGCCCCATGATGTCTGTGCAGCAGATCTAGCTTGCAATTAAATCTCCTAAGTGGTTCCATGGCTATTGGCAAAAGTTACAGGTCCCACCACTGCCTCAGCCAATCCAGCACTATTAATATAATTTTCACTGGATATCTCCGCAGTTTCAATATTACTAAGAGAATTTGTGGAATCAGTGAAAAAGCGAAGAGAAATAACTTTGACCAAATGATCAAAAGAGCATTTCCCACAGACCCTGGTTCTGGTAGTCTGGATGCGAAATACCAGCGTTTTCCTTTTTTCTAATCTAAGAGGCCTATATAAGGGTTTCCTACTCTTCTAAGATGTTTATGACTTCCACATCCAAGACCTACCTCTTAGCCTCTTCGTAATAGCGACTGAGAAAGTCTGCTTGTGGATTCATTGTCCAAGGAGGAATGTGCACCGCTATTAGTGTTAGTTACCTGGCCAGGAACCAGTGCCAAATTGTCTGTGCATACATGGGAAGTGGCTCGACTAGGTGTTTCCTTGTCTCTTTAGGTAATGCATAATGGTGGTATCTGTTTGAATCTGGATCGGTGATTTATTTCCTCAGGAATGGTAGAAAAGCCTTGATGGCCAGGTGAACAGCTCTCACTTCCAAATAATGTATGTGGTGCAAGGCTTACTTGACTGTCGACTGTACCTGCACACTTTCAAATGTTGTAGCTGGGCTCCCCATCTTGACAGGGAAGTATCCATCACTATGGCCTGCGATGGTAGCTCATTCTGAAATGGATCTCCTTCGAGCAACTTTTGCATCTTGCAACACCATTCACTACGCTAGAGATTGTCTTACTGTATAAGTTCAGATCAGGAAGGTTAATTATTTTGAGCTGGTAGGGGCAGGGCCTAAGGTTCTTAAACTCTATCGCCCAATGTCACTGTCTCCTACACCTGCCAAGATTCAAGAAAAGCATCTCAATAGAGTGCTTATGAACTTGATTGATACTCATGAACTGCTAGATCCATCCCAAACTGGGTTCCGAAGTGAAAATTGTACGGAATCGCTGTTAGTAGAGGCAGTAGACAGTATAAGATCTGGGGTAGATGGTGGAGAGGCTGCCGCCCTTATTATGCTAGATCTGTTTGCAGCCTTTGCCACTGTCTCACCGTCCCGTTTGGTTTCCCACCTCAGGCTCTGGTTTATTGGAAAGTTAATAAAAACCATTACAGGGATGTACCAGACATTCTGATAATTCATTCCATAATAAAATGAGAACATTCTAATAATAATCAGTTTAAACATAGTGTCTGCTACATTTACACAGTCAAACAAATCAGCTGTTCAATTTCACCTTACAATCAATTAAAACATAATATCTGCTACATTTAAACAGTTAAAACAAATCGGCTGTACAGTTTCACCTTACACAAGGGCTTGTTGATTAACAAAAAGGCTGTGTAAGATTTGTAATAGGAAGCCATAGCAACATTGCATTAAGGGGACGCGGTGTTATGCTGACAATGGGCTAAACCCATAAGTTGTTTAGCATTGAATTTTTTGTCTACACATTTTTAAACCAACACCGACTGCGCAAGTGCATAGAATGTATAAATGTCTTTTCACTTAAAGTGCTTACACAAGAATCTCCAATACAATGGTTTCGCTCTTAGGAATCAAGGGTAAAGCATTAGGTCTATTGAGTTCTCTTCCATCCGAAAGATCTTAATCTGTAATGTGCGGACAGGTTTTCTCCAAACCTTTTTCTTTGCCCTTGGGGTTGCCACAGGGGTCGTCCCTAAGCCCTACGATGTTCAATCTCTATGTCATGCCTTTAGCCAAACTAATTCAATCTTTTGGTCTCTGTGTCTGTCCTGTGCTGACACACACACATATTATTGTTACCCTCACACTGGTGCTTCTGGGTATGTGAGCAATTTATACATTTTCATTCATTCATTCATGAAGGACTGTGGATAGCTATAAGACGAGAGTATTCTATAGATGCCAATTCTGCCGTATTAACCGCTGCACTTATGATCTTTTGGAGACCAGCACATTTTCATGCAGCATGTTTGCCAAATATTGTAGTCAATCCATTGGAAGGTCATTGATAAAACTTTGCATGCCCTCATACGTTTACATTTTCTCTGATATCTTCCGATACGAGCTGTTGCGCTGGCATTTTTCGTACGAGTTGCTGCCCTACCACTTGCCTTCCTGCCAGTGGTATCCGGTCATTTGCTTTTTGACTCGGTGGAGTGGTAGTTTCCAGAGCTCAGGCATGTCTCCGTCTCACAAGAGTCTCATGCTGCTGATGAGGTGATGACAGTGGCAGAGAATGTAGTGGCAATGTTGAGGCAAAAGACACAATAAACGGTGACAAAGTAGCCATCAGTGGTATTGACGTTGTAGGTGACGTGACAGTTGTGCTCTTGGAAACTCTAATGGAGTTCTTTGGGGGTCTCTTTTTCAACATCGAGAGATATGACAAACATTATTGTTTTGTCTTACACTTCAGTGTTGAGAGTCCTACTGCCGTTGATAGTAAAGCCAGTTTAGACGTCGATAATGTTGGCAGTTTTCCTTGACAGCGATCAGTGGGGTGTCTTCGGCATCGAAAATCTTTGAGACGACCGTTGTTTCAAGTGTCTGTTGTGGTCTCCTTGACGTCGATCGAAGGTAGATGACAAACCTGTCTTCAACGGACAGCAGGTTTGAGTTGATGCTCTTGACGCTATTACCTTAGACATCAATCTTGAATGACACTGAGAATGATGTTGTTGGCGTCTTTCTTTTGCTGAAGATCTTCTTTCACTGGACATCCCCATGGGGGTGTTTTTTAGGGGGCAGGCTGTCTTTCAGAGGAATCATTTTATTGCAGATGTCACAGTCTTTGCAAAGATTTGGTATACATTTCTGATCAAAAGATACAGGTGTGAAACTTTACATGTGCTGTGAGATCCTACTCGCAGGAGCTGGAAGAAAATAAACAACTCTGTCAGGCAACTGCCAGTAGAGCGCACCCTGGATAGGGGAAGCTCCTACCGTCTTAAGGAGACAAGATGATTTTTCATTTGTTCTAATGTAAGAATATTTGGCTACCTTTTATCTCCTTTTTCCTACACTTCTTTCTTGTACATCAAACGTTGCAATGCAGGCTCAAAACTTTTCTTCAGGGGCTCTAATGGGTTGTTTATTTCCAGGAAAAAACATCAGCCTCAGATGGTCTGTGATAGTGTGCTGCTCATTATATGGACAGACAGACACCCTGTGTGACCTTTCAGTAAACAATAAATGTATGGAAATAGCTCAGGGGACCACAAGCGCAGCGGGGAAGTATCCTAACAGAGAAACTCATGGTTCCCAGCCTTGACGTCAGCACTGTAATCCACAAAAAAGCATATAGGTGTGCCAATGTGTTGTGGGCAGCCTGGTGAATTAAAACAGGGGCTGCCAATAGATTATCGATAAAGCAGCACTTATACCAAAACCATGTTTGATTTAAAGGCAACAGGGCATTATCGGGTATCTAATTCTCGAATATAAAGAGTATTAGTTTGGTATTTACCTTATCATCCACATCGAGAAGGGTGATCAACCTGTAATTTCTCGGATCCCCTCAACCCCTCCCCCCCATCACCCTTATTTCATTATTTCATAATGGAGGCATTGTTTTTTGACCCTTTGCAACCATCCGGATAGCAGGTGAACAGCAGCTAAATAAATATGGATAGGAACCCTACCTAGTAGCAGAGATCCGACTTCAACACCATAGCTGAGTGGCCACTGGGGCCATGAGTGACAATAGTCCTTACATATTCAATATCCTTTCCCATAACAAAGTGGCTCTTAGTAGTGGAAAAGCTCATCTTATCTTCAGTAATACCTATAGGTAATTGAAGACAAACTAGTTTATGGTCTGCTACATCGAGGTAGAACTGATTAAACAGTTTAATATGGAAAACCCTTACTTTGCGATCAAGTTAATGGCATGACCCATTGAATTCACAAGATCGCTCTAAATTTTTAATAAATGAGTTCCTGTGGTCCTTCCACTTGCAGTTCTGAGGCTGCTGCTCTGTGTGCCATTTTAGGCATCGCATACCACCTTATGACAGGCCTTCTTTAATTATTTCATACTAATTTTAGCATCTGTAATATCTAGAGCTTGACTAAGAAGCAAACTTGGGTAGCAGTGTTCTGAGCTCAGTTCTAAGTTCTGAGCCAAACCAACTGTATACTTCTTTGCAAGGCCCTATGTTACTTCCTCTATCATTATTTTCAAGAGCCATACTTCAGCATAAAAGAATAGTAACTATGGGCCAGATGTACACAGATTAGGAATAGTGATTTCCTAATTACGATTTACTGCGAATGTATGAAACTCTTTTGAGTCTCATTAGTGATTCCTAATGGGTCGAAATAGACCTACCTTATGCTTATTAATGAGGTAGGTTGCAATTTGCTACCCTCTAGGATTCGCTGCTATCGAAGAGACAGAGTCCTTTTTTTAGGTCTCGCCTACGCAGCGCGCATTCGCTGCATAGGCAAAAAGACCTTTTGCTATCGGTACGGCTTTTCAGCCAAACACGTGCGCGCGTTCCATTGTCTTCAACGGCTACGCGTGCACGTGTGACAATTTACTTGCGGGAGCGAGCTTGCTGGTTCCCGCGAGTGAATCGCGCATGCCCCTCCCCCACCCCGCTGCCGCACTTGTTTTAGGACGTGTGCCTTGCCCTTACCCCACATCCTCGCGTGGTATTTAATGCATACTGCAATCCAAGCTGTACACCTTCATGGAAACTTCCCGCTTCCTTACTCCACAGTTCTCTACGGCTCCTGCACTGGCTAAAAATGTTTAATCTCTCCGAACGTGAGCTATTCTGTCGCTGCGGTCCCTTTGCCCCGCGTTCACCATTTCATTGAGCTGCTGCGCTGGTATCGTGTCTCCCACTCTTGCGCTGCCTAGAAATGTTAAATCTCTCCGAACATGAGCTATTCTGTCGCTGCCGGTCTCTTTGCCCCGCGATCACCATTTCATTGAGCTGCTGCACTGGTAGCGCGCATTTTTATTTTACTGTAAAAAGGGGTCCATTCCCTGGCAGACTGGCAGCCACTCAAATACTGGTAACCAATGAGGTAGGAATAGACATATTCTAGTACTGGCGGGAATTAATGATGGCCCTTAATTGGATGAAATAACTGTTGTGCTGTGATTGGCTAATGGTGTTTGTTTATCGGTTGCTCATTGGCTATGTTGCTCCATAGACTGTATCTAGGATTGAGTAGAGAAGAGGTTCGGGGATACCAGACGAGACCAATCTTTACAGTACCTATTGTAATTATGGCCCAGGATTTTGTTGCTGCACAGCCTGCTTTCTGGCTATTTGACTCTTCACTATATGATTTCGCCTGTCTGTCTGCAGTTCGTGTTTGAGGCAGCTAGAAGACCTCTGTGAATCTTGTGAATGTACCGGATATTAGTATGTTCGATTTTGTCTGGCCTGCACCAGAGCGTCAGCAGCCCCCCACCCTAAACTTTTATAAATGTGATTCCCATCCCCCATTGTACGTTTTGGCAAAAGCCTGCATAATAGGCAGTGCTGGAATCAAAAATATATATTCCGGGAACCCTTAAATTGGGGATCAGTTCCTGGCAGCGAAACGGTGGTGGAGTTACAAGGGTGGGAGTCATTGAAATGCATTCATATATATTTAAATGGTCGCAACAAGGACAAATGTGACATGAAAAATGTTATGGCCTACTTAATTGGTCACAATGAGGCTGCATGAGGGGCGTAGATTGGTTAGTAGGATGGGGGATTTTCCAACAATCACGGTGGCATATAATATTAAAATACATCATACGAAAAGCTGTGTGCATGAGAGTGATCTAGAGGACAGTGAAAAGGGAGAGGTGATTTGTAAAATAACCAGAATTTTATAGGACTTTCAAAACAGAGTGTGTGTGTTTTTGTCTGTGTGCAAGTAAAATTCCTGATGAAATCCGACAGACCTCTCACCATACCCGACTGAAAGTACCTCTATCCAACTATTTATTATAAAATACATTGATTAGGTGGGTGTAACTCCCCAAACACCCCCGCCCCCTAAACCTACGCCCCTGCCTGTGTGTTCCATTATCATGCAGGGTTCAAGCCCACGCTGTAAAGATGTTTGTGTGTCCAACAGTTTTTAGGAAGTAATAGGTACATCCTCTGTAGAGATCTGCATTTTGTCTCCTCAGACTCCTAAAATAGTATAAAGTGTTAATACGCCTACTGCAAAGTACAGTGCAACATGCAGGTCGTAGATTTGTATTTAATTAGATAGGTAAGTTGGTTACTGCTGTTAACACAGGTATTCTTTTGATGCAGTTCATAAGTTGTAGTCCTTCTAATGTAGCAAATTTAGCTGTGTACTGGCATCAAGGATCTGCATGTAACCTGCAGGCACAGGTTTAGAACCCTAATATTTTTTCTCCATTTCCCATTATTGTAAGGTTGCTAAAATTGATCCTTTGGTTATTAGTAAAATACATAAGTACTACTTAATTTTCTTTAATGTAATTATGCATACAGACAAATGCATCTGGTAGTCTTGCAGTGCATGGATATCTCCTACATACTGGGGTTGAACAACGTAAAAAATGTGCTTACAAATCCTAGCTTCTTTTAAGTACTTGTGTAGTGATAACAAGGTATGTGCCTCTGTTTCAATCTCTTGTATTGGCATTTAAGTATTAAGCTGCAGATAGCGCTCAGCGAGTATGCTAATCATACAAAAGGAATATGGTTTGTCCTTTAAATCAGGCCTTTATTTTGGGATTAGCTGGACATAAAAACAAGAAAGCTGATTCTCTGTCTGTTTGTTGTGGCTCCGAAAGGAAAGCAGACAACTTGTGGTGGCTGCTGAATGTGTTCTAGTGTGGCTCACGGGACAAATTCAGCATATTTTACTGGGGCCAATCAGATCCTGCTCAGTAATACCTGCTGGATTTGGTATCCTCCTGGATGCCCTCATTTTCAGCATTTCTAGTAGGGGTCTAAAATACGGTGTTGTTTCAGATATGCATTAGTGGCAGACTGACAGCTTTTTGCAGCGGATTTCCTGACCATAGTAACTTTGCAATGGGGTGAAATTTCGTTTTGTGCTGCTGGGTGTAGGGAGGGTTTTGTCAAGAACAGCATTGTCATTTTTTTAAAAGAAAAAATGCCACTATGGCTGAGATCTAACAAAACACAAGTGCCAATACTGATATGAATAATTCAATCAAAAACAATCCGCATCCACATCTAGAACAAAAATCCAAAAGTGGGAAATACTATTCAATAGTATTTTATTTAATGATTTTTAAAGTTATTTTCAAAATTTAGTACATAGTGCAAAATATTTCTGAAACTTACACGTGGAGCATAAAAACATTGACTAAGTATTCAGTCTTACATTCAATTGTTCATGCATATCACAGGCATCCATCTTCCACACTCATACAAGAAGAAAAAAAGAAAACATTCTTTCTGTATATAATTAAAGAAGAAAACAGGGGGTAGAGTAAAAAATTACACAAAGACAGAAACAGAAAACCACAGGTCTGCAAATGATTTCAAAAAGTAATACACGTATTTGTTCAAATGTACATTCCTATTTAACTGATAATTTAAACAACCATCAATAAAAATTAATCCTGCAAGGTAATGTACAACATAGAGCCCGGGATTCGATTGTTTGTATATCCAGATGCTCTCGCAGACCGGTGGCAACAGGGCCTACGCGTTTCGAATCCCACTGGAATTATTGGGGATTCTCTTCAGGGCCTTCTCAGTTCTCTATAACGAAGGAAAAGAAAAGAAAAATGTATAGATTGCAGGTTTATGTAATAAAGGACAACATCGGGCCACATCTAGAACACTGCCCAGTGCAGCATCCGCCAGTCATTTATAGAAGCTTACCAAATGGGGGAGAGTCCTAAGTTAGAACTTGCGGGAGCACTGTATTGTGAATAGGTCTGGTCCTATAGAGGAATGTGAAAAATTCCACAATCAGGACGGTAACAACATTAATAGAATGTTGATGCTTGAACATTGGTGGGGTTCATCTCCTAACTGCTTGGAAGGTGTTCAAATACTTACTTCAGTTGATGAAAAACGTGTCTCTGTAAAAATTCCACGTGTTGCCAATATCCGGTGTCTGGATTCTGATGCACCACGAGATATCGGAAGTGCCTGGAGGCGAGGAATGTTAAATTAGAATATACTTTCTACCCGGAAACATATGTTATATGAACAAAATTCCAGAGATCTCTTACCCCTACTCTTTCACGGTTATAATTTGAGGCTGAATACCGGATGGACAAAGGAAGGTTGAGATAACGAAGTCTCCGCTAAACAGAAGCAAGATGGAAGAGCCATTACTATTACATGCGAGACGCCCCATATGCCATGTTAACTGACTGCGAAATTGATCTTACCCGTCTATCTCACTAGTGGACCCGATAAGTGCAAGTGTCTTCTATTACAGGTAATGATTTCAGGGGGGCACAGTCTTATTCAAACGACCCTCCACAGGGAGCAGCGTGCCACCCCTCTCGTGCAATTTCTAACGGGCGCACTGCAAGGAAAACAGTGCAATGAGCAGGAGTCGGCCATCTATACTTGTCTAGGAGTAAACACTAGATGTAGGTTAAGTGTCTCTTACCATAAAATTCGGGTGCTTTAAAGATACACTCGTATTCCGGTATGTAATCGTGCTAAGGACAAGGTCCTGGCGTGGGGAGTTCGTTGTAATCTATAAAACGAAGGGCAACGTTACTTTAAATTACGACGACGATAGGGTGTAACCTACAGTGCAAGGTAAAAACTTACTATTTTCGCAGGGGTCCAACCGAACCGGCGGCGTTTCCTAGAGCACTTCTCTCTCGCGCATGCGTGAAGCTGCGCGGACCACCAGGAGTGCGGTTTATTTAAAGGCAAAGCGAAATGAGGCCCGCCCACGAGGGGAGTAGTGAACTGCTCGTTGGGCTAAGCCAGCTTAAAGAGACACTGATTGCCTACACGCTATCTGAAGCAAGGCTGAGTCCGGCCGGCCCAAGAGAGAGGTAGTGGACTGCTCGTTGGGCTAAGCCAAATTAAAAAGGCACTGCTTGCCTTCACACTGTCTGAACTACAGGCTGCAGTATAAGGAGGTATCCAGTGTAATGTATGGATTTAGACAGAGCGTCTCTATAGCTTGTATATCTCACTCAATTCATTCAGGCCTGATGTGGCCGTATCAAATTTAACTATAAGGAATGCCTCCCTCTTGGATAATTTAAGGTCCCAATCCCCTCCACGGGGGTCCTTCTCGACCTTTGATATGACCGTCCATCTCAGGTCGCTGATCTGGTGTTGCATCCGTCCCCAGTGATTAACCAGGGGAGCATTTTCCACTTTTGTTTTTAATCGTGATTTATGCTGGGAAATGCGTTGGCGGATTTCCTGGTTGGTTTTCCCGATATACAGTTGTCCACAAGGGCATTTTATCCCGTATATCACGAATTTAGACTTGCAGTTGCTGAAAGCATTATGCTTCCATGAGATCCCATTGTGTTGGAATAATGACCCTTCTATTGTCGTTTCACAGCATAGACACGTACCACATTTGTGATGTCCAATCACTGGAGTCATCCCTAGCATTTGGCGTAGAGTTGGTTGTATTTCAGCTGGCATGGCTGCTCGTACAACATGATTTGCCACGCTATTCTCTTTCTTAAAGGCGAATAGCGGGAGTTCTTTTAAACTTGCATCAAGGTTCTTGACCAAATGCCAATTTTGTCCAATCACACGTTTAAGCTCATTGGCATTTGGGCAAAACGTCGTCACACACACTTGTCGATTCAGCTTAGGTTTCTGTTTTCGCTCCAATAACGTCTCTCGTGGTGTCCATCTAGCCCTCTTCATACTGTTTTTAACAAGCTTTTTAGGATAAAAAGGAACTACTTCTGTTTCAATAGAGAGTTTTATTTTCAGGTCAAGGGGGTGGCGATGGGTTGCCCTTTTGCGCCGGAGCTGGCAGTTTTGTTTATGTCTATGTATGAAAACATCTACATACATAATAATAACCCATTTGGCCACCATATTAAGATATGGTTGCGCTTCATAGACGATGTCTTTATGGTGTGGACAGGAGGTAACGATAATTTGACCCTATTCCATCAATGGTTAAACTCCAGAACACCTGACATTAAGTTTAGTTTAGCTGAATCTGCAACTAAAATTCCATTCTTAGATGTGGAAGTCTTTCCAAAAGCAGGCAAACTGGCAACTACCTTATTCGTAAAATCAACTGATCGAAATAAATCCTTACTGTTTGACAGTAACCATCCCAGGAGCCTTAGAGAAAATCTGCCTTATGGTCAGTTTCTGCGTGTTCGCAGAAATTGCACGAACAATGAAGATTATCATTATCATGCAGACAATTTGGTGTCCAAATTGTGCGACCGAGGGTATCCTAAAAAGCTTGTTAAAAACAGTATGAAGAGGGCTAGATGGACACCACGAGAGACGTTATTGGAGCGAAAACAGAAACCTAAGCTGAATCGACAAGTGTGTGTGACGACGTTTTGCCCAAATGCCAATGAGCTTAAACGTGTGATTGGACAAAATTGGCATTTGGTCAAGAACCTTGATGCAAGTTTAAAAGAACTCCCGCTATTCGCCTTTAAGAAAGAGAATAGCGTGGCAAATCATGTTGTACGAGCAGCCATGCCAGCTGAAATACAACCAACTCTACGCCAAATGCTAGGGATGACTCCAGTGATTGGACATCACAAATGTGGTACGTGTCTATGCTGTGAAACGACAATAGAAGGGTCATTATTCCAACACAATGGGATCTCATGGAAGCATAATGCTTTCAGCAACTGCAAGTCTAAATTCGTGATATACGGGATAAAATGCCCTTGTGGACAACTGTATATCGGGAAAACCAACCAGGAAATCCGCCAACGCATTTCCCAGCATAAATCACGATTAAAAACAAAAGTGGAAAATGCTCCCCTGGTTAATCACTGGGGACGGATGCAACACCAGATCAGCGACCTGAGATGGACGGTCATATCAAAGGTCGAGAAGGACCCCCGTGGAGGGGATTGGGACCTTAAATTATCCAAGAGGGAGGCATTCCTTATAGTTAAATTTGATACGGCCACATCAGGCCTGAATGAATTGAGTGAGATATACAAGCTATAGAGACGCTCTGTCTAAATCCATACATTACACTGGATACCTCCTTATACTGCAGCCTGTAGTTCAGACAGTGTGAAGGCAAGCAGTGCCTTTTTAATTTGGCTTAGCCCAACGAGCAGTCCACTACCTCTCTCTTGGGCCGGCCGGACTCAGCCTTGCTTCAGATAGCGTGTAGGCAATCAGTGTCTCTTTAAGCTGGCTTAGCCCAACGAGCAGTTCACTACTCCCCTCGTGGGCGGGCCTCATTTCGCTTTGCCTTTAAATAAACCGCACTCCTGGTGGTCCGCGCAGCTTCACGCATGCGCGAGAGAGAAGTGCTCTAGGAAACGCCGCCGGTTCGGTTGGACCCCTGCGAAAATAGTAAGTTTTTACCTTGCACTGTAGGTTACACCCTATCGTCGTCGTAATTTAAAGTAACGTTGCCCTTCGTTTTATAGATTACAACGAACTCCCCACGCCAGGACCTTGTCCTTAGCACGATTACATACCGGAATACGAGTGTATCTTTAAAGCACCCGAATTTTATGGTAAGAGACACTTAACCTACATCTAGTGTTTACTCCTAGACAAGTATAGATGGCCGACTCCTGCTCATTGCACTGTTTTCCTTGCAGTGCGCCCGTTAGAAATTGCACGAGAGGGGTGGCACGCTGCTCCCTGTGGAGGGTCGTTTGAATAAGACTGTGCCCCCCTGAAATCATTACCTGTAATAGAAGACACTTGCACTTATCGGGTCCACTAGTGAGATAGACGGGTAAGATCAATTTCGCAGTCAGTTAACATGGCATATGGGGCGTCTCGCATGTAATAGTAATGGCTCTTCCATCTTGCTTCTGTTTAGCGGAGACTTCGTTATCTCAACCTTCCTTTGTCCATCCGGTATTCAGCCTCAAATTATAACCGTGAAAGAGTAGGGGTAAGAGATCTCTGGAATTTTGTTCATATAACATATGTTTCCGGGTAGAAAGTATATTCTAATTTAACATTCCTCGCCTCCAGGCACTTCCTATATCTCGTGGTGCATCAGAATCCAGACACCGGATATTGGCAACACGTGGAATTTTTACAGAGACACGTTTTTCATCAACTGAAGTAAGTATTTGAACACCTTCCAAGCAGTTAGGAGATGAACCCCACCAATGTTCAAGCATCAACATTCTATTAATGTTGTTACCGTCCTGATTGTGGAATTTTTCACATTCCTCTATAGGACCAGACCTATTCACAATACAGTGCTCCCGCAAGTTCTAACTTAGGACTCTCCCCCATTTGGTAAGCTTCTATAAATGACTGGCGGATGCTGCACTGGGCAGTGTTCTAGATGTGGCCCGATGTTGTCCTTTATTACATAAACCTGCAATCTATACATTTTTCTTTTCTTTTCCTTCGTTATAGAGAACTGAGAAGGCCCTGAAGAGAATCCCCAATAATTCCAGTGGGATTCGAAACGCGTAGGCCCTGTTGCCACCGGTCTGCGAGAGCATCTGGATATACAAACAATCGAATCCCGGGCTCTATGTTGTACATTACCTTGCAGGATTAATTTTTATTGATGGTTGTTTAAATTATCAGTTAAATAGGAATGTACATTTGAACAAATACGTGTATTACTTTTTGAAATCATTTGCAGACCTGTGGTTTTCTGTTTCTGTCTTTGTGTAATTTTTTACTCTACCCCCTGTTTTCTTCTTTAATTATATACAGAAAGAATGTTTTCTTTTTTTCTTCTTGTATGAGTGTGGAAGATGGATGCCTGTGATATGCATGAACAATTGAATGTAAGACTGAATACTTAGTCAATGTTTTTATGCTCCACGTGTAAGTTTCAGAAATATTTTGCACTATGTACTAAATTTTGAAAATAACTTTAAAAATCATTAAATAAAATACTATTGAATAGTATTTCCCACTTTTGGATTTTTGTTCTAGATGTGGATGCGGATTGTTTTTGATTGAATTATTCATATCAGTATTGGCACTTGTGTTTTGTTAGTTATTATTGAGGCTCAGCCTTACTGATTAGAGCCAGCCCCCCCTTGTTTGTAGTACTATGGCTGAGATCAGCATTGGTCAATCATATGTGTAGTAAGTGGGTCAAGAACCTTTGTGTGGGTCTTTGCAGCTGGAGATAGTAACAGTCTCTCTTGCTTGCAAATACTGAAGTAGGCGAACTCTATTGGAGCAAAGTTTTTTCTAGCGATAGAAAGCTGGCAATGGACAGGTCAGTCTGTCCGGTATCTCCCTTGGGGGTGGGCTTGCTTCATGGGGAGTATCTTTTGTATATTCTGTATTATTGATGAAAATGAATTGAAAGTGCCCACTTAGGTCAATAAGCAACCGGAGTATCTGAAGAGATATTAGAAGATTTATTTTTTTATTTTAACATTCTAGTTGAGATGCCAAGGTTTTTTTTAGGTCGAGCCTAGAGCAGCGCTTGCGCTGCTTGCTCAACTTTTAGTAAACAAACTTTTAAAAGTGCTATCAGAGGCTTTTCCTGGCCTCAAGCTTGCGTGCACGTGCGCATGCACGCACGCACGCAGCCGCCATGTGGGTTTCTGTCAAGGCTCATTAAGCCTTGCGTGCCTCTCTCCGCACTTCAATTCCCTCCCCCTCCACCACCACAGATCACGTCATTCGGCTGGTCTCCACTCCCGCCCCCAACCCCCGCCTCTCTATACTGCACCACTCGCGTGATTTTTTTTCTTTCAGCATGCACACAACACCCGGGCTTGTTTTTTTAACTTTGAGAGCGAGGTGCGCGCGCGCGGCCAATGCTTGTTGTGTTAAGTGGTTCTTCACTGCCTGCTGTGCCGGAGTCTCCGTTCCCTGTGTGTGTGCCTCAGTAGGAGGCCAGACTGTGCATACCTTCTTAAATGGTTGGACGCACTGGGACTGGGCTGAGAGACCAACGGGACAAAAACTGTATATTAAGGACATTTAGGACAAGTAATGTGCGTGTTGATATGTTCAGACCGAGGGTGCGTGTTTGTTTGCAGCTTGCATTTTGGGCGGAGTTTGAAAGATTGATAACTTTGACCCATGGTGCCGTTTTCCAAGTTTTACCGGTTTTCTACTTTGAAATATGATTGGCCAGCTGCACAAATTGACATAGCATAGCCCCCTGGGGTGAGCCTGGCGCAATCTTATACCCACTTGGACCTGGGGGTATGTTGTGTCTTTATCTTTCACTGAGGGTTCACACTTGTTGTGCACCGATTTGTCGTTTTACTAATTTGTGTGTCAGTGCTGCATTTCAGTGCGCAGACATTACATGTAACTCTTAGACATGTCTTTTGGACTTTGCTGGAGCTAGATCAGCTCTTTGAGACAATGTGACATTTGGGATATGCTAAAGTTGCTTGCTCCACTAATGTTACCGTGCTAGCATTATTTAAATTTATTTGTTCTTCATATTATAATTATAATATGAAGAACAAATAAGTAATGCCCATTTTGAAGAAGCCATCACTCGACCCTAGTAAATCGGAGAACTACCGACCGATTTCGCTTCTCCCGTGGCCAGCTAAACTCGCGGAGGTGCATGTTAACATCGCCCTCACTGACCATCTGTCGCGCACTAACGCTCTGGATGATACACAGAACGGTTTTCGAGCTGGCCACAGTACGGAGACAGCACTTTTATTTATGGTCGAGCATCTGCGGGCACTGCTTGATGCAGGTCAAGCGGCGGCGCTTGTTTTGTTAGACCTGAGCGCCGCCTTTGACACTGTCTCGCATGGGATTCTCCTGCAACGCCTCGAGGAGGCTGGTGTGACTGGCACTGCACTACAGTGGTTCCGTTCGTTTCTTGCGGATCGTTCCTTCTGTGTGGCTGCCCCACCCTATCAGTCCAAATTCCATCCTCTGTCTCTTGGGGTCCCGCAGAGTTCCTCGCTGAGTCCCACGTTGTTCAATCTTTACGTGAGGCCGCTGGCTGAGGTTGTGAAGCTCTGCAGTATGACCATGGTGTCATACGCAGATGATACCCAGCTAGCGGTCACGATCAGCGGGGACTCCGGGGTGGAGGCCTCCAGATTCAGAGATGGACTTCGGGTGGTGGCCAGTTGGATGACGTCCAACTGTCTCCAACTGAATGCCAAAAAACAGAGGTCATGGTCTTTGGTAAACGGACGGAACTTTGGGGAGATACTTGGTGGCCTTCTGAGTTGGGCCCCACCCCCACTCCGGTCTCGGAGATCAAAAATCTGGGGGTGTGGTTGGACCCCTCACTCAACTTTGTCAGCCACACCAAGAGGACGGCGGCCTGCTGCTTTGGCATCCTACGTAATCTGAGACCTGCACTCAAATACTTTGATGCCGCAACCCGTCAACTTGTGGTTCAGGCGACGGTATTGACTCAGCTAGACTATGCCAGCTCCCTTTTTATAGGGTTAAATCAGGCCGAGCTTACTCGTCTCCAGAGAGTACAAAATGCAGCAGCCAGAGCAGTTGTGGGCCTCCCTAGGTTTTGTTCGGTCTCCCACACCTTGTGTGCGCTACATTGGCTGCCTGTTAGGCAGCGGATCCACTTCAAGGTGCTTTGTATGTCCTTTAAGATCCTAAAAGGCCCTTCTGCTCCAATCCTGCACCATCTTTTGTGTCCTTATATCCCTGGCCGCTCCCTCCGTTCCTCGGATCAGGAATTAGCAGCAGCTCCACGCTTTAAACGTAGTCGAGCTGGGGGACGCTCCTTTAGGGTGCGAGCAGCCGCACTATGGAACGCCCTCCCTCTGAAAATCCGGACCCTTGTCGACCTGCTTTCCTTTCGCAGGGCCGTTAAGACCTTTTTGTTTTCCCAACACTATTAAACGTAAAATTTTAAAATATTCTGTTCCCTAGTTATGTTGTGTGGCTACCCTGTCGGGCGCCGGGACGCTCCTTCGCTGGAGCAGCTGTGCGCATTACAAATGCCACTAACATAACATAACATAACATACTGTTTTCTCGTTGTTTTGCTTGTCCACAGGTGCCAATGTAGGGTGGATATTCCCCTACATAAATGCCTTTATTATTTTGACAATCCGAGCTCGACACTTGGATGACTACTATAAAAAGTTGTTCGTAAAGTGCGCATCTATTAATATATTGAATACAGGTATGCTTTCCGTTCACGATAGGTAACAATATGATTGTTTTTCCTACATAACGGTTCAATCATGCCACATGTTGGCTCTCCTTTTGCTACTCTATCCATTTTCCTGTGCTTATTCTTTGCAGTAGATGCATAAGAATTACATTTTTGTTCCTTCATAGGATCATATCTATTGTTTGCAGATACCACATCAGGAATAGCTCACATGTAGGATACTATTTCGATTATTATGATGTCATGTGTTGTTTGCACCACCACCATTCTTTCAAATGTTTCGGTGCAGAAACAGCATACTTTAATGTGTTGGCTTGACTCCAGAAAACTTCCATGTGTTAGCATGCACAACCAGCATACTCTCATGTGTTAATGGGTACCCCAAGACACTTTCGCCTGTTAATTTCAGTGTGCACTCCCAGCATTGTCTCACTTGTTAACATAGTAGTTTAAACACATTCACATGTGTAAGCGTGTACAACCAACATACTGTTAGTCTCATGTCTTAGCATGTACACCCAGCATACTTGCATCCCAGGTTAAAAGAGAGAGGCGAGTTAAAGCCACATCGCCTCAAGGCACTTTCAGCAGACAATATTACCGAGGCACTATAGACACATCAATGTTCACAGACGACGCTGAGCTAAGTTGGGGAGGCAGCATTTGTACTCAGATCCCTTGGTTGGTAACGCAACCTCACCACACACCCTTCACTCAGAGGAAGAACACACGCTTCCGTAAATGACTTGAAAACGCCAAGCATGCACTTTTAATAGAGTTAAAAGAATTGCAACACGAATATGACTGACAAAGAAATCCAGCTAAAGGTGCAGCTGCTGCAATGATCGCTCCAGGGTCCGAAATTGGATCTTAACAAAAACCACTCAGAATTTCATCCTCACGAAATTGTTGCAATAAGCACCGCTGGGTTGGTTAATACCAACAGCGGTTGTTAAAGCGCCAGGCACCTCACGGCATCGACGCTATGTGAGGAGCGAACCATTGGTATATTTGAAAGGCAGACAAATCACCAAGGCAAATTACCGAACAAACTGTTACTTCCATAGACGTGTGTGTGTGTTCATCGCTACGAAGAAAGCTCTGGTGCAAGGCATAGGGAGGCGCTTGCTGTCCTGTTTTCATTCAATCAGTCCCTCCTTCACAACAATCATTGCCTTTAGGCGCTACATGTCAAGAACACCTAGGCTTGAAGATGGACTGCAGGGGGCCCTGAAGATTGTGCCCACATAATGCAGTGGCCTGCCAAGGTATTCTCCCGTCAGAGTCCATGTAGAGTGGCTTTGAATGTCATCCCGGTAGTAATACTAGAGCTGCGAGTGCGACGCCATGTCAACGGCAGACTACACACTATACAACAAGCATTGGAAATGCAATAGGTCTCGCAATAGAATAGTTAGACATTTTTCTTTTTGCAAATGGAAGAGTGGCGTTGCGTGGAAGAGTGGCGTTGCGTGGATGAGTGGCGTTGCGTGGATGAGTGGCGTGTGTGAGTGGCATTGCGTGTGTGAGTGGCGTTGCGTGTGTGAGTGGCGTTGCGTATGTGAGTGGCGTAGCGTGTGTGAGTGGCGTTGCGTGTGTGAGTGGCGTTGCGTGTGTGAAGGATTGGTAGTGCGGGCACTGCTGCTTGGGGTATCTGCGAGATTTGTGTAAGTAAATGGAGAGGGGGGAGAGAGTTGTAAGAGAAAGTGAAAGAGGCAGAATCGTTGAGAGGAAAAGAAAGTGCGAATCTGTAAGCTGAGAGATGTGGCATAACAGAAGGATTGGTAGTGCGGGCACTGCTGCTCGGGGTATCTGCGAGATTTGTGTAAGTAAATGGAGAGGGGGGAGAGAGTTGGAAGAGAGAGTGAAAGAGGCAGAAACGTGGAGAGTAAAAGAAAGAGCGAAGGAATCTGTAAGCTGAGAGATGTGGCATAACAGAAGGATTGGTAGTGCGGGCACTGCTGCTTGGGGTATCTGCGAGATTTGTGTAAGTAAATGGAGGGGGGGAGAGAGTTGGAAGAGAGAGTGAAAGAGGCAGAAACTTGGAGAGTAAAAGAAAGAGCGAAGGAATATGTAAGCTGAGAGATGTGGCATAACAGAAGGATTGGTAGTGCGGGCACTGCTGCTTGGGGTATCTGCGAGATTTGTGTAAGTAAATGGAGAGGGGGGAGAGAGTTGGAAGAGAGAGTGAAAGAGGCAGAAACATGGAGAGTAAAAGAAAGAGCGAAGGAATATGTAAGCTGAGAGATGTGGCATAACAGAAGGCTTGGTAGTGCGGTATTGCGGGCACTGCTGCTTGGGGTATCTGCGAGATTTGTGTAAGTAAATGGAGAGGGGGGAGAGAGTTGGAAGAGAGAGTGAAAGAGGCAGAAACGTTGAGAGGAAAAGAAAGTGCGAATCTGTAAGCTGAGAGATGTGGCATAACAGAAGGATTGGTAGTGCGGGCACTGCTGCTTGGGGTATCTGCGCGATTTGTGTAAGTAAATGGAGAGGGGGGAGAGAGTTGGAAGAGAGAGTGAAAGAGGCATTTACAATGCCAATACTTTTAACTTTTTCAAATGTGACACCTATAGCATTTGTAATGCCACATGTTTTGTATGTACGTGACTTACATGTATTCACCACTCCCGACTTTCACAAGGATGATGGAACCCATTATTTTACAGAGAGGCAGGAAATAGTTTCCATATTTCAGAGTTTCCTGGGGAAATTGTGTTTTATACCACTGCATTTTGTGCAATAAAACCACCAAAAACATGTAATATATGTAACATAATTTAGTGACCTTGGAGGTATTAAGGTGTTCAAATCATGGGCAACCAGATAATGTTCATCATGTCAGGAGGGTACGATATAGCCTTCTGTACAAGATCTAAAACTTGTTTAGTGACTATTCACATTGAATTATGTAACGTGGAAGTCCAAAATATCGGTTTAACGTTAACCTCGACTAGTCTTCAGGCGATAACCTCGAAACTACC
This sequence comes from Lissotriton helveticus, assembly GCF_964261635.1. Lineage (NCBI taxonomy): Eukaryota > Metazoa > Chordata > Amphibia > Caudata > Salamandridae > Lissotriton > Lissotriton helveticus. Next base: position 1,060,858,327 of record NC_136072.1, on the reverse strand, counting down.
ACCATCTCAAATCAACAACTTGCTAAAAGAGGGGGGGGGGGGGGAGTTGCCAGGGTTCAAGTTTACATTTAGTAGTAGCACAGTTCATTCAACAATTCCAAAGTTTGGGTTGCACAAGAGCAGCAATGACTCAGCAGTTTACATAAGAAGCTATTGCAGCGGCATGCCAGAAGGGAGAGGCGGGAGCACGCAGCCTTTCCAACAGAAGCGTCTGCCCTGTTACATCACGGATCATCCCGTTAAGACTAACATGGCAAGTTCCCCGTAGTTTGAAATTAACGTGTGAGCGCCAGGAGCTTTACTACTTTTGAAGTGAAGCGTTTAAATATTTTTTTTTTTTTAAATTCAAGGTTACAAGCAACGACCATCCAGTCGCAGGACCTCTCTGCAGGTTTATGGATCCCGCCACTGCTCTGCTGCAAGATCTGCTCGAGGTGCTTGAAAAGAGCAGGGCGGCATCAGTGTAATAATGGTGGGCATGCCTTTTAACAAGCCGTCCGTCCATCTGTATGACGCGTCATGCGCCACTTTATAAAAGGAACTTTGTCACCGAGAGACAAGAAGAGCTGGTATGTCCAGAATCAAACGGATGAGGGAGGCAATGTGGAATGTCGACTCTCTTTGATGTTATCTCCTTTTACGACTACGTTATGTTTGCTAACTGGCTCCTTCACACACCGGTTTTTGATTTACTTTGAATTAACATAGATTTAAGCCACGAGCTATAAAGGTTACACATGCCGTCCTAGCCACGGTTCAAATACCCGCTAGTAATATACGGAATTATTGAATTAAGTAGAACTGAACAGGTCTAATAGTACAGCTAGGAATTAGAGGTGGGAGAGCGACAAATTAACAGGGCGAGTCGAGTGAAGGATCAGGCTAGAGCCCGCGCACGTCCCGAGCCATGAAAATGTTCCCCATGTCCATGTGCACACATGTAAAGTATGCAAGTCTCTTCAAAATGAAAAAATACATTTAAAAATGTAAAAAGCCAGTTGAGAGCTCGCGCACGCTCTAGAGACGCTAGTCTGGTTGGTCAAGGACAGAGCAACTCAGCTGGTGATTGGTCGGTTTTGTTATCGTTTGAATGTCCCGCAACGTGGGTGCGCGTGCTACAAGTGAAGTGCTACTGCTTTGCTAGTAAGAGGGAGTACAGAACTAAACAGGTGGAGAGAGGACACCCACAGCGATAGCACTAAAGAAAGGATTAAAAGGAGACCAAAGAGGGGCAATGAAGTAACGAGTGACCAGGGAAGGGCGGAGTCTTCACAAAAAACTTTGGCTGAGAAGAGACAGTGAACGAAGGAAGAGGGGCTGACAAAGCGAGAGGGTGAGGAGAGAAATGAGACCGAGGGGCACCTAAGGAGTGAGTGGGCTTTGATTTAACAGTGAAGGAGGTTATAGAAAGAGAGGGTAAGGAACGGGAGGTTTGAGAGTTAGAGAGGACCGGGCCGAGCCCCAAGAGAGATGGTAACCTGGTGAGAGAGCGACAAATTAACAGGGCGAGTCGAGTGAAGGATCAGGCTAGAGCCCGCGCACGTCCCGAGCCATGAAAATGTTCCCCATGTCCATGTGCACACATGTAAAGTATGCAAGTCTCTTCAAAATGAAAAAATACATTTAAAAAAAGACGGAGGGCATTGCTGTGGGGAGGGGGTGGAGGAGAAATGCACACGGCGGGCAGGGGAGGGGGCGGAGCGGGGAGAGCGAGAGCGGCATGTGGGTGTGAAGAAGCCGGGCCTTTGAAGTGAAGCTAAGCTTCACTTCAAAGGTGTCGGAGGAATGCGGGCGGCTGTGCACGCGCTTTTAAGCTCAATGCACATGCGCATTGAGCTTAAAAGTCACGGGCACTGCAAGGAATCGCCACGATTCCTTGCTTCTTAGTTAAATGTTGTTTAAGCCGCAATAGGCTCGCAAGCTCGATGCGCATGCGCATCGACAGGCGAGACCTAAAAACATCTCTCACGTATTGTTTTTTGCTTTATGTAGCGCGAACTCGGGAGGCATTATATTAGCACCAGTTACGGTACACAAGGACACCATTTTTTTTGTAGGCACTGGGAGCTTAACTGATTTTTTCAGAATCACATAATGTTGAGCCGACGCTGAAATTCAAACCTCGTTCCCCAGTTGCCATGTTAGGAGTTCTGGCCATTTTGCTCCCCATACATATGGTCTGGGAGTGAGAGGGGGTAAACAAGCCTGCATATCCCCGCTTTTCGCGGTGGAAAATCAGGCCTGCTAGGAGACCATCAGCTCTAGCTGAGGAGGGGTCGCTGTTCAGTAAATACGCCTCCTGGGCGCCATTGCGGGGCCGAGGCGGGGAATGCCAACCATCCCAAAGGGCTCAGGAGGCATTCCAGCAATCCATGGCTTCAGCTGATAAATTATTACAGCAGCCCTGAGTGACAGCTCCAGGCTTCCCCGTCGCCAAACTTCTGGCGTGAGCATCAGCACTTCGAATGAGGTGAGAACTTGCTGGAAGTATGAATAAAACCACACTTTTCACAGAGCGGGAAACATCCTTTACAACGCAACTTTTACAACGCACTACCATTACAACGAAACTTTTACAACGCAAAAACTATTACAACGCATTTTAGCTGATTACTAGCTTTTTAACGCGGTCTGCCGCATGTATTGCTGTGTATTTTAAAACCACTGTTAAATTTTAAAACTGCAATCTGGCTTTCTGTTTTTGATATCTGTGAGAGATCTTACCTGTTTCACTACGCTCCAGACCCCGTTCCGCCCCGGCTGAGTGCCGTTTGTGCGGAGGGTCAAACTGTGAGCGCCATTCCCCGCCCTCTCTTCTCCACTTCCGCCCTGCCTCACCCAGCGCAGGTTAGCGGTCCAGTGGTTATTGACCGATGTGTATATCTTGGGAGTCAACGCGGGACACAGTTGACAGACGCGGCGATTCAGGCTGCTGATGTGTGGTTACTCGTTTCTCTCCGTGAATCATGTTAGCTGATTACTAGCTTTTTAACGCGGTCTGCCGCATGTATTGCTGTGTATTTTAAAACCACTGTTAAATTTTAAAACTGCAATCTGGCTTTCTGTTTTTGATATCTGTGAGAGATCTTACCTGTTTCACTACGCTCCAGACCCCGTTCCGCCCCGGCTGAGTGGCGTTTGTGCGGAGGGTCGAACTGTGAGCGCCATTCCCGCCCTCTCTTCTCCACTTCCGCCCTGCCTCACCCAGCGCAGGTTAGCGGTCCAGTGGTTTAACGCCTCAACCATATAAAATGACGGTATGGCTGAAGCGCAGCGGACGAGCGCAGCGGGAGCGCCGACTTCGCGCCGAAGTCAAGCCAAAGTCCTGCCCGTCTGCGCCAGTCCGCGGCCAGCCGCGCCCTGCGGCCTTACACCCTGCCCAAACTTTTCTGTATTCGTCAGCGGACCTATGTTCCCTGCAACATGCTGTCCCTCTGCCGCCTGACGCTATCAGGAGGGCCCTGGAGTGTGGCATTTTAATCACTCCGTGCACGGGCTTCCCTCCCCTGCACGGTCTTGTACCCTCCCCCTCACCCTCTTCCTCCCCATCTTCCACACCTATCTCCTGTGCCTTAACCATCCTTTACCTCAATACACGCTCCATGGTGAAACACCAATTAGAGATCTACTGCCTATTAGATGATACTAACGTTGATATTCTTTTTTTGTCTGAGACCTGGCTGACAGAAGACTCGGTACCTGACATCCTAGCCGCCACCCCCAACGGTTACTATATTTTACATGTTAACCGTCCCGGGGGGCAAGCTGGTGGAGGAGTCGCAGCCATTATTCGTAAAGAACACGTCTTTTCCATCCTAGACTGCACTCCCATTCCTAATACCCAAACCCTCGTTATCCAGCTCCGTTCAACCACCACTTCCCTTATTTGTGTTCTCGTGTATAGACCCCCTACCTATATGTCTTCTTTTGCACAATCAGTCGGGGCGCTTGTCTCCCAGCTTTTTATTAATCATTCCAGAATTATCATCTTGGGTGACTTCAATTACTGGCCTACCGACCCTCAAGAAAGCCGACTGTCTGAGCTGTTCTCAGAAACCCTTGCTAGCTTGAACTGTCAGCAATTGATTTCTACTCCAACCCACTGCAAGGGTCATATACTTGATCAGGTCTGGACGGCTAACCTTAACATCTCGCCTCCACTGATCACCCCTTGCACCTGGTCTGATCACCATTTTATTTCTTTTTCCATTGACCTCCCCAGTTTTCACCGCCCTCCTTGCCCTACTAACATTACTGCCCGTAATTGGAAGAACGCCAATCTGACACAACTTCATTCTCTTCTGACAGCTTCACTTCCTCCAGCTTCTGAATCAGTTTCTGACTAAACTTCTTCTCTTGAGCATTGGCTCAAGGCAGCAGCCGACACTGTAGCTCCTCTTAAGACCATAAAAGTCTTACGCCCCCATGACGCCCAGCGATGGTTCACCGACCAGCTTAAATCTGACAAACTGGCCCTCCGCCATGTTGAACGTCGCTGGCGCCATAAGTATGATCCCGCACTCAAGACAGAATTCACGATCTTACTTAAGAAATATAAATCATCTATACTAGATGCAAAGACATCCTACTTCTCCTGTAAAATCTTGGAGTCAGCGTCAAAAGCCAAAGACATCTTTTCCATCGTCAATGAGCTCTCCCTTCCAGATCGCATCACCCTCCCACCCGTGCCCACCCAGGCCTTGTGTGATGAGCTTAATACCTTTTTTCAAGATAAAATTTCTACAATTAAAAATATTATCCCCTTACCTTCCCCTTGCAAATCATTTCCCCTTCCCTCCGAAAACCCCCAGAAATTTTATACTTTTCCCCCCATTTCCCTCACCGAATTTCACAGTCTCCTTCACAAAGTTAGCTCCGGGTCTCCCAAGGACTGCTGCCCCCCACACATTCTCAAAGAAATTTTCTCCACCTGCCCTGATCCTGCCTTGGCTCTCCTCAACTCCTCTCTAACATCAGGAGTTGTTCCAGAAGCCTTCAAACAGGCCGTGGTGTTACCCATTTTAAAAAAGCCCAATGCAGACCCACTTGTGCTAAGCAATTATAGACCCATTTCCCTTCTCCCTTTTTTGGGAAAGATTCTAGAAACCTACGTAACTAGGTGTTTGAGCACTTTTATGGAGACCTCTCTTTTCTTGGATCTCCAACAGGCTGGTTTTCGCCCCCTACATTCTACAGAGATGGTGATCGCGGCTGTCATGGATACTCTTAGAACCGGCGCCGATCGCAACATCTCCCAAGCCCTTGTACTGTTGGACTTGTCGGCGGCTTTTGACACGGTCGATCATTCTATTTTGATCGACCGTGTCAGCAACGCCGGTATCCGGGGCATTGCCCTTGATTGGGTTCGATCCTTTTTACAAGGTCGCTCCCAGGCAGTCCACCTCTCTACTTTCTCTGCTCCCTTTTTCCCCCTCACTTGTGGTGTTCCCCAGGGTTCAGCTCTTTCCCCTCTTCTCTTTAACCTATACATGCAACCACTTTTGGTTTCCCTTCGTCACTCCCCAGCCACAATATACAATTATGCAGACGACTTACAACTGATTTTCCCTTTGGATTACTCACCCTCCTCCCGCTTTAATTTTCAAACCACCATGTTATTCATCTCCGACTGGATGGCTCACAGCCAGCTCAAGCTGAACCCGTCTAAGACGGAGCTTGTTCTGGTGGGTGGCCCTACTAATCCGTGGGATGACACTTTCTGGCCCCCTCCTCTTGGCCCTCCCCCTCGCCCGGTCAGCTCTGTGAAAAGCCTAGGGGTGATCATCTCTGAGGATTTATCTATGAAATCTCAAATCTCAGCAGTAACATCATCCTGCTTTTTCCAGCTACGCAGGATCCGCAAGATCTGCCGATTTTTAACCAGAGAGGCACTCATATTAGTCATACTGGCTTTGGTCATCTCCAGGGTTGACTTTGCTAATATCCTGTATGTGGGGATTCCATCCTGCCAGCTTCAAAAACTCCAGTTAATTCAGAACCAGGCCGCTCGCTTGGTGTTCCACCAACCTAAACACCAGCATGTCTCCCCCCTCTTGAGGAGTCTCCACTGGCTTCCAGTGGCGAAACGGTGCTCCTTTAAACTTGGCTGCACCATATTCAAATCCCTTCATAACCGCGCCCCTGAGTTCATCTCCTCCAAGTTAAAGCGATACCTCCCAACCCGCAACCTACGATCTTCTGCTGACAATCTTTTATGCATCCCATCTATCCGCCGCAAAAAACACGGCGGATTGCGTTTTTCTTTCTTAGGCCCCTCCTTTTGGAACTCCCTCCCTTCTTCCTTTCGTCACTGCCCTTCTTATGAGCTGTTCCGAAAAACTTTAAAAACCTACCTTTTCAAAGCGGCCTTTGAGTAAAAACCTTCTGCCCTGGTTCGATATGTCTGTTATGAGCGCCAAGAAACCGTTTCGGTGTTCGTGCGCGGTATAAACTCTTTAACATAACATAACATGTTTTTACAACGCATGTTTTTACAACGCAGATACCTTTACAACGCATACCATTACAACGTAAGTATTGGTAAGTATATAATTATATTTAAAATGTTATAGTTTGGGGTTTTTGGGTAAAGGGGTATTTTTAGGGTTCAGGGTCAGTTTTTGGTTTTTGGGTAAAGGGGTATTTTTAAGGTTCAGGGTCAGTTTTTAGTTTTTGGATAAAGGGGTATTTTTAGGGTTCAGGGTCAGTTTTTAGTTTTTGGGTAAAGGGGTATTTTTAGGGTTCAGGGTCAGTTTTTAGTTTTTGGGTAAAGGGGTATTTTTAGGGTTCAGGGTCAGTTTTTAGTTTTTGGGTAAAGGGGTATTTTTAGGGTTCAGGGTCAGTTTTTGGTTTTTGGGTAAAGGGGTATTTTTAAGGTTCAGGGTCAGTTTTTAGTTTTTGGATAAAGGGGTATTTTTAGGGTTCAGGGTCAGTTTTTAGTTTTTGGGTAAAGGGGTATTTTTAGGGTTCAGGGTCAGTTTTTAGTTTTTGGGTAAAGGGGTATTTTTAGGGTTCAGGGTCAGTTTTTAGTTTTTGGGTAAAGGGGTATTTTTAGGGTTCAGGGTCAGTTTTTGGTTTTTGGGTAAAGGGGTATTTTTAGGGTTCAGGGTCAGTTTTGGTTTTTGGGTAAAGGGGTATTTTTAGGGTTCAGGGTCAGTTTTTAGTTTTTGGGTAAAGGGGTATTTTTAGGGTTCAGGGTCAGTTTTTAGTTTTTGGGTAAAGGGGTATTTTTAGGGTTCAGGGTCAGTTTTGGTTTTTTGGGGTACAGGGGTACAGTGTAAAAATAAAATAAAATTACATTTAAATTAAATTAATTAAATTAAATTAAATTATATTATATTATATTAATTTTAATTAATTTATAATAAAAAAATTATTATATACTTACCAATATTTACGTTGTAATGGTATGCGTTGTAAAGGTATCTACGTTGTAAAAACATGCGTTGTAATAGTTTTTGCGTTGTAAAAACTTCGTTGTAATGGTAGTGCGTTGTAAAAGTTGCGTTGTAACGTCATACATCCCACAGAGCTCACCCCCGACAAGTAACTTTCAGCAACGTCTCACCATGGTCACTTCTTCAGTGGTCATGCGAAACAATGGATTTTGAAAAATTCTATTTAGATATAGCAGACACAAACACATTTAAAACAAGCATTGGCATAGCCAATAGGTATCGCCTTTGGAACCGTATAAGTATTTAGTTATGCAGTACAATATCCTTGGTGACACAACATCAACTGTTGAATGCCTAAACACTTATAAGGTCCCACAGGCTAGACCTATTGGCTATGCCAATGCTTGTTTTATATGCAGCCCATTTTCCCTAAAGGAAAACGGGACAAGTTTAAAAATAAAAAAATAAAACGTTTAAGTTTCACGTTTAAAAAAAATATTTTTTCGGCATTCCCAAAGGGAAATGGGTCTCAAGGCGAATGTGTTGCCACCACTTTTAAAATAGTGGTAAACTATAACTGTTTTGAGACCGGAATTCGGTCGCAAAACAGTAATACATACCATACTGTTTCTGTATTTGGAAGGGACGCCCAAAACACGCCCTTCCAAATAACGAATTGCAAATTCAAATTGGATTTGGTAACAAATTACCAAATCACATTTTGCACTCTTTACAACAGAAAAAGCATTTTTCTAGTTGCAAACTGTGTGTGACTGTGAAAATGCCTCCCGGGATGTTTAATTTCCAGTCCAAGGAGTACCTGACCTGGAAGTTCGGGCTGGACTGTTCCCATGGGGAGAAGGGTGAAGACTGATTTGCATATGGCTGGATTTTAACTAGAATGCCATGGGGAGCTAAACAACAATGGATTTAGGCCCAGATGAACAAGTTACTTACCTTTGGTAACGCTTTTTCTGGTGGATACAGTATCTGCCTGTGGATTCCTCACCTTGTGAATATCCCCTTGCGTCAGCAACATTCGGAAATTCTTTTTGTAGCTTTGCACCGACGTGGACGACGTCACAGAGGCACGACACCGTGCGCAACTCCGCTGACGTCACCGACTCCATAATAGACCCACGCCGGCGTGATGACATCAGTTCCGCCCTTTTTTACGTGCCTTCGAGGCACACGGACGGACCGACATCAGTAGATATATACACAGTACACAAGATAACACACATAGTGTGAAACCAAGCAGAAAAGCAATTGAAATAAAACTTTTCCTTCAACAATAAAAACATATTAACATCACAGTTACTCAGGTATAGAAGAGTGGACAATGGGGAGGCGGGTGGGTCAGTGAGGAATCCACAGGCAGATACTGTATCCACCAGAAAAAGCGTTACTGAAGGCAAGTAACTTGTTCTTCTGATGGATACATCTGCCAGTGGATTCCTCACCTTGTGAATAGATTCCCACAGCAGTCCCCACTCCTGGAGGAGGGTGTCCACTCCTCTATACCAGAAAATCCTGGAGGTCAGAACGCGCAAAGTGGCCTTCCCTCCTCACTTCGGTATCCAAGCAGTAATGCTTCGCGAAAGTGTGGAGGGAGGCCCAAGTTGCCGCTTTACAAATGTCCTCAACAGGTACACCCCTAGACAAAGCAGATGTTGAAGACTTTGCTCTAGTAGAGTGGGCTCTTATACCCTCTGGAGGTTCCTTACCAGCCAGGGCGAAGCAGATCTTGATGCATAGTATTATCCATCTCGAAAGTGTGCGCTTGTGCACAGCTCTTCCTTTTCTGCAGCCAGAAAATCCAACAAACAGCTGGTCATCAACTCGATAGTCTTTTGTCCTATCAAGATAAAATCTCACCGCCCTCTTAGGGTCCAGACGGTGAAGCCGCTCCTCCTCCTTGGAAGGGTGAGGGGGAGGATAGAAGGTAGGAAGGGTAATAGACTGTCCTAGATGGAAGGGAGTAACCACCTTAGGCAGAAAAGCAGCCCTGGTCCTAAGAACCATTCGTTCAGCATGAATGGTCAAGAATGGGGGCTTTGAACTAAGAGCTTGAAGCTCACTCACCCTTCTTGCCGAGGTAATTGCAACTAGGAAAACCGACTTAAAGGACAACAACCTCAAGGTACAATTATGTAAAGGCTCAAAAGGGGAACCCATTAGAAGAGTAAGCACCAGATTCAATTCCCATTGAGGCACAATAAAAGGAGTAGGAGGAAATTTATTTGTAAGGCCCTTCAGAAATCTTAAAACAATAGGAGATTTAAATAAGGACGGCTGATCCGGCAGGCAGAGAAATGCAGACAAAGCCGAAAGATAACCTTTCACTGTAGCCACAGCAAAACCTTGCTGCGCTAAAGAAAGAGCAAATAGAAGTATATCTGACAATCGAGCCCTCAAAGGGTCAATGGACTTTTCCCCACACCAAGTCACAAATTTAGACCATCTGTAAGAATAGATTGACTTCGTGGAGTCATGCCTGGCCGATAGAATGACATCCACCACATCATGTGGGAGAGAAAAGGAATTCAGGTTGCCCCGTTCAATCTCCAGGCATGAAGGTGTAAGGTCTGGAGGTGGGGGTGTAGAACCTTCCCCTCCATCTGAGAGAGGATATCTGCCCTGAAAGGGAGATGGAGCGGCGGGCACGAGGAGAGGTGGAGAAGATCTGTATACCACACCCTTCTTGGCCAATCCGGGCGTTCAATATAACTTGGGCCCGGTCTTGGCGAATCTTCCTCAGAACCCGAGGAATCAAGGGTATGGGAGGAAACGCATAAAGGAGTTGCGAGCCCCAACTCAATTGAAACGTGTCCCCCAAGGCTCCCTGCATCGGAAACTGGAGGCTGCAGAATGAAGGGCAGTGAGCATTTTCGCGAGTGGCGAACAGGTCCACCTGAGGAGTCCCCCACGTCCGAAAGATGTGACGAACTACCTCTGGATGAAGCCTTCACTCGTGGTCTGCTGAGAACTGCCGACTGAGACTGTCTGCACGAACGTTCAGAACTCCGGCCAGATGATTTGCCATCAGACAAATCTGATGATCCTGAACCCAGGACCAGAGACACAGAGCCGCTCTGCAGAGACACTGCGACCCTACTCCTCCCTGCTTGTTTACATACCACATCGTGGTGGTGTTGTCCGTCAGGACCTGAACCGACCGCCCGTGAAGGGAAGGGAGGAAGACCTTGAGCGCCAGACGTATAGCCCGCAATTCTAGATGGTTGATGTGAAGCAACCTTTCCTCTGGAGACCAAAGACCCTTGATCTCCAGATCCCCCAGATGAGCACCTCACCGTAGAGTGGACGCATCCGTTATCACTGTGGCCACCGCTGGAGGAAGTTGGAAAGGCTTTCCTTGAGACAGATTGCCCTCCACACTCCACCAAGACAGATCCACTGCAGTTTCTCTGGAGATCCTGATAGACTCCCTGAGATCTCCGTTGTGTTGATACCACTGCCTGCGGAGGCACCACTGGAGTGCCCTCATATGCCAGCGTGCATGGTTGACCAACAGAATGCAGGAAGCCATCAGACCGAGCAGACGAAGGACCTTCAGGACTGGAACGACCGCTCCATTGTGAAATAAAGGAATCATTTCCTGTATGTCGTGAATCCTTTGAGGCGGAGGGAACAGTTGTATCCAGTACTGCACCTATGAACAGGTTGCGCTGGGAGGGCACCAGGTGAGATTTGGGTACATTTAATGAAAAACCCAACCTGTACAACAACTGAGTTGTGACTTGCAGATGATGGAGCACTTTCTCCGGAGATTCTGCTTTGATCAGCCAATCGTCCAGATAAGGGAATACCGGAACCCATGACCTTCTGAGATGTGCAGCCACCACTGCCATCACCTTGGTGAAGACTTGAGGCGCAGTAGTAAGACCAAACGGAAGGACCGCAAACTGGTAGTGCTGCGATCCCACCGTAAAACGGAGATACTTTCTGTGCGACTTTAGAATGGGGATGTGGAAATACGCATCCTGCAAGTCAATAGTCACCATCCAGTCTTCTTCCAGCAGCGTTTGAAGAACCTGCGCAAGGGTGAGCATCTTGAACTTTCCTGCCTCAGGTATAGGTTCAAGATCCTGAGATCCAGGATTGGACGAAGTCTGCCATCCTTTTTGGGGATCAGGAAATACCGGGAGTAGCACCCCTTACCCCTCTCCTGCTCTGGAACCACCTCTATCGCACCCTTTCTGAACAGAGCAGCAGGTGGTCCTCCGCACAAAAACCTTGGCAAGGAGGGTAATTGGGGGGAAATTCCCGAAAGGGAGGAGCATACCCATTCTCCACAAGATTGAGAACCCAAAGATCCGATGTAATCAATTCCCAATCTCGTAGAAAATGGGTATGCCGGCGCCCCACTGGGCCCACATGATCCGAATGGCGGATCTAGGGCTGCTTTCCTGTGTTGGCTGGGGGTTGGGGAGAGGGAGAGGTGGAGGAGGAGGAGGAGGAGGAGGAGGAGGAGGAGGAGGAGGAGGAGGAGGAGGAGGAGGAGGAGGAGGAGGAGGAGGAGGAGGAGGAGGAGGAGGAGGAGGAGGAGGAGGAGGAGGAGGAGGAGGAGGAGGAGGAGGAGGAGGAGGAGGCCTGACGACCCCTAGGACAAGCTCTTTGCCTGCCTCTGTATGACTTGCACAGCGTAATTTGCTGCTGCTGCTGTTGTGGATGTCTGTAGGTCCGAAAGGAAGACCTGCCAAAACCTCTGAACCTCTTCCCCGCAGTACCTCTGGACTGTAGGCCCAAAGATCTGGCTGTCAATCTCCTGTCCTTGAACCTTTCTAAAGCAGCATCAGCCTTCTTTCCAAACAATCCTGACCCATCAAAGGGCAAATCCATCAAGGCAGCTTGGACATCCGCAGAGAATTCAGAGGATTTAAGCCATGCCGCTCTTCTTGTGGCCCCTGAAGAACCCATCACTCTTGCCACAGAGTCAGCAGTGTCCAGACCACTCTGAATGACCGGTCTAGTGGCAGCCTGAGTGTCAGTAATCACCTCTTGAAAATCCTTCCTATCCTCCTCAGGAAGCTTTGGAACCAGCTGTTTGACTGAATCCATCAACGCATGGATATAGCGTCCCATTAGACAAGTAGCATTAGTCGATTTGAGCGCCATGCTTGCCGAAGAAAAGACTTTTTTAGCAGCCTGGTCCTGCTTCTTTGATTCCTTATCCCCAGGAACCTGTGGAAAAGCGCCCGCAGATTTTTTCGAGCAGGCCGCCTGCACAACCAAGCTCTCTGGTAAGGGGTGATAAAAAGTCCGGGTCACCAGGCGCCACCCTGTACCTTCTTGCAACCGCCCTCGAAACAGCAGGGGCTGTAAGCGGTCTTTTCCAAACCTCAGATATAGGCTCCGCCAAAGCATCATTGAAAGGGAGCATAGGCTCGACCACAGAGGTAGGCGAATGAAGGACTTCAGTCAGTATATTAGCTTTATACTCTGCAGTAGGAAGTGTTATATTCAACAAGTCTGCAGCCTTCCTTATACCCACGTGATAAGGTGTCACATCCTTAGAAGGGGCGTCAGAAACAGAGGCCAAATCCCAATCAGGAGACAGCTCAAGACCACTAGCCTCTCTCAGATCATCGAAAAGATCCTCTGAATCCTGCAGCTCACCCTCTTCCATTTCTACATCACGGTACCTCTGCTCTTCCAGAAGTCTCTGTGCCTCACGCCTCGACCTCTCCTTCATGAATGAAGTTGACGGATCCGGAATCGATTCCGTCGGAGCCGGAGCCGGCGTCGAACCCGAAGCCAGAGGACCAAACCACTGAACACGAGGACGGATTGGATTTGGCATCGGCGTTGAGGGTGTTGGCGTCGAAGGTCTTGGCGTCGAAGGCTTGGGTGTCGAAGGCTTCGGCGGCGCCAAGAAAAGCCAAGGCGCCGTTGGAGCCGTCATGAATGGTATAAAAGGCGCAGGAGCGCAAGTCTGGGGGATACCCAGATTGTATGCTAATGGATCCGTGGGACCAACTGGTGCACCAGAGGGGTACATAGCCCTTGAATACACTCCATACATAGCATTCAGGAACTGAGTAGGGTCCTGACCTGGAGCAGGAAAAGCTGGATAAGAGCCCACAGGTTGCTCTCGAGGGAGCGGAGTCTTCTCGACTTTGACCTCCACCTTAGGCTGGTGCACCGGGGTTGACGAACCCGCAGGCAACGGAGCCTCCTCTTCTCCTCCATCTTCTTCTTCTTCTCCCTCACCCTCCTGGTCAGAAGAATGAGTCGGAGCCGGAGAAGGATTCGACAACGGCTTCGGTGAATGAACAGGCGAAGCCTCACCTTTGGAGACTTGAACCTCCGGAGTCGGAGTCCCCACATCCTTGCGAAGCAACTTCACCTGCCACTTCGGTCTCGAGCTCGAGTCTTTCCCAGAGTGATGGCGAGACTCATGAGATCTCTTTTTGTGCTTCTTCCTCGAGCGCGACTTCGAACGAGACCTCGAACGACGAGTCCGTGACCTCGACCTCTTCTTGTCCTTCCTGCTCTTCAACTTTGCAACAAGGAGTTTCACCTCCCTCTCACGGTGAGCCTTGGGATTCATTTTCGTACAGGATGAACATTCCTCGACGTCATGGTCCGAACTCAAACACCAAACGCAGCACTCGTGCGGATTCATAATAGACATCATCTTGCCGCACTCTCCGCAGGGCTTGAATCCAGTCTTCCTCGTCCAAACAGGAACACGGCCTGGAGGGAGGACACGCTTCGTATTGCACTTTTCACTGAATTAGATTTTGGCTTCCTCAATACAGTTAACAGTCGTACCCGACTGAAGGCTCTCGAGTGCTGGATGATACACTGGCTGCACTAGTTCCAGAATTTTTGCTGGGAACCATTCGGATTACAATTATGCTAAAAGATGTTTGAAGTTTCCACTTACGCCAATCACAATTTGTGTGGGAAAACCAGTTCTTAATGTTATCCCTATTGATGGTCCGGGGCCCGGCTGGGTCGGAAGTATCACCAGCTGTGCACCTACCAGTTTGTCTACAGCCCCATGAGCCCTGAGGATTCACAATAGCGATGAAACGCGTGTCGGCTGGCTGTTTGAAACAATAAAGGACTCTAATGGACAACTCCCCCTCTGGAGATTCTTAACATCCTATGTTGCTTTGTTCTTACTGTATAGAATCATTATTTGTTACTTAACGAGTTTGTTACTGTCTGAGTGCATAGGGTAACCCCCCTTTTCCAGTCTTCTTCGTGGACATCTCGACACAAAGAAGGAAAAGGACACTGAAAAGAAACAAACAGTAACAAAGTTACCAACAGCTACAGAGGATCCCTAGAAACCGTTAGCGTCGACGACGTGGAAAAAAGGGAACTGATGGCATCACGCCGGCGTGGGCCTATTATGGAGTCGGTGACGTCAGCGGAGTCGCGCGCACTGTCGTGCCTCTGTGACGTCGTCCACGTCAGCGCGAAGCTACAAAAAAGAATTTCTGAATGTTGCTATCGCAAGGGGATATTCACAAGGTGAGGAATCCACTGGCAGATGTATCCATCAGAACTCTGTACTGGGGTGAATGTTTGAATTTGTTCAGAATTCTGCCCATCAATTGTTCTTTTTACATTATATATTATACCAGATTTTCCCCATCTAGATATTTCTCAGTTGTTTTTGCTACTCCATATTTCTATTCAGTTGTTTTTTCTGAGCATTTTCCATTTGGTTACCCTTCTTTGTAGGAACTTATGTAAAAGTTCACCTATCAAGATCAATACAGGTTACAGAAAAGAAAAGCACATTTTAAATCCTAAATCAGATAAAACATTGAATGCCCAAGGATATTGTAAAAGATCATTCTGGAGTAGGTTTACCAATAACAAGGGAAGCAGACACCATCCTATTATAACTCTACCTACTGGTCAGATTCCACAAGAGCTGTAAACCATGTCCCTTTCATGAGCTCGCATGTACCATGAGGTAATACTTTTATTTCTCCCAAAAAGATTGCATATTGTTGGGAATGCTCCGAATATGTGTAATGGTTTGATGTCCTTTTAAAATCTCCCATAGACCAGTTTGGATGAAAAGTTACTTACCTACGGAATCGATGTACCTGGTAGAGACACATATTAGTTGTAGATTCCTTACCTTTTGAATTTCACCAGGCGTCAGTCCTGATCCGAGATCTTTTTCAGCAGTACTCCTGGGTGTCGTTGGGTGGTGTCCGTCTGCTCAGCGTTCATTGTCGGCGTCGTAGGCGCCGGGATGAAATTGTGGGGCCTATATAGACACTGCCCATGCGGGCAGACGTCAGTTTTTTCTTTTTCTGAGCCAGCTTAGGGCAGAACCAGATAGAGCTTACTCCTTAGCCATTTTTTGGCTAGTCTTTTTTTACTTTTGTTAACTTTTTCCTTTTGTCTTAGACTCCTGGTGCATCGAGAATGTCCCAACGTCGGGTCGGCTTCAAGCCCTGTGGCTCCTGTCATTGGGCGATGTCCATGACAGATCCGCATCTCATGTATCTTTGGTGTCAGGAGCGCAACCACGACCCAAAGTCATGCTCCGAGTGCTGGGCCATGAACCCGAAGGCTTTGCGGGAGCGGTCCCGAAAGCAACTGGAGGCCCAGCGCTAGGCTCTGCGTGGTTCTTAACATGACTTACCATGGCAGAAGGGCAAAGCCATGTATGACACGGACCACTGGTGCGTCAAAACTAGGGCCCTGTTGGGGAGTACCTATCCCTAGAAATCAATTCGCAGAGCGGGGAGGATGGGTGCGGTGGTAAGGAATCTACAACTAATATATGATACATCGCTACCGAAGGTAAGTAACTTGTTCATCTGATAGTGACTATTAGCTGTAGATTCCTTATCTTTTGAATAGATACCCCAGCAATACCAACCCCGGAGGAGGAGAGTGTGTGAATCAGGATCACACGAGAAAGTCCTGGAGGACCGAACAGGCAAAGTGTCCATCCATCCAGTCTTGTCTGTCCAGGCAGTGGGCCTGGTAAATGTTTGCTGGAATGCCCACGTTGCCACCTGATAGATGTCAAGGAGCGGGACTCCACATGCTAATCCAGTGGTTGTATATTGTGAATTTGGCTGCGTCTCTCATATCCACAGTTGCCTGGGAGAGAAAAGCCCGGGCATCCTCCAGGCACTGAGGCAGCACCTGCGCAACCATATCCCAGATGGTATGGGAGTATCGGCCCAAGAGGCAAGCTGTATTCACCGACCGCAATACCAAGCTAGAGGAAGAAAACATCCTCTTCCCAAGATGGTCCAGCTTCTTGGATTCCCTATCTGGGGTAGCAGAAGGGAATGCGCAGTTGGAAGATGAGGCCTGGACCACCAAGCTCTCAAGGGAGGGGTGTTGCGTCAGGAACGCTGGGTCGCCAGGAGCAGGGCAGTGGCAGCAGGCGATTGTGTGCTGGGCTAGGACCAAGTACCTAGAAAGACATCAGTAAGGGCTTCATTAGCAACGGCAAGATGGGTTCAGAACTGGTAGCCGCAGGCTTAAACCCCTCTGTCAGGAGGTTACTCCTGACTGCCACCGAAGGGAGCTCAAGGCCATAGACCTCGGTTGCCCTTCTCACCACCACAGCATAGGAAGCTCCCTCCTCCGTAGGCATGGTAGGGGAAGAAAGCAAGGAAGTGTCTAGACCACTGGCATCATTCAGGTCCATTTGCCAGTTCGTTTCTTCAAGCTGGTCAGATACAGGGTCCAGCTGCCCCTCTCATTCCTCATCACCACCCTCTGGCTCAAGCTCAAAGATGGATTAGTACACAACACAACCTTGTCCGGATGGACAGAAAGGGAAGGAGGAGTACATGAAAGGGCCTGGAGCTCACTCACTCTCTGGGAAAGGTGATGGCAACCAGGAAAGCAGTCTTCAAAGTGAGAAGACAGAGAGGACAGTTGTGAAGAGGCTCAAAGGGAGCGTACATCAGAAATGTAAGAACAAAGTTCAAGTCCCACTGAGGCATCACAAACGGAACAGGAGGGAACGTGTGTGTGATACTCTTCAGAAAACGATTTACAATAGGGGACTTGAACAAAGAAGGTTGATCAGGCAGCCTCAGAAAGGCTGAAAGGGCAGAAAGGTAGCCCTTGATAGTGCCCAGAGCAGAGCCCTGCTGGGCAAGAGAAAGGAGGAAGAGAAGAACCTCAGAGAGAGGGACAGCAAGAGGATCCACAGTCTTTGCTGTGCACCATGCCACAAATCTGTGTATAACGACTTTGTGGAGAGACGCCTGGCTGCCAGAATGACATTACAGACTTCAGGAGGCAAGTCAAATGGCCTCAACTGTCGCCGCTCAATCTCCAAGCATGGAAGTGGAGACTGGACAGGTTCGGGTGGAGGACCGTCCCCTGCTGCTGCGACAGAAGGTCCTCCTGAAGAGGCAGACGAACCGGGGGATCGACTGACATACTGAGTAGCTCTGGATACCAGTACCTTCGTGCCCAGTCCGGAGCCACAAGGATGACTTGGGCCCGGTCGCGCTTGATCTTCTTCAGCACTCTGGGCAGAAGTGGTATAGGCGGAAAGGCGTACAATAGACCGCAACTCCACTCGCGACGAAAAGCGTCTCCGAGCGAGTGCTGCCTTGGAAATTCCAACGCGCAGAACTGATGACATTGCGCGTTCTCTTCGGTGGCGAATAGATCTAACCAAGGCTCTCCCCACTGCTGAAAGAGGCCTTGCGCCACGCCCGAGTTCAGACGCCATTCGTGATCCATCATGCACCGACGGCTGAGCTCGTCCGCCCTGGTGTTCAGAGAACCTGCCAGGTGTTGAGCCACCAGGG
Source organism: Lissotriton helveticus (assembly GCF_964261635.1). Classification (NCBI taxonomy): domain Eukaryota; kingdom Metazoa; phylum Chordata; class Amphibia; order Caudata; family Salamandridae; genus Lissotriton; species Lissotriton helveticus. Next base: position 1,060,840,137 of record NC_136072.1, on the reverse strand, counting down.
TCACGCCCTGGCGTTCCAGCCACTGCCAGAGGCGCAGAGCCTCCTGGCAAAGGGTCCACGACCCCACCCCTCCCTGTTTGTTGCAGAACCACATGGCGGTGGTGTTGGCCGTGAACACCTGCACTACACTCCCCCAAACAGAGGGGAGGAATGCCTTCAGTGCTAGACGAATCGCCCTCGGCTCCAAAAAGTTGATATGGAGCCGGGACTCCGCCGGAGACCAGAGGCCGCTGATCTCCGCCTCTCCCATGTGGCCTCCCCAGCCCTGGAGGGACGCATCTGTCACAACTACGTGCTCCGGTTGGGGATGGGAGAGGGATCTGCCGCTGACCCAATCGCAGTCCGTGAGCCACCACTGCAGTTGTCTCGCAATGCCCTCCAAGATCAGGACGTGGTCAGACAGGTTGCCCTGATGCTGGGCCCACTGAAACTTCAGGTCCCACTGCAGAGCCTGCATCCGCCACCTTTCGTGATGCACCAGAAGGATGCAGGAGGCCATCAGCCCCAGAAGCCGCAGCGTCAACCTGCCCGAGACCCGGGTTAAAGGCTGAAAGATAGGAATCATAGCCTGAATCCCGGACCCGCTGTTCGGGAGGATAAACCCGAAACCGCGCCGAGTCGAGAACCGCTCCAATGAAGAGGAGCTTCCAAGAGGGGCACATTCGGCACATTGATGGAGAACCCCAGCTGGTGCAGGAGGTCTGCCGTTGTCTGGAGGTGGTTGACGACTGTCTGGGGCGAGCCCGCCTTCAACAACCAGTCGTCGAGGTAGGGGAAGACTGAAACCCCTAACCTGCGCAGATGAGCTGCGACCACCGCCATCACCTTTGTGAACACCCGTGGGGCGCTGGTAAGGCCGAAGGAGAGCACGGTAAACTGAAAGTGCTCGTGGCCAACCGTGAACCGCAGGTAGCGCCGGTGGGCCGGCAGGACGGGGATGTGGAAATAAGCGTCCTGCAAGTCCAACGCTACCATCCAGTCTCCTGGGTCCAGGGCAGCTAAGACCTGAGCCAGTGTCAGCATCTTGAACTTCTCCTTACGGAGGAAGCCGTTGACGTCCCTTAGGTCCAAGATAGGGCGTAGGCCCCCTTTGCCCTTCTTGGGTACCAGAAAGTAGTGGGAGTAGCAACCACACCCTACTTCTGGCCCAGGAACGCGCTCGATGGCCCCCTTGGCCAAGAGGGCCGTAACTTCCTCCTGCAGAAGCCGCAAACGATCGCCCGAAACGCGGTGGTTCTGCGGTGGCTGGAGGGGTCGCCTCGAAGGTGAGGGAGTAGCCCCTTCGGACGATTTGCAGCACCCACCTGTCCGACGTGACAGTGCGCCAGTGGAGGAGGCGATGGCAAACCCTGCCCCCCACTGGCGTCACATGAGCCTGAAAGCACGGACTAGGAGGGTTTTGTAGCGGATGCTGCGGGGGAAGGTGTGGACTGACCTCGCTGTTGTCCCCGACCGCCGCCAAGGCGGTTTCCTTGGCCTCCACCGCGTTGGGTATTACCTTGCGGAGCGTGGCTGGCAGCACGTGTGGGTACACCCCTTCTGTGGCCACGAAGGGCAGCCGATTGCTGGCGCGGGGCCGAGAGGCCCAAGGACTTGGCCGTAGCCCTGGAGTCCTTAAAGCGCTCAAGCGCATGGTCTGCCTTGTCGCCAAAAAGGCGACGGCCATCAAACGGCATGTCCATGAGTGTGTTCTGGACATCATCCGAGAAGTTGGTGGATCTCAACCAGGCGTGGCGACGAATCGTCACCGTCGTTGCCATCGCTCTGCCCAGAGAGTCTGTGGTATCCAGTCCACACCGGATAGAATAACGTGCCGCATCTCGGCCTTCCACAAGGGCTTGGCCGAGTTTAGCCAGTACCTCCAACGGGCATTCTGGCAGCACGTCCGCGACCGTATCCCACAGAGAGTGGGTGTAGCGGCCCAAGAGGCATGCGGTGTTGGAAGACCGCAGTCCCAGACTCAGGGAGGAGAATACCTTTTTGCCGTATTGCTCATACCTCTTGGATTTCCTGTCAGGCGTGGCCGACGGGAATGCGGTTTGGGAATTGGAGGCCTGGATCACCAGGCTCTCAGGGGTGGGGTGGGTGGACAGGAAACAAGGGTCGCCCGGGGCCGGGCGGTGGCGTCTGGCCACGTTCCTGTCTACAGGCGAACCTGTAGCGGGCCTGGACCAAGTGCCCAAAAGAACGTCGGTTAAGGCCTCATTAAACGGCAGCAGAGGCTCGGTAGAGCATGACTGCGGTCTAAGGACCTCAGTGAGGAGGTTAGTCCTCACGGCCGCGACGGGGAGCTCAAGGCCCAAGGCCTTGGCCGCCCTCGTCAATACCACACTGTAGGTTGCACCCTCCTCCGTAGCCACGGTAGGAGGTGAGACAAAGCCAGTGTCCGGCGAGGTGTCCAGACCACTGGCATCCCCAAGTCCACCTGTCTAGTCCTCCTGGGACTGACATTCACGTGTCAGAAGGTCCCAAAACCCCTCCAAATACTCCTCATCACCCATCACCTGGTACTCAGGGTTAACAAATGATGGGGCCGGTACATTGAAAGTGAACTCTCCGAACGGCGTCGAAAGCGGCGCCGTTCTGGCACCGGAACCGGGTCGAGGGAGGCATCGGGGGCGGCGCCGCCCGAAGACGGCGCCGGGGGTGACACCTGAGGGACCAGCGCCGGGGAGGTCGTCAAGTCCACCTGCGACGACCCGGATCCGGAACGGCCGGAAGCACCCGGCGGCGTCGGGGCCGAAGCCCTCGACCCGCTACGGCCCCCAGACGGGTCCGCTAGGCCCGAAGGCGTCGCGGAGCCCGTCGGGGGAGTGAGGGACCTCATGGCCATGAGGAACCGCTCGATCTCCTCCGGCGTCGCGCGCAGCCCAGGGACTGGAGGGTATGGGCCGGATGCGACGCCTGCGACTCCGACGGAGCCGCATGGGCGGTGCCACCTGAACCCCCGGCCACGTCGCGCGAGCGTCGGGGGGAGTCAGAAGAGCGATGATGTCTCTTCGACTTCTTGTGCTTACCTGACGACTTCGACACTGAGGAGTGATGACGACTCCTGGAGCTCCGATGGCTCCTCTCCCGCGACCGGTCCCTCAACCTCCGTCCGGACCGGGACTGTTCCTGGCACGGGGCCGACTGCCGGAGTTCGAGCCGCTTGTGGGACCGCTCCGGCCTAACTTTCGAACTCAGGGCCCGGCAGTCGGAACAGGTCTTGTCGTCGTGGTCGACGCCGAGACAGTGGAGATACCGACGGTGAGGGTCGGTGACCGACATCAGTCGGTCGCAATCCTCACAGGGCTTAAAACTTGGCATCCCTACCGGCACCGTTCGGAGTCGAAGACTCGAAAAAGAATGATCAAAAGAGATCAAAAAAGTTTAGTCAAAAAGACTAAGGTACCACTTTTTCCGGATCTGCGCTGCTGGCGCGGAAAAAAGAAGAACTACCGTCAGCACGCGGAGGCGGTGTCTAAGTACTCCGACGACGTCATCACGGCGCCCACGATGCCGACGACGGACGCAGAGCCGCAGACAACACCTACCGACGCGCAAGGGTACTGCTATGCAAAAAAATTCCGGATCCAGTCTGACGCCTGGGGATATTCTAAGGTAAGGAATCTATCACTAACGTGTCTCTTTCAGATAAGTTGATTATATGCCTTAAGACCACCAAAAGGGATAGCAGTTCTGGCATCTTTGAGTGGAAAAGATCACCCATATAACAGGGTTTTATTGCCTCCCTAATACTTGATTCTATCAACAACTCATTTGTGGGGAAAAAGGACCTCAAGGGTTACGACCAAGATCCAATCTATTGAGAAATTTAAAGCAGCAGTGTTGCTTTCAGTTAGTATCTTTAATTCTAGAAATATGTAAAAGACATTGGAACCTTTCAAAAAGGACAGCATGGGGAAACCAGGTTTCCGAGTCAAGCAGAGAATGTCTATGTTGTGCACTGTTTTTAAGTTTTGAACAGAAGGACCCACAAGAAAGGCAAAACTAAATGGTTAAAGGGGGCAACCCAGTCTTGTTTGTCTCAATCCAAACTATTCAGAAAGCTTTCTGTTAACCTCAATCTAATATTAGGAAAGATCAAATTTGCCAACATATATTTTTGGCACATTAGCCCAAAGCAGTTGAATTAATGAATGATCAGACTAGAAAATGAACAGCCTTCTCCATGTCAATAACAGCACTCCGACCCCTAATCATCTTCATAAACTTTATTTCTGTTGTGTGACCATAAAAGTGCAAATGCATATAATTCATAGATACAAAACTATTAAATACATGCAAAGAATACAACGTGATCAGTTAAAAATATTACGTGATTGCTTAATAATGATTTAAAAGCTACAAATGGCACAGAGCACTAAAACAAGGTTCAACGAGGGCCAATCACAAAGAAATAGTAAACGACAAGGCCCGCCATAAAAGCTTAGTAATTGGCATAGCGCTAAAAGGCTAAACCAATTAAAATCACGACTTTCACATTTACACATGGGTTTAATAAGGATTTAAAACACCATAAAAAATACATTAAAAAAGAATTCTTACTTGTCAAAAACGTTAATGTTACAATTTCAGCATAAAACTTTGAATTGCCCACATAATGCCAAGGAATGATGCGCAGATCCTCAAGGTGACACCGAATACCGAAGCATTTACAAACAGGAGCTAACCATTTGGCTCTCAGCGTTGGTACAGTGGCCAGGCAAAAAATTTGACCAATCGACTCAACAACACGAGGACAGAATGGGCAAAATTGTGAAACGGTTGATGGCAAATGCCAGGAAGGTGTAAGAGAATTCACAGGAAGTTAAGCCAAATCTAAATTGCATATACAGCTTCCTATCCTGGGGGATTGTGATAGCCTCCAGGTAATATTTGTATGAGGCGAAGAGTTTGAACTCCATAAACTCCGTGGTTAAACAGCCCCAGAACGAGTATGAAAGAGAAGCCACCCACCCAGCCCCATTCCTCCTGATTGAGTAGAATCTTGATTCAGAAGTGGTGAGAACTGATTAGTTAGAATAGGATCTGTATCTGTAGAACCTGGAACTTAAACAGTAGATGAGGGTATGAGCAATCCAGATTCAGTTACATCTACAATGGGGGACATTGGTACATAACTAATGGAGGATTTATTTATACTACGAGTGATGGGTTTATTAAACATTTGAGGACTACTTTTTTGCAATCTCAATTTGGGTTAATTGGAAGGGCGATAGGTTCGGCCAAATCCAGCGAAGTTGAGAGAACAAGTATATCTTCACAATCAACTAAAAGATCATCAATCCGGTCCAGGACGCAGTTACTTCCTGCAGACTTGTGAGCCTGTTTAGCTTTGTTGTTTTTAGGCCGAGCCTCTCCACTCTCACTGACTTCCTTTTATCCATACTTATGATAGGATGCAAATTTAGCAAATAAAATAAAATGTTACTTTGGTTGAGGACATGGTCGCCGCAGTTTCTTGTAACCACATTGCCACTCTACGTAACCAACACTCACTATTGCGCCGGGGAACCAACAGGCCACAAGTCCTTCCCCACCACCAGTAGCCAAGAGCAGTTGGGCTGGTAACAAAATCTAAGTGCAAACACTCAGAATAATTTCGAATGATAGCAGCACCCAGCTGAAGAGGCACGGAGGTTAAGTTCCTCAAGAGTCACTGGATGAGCAAGGCATAAACAGTATAAACGGGCAACACAGCCAAGTAAAGTACAAGAAAAGCTTACAGCAACTCACAGATTGTTAGCTTGGGATCAGTTTGTCCAAGATTTGCTAAAGTCAAAATCCAAGAGGGTTGGCCCTGCCTCTTCCTGGCAATGACGGGCCCGCCTGTGGCCCGGACGCAGCCCGCGCCACGGGAAGACGTTGGCGTTTATAAGCGCGTTAGGTAGGCCTTCCTCCTGGGCAACAGCAAAGACTTCTGGGGCTTGAAGTCCCCCACTTTCTCCCGCTGTGGTAGATTTTGGAGTCCCGCGCCGTGGGAAAACGTTCGGGCTTATAAGCGCGTTACGCAGCCCCTCCTCCTGGGCAACAGCAAAAACATCTGTGGTTTGGAGTCCCCCACTTTCTCCTGCCAGTGTAGATTTAGACCGCTAATATATTACGATGTTTGTCTGATTTGTCGAGGTGCAAAGTATTGGGTAGAACATCTTCATCGCAATGAACTAAAAAAAAAAAAAAAGCTTAAAGTGAAACTGTGATTGCTTTAGTGATGTCACTGGCAATGCAAGCCTTCTAGTGATATGTCATGTGATTACTTGTGATGTAATCTGTAATGTCATATGTGAATTTATGAGCCGGGTATTTTGGTTATTGTTGTGTTGCACACTGTCCTCGCAGATTTTCTTGTTTCTTTATATTTATTTGAATAATTGTTGTATACTTATTGATGCTAGTTCTGATCTTGATCATTACTTCCCGTAAAGGCCACGTGGGTGAATTACATAGCCTCCAAAGCCCTGCTTGACACAAAATCGACAGAGCCTGGGTCAGTCCAGAGACCACCGTCTCCCTTTCTCATGCAGCTTCTAGAAAAAGAGGTCCTAACCACTGACTTAGCATCCTGGAGAGCACAATTCACAGACTCGAAAATGTTACAGTTTTTGTGAAGGCCCCTGTGTTTGGGAAATTTTAAGTGTCCACAGCTGTGTCACATAATTCCTATCTGTCATTCATACAGCAAAATGTATTTCAATGGTGGAGAGAGAAACAGACATAGCGCTTGGTAGCCGTCTGAAGTCAACACAATCAGCCTGAACTCCTAAGCAGATTTGTAAATGCTCCTTTTATTGAAGGAAGATAACCTGTACTTAAGCCAAATTGCAGGTACTGTAAAACATGTTTCACATTGTCTTATAAATTACGCCTCACTTGTAACTCCTGTAACTTATTGTGGCATCCTAAGCTCATGTTCCCTTCTGAAGCAACATGCCTCGAGATGATTCAATTTGTACTACACGCACAACAAGCCTCTCTCAGAACATACCACGATGCCCCTATTGCCCTTTGTCCTCTTTTTATAGCTCATTTCCTCTTATGTGGTTTAAATTACCAGGGATGAGTTATCTTCGGACAGGAGGTGCTCTTTAAGGTAACAGCATACCCAGAGGCTGGAGTTCAGACAACACCTATCATCATCAAGGGCATCCTCCCTTCATCATGTCAGCAGTCCAATTGGAGGATGGCTACCTGAGTGGCGAACATGGCAACTAACACACTGTGTTCCCTGGCAAATATGGGGGTACCTTTCACTTTCTAGTGGCTTCTTAATATTTAAATAATAGGCCCAGAGAGGCAGAGTGAACAGGAAGAGGAAACGATTTATTTTCATGGTAATTTTTACATAAAAGAATACTCTTTATTTAATCAGACCCTGCTTATATCAATAAAGTTGTATGGAAGTTACACTGATGGGAAGTCAATAAGGTCTGACTCAATTTTGAGTAGGCCGAGACTTAATATCTCTTCATTTTTGCAGAGTCATCAATATGTGTGCCTCAACTCAGGTGATATGTCATCTGTCCTTATCTTTCCAAGTACCCGTGAAAGTGTGAAGTCACTCAGACAATGACATTGAAAAGATGCCCGATGTAACAACAGTCTGGAACAAGTTCCTTGCTCTCTAGATTTCAAGGTCAAACAAGAACAATAGCCAAAATCGTGTAGTCTGAATTGTCATATTTTTACCTTATTTGTTCACAAGAATGCGTCTTACACTAGCATCTTAATGCGCATAGCTTATGCCAGACATTCCTAATGTCAAATGAGAAATTCCCATCTTACATAAGATATGGTATAAAAGGCCTGACACTTGAGTGTTCGCCCCAGATTATCATGCAAGATACTGCCAGAGAAGATCTTGACTGCGAGAGATGCTGCAGTATCGCACTTTCTACTGAAAGTTAATATTAAGTCCACATCCGGGAGGAGAGGCGCTGATGCAACATGAGTTTCCCCAACTACTGATAATGAATGCTTCTCGCTGTAAACAGATATGTAGTGTTCTGATTCTCCTTAAGAAATTCTAGACGCAAGGTATACTACTCCATACTCTCCTATTGTAGCACATAGAAGTAGGTTTAAGGGAGTTAGATTTTAGACAACATTTTAACTATGGTAGAAATGTTCAGTTTATTCTTGTTGTTCGCAACATTCATTTGTGCTATTTAATTATATTTGTTGTGGTTGTTTTAGATGTGCTAAGCTACAGGGTGAGTCTGTTGAAATAAACACTTTTTAGTTAAAGGTTCTTTTTCTTAGTGCAGTTTGTGTGTGTGGTATTGATAAGAACAAAATACGTTTGTTTCCAATCACCACGGCATCCTTGGATCCCTGTTTAAGGACTTTTAGTAACCCAAAAGCATTGACACCTCTTTGACTATGTATTGGATGGGGTTCTGTGGGGCTACACAAACCTGTCTTTCACATTCAAGTGTTGGTGTATTGAAATAAGCTCACTCATGTCACCCGTGGATGTGAAAACAAAGCTTGTAGTGCTGAATCAAAGACTGAGTTTATGCAACAACATCACATGATGAACAATGTGTGTCTTAAAATGCATACACTGAAGAAAATAATTTGCGTTTTTTTCTCACCCCATAGTTGTTCATGGAATTTGGCCTGCCCTTAGGTAGCTCAGATTTTTCAAAATTTTCCATCTCTTCAATGAATTGGCTGCAAAATTCCTGAGTGAACACTGGAAACCGATAAATCCTCTTGTCTATAAACATAAGAAATGAGGAAATCATCTAAGATTACATTAGGAAGTTCTGTTGGTTTGTATAAACAGATAGTTGATGCTCATATGGGTATTATGCAATCACTGCCACAACTCAATCTTCTGCATTACCTGAAATGGACTGTATTCGACTCAGCAGGCCATCAAGACCAGCATCTTGGGATTTACAGAATCTTACGATCTCCAAAAACTTAGGCGCCAAAAATGAATCCTTGTAACGATAAAGAGAGTACATGTGAGAAGAGGAAAGGGGGTGGAAAAAACTATTTAGGACATAGTATGGCAGTCTCTTCTAGCTCTAAGTAAAATAAAAATTGTTATCTTTTTTTCAATAATCACCGTGTTTACACCTGAAGCTCACCTGGCCTCAATGTTATATAAATTCCCTAGTTCCAAAGAGCTAAACATCACACAGTATTTGATGATGTGCACTAGAAACCTTAAAATGCAGGAGAGGCAGTGATTAGTCAAGAATCCCTTTTTACGTATTGTTGAGGGATAACATAAAAAAGATGTGCAAAATTATTAAGGATAAGACTTTTAATGGAGCAAAAGAAATACAGTGGGTTGGACAAAATGGAGACAATTTGTCATAGGTTATCACAAAAGCAAAAAGAGTGTCAGTTTCAATTTTTTTATCACATATACAGTAAATTAGCACAATATTAGGTTATTCTATTGTTTTTTTTGTCAAAGATATGTTTATTAGCATTTTATTACTGATCACAAAGTAAACTGGCATATTGTACATCCAGATAGACTCAGACGACTGGACAGATTATAAAGACCAAAAAGAAACATACATCAATTAGGTGAGTACCCCCGTCATATCCCAGATATCCTAAAGGAGTAAGCACAGTTTCTCCAAGAACAAGGACGGGGAGTAAGTCTGTAGTGCAGCAAAACATAATATTCGTCTGTCTTACTTTTGCGATAATGGTAACCTAGTCCCTTCAACTGGGAAGGTGTCCTTTATCGGGAGCAAATCGCAACAAGACTCCCAGAAAACATGAGGAACAAACCCCCGCCCCGCTAACTTCCCCCCAATCCAATACTGGTGGAGGCTACCCAAGTGCAGCTAGGTTACAAATCATGGGAGTTTCAAATAGGTTAAAATTGAAACAGGTGCATAGCTCTGACTGATGCAGGGCAAACGGCTGATGGTAATCCCTTTGTAAGGAAAGCTACTAGCGGGCTCCATCTATAAACGAAGTTCTTATAATCATCCCTGCATATATCAGCCATCCTTTCAAGGCACAGAAGTTTCCAGAGTCTGGAAAGCCATAACGAGATGGCGGGAGCTTCCTTTTTCTTCCATGCAGCCGCTATGGCTACTTTTGCAGCGCCAATGCAGGTGCAAATAATGGCCTCATGTGCTTTAGTTTGGTGCTTTAGGGAGGGTTCGCGGAGGCCGAGGAGGGTGTTTGCCATGGAGGTCGGAATAGGGTACCCCAGCATATCTTTAATTTGTGTGAGGATTTCCTCCCAGAAGGGTCGTATCACTGGGCAGTCCCACCAGATATGTTGAAAATCGCCTAATAGTCCGCAACCCCTCCAACACATCAGACTAGTCAGGAAATAGCTTTTTGATCTTGGTAGGGAAGAGGTACCAGTCGAACCTTTGTTTTTAGGTGGGCCTCCCTTAATTCTATGGAATGATTGAATTTTGTGATATCTGACCAGAGCCCCGCCCACTCTCTATCATGAATGTCCGTTGTAAGACACCCTCCCACATGTACATGTAGCAAGGCCTCGGGGTGAGCATAGAGGTGAGGAGGTAGTTATACAGAAAGGAGATCACAATGTGTTCTATTATTTTTAACAAGTAATTCATGGTCCAGGATGTCTATGTTAAAACATGTACAATAATTTATGATGAAAATATGTGCCATGTGTCATCAACAATTTCACAGCTCATTTCCTTCTCAAAGTGGTTAAAATGGATGAGCTCTATTTTTTCACAAATCCTCAACTTACAAAATAGGCACTGAACGGCCACAATAACCTGCCTTACATTACATGCGTTTAACACACAGGTAGGGGGTTGACATATATTGCGAATAAGGTTTTCTTTTGGTGCTGACAGATCTGTTATAGAATAGACTGGAAACAAGGTACAGCCAAGAGTCTTTCTAGCAAAGCATTCGAGATGGCGACCCCCTTTCTCTACTGAGACCACAAAGAAAGAGGATTAGGATCTTCTTGTGTGTGTATGTCTGTGGGACTTAAATGTGTGCGTCTGGGAAGATGAACACACTCTCCATACTAGTGTACAGGGCAGATGCTAGCTACTGAGGGAAAATACAACATGGGATTTATTGTCCCTAATAGACTTTAGTCCTCTGACTGGTTCCTTATCTAGTTTGGCTGGCCTCTGCTGTTTTAAACATGCCTCACACAAATAATTGGGAATGTGTATGTTTGTCTAATTTGTAGGATGGCATTCTAAGGTGTCCCATGTCCCTTCTTCTGTTTCCCCATCTTTACTTCCAACTTTCTTGCCTACCCTCTTCTCACGCCAGCACACTTTTACTTCATCTTCTAAGCACCCTACTCTTCCCCTTCCATCTCCAGCCTAAGTGATTTGAGGTGGCAGAAAGGAAACCTGATGGAGCTATAAAAAACACCAGGAAATTCATGTGTGTGGAGCCTGAAAATGGACATGATCCAAAACTGCACTTCTCTAACGGAGCCAATAAATTGTGTCCTGATAATCAAGGAAGAGAAAGGCAGATGAAAGGGAGAAATGCAAAGGAGTCAGTGGGGCTGGTGGCGGTACACAACAGTCAAAGAAGATGTGCAGTCCTCTTTAGGGGTTTAAGTCCAAACTCAGGTACACAGTGTAAGAGGCACTTTAGTCTGACTCTACTGTTCTAGCATTTCTTTTAGCTCTGGGAACTAGCTATAGGGTGTTAAATGACAAGAGAATGCATATTATGTAGTCTAATTAGTATGTGCATTTCCTTAAGAAGCCCAAATTGCACCAAGACAGATTGATGGTGGCACCCACTGACAAATATCAAGGTGAGGCAAGTTCAGAGGCTTGGGGATCAAGGCGTTTATTCCTTGTCCTTGAGACCTAACTCCCTTTTCCACAAACTTTGTTGAGCCATATAATATCCCCAAATGAGCAACGTAGACTAATATTTAAAAACAGCAAACTATTCCGAGAGGCATTTCTTGGAATATTTGAGAGAATCAATTAGTCCTGTGCTGAAAGGAGATCCATTGGCATGGTGTCTCTGGTGGCGAAGAATGATATCGCCCGCCCCTGGAGGTGCCCGGAGGCCCCCTCCCTGGCGTCGTGGTGGTAGGGTGACCAACTGGAATGGGTGCAAATTCAGGACAGTGAGTGTAAAAATTCCGAACAAAGGGTCAGAATTAAGGACAAAAATTCGGAACAAAAGGTACGTTTTACAGACACCTCAGAGGAGGTCGCGCAATATTACATAAGCAAATAGACAACCAACACAAGCACAAGTCAAAATAAATTTATATGAGGTTGAGAGAAGCTTGCACTGCATCTGTTGTGTGCGCGAGTGAACACCCGCATTTGCATATTAAAAAAAAATGAAGAAAAAGATCAAAGATGAAGACTTCTCAGATCTTACATGCCCCCTCTCACCCATTGAAAAAAAACACCCGATCCGATCAATCATCCCAAGTGGATGTGATGTGTAAAAGCTGAGGGGGCTCGGGGGCCAGGGTAAACATGAAAATAATAACAGCACAAATGCAGAAACTTTGCTTGGCCCCTGGTGAGGTGACAGAAGCCCATAAGCAAAAGCAGTTTGCCATGCCCTGGGCTCTACAGGAGGAGGCTTAGCAAATGTTGTCTCTGCGCAGAGGCCCATTATCATTCAGTATGACAGAATAATAATGGGCCGATAGCAGTCTGTGCCAGGTCGGGTAGGGGTTGCTGCAGGCCACTGATCACAGCAGGAGCGAGCTGGCCCCTGCGGTGAGAGTTACAGAACTCTCAGACTGCTTGCAGGGGGGTAGTGCAGCTCGCTCCAATGTCTGAAATTATGGACAATAGGCGTCAGTGGAAGAAATCCTCACAGACAACGGACAAGAAGCCCAAATTACGGGCAGTCCGTGAAATTTACGGACGGTTAGTCATGGCGGAGGGGTGTCGACTGGTGTATGCGCTAGGAGCAACCCCTACACAAGGCCCGGGGTTGCCCGCAAAAACATGAAAGGGTATGGGGCAAATGATGTGTGTATATCACAAACTGCTTTTGTAAAGCTACTTTGTGACTGGAGAATTGCTGGTGCCCCTGGATTGGACCAAGTAGAATGTTATTTCATGATTGTAATTATATGTGGATGCAGCTGTGTAATGCAAACATTTGGTTATTAAAAAATAAAAAACAGCAAACAATTTTCAAACGTAGTAAACAATGTCTTCTTGGAAAAGCATGCTTGCACTTAGAAATCCTGGCAGAAAGTTGTAGTATCCAGTGCTCACCGATAGGCTAATATATTTGCAAACATCCCATCGCCTGTGAACAATAACCTTTCTGAAAGTAGGTAGATGATTTCAAAAGACAATTTGCAGTTTAATGAAAGACCTTCGAGTACATCGAAATAAACTGATGGCCAGCCTGCATGTAAAAAAACGCACATTATCGAACAAGATATGGTCTCTTCTCCTGTCGAGTTGTCAGTCTGGCCTTGACAAAAATATTCAGGCTCTGGAAAAGGTGACATTTGAAGTTAATATTGCTGATGTGGACCAAAAACAAGACAATTCTTCTCTTGCTCGACGCGGAAAAGGCCTTAGATAGAGTGGACTTGCAATACCCGTGAGCTTTATTTACGAGAACTGGTATTGGCCCCCATATAACAACATATGTGTTGGGCAATTATACCATCCTTGTAGCATGAATTAAGGTCAAGAATGCCTATTCCTCCTCGATCCCTCTAAGTAAAGGAACTCGACAGGGGTGCCCATTGTCCCCTTTGACATTCACTTTAACAATGGAATCCCTGATTCATCGCCTAAAAACTAATCCTAACATTCAAGGGATTGAGGTAGATGTAGTAGCGGCCCGTATTTGGGACTGGTGGCGGGGCAGGAGGGGGGGGGGGGGGGTTGTGGGAGAGCATAGGGGTCGTGAGGGACGGTGGCAAAATAAAAAATAATAATAGTTTTTTTAAAGCTTACCTTCAGTCTAGCGCGTCGCGCTCCTCTGCTTCAGGCACAGGCTCCCAGAATGCCTTGCGGCCAATCCTAAAGCTGCTCTCACATGAGAGCAGCTTCAGGATTGGCCACAGTGCCCTCGATTGGTGCTCCAGGGCAGACTGGGGGTCTGCGCCTGCTCTCTCCAACCCCAGCTATGCAGCTGGGGTTGGAGAGAGGATCCCTGTGCATGATGGTTTTGCCGGCCTGAGAAAACTGGCCAACCCATCATGCGCAGTGAGGGGAGTGCACTACCACTTCCCTTGGTGACCTCAACCCCCTGTCCCACCCTCAAAGTCAAAGTCAAAAGTTCTTATAAAGCGCACGATTCACCAGAAAGGTCTCAAGGCGCTGAGCAGAAAGAGACAACAACCCTGAGTTAAAACAGTGACACAGTTAGTTAGGAAAGAGCCATGTTTTCAAGCACCTCCGAAAGGCCTAGTGATTGGAAATGGAAGACAGATGGGGGGGGGGAGCTTGTTCCAGAGTAGGGGGGCAATATAAGAGAAAGCCCGGCAACCATTTCTCACAGTCCTGGCCCTAGGCTGGACCAGGAGACGTTTAGAACTAGATCTTAAAGCTCTGGAAGGGTTATACCAGACGAGTTTCTTAGCAAGATAAGAGGGGCCAATTCCCTTTAGAAGTTTATGGACGATACTAAGTATCTTAAAATGGCTTCTTTGGCGCACAGGGAGCCAGTGTAGTTCCCTGAGACTGGGCAATGATGGTGACCTAGGTGGCAAGTCAAGCACCAAACGGGCTGCGGTGTTCTGCACCGTTTATAGCTTGGCAAACAGGCCCTCATTTATAGAGGCGAACAAAGCGTTACCATAGCCGAGACAACTAAAAATAAGACCCTGGCTAAGGGGTTTCCTAGAATCAAGGGGGAGCCATTTAAATATTTTGCACATTGGCGCAGAATGCCGTAGCAAGTGCGGGACACCGAGTTGACGTGAGACTTCATAGAAAGAGTGGGTTCAATCATGATTCCCAGGTCGCGTACCACTTCTTTGGGCTCCGGGCAGAGTCCCATATCTTGTGGCCACCAATCCTGTGTCCATATCTGCTTGGCCTTACCAAACAACATAATCTCTGTCTTACTACAATTCAGTTGGAGTTTGTTGGTACTCATCCAGTCCTTTATCGCGATCATACAGTTCTGAAATCTGGAACGAGTGTCAAGAAAGTCCAGACTGCAGGTGATCAACACCTGCGTGTCATCTGCATATGACAGTGGAAAAGCCAAAAGTTTTTATTATGTTGGCCAGAGGGGTAAGATAGAGATTAAAAAGCAGGGGGCTTAGAATTGATCCCTGAGGGACACCCACGGAAAGGGCGATCTTATTAGATTCCAGAGTATCGACCTTTATGTAGGTGTATCGGCCTGTCAGATAGCTCTCAAACCAGGCACGGGCTTTGCCTCTGACACCAATCTCCCACAGTCGTTGATGGACGACAAGACTCGACAGGAAAGGAGAAATAAAACAAGTGTACTATTTTTTCCTTTCCTGCTGTTTTTGGGGAGGGAAGGGGGCGCAGCTCCCCTGCCATAGTGGAGGAGATGCCGCAGGGTAGAGGGGGAATGGAAGAAATTGGCATTGTTTGCAGATTAAGTGTCCTGACACTTCTCTCTCATATCTCTTGGATAAACTGGTGCAATTTGAAGCCGTTTTTGGATGTTGCATCAACTACATGAAATCTAAAGGCATGGTAGTGGCTGACCCAACAAATAGCTCCCAACAATTACTCTCCATGTCGGACCTGGTGTGGGCGGGCATGTCCATACAATACCTCGGTGTATTCCTTAGAGGCTTCATTAGCAGCCTCTATGAATGCAAAGTGCCCCCTGTGTTTGAGGTTCTGTTCAAAGATCTCTATTGATTAGGCAAATTGGATATTTACTGTTTAGGCTGAATAAACAGCACTAAAATGAACTTTCTGCCCAGGTTGTTGAATGTGGCACAGACCCTTCCACTGTGGGTCTCCAACAAGACCCTGAACTGCAGCCGAAAACAGTTATTAAATGTTATCTGGAACAATGGTGGGGCAATGGTCTCCAGGGATACATTATATAAAAGAACTACACAGGCAGGATTGTGACTCCCCAACCTCGCCCACCACAACCACGCTTCATAATTGCAGTTTGCCCTGGGCTGGCACTGCCTCCCTTACACTAAACCTTGGGCGATGTTTGAGAAGAGGTGTACCCCCCCCCCACTCGCCACATCATGTGGATAAGACCCAGAGACCGCTTTTATCACTCAGGGATGCCGCTCTTTGCCAAGACCACACATTTGAAATATTGGAGCAAGATTAACAAAAGTCACATAGCAACCTCATACCCCTCTCCACTATGCCCCGTTGTTAAAAACCAATGTTTCAGCCGGGCATGGCAATTGGGGAAGGGGCAGGGTGCCCCATTTTTTGTGTGAACTCTGCCATAATGGTGACACCATCGACAGGCCAACCTGAAAACAGCTCTTCCAGTTGACTAGAGCAGATGAGTTTAGATCAAATCAACTGCTTCACTAGGTGAATACTGTCTCTGTAAAAATTCAAGGTAGCAGAGATAAAACACCCTTGGAGCAGCTCTTTGCCCAAGGTTCCATGAAGAAAGGCACCACTTGCTTTTATGCTACATTAAGCACGCTCACACATACACGCACAGCAATATAACTACAAAATAAAATGGGAACAGGACCTGGATAAACCAGTTGACGAAGACACATGATCTCAGATTTGGTCACAGGCTGCCAAAACTTCGGTCTGCCTACAACATAAGGCTAACATATGTAAGATTCTCACCATGTGGTACTCTACAGCAATAAGGCTACATGCTATGTTTGGAACACCTGACCTCAGCTGGAGGATCAACAGGGGATAAAGGGTCGTACTTTCATATGTGGTGACAATGTGTACATGTGAAGTGATTCTGGGTGGAGGTTCTTCAGCAGATCTGCTTGATTTGCGCAGTGTACCCGACACTGGATTTACTAGTAATGCTGCTGGGGGAGTTTGGGGAAGATTCTGAGTACTCATATATCACCCCTAGATGCAAACTACTAACACCTCTACTATTAGAACCTAGCTTTGCAATTGCCCACACTTGAAGGAACCAGCCTTCACCAAGTCTTACGCTTCGGTGGTCTAAGGTAAGGCACATCCATGCTATGGAGCAGCTGACCGTATACATTTGATAGAATCAGCAACCATTCTAAGCCTATGCCAAATGGGAGAGGGAACAGGTTAATCCTGCCACTTTTATGTCAGACACTTTACAGAGCTGTCACGTAGGGGGACTTTCAACATCTGAAAGTGATTCCAACAATTATAACAATGGTCCGATGAAGGACGACGATTTATCTTGCAGATATAATATGTTGTCAACTAACTGTCCTTTTGTAACATGGCCTGTGATGCAGAGTTGTGTATTGTCCTGTAATGCCTGTATGTTAATAAGACTATGCTTCTGATATGTAATTACCCTGGATTGCAAAAAAATTAAATAAAATGTTAAAAAACACAACATCATACACATATATAAAAAAAAGACAATGAATATCAAATCTGGGTGTTATGGAAACAAAATTAATGATGCCAGGTTTTCCACACAAGAAATGTTTGGAGTTTAGAAAGAGTTAACCTCTCATCTAAACTACAAACATTCCTTCCAAGATGTAATGTCAAGTTTTATGCAATAAATGTAGCAGTTACTTTCAGCAGAAGATACCTGATCTGAATACTATGTCTAAGGGCCAATATATGGATCCAGTCCCTCAACCAGCCATCAATCCATTACATTAATTTAACTCATTTGAGTTAGTAACCCCAAGAGATAGAGAATGTATTGCAGCAGGGCTAAATCCAACTGGCTTTAGGGGAGATATATCGCCAGTAGCATCTCTAAAGTAAAATATTAATAAGCTATCAAAGTATATAGCAAAATTGGGCAATCCTTTCACATTAATTCATTTCAAACTTTCAGCCTGGTTATTGTCCTGCTAAATTAAGTCAAGTGTTAGAGAGCACGTTATCCTTGCCAAATAAGACTTTGGGGTTGATTCCAATTCGGTAAAATCCCCTACGAATCGCCGTACGGAGCATTTTTCCCGTACGAATCGTACACCTTCAATGTCCCCGTACTTACGATGAAGTACGAACTGAACCACAAGCAGATCTTAGTACGAAAGACCATGCGACTTAAACATACATACAAATCGCATTTGGAACACGCAGTACTCGACGTCCGAACGGATTGAAGCAGCTTTTCACGAACCAGTAAGTACGATTCGTTACGACAACACTCCGTACGACTCTTTTTCTATGGAAGTTTAAAACGTCCGTAAAAGCATAATTCGACTCGAACCGCTTGCGAAACGGACCCCCCGGGTATGGTGCATACCACCATGATTGCAGGGGTACGGTGCGTAGGGTTACGGTACGCAGGGGTGTGGTGCGCAGGGGTGTGGTGCGCAGGGGTACGGTGCGCAGGGGTACGGTGCATGGATATACGGTGCGTAGGTGTACGGTGCATCGGGGTACGGTGCGTAGAGATACAGAGCATCGGGGTACAGTGCGTACCCCCATGATTACCGGGGTACGGTGCGTATGTGAGTGTGTGGCTCTCCGTATGAATTGCTCATACGACGTTTTCCGTACGAATCGCATTCTCGTTCCCCGGTCCGGATCGTACTTGTTGGGTCGTACAGCAAGTTTACGATTCGAACGGTTCACCGCGAGGGTCTGTTTCGTATGGATTCTCCCTTGCTTTTCGTACGGTTCGCACACATTCGTACGTATTATTTTCCTACGGATCGTACTACGCGATTCGGACAGATTTGTACGATTCGTACGGAAACGGCTATGAATACGATTCGTCGTACGGATTGGTTTCCAGAATCGGAATCGACCCCTTAGTGTTTCTGCTGCTTTGAAGAAAAATTTATTTTGTGTGACAGACTAGAGTCTATGGTGGGCATATGGGCTGGAGCCCAGGGTTGAATCTAATTAAATTTGTTGGATTGTACACAGTCTCTTCCTCAGGGACACTGTAGATCTATATCTCACTCTTTATACTGTGGTGTTATTCAACACTTATATGATGCTCTCTGCAAGTCTAATTGAAGCCAATAGTCTTTTGTAGCAAAGGTATGCTGTATACTCAAAACATTGTGGACCCTGATGACCAGTCATCAAACCCAGTTGCAGCACCTTTGAGTTTAATAGCTGTAAAACACTTGAGTTTAAAGGTAAGTAAAACAGAAATTTTAAGTTCTGGCCATCATGACTACAAGACTTTTTGGGGAGTCTTTGGTATGGCTTTATCATTGGGCCCCAAAATAAGTGTAATGACCAAGATAGGCAATTTCCATTTAAGTCATCCAAGATAACCCTGTTACTTCTAACCCCCCATACCATACTGTTGATTAAGGCAGTGTAGGAGAGTAGGGTCTTCTTCCTATGGTTACCCCCACTTTTTGCTGTGATTCTCTGGTTTTTCGACTTTAGTGTGGCTACATACCAGATTGGTTACTGGGTCACCCTTGTGAGCCCCTGTATAGTGTACCATAGGTACCCAGGGCATAGGTGCACCCTAGGCCTACCAGGGGCTGCAGCATGTATTGTGCCACCCCTGGTTTGCCTTCCAAACTGACGCCACAGGTCTGTTCACACAGCCTTGGTAAGGTGGCGTAATCACCCCTTACTTAGATATATTATACCTATATCTATATATACATATAGACACATATACACCTATAAGTCACTTCTATGGCAGGCCTTGACAATCCTGGAGGCAGAGTGCTTGGTTTTATGTGAGAGGGTGCCCTAGTATGAGCTGAACCCCCTGCAGCTTTCGGAACCATCTCCTTATAGCTGTTCTATGATATAGCCATACCATATACTCTTAAGTGCATTATAATCCTCACGGTTAACACTAACTTTGGTTTGGCTTTATCAAAACATGTCGTGTAAGGTGTCAAACACTTTGGAATACAACCCCCCGCAGTTCTGGCGGCGGGGGTAGCATTCCACCCTTCTAGAGGGAGAAGACATGTAGTTACTGGTTTACCCGGTTAAAGTTAAAGAGAGCCCCAGCATCACAAAAATGGATGCTGCTGCCACAGACACGAGTCTGCAGTCCTGCTGCTGGACGAAACTCCGGCAGGGGAGGCCTGGACAATAGGTTTCCTGTCCAGGGAGGTGCTGGCATGGTTGCATTCAGTGAATGCTTTTCAGACACTGCCTGGGGCACACTAGGTGCTCCATGCATTTCCCAGTTCAAACCGGTTACTGGGGCACCCTCTCCAGCTCTGGCGCGAAACTGGACAAATGGGAAGGGGTGTGACCACCCCCACCCCAGGTCCACACATAGGAGGGACCTCAGAGTTAGTCCAACCCCTAAACTTACTATAAGTATAGGTGTGTCCTCATGTAACGTAACTGGTGCTATGTAAAGCTCTCTGATACCCGATTCTGTTCGGTTCTAGTTCGCGCTATATAAAACTCTGCAAAAAAACAAACAAAAAAAACCAGTCCCTAGGACTTTAGATTACCCTGGACAAAACTCTGCAACATATATCCCGGACCTTCGACATTCCATATCGACTGGAAGACGGAAGAAATCTCCCTTGTGGTTGAGGAGTGACCACCCTATTCAAACAGGCACCAACAGCATCTTTGCCGGTCTGCATTTTCGAGACTCCCGCCGGATCCTGAAGAATCTACGACACAGAACACGGACTTCCAGACATCTCTGACCCCGACCTTCGCTCACAGCAAAGCTGAGACCCGTGGAGGACACGAGAGACGTGGGACCGGAACTCCTGCACATTCTGCATTTTGCTACCTGCATTGACTTCCCGAGGTATCCCGAAGTTGTGCATTGGGGTGCTTGATGCTGGAAGTGCACTTAAATCGACATTTGACAGCGTTTCTGGAAAAGGAAAACTGCCTGGATCCATCTCAGCACGGTTTCCGTGCATCTCTTAGTACGGAAACCGCCCTTACGGTGGTAGTAAATAGCATCAGAACTGAGGTGGATAAGGGCCAAACCACGCTGTTGGTTATGCTTGATTTAACAGCAGCTTTTGATACCCTGTCCCCCTCTATCCTAGAGGAGAGGTTAAGGGGGATAGGAGTAGGAGGCAGTGCTCTGAAACTCCTCTCCTCCTTTTTGCACTCGAGAAAACAAAAAGTGAAGCTGGGTGAGTTTATGTCCCCCACTATGGCAGTACAATGTGGAGTTCCACAGGGCTCAGCGCTAAGTCCAGTGTTGTTCAACGTCTATGTGACCCCCTTAGCCAAAATTATAAGGGACTTTGGCTATCAGGTGTTATCGTACGCTGATGACACACAGATTATTGTCTCGGCAAATCAGTCAGGGAAAGACGGTGCGGCAAAATTCAAGGCCTGTATGGAGAGGGTCGCTTCCTGGATGGTAAGAAACTATCTTAAGCTTAATGGTGAGAAAACGGAGGTGTTGGTAATAGGTAAGAACCAGGATCTGTGGAACGAGGAATGGTGGCCCACAGCTCTGGGCGAATGCTCTCGGCCGGCAAAATTCGTAAAGAATTTGGGCGTCATTATTGATTCCACCTTATCTTTTGACCGACAGGTAAATAGAACGGTTAGCACCTGCTGCTCTATTATCCGTACTCTGAGGAAGATAGCCCCGTTCTTATCTCCCGAGGCGCGCAAACAATCGATGGTCGCCCTGGTGCTATCCAGGATTGATTATTGTAACGCCCTCTACTGTGGGATTAACCAGAAGGAGATATATAAACTCCAGGTTATCCAAAATGCTGCCGCGCGATTAGTCTTGAATCTCCCGAGACGTTCATCAGCGACGGCAGCAAGAAAAGAACTGAATTGGTTGCCGGTCCAGGCAAGAATTCCATTTAAAGTTCTGTGTCTTGCTCACGGTGTTTTTTTTGGATCAGGTCCAGAAGGGGTTAAGGGCCTGTTGAAGACCTATACCCCAAACCGATCTCTTCGATGTGCCTCAAGGAATATGCTGCAGGTGCCGAGAATTAGCAAAGCGAGGTGGGGCGGTAGAGCCTTTTCTTGGCTTGTTCCTAGGCTCTGGAACTCGCTCCCGCCTGAACTGGCCACCCAACCTTCACTGTCCATCTTTCACAAATTGTTGAAAACGTGGTTGTTTCCCTCTTCGTGTTAGTTCCTAGGGAATTTGGCTCTGTTAATCTCCTCTAACTCTATGAACTGGCTATGATTATTTCTGCTCTTGTCATTTCTCAGGTTCCAGCGCCTTGATACCCTTTTTGGGTTTAGTGTCACTAATCCAACTCGACTTTTTTTGCACTATATAAATTTTATTCTATTCTCTATTCTATTCTTGAAGCCCCAGACCCGAGCACCTTTTGCACACAAAGCACTAAGCCCCACACTCCACGAGTGGCCCGTGGGCCCGCTTTGTGCATTTCCGCTCAACACGTCTTTGCGGTTTCTAGTCCGTTGGCTAGTGAGCCCCCAAGAAGACAATCCTTTGTTTTAACTTGCTTTCCTGGTTGCTCCAGGCTTGCTCCAACTTCCTTGCAAAGGAGAAGTTCCACAGACCTTGCTGGTCTGCACCGAAGCCAATCTCAACATCCTGCGTGGGTTGCGTTTGCCAAGGCTTGTTAGGTCCCATCCAGTCAACTAGATCCTTCGTGGGACAGCTTGAATCCAGCTTCTGGTCGTCGTCGACGCCTCCTGGTCCTCGTGGCTGTAGAGACAAACTTCACCTTTTCACCTGAAATCACCTGACATCTGGTGGAATCTTTCTATCGCCGCCCTGGTCACTGGCAAGTGGCCCAGACTCTGTCTCCTCTGCTTTCAGGTTCTTCAGATCTTCGATCCACCCTTGGATCCATCCATACACTTTTCCTCTGGTCGCCTACAGCACTTCTTTGAAGATCTCCATTGAAATCGACGACGAAACCCGGCACCAAAAGAGACCTATGCACCCGGCTTCCGTGGGTGAGGTAACACGAGTACTCTGGTAGTCTCGATGGTATTAGCCCTCCTAGTGTCTAAGTCTAAAAGGGTTCCATCGTAGTTCATTTAGAAGTGTCCTTAAATTGTAAAATTGTAACTTGTTCCTTTCCCATGGAAAGTCAATGGTAACCCGCAGCTGTGTTTAGACACTGCACGCGTCTCCCGTGGGCCTCCTACATCCTAACCTTTGGTTGTCTTGAGTAGCCCCAGCGATTCCACAGGCCCCAGGCCGGCTTTCTAATTCTCACCTGGTTCTTATACCACTATTTTAGTATATGGTTTGTGAGGCCCCTAGGGCAAAACGTATACTGTGCAACTTATCGTATGCTAATTCATTTCCTTGTATTGTACTTTTACCTCTGACCTCATAAAGAGTGCAGAGGGGTTGTGTTTAGAATAAATACATATATATTTGATATATACCTTGTGTGGTGTGCTTTCATTTGGTACTCAAGGGATTATAATTGGTAAAACAACTAGCTTAATTCGCTCTCTGAAGCCTTAGCCTGAAGACTGTTCGCCATTGCAACCCCTAGGATAGCTTTCTATAAGGTTGACTTTACAACCACCATCAATATGGGTCGATTAGACTGGTGCAAGGTGCCCACTAGAACTAGTGGACATCATATGCCAGGCTAACTTCTCACAGGCAGTAGTTGTTTCAAGACTTTGGTACTGTTTCAATGTATATCTGAATATTAGTCCACTCAATTTCAGCAACTTGCAAGCTGTTCAACAGAGGGCAATCTTAAAAGTACATCGATTAACCAAATTTGATGATCTGACAGAGCACAGTATAGCAGATTGCCTTCCGGTCAAAGATCAAATTCATATCAGAGTGTTCACTCTTATTTAGAAATCTTTGCATAGACTATGCCTTGGATATATAAATAGCAACTTTCAAATTAAACACCATCCTAGGAAACTCTGTTCCGCATCACATCCTAAACTGAAGGTCCTCAGTTGGAAGTTGGTCAGGTATACAGAATAATGCTCAGTGGCTGGAGCAAGATTGTGGAATATTTTGGCTCCTAGCCTACAATGTATTAACTCAGTTTAAATGCCAAAGCAAAAGTATCATAAAGGCTAATTTACTTTGTTCAATTGATGTCTTATAATATGGTGCCCATTTAGACTGACTGGTGAGGTACTTTGAATATAGTTTAATGAATGAACATGATGTAAACATTTTAACTTTTGAGTTAAAAATGGGTGTTTTGAAGTTGGTTTTCTGGCATATGCTTTACAAATGAGTGAAATTAAAATAAAATGAACTAAGGATGTCAGCATGAATTACACTTTAAGCAGCTTTTGAACACTCTTTCCCCTATTTACTCCATCCCCGAAATGCAGGCTTCCTGTTCTCCTTTGGAGAGATGACATTTCGTAGTGTGTACACCATGGATAACAAACAGTTCTTTGATTGCGAGACATACTACTAGACTTTGTACCACATCAAACAGTTTAGCAAAGAGCATGTTGTCTTTTTTACCTGTAAAACATATACTTGCGGGTGCAACGGTTTGTAAGACTGAGAAATGGCTAGCCTTCTTTCAAGAGATTGCTCGCCCAATCGCTTCCTTCGCTGGACTTCCTTTTCGATCTATAAAATATAGTGCATTTGTTCTTTAGCACAATAGAGCAGGATTCAGTGGTGATAAGAGGAAATTAGGCTTTTTGCATGCTGCATCTCATACAACAACGAGCCTCACTTCTTAACATGAACAGACAAAGGACATTTTTCTTGATACTGCCAGGGTAATTCAGTGTTTCAAATATAATTACAGCACATTTTCCATTAAAAAATATTTTCCTTGTTTTCTAATTCAGGATCCAGGCATCATGAGATCAATGTCTACTTTTAGGCGCACCCCACCCCAGGCAACACTTCGATAAAAGACATGCATACACAAATGCATTGTGATGATTGAATTGTGGTAATTTTGTAAAGACGGTGTATTTGATACTTTTTTTTTATATTTAAACACAGAAAAGGGGAGTCAGGAGCACTACAGCACTATCCTCTGTATACAGAAATGCAGACATATTGGGTGGATCCCAGCATGAGGAAGATATTCGATTTCCAGTATAGCAGGGCTGTACTTGGTAAACAACATCTATGTATGTGTGCGAATGATAAAAACTGCTGGTGATAAAGGTAGACATTTTAATTGCTGGGAAGAAATGCATCAGGAGGGCAGCATATTCTCGATGGGTCACATGGATTTTGTGTATCAGCCTCCATCTAGAACGGGTGAAAAAAAATGGGTGATCTGAATGTATGTGGTATAAAATATGCCACATGATTATTATCAGTGATAGATCCTATTGAAGGACATCATACTCAGTAATGATACTGTGGGTGGAATAAATGTGCACCACAGGAAAGAGAAGAATTTATGTGTTTAAATATGTATTTATACTTTGTATATCCAGAGAAACGTATACCTTAGATCCTGCGACCAGTAACATGGATATGAAACCCTTAGTCGAGACTGGAGACATTGTACATAAACCAACACATATTAGGTAGTTCATTTAGAAGTGTCCTTAAATTGTTAAATTGTAACTTGTTCGTTTCCCATAGAAAGGCAATGGTAACCCGCGGCTGTGTTTAGACACTGCACGTGTCTCCCGTGGGCCTCCTACATCCTAACCTTTGGTTGTCCTGAGTAGCCCCAGCGATTCCACAGGCCCCTGGCCAGCTTTCTAATTCTCACGTGGTTCTTATACCACTATTTTAGTATATGGTTTGTGAAGCCCCTAGGGCCTGAAGAGTGTGAATACAGGGAAATTCCCACTCCCTCTAGGCGGGTGAGGTAGGTCTGGGAACCAATTAGGATAAATTAGGTAACGATGTGAAAATATTACTTTACCCCCTTTTATTGCCATACATATAAGAGAGCAGGTGATTATATGTATGTGCAGATTTTCTTTAATGGATCAAATTAGGAATGTTGACACACACCTGGCAAGGGGGCTATGCGGCTTTACAACATTACTAGAGTTTTTTTTCAGTGACAACAGAGATGGCTGATTCATAGTTAATATTTGCCTTTGTGAAAAACAAGGGTTTAACAAGTTACGATTTCTACTTTTATTTTCTTACAGGTTCTAAAAATAAAATGCAGAGGCGGGTCAGAGAGTCTCATGCCTCCTTATTAAATAGACTCCTTTAATATATAGGAGGAGTAGGCAGGCAGTTTCTAACCCTTACGAAAACCGAGTGCCACATAGGGCAACATTGACTGGAACACGTAGGCAACATTACTCTTGGATGTAGAAACCATTAAGTTTCAGGATACATCCAGATTTGGATTTTTAACAATGACATGGATACCTGCTGAATAAAGAGAAATCTAGGGTCTATCCATAGTCCTTTTTAACTGGAAATCTGCACTAGTCCAGAAGAACTACTTATAATAAGCTCCCAATTTCAATTTGGTTGAGCCCATCCAGGAGGTATTCACTTACCTGGTTGAGAGGAGGCACCTATAATGAAGCATACTCCTGCAGGACATCTTGTTAGGCCGAATGGAGAGGACTGACTAATAGATGGACCATCACATTCTTTGTGATGTGAAGTTAATGTGATTGGGAGAACGTGCAATGGCCAAATACAATTTTCTCATTCTCTCGGGGTGTGAAAGAATTTTTTACAGAAACCATAAGGAATACATTGTACAAGAGGAACACAGTAGCCATCAATAAGCTTCAAAGATTTGTCAGACAAGACCCCTCTATTTGTATGAGAGTATTTCACACCTGAGAAGTGAATACATATAGAGGTATAGATAACTATGATACATGTTTTTAAAGAACTATCGCCCGATGCTCTGCTATACATATACGTTAACCTCATTAAGGTGCTAGATATTACTAATATTTCAGAAAAATGCTGTAAAAATTGAATTTAAAACAAATCTCAGCTCTCTGCAGAAAGGAAAGCAACTTGAAAAGCTTTGGAAGAAAACCTGACAGGTGGAAGGTAAGATCATATACAGATTTCTCTAATGATCTTGTACGAAATCTATTTTAACAGTCAGGAAGGCCAACTCTGGAAATATTTTATGTACTCGCAACTCACACTAGGAGTTGTTTAAATTTCTAGAGACCTTTCTTGAGTATTTAATGTCAAACGCCATTCAGGGGGTCAAAGGACCGCAGCGGTGAAGGAGAGGGGGCTAAGGGTGCTTTCATCTGATCTACCAGGGTCAGTCCTACTGTAGCTCTGCAAAACTGGGCCAGGTAAAACCCTTCAGCACTTGGCTCTCAGTGGTAGCGATAGCGAGCAGTGACAGGCAGTGCCGGACTGGGAACACAAACCAGCCCTGGCAACTCAGCTGGATCGTGACTGGCAGATTTTTTAAATTAAATAAAAGCATACATGAAAAATAACTGGTAGGGAGACGAGACAGATATTTTGCTTTCTGGCACCAACTTCCATTCTTCTACCACTGCCATGTGAGATCTTTTCGTCACCTAGTCATATATGTTCTGCTACTTTTATTTAATATCTAAAACACAGGGTAAACACATGGTAATGCAGCTATTAACAATCCCACTACCATAAATATGAGTTGTGAAAAATATAGTCCTAGTCTAGGACTAGAACATCGTAAATTGTGCATTATACTGCAAAACGGCATGGTCATCCATCTAAACCTAACTACATAATTACTTCTAGAGTTACATATAGTGCAAAATTGTGCCATATACTTTTTTATGGGTTTAGGAAATGTGATCATTTGACAGAGGCTTGAGTCGTTCTAAACTTGACTGGTTGAGCATAGACTTCCAAATTGAATTAAGATTCTTGCGTCTCATACGGACAACTTTCCATCAACTTGTACAACCCTAATTGTAAAATTTGATGAAGTCTGTAAAGGTCAGATCTCTCCGCTCAACTGCTGACTACAAGCCCAGGATCGCACTGGGTTAAGTTGGAGCCAATCTGCTAAAGGTAGCAGAGGCCACATTATGGAATGAACTGCCCAAAAGTATTTGGGTGAGAGCTCAGCCCCATATTTTTAAGCACAAACTTAAAGTGCACTCCAAGCTACTGCCTGCCTAAATACACCTCTTCAATATTTTTTTACAGTATTTTTCCATTTTCCCGTCTTGGGTAACTACATAATTAAATGAGTAGTAGCAGTTTAAATATGTGTATAAACTTGAATATACTTGATGATTACATGAGCAGAGCAGTAGCATTTTAACTATTTGTGTTAATTGTGCCAACTATTTACATTTTATTGGGAACATTTGAAATAAACAGTGATTAAAATAATAAAGCAAGCAGGATGGCCTAATGATTTGAAGTTGTGCAGCCAAAATCTGGTGTGATCTGCAGGCCATGAGGTCCGATCCCTAGGAGGCTGGCTCAGCCTTACGTCCTCAGGCGGGTGATTAATGGAGTTCCATTAAAATGGGTAAGAGTACACAACTCAGAAATGCAGTATGTAGTGCAGTATAACTTGGTATTATTATTACTTACGTTCTTTAAAGGTGCCAGTCTGTTTCTACATTTTGTATACTTACATAGAGCAAACAAACATATTAGATGTACCTACTTTAATTCTTGCAATACACCTCAATCCCGAAAACAAACTTTTAAAATGTGTAATATTGATAGAGCGCTTTGAGTGCATTGTAAGATAAATGATTGTATGAGTGTGAAATATTTCAGTAAAAAGTGGCCTCTCTAAATGCAGCATCTCACAAGATGTCACGTGAAGGTACATTACTAGGGGTGGGCGGAATTTACGTAGCCGCGCTACACAAAGCTCTGCAAAACGGTAAAAAAATCTCTGCGAGCCAGCAAAAGTTCAGCGAACACGCGGAATTGCTTGTTCCGCATGTTCGCGATGCTTTTTCCCTGTTAGCGAACACTGTTTGCATGCTCAGGGAGAAATATCTTGCAAACACGCATTTTGAAAACACGAACAAGCAAAAATTCCGCAAAGCCGCCTAGCGCATGATTTTTGGCAATTCCTCGTTCTCCGCAGAACGCGAAATACCCAAATTCCGCTAGCGGAACGGAATTTACCGCCCAGGCCTATACATTACCCTAAATACAATCACTACATATTTTGTACATGTGTGTGTCCAGCTGTTTAGTAAACCAGGCAGAGTACTGGACAGCCAGCAAGAGTAATGAAATTATGAAAGCCTTACAGCAGACAAAGTTCCCTGAATGGTCATATGATTAGTTTTGACCCCTCATAATTCTCCATTCACCGTGCATCTGGTCCAGCTGGAGCAACTAAAGGGATATCATTTTAGTAATCCAATCTCAGTTAACAGTAGGTATTAATGCAACCAACAGAAAACATTATGTCATGATCCCTTTCTGCATCAATGTAGCTTATTTTAGTGAATTCATGCAGAATAAAAAGCTTTATGCTTTTGCCATCAGCAAGAGGTGGAACACAACAATCTTTATCTTGATGTCTAGCTCTATTGAATAATATGATAAAGATGACATACCTTTAAAAGTACGCTTTTTAAGTGCTCTTCCGTTCTGCATCCATGACTTTTTAAAACCTGTAAAGACAAAAGTAATATAGAAGAAAATAATAGAGAAATATGGCTTTTTATCAACATTAAAAGCTAAATGTACTCATTTTCATTACGATCTTTATTTTGTACAGAGTTTACGCCCACACCTGTATGTAGAAGCATTCTTGAAGCAGAAGAACAACTAATAACCAATGGTACAAACTTTAAAATGAAGTTAGACAGAATTCAGGTAATGAATGAGTGTTACACTGAGCATGGAAGCGCTAGAGACCAGTGGCATTCTCGGCCTCCACCGGACACTTGGAGGTTGGATGGGAAATATTTGGGGCAAAAAGCCAGTTCACCTTTCAGACCATAAATCGTACTTCCTCGATGTTTGAGGAGTTAACTGGTTCTGTAAGTCCTTAGTGCCCACTTCGGCCGTGCTTCATAAATGGCAGAAACTATCTGACCTGCACTCAGAATCTCACTGTAAACTAATATAGATTTTACATAATCTTGCTGTAACAGACAATTTACTGTTGTACCTGAGAGGTGGCAGCACTGAACTGAACCAGTCAATGGAAGCACATGAGTTTAGGCAAATATCAGGTCTCACAGTAAAACTATTAGAAACATGTGTTTAATGCTGCCCAAGTCTTCACAAGTCACAGTACCACTCCACAGGCACACAGGAGCATCCGAGGTGAGCTTGTCAGCTCGTTGGCTCAAGGGGGTCTTTTAAACACATAGGAGGAGGGAGCACACTGCCTCTCATCCCATGGTTAACCCCATTGCATTCTGGTAAATGCAGTACATTATTGAAATTTTATATTTTTAATTTTAAAGCGGGCATGGATTTAAAAAGTATTGGGATCTAATTATGGTCCTGTTAGACAGGAAGCTAGATCATCAATTTAGAGATGGGACGCTCCCTTTAAAGCCATTTACTGCAAACTGGGAGGGTCCTAATGCTGGTAACTTCCTTTATTGTTCTGATCGAGAAAACCTGGCGCAGAGACCCAACACCGGACAACATGACTGCCCTCAAGCTCGCCACCCGAAAACACCACCAGCTGATCCACGCCACCAAGAAAACCGCATTCAAGGAACGACTGGACAACAACGCACACAACAGCAAGGAACTCTTCAACATCGTGAAAGAGCTCTCCAACCCCAACGCCGGAAACAACGACATCACCCCTTCGCAAGACCTCTGCAACTCCCTCGCCTCCTACTTCCACAACAAGATCGCGGACATACACAACAGCTTCAGCACTCAACCGACGCACGCCACGACCGAACCACCGCCCCCCACCACCACCCTCCGCGCCTGGACCCCGATCAGCACCGAAGACACCATCCGCACGATGAACTCCATCCACTCCGGATCTCCGACAGACCCCTGCCCTCACCACGTCTTCAACAAGGCCGACGCTGTCATCGCACCCCACCTGCGGGACATCATCAACACCTCCTTCGACATCGCCACCTTCCCGGAGAGCTGGAAGCACGCCGAACTCAGCGCTCTACTCAAGAAACCATCAGCAGACCCAACCAACCTCAAGAACTACCGCCCCATCTCGCTGCTCCCGTTTCCGGCCAAAGTCATCGAGAAGACCGTCAACAAGCAACTGGCCGCCTTCCTCGAGACGAACGGTTCCCTCGACCTCTCGCAGTCTGGCTTCCGGGCCAACCACAGCACCGAGACCGCCCTGATCGTAGCTACCGATGACATCCGAGCCCTGCTCGACAACGGAGAAACAGCGGCCCTCATCCTCCTGGACCTCTCCGCGGCCTTCGACACTGTCTGCCACCGTACCCTAGTACAGAGCCTCAGCAACGTCGGAATCCAGGAGAAGACACTGGAGTGGATCACCTCCTTCCTCGCCGGAAGGACACAGAGAGTCCGCCTCTCCCCGTTCAGATCAGAGGCCACCGAAGTCATCTGCGGCGTTCCTCAAGGCTCCTCGCTCAGCCCAACACTCTTCAACGTCTACATGAGCCCCCTCGCAGCCATCGCACGCCAGCACAACCTGAACATCATCTCCTACGCCGACGACACCCAGCTGATCCTCTCCCTCACTAACGACCCCGCCACCGCCAGAGCCAACCTGCACGAAGGGATGACAGACGTAGCCAAATGGATGTCGAACAGCCGCCTGAAACTGAACTCGGACAAGACGGAAGTCCTCATCCTGGGATCCTCACCCTCCGCCTGGGACGACTCCTGGTGGCCCCCCGCCCTGGGCAGCGCACCCAAACCAACAGACCACGCACGCAACCTGGGCTTCATCCTGGACTCCTCCCTCTCCATGACCAGACAAGTCAACGCCGTCTCCTCGTTGTGCTTCAACATCCTGCGCATGCTACGTAAGATCTTCCGATGGATCCCCACCGAGACCAGGAAGACGGTCACCCAGGCCCTCGTCACCAGCCGTCTGGACTACGGCAACTCCCCCTACGCCGGAACCACCGCCAAACTCCAGAAGAGACTCCAGCGGATCCAGAACACCTCAGCACGACTCATCCTGGACATCCCCCGCCGCAGCCACATTTCCAGACACCTGAGAGACCTGCACTGGCTCCCGGTCAACAAGAGAATCCCCTTCCGGCTCCTCACCCACGCACACAAAGCCCTACACAACCAAGGACCAGGATACCTCAACAGCCGCCTCAACTTCTACGCTCCCAAACGCCAGCTTCGATCGACCAGCCACGCCCTCGCCGCCGTCCCCCGCATCCGAAGAGCCACCACAGGAGGAAGGTCCTTCTCCTACCTGGCCGCCAAGACTTGGAACTCCCTTCCGACCCACCTCCGCCTGACCCAGGACCACCTCGCCTTCAGGAAGCAGCTCAAGACCTGGCTGTTCGAGCAGTAGCGGACCCCCTCCCCCCAGCGCCTTGAGACCCTCCGGGTGAGTAGTGCGCTATATAAATGCTCTGATTGATTGATTGATTGATTGATTGATCAGGAGACCGTGCCACACGTGTTGTTTGCACGCCCGGCCTATGCTCAGAGGATTTAGCTTGGCTGGCACACTTGTGCAGTCTAATGGGGACTTCTTGTCACTGAACAGCTTTGAGGATACTAAGAACGGACTCTTCTGCATTGTATGCCAGTGCAACAGCAAAGTTTCTGGGGCAGATGTGGGTAAAAAGAAGATCAGTTATTACATGATGATGTTTCTTTACTAGTTCTGAAACTGTGATTAGAATGTGCTGGTTTTATCAATTTATATAATCTGTGCTACTTTCTTTAGCTACTTCTTTTAATACATGTAATAATACTTAGTATAAATCTAAGGCGTGAAGTTATTTTAGTTTGTAACGTGAAATGTTTTTATTAACACTGATTTGGATTTTAAAATCTTGTTGTCATTAATTGTATTTAATGGAAAAACTTTTATGGCTTTGCTGAGGAACAACATCACAGGGGGCAACCCATGGTTCTTGGATGAATTATTCGAGAAAAGAAAGCATCTTGGACATTAGAAACAACACGCATTGGCATAGCCAATAGGTCTCGCTTTTGGAACCTTATAATTATTTAGGTATGCAGCACAATATCCTTAGTGCAACAACACCAACTGTTGCATGGCTCAACACTTATAAGGTCCCAAAAGTGAGACCTATTGGCTATGCCAATGCTTGTTGCTTGTCCAGCCTATGTGCTTCCACGAGCTAAGTGGATCAAAGCAATCTACAGTTAGTTGGAAACACTCAACTGCGAATCTGCTCTGTGTACATTAAGATCGGATGCCAGACCCCTATTTGCCTGTGCTGTTGCTAAATGTTTAGGGCATATGTTGGTTATCAGGAGGAAAACTCAAAAGTATTAATGTATTATTTATTTTATCGCTGACAATTGGCAGCCACGCAAATATCTGGTAATGTTTATTAATGTTCTCGTGATTTCAATATTAAGATGTAGCAATGAATGTTTGAAAACTGTAGTGTAGCTCCTCCGTGCTTACGGTGGTATGCATTAGGACAGGGCGACACTAGGATGAGAAATAGGGACAAGGGACTCGGCATAACTTGGGGCCCAAAACGATCAACCAAAACACAGAAGTACATTGGGAGTGCAAGAGGCCAGAAGAGCGCGTAGGCACGCGTGAAGGCTCAGCGTCTGATGGGAAGCAAAGTCCGTGGGGTAATGCGGAAACTGGGAGGCTCCAAAAGAATGTTGACTGTTCGCCTAGCAACGGTCAGTGCTCAGTGTGCGTTGCTATTGCAGGTAAGAGCAGCAGACGGTTACCGCTGCCCAAGGCAGAGCGATCTACGCCGGGAGCCTCGCACCGAGCCCCGGTTCCCGTGTTCATCCGACCGTGCCACCCGCCACCCGCCCGGGAGCCCGAAACCCAGCACTCTGCCAGCCCTTAGGGATCGAGGCCAGTGGTCAGACAGAGATGAATGTAGAGCAACAACAGCAGAAGCCCCCGAGAAGGCCGTCTGCAGGGGGGAGGCTGCGGGCAGCAGTTCCAAGCACTCCCAGGCCTTCTTTGTCAGAGCTCTCATGAAGAATTTGGTGGTGAGTGACAAGCAGCATCCCCCAGCCCATCCATTGTTGTAACCATCAGCAATAGCAGTGGTGGGATAAAAGTGTGTAACAGCCCCCTCTGCATAGAGGGGTTAGAGTTGTGCATTTTTGTCGGAGTGATGCTGTGACGGAGAAGGGAAGTTAAAAAGGAAGTGGAGATTTGATCTCGATCCTTCTCAATCCAGTTATTGTAACTGATAGAGCAAGCATCGCATCGCGACTTGCTCGAGTCATGAACCTCGCCCATGTGTAATCAATTAATAATTTGTACGTCGTACTAATCTTTATTTTATATTTGAACGAGGTAGATGAAGCTTGTCTATGTGTTTTCTAATACGATTAATCAATGTCTTTAAAATGGCCGCCGCTTAGTAAATGGCTTCTGCGCATGCGTCAGTCACACTCACGTGTCCTGACGTAGTTATAAGTTTGGAGGGAAAGGGTGCGCATGCGTAATACACAGCTTTCGTGAATAACGTGGTGATGCTCTTGTGAGAGTGTATGTGTTGCTAACATTTAAACTGCATAGTATATTTTCATAATGATAAGTTCAAAGTACAAAACGAATGATGTTGTTTACATACGTTTATTTCTACGTTCTAATTTGTTCTCGCTTACTTTTCATGTACTGCGGGGAATGGGGGTCCGAACCGGTTGGGAGCCATATTGAAGGTCCCTTCTGCGCAGACTCGTGGTGTCCTGAAAGGTGGCAACATCGGACAGTGGAACTCAGCCAGCTGGCAGCCACCGTCAAGATGCCCATGGGAAAGCCACCTCTGCTCTACGAGAACGGAGAAAGTTGCTCCTTATATGATACAAAGTATATTGCGCTTCTGTTTGCCATGCAGTTTCTCATGGGAACCCCAATCTCGCTAGGCGGTACCCAGAGATGTAAATTAGGCCTCTAAATAGTCTATTCTGATTGGTGTGTTACCCAAAGCCTACCTTAGGACCAATCCAAATTGAGGGATTCTGACACTTTGCAACATTGGGGGGTGGTACACCGTCCCAAAACAGTATAACTACCCTGGGTACACCTAGGGAATTTGTCCGACTTGTCTGGTTTAGCTGACCTGTCACTGACCCCACGCACTCAATAGGTGACTGAAGATACAGAGCACTGCGGAGTACTCTGTCCGAAATTGACCATAGACTAAGGTTTTACTAAACCTTAAAGTGCTGGCGGAGCACTTTGCTGGGAGTTCGCTGATCCAATCGGGGTCGTGATCGATAGCTGCAGAGAGGGTGGAGCGCAGGCGTTGCTTCCAAACTGCGGGTGCGGTCCTGTCCTGAGCGGTCCTGAGGGTTTCCTGTCCTGAGGGTCCTGTCCTGATCCTAATCTGGTCTTCCTGTCCTGGGTGTCCATTCTGCACCTGCTGTCCATTGAGGGGTATCCTTCCTTGAGGGTTTCCTGTTCTTAACTGACCCGTGGCCAGGGTTTGGTTTCCACACCGGTCTAGGTAAATATCACTCCGAATCTCTTGAAATCTTGCACCTTCCTATTTTCTGTCTTTTGCTTTAATAAAGACATACCTTTGCACATGTTAATTTTCCATGCTTTTGCCGCAACCATTGAAACGTAAAGTCATTGCATATTTTCATAACGTGTTCCTATGTTACCCTACCTGTTAGAAATCATATTTTGCATTGCAGTTTGTCATTTCCTGATATGGTCTAGGACTTCCTTACTTAAATTGTCTAAAGAACTTTTGCCTTAAATCATAGCGTGTCTCTCTCCATAGACTCTCCTAGTTGTATAAATGTCCCGAACTCCTGTCTCATTGTTCTGAGATAATTCTAGAATACCAGTCCTAATCGAAGCCTGTCCTATCTCTAGTGATTCATCTTAAACGTTCTAAATTCCTGATCCTTCATTTGAACTGTGTCCTGATTCCCTTAGATTATAAATGGTTGCTCTGACTTATTTGCTATTTAGCTACGTTCTTTATGTTATTCTGATTATCGATTGCTTACTTACTGTGAATTTGATGTTTTCTGAATTTTACTGAATTAGATAAAGACTTTAAAACTTCCAGTTGTCCGTGGTCATTTTACAAAAGTATTGAATGTCATTTTGGGTTTGTATTTTGCTGCCTTTCCTTTTACAGCTAGCTCTCTGATCCATTGTGGTCATAGGTACCCGTGTCGGTGGATGGTAAGTCGGGTACTCTGAGGAATAACGAAAGGAACTCACACATATCTGATAGCAGAGCGTGAGGTCATCTGATCAATGTATATGGTGATTTGAAATATATGGGCCCGAAGCCAGAAGTGGCGAAATTATTGGTCGGGTGACCCCGCGCGCTCTATCAGTATTTCTGGTAGCAGAGCGATGGTTAGGGACTAGTTAAAGGTTAGGCAGGATTAGTTAGACTAGTCAAGTCGGTAGCTGCTAGTATATTAATGCTGCTACAAGAGCGGCCATTCCGAGGGACCTGATCACTCTCTTGAAAGGTGTTGCTTTTGAAATTTATGAATTGTTTTACCATTGTTATTCTTGTGCTTATATTGTTATATGTATTAATCCAAGCATATATAAAACGTACTGTTCAGTGTTGTCAGAACTCCCCGGGGAATTGAATAGGCAAGTGGTGAATAGAATCCATTGCCTTGAGGTCGCAGGCTCAAGGAAAGTTAGGTGCAGGTTAGGTACAACCAGGAAGCACTAACTAGGGTTTTTTTTTCTGAATACGTGTGTGAATAAATGTTAGTAACGAGGTTCATTGGCAAAATTCCAATAGTGGCGTAACCTAGTAAGGGTCACATCGGAAGAGTAGCAGGTTCATCGGAGCTTGGGTGAAAGCAGAGGGGTCCGCTGGGAAACCTTAGATTCGGATATATCCCGGAAAAGTGGATGGGTCTAGGGGTGTAACAGGCTCACTGATGCTAGAGTGAAGGGTAGGCGGAAGAGATCTACCCGCAGCGCGTGAAAAGTAAATGGAAGTAGTTTACTTGCAGTAAGACAAACTCTTTCTCTGTCTAGACACTTGAGCACTGTGGCGAATGTGTATTCGTTGTAAAATAACCAAGCACTAGCACTTTAGAAAGAAAGAAAGTTTCCGTTACCTTGTGAGGGGAGGGAGTCAGTCGCGAAGCGTCTCTGACGTCACTCTGTGCCGCGCTGGCGTTGGTAGAAACAGCGGGCGGGTAGCGGAGCTGGAATTGTGAAGGAGGGGTGAGGGCCGAAGCGTGAGAACTGTCTCGCGAAAAGGCCGCGCACCCATTGGACGAAAATATTTGAACGCGTGCACCCCATTGGTCGCACAGAATTACAAGACGCATTCTAATTGGAGGTAACTTTGTAAACAAAGTTAAGCGTAGAAATCGTATGTGGCACTCGTATTGTCCAGAGACTAGACCCGATCCAAGAAACCAAGGGTTTGAAAGGGATCAGTGGAAAGCCAATAGATACGATATTATGTACGGAACTAAGAGAAAAATGTCCCTTGTAAATAAGATGAAGAATTACTTCAAAAAGGACAAGCCGATTAAAACTAGAGAGGGCATTGTTATTCCAGCACCTAATACTCCCGCCTCTTTCATGATGTTTGACAGAGGGTACAATACCTGTGCGTGGTTAGAAAATTGGGTGAAATACACAAAAGACGACGGAATAATGGCCTTTCCGTTAGAGGGTACCTTTAATGGCAGGATCTTATTTAACTTAAGAACCCGAATGAATGAATTACATCCCAGACCGAGACTAACGCAGTATGAGGCATTAGAGGAATGGGAGATCGAGGCTTTCCAACGAGAAAAGCCGCGAATGGATAAAGGGCTGACAAAGTATTACCCAAAACTAAGACAAGAATCCCGAGATAAAAAAATGAAACAATGGAGACAGAGCATGATTGTTGAGGGACTGTTCCCCATGATGCCAGCCGAAGATCCTCCCGGGGGGTGGAAAAGAACAGAAAAGACTAAACATTGGGGATCCCTGGGAGAATCAGATGACGAATTGTTAGATGACATGTGCATAAGAAGTCCGCCTCCTTATAATGAGGGACACCGACCTTCGAGTGCAGGAGATATTCCCCGGAGACCCCTACAGAGGGAGGAGGTCAGGTCCGTAAGTGTGGGAGGGGATTTTCTAATTCCTCCTTATACCGAGAATCTGGGACCCATAGAAACCCGAAGTATTTACCCCAGGAGACCCGTGGGTGGGGAAACGGGTTATTCACGTGAAGGAGATTTTTTCCCTCGTCCCCCTTATGGAGGAGAGGAGAGGTCCTTGGGTTCAGGAATGCCACGATTACAGCCCCGGGATGAGGAAGATCCGAGAATTCTAGGCACAGGAAGTTTGTTTCAGAAACCTAATTATGGTGGAGGGCCGAGTGAGACTCATCCCACTGCCCCGAGTTATGCTCCCATTCTGACCCCGCAGGTGTTACATGGAAATACACTGGACAGGTTGTTGGAAGAAAAAGAACGAGAAGCATTAAGCTGTGATGTATTCCTATAGGTTCTGTATCGATCCCCCTATTCCTGACCCTATTCTGGTTAACAAACTAACAAGTTAACTAGCAGTCATCCCATGAGGCAGAAAACCCCCATGATGCAGGAACCGTTATCTGATAAAGCCACACTACGGCACAGGAACGTGTTATCTGATTAGGTCATAACGCTTGCCATCTAATTAGACAAGCGATATTCCTCCAGCCCCTGATAAGGCATACGGAGTTCTCAAAACAAATCAAACCTATGACAACCTGGGAAAAACCCTGCGGCCATTGTTTTGATTTCACCGAGAACTTCAGCAAAAGAATGTGCTAACGACCTGGTCGTATGACATCTTTATTGACGTATCTATGTCCATCCTTACGTCAATCTCGGCACCTTAAAGGTATAAATATTACCGATATTGCCCTATGCAAAGACACGCGGTGGTGACGAGGACGGAGCAGCCAGACTTGCCGAAGCCCAGAGCAGAGCAGACCCCGCTGGCGCAGCCCCGCCTTCTTGACGCGCTGAGATCGAGCAGCTGCCCATTTCTCCTGCCGAGAAATCCAGCTCCGGCGTTTCCGGGTAGCCCTCGCAGGCAGCCTGGAATATCGAGACCAGAGACGAGCGATACCATCACTCATCCATCCTAGATTCCAGGTACAGAACTGAATGACCCGTTGCAGAGAATTCTATAGTCAGTCACTTGGCAAAAACAAACTTAACTTAAACTGTAACTTTCTATTCCCGCCCACGTATTAGGCTTAGGTCAGGTACACGGGGTAGGCGTAGTTAGAAACACCAGTTGAGTACGATTAGTCAAATGTATATGTGTATGTAATATATTTTATTCATTTTAAACCTTCATATGGCTTAGAAACCATATCAATGTTTTTACAGTATTATTTTATACTTTTGCTTCTAATGTATGCACTTTACTTAACTATAAGTATTGTAATAATATCGATCCATTTCTCTTGTACGAGAAAAGAGACTGATCAATAAATAACATCTTTTATTGAACACGCCCGTCTCTTCCTTTTCTCTACAATCTGATGAGACTAAGAATGCACGTACTGACGGAGTAAAATAAATTGCCTTTTGTTCACACGACTCTCGAGATACACTCTTGATTAGGGGAGAGCAAAGTTGTCATGTTCTATGGTTGTCAGAAACTAAATCCCTTCTTGTCTATCCAGGGAGGTTCAACTCCTCCTTGCCTATTCGAGAAAGTTTCTAGTGAACTCTGAGCTAGCTGGCAAACCCAAAACTTTAAGTCTAATATCGACAGTAGTAGACCTAGTTAACGTCTGGTCTAGGCCTATACTATTGAAGGTATTATTCCAATGCGCAGAGCCTATTGGGATAATAGGAACTACACTACATGGCGCCCAACGCGTTTGGAAGGGCGATAAAACTAACGTAAGACATTTAGAGTAACTCAGTCGTGCTTTCTCACTCAGACCCCTTTTTCCCATAATACCCCAAAGACGTCTGGAGTGGGTGAAAGGTAATATCCTCCAAAACCTCGCAGGAGGAAACTCCTATGTATGGTTCTTGGTTTAGTCAACGTTGAAGGATACACTGTTCCAAAATATTGCGCATCTAATCTTTGTTTCCATAAGAAACCTGATCTGCAAACAAAAGAAATAAGCTTCCTGACAGTACAATGTCAGACAGTGAAGGAGAAAGAGAGGCAGTTAGGTTAGCAGCTGAAATAGCAGCAGCTGATACTGCACTACAAGATGCTGACCCAGATATAATACTCATCCAGGTCATCAAAAGGAAATCTATAACCTTAAAACTTATAGAAAACGGACTGACACCTAGAGGTGGCACAGTCATATTCGTAATTGAGGCACACGAATATCGGCAGACAAAGGTATACTATTCATGGATACATTTTCCAGCAGCAAATGCTGTAACAAAGTACTTCCACTATTACAAAATAGAGGAACCTCCTGGAGAGTACACTCCTTTCGAGGAGGTGGAAGTACCACTTAAATTTCCAGAGCATTTGCTCTTATTTAATGGCGCCCTAAAACACAATAATCACATCACCAGGCTCGGTCCTTTAGGTAGACCAGGAGCAACGTGGCCGGTCCTAGCCGGATACACACCACATCCAGACATCAATGGGATGTCTGTAGCAGAGCTGTTAACACAGCTAAAACAATTAATAAAAATACATAGACAATTAGTCCAATATGTGATGCGGACTTCAACAATTCAGCCAGCGATTAAAATTCCACAGCTGACCCCTCACCAGGGGAACACAAATAAAATTACACCACAGAACATACAATCCTGCCTAGGTAAAGTACCGGCTAAACGGGAACAAATACCATTCTGGTTGGCACAGAAAATCACCCAAATAGAGGCGGTGTTTCCAGACACCACCCCGTTAGAAAAACACAGGATTCTGACTATCTGTCTTCCAATGGGAATCGCACCACACATTGAGGACTGTGACACTTGGGGTACAGTCTTTGCTTCCATCTACACAAAAACGCACGGTGTTCCATCCATTTCGGTAATACCAGATGTGCTAAAACAAATTCAAGACGAATACGGTCCAGAACCCGCTTTAACTCTTGGTATGAAATTACCAAAAGACTTCAAGCAGGTCTCGG
This sequence comes from Lissotriton helveticus, assembly GCF_964261635.1. Classification (NCBI taxonomy): domain Eukaryota; kingdom Metazoa; phylum Chordata; class Amphibia; order Caudata; family Salamandridae; genus Lissotriton; species Lissotriton helveticus. The sequence continues at coordinate 1,060,799,098 of NC_136072.1, read as the reverse complement.
CTATATTACTAGCCAACATAAAGGGAGAAGCAGCAAACGTGGCGATCCGCCAGAGGTTAAAAGAGACAGATATAGCAGACCAACCAGCTGAAATTGCCAGAATCATAGAAAAATCCTATGAGGAACTAGGTAGAGATAGTTTAGGTGGAATACCAGTAAAACCACAACTGATTGAAAGTCCAGAAAATATATTTTTTAATAATAATTCAACATCACAGAAAAAGAGCTGGGATGGAAACAAACAATCCAATCCTAAAGAAAAGAAATTCCAGTCCAGAGGAAGGTCTCCTAGGCGAAGAGAAAAATCTCCGAACCAAAGACACAGGTCACCCCAGAGTGACCCCTCTGGGAAAAGATATAACCTTAGAAATAGGGATAATATAAAGAAGCCTGATAGATATCAAGACATTGATACACGTCCCTCTCATTCTTTTCAGACTTCCTCGCAGAAATCGGAAAGAAGAGGACGATCAGAACAAAGAGAAGAGCACGCCAAGTCCAAAGACAAGGAACCTGCTCAGCTAAAAAAGAAATTACAATTTCCAAAAAAGAAGGTAGCCAGTATCAAGGTAGTTAACAATGCCGAGAATACTGAGGACACAACTGAAAAACGGAGAATGGGCTCAGACAATGCTAGACAGCGCAGCAGAAGTGAGCATAGCTCGCAAAGTCCTTATGAATCATCTGGAGACAGTGGACACGAATGAATATCTTCAAGTGGAAACTGCAGACACCAGAGTTAGCAAACCCCACAAAATATATGAAATAACATTACGTATAGAGGGGGATAAGACTAGAAAAATAAGGGGACTATTTTGGGATAATCTCTCCAAGGGCTATGACATCCTTCTAGCTGAAAAAGACTGGCCACCAGAGTTTGTCAGGGAGTGCCCTCATGGCGAAGAAATAATTATGCCTGCCTTCTCAAATCACATCCCAATTCATAAAAAATACACACTTGCCAGAAAGTGGGCAGTAGCTCTAGCTCCTGCTTTATATAAAAATCACGTAGGATGGGATGAGGACTCTCCTCCTCACAAAATCCAGTTAAAATCACAACCTACTGCACAGAGACAGTACCCAATTAAGCAAGAAGCTAAAAAACAGGTAAAAGAAATCCTAGATCAGCTAGAATACCAGGGGGTGATTGAAACTTGCACCTCACAAATGAACAACCCTTTGTTTCCGGTCTCCAAACCAGACAATTCATATCGTCTAGTTTTGGATTACCGACACCTTAACTCATGTTGCAAAACTTTTGCAGTGTAAAATTCGCATAGTGCTGCACTAATGAATAACATAGTGCGCAAAAAATACAAAACAACATTAGACATCTCTAATGGATTCTTTTGTCAAAACATAGCACCAGAGAGCAGATATTTGTCTGCGTTCTCAATAAATGGCACTCAAAAACAATTCTGTCGGTTAGCCCAGGGGTACAAGAACAGCCCGGGAGTATTCTCAGCGAGAGTAACAGAATTACTACAAACATATGATGACGAAGCATTATCGTATGTCGACGACATATACTTAACAGATGATGACTTGGAGACTCACTTGAAGAGAGTGAACACCATAATACTTGGGTTCGCAGCAGAGGGTTACAAATTCAACTTTAAAAAATCCAGAATTGCCCATCTGACAGTCCTGTTCTTAGGATATGAATTATCAAGTGAAGGCAAAAGCCTGGCTGACAATTTTCTCGAAAAATGTGCTGTACTCCAAGCACCTAGAACACTAAAAAACCTACAGTCAATTCTAGGCTTCCTAAATTTCGGAAGAACATACATTGCAAATTACGCAGAAAGGGTCAAACCCCTTTATGATCTAATAAAACCAGATTTTAAAAGAACCAATTGGACTCAAATACACACAGAAATTCTGAGATCCTTACAAACAGACATGCTAATTAAAACAAAATTAGAAACACGTGATAACACACGCAATCTTGTGATTCGAGTCATCTCAGGGAGATGCGGATTCACATACCTGACCTCTAATGAGGGAGAAAAGGTACCAATTTCACTCAAATCACACTTGTACACAGAAGCTGAACAGAAATTCAGCATTAAAGAAAAAATTGTTCATGCAGTTCAAACCGCAATAGCTAGAGAAAAAGATCAAGCTGACGGTAGACATATCACAGTCAGAACAGCAGAACCAGCCTTTGAGGCATTAACAACCCCATGTAATTTACCAACAACAACATTGAATCCGGAATGGATACAATGGGTAAATTCAATCACAACGGACAAAGTATACTACTACTTTGATCCAGAACTAGAGGAATTAAAAAATCTAGAATATGAAAGAACATTCCCTCTGCCAATCGACATTCTGCCCTTATGACACTACGCTTGTGTAATCTATACAGACGGACATGCTCAACCCTCCGTTTGGGGAGAACAAGCATACAACCCCACATGTGAGATTACAAAAGAAGTGTGGCACGGAGGTAAACTAAGACCTCTATTAACAAAAACACACTCAGTAGAAACTAATTCAGAACAACAGACTGAAATAATGGCATTGAAAATGGCGCTAGATAATGCGGATCGTGAATTCCCGACACTTATAGTGTCCGATTCATATTACTGCGTCAAATCATATAACAACGATTTGCAGACATGGATTCAAAACGGTTACAAAGATGACACAGATGCAACAATAAAGCAGAAACTGCTCTGGGAACAAATAGCTCTTTTACAAAAAGAACTACCAAAGACTCACGTGACACACTGACTGAGTCATCAGCGTGATGGCGTTCACGTTGCAGGGAATTCATTGGCTGACACAGCCACAGCGGTAGCAACTAAATCGGCTTCCGTAGTTCGAAAAAAGCGTACATTAAAATATATTGACGGTGAAACAGTACTGGCGGTGAAAACGTCATTAAAAGGCGACTGCTCAGCGCTACCGATCAACTATCCACTCAATTATACATACATACATAATCGATGCAAACTCCGTCCCTTTTGCTCGAATCCCTGGAGTGGGGGATAGAGTGATTCCAAACATGGACAGGAGAAACTTGTTAATCGCAGACGCACATATGGGCGAGGGTCTCAGACACCTCAAACTAAAAGATTCTGTGGAAGAATTACAATCAAGGTACTGGTGGCCAGGCATGAGCCTGCATCACACCATGTTTGTACAAAACTGCCCAAACTGCAACAGAAATCGCAGTGGGGAGAGAAACGGTGTAATACCTCATCGTTTCACTCCAGAAAAAATCAAGAGTAAAAAGCAAGGCTTGCGATTAACATATACAGGCTAGTTTCCACTTCTAATGTAGATCACCAGCACTCGGCTGACGTCTGGACTGTTATACAAAGATTTGCGAGTCTAAATGGCATATACGCTAAGAGCATGCTACGTTTGACCATTGTTTTCACTCTAGCCCTCCAGCCTGATGGGAAACATGGCCAAATGAGCATAGCACAGCGGGAATCTTCTCACTTCCTTCCTGAGGGATACGGGATGGTGTAAAGAAAAAACCAAGGCATAAAGCAATCTATAACGGAAAGGATATTAGGTTCAGGAGCTGGGTGGGTCAAACATCTAATAAGTGTCCAATGTAGTCTAAATAACTTGCCAAGAAATTCTCTGAAGGGATTCAGTCCGTACGAATTATTATTTGGAACTAGGATGTTAATCTCTGACCTTGACAGTCAAACTTCAGTGGTGAAGGAAAAAAGCTTTGATATCAAAGACCGTTTGGCTATTTTGCAGGACTTAAATGAAACAAGAAAAGACCTGAGCAACATAAAGTTGAAACAGCAGCCAACAACCACTGAAGAACCACCACCTGTCCCAGCAAGACCTGTCTGGATTCCAAAAGTCGGGGATCTAGTCAGAGAAAAGATCGCGGTAAAGAAGGAATTTGGGCCTTCTTACAGAAAAGCAGTTCCTGTCTTGTCTGTCAACGGGACAAGATCAGTTGTACTACCGCCGCTTGCTGGTAAAAAGGAGAACCGAGTTGTATCCATCGACCTGGTAAAACCACAATCATGTGGCCGATAACAAATAGTAGGCCAAGTGGACTCCCCATAAGTAGCAGAACACCAAGGTTTGCTACCAGTACAGAGGTTCTATCAAAGAGGCTAATCACATTCGAAACGCCTACAGAAGAACAACAAGGACTATGCAACAATGCAATGGAACTTCGACCTCTGAAAACCCAAATAAAAACATTTAGCAGAGACACACCAACCTATAATGAAGTACCAAATGATAATGCAAGGAACATTAATCCTGAAGCTATTGGAACAATTGACAGAACTGCATCCGGCTACTTCATAAACTTCGATGATTCCTCTGAAGGCTTCAGTGAATCAAAGACACAGCCATCATCAAAAACCTTTAAAGATAAAGCTAAAGAACTTTTGAAACAACTGAAAGAAACATATCTAATTTCTCCATGGATTGAATTTTGGGTGGGTTTTGGTGCATTTATCCTCATACTTTGGCTCATCATGATACTAACATTGGGACGCTTCATTGAGGGAAAATATGCTAAAATGGACACAGCAAGTCAGAAAATCAACTTGATCCTCAAACCACACACATCTTCACACGTCAAGAAAAGAGAACTTTCTTCAGCCAACTTCACAGCCAATCCTATACCGGGTGGGGTAGCATGGGACAACACTGACTACGAAATCTATGGTCCGGTTGAAATCCTGAAATATCCACACCAAATTAAGATCTCATTGAGTGACTTTGTAAAACCAAGCTCATTTGCTGATGATTGGGACTTCGAAAGCATTAATAATATGATGTCTGACTTAGTAATGTCTGCTAAATTTACCAAACATGATTATTTGCAGGGTTCTACAAATTATGATAGTATGTATTGCTACAACCACTATGGTAACCATTTTTTACATAGATCTGCACAACCTAGAAATGTTTTAAATTATAATCAATGGGAACATTGTGCAACCCCTCCAAAAGGAAGCTCAAGAACCGTTTACGACAAATATTCATACTTTTCAGGTTTTAACATAAGTAATGCTGAACCATTTTATTTCAAATTGTCAAACAAGACAGGGACGAAGACCATGATAACAAACACAAAATTGATATATTCAGACTCATTCTTTGAACAAATGAATACTTTTGGTTTTGATTATTGGGACAAAAATGTTGAATTGAAAAGTGTTTGGGGTACAAAAGAATGGCAAGTACAGGGTATAGGATCTTTGTTTAGAGCCTGCATGATCCCAGAACAAATTATATTTTTAAATGATACTGTTCAACAAACCACCTGTCTTGGCCTAGCCAAAATCAAAGACTTAAATAAACCGTCTATTCCAAAACCAACAATGAACAGCAATAGCTCTACAGATGAAGAGATAGACGTAAATTATGTATTAAACCAAAACAGAACACATCCAGATTGGAAACAGTGGTTGATCTGGCCCACAGATACTAATAACTGTCAAGACAGATTCCTGAACAAAACACAGGGGTTCAAAATGACCAGGCCAGACCCTAGATATCCTCAAAGACATCACCCAGGGATAATAACCACCTACAGTGTGGGCAAATTATGCCTTCAATGGCTACAAACTTCCACACTGGCAGAAATTAAGCAACACCTAACTTTACTTACTGATGGTGCTGACTTGCGTGATTTCACTATGGGACCACGCAAACAGCGTCAAAAGCGTTTCATAGCAGCCTCTGTATATGCAGCATACAATGAGGCCTGGAAGGTTACTCAAATTGAGACAGCAGAGAGAATACGGGAAATTGACCGTATTAATTTGGAAAAATCACTTTCTGTAGTGGACAATGGGTTAATGACTCTGTCCTCCAGAATTTTTTCTTTGGACAGCATTGTGTCTTCAGCAATCGACATATTATCGCAAGACTTGCTGTTGTTACAACACGGTCAGTCACAATTGCGTTCTATTGTACAGCTTGGCTGGACGTTACAAAATCTGCGTTCAGGCTATGTGCCTTGGCGTTTAATCAACACAACGTCACTATTCCATATCTTTAACCTTACTGATAGACAAATCAGTATGGCACAAAAGGGTGCTGATTATACAATCTTGAGCATTGAAAAACTCGAAAGATTACCAGTGACAATGTCAGAACGACCTGTCAGTGAATGGATAATACATGGGATAATTAATATTCCAATATCAACCTTCAGGTTTCAATACTGCCAAAAATATATACAGGCTGGCATGTACGAAAAGCTGGGAAAAGGGTACATTAAAACAACATGGAACTTGCCCTATTCACATGCATGTGTCAGTAATAAAGGACAGAAAGTGTTTCTTAGTGGCAATAATTGTGCGATGTCACTAAGCGGTACACTTCTGTGTAACGGAATTAGTTTGCATGGAGCCTGTGAAGGGAACTCAAATAACCTTTCATGTCACCAGCAAGGCGCACCTGCAACAGAGATTGAACCATTCTTTCAAAGACTCTATAATGGGAGTTACATTCTAATTGTAGATCGCAGATGTTGTAGTCTTATGCCCGGGACTCCTTATCTCGTAACTACGACTGCGAAGGTCAAGTGCTGTGGACACTCATTGTTCCCCAGCTCCTTTCCAGATAGGGAGGCAAGGGCATGGCCCAACTTGAAAATTACTTCTATTCGAGTAGATACTTTAAGCAGAATGAAAACAGTGCTTCTTCATACGCCGACCAGGCTCACGTCATCAAAAGAAACGTATGATCTCCAAGTCGCAAGGACGACTGCAGAGATACATTCATTGTTATCAACTAATTCCCCCATACATTTCGCAGAAATCCTGAATGAAATCTTAAATATTTCTGATACCAATGGAGTCTCAAAAGTATTTAAGACAGTATTTTCGATGGCATCAACACCATTCAGAGCCATACTGGGTATTTTTCCAGATTTCGTCCATTCGATTTTTGGCGGCTTTCCCCTCATTTTAGGACTGATTACAGGAATCCTATTCCTAGTCCTTATATTTCGTTATGGCAAACCATGTCACAGACAGAACACCTGCGACAAGGGAAGAAACAATCCTAGCCATTGGATACCGGGACCGGATATCAAAAATCCTGGGACTCTCCCGGCTTAGAGACCTGAACATGACTTGGTTTCTATCATTTCGACCAATGTGGCAACGATGTGTTTTACCTGTATTAAGGTGCCTGCTATGCGGAGAAGAATGCGTGTTAGACACCTGTCTGACGCTACAATCGGATGCGCCAATGGATGCAGAAACATTGTTGAGTCCAACAAAGGCTCATGCTTTGTGCTGCCCTCAACGGCTACCAATCCTGATGACGGCATTCGTGGAAGCTTCACCACTACGATTAAGGGGTAGTGAAGTTCAAGATGAAAGCAGCATCGATCAGGTACGACCTTCTGTCAGCAATCCAAATCAGAATGTCAATGGAGACAATCATGCGCACGAATGCATGGTTACACCTATTTCCGAGTTAGTGGAACTCTCCCAGGAAGCTGTTGACAACTTTTTCGAAAGCCTAAATGATATGATGTTCTCACCAGAGCAGAAATAGAGACTTTTGAGCAAGCTCGTACATGGCGTTCCCTGAATTTGGCCTTCAACTTTAATAATAAAGTCACATGAACAATTTTCCCTCCAGTTCACGGACAGCAATTTTTTCAGCAGCCCCAAAATATTTTTGCATATTTTTCGGGACACTATCTTCTGCTTAAAGTAAGAACTATTCTTAGAGAACTAAGATTTCTAAATTTAGATAGCTTATAGACATTAGCTGACCGCTGGTATGTTCATAAATATTTTTATTCTGTGATGAAATGGTCTCGAACCTTTTTTTCTGTATTAAGAGCCATTTCATGTGTAAATTTTCATATACAAAATAGCAATAATGTATACAAATGCTTGATTACTTTAGCATTGTTCTACAGCTTGAGTGCATACAATACATGTAACTGCTTTTTTCCGTATATTTGATAATTTCAAAATGCATTTATGTATTTTGGGGTGGTAAGGTATACACGATACTCTACAGTATGTTGTACTATGCATAGATTAGTAAATATGTCCATAGTTAGCGTGGAGTGGGTGTGATGTATTCCTATAGGTTCTGTATCGATCCCCCTATTCCTGACCCTATTCTGGTTAACAAACTAACAAGTTAACTAGCAGTCATCCCATGAGGCAGAAAACCCCCATGATGCAGGAACCGTTATCTGATAAAGCCACACTACGGCACAGGAACGTGTTATCTGATTAGGTCATAACGCTTGCCATCTAATTAGACAAGCGATATTCCTCCAGCCCCTGATAAGGCATACGGAGTTCTCAAAACAAATCAAACCTATGACAACCTGGGAAAAACCCTGCGGCCATTGTTTTGATTTCACCGAGAACTTCAGCAAAAGAATGTGCTAACGACCTGGTCGTATGACATCTTTATTGACGTATCTATGTCCATCCTTATGTCAATCTCGGCACCTTAAAGGTATAAATATTACCAATATTGCCCTATGCAAAGACACGCGGTGGTGACGAGGACGGAGCAGCCAGACTTGCCGAAGCCCAGAGCAGAGCAGACCCCGCTGGCGCAGCCCCGCCTTCTTGACGCGCTGAGATCGAGCAGCTGCCCATTTCTCCTGCCGAGAAATCCAGCTCCGGCGTTTCCGGGTAGCCCTCGCAGGCAGCCTGGAATATCGAGACCAGAGACGAGAGATACCATCACTCATCCATCCTAGATTCCAGGTACAGAACTGAATAACCCCTCGCAGAGAATTCTTTAGTCAGTCACTTGGCAAAAACAAACTTAACTTAAACTGTAACTTTCTATTCCCGCCCACGTATTAGGCTTAGGTCAGGTACACGGGGTAGGCGTAGTTAGAAACACCAGTTGAGTACGATTAGTCAAATGTATATGTGTATGTAATATATTTTATTCATTTTAAACCTTCATATGGCTTAGAAACCATATCAATGTTTTTACAGTATTATTTTATACTTTTGCTTCTAATGTATGCACTTTACTTAACTATAAGTATTGTAATAATATCGATCCATTTCTCTTGTACGAGAAAAGAGACTGATCAATAAATAACATCTTTTATTGAACACGCCCGTCTCTTCCTTTTCTCTACAATCTGATGAGACTAAGAATGCACGTACTGACGGAGTAAAATAAATTGCCTTTTGTTCACACGACTCTCGAGATACACTCTTGATTAGGGGAGAGCAAAGTTGTCATGTTCTATGGTTGTCAGAAACTAAATCCCTTCTTGTCTATCCAGGGAGGTTCAACTCCTCCTTGCCTATTCGAGAAAGTTTCTAGTGAACTCTGAGCTAGCTGGCAAACCCAAAACTTTAAGTCTAATATCGACAGTAGTAGACCTAGTTAACGTCTGGTCTAGGCCTATACTATTGAAGGTATTATTCCAATGCGCAGAGCCTATTGGGATAATAGGAACTACACTACAAAGCAATCAGAGAGCTGAGATAATACAGAAAATGTCACAGCTAAATGCAAGTCCCGAAGCCTTGACGATCCCAGTAACAATCGGACCGGTGGTTCCATTGTATGGGGACCGTCAAGGAAGTCCGAAACCTCCTGTAATTACTCCTGTCATTGCACCGACCAGACCAGAGCCCTTAATTATAGACGACCAGACCAGTGAGTGAGAGTCGGAGGTCTCGCTGTTAGATCTGCCCATTAGAAAGACTGGGAAGAGAATACCGAAAGGACAAAATACTCTTAATGCGAGGGAAATTCAGATGGAATCGACCTCAGGTACTAGGAGTGTCACATTGGTAACTCCTGAAGAAATCGAAAGATGGAGTCAAGAATTGGAAAAACAAGCGTCCCCAACGAAGCCTTTAGATCTCTACAAGCTGAGAGTAGAAATAGAGGAATTGATGGCAGGAAACGTAGGGTTAGACAGATTAAATACCTACTCTGAAGACGAAATGCTGTTCATCTGCAAAAGTCTCACTCGAAATACCAGAGTACTTCATGAAAAACTGACAGACACAGCGGCTAGCATGGGAATAGATATTTCTAGATCGAAACCGCTGCGAAAACCATACAGGGCAGATTTCTCAGACAAAGATTTGGAAAACTTGAATATGTAGGGGAAGAAAGCGCAGGTCAAAGAACTATTGACAGTATTGGAGAAATGGGGAGATGTGGACAGGTGGAAAGCCAGATGGTCCAAGAAAAAGGATGAGGCCAGGGCTAGGCAGGCAACTCCCGAATTCTTACTAAAAGAAGCTGAAAAGCCCGAACAGTTATGCCCTATGCGCGAAGTGCCAGGTGGAAGGTATGTGCACGTTCCATGGTCCAGACAGGATATTGTGTCCTTTACTAACGATTTCCCCAAATTGCGCGAAAAGCCAGTGGACTGGTACCGGCAGGTGGAAAGGTTCGTAAAGGTGCAAAAATGCCTGTGGAAAGACCTGGATGGGTTTTTTGACATAGTGGTCCCGGTAGATCTATGGACCGAGTGTAAAATAGCGATAGCTTGGCCTAGTGAGGAATACCCGAGAGATGGCAACACAGGGGAACCATCGATAGAGGTGATAAAGAAATATGAGCAAGTAATTCAGCATCTGAAACAAAAGGTGCCGGCAAAGGAAACTGATTGGACCAAGATAGATAGAACCACGCAGGAAAGAGACGAGACAGTGCATTCCTTTTATGAAAGGCTGTTGCAGGTGTTCAAAACATACAGCGGTATAGACAACATCGAGATGAAGGATATGACACATTTTATTTACAGGTTTGTAAATGGTTTAAGACCCGAAATTTGTCAGTGGATAAAGGATAACAAAATCTGTTGGCATACTAAAAAGATGGATGAGGTCCTGCGGTACGCAAAGTACTGCGAGGACGAGATGGCAGAAAAGAAAAAGGCTCTCAAGGAGAAGGTTATGTGGGCTCAAGTGAAGCTCGCAGAACAGCAGGAAAAACAATTGAGTAAAATGGCAAAATCCAATGAGAACAAAAGTCCTGGGGGAGGGGGTGGAGGCAAACCACGGCCCAAAATGAGCAGGGAAGAGGCAATGAAGAAATTTCCCTGCCACCAGTGCGGGGAAATTGGACACTGGCGAAACGAGTGTCCTTATCTGCAGGATGATAACGCCCAAACACCTGATTTAATTCCACAGACGCAGAAAGAAAGACCAAGAAAGACACAACAACAGGTAAAAACGATTCAGTTGCCCAGAGCACCAAAGCAAGTATTTAAGGGAAAATCACCACAGGGTGATGACGTAGAAGTCTGGGGATGCGATGAGAACAGAAATACAGCAACTTCGCAGTATTTACTCAATGATACCTTCCTTTGTGATGACCAGTACTGACGGGGCCTGAGAGGGGAGGACAAGGAGTGCGTACTTGGCGCCTCCTTGCCGGTAGACCAGTCCGGACCATACATTGAAGGAAAGGTTGACGGAAATGATGTCACTTTTCTGTTGGACACTGGTGCTACCCGTTCTACTGTAAGGACAGGGGACGTTCCAAACCTACCCCTCTCGGGAGAAGCCATCCAAGTAGTGGGTGTATCTAATCAATTGATTAGTACTCCTGTTACCGAGCCCATGGAGATCTCAATTGGAAATTTTAAACAAATGCATAGATTTGTCGTTTGTGACACCAGCCCAGTGAACCTACTGGGACGTGATTTGCTGTGCAAAATGAACTGTACCATCTTTTGCACACCAAAGGGTGTTGAAATTCAGACCCCAGATGAAGATGGCATTTATAAATTAATGTTAATCAGACCTGACTCAGAAATTAAACGAATGACTATGCAGGATTTGCCCAAAGAACTCCAAGAAACAGTGAAGCCAGAGGTATGGGACTTTACCGGAAAAGATGTAGGATTAATGAAAAACGTAGACCCCATACAGATAGCCATCAAGGACAATGCAGTGTATCCTAATACTAAACCCTACAGAATGAATGCAGAAGTGAGAGCAGGTGTTGCCCTGGAAATACAGAAATTGCTAGAAGGAAACATCATACAGGAAGTAATGAGTAGCCCATGCAACTCACCGATTATGGGCATCAAAAAGCCTAGTGGCAAGTACAGAGTAGTGCAGGACCTAAGAAAGGTAAACAAAATAGTGGTTCCTTGCTGCCCTATTATCCCGAACCCAGCAGTGATTCTGTACCAGATTCCCTGGGATGCTGAGTGGTTCACTGTGATAGACCTGTGTCATGCATTCTTTTCCATTCCCTTGCATCCAGACAGCAAATTTCTTTTCTCATTTGCCTTCAACAGTCACGTGTATGTCTGGAACAGGGTCCCCCAGGGGTACACAGAGAGCCCCTCTATCTTTAATCAGATCTTGAAAAAATGTTTGGAAACTTTGGTCTTACCTCGAAATTCTGTCTTGGTGCAATACATTGACGACCTCTTAGTGGCGTCCAAGTCATAGGGACTGTGTGATTGACACCATTGCCCTACTGAATCACCTGGGTGAGAAGGGCCATAAAGTGGCCCCTGAGAAATTACAGTTCTGTACAAAATCAGTGAAATATCTGGGCCACCAGATAGAGAAAGGCGTCAGGAAAGTAACGTCAGAAAGAGTAAGGATAATTCAAAAGATGCAGTTACCCCGTACTCAGAAAGAAATCAGAATGTTCCTTGGAGTGATAGGTTACTGCAGGCAATGGATTGTGGGATTTGCAGTCCTAGCTAGACCCTTGATAAAAATGACCAAGAGAGGAGCACCAGATATTGTAGAATGGGATGATGAAAGCTTAATGGCCTTCACAAAACTGCGAGATTGTCTGTGTACAGCCCCTGCATTGGGAATGCCAGACTATTCCAAGGAATTTGCCCTATTCTGTGACACTCGCGATAATTGCGCATTGTCAGTCCTAACTCAAGAACATGGCCCAACCAGAAGGCCAGTGGCATATTTCTCTGCCACCCTGGATCCAGTGGCTGCTGGATTACCAGGATGCCTGAAAGCAGTAGCTGCTACTTGCACGAGTCTAGAGCAGAGTGAATCCATTGTCATGGGACATCCTGTAACTGTGTATGTTCCACATGGAGTGGTAATTTTGTTAACAAGAACGAAAACTCAGTATCTCACCCCTAGTCGGCTGACTAAATACGAGAGGATTCTCGTGGGTGCTGCGAATGTAAACATTGTCAGGTGCAACATTCTGAACCCCGCCACTCTGCTTCCAGACTCAATGGATATGGAAGGTGGGGGGGAAGAGGAACATAACTGCATTGATTTAACTGAATTTTGTACAAAACCACGCCCAGACATTAAAGAAACACCTTTGCCTAAACATGACATGGAATTGTTTGTGGATGGTTCATGCCTAAGACATGAACAAGGAGGCCTGAGTGCTGCCTATGCGGTAGTCTCCTTAACGAAAATTATAGAAGCAGGTTATCTATTTGGAGTAAAGTCTGCACAAGTAGCCGAATTGATCGCTATGATAAAAGCTTGCAAAATTGGGAAAAACGTACGCCTAACCGTGTATACTGACAGTCAGTACTGTTTTGGAGTTGTGCATGACTTTGGCCAATTATGGCTACAGAGGGAGTTCCTGACTTCATCAGGTACCCCTTTTCGAAATGGAAAAGTTGTTCAAGACCTTTTGGAAGCAATTCAATTACCAAAGGAATTGGCAGTGGTCAAGTGTACTGCCCATAAGAGGGACATTGACTCTGTATCATTGGGAAATGGTTTTGCTGATCAAGTGGCACAATTATGCGCCAGGGATCGATATATCATAAATCCAAAACGGGGAGGGCCCGGAACCAGCTGCCAACTTCAGGTGTTTGAAGAAGTGCCTACATGGGATGAAGTGAGAGAATGGCAGCAGGCGGCACCGTGGCAAGAGAGAGAGAAATGGAAGGAAGAAGGGTGTAGACCAAGACGTGAGGATGGTGTCATCTTGGGCCCAAATGGTATGCCTGTGTTACCCAGACACTTGCTTGGCACAATGGCAAGATTGATACATGAAGGATCACACATTGGTAGGGATGCCATGATTCTGATATTCCAACAGACTTGGTACAGTAAGAAGTTCAGGAAGGCAGCAGAGTCCCTCTGCCAGAGGTGCCTGTCATGTCAAAAGATGAACCCAGGCAAGAAAACAATGGTGGAACTAGGGAAAATTGGGAGGTCAGGGGGTCCCTTTGTGAGAATACAGGTTGATTTCATCACCATGCCCCGTTGTGAAGGGAAGCGTTATGTCCTTGTCATTGTCTGCCTATTTTCAAAATGGGTGGAAGCTTACCCTACTCCCCAAAGTGACGCACTGACAGTAGCAAAGTGTTTACTGAAAGAACTGATACCTAGATTCGGGGTTCCAGTCACGATTGAATCAGATAAAGGCCGACATTTTCAGAAGGAGGTGATCGACCAACTATGTAAAGCATTTGGGATCTCGCAAAAACTCCACTGTGCATATCGTCCAGAGGCATCTGGAGTAGTGGAACAAATAAACGGGACCATCAAAACAAGACTAGCGAAATTGTGTGATGCATCTGGCATGACCTGGGTAAAGGCCCTGCCTCTGGTTCTGATGGGACTCCGAAGTATTCCAGACCGGAAGACAGGCCTGAGCCCCCATGAAATCCTGATGGGAAGAGTAATGAGACAAGCATGGGTGCCAGGAAGCAAATTGTTGAGTATTACTGATGATTTGGTGCTTGAATACTGCAAGAGATTGGGTGACCAAGTGCGTTATATCTCTCGCCAGATCGGAGAAGACGCCGTCGCCAATCCAACGACTCCTCTCCACAAACTGGTTCCCGGGGACTGGGTCAAAATAAAGAAGCATACTCGGTCGAGCTGCCTGGAGCTGAGGTGGGGAGAGAAGCGCCAAGTGATCCTGGTAACGACCACAGCAGTGAAGTGTGCAGGTGTTCCACGTTGGATCCACGCCAGCCACACCCAGAAGGTACAACCCGACAAAGAGCCTGGAGAAGAAGACGGTCCAGCAGGGGGGTCTGCACAGGCAAGACCAGAAGTAACTGACGACGCCCAGCCCAGTACCAGTCGAGCTGAGGGGTCTGCAGGCGTTGGTCCAGGAGTGGTTGATGACGAGCTACCCAGAATCCAGCCTGCTGAAGGGTTCCCAAAAGTTGGTCCAGAAGTAGCTGATGACGAGCTGACAAACATATGGCCAGATGAGTGGATACCCTTGATTGACCTCACCGAAGACCCGATCAGAACAAGCGAACGAATTTGGAAAGGTAGAGAGTGGAATAGAGAGGAAAAGCAAGGCACAGGCGAAGAACCTCAGACTCTTGAGATTCACATCAAAACTGAGGAAGGAGAAGGTCAGACAGGGACTGAGCAAATAATTGATACACCTCCCCAAACTCCAGAAGGGGGAAAACAACAGACTAGACCGAGTAAAGAGATTCGAGCGGAAGAAAATCAAGAGATCGAAGTGCTCGAACAGGATCAGACAGGGTTAGGAGAAAGTGTTCAGGAAACAGAAACAGAGACATTTGAAAAGCAAACTCAAGACTCTCCTGAACCAGGCCAGATTAGTACCCAGGCAGAAGAAATAGATGCAAGTCCTGGAACTAGTGAGATAGGAAGGGACGAAGTAGCAGAATTGCCACAAACTAATGAAAAGAAAAGGGCAAGAGAAGAGAACAAGGTCTCAGTGCCAATGAAAAGACTTAAGAAAAGAAAGCACATTGAGCCTGGATTCATAAAGAAATTGAGGCTGAGGATAAAAACAGTAGAAGAAAAACGTGCAGAAGAAAGAAGAAGTGCTCGCATAGCAGAACAACCAGAAGACACTTCCAAAAGAAGGAGCGATCGAATCAAAAGACAAAACAAAAAGTACAAGTCTCCTGAATGGACGCTCGTTTTGGAAGAATTTGAAGATCTTGATATAACTGACGAAAGCGACGGAGAACCCGTCCCTGAGTACTCTGCCGAAGAAGAAGACGAGCCACCGTGAATTTGCACAAAGTAAGCTACTCGTGTAAAGTCACAAAGAGGGGTCGAGAAACTTCTTCTGAGCCAAAATGTCTGATTCAAGCGTGAGTGGTAGACCTAGTCGCAGTTGTTGCAAAACATGCTGCAAGGTATGTGTATGTAGTATAGTTATACTGATATTAGTTTGGATAGGACTAACAATTTTCATTCCCTTTGCGGTGAGCAAAAATACTAACGTTGACCCGACTGAAATTGTAAATACTGACAATGAGGAGCTGACAACACAGAGTGTAGCAAGACATGAGAGAGCACTTAGACAAACAAAACGAGACTTAGAAGCATCAGATGAGGGAGGACTACATTATCATGGAGTTAAGAATAAGACACATTTAAATGTTTTCGCAAACTTGTTAATACACTATGTAGAGACTATGAAAATTGAAGATTGCTATGTCTGCATGAAGCTACCTACCTCTGTAGCTGAAGGCGTGACATACCATCATCTGCCCCTGACATATGGAATCTCCTGTAGCATTTTAGCAAGCTTATTTTACAAAAGAGGACCGTTACAGTACTATTACTCTAACAATGACGTGATCTTTTCTGAACTTCCTATACGTGGGAACTTGAATCCTGTACATACCAAAAGTGACGTTACTCGCTATATGGGCGAATACTTTCTGACTATAGGTAATATCGACATAGGTGACGCACACAGAGATAACTTGACTTGTTCTTTGCGTGAGCAGGAAAAGATGTTCCTGAACATGGCAGAGAAAAGGAGAATAAAAATACAAAGAAAGGCAAATGACGAGAGACAGAAAACGCCAAAATGGGCTGAGAACATGGAAGGCACCTCAAATGGTGGGGCGGGTCCTGCTCTGTTGCTGGATTTTGAAAAGAAAGGCAAGCTATGTCTTCACCGCGAGAAGACTAGCTATTATAATAACATTTTCATTGGTTCCAGTGAATGTGAACATAATTACAAGGTAATTGGAGGATGGGGTTTCAAAAATGGGTCAGAGCCTGTGTTTCCTGGAATTTATTATATTTGCGGGGACAAGGCTTATTTCAAATTGCCGGATCACTGGTATGGAAGCTGCTACTTTGGCATTGTCTTCCCGAAAATATACCATGTGAACAAAGTTGCTGGAAGCAGTGAAAATACTAATGGCTTAGTGCGTAGTAGAAGAGAAAGCGTAGGTGAAATAATGGGTAGTATTTTTAGTGCACTGATACCTGGAGTGGGAGTGGTTCTGAACACTCACAGAATTTGCAAATTGTCCACCATAGTGGATGTGTTGTCTACTGACACAGCTCATGGATTTCTGCTGGTCAATACCGAAATGGTTGCGATCAGATCAATGGTTTTGCAGAACAGACTAGCTCTTGACACCTTATTAGCAAAAGAGGGCGGAGTCTGCCGGATGTTGAAGGCGCAACATTGTTGCACTTATATTCCGGACAAAAGTGTACAGCTCAAAAGATACGTGAAAAACATTACTAATTTGGAAAGGGAACTCAAACCACTCGAGGTTGACAGTGCCTGGAAGAGACTGGTAGATGGTCTCTCAAATGTAGGTCATTGGCTTGCTAGTTTAGGTAAAAGCTTATTGTTCAAGGTACTGATGCCAATTGGAATTATAGGTCTCATCCTATTTTTCATATTTGTCTGTTGCAAATGTCGGAAGCACACCAGAAAGCATCAAGTGAATGCCAGAGGAGTGAAACGAAGTGTGGATGAGCTTGAATTAGAAGAAATGAATAATCAGATATACAAAAGGGTGAAGAATTCTCACCCTACCAAAAATGAGAAAGAAAAGCTGAATCGTTTGTTGGAAGAGATAAAGTTGTATAAGGTGTGAAGAAGTTGGCATCTGGTTCCATTATATTTTTTGTGATGATAGTAAATATCATCAAAGAGGGGATTGATAGAGCAAGCATCGCATCGCGACTTGCTCGAGTCATGAACCTCGCCCATGTGTAATCAATTAATAATTTGTACGTCTTACTAATCTTTATTTTATATTTGAACGAGGTAGATGAAGCTTGTCTATGTGTTTTCTAATACGATTAATCAATGTCTTTAAAATGGCCGCCGCTTAGTAAATGGCTTCTGCGCATGCGTCAGTCACACTCACGTGTCCTGACGTAGTTATAAGTTTGGAGGGAAAGGGTGCGCATGCGTAATACACAGCTTTCGTGAATAACGTGGTGATGCTCTTGTGAGAGTGTATGTGTTGCTAACATTTAAACTGCATAGTATATTTTCATAATGATAAGTTCAAAGTACAAAACGAATGATGTTGTTTACATACGTTTATTTCTATGTTCTAATTTGTTCTCGCTTACTTTTCATGTACTGCGGGGAATGGGGGTCCGAACCGGTTGGGAGCCATATTGAAGGTCCCTTCTGCGCAGACTCGTGGTGTCCTGAAAGGTGGCAACATCGGACAGGTGAACTCAGCCAGCTGGCAGCCACCGTCAAGATGCCCATGGGAAAGCCACCTCTGCTCTACGAGAACGGAGAAAGTTGCTCCTTATATGATACAAAGTATATTGCGCTTCTGTTTGCCATGCAGTTTCTCATGGGAACCCCAATCTCGCTAGGCGGTACCCAGAGATGTAAATTAGGCCTCTAAATAGTCTATTCTGATTGGTGTGTTACCCAAAGCCTACCTTAGGACCAATCCAAATTGAGGGATTCTGACACTTTGCAACATTGGGGGGTGGTACACCGTCCCAAAACAGTATAACTACCCTGGGTACACCTAGGGAATTTGTTCGACTTGTCTGGTTTAGCTGACCTGTCACTGACCCAACGCACTCAATAGGTGACTGAAGATACAGAGCACTGCGGAGTACTCTGTCCGAAATTGACCATAGACTAAGGTTTTACTAAACCTTAAAGTGCTGGTGGAGCACTTTGCTGGGAGTTCGCTGATCCAATCGGGGTCGTGATCGATAGCTGCAGAGAGGGTGGAGCGCAGGCGTTGCTTCCAAACTGCGGGTGCGGTCCTGTCCTGAGCGGTCCTGAGGGTTTCCTGTCCTGAGGGTCCTGTCCTGATCCTAATCTGGTCTTCCTGTCCTGGGTGTCCATTCTGCACCTGCTGTCCATTGAGGGGTATCCTTCCTTGAGGGTTTCCTGTTCTTAACTGACCCGTGGCCAGGGTTTGGTTTCCACACCAGTCTAGGTAAATATCACTCCGAATCTCTTGAAATCTTGCACCTTCCTATTTTCTGTCTTTTGCTTTAATAAAGACATACCTTTGCACATGTTATTTTCCATGCTTTTGCCGCAACCATTGAAACGTAAAGTCATTGCATATTTTCATAACGTGTTCCTATGTTACCCTACCTGTTAGAAATCATATTTTGCATTGCAGTTTGTCATTTCCTGATATGGTCTAGGACTTCCTTACTTAAATTGTCTAAAGAACTTTTGCCTTAAATCATAGCGTGTCTCTCTCCATAGACTCTCCTAGTTGTATAAATGTCCCGAACTCCTGTCTCATTGTTCTGAGATAATTCTAGAATACCAGTCCTAATCGAAGCCTGTCCTATCTCTAGTGATTCATCTTAAACGTTCTAAATTCCTGATCCTTCATTTGAACTGTGTCCTGATTCCCTTAGATTATAAATGGTTGCTCTGACTTATTTGCTATTTAGCTACGTTCTTTATGTTATTCTGATTATCGATTGCTTACTTACTGTGAATTTGATGTTTTCTGAATTTTACTGAATTAGATAAAGACTTTAAAACTTCCAGTTGTCCGTGGTCATTTTACAAAAGTATTGAATGTCATTTTGGGTTTGTATTTTGCTGCCTTTCCTTTTACAGCTAGCTCTCTGATCCATTGTGGTCATAGGTACCCGTGTCGGTGGATGGTAAGTCGGGTACTCTGAGGAATAACGATAGGAACTCACACATATCTGATAGCAGAGCGTGAGGTCATCTGATCAATGTATATGGTGATTTGAAATATATGGGCCCGAAGCCAGAAGTGGCGAAATTATTGGTCGGGTGACCCCGCGCGCTCTATCAGTATTCATCGACGCCTGTTTCCTGGGTTAGAAATGGCGACTCCAGCCTAGAATTAAACGAATATTCACATTCAACGTGAGATTTACCTTTACAGGCTCACATTGAATCACATTCCCTAGAATTTGGGTCCCAGTAAAAATCGTTAGCAAGTTTCTATTCAATGCAAGAAAAACATTCTGAGCAGCTGGCTACAATAGAGAGGGGTGTGGGGAGTGAGCTGGCAGCGTGATTAACGCGCAAGGGGCAAGGGAGCGAGCGCGGCAGCGTGGTGAACGCGCTATTTAGACAAGATGGTGTTGGACTGTCCACAGTCCGTATGGACACGCGCATGCTGTTTGCATTGGACAGATGGCGAGAGCAGCCATCTTTGTCCATGCAGACGCTTGCATGCAGGCGAGGGAGAATTGATTCCAAAAGGTGCTCTCCAAGGCGAGCGTGGTGAACGCGCGAGAGGCGGGTAAGTGAGTGTGGCAGTGTGGTGAACGCGTGAGGTGGGTGAGTGCAGCAGCGTGGTGAACGCGCTATTTAGGCAAGATGGCGTCGGACTTTCCACAGTCCATATGGACACGCGCATGCTGTTTGCATTGGGCAGATGGCGAGAGCAGCCATCTTTGTCCATGCAGACGTGTGCATGCAAGCGAGGGAGAATTGATTCCAAAAGGTGCTCTCCATCGCGAGAGCAGCGCATGCGCTGCTTTTGTCAGGCGAGACCTGAAAATGAGAACTGACAGATACATAGGATTCCTCAAAAAGGTTAAAAAAGCAATACAAATCTAGCATCATGAACGCCAAAGTTTGAAGTCTTCTAGACAAAGTCCACAATTTCATGAACAAACCAAAATAACAGTTTAAAACTGTAAAAAGCATTTACAAGTGCAACAGGTTTCAGCTTGCCTCACCCACTCTCCAAACCCCATGCATCAGATGGGGTAGAGCACCAGAGCACAGCTGGTGGGGATGGGTGGGGTTATAGAGCACAGCAGTGTGGATAAGAAAGTACATTACATGGTGGAGGAAGAACACCTGTGGGGATTGAGCAAGAACCGAAAGAGAAGGGAACAAAGAGATTCCAAAAGGAAGCCAGAGAAAGCGGAGCAAGATGTGTGCAAAAACAGCAGAAGGGAGAGGGCACAGTAGAAAATGGAAAGGAGGGCACAGAAGAAAATGGAAAGGAGGGCACAGCAGAAAATGGAAAGGTGAGCACAGCAGGTTGGCCAAGGAAGCATAGTAGGGAGGAGCAAAGGCTGGGCAGGAATTAATTTATCACGCTTGCACTCTCAAAATACATCTGTTTAACTGTTGTAGCGTGCTCTAGGGTGTACCCTCATTCTAGGTACTGGGAAATCAAATTATTAGCGTGACCCTTAATTGAGTGACGTCCCCTAGTCACAGCGGTATCCCAAAAATTGGGTTGTAAAGTTCCAAATATTTCGAAGTGTAAGTTCAAACTTTGCAGGTTTCAAAATTCTTTATTTGCATTATAGCGTTATTTTCAGCTTGATTCAAAAAACAATCCAAGTAATCCAGTCTTCTAATTAATGCTTCCTTGTCCAATGCATTTCGGCTAAATAACAGCCTTCGTCAGGGACTGGATTCTACAAATTAAATGATCACATATAAGGATATATCAGGGACTATATATCAAACACATTCTTAATGAAATGGTAACTCTTTAAAACATCAGAGTCCGAAGTGAATCTATATCAAATTGCGTCGCCGTTAACAAATAGTGACACCCCGTGAATAGAAGTAATGTGATTAATAAACAGGTAGCCGAAAACGAAGTGCAGTCAAAGTATAAATAAACAAACGAGAACCCGAATAAGTGCCAATTGTTTATAACCCACATTGAAATGTGAAGTTCGAGTGGTTGAAAACGTGAAGCGCATACACTCACTCACCAATAGAACCTAAATCTCTGGTACTTACTTGGAAGGATAGAAAATAACATGTAATCTAAATCACCATTCGCGAAGAACGCAGTTCACCCGATCAGTGCGTGAGAGAAAGTTAAATCGCCTTCATATTGGTAAACAGTGAGAACGGACATCCGCAATAGTTACGTGGCGGCCATGATGAAAAGGGGTAAAACGATTCTGAATAGAAAAAATGTTCTATCTAGTAGAATACTCCTGAAAATAATGTTATTTCATGGGTTAATGAAAATTAACTGACAACGTATCTGTGAAAAAACAGTAACCGATTGCTTAGTTTCAATAAACCTCACGTCAATAAACAGTGAAAACGGACTAAGTTAGAAATAACATCTCTAGTAACCATGATAGAAAAGGGGTAGAAAGGGTATAGACAAAGAAGAAAGCTAATCACGATCATTAGGAAAGTAACCAAGAAGAGATGAGGGATACTAGCAAGGAAAAAAGAAAAAAGTGTGAGAAAAGATTTTGCATAACAAAACATTCTCCATTAACTGGCAAGCTTTGAAAAATAAATTATGTGCAATGCATTATTCTTGGATGCAGGCAATTAAAAGGAAAAGAAAACATGCACAATGTAATTCAGTACCACATGGTAATCATCATAGGTAACAGCTAAATTCGGTCCGGTCATTCATTCCGGTAGGTTTTAAAGTTTCCAATTTGAAAATCCAAAAATTCTCTCGTTGTAGTAAGTTCTTATTGTTATCAATTCCCTCTCGTTTTTTCACAAACTCAAGAACGGTAAACCTCAGCTGGCTGATGTTGTGGGAAGCCTCACAAAAATGAGTTGCAACAGTGGATTTAGTCTGTTTGTTGCGAATGTTCGACTTATGTTCATTCAGTCTGATTTTAATTTTTCTCTCGGTCTTTCCTACGTATCCTTGTCCACAGGGACATTTCAATAGATATATGACATTCATAGAATTACAGGTTGCTGACACGCGTAGTTTTATCTTGTATCCTTTACTTGGGTGGGTGATGGTATTCCCTCTGATGATACTGTTGCAATGACTGCAGTTATGACATGGTAGTGTGCCATGAAAGGTTTCTTTGGTTTTCTCCACCTTTGGTTTAATCATTTTTCCCCAAGTTTGTCGCCCTTTGATAGGCGAATAAAGGTGTCTCTTTGAAGATGTTGTTGAATTCAGTCTCTTAGGATAGTATTGTCCAATGCTTTTTGATGATGCTCTTAAAGGCTTTGCTTTTGGTTGAATATTTCGACACAACAACCATTCTCGTGTTCTCCTTTTTTGGGGCTTGAATCAGTAGATCTTTTCTGTTTTTTAGAGCACATCTCTGTTTGGCATCATCTAATGTGTTTTGAGGATATCCTCTGCTCTTGAATCTTAATTCCATCTCTTTGATTCTAGTTTCTAATATCTCCGGAGATGATACGATCCTCTTTACTCTTATCATCTGTGATTATGGCAAATGTATCTTTAGGGAATTGTTATGAAAACTGTTGTGATGTAGTAAGTTGTTACGATCTGTCGATTTTCGGTAGATATCCGTTACAAAGTGAGATCCTTCTCTATGTATCTCTACATCCAGAAATGTAATCTTGGTGGCATCGATCTCCGATGTGAATTGGATACGTTCATCACGTGTGTTAAGTTCATTGATAGCTTCTTTGAGTTCAGGTTCTGAGCCAGTCCATATGATGAACATGTCATCTATGTATCTCAGTATTAGTTTGGTGTTGGACTTCCACGGTTCTTGATTCAAGATGTGTTCGGTTTCAAACCGTTCCATATATAGATTCGCATAGATTCAAAGGCTGGGCAGCACAGGGATGGGGCATACAGCAGAAGGGGTGGAGGTAGGCCCGCAAAATGGGCACTTGGGACGCTCTGTCACAATTTTATGCTCTACATAACATGCATTAATCTGCACTCCATATGAATTTATATATAAAGTGTGATTTTCAAGTTACAAATTGACCATAGTAAATGTAGGCCTCAGTTGAACGATTTACTCTGTCTTGTGGTTGCTGTGTATTTTTCTCTTTCTCTCGTTTCAAGAGTTGTGCCGTAGCTGCCAACTTTCAATTAAAATGTATTCTCTTGTTTAATGTATCTGTGTTAATATTTATCTATGAGTGTTTCACAGAGAGCTAAATAATGAATCTCCAATTCTTCACACCTGCACCGAGGACAGGCCGACTTCAATGTAGCATCTGATGCAAGATATCTCTTAAAGGCCGCACTGATAGAATTCCATTGTGTGATGGGCCTCCGATATCGTGAAATGTTCCGTCCTGATTGGGTTTCCCTCCATGAGAATCGTAGGGTGTGTTGCTTACTGTTGAAAATGTATTTTAATTTTGCATTCCCGAGTTAGTTAGATTCAGATGCCCCTTTCCACTCTCTGGGGACTAGACACTTCTCTGCTCAAAGACTTAAACTCCCATGCAAATCCATGTTCACTTACCTGACTGAATCTTCATTTGATTCTGCCTTTTAGAGGCTTTACTTGCCGACACCTTCTGCTTGATTTTTCCCAACTCTAGTTTAGCATATTAGGAAATTTTCCTTCATGGGAAGACAAATTTTCTTGCTTTTGCTCTGACAACTCTTAGCATTTCACTTTTGATTTGCGAAATTTGAGTTGATTATATAATGATCTTCATGTAACTGACCATTTATCTTTGATAACCTTATACAATTTAAGTTTGTAACTTTGTTAATCTGCTAATAAACCTTCATGGTTTGAAAATCTACCCTCTGTCATCATCATAAGGCCAAAGATGCTTCACTGTTGAGGGCATGGCCTGAGGCATGGCCGTGTAAGACGCATCTGCTTGGAGGTCATGCCGGTGCATTGAATTTGAAAGAAATCCTGTCGTCCTAAATGAACACCGCCGCCTCCCAATTACCCCTGCAGGCTGGCTGTATGCTGCTGGCCAAAAGGGTATTGACCCCGGGCCGCCAGACCCTTTGAAACGCCACGGACTGATGTTGGCCTGTTGGGCCTGAAATCGCTTTGAGGCTCCGTCAGCGGAGGCCCCTCCTGTAAGAAGGTGGTGCGGACGAGACCGTAACCACTCGATATGCCCCCACTGAAGACATCGGGACCTAAGGGACCCTTGGCGCGGTGCCTCCCCCCTCGCTCCCTTCTCGCTGGTGACAAGAATCCCCGACCAACAAGGGGGCTGTGCGGAGGGGATAGGGGCTTGGCGGGGGAGGGTATGGTGCCGTGTGGGTCCCGTGTCGACCAGCCTACATGCGAAGAATACCAGGGTCATTGGCAGACTGGTGCCCAGGCCCAAAAGAGGCGTGATGCCTAACCAGCTCGTGACTGGCAGCTCAAGACACTGGCTGAGACCCCAGAGAGGTGGGAGAGCAAGCCCGTGGATCCTGAGGGGAGGAGACCCGCCGAGCCCGTGGACTGCAACCTGCCCTCTTCGATGCCCTGAAGGGGAGACCTCCAGACCTGCGAGCTGCGGTGTGGGGAGAGGGACTGCGTGGCAGGAATTGGATAAGCCTGCTGAGACAGCACTCTTGGAGGAAGGGGAGGGCGACCATTATCGGACCAACTGTTGGGGGCCGCTGGTGGGGAGTATCAGAGGGGGCAACCTCGGGCCCCCTGTTGGTCCTGTTGGACAAAAGAGGAGGACACTTCCAAGCTCCTGGCAGATGGCTTGAGCCGGCGGCAAGGGTGAGTGAGTGACTTGTACATCCTGCAAATACCTCAGGAGGTTGTGACGGATCGCCCAGGTCTGATATCAGAAGAGACCGGACCGATTCTATGGTGATCCCTTAGTGGCTTCTCCAACCACTTAACCTTGGTGACCAGCGTAGGAGGTGGAAACAGATACCGACACCACTTCCCCCCCACCACATACAGTAGGGCCGCTTGTTTCTCGGTTACCAGAGAAAGTGGCCCAGCACAAGCTCATTTTCGGGGACGCCAGGAACTTCCACCTGGCCACGATGATGGAAAAGGACAAGGACCCCAAAATCCCCCAACAGGGCAAGAAGGACCGATATACAAAGGTGATGCCCCTACGATGAGGTCGGGGAGGCCACGCAGCCTCTGCTGGACACAGCTGTGCTACTCCAGGTCTTACAAACCTCGAGAGAGGTGCTAGAAGGCAAAATAGGAGAGGTGTGTTCTGAAGTTGGCCTCTTGCATCAGGACCTACACACGGTGTCGGAAATGGTGACAGAGGCCAAGACTCCAGTCTCAGAGGTGGAAGACGTGGTGAAGGACCTACAGAAGGGGATGACTGACGTCCGTAGTCCAAACTCTGATATATTGTGGTGCCTGAAGGATGCAGAAAACAGGGCCCGGAGGAACAACCTCCGCTTAGTGGGCTTCCCAGAAGGAATAGAATGGACTAATATGCCCGCTTTTTTGGCAACCTGGCGTAAGGACGTTGTCTCACCTGAACAGTTCAGAAAAGGGGGTGGTGATGAACAGAGTGTCTGAATTAAGCAGACCACTCTTACCCAGTCCAAAGATCAGGGCTTGATCCATCACCGTTTTTTAGCTCACTGCACCATCCCAGCTCAGAACCTGGCTACATGCAAATTAGTCTGTTCCTGTCCCAGTGCATGATGGGAACAGGGCAAACCAAACTACCAAGCCAATTCTTATACTGGGAAGGAAACAAGCTTCCGGGGACCGGTTTCTGGCATTTCAGCCGTCGTCGGCCCGGCTTGCTTGAATCCTGATGGTGCAATGAGCAAGGGACTCACATCTGAGTATACCCTTCCACGCTTATGGTGGACAAAATGATTCAGAAAAGGGGGTGGTGATGAACAGAGTGTCTGAATTAAGCAGACCACTCTTACCCAGTCCAAAGATCAGGGCTTGATCCATCACCGTTTTTTAGCTCACTGCACCATCCCAGCTCAGAACCTGGCTACATGCAAATTAGTCTGTTCCTGTCCCAGTGCATGATGGGAACAGGGCAAACCAAACTACCAAGCCAATTCTTATACTGGGAAGGAAACAAGCTTCCGGGGACCGGTTTCTGGCATTTCAGCCGTCGTCGGCCCGGCTTGCTTGAATCCTGATGGTGCAATGAGCAAGGGACTCACATCTGAGTATACCCTTCCACGCTTATGGTGGACAAAATGATTCAGAAAAGGGGGTGAACAGTTCTCCACCTGCTTCATCATAGAGCAGGCACAGTGTGCACTAAGCGTGCAACCACCACCGGGGGCCCCATCCAGACCGATCAGAGCAACATTTCTCAAATTTCTAGACAGGGACATAATCTTACGAGAAATGCGTCACAAAGGCGAGGTCAGGCACTAAAACTCCAAAAGTTGGGAGGTTCACTGTCAGCCAGGGACCTTTGACTCCGTCAAGGTGAAGTTCAGAGCCTTCTGCATT
Source organism: Lissotriton helveticus (assembly GCF_964261635.1). NCBI lineage: Eukaryota > Metazoa > Chordata > Amphibia > Caudata > Salamandridae > Lissotriton > Lissotriton helveticus. The sequence continues at coordinate 1,060,771,886 of NC_136072.1, read as the reverse complement.
CAATATATGCCCCACTTTCCTGCAAAACTAAAAGTCATTTACCAGGGAAAATCACACTCTTTTCAATCCCCAGAGGATGTGTGGGCCTGGATAGAGGAGAGGCTGATCCTTCGCCCCCAAAGAAAACCAGCATCAGAAAGGCAACAGCTGCAATACAAAGAGGCGAGACCCAGGGTCTTGGTGCGCAGAAAACACGAGATGGAATGCAGGTTGAGGTGCATGGGCGAGTGAATGCCCTAGTCCCTGAGAAAAGCGGCT